>NC_072402.2:173663750-175152500 GCF_028858775.2 Pan troglodytes
CCAGCCTGGACAACAGAATGAGACTCCATCTCAAAATAAATAAACAAAAGCAGAGATTGATTTTAAGATTTGATTTTAAAAAGTAAGACCCAATTTTATATTCCCTACAATAAATGCACTTCAAATATACCTATCAAAATCAAACAGTGGAAAAAGATATACCACGCTAACACTCATCAAAAAGAGTGGCTATTGTAATATCAGACAATGTAAACTTTAGAGCAAGAAATATTACCAGGGATAAATAAGGTCATCTGATGATGATAAAGGGGTCAATTAATCAAGAGAATGTAACAATCCCAAATATTTACACATCTGTGAAAGTTGATCATACAAATTGGGTTATTCTTGTCATACCCAACTAAAACAGAGTCAAGAGGCCAGAGAAATAAAAGCAATCAGGGCACATAACATTGCTCCAAGAATGAATTCTCTGCAAGCCTAGCTGTTGTAAACTGAAGCCAGTTTATCTAATTAGCTGTTAAAATAACCTGGTACAACTCTAAAACTAGTTTGACCCACTGCCATCACTCACCAATCAGAACTTGCCAGCTCCCCGGAACCTTACCAGTGACAATGTACTTTCTTGCAAAACAATATGTAACATTTCTCTTTTTCATAACACCTCTAACCTTCTCTTTGTTCTTCAGACATACCAAAACCCACCTGGTCTGTGTGTATGCCCCAACTGCAATTCTTGCTTCCAAAATAAAACACTTTAAATTTAGAGATTCATCTCTTTATTTTATCTGACTTCAACACATCTAATAACAGAGCTTCAAAATAGATGAAGAAAAATCTAATAGAACAGCACAGAGGAATAGACACATTTATAATTATAACAAGATTTCAATCTCCCTCTCCCAATCTTCCAGAGATTTCATTCTCTTCCAGATAATGAGCAGGATATAGTATACTTGAACAGCATTATCAACCAACTTAACCTGACATTTATAGAATACTCCACCCCAACACAACAGAATACACATTCTTTCCAACTGCGTAAGAAACTTTTACCAAAATATCCATGAGTATGAACTCATGGATATTTACTGTATACTCTGGGTTATAATCCAATACTACTCTCTTTATTCTGCTCCTCCAGTTGTTCCAGCTTTGACCATTGGGAGCTCTTTCAGTCGGCTCCTGTCATGTAACCCCATCAAATACGGTTTTCTTTCTTCAGTACTTCCTTACTTTCTGGTGCTACAAGATGTTCCAGGCTCATCTTGTGTATTTCCTGCCTCAGTCCTAAAATCAGCCACTTCAAGGAGCTCTAGATTGTTTTACTGAAGAATGGTTTTAAAAACCAAGATCTGGGTACTAGGTGTGCTAACTGCTATTGAAGCAAACAATCAATTTTGAGAAAGGTGCAAAGGTAATTCAGTGGAGAAAGCAATCTTTTCAACAAATTGTGCTAAAACAACTGGATATCCATATGCAAAAAAAAATGAGGCTGGGTACAGTATCTCATGTCTGTAATCCCAGCACTTTGGGAGGCCCAGGTTGAAGGACTGCTTGAGCCCAAGAGTGTGAGACCAGCCTGGGCAACATAGTAAGACTCCATCTTAAAAAAAATTTTTTTTACTAATTAGCCAGACTGGAGTGCAGTGGTACAATCTCGGCTCACTGCAACCTCCACCTCCCAGGTTCCAGCAGTTCTTGTGCCTCAGCCTTCCAAGTAGCTGGAGTTACAGGTGCCCGCCACCATGCCTAGCTAATTTTTGTATGCTGAGCCTATTTTCAAACAGGTCATCTTTTAGCTGCTCTGAACTTCATGTTTATTGTGTTGCTGGTCAAAAATTACTGGTTTGGGCTCCTTGAATAAATGGCTGATTCTAGGCCTGAGGCAGGGAAAGCGTAAGATGAGCCTGAGGCATCTCGTAGTGTAAGAAAGTAAGAAAGCACTAAAAAAACCAACAGGCCAGGTGCAGTGGCTCATGCCTGTAATCCCAGCACTCTGGGAGGCCGAGGCGGGCAGATCACCTGAGGTCAGGAGTTCAAGACGAGCGTGGCCAACATGGCGAAACCCCATCTGTACTAAAAATACAAAAATTAGCTGGGCGTGGTGATGGGTGCCTGTAATCCCAGTTACTTGAGAGGCTGAGGCAGGAGAATCACTTGAACCTGGGAGGCGGAGGTTGCAGTGAGCCAAGATTGCACCACTGCACTCCAGCCTGGGAGACAGAGTGAGACTCTGCCTCAAAGAAAAAAAAGAAAAAAACCAACAATGAAGAAACAGAAACCAGAACAGAGGATGGGTACATGTCAAAGAGATACAGCAGCCAATGTAAAAAAGCTACCAATGGTCAAAACTGGAACAATTCAAGCAATAAACAGAGTAGTATAAGGGGCTTTAAAAAGTTCATGGAAAAAACGCAATTGAAAGATAAAAATTAGGGCTGGGCACAGTGGCTCACGCCTGTAATCCCAGCACTTTGGGAGGCAGAGGTGGGCGGAATACCTGAGGTCAAGAGCTCGAGACCAGCCTGATCAACATGGAGAAACCCCCTCTGTACTAAAAATACAGAATTAGCCAGGCGTGGTGGCACGTGCCTGTAATCCCAGCTACTTGAGAGGCTGAGGCAGGAGAGTGGCTTAAACCCAGGAGGCAGAGGTTGCAGTGAGCCAAGATTGCACCATTGCACTCCAGCCTGGACAACAAGAGCAAAACTCCGTCTCAAAAAAAAAAAAAGTAAGAAAGGTAAAAATTAAAAATACAAACTTTATTTCTTAACAGACGCTCCATCAAGTTCAAGACACTTTTATAAGTGATGATGCCAGCCATTTAGTCCATCCCTAAAGAACTGAGGGTCCTGGGAATTCAACTGTGATAACGTAGCATTTTTTACGTTATTAATGGAAGAAAAAATGGGTGCCCTTTAAAGATTTTTGTAAGATTAGAAAACAAAAAAAATAGAAGGAGCCAAATGAGAACTGTAAGGTGAATGCCTAATGATTTCCAATAGAAACATTTGCAAGGCCAGGTGCAGTGGCTCATGCCTGTGATCCCAGCACTTTGGGAGGCTGAGGTGGATGGATGACCTGAGGTCGGGAGTTCAAGACTAGCCTGACTAACATGGAGAAACCCTGACTCTACCAAAAATACAAAATTAGCCGAGCATGGTGGCACATGTCTGTAATCCCAGCTACTCAGGAGGCTGAGGCAGAAGAATTACTTGAACCTGGGAGTCGGAGGTTGTGGTGAGCCAAGAGTGCGCCATTGCACAAGAGCGAAACTTGCAAAATTGCCCTTGTTTGATGAGAGGAATGAGCAGGAGCATTGTCGTGGTGGAGAAGGACTCTATGGTTAAGCTTTCCTGGGCTAAAGCTTTTTTTTTTTTTTTTTTTTTTAGCTTTCTGCTAAAGCTTTGGCCAACTTTCTGAAAACACTCTCATAATAAGCACATTATTGTTCATTGGCCCTCCAGAAAGTCAACAAGCAAAATGCCTTGAGTATCTCCAAAAACCAGTTGCTCTTGACTGGTCTGCTTTTGCTTTGACTAGACCCCTTCCGCCGCTTGGTAGCCATTGCTTTGATTGTGCTTTGTCTTCAGGATTGTACTGGTGAAGCCACGTTCCATCTCCGGTTACATGTCTTCAAAGAAATGCTTCAGGATCTTCATCCCACTGGTCTAAAATTTCCATGAAAATCTCTGCTCTTGTCTGCAGCTGATCAGGGTGCAATGGTTTTGGCACTCATCGAGTAGAAAGTTTTCTTAACTTTTTCAGTCAGAATTGTGTAAGCTGAAACAGTTGAGATATCTATGGTGCTGGCTATTGCTTTTGCTGTTAATTGCCAGTCCTCTTCTATTAAGGCAAGACCAAGATGAATTTTTTTCTTGCAAATTGATGCAGATAGTCTGCCACTGCAAGCTTCATTTTAAACATCATCTCATCTCCTCCCTTCTTAAAACAATGTATCCATTTGTAAACTGCTAATTTCTTTGGGGCATTGTCCTCATAAACGTTTCAAAAAGCATCAATGATTTCACCATTCTTCCACCCAAGCTTCAATTTGATGTTTCTGTTCCACTAATTTAATGTTTGTCCCTGTTTCAAATTTAGCAGAATTTATGTTTTTCTGATAGGGGCTCTTTTCAAACTGACGTCTTATCCTTCCTAGTGCCTCAAACTAGATTCTGTTCAGACATGTTATAACATGTTAGTATGAGTTTATTTTGATGCGAAAAAATGCTTGAAATCCGTGTATAGTTTTTTTCATAATATTAATACATACTTTCCATGAACTTTTTGAAGACCTTCACATCGGATTATAACCCAAAGTATGAAATAAATATAAGCGAGTCCATACTGATGAAAACAGATGATTAAATAAATCAGTGTGGGAGAAGAAACAAATTTTCCTTACAGAAGAATTCCAAGTAATATCTGTGAACACTTTTCCCACCCCCAAACCCACCCACCAGAAGGTGAAGCTTAATCCTCTCCTCCCACTTGAGGATGGGCTGGACTTAGTGACTTGCTTCCAACGAACAAAGTATAGAATATGGGAAAAAACAAACTTTACAGTGGAAAAGCCTGGGAAACATTACCCTAAACAAGTGAGGAAGGTTAACATTATCAGTGATAAGTCATGCTGATAATCACGTACCTCTGGTATGATAAAAATATTTCACCTCTCTGGGGTTCTTCCCCCAAAACCATAATGGTAGTTAACGGAGTCGAGGACGTGCTATCCCCAAATATGCTTAATCGGTATATTGATTATTTTGAATGAAAAACATTGGAGAAATTGTAGCTTCAGAGAGGGCTAGCTGACCTGTCTCTCCCTGCATGCAGCCAGCCATAAAGATTCCTCCCAGTGACATGGCAAGAAAATAGTCCCTTATCACCAGAGACTGAAAATTAGGGCTGCAATGAACCTGAAAAATAAACTTCCTGAAACAACCCTTACTTTCTTATTTATTTATTTATTTATTTTAGACAGAGTCTCGCTCTGTCAGCAGGCTGGAGTGCAGTGGTGAGATCTCAGCTCACTGCAACCTCCGCCTCTGATTCTGCAATCTGATTCTGAACATAAAGCAAGCCCAGACTCTGCTAAGTGATTTTCCCCTGTGGTCTGTGTAGCCTGCTACCTCCCTGAGCTGTAGTGGGATGTCCAGGGGTAAAGAGAATGAGACAGGAGTTGGCGAGTTCCTCTTGCTCGGCATCACCAGTGACTCAGGGAAGCAGCAGGCCCTCTTCTGGCTCTTCCTGTGTATGCACTTAGTCACTGAGGCTGGAAACACACCCATCATCCTGGGCATCGGCTCCAACCCTCGCCTGCACACCCCCACGTACTTCTTCACTCATCTTTCCTTTGTCAACATCTGCTTCATCACCAACCTGATCCCCAAGCTCCTGGTCAACCATGTGGCAGGAACATGGATGATCTCTTTTTTTTTTTTTTGAGACTGTCTTGCTCTGTCACCCAGGCTGGAGTGCAGTGGCCCGATCTCAGCTCACTGCAAGCTCCACCTCCCGGGTTCACGCCATTCTCCTGCCACAGCCTCCCGAGTAGCTGGGACTACAGGTGCCTGCCACCATGCCTAGCTAACTTTTTTTTTTTTTTTTTGTATTTTTAGTAGAGACGGGGTTTCACCGTGTTAGCCAGGATGGTCTCCATCTCCTGACCTCATGATCTGCCCGCCTCGGCCTCCCAAAGTGCTGGGATTACAGGTGTGAGCCACCTCGCCCGGCCTATGGACGATCTCTTATCCCCAGTGCCTGACTCAGACGTACTTCCTCATCTCCTTTGCCAACGTGGACACCTTTCTGCTGGCCATCATGGCACTGGACCACTATGTGGCCATCTGCAGCGCCCTGCAGTACTGCTCCATCATCACCCCCAGCTCTGTCAGGGGCTGGCCGTGCTAGCGTGAGCAGGCTCCAGCCTCATCTGCCTGGTCCACACGGTCATCATGAGCAGACTGGCCTTCTGCTCCTCCGCCCAGGTTTCACACTTCTACCGTGACGCCTACCTGCTCATGAAGATTGCCTGCTCACATACATGTCAATCAGCATGTGTTCCTGGGGGCTGTGGTCCTGTTCCCGGCTCCCTGTGTGCTCATCTTGGTCTCCTACATCCGCATTGCTGCAGCCATCCTCCGGATTCCATCTCCTACAAGAAGGCGCAAGGCATGTTCCATATGTAGCTCCCACCTGTCTCTGGTCACCCTGTTCTATGGAACTGTCCTGGGGATCTGCATATGACCCCCAGACTCCTTCTCAGCCCAGGACACCATAGCAACTATCATGTACACTGTGGTGACCTCTATGCTAAACCCCTTCATCTACAGTCTGATGAACAAGGAGGTCCAGGAGGCCGTGAGAAGGCTCTTCAGTAGGGGCTCACACCCATCATGGTGCTGGTGAGTGCTGGGCCGATGTCTGGGGAGGTTCAAGATAGGAGGAAACAGAACCCGACTCTGGACGTCACCTCAACACCACTTCCTTCCACACACCAATTTAGACTATTTTTAGAGAAGGGAAAAAAAAACTGAAAGTGGGAGAAGAATTAGAAGAGAATTTTACTATTATTAGAAGAGATATGCCTATCTCTGGGAATCTAAATCAGCTGCAGGTAACAGAAAATCCCAATTACATCTATTTAAACAAGACGGGTTTATTTTTGTCTTCCATAATGACAATTCCAGAATGGGAAGTCCAACGCCAGAAACGTGGCTCCTTCTAGATCCCTCCTCCCCCAGCCATAGAGTGAGGCTTTCATCCCTGTGTTTCCAAAATGGCTGCTGGGGATCCCACCATCTTGTCCTGTCTCAGTGGAAGGATGAGGAGAGGAAGGGCAAAAGAAGTTTATCACTTTCCAGGGATTTCCCAGAATCACCACTCAGCATCTTCTTTTCACATCTCAATGGCCACCTGCCTGCCACGCAGGCTGGGAAAGGTTGTTGTCATATGTTGCTGTTGTTTGTTCACTTGTTTGTTAGGGTTAGATACATCGCCACTTCCAATAAAATATAGATTATCTTAGAAAGGATGAGAAGGAAGTGGATAATGGACAAACAAAGGGAAGAAATGCAATACCTGACTTATTTTGCCACATTCACAGATGTGAGGTCATATTGTTATATTAGGAGTTTTGTACATGGATTCCCTCTGGACTGATCGTGTATTAGGAGACAAACCAGACGGGTTTCCACACTCCTGAGGCTACAGAATCTGAAGACAAATCCCGCAGTTCTCCCAAACATCAGAGTGAGGTTCCTTCTGGTGGAGACAAGCAGTGTGAGAAAAAGTGATGGGCAGATTTAGTGGCATTAACTTTTTGTGAGACTATAATTTTTTTAAGGAGGAGTAGATTTTATTTGAGATTTGTTTTTCCTCTGTGGGAACCTCTGTGTTTTGTTTGTTTGTGACAGAGTTTCACTCTTGTTGCCCAGGCTGGAGTGCAGTGGCACGATCTTGGCTCACCGCAACCTCTGCCTCATGGGTTCAAGTGATTCTCCTGCCTCAGCCTCCCAAGTAGCTGGGATTACAGGTGCACGCCACCATGCCCGGCTAATTTTTGTGCTTTTAGTAGAGACCAGGTTTCACCATGTTGGCCAGGCTGGTTGCAAACTCCTGATCTCAGATAATCTGCCTGCCTTGGCCTCCCAAAGTGCTGGGATTATAGGCATGAGCCACCGCGCCCAGCCCCTCTGTGGGAACTTAATATGGGGGAAAACTTATACTGTTAAAATTTTGCACATTGTACTATTGATATAAACTGCTCTTAAAATAAAGCACCAAAATACCCCAAATGTAATAAAGGAGACAATGAAGCATATAGTAAAATAGCAAATATTTCACAAGGCTTTGTGGAACATATATTTCTAGGTCCAATATCAAGGGCTAAATCAATACAATTTGTAAAAAATCAGCTGCAAGAGACTTTTTAATTGCTATGCTTTCTTAGTCTGATGTTTTGACATTGAGGACCTCTATAATGGGAGAGGGACTGTGCCTCTGAGAGTTAGGTAATTCCTAGAGATAGCAAACAACTCAACCAGGGTGGTGCCTTTGACATGCGAGCTCATCATTCCAGAACCCAGACCACTCCCAGCTCCTCACTCTGGGCCAACACTCCCGTTCCATAATCATCCCAGGTCCAGGTAGCAGGCCACTAGGTACAGATCCTATGCCCAGAGCTCACTGAAATTACTCAAACCAGCCAATCCTAAACCTGTGTAGCCTGCCTCTCCCATTCCTAACTGCAGAAACCATAACAAAGGATCTTCCTCATGTTTTCTTCTTGCTTCCTCTACCTCCTGACCAACGCTAGTACTTCCCATGTGGCCCACCGTGGCATGCTGTGCCTCCTGTTTCTAGCAATCTGTGATATAAAAACTTCTTCCTTCAAGGCAGTCATTTCTGTGTCTGTGTGTCTTACCACACCTGATTAAAACAAACCCCGGGAACATGTTTATCCCGATGTGATTGTTTGTTTGTTTTTGTATTTTTGGTAGAGACAGAGTTTCACCATGTTAGCCAGGCTGGTCTCGAACTCCTGACTTCAAGTGATCTGCCCACCTCGGCCTCCCAAAGTGCTGGGATTACAGGCGTGAGCCACCTCACCCAGCCCTGATGTGATAGTTTTATAATTGAGAATATCCAGTATGCTTGGAGTGGTGAAGCAGGCACTTAAGGTGTGAATCAAAGGTTAATCAAACTGTGATTGATGGTGATAAAAACAGGAGACAGGGAAATACTGGGTAGAAGAGGGTGGCTCCCTGGCAAAGGCCCCACCCTCCAGCCTGAAGACCTGCAGCCCTAAGTGAGGACAGGCATTTCTGTTTTCATGCCCAAAAAGTTGCCTTTTGGCCCTCCATGCCCCCCATCCTGTGCCCATATAAACCCAAGACCTTAGGGGTTACAGACAGAAGTGGCTGAATGTCAAGAGGAGCAGAGGAACAGACCAGCAAACACCAGCAGACCAGCAATGGTGGAATGACACAGCAGAGAAAGGGAGAAGAGGACGTCTAGACACTGAGGGGAGTTCAGCCGCGGATGGTCGGGCTGACTGTAGGGGAAGACCACCTTCTCACTCCATCCCCACTTCCAGCTCCCCATCCATCGCACTGAGAGCCACCTCCGCCACACAGTAAAACCGTGCACTCATCCTTTCAGCCCACGTGTGATCTGATTTTTCTGGTACACTGGGCAAGAACTCAGGCTGTCACACTGGCCCCCTTCCCTTGCAAAAAGGCAGAGGGTTTATTGAGCTGATTAACACAAGCCGTCTGCAGATGGCAAAGCTGAAAGAACACACTGTAACACATGTCCACATGGGCTTCAGGAGTCGTAGACACCCCACCCTAGGCACCGCCATGGGGCCAGAGCCCAAAAGCACTCCCCACAGCCTCTGCATCTGCCCGTCTGCATGCTCCCCCTACGGGCTGGAGCAGCCATACTCCTGCTGCATGTCCTGCCAGGGGGATAAGGGACCTCTCCACTTTCAATGGGAGAGTAAACTGGGACAAACTTTCTGAAAGAAAATGTAGCAATTTTTACCAAAGCCAAAAAAACCTGGCTCAACAAATCATATTTTAGGAATTTATCATTAAAGAAACATAACAAGTTGTTACGACGTTCATTATACGATATTGATAATAATAAAAAGAAAAGATTTAGATGTCCATTGCTTTGGGAAGTGTTAAATAAATTATTATTTTGTTCTTAAAAATCATGACAATCTATACTTACTAACATGGAAAGATGTCAAAGATACACTCAGTTTTTTAAAAAAGCAAGTAAAAGGACAAAATAAACGACTCTGTACACATAATCATGCACAGAAAAAATGTTAATAGTTATATATAAAATCTTAAGGATGAGTATCTCTTAGCGAAGGGTAATTTTCGTATAAAGTTTTTGCATCCAAATATTTTAAGGGAGTGTTTTTTCTCTTATAATCAGAAAAAAAGCAGTTTCATTTATTTAAAAACTACAAAAATACTGAGGGTAGTACACAGAAGCCTGTCACTTACATGTTCCTTCCAGTTTGCCTGACTGAGGAGGAAGGCCCAGCAGTGATAGACGATGGAGCAGCACGTTGGTGGTAGGCTTGAGGAAGTAGTTCTACAGGGCAAGCCAGAATGGAGAGAGGGATATCATGCAAAAGGGCAGAGTAGAGATCTCCAGGGTCAGCACCCCCACCAAAGCAATGACTGACCTTGAAAGAGCAAATGGAATCAATGATTTTGGAATCCTGGAACCTGATTGGACCCTTAGAACAACCAGTGGAGTGCTTCACGAAGCGGGAGGCTACTGCGCTTTGGTACGAGAGCAGCATGTATAATCAGCTACCACCCCTCCTCCCACCATTTCTCAGCCCCACTGGAGGGTCAGGCTACTGCCAGATCAGAAAGCCGGGACCTTGTCTTGCAAATCTGGGGATTGTATAATACGTATTGGGTGATCTGAATAGTATTCTGAGGGACCAAAGCAGACATCAGCCTTGGTTTCATCCCACTTCGCTACAGTAGCTTCTCCAAACCCTTAAAGAGATAAAGCCCCTTTTTGTCCCCTTTTTGGAGCCAGGCATTTAAGGGACTCTCATCAGTTGATGCAAGTGGAGGGCTCACTTCGTTTCTTTCCTTTTTCTCAGGAATTACTGTCCTTTACCGTTTGATGCCCAGTGTCCTAAAACCATCAACTCATACATTTTGTCCATTTTCAGCCAGAAGATAAGTTCACTGTTACTCCATTCTAGCCAGAAGTGGACGTCCAATTAATTTTTATTTTTTTGAGACAGAATCTCACTTTGTTGCCCAAGCTGGAGTGCAATAGCGTGATCTCAGCTCACTGCAACCTCTGCCTCCTGGCTTCAAGTGATTCTCCTGCCTCAGCCTCCCAAGTAGCTGAAACTACAGGCATACGCCATCATGCCCAGCTAATTTGTGTGTGTGTGTGTGTGTATATATATACACACACACATATATTTTAGAGGAGACGGGGTTTCACCATGTTGGCCATGCTGGTCTCAAACTCCTGACCTCAAGTCATCCACCGGCCTTGGCCTCCCAAAGTGCTGGGATTACAGTCATGAGCCACCATGCCCGGCCTAGATAATTTATTTTTGACAAAGACCTCAATGCAATTAATTGAGGAAAAGGGCAGTCATTGCAACAAATGGTGCTGGAACAACTGGATTTCCACATGCGGAAAAAGTAAACTTCAGTCCCTACCTCATGTCATACACGAACATTACCTCAAAATGGATCACATGTAAGGGGCAAAACTGTAAAAGTTCTAGAAGAAAACAAAGGAGAAAATCTTTACAACCTTAGCGGGTGTAAAGGTTTCCTAAATAGGACACATAACTTCTAACTATCAAAGAACAAAGTGATAAATTGGACTCTATCAAAATTAAAATTTTCTTTTCACCAAAAGATATCCTTGGCCTGGCATGGTGGCTTACACCTGTAATCCCAGCACTTTGGGAGGCCAAGATGGGTGGATCACCTGAGGTCAGGAGTTCAAGACCAGCCTGGCCAATATGGTGAAACCCTGTCTCTACTTAAAATACAGAAATTAGCCGGGCGTGGTGGCAGGTGCCTCTAATCCCAGCTACTCAGGAGGCCGAGGCAGGAGAATTGCTTGAACCCGGGAGGCGGAGGTTGCAGGGTTGCAGTGAGCCGAGATCGTGCCATTGCACTCTTGTGCTGGGGGATAAGAGTGAGACTTCGTCTGGAAATTAAAAAAAAAAAAAAAAAAGATATCCTTAAGAAAATGAAAAGGCAAAAGCAAGCCACAGACCAGGAGAATGAATACGAGTATATATATATATAATATATGTAATATAAAAATTGTTTATATAATGTATTCTGGGAGGATTTTTACCTAGAATATATAAACAATTCACACAAATATTTAAGACAAACAATGTAATAAAAATGGGCAAAGGACTCCTTGTGATTTGGGTCAGGGCAGACTAGCTGTGATTCAGGTCCCTGAAGGACATGAAGCTATGCCAACACTGGACATACATAGCGCCTGCTCACAGTGAATGATTGCTAGTAAAAGTTCATAAACAACATGAAATATTCAGTAACAGTGCACATGCACCTGCTAATGTATACAATCCAAACAGGCATTTCAGAGTGCTTCTCATCTGTGATGCCCAGAAAAGACAAATAAATTTGTCAAGAAAAAGCTAAGGGAAGTTAACCATAAGTAAATCTGCCCAAAAGGCGGTTTAAGTTCATAGACTGTTATGAGGTTCAATGAAGTTGAATTGATGGCTAGGGAAACAAAAAGCCACAGCTCTAATTGGGGCCTCCAGCATCAGCAAACTCCTGACTCTCTTTAGACAGGCTGAAACCCTTTGCTGTCAACTAACCCACATTTGTAGAAATATTTGGCATTGATTTGTTGTTGTTTTTTTTTTGAGACGGAGTCTCATGCTGTCACCCAGGCTGGAGTGCAGTGGCGTGATCTCAGCTCACTGCAACCTCCACCTTCCAGGTTCAAGCAATTCTTCTGCATCAGCCTCCCAAGTAGCTGGGATTACAGGTGTGTGCCACCAAGCCCAGCTAATTTCTGTAATTTTTTTTGGTAGAGATGGGGTTTCACCATGCTGGGCAGGCTGGTCTTGAACTCCTGACCTCAGGTAATCCACCCTCCTTGGCCTCCCAAAGTGCTGGGATTACAGGAGTGAGCCACCGCACCCAGCCTGGAATTGATATTATTTTGATATTATATTCTGGGATCCATGGAGTAGCAAGTTGAGCTCCAAACTGATCCCACAGTTCATCCGATTAGTGGGTGAGACCAGATAGTGACCAGAGGTGGAAAGCATGCAATCTTTGAAGATAAGAGGACAAAGAATTATTGCCTCATTAGTACAGTATAAAGGCTATATCATGGGCCGGGCAAGGTGCTAATCCCAGCACTTTGGGAGGCCAAGGCGGGTGGATCACCTGAGGTCAGGAGTTCGAGACCAGCCTGGCCAAAATGGCGAAACCTCGTCTCTACTAAAAATATAAAAATTAGCCAGGCGTTGTGGTGGGCGCCTGTAATCCCAGTTACCTGGGAGGCTGAGGCGGGAGAATTGCTTGAGCTTGGGAGGCCGAGGTTGCAGTGAGACAAGATCACACCACTGCATTCCAGCTTGGGTGACAGAGCAAGACTCCATTTCCAAAAAAAAAAAAAAAAAAGAAAAGGATGGGGGGCAACCGCAAGGTGGTTCCGGTCACGCTTGGGCTCACCCCATGTGAAAGCCTCGGAGAGTGGCACCTGGCAACTACATCTCACCCCCATCATTCCCACCCTGCAATGTGCAAGCCCAAAGGACCAGGCATGCGGACGAAGAGGAAGGAGGGCAGGAGGCCTAGGACACCATTGTGTGGTGTGCTATATATGAAATGGCCGGGTCCTCTCTAACCTCCAATCCACTAGGAGAAGCACCCAAGAACTCTCCATGCAGGGCATGCAAGAGAGAAAGAGCAGATGTCTGCCAGCTGCACACAGTGCTGGGTGGACGGCAGAATGGCCTGACTCAAACAGCTGCTCAGTGTGATGTGACCCTGGCACCACGGGTGGGAACGTGGCAAAGGTGCCTGAGCTTCTGTGGATGGCGGTAACCTGAACAGCCCAGCAAGAAGTCTGGCGAAGTTGGCTGGAATATAACCAATGATCTGTGCTGCCATGTAAGGAAAAATGTTGCTGATGCAAACTAAAAAAAGAAAAGTTTTCCTGAAGTAGTAATTAAAATAGGCTTTTGAGAGACTATAAAAATATTGACTGGGTATTTTAACAATATGAACCAGCGAGATGTGAACATAACTTTGTTCTTTTCAGACTGGGGAGAGTTGTGCTTCCAGATCTGGAAACATCCTACTTTATTACTGGATCAACATGGAGTGTGAGAAAAGAGTGAAACCAAAGAGAATCTCAAATTTCTGACCCGAGTAGCTGAAAGGACAGAGTTGTCATTAACTGAGATTTTTTTTTAAAAGTAAGCCAACACCGGGCGTGGTGGCTCACGCCTGTAATTATTCTAGCACTTTGGGAGGCCGAGGCAGGCGCATCACAAGGTCGGGAGATCGAGACCATCCCAGCCAACATGGTGAAACCCAGTTTCTGCTAAAAAATACAAAAATTATCTGGATGTGGTGGCGCGTGCCTGTAGTCCCAGCTACTAGGGAGGCCGAAGCAGGAGAATCGCTTGAACCCGGGAAGCAGAGCTTGCAGTGAGCCGAGATCGTGCCCCTGCACTCCAGCCTGGTGACAGAGCGAGACTCTGTCTCAGAAAAGCAAAAACAAAAACAAACAAAAAAAAGTAAGCCAACACCAAGTCCTGTCCTAATGTCAACAGGACTTCGGGTGATGCTGACAGGTCAGTGTTGGTTATTCGGTTGTAACAAATGTGCCTCTGTATTTCTTTTTCTTCCTCCCTTCCTTCCTTCCCTTCCCTCCCTCCCTCTTTTCTCCTTCTTTCTTTTTCTTTCTCTTTTTCCTTCCTTCCTTTCTTTCTCTTTTTCTTTCTTTCTTTTCCTCCCCTTTCCTTCTCTTTCTTTCTCTTTATTTCTTTTCTCCCTCTCTCTTTTTATTTTTCCTGGGTCTTGCTCTGTCACCCAGCCTGCAGTACAGTGATTTGATCACTGCTCTCGAAGCTTTGATCTCCCAGGCTCAAGCAATCCTCCCACTGCAGCCTCCTGAGTACCTGGGACTACAAGCACATGCGGTCTTCGCCATTTGGCCCAGGCTGGTTTCCAATTCCTGGGCTCAAGTGAGCCTCCCGCCTTCGGCATCCCAGAGTGCTGGGATTACAGGCATGAGCCACAGCACCTGGCTACTCAAATGTACTAATCTTGCAGGATGTTAACAGGTAGGCTGTGAGTGTGTGGGACAAGGGGCTATGAGAACTCTCTGTACTTCTGGCTCCATTTTCCTGTAAACCTAAAAACAGCTCTAAAAAATACAATCTATTTTTTTAAATATGGGTAAAACTGATTTGGGAGATAAGACAAAATATCCTATTTTAAAAACATGTTAATTTTGAGATACCTAAAAGAGACACTTGCTGAAGTATGAAAGTGATCGAGGAAATGCGGAGATGTGAGTCAAAGGACACAAAATAGCAGTTATGTGGGATGAACGAGTCTAGACATCTAATGTACAACATGAGGGCTAAGGTTAATACAATTGTAATGTACTAGGGATTTGTGTTCGATAGATTCTAGCTGCTCGTCACAAAAAAGTAACTACGTGAGATGATAGATATGTTAATCAGCTTCATTACAGTAACTGCTGTACTAGCTATATGTATCCCATAATATGTTGTAATCCTCAAGTGTACACAATAGCATTTATTTTTAGAAAACAAGTGATACTATACTCTGGTTTGATATGTTATTTCTGTCAATTAATACTACATTTTGCATGTTAAGCACTGTCATACTATTAGATAACACTGCTTACAAAAATACTATGGATACTATGAAATTATTTTGACCCAAACAATGACCTTTCTTTTTTTTCTTTTGAAACAGAGTCCCCCTCTGTCACCCAGACTGGAATGAGTGATGTGATCTCAGCTCACTGCAACCTCTGCGTTTGAGCTCAAGTGATTCTCCTGCCTCAGCCTCGCGAGTAGCTGGGACTACACGCATGCGCCACCACACCTGGCTAATTTTTTTTTTAATTCTTTTTAAATTTTTGAGGTGGACTCTCACTCTGTTGCCCAGGCAGGCTAGAGTACGGAGTACAGTGGCGCAATCTCGGCTCACTGCAACCTCCGCCTCCCAGGTTCAAGCGATTCTCCTGCCTCAGCCTACTGAGTAGCTGGGATTACAGGTGCACATCACCATGCCTGGCTAATTTTTGTATTTTTAGTAGAGACAGGGTTTTACCATGTTAGCCAGGCTGGTCTCTAACTCCTGGCCTCAAGTAATCCTCCCGCCTCGGCCTCCCAAAGTGCTGGGATTACAGACCTGAGGCACTGCACCTGGCCACAATGACCTAATTATTTAAGGAATAAATGGGATGTTAATGGCCCATTTTATAATTCAAATCCTGGTGATCATGAGTATATTAACTTATATTCTTTTCTATATTTAAAAAAATAAGCAGTGTGTTATTACACTATAGTTTTGCAAGATGTTGCCATTGCAGAAGCTGGGTGAAGCATACATAGGATGTCTTTGATTATTTATTATACCAGCATGTGAACCAACAATTATCTCAAAAATCAAAGTTCAATTAAAAAAAATTAACCAAAGATCAAGGGGTTAGATGATAGGGATAGGAAATGAGTTAACAAAATCCTTTATCCATCTCTGTAAAACAATTTGACCTTGGGTTAGCTTACTACCGCAGTTCCCCTACCTACCAAGAAAGCATGTCAACTATGTTCCTAAAGCAACTTATTTATAGTTCTGATTGCCTTGGTAACCTGCTAAAAACACTCATCAGTTTCACTACTAGGCAACACTGCTTATGACAAACCTGACTCCTGATTGGTAAACTGTATCTGAACTTGGCAAGCCCCTTGCAGGAACACTGAAAACCACACTCACTATATTCATAGGTTATTATAAGATAGTGGGTCTGGTAGGGCTTAGGGCTTCAAAGCCAGCATGAGTTCTTCTTACCTGAGCTGTCACTTGACACATCAGAAGAAACAGCTACTGAATACCTGTGCGTGCTTTTTTTGTTTTTGTTCTTGAGACAGAGTCTCACCCTGTCACCTAGGCTGGAGCACAGTGGAGGGATCCTGGCTCACTGCAACCTCCGCCTACTAGGTTCAAGCGATTCTCCTGCCTCAGCCTCCCAAGTAGCTGGCATTACAGGTGTGTGCCACCACACCTGGCTAATTTTTGTATTTTTAGTGTAGGCAGGGTTTCACCATGTCGACCAGGCTGGTCTCAAACTTCTGACCTCAGGTGATCCACCCACCTCGGCCTCCCAAAGTGCTGGGATTACCGGTGTAAGACACTGCGCTTAGCTGCTTTTTTTTGTTTGTTTTTTAATTTAGATTTTCCTTTTTTGGAATCAGGGTCTCTCTCCATCACCCAGGCTGGAGTATAGTGGCATAATCATGGCTCACTGCAGCCTCCAACTGCTGGACTCAAGCAATCCTCCCACCTCAGCCTCCTGCATAGCTGGGACTACAGACACACACCACCCCCACCACATCCAGCTAATTTTTAGGGGTGTGTGTGTGTGTGTTTTTTTTTTTTTTTAAGAGACAGGTTCTCACTATGTTGCCCAGGCTGGTCCCGAGCTCCTAGGCTCAAGTGATCCTCCCTCTTCAGCCCCCCAAAGTGCTGGGATTACAGGTGTGATCCACAAGCCCAGCCTGTATGTGCTTCTTAAAAGACTACTCTCACTGATGGACAATGTCTGACACAGACAATCTCACATGCTGTGCTCCCTGCATTTAATCCAAACATCATTGACGCAATGTAATAGTGTGAGGCAATGTAATAGGTGAAGGTGTGGCTGCTGAGCCAGAAGATATTTCTGAACACTTGGTCAGGAGGATGATCACCCAAAAGTTACACCTATCTAATCTTTGAAGCTCTAATCCATCATCTAAGCTCTTCATGTTAAGATCCATGGGTATGTTTATTAACCATATTTATTAACCTCTCCTTCTTGGGACAGAAAACGTTTACCTCAACTTAAAGATTGTTGTTCAGATTTGTCCTTCTGTGTGGGTCATAGCTGCCTGGTGTCTGGAAGCCTTGGGAACACCCTGGCTCTGTTCCTCCAACACAGAATCATGCGCTTTGTGAATGTGTTGCTTTAGGCATTCAGCTGCAGGGGAAAACTTTAAAGGTTAACTTGAAATATTTGCAGAGAATATTCTGTGGTAGCAAGACATTAACATAACACAATTTGTTGCTACTTGGTCTTCGCTAAACAAGCTATTGCTACTTGGTGTTTGTTAATGAAAGGAGCTCTTAAGACTCTTATGAATTTGTCCTGCTTAAAATATATTATATTGGGCTGGGCGTGGTGGCTCACGCCTGTAATCCCAGCACTTTGGGAGGCCATGGTGGGCAGACCATGGGGTCAGGAGGTTGAGACCATCCTGGCTAAAAGGGTGAAACCCCATCTCTACTAAAAATACAAAAAATTAGCTGGGCATGGTGGCACGCACCTATAGTCCCAGCTACTAGGGAGGCTGAGGCAGGAGAATTGCTTGAACCCAGGAGGCAGAGGTTGCAGTGAGCCGAGATGGCGCCACTGCACTCCAGCCTGGGCAACAGAGCGAGACTCCGTCTCAGAAGAAAAAAGAATCATATCGTCTCAAACAGGCAGCTAAGATTGAAATGTTTCCACCCATAGGATTCTTCATTGGAGGTGACTAAGACCAGCATAAGTCCGTGTTATTTGCACCACTAAGTCATATTTCTCAGACTGATGTATTGCCAAACCAAGAAATGGAAAGTATTAAGATAATGTCAATAATAATGTGAATGAGAATAGAGTAAGTGTGGACCACTTGTTAGAACTGGCTCGATTACAAATGTGTTGCTCAAACCTAATAGCTTTAGTCTTCTTCAATAAGATTAGATTTGGATTTCAATTAGTGTTACTAACTGGCATGGGTATAATGATATGCTGAACCTGTAATATGATTACAGGTTCAGGTCGTTATTTGTTATATTATTAGACAATTTCTGTTAAATGTCATATAAGAAAAGCGTAAAAGATGATTGCAGAATCGGAACCGTGGGATGAAGTGGAACGTGACACACTGAGGTCTTACGGGTGGTAGAGCAATTTGCTCCCAACTGGGACCATCTGAAGGCACAAGGCTGTGCCCCAGCTCAGGTCCACAGCTAAACATTGAGAAACATATCAGCAGAATGCAGAGCCTCTCCTCCGGTAAATTACTTGAGATGAAAGTTCTTAACCAACATGAAATAACTGAACTGAGTTTGAAAAAATTCAGCTGGGCCTTTCAGGGGCCTTTCCCACCAGTAGAACCCTCATTTGGGAAAAGTAAATTTGCCAGGAGAAAGTTAAGAGAGGCTACGCTGAGTTAACTTGAACAAGTGGCTAAGGGACAGTTTACGTTTATACGGCAACTAGAGGTTTAATGAAATTTAATTTACAGCTGGGAGAATAAGAAATTGCTCTGTCTACTTGGGGACATCCAGCATCACTGCAATTCTCGACTGTCTTCAGACCTGCTTGTATCCTTTCCTACCAAATAAGCATGTTTCACAGAGACTTCTAAGACTGAGTTGTTAATTTGCAAGAGACTTGAGCAGACATTTTGCAAAGGAATATATACAAATGGCCCGTAAACACATGAAAAGGTGCTCAACGTCATCTGTCTTCCGGGAAATGCAAATTAAAACTACAATGAGATACCACTATATAGTCAGGCTAAAATGAAAAAGATGCCACTAGCAAGTGCTGGTGAGTACATGAGCAGTCAGAACTCTCATACACTGCTCTTGGGGGTGTACAGTGATACAACCACCTTGGAAAACTATAACAGTTTGGAATAGAGTTAAACATCACCTACTGCTATGGACAGAATGTTTGTGTCCCCTCCTAAGTTTATATCTTGAAGCCCCAACTTCTACTGTGATGGTTTTGGAGACAGGGCTTTTGGGAGATAATTAGGGTTAAAGGAGGTCATGAAGATGGGGCCCTTGCAATGGGATTAGCATCCTTATAAAAAGAGACTCCAGAGAACTTGCCCTCTCTCTTCCTGTGTTGTAATTTCTTTCTAATGTGGTCTTGAGGCATCTCTTTCTGGAGAGTGGCTACAAACAATAACCCTGCCCTCACAGGGCACCAAGCATGTTGCTCATAAAAGGAATGTTTACAGTTTACCTTTCACAGGATCCTTCTTGATCCTGGCAGGTGGCCTCATGCCCAAGTGCTCAACCTGTGACAGATGTCCCTTTCACAGGAAGCTTGTATATAGAGGACGATGCCCTTGTAGCTGTTGTCTGACCTGTGTTCAATTTATTCCTACCAAGACAGCCACTCTCTAGGGCAGCCCTGATGAGGAGGGTTGGGTTCGGGTGTGTCAGTCAGGTGAGACACAGTGTGTGCAATAAAACACATGAAATAGCAGGAGTAGCTGATTACTCACAGATCCCAGAGAGAGGAGGGCACCATGCCTCGCAGGGCCAGCAGGAAGTGGGGAGCCATTCAGGATACCCACGTTTAGCCAGCAGGTGGGGACTGAAAGAGAGAGGACCTCTAGGACTAAAGCCTTTATTGGGGTCCAGGGTGTGACCCCAGCAAGTTTCCCATAGGAAGCTCTAATTGATTGTTTAGAGCAAGCAGGCACGAGCTCCAGGTGGTCACGCTGTGACTGGGAAGTGGGCACTGTGGTGTATCTGGGCAGACCACGTAGGGTGAGGGGTCAGAGGGTGAGTCAAGGGCAGACCACGCAGGGTGAGGGGTCAGAGGGTGAGTCAAGTACGTTGTATCCAGCTCCCCTCCAGGGAGGTGGTGCCCAGGAGGCGGCTGTACATGGCAGATATCTGAGTTGACCCCTTTGAGGAACTGGAAGGAGTTAAAGAACTGGAAATGGTGTTAAGGGTAATTATGCCATGCTTCTGGTATGAGAAAGTCCAACTTAAATTCAAAACGGGGGCCGGGCATGGTGGCTCATGACTGTAATCCCAGCACTTTGGGAGGCTAAGGTGGATGGATCACTTGAGGTCAGGAGTTCGACACCAGCCTGGCCAACATGGTGAAACCCTGTCTCTACTAAAAATGTAAAAACTAGCCACGCGTGGTGGTGCATGCTTGTAATCCCAGCTACTCGGGAGGCTGAGGCAGAATCGCTTGAACTCGGGAGGCAGAGGTTGTAGTGTGCCGAGATCACGCCACTGACTTCCAGTGTAGGTGACAGAGTGAGACTCTGTCTCAAAAAACAACAACAAAAATGGATTCCATGGCAACATAAAATTGTAGGAATTCACTACACCATGCACCTACACAAAGAAGTAATCACAGGTACACACATAGGGAGACAACTTGTAGGCACAAACCAAGAGAAGAGGCCTCAGAATGAAATCCACCTTGCCAGCACCTTGACCTTGGACTGCCCAGACCAGAACTGTGAGAAATTTCTGCTAAGTTACCTAGTCTATGGCATTCTGCTATGGCCACACAAGCAGACCAATACACCTAACTAACAATCATCAATTCTGTCTTCGGTATTTGTCCACAAGAGATGAAATCCATGTCCACTACAAGACTTGTACACTAATGTTCACAGCAGCCTTACTCACAATAACTTCAAAACAATGCAAATATCCATCAATGGTAACTGGAGAAACAAATTGTCTGTGTGTGCAGTGCAATACTCCACAGCAATGACAATGGAACTACTGCTACGCAGGGCAGCACACATGAATCTCATGAGTGATATAATTTCATGAAAGATGCCAGATGCAAATAAAGCACAGACTATATGATTCCATTTGTAGGAAGTTTTAAAACTGGTGACATTAACCTATAGGGGAAGAAGTCGGTCACTGATTCAAGAAGTACCTTCTTGGAGAGCACCAATGTCCCCACAGAGAGCCGCCAAGAGTCACCAACCAAAAAAAATAGAGATGGATGGAAAGCTCCCAAGCTGCAAGGTTCTTCCCACGCAGAACCAGAATGCAAAGGAAATGTGTGGACACCACAGAAAAGGAACCAACACCGCAGATGTGGACAGGGGCCGAGAGGAGGAGGAACAAGGGTTCCGAGCGGGAATCAGTCCTCCAGGGATGGTCGGGGATTGCACGCAGTGGCCGTGCTGCGAACGCTCTCCCCAGCCCCCACCACTGGACAGATTGTTTTGAAGATGTTGAAAGAACTTTTCTTAAGACAAAGAGAATGATCTGCGGGTTTCAAAGTCAATGGCATCACATATTTCAACATCGTCCAGAAAACAGCCTCTCCTGGTAAATCCTGTCTCTGGTTATTCCTCACAGACTCAGCCCAGCTCCTGGGCAACATCAAAGTCAGCTTCCCCTGGGAACCCAGTGAGTGTCTGCTCCCATCTTCTCCTTAATGAACAGCCAGTCTGTAGGCTTTAAATACAGCCTGCCACTGTCTGTTTAAATTGTTGTGTGTGTACATTCACATACACACGTGCACACATACACAGAACAGCTTCTGTCAGCTTGCGGGGACATCCATTTTGTAAGCAATGCAAATTAAAGCTGTGATCCAATCTGGGTGAACCTCCTCCTCCCCGACTTAGACTTGAAGCAGAGTGTACTGGGGCGGGGAGCTGGGGGGCGACAACACAACCTTTGAAGACCTGCCTCTAAAAAGAGTCAAGTCTCGTCTGTGTCGGCAGAACTTAAAATTAAAAGGCAAGAGCCACAGCTCTCAGCAGCTCTTTAAAAGGTTAAAATTGGCTGGGTGCAGGCTGGGTGCGGTGGCTCACGCCTGTAATCTCAGCACTTTGGGAGGCCGAGGCGGGCGGATCACGAGGTCAGGAGCTCGAGACCAGCCTGGCCAAGATGGTGAAACCCTGTCTCTACTAAAAATACAAAAATTAGCTGGGCACAGTGGCAGGCACCTAAGTTTTAAAAATTAGCCAGGCAAGGTGGCATGCACCTGCAGTCCTAGCTACTCAGGTGGCTGAGGTGGGAGGATTCCTTGAGCCCAGAAGTTCGAGGCTGCACTGAGCCGAGATCGTGCCAGTACACTCCAGCCTGGTGATAAAGTGAGGCTTTGTCGCTAAATAAATAAATAAATAAATAAAGTGTCTGGAAATTGTCCTAAGGGCATACAGCAAATGAAGAAATATTTATTCTAGAAAATCTACAAAAATTCAGAAAGAACCATGAGTCTCTGTGATATTGAGCTACAACCCACTCCCTTCTCCTCCTTCCCCCAGCTCAGAGTGATGGAGGCTCTGCTCCAGGTAGGTCGGGTTAAGAGTAGGTGGTTCCCTCCTTGCTCAGCTGCCACTCAAGCTCACCATGTCACACTGGGAGGCACGGGCTGCCAGCATTTCTCATCCCCTCTCTTGAGGAACCACAAAGAAAAGAACTGAAAAATATAGTTAAAGAATCACTAAAGTAACCAAAATGTGACACTGGAAAATATTTACTGAATGCAAAAGAAAGTAGTAAATAAGGTAGGAGAGAACAAAGAAAGACGTGAGACATAGAAAACATGAATGACAGACACAGATCCAACCATATAACAAAATCCTTAAATGTGAACAGATTAAACAATCCAATTAGAAGGCAGAGATGTCAGGCTTGGTTAAAAAACAAACTATATGCTGTCTACAGGAAACACACTTTAGATTCAAAGATACAAACAGGCTGAAAGTAAAAAGATGGGAAAAAGACATACCGTGAAAACAGCAACCATAGCAAGCTGGAATGGCTATATCAATATGAGACAAAATAGACTGTAAAAATGTTACAAGAGGCCGGACGTGGTGGCTCACGCCTGTAATCCCAGCACTTTGGGAGGCGGAGGTGGGTGGATCACTTACGCTCAGGAGTTCAAGACCAGCCTTGCCTACATGGTGAAACCCCATCTCTATCAAAAATACAAAAATTATCTGGGTTGGTGGCAAGTGCCTGTAATCTCAGCTACTAGGGAGGCTGCGGCAGGAGAATCACCTGAACCTGGGAGGTGGAGCTTGCAGTGAGCAGAGATGGCACCACTGCACTCCAGCATGGGTGACAGAGCGAGAGACCCTGTCCCAAAAAATAAATAAATAAATAAATAATAAAAAATAAATTAAAATGTTACAAGTGATAAAGAGGGACATTTTATAATGAACAAAGTGTCGAAGACACAACGGTTATAAACATATGCAACTAACGAAAGAGACCCAAAATGATGCAAAAATGAACCACAGAATTGAAAGGAGAAATGGACAATTGAACAGTAATAGTTGGAGACTTCCATACCCAAGTTTCTTTTTTTTTTTTTTTTTTTTTGAGATGGAGTCTCCCTCTGTCGCCTAGGCTGGAGTGCAATGGAGCTCTATCTTGGCTCATTGCAAGCTCCGCCTCTGGGGTTCACGCCATTCTCCAGCGTCAGCCTCCCAAGTAGCTGAGACTACAGGTGCCCGCCGCCATGCCAGGCTGATTTTTTTTTGTATTTTTAGTAGAGATGGGGTTTCACCGTGTTAGCCTGGATGGTCTCGATCTGCTGACCTCGTGATCTGCCTGCCTCTGCCTCCAAAAGTGCTGAGATTACAGGCGTGAGCCACCACGCCCAGCCTTCCATACCCAACTTTCGAGAACAGATAAAACAGCTAGATGAAAGATTAACAAGGATATAGAAGATGTGAACATTGTTAATCCAACCAGACTAACAGATATCTACAGAACACTCCAACCAACAGAGGCAGAACACACATTCTTCTCAAGCACACACAGTACATTCTCCAAGACATACCATGTGCTAGGCCGTAAAATAAACCTCAATAAATTTAGAAAGACTGAAATCATATAAAGTACATTCTGTGGCCACAGTAGAAATTAGAATTCAATAACAGAAGACCATTTGGGAAATTCACAAACATAGAAAAATTAAATGTCACACTCCTAAATAACAAATGGATGCTATGGTTTGAATGTATCTCTCAAAACTCATGTGTTGAAAGCTTAATGCCCAATGGAACAGTATAGGCAGGTGGGGACCAATGGGAGGTGTATAGCTCATGAATGGAAACACCACTATAAAAAGGGCCCATGGAAGCGGTTTCTCTCTCTCTCTCCCTGCCCCCACCTCCTGCCATGTGAGAACACGGTGTTTCTCCTCTCTGGAAGACACAGTGCTCAAGGCACCACCTTGGAAGCAGAGAAACCAGGCCCTAACCTGCCAGCACCTTCATCTTGGATTTCCTAGCCTCTAGAACTATCAGAAAATAAATTTACATTCTTTTTTTTTTTTTTTTTTTTTTTTGAGACAGAGTCTCGCTCTGTCGCCCAGCCTGGAGTGCAGTGGCGCGATCTCGGCTCACAGCAAGCTCCACCTCCCGGGTTCATGCCATTCTCCTGCCTCAGCCTCCCGAGTAGTTGGGACTACAGGCACCCACCACCACCCCTGGCTAATTTTTTTTTTTTTTTTTTTGTATTTTTAGTAGAGATGGGGTTGCACTGTGTTAGCCAGGATGGTCTCGAACTCCTAACCTCATGATCCGCCCGCCTCGGCCTCCCAAAGTGTTGGGATTACAGGTATGAGCCACCGCACCCGTCCAGGTTTGTTTTAAATTTATTGAGGCTTGCTTCATGACTGAGCATGCAATTGATCTTAGAGAGTCTTACCTGTGCAGATGAGAAAAATGTATATTCTGTGGTTGTTGAGTGGAGTGTTCTGTAGAAAACTATTAGGTCTAACTGGTCAAGTGTTGAGTTTAAGTCCAGTTTCCTTGTTAATTTTCTGTGTTAATGATCTGTCTAACGCTGTCAGTAGGGAGTTGAGGTCTCCCTCAACTGTGTGGTTGTCTAAGTCATGTTGTAGGCCAAGAAGAACTTGTGTTATGAATCGGTTGTTCCAACGTTGGGTGAATATATATTTAAGATAGTTAAGCCTTGTTGGATTGTACCCTTCATCATTATATAATGGCCTTCATGTCCTACTTAATTTTTATTGCTTTACCGTTTGTTTTATCTAAGAATAGCAATGCCTGGGCTGGACGCGGTGGCTCAGACTTGTAATCCTAGCACTTTGGAAGGCTGAAGCAAGTGGATTGTTTGAGCACAGGAGTTGGAAATCAGCCTGGGCAACGTGGCAAAACCCCATCTCTACCACAAAATACAAAAATTAACCAGGTGTGGTGGTGCATGCCTGTAGTCCCAGCTACTCAGGAGGTTGAGGTAGGAGGATCACTTGGGAGGTTGAGTGCAGCGAGCCATAATGGCTCATCTCCAAAAAAAAAAAAAAAAAAAAAAAAAAAGGTGACTTTTGCATGGTAGATATTTCTCCATCCCTTTACTTTGAGCCTGTGGATGTTGTTACACGTGAGATGAGTCCTTGAAGATGGTGGGTCTTGCTACTGGATCAGAGATTTAAGTGTAAGGCCTCAAACCATAAGAACTCTAAAAGAAAACCTAGGAAATACCATTCAGGACATCGGCCTTGGGAAACAATCTATGACTAGGTCGTCCTCAAAAGCAATTGCAACACCAACAAAAGTTGACAAGTGGGACCTAATTGAATGACAGAGCTTCTTCACAGCGAAAGACATTATTAACAGAGTAAATATACAACCTATGAAATGAGAGAAAATATTCCCCAACTATGCATCTGACAAAGGTCTAATATCTGCATCTGTAAGGAACTTAAATCAACATGCAAAATATAAATAACCCTATTAAAAAGTGGGCAAAAGATATAAATGGACACTTCTCAAAAGATACACAAGCAGACACACATGAAAAAATGTTCAGCATCACTAATCATCAAACAAATACAAATCAAAATCACAATGAGACACCACCTTCCTCTTGCAAAAATGGCCATAATTAAAAAGTCAAAAAACGGTAGATGTTGGTAGGAATGTGGTGAAAAGGAAACACTCTTACTCTCCTAGTGGGGAATGTAAGTGAGCATAACCACTGTGGAAAACAGTATGGAGAGTCCTTAAAGAAATAAAAGTAGAACTCCCATTCAGTCCAGCAGCCCCACTGCTGGGTATCTACATAAAGGAACAGAAGTCTTCATGTGAAAAAGGCACATGCACATGCATGTTTGCACAATTCACAAGTGCAAAGACGTGGAACCAACTTAAGTGCCCATCAACCAACGAGCAGACAAAGAAAACGTGGTATATATACACCACGGAATACCACTCAGCCACAAAAAGGAACAAAATAATGCCTTTTGCAGCAACTTAGAGGGAGCTGGAGGCCATTATTCTAAGTGAAGTAATTCGGGAATGAAAAACCAAAAATCATATGTTCTCACTTAAAAGTTAGAGATAAGCTACACCGATAAAAAGGCCTAAGAATGATATAATTGACGCTGGGGACTCAGAGAGGAAAGGATGGGAGGGGGATGAGGGATAAAAGACTACATATTAGGTACAGTGGACACTGCTCAGGTGACAGACCCACTAGAATCTCAGAACACATCCATGTAACTGAAAACCACCTGTACCCAAAAACTGTTGAAATAAAAATAAAATTTAAAAAGTAATTATTCCTGGGGATCTGTTTAAAATGCACTGTTAATATTCCATGACCCGACTCTTTTAAATTCCCATTCAAAACCCTACAAATACTCAGAAACAGATTTAACATCTCAAACCATTGCAAAAAAATTCACTGGGCATGGTGGTAGGCACCTGTAATCCCAACTATCTGGGAGGCTGAGGCAGGAGAACTGCTTGAACCTGGGAGGTGGAGGCTGCAATGAGCCAAGATCACCGCACTGCACTTCAACCTGAGTGATAGAGTGAGACTCTGTCTCAAAAAAAACCAAACTTATAAAAAAATCACCCAGAGACAATGACTGTTAACATTCCTGGCTGGTGTATTTTCTTCCTGCTCCTGTTCCTTATTTTATTTTATTTTATTTATTTATTTTCTTTTTTTTTTTTGAGATGGAGTTTCAATCTTGTCATCTAGGCTGGAGTGCAATGGTACGGTCTCGGCTCACTGTGACCTCTGCCTCCCAGGTTCAAGTGATTCTCCTGCCTTAGCCTCCCCAGTAGCTGGGATTACAGGCATGCGCCACCACGCCCGGCTAATTTTTTGCAGTTTTAGTAGAGATAGGGTTTCTCCGTGTTGGTCAGGCTGGTTTCGAACTCCTGACCTCAGGTGATCTGCCCTCCTCGGCCTCCCAAAGTGCTGGGATTACAGGCGTGAGCCACCGCACTTGGTCCCTGTTCCTTTTTTTACATGGAGGTGACATTTTCTGCTCCACCTAAGGAAGGTCATGGCCTACACATGATTCTACATCACTTTATTGAAATATCATGACAGCCTGGCACAGTGGCTCATGCATGTAATCCCAGCACTTTGGGAGGCCAAGGTGGTAGATCTCTTCATAGGGGGTTCGAGACCAGCCTGGCCAACATGGTGAAACCCTATCTCTACTAAAAATACCAAAAAGTTAGCTGGGCGTGGTGGCGCATGCCTGTAGTCCCAGCTACTTGGGAGGCTGAGGCACAAGAATTGCTTCAACCCAGGAGACAGAGGTTGCAGTAAGCTGAGATTGTGCCACTACACTCCAGCCTGGGTGACACAGTGAGACTCCAAAAATAAAAAAAAAAAAAGAAGAAAGAAAAGAAAGGAAAGAAAGGATCAAAGAAAAGAAAGGAAAGAAAGGATCAAAGAAAAGAAAAAAGAAAACAGAAATATCATGACAGGCATCATCACTCTAATTTCACCAACAGGGAAATTAACGCCTAGGGCAGGTTAAAGGCCACAGAGCTTAGAAGGGCCAGGACTGAATGTGAATGCAGGTCCCTGAGGCCAAGTTCCAGAATCTCACCACGCCAGGATTCTTTCGAGGAAATTCATTCCCTCACTCCTGCACACATTCACTTAAGCATGCCGAGGGCCTTGTGGGTCCTGGCCTGTGACAGACCAGGGGTGACAGAGTCTAGCTGGCAGTAGTCCTGCCATCAACCAGCTTCCATTCTAAAGGCTTAATGTCTGCAACCCAGGGCGCCCACTACCCAGCCTGGCCCAGCAGGAGTGAGTGGGGAAGGCGATATGCCCCTTCAAAAGGACTCACTCACTGCCCAGCTGTCAGCACCTTCCGGGTCCCCTCAGCTCTCAGATCGAGGCCACCCTCTTCCCTGGTGGCCAGTGACTGAGCAAGTGGTATCAGGGCCTTTTCTGTCTAACAGGGGACTCCTCTGTCAGGCACTTAGATCCAGAGCTCCTCTGCTGGTGCCCTCTGCCCAATCCAGTTCCTCCCCATTTATTTTTCTTTTTGAGACAGAGTCTTGCTCTGTTGCCCAGGCTGGAGTGCAGGCATGATCATAGCTCACTGTGGCCTCCAACTCCTGGGCTCAACTGATCCTCCCACCTTAGCCTCCTGAGTAACCAGGAATACAGACACCACGCCAGGCTAATTTTTTTTATTTTTATTTTTTTTGTAGAGACAGGGTTTTGCTATGTTGCCCAGGCTGGTCTCAAACTCCCGGCCTCAAGAAATCCTCCCACCTTGGCCTCCCCAAGTGCTAGGATTTACTGGCATGAGCTACCATGCCCAGCTCCCTTCCTCCCCTTTGCTCTCCTAACTCCATCTCAGCATCTACCCCTGAGGACCAATGCAACAGGGCACTCAGTGCATCTGTGAACCTCCCATCAGTCCTGTGGTGGACTACTGTCCCCTCTGGTGCATTCTTTGTCCCCATCAGCCTAGTAAGCTCCAGGGGCTGGCAGCTGGCACAGAGTAGGAGGCTGCACTCCCTGACTTTTCTATGCTGCACACAGTCCTGTGACCATCTTGTCCTCAGACCTGCCAGGGCCATGACCAACCTGCCAAGGGTGTGGGAAACTGTGTGTGACCCAACTCTAGGAGGAGGTGGAGCAGGCAGAAGGTACGGGAAGCTGCTGCCCCAGTAGGTTTAGAGGAAGGGTGGGGTGGGGGTGTGGCAGGGCCAGGCAAGTGAGGGTGTGTGGGTGGGGGTGTGAGGGTGGGGGTGTGAGGGTGGGGGTGTGTGGGTGGGGGGTGGGTGGGGGGTGTGTGGGTGGGGGTGTGTGGGTTGGGGTGTGTGGGTGGGGGTGTGTGGGTGGGGGGTGTGTGGGTGGGGGTGTGTGGGTGGGATGTGTGGGTGGGGGTGTGTGGGGGAGGGTGCGGGTGGGGGTGTGTGGGTGGGGGTGTGTGGGGGAGGGTGTGGGTGGGGGTGTGTGGGTGAGGGTGTGGGGGAGGGTGTGGGTGGGGGTGTGTGGGGGAGGGTGTGGGTTGGGGGGGTGGGCAAGGGTGTGGGTGGGGGTGTGTGGGTGAGGGTGTGTGGGGGAGGGTGTGGGTGGGGGTGTGTGGGTGAGGGTGTGGGTGGGGGTGTGTGGGTGAGGGTGTGTGGGGGAGGGTGTGGGTGGGGGTGTGTGGGTGAGGGTGTGGGTGGGGGTGTGTGGGTGAGGGTGTGGGTGGGGGGGTGGGCAAGGGTGTGGGTGGGGATGTGAGGGTGGGGGTGTGTGGGGGAGGGTGTGTGGGGGAGGGTGTGGGTGGGGGTGTGTGGGTGAGGGTGTGGGTGGGGGTGTGTGGGTGAGGGTGTGGGTGGGGGTTGGGCGAGGCTGTGGGTGGGGGTGTGAGGGTGGGGGGTGTGGGTGAGGGGGTGTGGGTAAGGGTGTAGGTGGGGGTGTGTGGGTGAGGGTGTGGGTGGGGGGGGTGTGGGTGAGGGTGTGCAGGTGAGGGTGTGAGTGCCTGTCTGGCTCTCCTGGGTGGGGCTGGATGAATGTTTGGGCACAGGCAGCAGCTGTCACATGGCCTGGCTGTGGGTTTGGGACGGAAACCAGGTAGGTGGGCTGTATCAGGCACAGCTACAAACTGTGCCAAGGAAACAGCCAGAGCAGGGGCCTGGGGAAACTTCTGCCTTGGCAGAAAGTACTGGGGAGATGGGATGATTTGGGGAGGTCTTCCAAGGCCCATGGTGCTTCATGGAGCCAGGGCCCAGGGCAGGGAGGGCTATAACCCTGGCTTGCCTGATTGGCTGAACACAAACAGGATGGAAGGGGGTGTGAGCAGCCCGCTAGGTGGATGCCTAAGTGAGGAAGGAATGGGTGGCCATGTGGCTGAGACCCCCAAGACCAGGACCCCACTGTCAGGCCAGTGGCTTCCATAGGCCAGTAGGAAGTGTTCCCCTTTGGGCACTGAGGCCATCGGCTTCAGCTTCACACCCTTTTCCAAACAGAGAGAAGTCCTTCAGGTAACCTCAAAAGTCACTTCTCCTGGCCTTCCCCAGAGGGGAAAGGAGAGAGTGGTGCTTGTGGGCAGGGGGCCCTCAGAGCTGGTGGAGGGCACAGCAGAGAGACTGCTTGCATGTGGGAGGCCCCCAGCAGACCTTGCCCAGACGTCAGCCCTCGTTTGAGGCAAACTATAAAATTATCACAATTTAGGCCAGGCGCAATGGCCCATGCCTGTAATCCCAGCACTCTGGGAGGCCATGGCAGGAGGATCTCTTGAGCCCTGGAGTTTGAGCCTGCAGTGAGCTATGACTACACCACTGCACTTCAACCTGGGCAACAGAGGAAGACCCTGTCTCTAAAATAAATAAATAGGCTAGTCGTGGTGTCTCATGCCTGTAATCCCAGCACTTTGGGAGGCCAAGGCAGGTGAATCACCTGAGGTCAGGAGTTCAAGATCAGCATGACCAATATGGTAAAACTTCATTTCTACTAAAAACACAAAAATCAGCCAGGTGTGGTGGCGTGTGCCTGTAATCCCAGCTACTCAGGAGGCTGAGGCAGGAGAATCGCTTGAACCCGGGAGGCAGAGGTTGCAGTGAGCTGAGATCACACCACTGCACTCCAGCCTGGGCGACACAGCAAGACTCCACCTCAAAAAAATAAAAAATAAATAAATAAATAAATAAAAGATGGAAAAGCTATGTTCTTAACATTTTTGAAATGATAATTCATACTAAAAAATGTTACCAATATTAATGCACAAAGCATTTTATAAGTTTTAGACTATTAATAAAAGATACTAAAACTGAATTTAAGTATTTGTAGCCATGCTTAACACTATAAGTTTGTATACCTATAATGTAGCAACTAATTATCCAAAAATTTAATAAATGACAAAATAAAATTTTGCAAACAGATTTGTAATAACCAGAAAGAAATCTGTATCGGCAATTAATGTAACATAATAAAAATAATTTGTTATGGTCATCTGCTAAATGCTAATTAATGCAAAATGTTAAAAGATTATCTTAATTATGACATCTTAATTTTTAATGGTTTTAAATATTATGAATATAATAAGGGGTTTCTAAATTTAAAAGAAGAACGACTAAATTTTTCAGAATTGGTTCATATTTCTTGTTGTACAATATAAGAACACCATTCCACTTTTCCTGTTAGATTAGGAACACTCCCTTATTATCTCACTGAAGGAGAATGCTGGATGGTGCTACAAAGAAGGCAATCTAAGGACTCCAGAACCGAAGTGGCACTGCATGTCACTTCCCTAACTCAACTGAAAAAGGAGACAAAAACCTAGCGTTTTCTACCCTCAAGCCAGCAAGAAACACAGTCCAGGTAAGCTCGTTTCTTCCCCAGTGGAGCAGGAGTCTATCCAACAAGAGGCAACCATTCTGCCATGATCTTAGAGTAGAACTGTTCAGAAGTTTGCTAACAATAAGCAGCCAACATAGACACATTCTTTCTCTAGTAAATCTAAAATTCCCTTTTTTCCCCAGAGGCACTGGGGTGCCTGAGGGGCATGTAGCAAAAGTGACCCCAGCCACACCATGCAAACTAGCCAGGAAACCTTTTTGTCATCACAGATCTGAGAGTCCCTGAGAACCCAGAGACAACACAGAGGCAGCAGGACACGAACAGGAGAGTCCCAGCATCAGTTCCTGGCCATAGAAGCCCTCCTGAGCAGCAGGCAGGACAGAACCCCTTTCAGCAATCAGCCTGCCAGAGAAGCCTCTGCCCCTGTGGTGTGAGGATCCACTTCCCCCAGGTGACACCATGGGCAGGTGGGCTGAAGAACGGGAAGGCCAAATCAACTGGCCCAGCCAGGATACCTCTTTGATGATACAGGTGATACAGGTCTAAGCCTCCCTTCTTCCACAGGAGAAACTAGGTGGCCCAGAGGCTGCCCAGAGGTAGGGGATCTGCCACAGCAGCCACCCTCCTGGGAGGTTCCCTTTCTTCTCCTTGGTGAACTCCCTCCAACACACACCTTCCCAGGAAAGCACCGTTTATCTTGCATGGGAAGGGGATCCCACCATACCAAAACCCAGCCAAAGAAGCCTTTTGTTCCTTAAGGGATAAGTTATCAAAACAAACACAAGCAAAAAGACACACAACTAGTCACCCCCTAAATTCTGTTAAGAATGAGACAATGCTGCCACTCACTCCTGGCGCAGGCACCAGCAGGAGGAGGACACCTTCCAGAGACTGCAGAAGAAGGGGGAGGACTCCTCCTTGCCCTGGCTGCACCTCCACCACTGTCACTGAGGCCTGCAGTACAGAACCAGCAGCTTCCTACACACCCCAGGCCAGGCCAGGCCCCAAAGCGCTCCTACTCCCCCTTCCTGGCCCCCAGACTTGCTGCTGTTACCACTATTACCGCTGATGCCAACACAACCAGTGCTTCTGTCACCTTCCATGCACCCACCCACCCTCCAGGGCTCCTTCCACCTGGCCTCCACGGGCACCCTCCTACCATTCCTGTCGAGCTGCAGTCTCCATCGCAGTCGCTGCCACAACCACAGGAAGTGAGCCACAGAGCCACGCCATCTACAGGCTCCAACCTCCAGCTCACCACAGGTGACTCCTACTTCACCAGCCTTGCTTGGAACAGCTGGAGAGGAAAAGCCAGAAAAACCTACAACGGGATGCAGAAAGTGGTAGTGTTAAAGCCTCGCCTTGTCATGCTGGCCACTGGGTGGCAGCGGCCAGTTTCAGCAAAGGCATTCACACTCACCTGCCAAAGTCCAGCCTCTCCTCCTGGCCCAAGCTGGCCTCCTGACCTGGGGTGGGGACTGGAGACACCACAGTGCCCGACACTCTCTGGGGAGCAGGAACAGCAGAAACTCACACTCAGCCAGTACTCCCCACCCAAGTACTGGTTCCCATTCCTGACTCCTCCACCCACAGGGCCCTGAGCCCCCGTGGTGCCCACTACTCCTGCTCCATGCCTGGGGGTCCCAGATGGTCTCCACAACATGGAGCGAGAGGGCAAGGGCTGGGGAACCACAGTGGGTTTGGGGTCCCTGCCATGCTTAGAGGATTGGCATGAAAACTCTGTGCGCCCGCCACACTCCCACAGGAGCAGGAGGAGTTCTCCCTCTAGAGCCCTGAGTCTGAGAAAAGGAGAAGGTCCCCTTCCTCGGAGGCAACCGTTGTCCCGGCCACCTCCACAACCTGCCTCTGGTGGCAGCAGTGCAGACCCCGATAGCGCCCCTAACCTGGCCCCCGCTGCCGGCAATGCAGCCCCCGGATTGCACCCACAACACACCCAGAGACTACCGTAGTAGGCAATGTAACCCCAATAGTGCCCCCAAACCACCACTCTGCCCCCAGCAGTGTAGCATTTGATGGTGTCCACAGCCCGTCCCGCTACCGGCATTGCAGCACCTGACAGCGCCCCAAACCAGCCCCCCACCAGGGCCACAGGCAGCACAGCCCTGGATAGCGCCCCCAACCTGCTCCTGTCGTGGGCAGTGAATGCCCGGGATAGTGCACCCAACCAAACCCCCCACCCCACCTTCCCCTTTCCCCCTTCCCCCACAAGCACTGCAGCATTTGACAGCTCCCCTAAACCTCCCCCGACTGCCGGCCCACATTGTTGCTGGCATTGTAGCCCAGGATAGCACACCCAACCTGCCCCCTGCCTCTGGCAGTGCAGCAAATAACACCCCTAACCTGCCCCCATGAGCCGCTGGCTGTGCACAATAGTGCACACAACCTGCCTCCAACCCCTCGACCTTGGGCAGTGTAGGCCCTGATAACTCAGCCAACCTGCCCCCCACCCCCACAGCAATGCAATGCCAGATAGCGCCCCCCACCAGCCCCTCCCTACCCCCGAGGCAGGCAGTGCAGCCTCAACAGCTCACCACATACGCCTCCCCACCCCCCTGCAGGAGGGCAGTGCAGCCGCAAAGAGTGCACCTACCCGGCAAACTTTCTACCACTCTAACAGACCTGCAGTCTTGGTCGCCACCACCAACCGCAGCCAGAGGAGCCTCGGTGGCCGAGGCTCCAGCCTCCAGCGTGGAGCAGGGGGCCCCCCTTCTTCTAGACTGCTAGCCAGTCAAGAGCAGCTCCCGCTGCCATCCTCCCTTCTACCGCTCTGGCCGTGCTGCCTGCCGTCTCTGTCACCACCACCAACTGTAGCGAGGTGGGCCACAGTGTTGCAGGCTCCAGCATACAGCTCCCCCTTCTCTTCTTGATCTGCTAAGCTGGGAACAGAGTAGCTCCGCCGGCCAATATAGGAAAGCCTAGGATGGCGTGAGGCCTCCTCAGCATGCACATGGGGTTATGCACAAGGATTCTGAACTACATGTTCTGATTGGATGAGAGAAAACCTCTAGGCCTTCTCTGATTGGACTTTATTTCATACCCTGACTGGTTGTCCTAAGACTTGCTCTCATCCAATCAGAACATGATAACAAAGTCCAATCAGAGTAGGCCTCTGCATTTTCTCTTACCCAATCCTGGAACATATAGTCCAGGAACCTCATATGCATAACCTCAGTACATAAATGGTGCCGAAGGGGAGTCAGGCCGTTCTAGGCTCATGCGTGTCTGCGCGCGGGGCTGCTCCGTTCCCGGCTCAGAGGACCAGGACAAGGGCTAGCCACTGCCGCATGCTGGAGGCTGTGGCTGCGGCACCACAGCTCGCCTCGCTGCGGTTGGTGGCAGCGACGGAGACTGCAGTGTGGCTGGAGCGGTAGGAAGGGGAAAATAGTTTTGGGGTAGATGGAGGAGTAAAGAGGGTGGTTAGTGCCAAAGGGAAAAGAAGATGGCGAGGAGGAGAAGGCGTTGCAAAAAGACAGTGAGGAAAAGATGGTGGGGAAAAAATGTTGGGGGTAGGTGGAGGGGGAAAAACAGGGTGGTGAACAGGAGGGAGAGAAGGTTTTGTGGAAAGATGGTGGGGAAAAAGTTTTTGGGTAGATGGAAGGGGGAAAGAGAGGGTGGCGGGGGAACGGGGGTGAGCAGGAGGGAGAGAAAGTTTGCAAAAATACAGTTGGGAAAAAAAGAAAGGGAAAGAAGAGGGTGGGTAAAAAGATTTTGAGTAGATGGAGCAGGGAAAAGGGGTGGCAAGTGGGAGGAGAAAAGAGGGTGCAGAGAGGGAGGGGGAGGAGAGAGTGGCGAGCAGGAGGGAGAGAAGGTTTTGTGAAAAGGCAGTGAGGAGAGAAGCTTTTAGGTAGATGGAGGGGAAAAGACGGTGGCAAGGGGGAGAAAGATAAAGAGGGTGGCGAGCGGGGAGAAAAGATTTTGGGGAAAACCGGTGGGCAGAAAAGAAAGTGCAGAAAGAAAACACGGTGGGTAGAAAGTGGGTAGATGGAGGGGGAAAAGAGGGTGGCAAGTGAGAGGAGAATAGAAGGTGCCCAGGGGGAGTGGGGAGAGTTGGGAAAAAGATGATGGGGAAAATAGTTTGGGGTAGATGGAGGGCAAAAAGAGGGTGGCAAACAGGATAGAGGAAAGAAGAGGGTGAGTGGGAAGCGGGGAAGGCCTTTGTGAAAAGACGGTGGGGGAAAATTGGGGAGGTAGATGGGTAAACGAGGGTGGTGAGGAGGAGTAGGAAGGCGGCTTTGCAAAAAGATGGCTGGGATGTTTTTGGGTAGATGGAGAAGGGAAAGAGGATGGCAAGGAGGGAAGGAGAAAAAGACGATGGGGAAACAGTTTTTGGGTAGATGGAGGGGGAAGGAGGGTGGTGAGCAGCAGGAGTGGAGAGAAGGCTTTGGGAAAAGATGGGAGAAAATGTATTTGGGGAGATGAAGGAACAAAAGAGGGTGATGAGAGCAGGAGGGGCAAAAAAGGGTGGCCAGGGAGAGGGAGAAAAGATGGTGGGGAAAAGTTTTTGGGTAGATGGGTGGGGAAAACAGTAGTGAGCGGGTGAGTAGAGAAGGCTTTGTGAAAAGATGGTGGGGGAAAAAGTTTTGGGGTAGATGGAGGAAGAAAAAGAGTGGCGAAAGAGAAGGGGCCAAAGGTGGTCAGGAAAAAAGATGGGGAAATAATGGTGGGGGACAAAGGTTTTGAGTAGATCTTTTTCTGATTTTTAAATCAGATTATTTGTATTTTTGCTTTTGAGTAGCTTCAGTTCTTTATATGTTTTGTGTATTAACCCTTTGCCTGATGTATAGTTTGCAAATACTTCCATTGTCTGGTTTGTTTCTTCATTCTATTGATTGCTTCCTCTGCTTTGCAGAAGCTTTTAAGTTTAATGTAATTGCATTTCTCTATTTTGGCTTTTGTTGCTTGTGCTTTTGATGTCTGTTTCAAAATCCCTTGTCCTAACCAATTCCATGAAGCATTTATCCTATGTCTTCTTCTCTAGTAGTTTCATAGTTTCAGGTTCTACATGTCAATCTTTGAGTAGATTTTTGTATATGGTAAGATAAAGATCTAAATTTATTCTCGTACATGTGGGTGTTGTGTTTTCCTAGCGTTTACTGAAGAGATTGTCCTTCCCAAAGGTGTGTTCTTGGTGCCTTTGTTAAAAATGAGTTGACTGTAAATGTGTGAATTTATTTCTGAGTTCTCTATACTGTTTCATTTGTCTTTGTCTCTGTCATTCATCTATGTCTGTCTGTCTGTCTCTGTCTCTCCTTGCCCCTTTTTTTGCCAGTACCATGGTATTTTGGTAGTATATTTTGAAACCAGGTATTGTGATGCCTCCAGCTTTTTTCTTTTTATTCAAGATTATTTTATCTGAGGTATTTTGCATTTCCATGTGAATTTTAGAATTTTTTTTCTATTTCTATGAAGAATGTGTTTTGTAATTTAACGTGGATTGCATTGATTCTGTAGCTCACATTGGGTGATACAGATATTTTACCAATATTCTTCTAGTGCTTGGACATGGGATATCTGTCCATTTACATGTGTCTGCTTTAATATTTTTCATCTATGTTTTATAATTTTGTTGTGGGATCTTTAACCTTTTTGGTTATCTCTAGGTATTTTTTTGGTGGTAGCAGTAATGAAATAGCTTTCTTGATTTCTTTCTTAGGTGTTTCACTATTGGCACATGCATGTGCTACTCATTTTTGTATATTGATATTGTGTCTAGTAACTTTACTATATTTATTGTTTCTAGTAGGTTTTGTCGTATAATCTCTAGGATTCTCTCCATATGTAAAAGATCATGTCACTTGCAAACAGAGACAATTTGAATTTCTTTTTTCCCATTTGGATGCTTTTTATTGCATTCTCCTGTCTAATTGCTCTAGCTCAGACTTCCAGTACTATGATGAATAAAAGTAGTAAAAGTAGCCACACTCAGGCCAGGCGCAGTGGCTCATGCCTATAATCCCAGCACTTTGGGAGGCTGAGGCGGGCGGATCACAAGGTCAGGAGATCGAGACCATCATGGCTAACAGAATGAAACCCCATCTCTACTAAAAATACAAAAAAAAAAAAATCTGGGTGTGGTGGCAGATGCCTGTAGTCCCAGCTACTCAGGAGGCTGAGGCAGGAGAATGGCGTGAACCCGGGAGGTAGAGCTTGCAGTGAGCTGAGATCGCACCACTGCACTCCAGCCTGGGTGACAGAGCAAGACTCCATCTCAAAAAAAAAAGTAGCCACACTTGTTCCAGATCTTAGAGGAAGAGCTTTTAACTTTTTCCCATTGTTTATGATGTTAGCTGTGTTTTTGTCATATATGGCCTTTATTGTGCTGAGATATGATTTTTTTCTGTACTCATTTTGTTGAATTTTTATTATGAAGGAATGTTGAATTTTTTCAGCATCTACTGAAATGATTATATGGTTTTTTCTTGATTCACTGAATGTGGTGTAGCACATTTATTTATTTGTGTTTATTGAATCATCCTCATATTCCTGGGATGAATCTCACTTGATTATGGCAGATGATATTTTTATTGTCTTGTCAAACGCATTTTTCAAGTATTTTGCTGAGGATTTTTGCCTCTGTGTTCATCAGGAGTATTTCCCTGTGGTTTTCTTTTTGTGTTGTGTTTTGGTCTGCTTTTTGTACCAAGGTAATTCTGGGCTCATAGAACAAGTTTGGAAGTATTCCTTCCTCTTCATTCTTTGGGGGAATGTTTTGGTAAAATTGGTATTAGCTCTTTTAAAAACATTTGGTTGAATTCAGCAGTAAAACCATGATTCTTGTGGGTTTCTTTGACGGGAGACTTTTTATTACTGCTTTAATTGCATTACTCATTATTGGTCTGTTCAGGTTTCTTATTTTTCTATCATTCTATCCACACCAGCCCAGGGATGCAGGGGAGGTCCCAGCAAGTGGCCACGCCAGCTGCTGCCCTTCTCCCCTGGCCATTGACACATCTGGTTCACCTCAGCATCCCTAGGTGTTATGAGGAGGGCAGAGTGTAGCCAGCCCTGGCCTGGGAATGCACCAACACGGGGTCCCTGGTGAGTCCAGAGCTGGGGCTGCAGCTAGAACTTCAGGGCAAGAGAGACCCCATGCCCTTCACTTCCTGGTCCCGGTCCTGAGGTTCCAGGAGTGGGATCAGAGTGGGCACCCGTGAGAAGCTGGTGGCATGGGAGGGCTGTGCATTCTGCTGAGGCACCGTGTCCCCACTGCTGTGCTGTCTGACAGGCCCCTGTCTCTCTTCTTGCTTCTGGGTGATAGCTGTGGTCATGGACATGTTCACCCATGTGGACATCTTCAAAGACCTGCTGGACGCCGGCTTCAAGAGGAAAGCAGCTTTGTACATCATCGTGGACGAGAGTAAAGTCAAGTACGTTCTGCATATGTGTGAGTGGACCCGCATGCACCTGGGGCACCTCAAGGTTAGCAGGCTCCTCACTTGCCTATGTGGCCAGATGGCAGGGGTCATTCAGTTTGTCAAACACCTCGAGTACCTGCCTGCTCTGGACGGAGTCCTGTGCCAGGCACTCAGAGTCTAGTAATCCTAGAGCCTCTGCTTGAATTCCCTGAGGGACAGGATACTTGCCATGTCTGATGGGACAGAGATAAGATAAACATTGATGAGGTGCTTGCTGACCAGGTGCTGGAGCTCATGCCAAGTGCTGCATCATATGTTATTTCAGAGCAGCCCATGCCACATTGGTTACCTGTCTGCTTGCATACCCCTGGTCATAGTGTGCTCACTATGTCCTCAGGTAGCTCGTGGCCTATCTGGAGAGATTCAGTTCCCAGGAAGTCTTTCTTGGGTTAAGCCAAAACCTGTCTCCTTAGAATGTCCATTTACTGGTTTTAGGATCTGGCTCAGACAGAAGCAGCTCTCCCTCAGGCTGAGGCCAGGGAAGGCTTCCTTGATGTCTGCACAGTTGAAGTGGATTTGAGGCACATGAGCAGAGTAGAACCTTTAGGGTGGGGAGAAACCACGGAACAGAGGTGGATCAGAGACGGCTGCCAGTGGGGTCAAGGTGGGCTGCAGGTCCCCAGTGCTGCTTTTCTGTGTGTCCCTGGGCATGTCACCTCCCCTTTCTGGGCTATACAACATCTCATTGCTCCAACTCTGTTCTACCCAGACACCCTGGCATTTGGTGTCTGGCTAAATTTTTTTTTTTTTTTTTTTTTTTTTTTTTTTGAGACCGAGTCTTGCTCTGTCACCTAGGTTGGAGTGTAGTGGTGCGATCTCAGCTCACCGCAACCGCTGCCTCCTGGGTTCAAGCAATTCTCCTGCCTCAGCCTCCCAAGCAGCTGGGACTACAGGCGCGCACCACTACGCCCAACTACTTTTTGTATTTTCTGTAGATACGGGGTTTCACCATATTGGCCAGGCTGGTCTCGAGCTCTGGACTTCGTGATCCACTTGCCTCGGACTCCCAAAGTGCTGGGATTACAAGCGTGAGCCACCGCACCCAGCTAGTGTCTGGCTAATTTTTTTGTATTTTTAGTAGAGACAAGAGTTTCACCATGTTGGGCAGGCTGGTTTCGAACTCCTGACCTTGTGATCCATCCACCTTGGTCTCCGAAAGTGCTGGGATTACAGGTGTAAGCCACCATGCCCAGCCAATAAAAGCCAGTTTTAAAACTGAAAAAACAGCTTTGAAATTGAGGGCTGCATTTTTACAGAGAATATTTTCCAGCATGTGCAATCTAACATAGTAGCACTATACTCCTCACTTAAACAGACTAGCTTTTATAATGAATGATTTTGTTTTAAAATGTGAGTAACAGCACACCAGGGGCTGTGACAGCATGATCGCTTCTGTTAACATCTCTTTCTAATACTGTAGTCCCACATAAGCTGCATTTGGCTTTCACGGTTTCACTTACCTACAGGCAATCCTGGTCTGAAAACATTAAATGAAAAATCCACAGATAAACAACTGACAAGTTTTAACTTGCTGTGCTGTTCCAAGTAGTGTGGTGGGAGCTCCTGTCATCCCCCTCTACTCAAGGCCCACCCAGGACATGAATCATCTCTGCCCACAACATCCACCTGTCTACCTTCCCACTTGTTAGTCACTTATCAGCTCTCTGGGTCATCAAATCCTCTGTTGAGATATCACGGAGTTTGTGTTCAAAGAAATCTTGTTTTACTTAATGGCCCCAAAGTGCAAAAGTACTGATGCTGGCAATTCAAAAATGCCAAAGAGAAGCCATAAAATGTTCCTTTTAAGTGAAAAGGTGAAAGTTAATCATAGGGCATGCACGTGTAGAAACAAAGATAATCTATATTGGATTTAGTACTATCTGTGGTTTCAGGCATCCTCTGAAGATCTTGAAATGTATCCCCTATGGATAAAGGAGGACTACTATATTCTCAATGGATTTTGCAAGAAGAAAATTAATCATTCACAAAATATTTTAACCTTAGAATTTAAATAAATGTGTATATTCTCTACAAGTTAAACACAAATATTGTAATAACCTATGGCCACTTTTTCTTATTTTTATGCCATTTGAGTAATGACTGGTATTGATTTGCTGAGGTTCAAATTTCGAATTCTAGTTTTTCTTAAACATGACTTATATTAATAAGAATATGTTCAACTCTGGTGTGCTTTATCAGTCAAAAACACAAATTAATTATGCAGAGAATATTATTTTCTTTTTTGAGATGGAGTCTCCCTCTGTCGCCCCGGCTGGAGTGCAGTAGCGCAATCTTGGCTCACTGCAAACTCCACCTCCTGGATTCAAGTGATTCTACTGACTCAGCCACCCAAGTAGCTGGGATTACAGGCATGCCCCACAATGCCTGGCTAACTTTTCTATTTTTATAAAATCTAAAACCTGGGACCTGGTATAAGGCCTGGGTATCCACCCGGGGCTTGATTTTAGCAGGGGCCTGAAGTTCTTCTAGCACCTGGTGTCCACCTGAGGCCTGGGTGTCAGCCTGGGACCAGATGTCCAGCTGGGGCCTGAGTGTTTCTCAGTGCCTGAGGACTTCCTGGGCCCGGATGTCCACGTGGGACCTAGATGTGTACCTGGGGTCTAATGTTCACCAGGAGCCAAGGTATCTACCTGGGGCCTATGTCCACCCAGGGCCTGATGTCCATTTGGAGTTAAGTGTCCACCTGAGGCCCCATGTCCATCTGGGGCCCAGGTGTCCTTCAGGAGCCTGGTTTTGACCTGGGGCCCCAGTGAACACTTGGGGCCTGATGTCCACTGGGGTCTGCTAGGGCCTGATGTCCACCAGGTTCCTAGGTATCCTCCTGAGGCCTGGTGTGCTGCTGAGGCCTGGTTTCGGCCTGGTTTCTACCTGGGGTATGGGTATCCACCTGGTTACTGTTGTTTACCTAAGACCTGTTGTCCACCTTGGACCTCTTGATCCTCTGGGGCCTTGTGTCCACCTGTGCCCGGGTGTCAGCTTGGTACCTGATATCCACTTGGGGCCTCCACAGCCACCTGGGGCCTTGTGGTCCCTTGAAGCCTGAAGTCCTGGGTATAGGTATCCACCTGGGTCATGGGTGTCCACTTGGGGCCACATGTCCAGCTCTGGTCTGAGTGTCCCCATGGGGCCTGATACGCACCAGGGGCCTAGGCATGTACTTGATGCCTGGTGTCCATATGGAGCGTGCTGTCCCATGAGGATTGATACTCAGATGGGGCCTGGTATCCACTTCGGGCCTATTGTACTCCTGGAGTCTGATACACATCCTGTGCCTGCTGCCTACATAGGGCCTCATGCTCCCCTTGAGCCTGGATGTCCACCTGAGTCCTTGGTATTCTCTGTGGGATGGCTGTCCACCTGTGACTTTGTGTCCAGCTATGGCCTGGGTGTGAGCCTGGTGCTTGATGGACACCTTGAGTCCGTGTGCACCTGGGGCCTTATGTCTATCTGGGGACTAGTGTCTACTTGGAGCCTGATGTCTATATAGGGACTGTGTGTTTATCTAGGGCCCGATGTCCATCTGGAATCAGATGTTCCCTTGGGGTCAGGGTGTCCATCTGGGGCCTAATTTTCACCAGGGGCCTGGTGTTCACCAGGAGCCTAGGCATCCGCCTGTGGCCTGCTGTCCACTTGGGGCCCCCGTTCACCTTGGCCCTGATACTTACTTGGGGCCTGGACATCCACTTGGAGCCTGGGGTTCAAGTGGCGCCTGGTGTTCCACCAAGATGCCTGATGTCCATCTGTGGCCAGGTTTCCACCTGGGGCCTGGTACGTACCTGGGGCCTTGGGTCCACCTGGGGCCTGGTATTTACCTGAGGCCTGGGCGTTCACCTGGGGCCTGATATCTAGCTGGGGCCTCATATCCACCTTGGGCCTCCATGCCAAACTGCGACCTGATGTCCAGCTGAGGCCTGATGTCCATGCAGGAACTGGAGTCCCTCTGGGACCTGTTGTCCACCCGGGGCCTGATGTCCAATGTCCACCTTGAGTCCAGTGTCCACTTGGGGCCTGATGTTTTCCTGGGGCCTTTGTGTCTGCTGGGGCCTTATGCCCACCTGGAGGGGATGTGTCCCATGCACCCGCCCTTGTCCTGGGGAGAGTGTGTAGAGAGTTGCTCTGGCCCTGCCCCTTGTCATCTGGGAATTGCCCCTCCTGCCAACGCAGTGGGGAAGGTGTCATCTTGACTCAGGTGGGTGCTGGGTTTCAAACTGGGGCCTTATATTTACCTGGGGACTGCTGTCCATGTGGGGCCTGGTGTCCACGTAGGTGCTGGGTATTCACCTGGAGCCTCACGTCCACCTGGGGTCAAAAGTGTTCACCTGGGGCCTGATGTTACCTAGCACAGGCGTTGCACAGAATACACACAGACTGGAAAGGAAGAAGGAATGGAAACGTGGGGCCTACGTATTCAGTATAAGAAAAGTGAAAATAGCAACCAGGAAAGAACACAAAGAAAATACGAGAAGGATGGTATGAAGAAGACACAAACCAACCCAGGCCCAGTTTCCTAAGAAGCACTGGAAACCACACTGAAATGAAATGTCAGACGGAATCAAGCCATCTCTGGATTTTCCCCTGTGGGCCGTTCAGTGTCAGCGGGGATGGGAGCAACTGGGACTCTCCTACATCACTCTTAGGCCTAGAAATTGCTAAGGCCGCCCCAAAAACATCCTACTCACTTTTCAGAAAATCACAACTTGCAAAGTACAGCAAAACCAAAGAAGGCCAAGAGCTTACCTTGGAGAAAGTTCTCGCAGCCCTGGGCGCCACTGGCTGGCTGGTTCTGTGGTTGCTTTGCCAGCAGGCAGCCTTTTCTCAGCTGCCTTTCTTCGTATCAGGTGGCGGTGGCTGATGGCCCGTGTGGCCTTTGCCCTTGAGGATTAGCCCAGCAGGTTGACTTAGGCCTGGAGCAGCGGTAAGGGCAGCGTTCTCTGGCGCTGCCCTTTTCCTGTTGGCAGCAGGATGGGGCGAAGCTCCAGGACCCCAATTCCAGCACCTGATTTGGAAGCATCCAGCGGCCTGTGGCACGACGGTGGTGGAGGCGAGCCTGAGCGACTGCAGCTGCATCTCTGTTCCCAGTGCCATCTCCAGATCTTCATGCCCTGAGCAGTGACCTGGGCCAAGAAGTCACTTTCCTGGATGGTGTCTTCAGGAGGGCATGTTCCTGAACCGTGAGGGGTGGGTGTTCAGCAACTCTCCACAAACTTTTCCCAGGAATTGGGCGAGGTGCATTGTGCCACAGCCCTTTTTGGGTAGGCATAAGGCCCCACGTGGACACCCAGGCCTCAGTCAATATTCAGGAGCAAAGTGGAGACCTAGGCTCCAGGCAAACATCAGGCCTCAAGTGGACAGTCCCAGGTGAACATTGGACATCAAACACCAGATTGATGCTATGTCTTAGGTGTATGCCAGTTCCCAGGTGGACTCCAGTTTCCAAATGGACATCAGGCACCAGGAGGACATCAGGTTCCCAGTTGACAAATAGGTTCCAGATGGACACCAGGCTCCAGTTGAACATCAGGCCCCAGGTGATGCCTAGGCCCCACGTTGACACCTGGGCCCCAGGTAGACATGAGGCCCCACGTGGATAGTTATGTTCCTGGTGAACATTAGGCCCCAAATGGACACTCTGGTTCCAGGTGGATATATGGCCTCAGGTGGCCATCGGGTCCTGGGTGCACACTGGACTTGAGGTATACATCAGGCATGAGGTTTACACCCAGGCCTCAGGTGAACTGAATGTCACAGATGGACTTCAGGCCCAAGGAGGATACTAAGGCTTCAGGCGGACACCCAGGCCTCACGTGGATATCAGGTCTTAGGTGAAACTCAGGCTCTAGTTGGATACCGAGTCTTCAAGTGGACATAACAATGCCCCAGGTGGAACCCAGGCTTTAGATGGATACCAGGCTCCAGGTGGACATTAGGCCCCAGGGTGACACCAAGGCTCCACGTGGACAGTAAGCCCCAGGTGAACCCCAGACCTCAGGTGGACATCAGGCCCCTAATGGATGCCTACACTGCAGGTTGACATCAGGCCCCAGGAGGACACCAGCCCTCAAGTGACCACCAGGTCCCAGGTGTCTGTGTAGGTCCCAGGTGGGTATCAGGCATCAGGATGACTCTCAGGGCCCAGGTGAATGCCAGGCCACAGATGAACAGCAGGCCCAAGGGGTGGACACAGGCCCCCGGTGAACACAAGTTCCCAGATGTATACCCAGCCTGATGTGCACCTGCAGACCAGAGTTCGCCTAGGGTCTGATTTCTCCCTGGGGCCTGGGTGTTTTCCTGGGACCTGTAACCTGCCTGGGGTCTGGTGTTTACCTAGGGATGGGTATTCACCCTGGGTCTGATGTCCGCCTGGGGCCTGGTACCCATCTGGGGCCTGGGTGTCACCCTGGGGCCTGATGTTCACCTGGGGCCTTCTGTTTATCTAGGGCCTGATTTCCATCCTGAGACTGGGTGTCCACCTGGAGTCTGTGTCCCCATGTGACTTGGTGTCCAACTGGGACATTGGACACCAGTAAACACCAGGCCCCATGTGGATTACTATGGTACACCTGATGTACACCTTGAATCCAGTGTCCACTTGGTCCTGATAGCTACCTTAGGCCTGTTGTTCACCTGGGGCCAGGCATTGTGCTGGGCCCTAATGTCCACTAGGAGCCTGGTGTTTACCAGGGGGTCTCGACTCCCACCTGGGGCCTGGGTGTTTCCATGGGATCTGATACCCTTCTGTGGCTTTGGTTTCAATCTGTGGCCTGATGTTCACCTGGGGCCTGGTGTCAACTTGGGGCATGGGTGTTCACCTGGGGCCTAGTAGTTTACATGTGCCTTCATGTTTACTGAGTTCTTAAGTGTCAACTTGTGTCTTAATTTCTACAATGAGCCTGGTGTCCACCTGGAGCCTGGGTGTCACCCTAGGGCCTGAAGTCCTGGGGATTAGCTGTCCAATTGGAGCCTAGGTATCCACCTGGGTCTGAATTTCGCCTGGGGTCTGATGTCCATTTGGAGTGAAGTTTTCACTTGAGTCCTCACGTAAACCTGGGGCCTGGGTGTCAACCTTGAGCCTGATGTTCACCTGTGGTCCTGTGTCCACATTGGGACTGATTATTCACCTGGTGCCACGTGTGCACGTGGGGCCTGAGGGTTTACCTGGCTGATGCCCACCTGGGACCTTATGAGTTCCTGGGGCCTAGGTATACTCCCTAGGCCAAGTGCCCACCTGGGTTCTCATATCCACGTTGGGCTTTGTGTTCACTTGAGGCGTGGTATTCTTCTGGGGGTGGGTCAGAGGAGTAGCCGGCCATGTGAGGTGTCAGTCTGCCCCTACTGGGTTGTGCCTCCCGGTTAGGCTACTTGGGGGTCAGGGACCCACTTGAGGAGGCAGTCTGTCCGTTCTCAGATCTCAAACTGTGTGCTGGGAGAACCACTACTCTCTTCAAAGCTGTCAGACAGGGACATTTAAGTCTGCAGAGGTTTCTGCTGCCTTTTGTTTGGCTATGCCCTGCCCCCAGAGGTGGAGTCTACAGAGGCAGGCAGGCCTCCTTGAGCTGCGGTGGGCTCCACCCAGTTAGAGCTTCCCAGCCACTTTGTTTACCTACTCAAGCCTGGGCAATGGCGGGCGCCCCTACCCCAGCCTCACTGCAGCCTTGCAGTTTGATCTCAGACTGCTGTGCTAGCAATGAGCGAGGCTCCATGGGCATAGGACCCTCCGAGCCAGGTGCAGGATATAATCTCCTGGTGTGCCGTTGGCTAAGACCATTAGAAAAGCGCAGTATTAGGGTGGGAGTGACCTGATTTTCCAGGTGCCATCTGTCATCCCTTTCCTTGGCTAGGGGAGGGAATTCCCTGACCCTTTGCACTTCCTGGGTGAGGCAATGCCTTGCCCTGCTTCGGCTCACACTCGGTGTGCTGCACCCACTGTCCTGCACCCACTGTCCGACAATCCCCAATGAGATGAACCCGGTACCTCAGTTGGAAATGTGGAAATCATTCGTATTCTGCATCGCTCACGCTGGGAGCTGCAGACTGGAGCTGTTCCTATTCGGCCATCTTGGCTCCACCCCCTATTAATGCAGTTTTTGTGCCTCATTAATGACCCATTTGATTTAATAGTTCTTAAAACTTGTGATGAATCAACAGTGATGGAAAGTTGTACTGAATCATATCTTTTTTAATTACTATGAATTATATTGTTAGAGATTGGCTTTAAAATTGAAGTTACACTAATGCATTTTAAATGTAATTTGGAGCTAGTTTAGAATTGTTGAAGCTAGGACTCTCTGGTGACTCAGGAATAGTAGAAATTGGTGGGAAAGGCATTTCACATCAAGCCTGGAATCTCCCTTTATTCTCAATGTATTAGCTTTTCTTATCTTTACCCTGAAATTTTCACTGTCAAATATATTTGAGAGGCAAAACTTTTTCCTCCTTTAATGTTTGTTTCATACACATAGAATAATACTGTGTGTCTGAGATTCAGTTTTTGAAATGAAACATGGAGTCTAAGTGACCCCTTGTCAATGTGACAATGGACTAGTCTAGATCACAGCAGTTGGGCCCCATATTGTGACATGGATGCTTGCGAAAATTCTACTGTGACCTGTTGCTGAGGTGATCTGATGATATAGGTCTTGCCTTTCATTTTAACTGCCATTCTGGCAACTGACCGTTGGCAGTAAACGCAGCTTAGTTGTCTCAGAGGACTCACAATGGGATGTGTTTATAGTTGTTTCCTCGAAGGTATGTATGTTCATTTCCATCTTCTGACTGCAATTTCTTCAGATGAGCCAGTTTTCCTGTACGTTAAATGTCATTCTGATTTTTTTTTATTTCCCCAGCTCCTATTTGTCTACAGATTTATAAATATGTTTCAGAGTTTTATTACTCAATTTGTGTTTTTTTATTCTTCTATCAAGATTTTTGCCTCAAATACTTTTCTCTAGAAAATACACTGTTTCCAATGCCAATTTTTTTTTTTGAAGAGTCTTGCTCTGTTGCCTAGGCTAGAATGCAGTGGTGTGATAATGGCTCACAGCAACCTCCACCTCCCAGGTTTAAGCAATTCTCCTGCCTCAGCCTCCTGAGTAGCTGGGATTACAGGCATATGCCACCACGCATGGCTAATTTTCATATGTTTAGTAGAGACAGGGTTTTACCATGTTGGCAAGGGAGGTCTTGAACTCCTGACCTCCTGATCCACCTTCCTTGGCCTCCCAAAGTGATGGGATTACAGGCATGAGCCACGGTGCCTGGACTTTTCTTTTTTTTTTTTTTTTTTTTTTTTTGGCAGAGTCTCATTCTGTCACCCAGGCTGGAGTGCAGTGGCACAATCTCAGCTCTTTGCAACCTCTGCATCCCAGGTTCAAGCGATTCTCCTGCCTCAGCCTCCCAAGTAGCTGGGACTACGGGTGCCTGCCACCATGCCTGGCTAATTTTTGTATTTTTAGTAGAGACAGGGTTTCACCATATTGACCAGGCTGGTCTTGAACTCCTGACCTTGTGATCTGCCCACCTTGGCCTCCCAAAGTGCTGGGATATAGGTGTGAGCCACCACACCCGGCCTCCCCCGCCACACACACTCTTTCATAGACTAGATACAGAATAAACTGCTGAAAAATCCACTGAGGGGCCACATTTTCAGTTAATTCCCATTAATTGCTTCTTCAGAATGGTTCAGTTGAAGGGAAGTTTATTCTTGGCACAGCCATCAAGTGGTAGTTAGTTTGGAATATCCTAAGTTCCGAACTACCTTGGGGGCCAAGCAGAACTTGGTCCCTTGCTGTGGTCAGTTGGTCATGGAGGGGTGCTCACTGCCAGACAGCTGACAATACAGGGCAATGGGTAGGATGACCAGACATTTGAATTTGTTCCTCAGAGAGGCTTCGTTTGCAGGAAAGTGCCATATTTTAGCCCAGGAGTTAAAACCTAGAGACAGGAGTTTTGTTTTGTTAAATGATTTGGCTTTTTTCTGGACTCACCACCTCTTCCAAATACATCAACCTTCCTGAAGAGCCCTTGGTGCAGGAGGATTGAGAAAGGGAGTGGAAAGAGCTCCAGGTTCAGGGTCCAGGCCATGATTTAGAGGCCTCAGTTATTCAGGGATCTCTGTCCCCAGAAAACCAACCAAATTCTTGTCCCAGATCTATCATTCGTCAGTGTTGTGACCCTAGGCAGGTCGCTTCAAATCTCTTCATTTCACTTCCCTGAACCGTCAACTCTGAGTGGCAGCCCCTGCTCTGCCCATCTCTCTGGGCCGATGTGGGCATCACAGGAAATTCAAACAAAAACTTTTCACGAGTTCTAAAGCATGAGACCCGTGTCAAGAATGAAAAGAATTTTAGCCTCCACTGCCCTGGAGTCCCCCAAGTGGCTTCTCTATTAACCACTACCAAGGGCCTGGCTTATTCTTCCAGACATGAAATAATTGAACACTTTATGTCACTTAGGAAGCACCCGTTTTAAGGCTTTAGGTCCATTTAACTATTCTTACCCTTTTAACATAACGTAGGCCATTAGGAGGCACAGAGGGATCTATAGAACTTCCTCAGGTTCTAGCAGCTTCTCAGAAGTCCCTGAGCTCAGATCCTATGCTCCGGACCCTATGCTCTTGGTCACTCCAATCTACTACCTTTCTGTAATGTCTCATCTCAATACAGGCATTTGCCTGCACACTTATACGTGCAACCCACAGTGCAAGTCTTTCTGAAGCCCAACTCAGATTCAGGGGGCTTTGCTCTGCAGATGATGAACAATGGAATCAAACATTTAAGCTGTGAATAAATAATTACTCATTTCTCTGATCTTTTGCGGCAAGACACCAACACCTGTCTTTATTTTAATTCATTTCCCAGTGTGTTGTGACGAGAATCAAATAGTGTATCCTAGGATGCCAGGGGAATCCACTGTCTGCCACCGCGAGCGTGAGAAGCCAATCACCTATCACTGGCATCACTGGCATCCTGGCTGTATATACCCTAGAATTGCATCAATGGAAGGTGTTGTGGAAATTCAGTCATTCAGTTCATTCATGATATGATTTCTAGATTCTTCAGTGTCTCATATTTCAGACAATTATAAAATTGCGATGCTATATTCTTTATTTCATGTGTGCATATTTAAATGTGTTAAGTCAATCACTAGTGCTACAACCAGAGGAGTAAAGGTGTATTTCCATTCCAGATTTGGGTTTACTTTTAATAGTAAATAACATCTCAGTGCAAATTGTAGACATTTTGCTGATTGTTAAAACATTAATTAAAAAGGATCTTTTTCTGAGACATTGTTGCCAGGTTTGTAAAGTAATGGACATCACCTCAAACTGTTTGGAAGTAACCGAAAAATGGAGGAAGTGGCAACAAAAATTTCCATATACCCACCTTCTTCAGTGTTTTTTGGTGATCCCATCTTTGTGAGTGTGATAACGCTCGTAACAATGACTGAGCCAATAGTGATACATTCTTATGAACAGAAGTCCAAGGTTAGCATCAGTGACTGAGCCAATAGTGATACATTCTTATGAACAGAAATCTAGGGTTAGCATCAAGGTCCACTCTGTGTTGTCCAGCCTATGGGTTTTGACAAACTGACAATGTCTTTTGTCACCCTGACGGAATAATTTCACATCCTAAACATGACCTGAGCTGCATCTACTAATTCCTCTCCTTTTCTGAGGATTCCTGACAACTATGGATGATTTTACTGCCTCTATAGGTTTCCTTTTCCAGAATTTTATAGAGTTGGAATCATAGAGTATGTAGCTACGTATAACTAACTTATTTTACTTAGCAATATACATGTAAGATCTTTTGTATCGTTTTGAAGCTTAACAGCTTAATAATTCTTATCAGTGAACAATAGTCCATTGGTTTCATCGAACAGGGTTAGTTAGTTCACTCACTGCCTGAAGACCATCTCAGCTGCTTCCAATTTGGGTAATTATGAATAAAGCTGCCCACATTCTTGTGCAGATTTTAAGATGAACATAATTTTCTAATTTAGCTGGGTAAATATGTAGAATTTGGATCACTTGCTGATAAGACTATGTTTTCCATTGTGTTAGGCAGAATTCACCAGTACAATTATGTGGGCATTTTTTTTTAAAGTTATTACTTCCTGATTAAATTCTATAATGATAGAGGCCTACTCAGATTATCTGTCTCTCCTTTGGGTGGTTATGGTAGTTTCTCCCTTTGAAGGCATTTGTCCATTTCATCTAAGCTAGGAAATTTGTGGGTGTAGACACTTGAATCTGACAAGTTGCCTGCTTGGTTCTCATCAAAGGCTACTGTGCTTCCTGTCATTCCTACTCTCAAACTTTTCAATAGACTTTCACTCCTGCACTTAAAAAATTGCAGGCATAGATTTGTTGAAAGTATTCTGTGATTATTTTCTTAATGATCATGGGATCAGCAAGGATAATTCCTCTTCTATTCATATTGTTTGTACATCGTGTCTTCTGTATTTTCTTTGTGATTAGCCTTGCTGGAGGTTTACCAATTCTATTGATCTTTTCTAAGAAGCAGCTTTTGGTTTTGTTGAGTTTCTTTATTTTATTATTTCTATTACATTGATTTCTGCAAATATTGTTATATTTTGGGGGAGGAGGGTTGCCTGGTTTACATTACACTATACTTTTTTCTCTAGTTTCCTAAGGTGGAAAGTAAGACATCTGGATTTGGATTACATTTAGTTTACTGCACAGAATTGTGAATGGCACTGATGCCCCTGAAGTGTGCACTTGATTATTAAAATAATAAATACGATGTATTTTGGCCACAATACTGATTTTAAAGCCAATTAAATGGATGATAAGTACAGGAGGAGCATATGTAGATCAAGGAAAGATAAATGACATTATAACATTTCAACAACAAAAGAAATTTACCAGGCCTCAAAATGCACAAGGGGGTGATGGGACACTGTCATGAAATCAGCAGTGCATTTGTGTGCCACCCTGTGTGAACTCTGCCTTTTTCGCAGTGGTGTGGGGGCTTAGCCAGAGAACCAGGTCCTGACTTCTGTGGCTTTCCTGATGATCTCATTTGCCTTCCCTCATCACCCAGGAGGGTGTCCCAGTGGCAGCCAAGTTTCTACCCTTAACCCACCTCCTTTACACATGCCAGCCCCCTGTCCTTAGCATCCAAGGTTGCCTAAGGGATTCCTTCAGTGGAACCAACATGATGACAGTTACTCTGTGTTTCCTAGATTACGATGAGGACCTGGTGCAGGAAGCTTCATCTGAAGATGTCCTGGGCGTTCATATGGTAAGTTCTTCTTTATGTTTCTGAGATGGAAATTTTGTTGCTCTTGGTTCTTTTTTATTTTATTTGAATTGAGATATGAAAATCTTACCATGTACATTATAGATGACTTACAGAATATTTTGGTGGGAAAATGTGAGGGTCATTACCAGGTAAGAAATGATCTCAGATGGCATTCTTAGATGACACCTTCAGTTATGAACTGTATGTCAGAAAGAATTTTTTTAGGGGAAAAGCTTTCTTCTTACAACATTGTGACTGTACAACCAAAACAATCTTGAAAGTCTTGCATAAAAATCTTGTGCCTTTCCAGAAGTGTCTTCGAGGCTTTAGGACCATTGCCTCAACCACTGTCTCCCAACTGCTTTTCTAATGTCACCAAGTAAAGAAAAGACTTGTATGGTGAAACCCCATCTCTACTAAAAATACAAAAATTAGCTGGGCATGCTGACCGGCTACTGTAATCTCAGCTACTGGGGAGGCTAAGGGAGCAGGATCGCTTGAGGCCAGGAGGTGGATGTTGCAGTGAGCCATGATCATGACACTGTACTCCAGCCTGGGTGACAGAGCGAAATTCCAGCAAAGAAAGGGAGAGAGGAAGGGAGAGAGGGAGTAGGGGAGAGAGAGAGAGAGAGAGAGAGGCAGGAAGGAAGGAAGAAGGGAAGGGAAGAAGGAAGAGAAAGAAGGAAGGGAAAGAAAGAAGGAAGGAAAGAGAAAAAGAGAAAGAAAGAAAAAGAAAGAAAAGAAAGAAAGAGAAAGAAAAAGAAAGAAAGAGAAAAGGAAGGGAGGGAGGGAAAAGGAAAACCTGTGCACACAGGACACAGCATGGTCTGACCCTTGTAGTGTTTTGTTTTTCTCTAAATGCAGGTGGACAAAGACACAGAGAGAGACAGTACGTATTCTGGAATCACCCCTATGCTGAGGAAAAATTCTAGTGTTGACAAAGGTGACACTTTCTTGCCTCATTTTTTCTGGAGAGCCACTCTGGTTTGAACTTCCTGCCAGAAATGTGGTTCAAGCACTTTTGTCTTGACAAGTGAAGAACCTGGTCAAGAAATGTGACCGTTGACTCTGGTGCTTGGAAGGAACAGGGTCATTTGGATAGAAGAGGGTGTTGTGAATCAGAGTTGGGAGGTATGGAGGAATGAGTCAATGTGGAATGATTGTGAATGTCTCTGCGAGTTTGTGTGCTTTTCCCCAGAAAATATGTTCCCATATGCAAAGCACAACACAAAGATTGATATTCTAGAAACAAAATTTGATCACCACTGCATTTTTGCAAAAAATCAACCCATTCATTCCTCACCACAGCTGTAGCTGAAGGTAAGTTTAATATCCCAAGTCCTCACATGGAGATGATGTAGAGATGAATTTTTCAGGCTTTTGGTCTCCTAAATGGAAATGGCATAGATGAACTCGGGAATGGGTGGAAGGGTGATGCTGTGGGCTACTAGTCTGAAGTTATAACATGGCCCTGGTGTAACTTGTCACCATGTCAGAGAGTCCTTAGCATCTATGTGTATGTGGAAGTATGTTGGCCTATAAAGATCTCCAGCACTGTATACCACAATAGAATGGTCTCAATGGTCAGCTGACCCAGAGTTTGAGTAGGTTCATTGTACAGTGAACTTGGGTGCGGTCATTAATATGAAACATACAGAGGGAGCTGCCAGGCCTTTGGTCTTAAGTGATGGGGTATTCCTCAGTTCCTGGTCAAGGGCAGAGAACATTCAGAGATATATTCTATTATATTTAATGAGATCATCACCAGAAACATTAGAAATGCTCCAATTCAGTAGCACACATACCCAAGACACAGCACCCAACAAGATCTCACAGAGCCAATTGGCTGTTAGCCTGGTGCCCATCTCGTCTGCTGGAATCTCTGCACAGCTGGGTAACAGAGGGTCAGCGCCCCCACCTGCTGTCACCCATGAAGGGCTGTCCCATTCCTGGAGCCAGTGTGAGTATGAGCAACAGCGGGCCCCATGACACACACACACAGTGTTAAAAGAAAGAGCAGAAGGACAAATATCACAGGCCAAGTAGAGGTCATCTTTAAATGGTAGGATAATTGAGTATTTTCAAATCTTGGTTTAGTCTTCTTTGAAACAAAAGGTTAGTGAATATGTAGAATATATTGGCTAGAATTATATCACCTCTTTGAAGAAAGGTTGCTTTTTACCTCGTACAAAATGTTCTGGCTGGAGACGGTGGCTCATGCCTGTAATCCCAGTGCTTTGGGACGCCAAGGAGGGTGGATCACCTAAGGTCAGGAGTTCAAGACCAGCCTGATCAACATGGAGAAACCCCATCTCTACTAAAAATACAAAATTAGCTGGGCATGGGAGCACATGTCTCTAATACCAGCTACTCAGGAAGCACATGTCTTTAATACCAGCTACTCAGGGAGCACATGTCTGTAATACCAGCTACTCAGCTACCCATTCATCGTCCACCACAGCTGTACCTGAAGATAAGTTTAATATCCCCAGTCCTCAGATGGACATGCTGCAGAGTTGAATTTCCCAAGCTCTTGGTCTTTTAAATGGAAGAGGCACATGTGAACTCGGGAATGAGCGGAAGGTTAATGGCATGAGCTACTACACTGAATTTGTCACAAAGCCCTGGTATAATTTCTTGCTAGGCCAAGTTATTCCAGCACTTCTGTGTGCTGGAAGAATGAAAACCTATTCAGATCCCAAACACTATCATTATCGGATGGTCTCAATGGTCAGCTAACCCAGGGTTTGCTTGAGTAGATACATTGCACTGTGGGCTTTAGTGTGATCATTAATGTAAAACACACAGAGTCCTCAGGCTTTTGGTCTACAGCGTTGAGGTCATTCCTCAGCTCCTGTTCAAAAGCAAACAATAATCACTGACATACTCTATTGTATTTAATGAGATAATCACCGCAAGTCTTAGAAATTCAGTGGAAACCAATCCCAACACATAGCATCCAATAAAATCTCAAGACTCAATTTGGGTGTTAGCCTGGCACCCATTTTCCCTGCTGGAATCTCTGCACAGCTGGGTTGGAGAGGGTCAGTGCTCACCCCTTGCCCCGCCTCGCTGCTCCCCATGACAGACTGTCTCTGTGCTGGAGTCAGTGTGAGCATGAGCAGCAGTGAACTCCATGGTGCACACACATGGTGTTGAAAAGGAAGAGTGGAAGAACAAATATCACATGCTAAGTAGGGGTCATCGTTAAATGGTAGGATAATAGAGTATTTTCAAATCTCTGTTTATTTGCCTTGTAACAGAAAGTTAGTAATAAAATCTTTTGGCTAGAATTAAATCTCCTATTTTAAGAAAGGTTACTTCTTGTTTAGTACAAAATCTTCTAGAAGGGATGATAAACAGATCAGCAGCACATGTGGATTGTGAGGAGGAAATGACTTTGTCAGGGATCAATAAGAGGGCAAGTTAGCTCAGTTCAGATTAGGAAGGAGGAGCCCTAAGAGACTGCCAGGGACACACAGCCTGCACTGCTGGTGTGCACTGTTCGAGATTGGCTATTATATGTTTGAGGCGGCCTGGAGCTAGGAAGCCAAAGGCCCTGATTCTCTTTCTTCCTGCATCTCTCCTGTGCCTGCTACCCTCCTCCCAAGCCCACCTCAAGCAGTGTTACTGAATTGTTCATGAGCACCACCACCAAGGTGCTGACGGTCACTCTGTGTCCTCCTAGTTGAGATGAAATGGCAAATAGGGCGACTACGGGAGCTCCACCTATACAGCATATGGAAGAAGTACCCAGAGGCGATGAAGGTCAGGCCACCTGGATTTGTCTGAGAAAAAACTGTTGCTTTCTAAGCTTTATCTTATTTGGATTAAATTAAGATATGAGAATCTGACAATATGTATCTTAGTTACACAGTGTCCTTGGGGGGAATTGTAAGTGAGAGTCTGTCCCCACTGAGGCTTGATTTAAAACAGTGGGAGAAAATGACAGCATCAGTCACACATTGTGGGGCAGGGAGCTTTTGCCTTACTAATTTTGTTCTCTCTTTGGAGCAAAATCAGTTACTTGCCAACCAACATGGACTTCAGAGGAAATATCCTCTGAGAAAAATGTGTGTCTTTAGTATGAGTTGATTTGCTCTGTTCTTCTTTGGGGTTCCTTTGAACACGGGTTTTCCATCTTGTTTTCTAATGTCACTAAGCGAAGAAAAGTCCTGTGCTCACAGGACACAGCATGGTCTGATGCTCATAGCAATTTATTTTCTGTCATCACAGACATCCTTGGGAGTTTCACAACGTGGTACGTATTGGGGAACCCCTCTCATACTGATGAGTAATCCAGATGTCGAGGAATGTGGCCCTGTCTCACTGGCTTTCCTGTAGACAGGCAGCCTGAGCTGAGCTTCATGTTGTGAATGAGGACCTAGACTGTGATGGGAGAAATGGTTTTTCTAGATAAGAAACAGTGGCCACATTCTGCAGTCCCCGGGAGCAACTGTGTTCTCTGAAGGTGGAGTGGGATCCCGTGCAAGGGGCCTGCCGTGTCTTTTGTGAATTCATGTGGTGCCGTGGTCAGTGTGTCTGGGAGGGGGGTGTGTGGGTTTCCGTACTACATATCCCCAGAGTTTCTAGTGTCCACATTCTCAACAGAGATTTCCGTCACCATTGCGGTCCTATTGTAGGCACAAAAAAAGATTAACTTGTAAGCTTCCAATGTTTGCAGTTTATTTCATGCACAGGGCACTTCAATAAACCTAAAAGAAATCCTGTCAACACAAAGGCAAATTCTTACTGCACACCCATAGAACAGGACTGTGTCAGAATCTCTGCTAATTTTATTTTTTCATTGAGAATTCCCTGCTATACTTTATTTTCTAATAAACCTCACCTCTTCACAGGCCTTTCTATTTCCTCTGCCACTGGAGTGGTCATGACACCTCACTCTAGCCCCTTCCCTCCTTTACAAGCCTTTTATCTACCAAAGCCCTCAGAACTGACCCTCCACCACCCATCTTGAGCAGGGAGAGTGGGGCAGGGCTTCTTCCTGTGCATTTAGACCCTGGAGCAGCCTCATGCTACAGCGAGTTCTGCTGGGAAACTGAGAAGAGAGGAGCCTGCAGGTGGGGTTGGGGTGAAATCACCCCAACTTTCTCCACTGAGGCCTCATATTGACCATAAGATAATGGGGCCCAGAATGGATAATTCCAGGGTCATATAGAGTTTCAGCCTTGTATCCCTCAGCCTAGTCATGGTTTCTGTGTGCTCGGCTCAGAAACTACAACATGAAAAGAAAACCAAGGGGTTTGCCCTAGGGTCTGAGAGGCAGGGTGAGCACTTGCCTTCCTAGCATGATGGAGGGTGGCTCATGCACTGCAGGTGGGAAAGCAAACTCGGCTGTGGTACTGCAGAGGCTCCACGATGTCCCCATTCAACCGACTGTTGGCAAAGGTGCTTGTTTGTTTCTGAAGGCTGTTGCAAAAAAAAAAACAAAAACAAAACAAGTGAACGCAGTTGGTTTCGGTGAATAGGAATATAAACTCCGCCAAATTTAGCTTGAGTTTTTTCTTGGAGTATGCATTTGGTGGAAACTTATTGTGTATAAATCAAATTTGATTGCTGTGTAGGTGTCATTACTTATCCCACATTGTAAAACAATCAGGCTGGTGTGATTTTAAAATGTCCTTCACTAACCTCAGAAACTGTCTCCTCATAACCCGATTCCCCTAGTCATCTTTAATCTCTAGAATATAGTTTTTTGTGGTACTCAGGGGGCTTTCTGCTGTGAGGGATTAAAGGTACAAATCAGTGTTACCAACATTGGGGCTCTAAAAATTCATAGACAGCTGCCCGTTGGGCTCTATGTGAGAGACAGCAGGCTACAGCCTTGGCCTGGGCCTGCAGAGGAACATGATTTGGAGGAGCAGAAGGAAGGCATGAGGGCAGCAAAGCCACGAGGGAAGCCAAGATGCAACATCAGGAGAGTCAGTTCTACATCACCTGGGCACGGCCGGAATGTTCAAGCCTCATCTGAAGGAGGAGTTGAGCTCCGACTTCATGGCTGGCCTGAACATTGGCCATCTTCCCAAAAGCCTGGACAGAGGAGCTACTTTCTTGTTTCTTGTCTTCTCCATCTCCCTGTGTGTTGACAGCAATGGCACCAGCAGAAATTAGTGAGAGACAGAGAACAGGAGTGAGTTCCTGAAATGTTCAACTTAGCCCAGAGAGGACATGATCATTAGGGATGGACTTCAGGGTCAGGCCAGACACAGAGTAGTTGCCAGGCTTGATCACCCTGTGGCTGGGACAAAGATCAGCTTCTGGGAGTCGCTGGACAGGTGGTCCTTGTGTAGCTACTATTGGCCAAGAGTGTCCTGGCCCAGAGTTCTGTTTTACTGGAGGGAGCCTCAGCTCCCAGGCAGGGCAGCTGCCCAATGCTAGTGTTGGAGGAGGCGAGGAGGGGACCTTGCTCTAAGGCAGGCTGAACTCAACAAAGGGAGAGGGGCTGCCCTGGAGTTTAGGTGGTCCTTGCAACCCTCCCGTGTGATCCATAAGAGATCAGTTTCTCTGAGACAGCCTTGCAATCATCAGTCCCAAAGTCTGTAGTCTCCTACTCACAGGTGGAGGAATCCTGGCCATGGCTGGTCACTGGGAGGGCAGGGACTGTGTCCTCCTCCTTCTTTCTCATCCCAGAGCTCAGCTCTGGGCAGCCCATCTTGGGCCCCAGTGATGTTCCGATGCCTGCATTCCTGTTCTGAGATCTAGCACAAGTGTGCAAAAACTTTCTGCTCATTTTCTATAGTCTCCGGGTTCCCACACTTACCCAGTTACCTGCGTGGGTTGTAATCCAGGGTCGGGGAGAAGAGGGTGGGCTCCTCAAACAGTGAGGTTTTCTCTTCTCTGCCCCTGTGGTTCTGGTCTGTCTGTTCCTGAAGTGTGCACTGAATGATTACAATAATAAATTTTGTATATGTTTTACCACAACAATGTCTGAAGTTCAATAAAATGAATGGAAAGTGCAAGAGAGGCATATGTAGACCCAGGAAAGATAAATGACATTGTCACATTTCAACAGGAAAGTGGAAATTTCCCAGGCCTCAAAACGCATAGGGGAATGATGAGACACTGCCATGGCATCAGCAGTGCATGTCTGTGCTGCCAAGGCTCTGTCTTCCGTGGCTTTCCTGATGGTCTCATTGACCTTTCTTCATCACCAAGGAGGATGTTGTGGCAGGAGGTCCGTTTTTGCAGTTAACCCCCCTTGTCTACATGTGCCAGCCCCGTGTTTTTAGCACGGGAGTCTGCCTGACGGATTCCTTCAGTGCACCCAACGTGCTGACAATTACTCTGTGTTTCCTAGAGCGTGACGAAGGCTCCTTGGGCAAGCCATTGTGTCCACCCGAGATACTCTCGGAGACGTTGCCAGGCTCTGTGAAGGTAAAGTCTTTTTTGTTTATCTGAGGTGGGAATTTTATTTATCTTAGCTTCCATAGAAATTGAGATAAGAGATGATCATCTTACCATGTACATTATAGATGACTTACAGAATGTCTTGGTGGGCAGCTGTAAAGTCAGAGTCAATTACCAGCAAGAATGAATTCAAGATGACAGGTTCACTTAAAAACTCTAGGGCAGTAAGCATTTTCCATAGGAGAAGTGCTTTCTTCTTGAAACTAATGGTGAACATGCAATGAAAATAAACTTGGAAATCATGCACAGAAAACTTGTGCCTTTCCATGTGCCCTCTAGGCTTTAATTTGGGGCCCTTGTGTTGACTATTTTCACTATTTCCATTGGGTTTTCTATAATGTCAACAATGCAGAAAAGACCTGTGCACACAGGCCACAGTGTGGTCTGACTCTCATAATGTTTTTCTTTTCTCTATTTGCAGAAAAGTGTACGCTTTCCATCAGAAGGTATGTATTCTGGGTTTACTCTTTTTATTGTTTTTATTTTGCTTGCAATTCTAGGATGCATGTGTAGAACATGCAGCTTTGTTACATCGGTATAAATGTGTCATGGTGGTTTGCTGCACCTAAGCCTTGATCATGGCACTGCATTCTAGCCTGGGCAACAGAGTGAGATTTCATCTCAAAAAAAAAAAAAAATGCAGAGAACAATCAGGGACATATTCTACTATGTTTAATAACATGATGGCCACAAGTGTTCCACATGCCCTTATTCAGCCCACACATCCAATACACAGTGCAGAATAAGAGCTCAAGGAAGAATTGGGGTGTTATTCTGGTGTCCATCACCTCAGTGGGATTTCCTGCACAGCTAGTTTGGAGAATGTTAGCGCCCCCACCTACTGCCCCCCATGATGGTCTGTCCTAGTGCTGGAGTCAGCGTGAGCATGAGCAGCAACTGACTCCGTGGACACATACATCGTGTTGAAAAGGAAGAGTGGAAGGACAAATAAGCTAAGTGCGGGTCATTTTTAAATGGTAGGATAATTGAGTATTTTCAAATCTTGGTTTAATTCTGTTTGACTCAAAGGTTCAGTGAAGTCATAAGTTTTTTTGACTTCAGGGTCAGGCCAGACACAGAGTAGTTGCCAGGCTTGATCACCAAAGGTTAAATTTTTTTGAAGAAAGGTTGCTTTTATGCAGTACAAAATGTTTTAGGAGGGATGATGAACAGCAGCAGCACATGTGGATCCTGAGGGGGAAATGACCTCAGAAGGGATCACAAAGGGAGGGCAAGTTAGCTCAGGTCAGATTAGGAAGGAGGAACCTGAGACGTTGTAGGGAAGCACAGCCTGCCCCTATGGTGTGCCATCTTTGAGATCAGCTGAGTGCCATTGATGAGCTTGCGTTAGCCAGAGGACCAAGGCTCTAGTTCCCATGGCTTTCCTCGTTGTCTCATTTGCCTGCCTGCACCACCAAGGAGAAAGGGCCTGCGGCTCCGTCTGGGGTAGCCCACCTTCTTCACACATGCCAGCCTCATGTCCACACCACCCAATACAACCCGAGGGATTCCCTCAGCAGAATCCATGCAGTGACACTTACCCTATTTCTCCTAGATCATCTAGAGGAGTTTATAGCAGAACATCTCCCTGAAGCATCCAATCAGAGTCTCCTCACTGTTGCCCATGTAAGTTGTTCTTTTTTTGTCTGAAAGGGGAATTTCATTTTCCTAGGTTTCTTTCAATTTCACTTGAATAAAGATAGGAAAATCTTACTGCCATGTACATTATAGATGACTTACAGAATTTCTTGGTGGGAAAATGTAAAATGAGAATTCATTACTAACTAAGAACTGATTGAAGATGGCATTCATAGATGACAGCTTCAGTTACAAACTATGTCAGCAAGCATTGTCCTCAGGAGAAAAACCTTTTTGAGAATTATGAATTTGCAACCAAAATAAATTTTAAATAATCTTGCACAAAAACCTGGTGCCTTTCTACAAGTGTTCTCTAGGCTTTATTTTTGTGGCCATTGCCTCCACCAGAATTTCCCATCTGGTTTTCTAATAGCACCAAGTTTAGAAAAGACCTGTGCACAGAGACAGCATGATCTTACCCTCATGGTGTTTTTCTTTCTCTAAACGCAGGCAGACACAGGCACCCAAACCAACGGTACGTATTCTGGGATCACCTTTTTGCTAAGGAAAAATCTTAGTGTTGAGAAAGGTGACACGTTCTTGCCTGCTTTTTCTGGAGAACTACTCTCATTGGAGCTTCCTATTGGAAAATGAGGTTTGGGAAGAAATTTCTAAGAGTGTACTGACGAGTGGTGACCATCCTACGTAGTCTCTGTTAGCTGCCGTGTCATTCTATGAAATCGAATGAGGTGCATCAAGGTGGGGGGCGGGTATAAGAAGAGAGTCTATGTATAGTGATTATGAATGTCTTTGGGAGGATGTGTACATTTCTCCAGATAGCATGCTTCCATGTGCACAGCTCAACACAAAGATGAGTGTTGTAAATAAAAATTCCATTACCACTGCACACCTTAACGTCAATCTGCCCATTTATCCTCCACCACAGCTGTAGCTGAAGGCCAGTTTAATATCCCCAGTACGCAGTCGGAGATAGTGCAGAGATGAATTTGCCAAGCGCTTTATCTCCTCGGTGCAAGAGGCAGAGGTGAACTCAGGAGTGGGTGGAAGGTTGATGCCATGGGCTACTACTCTGAAGTAATCACATGGTTCAGATATAATTTGTTGTTATGCCAGAGAGTTTTAGCACCTATGTGTGCATATGGAAGTTGGATGGCCTTCAGAAATCCCAAACACTGTCTCTCATATAGGATTGTCTCAATGGTCACGTAACTCAGTGTAGGAATAAGTACATTTTACAGTGGACTTTGGTGTGGTGACAAATGGGAAACAGACATTGCGAGGTCAGGCTTTTGGCTGCAGTGCTGTGTTATTTTCTCATCTCCTGATCCAAAGCAGAAAATAATCAGGCGTGTTATATTGTATTTAACGGCATAAACTCCACAAGCCTTACATATGCTGCAGTTCAGCACACACACCCAAGACACAGCACCAAATAAGAACTGAAGGAAAAACTTGGGTGTTATCCTGGTGCTCATCTTCTTTGCTGGACTCTTCTACACAGCTGGGTTGGAGAGGTTCAGCACCCCCACCTGCTGCCCCCATGATGGGCTGTCCTAGTGCTGGAGCCAGTGTGAGCATGAGCAGCAGCAGGTCCCATGGCACACACACACTGTGTTAAAAGGAAAAGCAGAAGGACAAACATCACGGGCCAAGTAGCGGTCATCTTTAAATGGTAGGATAATTGAGTATTTTCAAGTCTCGGCTTAGTCTTCTTTAAAACAAAAGGTTAGTGAATACATAGAATATTTTGATAGAATTAATCTCCTCATTGAAGAAAGGTTGCTTTGTTTCTAGTACAGAATATTCTGGTCAGGCGTGGTGGCTCACACCTGTAATTCCAGCAGTTTGGGGGGCCAAGACGGGTGGATCACCTGAGGTCAGGAGTTCGAAACCAGGCTGACCAACATGGAGAAAACCCATCTCTCCTAAAAATACAGAATTAACTGGGCATGGTGATGCATGCCTATAATCCCAGCTACTCAGGAGGCTGAGGCTGGAGAATCACTTGAACCTGGGAGGCAGAGGTGGTGGTGGGTTGAGATTGCACAATTATACTCCAGCTGGGGCAAGAAGAGCGTAACTCCATCTCAAAAAAAATAATAATAATAATTCTAGGAGGGACAAAATACACAGCAGCAGGACACGTGGATCCTGGGGAGGAAATGACCTCTAGGGGATCAAGAAGGGAGGGCAAGTTAGCTCAGGTCAGATTAGGAAGGAGAAGCCGTCGATGCTCCAGGGAAACACTGTGTGGTGTGCCCTGTTTGAGATGGGTTGCTTCATCTCAAAGAGGTCGCCTTAGCTAGAGGACCAAGGCTCTGTCTTCTGAGGCCTTCCTGATGCCTTCCTTCACCATTTGCCTTCCCTCTCCACCATGGAGGATGGACCGGCAGCAGCTGAGTCTGTGCTGTGAACACACCTTTCCACACACGCCAGCCCCGTGTCCACAGCTCCAAGACTACCTGAGGGATTCACTCAGTGGAGCTCATGTGCTTATAGCGACTCTGTTTCCTAGGTGACCTGGAAGACCTGGAGGAGCATATGCCAGGGCAGACAGTCTCTGAGGAAGCCACAGGGGTTCACATGGTAAAGTCGTCTTCTTTCCTCTGAAAAGGAAATTTTATTTCTCTTGGTTTCTCTGTTTCAATTGAATTAAGCTATATACATCTCGCCATGTACACTATAGGTGACTGACAGAATTTCTTGGTGGGCAAATGTCAGCATTCATTATCAACTAAAGAGTGGTTTCAGATGGCATCCACACTTACAAACTGTGTGTCAGCAGGCATTTTCCTTAAGAGAAATGTCTTCTTCTTGAGAAAAATTTGGAATTGTCAAACAAAAACAATTGAAAATCTTGCACAAAAATCTTGTGCCTTTCCACGAATGTCTTCCAGATATCGGGGCCATTGTCTCAAGTACTATTTACCATCTGTTTTTTTAACATAAACAGGTGAAGAGAAGACCTGTGCACACAGGACACAGCCTGGTCTGATCCTCATAGTGTTTTGTTTTTCTCTAGATGGAGGGGGACCCAGACACACTGGCCGAACGTACGTATTCTGGGATCATCTCTTTGTTTAGGTTCAAAATATTAGAGTTGCAAAGATGGCACTGTTTTGCCTGCCTTTGTTCAAGAGCCACTCTGGTTTGAGCTTTCTGCCAGAAATGAGATTTGGGAAGTTTGGTTTAAAAGAATGCTAAGATCCAGTAAACCACTCTAACCATGCTACTGTCATCCCTGGAAGCAGCAGTGTCATGTAAGGTGGGGTGGTACATCAGAGATGGGAGGGACAGAGGAGAGAGTTTATATGGAATGATTGTGGATGTCTTTGGGAGTGTGTGTGCATTTCCCCAGAAAACACACTCCCATCTGCAAAGCACAACATGAGGATCAATGTTCAAGAAAAATTCCATCACCACTGCACAGTTTGCATAAATCAACCCATTCATCCTCCACCACAGCTGTACCTGAAGATAAGTTTAATATCCCCAGTCCTCAGATGGACATGCTGCAGAGTTGAATTTCCCAAGCTCTTGGTCTTTTAAATGGAAGAGGCACATGTGAACTCAGGGATGAGTGGAAGGTTAATGCCATGAGCTACTACACTGAATTTATCACAAAGCCCTGGTATAATTTCTTGCTAGGCCAAGTTATTCCAGCACTTCTGTGTGCATGTGGGAGAATGAAAACCTATTCAGATCCCAAACACTATCATTATCAGATGGTGTCAATCATCATCTAACCCAGGGTTTGTTTGAGTAGGTACATTGCACAGTGGGCTTTAGTGTGATCATTAATGTAAAACACACAGAGTCCTCAGGCTTTTGGTCTACAGCATTGAGGTCATTCCTCAGCTCCTGTTCAAAAGCAGACAATAATCAGTGCCATACTCTATTGTATTTGATGAGATAATCACGGCAAGTCTTAGAAGTTCAGTGGAACTCAATCCGAAGACATAGAATCCAATAAAAAAATCTCAAGGCTCAACTTGGGTGTTAGCTGGGCACCCATTTTCCCTGCTGGAATCTCCTGCACAGCTGGGTTGGAGAGGGTCAGTGCCCACCCCTTGCACCCCCTCGCTGCTCCCCATGACAGGCTGTCCCAGTGCTGGAGTCAGTGTGAGCATGAGGAGCAGTGAACATCATAGTGCACACAAATTCTGTTGAAAAGGGAGAGTGGAAGAACAAATACCACATGCTAAGTAGGGGTCATCTTTAAATGGTAGGAAAATTATTTTCAAATCTTGGTTTATTTGCCTTGTACCAGAAAGTTAGTAATAAAATCTTTTGGCTAGAATTAAATCTCATTTTAAGAAAGTTTGCTTCTTATTCCGTACTAAATCTTCTAGAAGGGATGATAAACAGATCAGCAGCACATGTGGATTGTGAGGAGGAAATGACTTTGGCAGGGATCAATAAGAGGGCAAGTTAGCTCAGGTCAGATTAGGAAGGAGGAGCCCTCAGAGACTGCCAGGGACACACAGCCTGCACTGCGTGGTGTGCACTGTTTGAGATTGGCTATTTTATGTTTATGAGGTGGCCTGGAGCTAGGAAGCCAAAGGCCCTGATTCCCTTTCTTCCTGCATCTCTCCTGTGCCTGCTACCCTCCTCCCAAGCCCACCTCAAGCAGTGTTACTGAATTGTTCATGAGCGCCACCACCAAGGTGCTGACGGTCACTTTGTATTCTCCTAGTTCTGATCAGGGATGTACTTCAGGAGCTGTCCAGTTACAACGGCGAGGAGGAGGACCCAGAGGAGGTGAAGGTCAGGCCACCTGGATTTGTCTGAGAAAAAACTGTTGCTTTCTTAGCTTTATCTTATTTGGATTAAATTAAGATATGAGAATCTGATGATATATATCTTAGTGACACAGTGTCCTTGGGGGAAATGGTAAGTGAGAGTCTGTCCCCACTGAAGCTTGATTTAAGACAGTGGGAGAAAATGACAGCATCAGTCACCCGTTGTGTAGCAGTGAGCCTTACCAATTTTGTTCTCTTTGGAGCAAAATCAGCTACTTGCCAGCCAACATGGACTTCAGAGGAAATATCCTCTGAGAAAAATGTGTGTCTTTAGTATGAGTCGATTTGTTCACTTCTTTGGGGTTCCTTTGAACACTGGGTTTTCCATCTTGTTTTCTAATGTCACTAAGCGAAGAAAAGTCCTGTGCTCACAGGACACAGCATGGTCTGATGCTCATAGCAATTTATTTTCTGTCATTACAGACATCCTTGGGAGTTCCACAACGTGGTACGTATTGGGGAACCCCTCTCATACTGATGAGTAATCCAGATGTTGAGGAATGTGGCCCTGTCTCACTGGCTTTCCTGTAGACAGGCAGCCTGAGCTGAGCTTCATGTTGTGAATGAGGACCTAGACTGTGATGGGAGAAATGGTTTTTCTAGATAAGAAACAGTGGCCACATTCTGCAGTCCCCGGGAGCAACTGTGTTCTCTGAAGGTGGGGTGGGATCCCGTGCAAGGGGCCTGCCGTGTCTTTTGTGAATTCATGTGGTGCCGTGGTCAGTGAGTCTGGGAGGGGGGTGTGTGGGTTTCCGTACTACATATCCCCGGATTTTCTAGTGTCCACATTCTCAACAGAGATTTCCGTCACCGTTGCAGTCCTGTTGCAGGCACTTGAAAAAATTAACTTGTAAGCTTCCAAAGTGTACAGTTTATTTCACGCACAGGACACTTTAATTAACCTAAAAGAAATCCTCTCCACACCCAGGCAAATTCTTACTGCACGCCCATAGAACAGGACTGTGTCAGGATCTCTGCTGCATTTATTTATTCATTCAGAATTCCCTGCTATACTTTATTTTCTAATAAACCTCACCTCTTCACAGGCCTTTCTATTTCCTCTTGCCACTAGAATGGCATGACACCTCACTCTAGCCCCTTCCCTCCTTTACAAGCCTTTTCTACCAAAGCCCTCAGAATTGACCCTCCACAACCCATCTTGAGCAGGGAGAGTGGGGCAGGGCTTCTTCCTGTGCATTTAGACCCTGGAGCAGCCTCATGCTACAGCGAGTTCTGCTGGGAAACTGAGAAGAGAGGAGCCTGCAGGCGGGGTTAGGGGGAAATCACCCCAACTTTCTCCATAGAGGTCTCATATTGACCATAAGATAATGGGGCCCAGAATGGATAATTCCAGGGTCATGTAGCGTTTCAGCCTTGTATCCCTCAGCCTAGTCATGGTTTCTGTGTGCTCGGCTCAGAAACTACAACATGAAAAGAAAACCAAGGGGTTTGCCCTAGGGTCTGAGAGGCAGGGTGAGCACTTGCCTTCCTAGCACGATGGAGGGTGGCTCATGCAGTGCTGTGTTATTTTCTCATGTCCTGAATCAAAAGCACAAAATAATCAGGCGTGTTATATTGTATTTAATGGCATAATCTCCACAAGCCTTACATATGCTGCAGTTCAGCACATACCCCCAAGACACAGCACCAAATAAGAACCGAAGGAAAAACTTGGATGTTACCCTGGTCCTCATCTTCTCTGCTGGACTCTTCTACACAGCTGGGTTGGAGAGGTTCAGCACCCTCACCTGCTGCCCCCATGATGGGCTGTCCTAGTGCTGGAGCCAGTGTGAGCATGAGCAGCAGCAGGTCCCATGGCATACACACACTGTGTTAAAAGGAAAAGCAGAAGCACAAACACCATGGGCCAAGTAGCGGTCATCTTTAAATGGTAGGATAATTGAGTATTTTCAAATCTTGGCTTAGTCTTCTTTAAAACAAAAGGTTAGTGAATACATAGGATATTTTAGTTAGAATTAAGTCTCCTCTTTGAGGAAGGGTTGCTTTTTATCTAGTACAAAAGTTGTGACATGGTGACTGACGCCTGTAACCCCAGCACTTTGGGAGGCCAAGGCGCGCAGATTACCTGAGGTTGAGAGTTCGAGACCAGACTGACCAATATGGAGAAAACCCGTTTCTCCTAAAAATACAGAATTAGCCAAGCATGGAGATGCATGCCTGTAATCCTAGCTACTCAGGAGGCTGAGACTGGAGAATCACTTGAACCCAGGTGGCACAGGTTGTGGTGGGTCGAGATGGCACCATTATACTCCAGACTGGGCAAGAAAAGAGAAACTCCATCTCAAAAAAAAAAAAAAAAAAGCAAGTTCTGGGAGGGACAAAAAACACAGCAGCAGGACAGGTGGATCCTGGGAGGAAATGACCTCGAGGGGATAAAGAAGGGAGGACAAGTTAGCTGAGGTAAGATTAGGAAGGAGGAGCCCTGGATGCTGCAGTGAAACACTGTGTGGTGTGCCCTGTTTTCGATGGGCTCTTTCATGTCGAAGAGGTTGGCGTAGCTAGAGGACCAAGGCTCTGTCTTCTGAGGCCTTCCTGATGCCTTCCTTCACCATTTGCCTTCCCTCTCCACCATGGAGGATGGACCGGCAGCAGCTGAGTCTGTGCTGTGAACACACCTTTCCACACACGCCAGCCCCGTGTCCACAGCTCCAAGACCACCTGAGGGATTCACTCAGTGGAGCTCATGTGCTTATAGCGACTCTGTTTCCTAGGTGACCTGGAAGACCTGGAGGAGCATGTGCCAGAGCAGACAATCTCTGAGGAAGCCACAGGGGTTCACATGGTAAAGTCGTCTTCTTTCCTCTGAAAAGGAAATTTTATTTCTCTCGGTTTCTCTGTTTCAATTGAATTAAGATGTATACATCTCGCCATGTACACTATAGGTGACTGACAGAATTTCTTGGTGGGCAAATGCCAGAGTTCATTATCAACTAAACAGTGGTTTCAGATGGCATCCACACTTACAAACTGTGTGTAAACAGGCATTTTCCTTAAGAGAAATGCCTTCTTCTTGAGAAGAATTTGGAATTGTCAAAGAAAAACAATTGAAAATGTTGCACAGAAATCCTGTGCCTTTCCACGAATGTCTTCTAGATACCGGGGCCATTGTCTCAACCACTGTTTACCATCTGGCTTTTTAACGTCAACAAGTGAAGACCTGTGCACATAGGAGACAGCATGGTCTGACCCTCATAGTGTTTTCTTTTTCTCTAGATGCAGGTGGACCCAGCCACACCGGCAAAGAGTACGTATTCTGGGATCATCTCTTTGTTTAGGTTTGAAATCTTAGTGTTGTAAAGGTGGTGCTGCTTCACGTGCTTTTGCTCAAGGGCCACTCTGGTTTGAGCTTTCTGCCAGAAATGAGATTTGGGAAGTTTGGTTTAAAAACTACTAAGAGTCACACCGGGCACAGTGGCTCACGCCTGTAATCCCAGCACCTTGAGAGGCGGAGACGGGCGGATCAGCAGAGGTCAGGAGTTTGAGACTAGCCTGACTGACATTGAGAAACCCCATCACCCCTAAAAATACAAAATTACCTGGGTGTGGTGTCACATGCCTGTAATCCCAGCTACTCAGGAGGCTGAGGCAGGAGAATCACTTGAACCCAGGTGGTAGAGGTTGCGGTGAGCCAAGGTTGTGCCATTGCACTTCAGCCTGGGCAACGAGTGAAACTCTGTCTCAAAAAAAAAAAAAAAAAAAAAAAAAAAACCCAACAAACTGGGAGTCCAGTACTCTAACCATGCTACTGTCATCCCTGGAAGCAGCAGTGTCATGTAACGTGGGGTAGTACATCAGAGTTGGGAGGGACAGAGAAGACAGTCTATATGGAATGATTGTGGATGTCTTTGTGAGTGTGTGTGCATTTCCCCAGAAAACATACTCCCATATTCAAAGCACAACACAAGGATCAATGTCCAAGAAAAATTCCATCACCACTGCACAGTTTGCATAAATCAATCCATTCATCCTCCACCACAGCTGTACCTGAAGATAAGTTTAGTATCCCCAGTCCTGAGATGGACATGCTGCAGAGTTGAATTTCCCAAGCTCTTGGTCTTTTAAGTGGAAGAGGCACATGTGAACTCAGGGATGAGTGGAAGGTTAATGCCATGAGTTACTACACTGAATTTGTCACAAAGCCCTTGTATAGTTTCTTCCTAGGCCAAGTGATTCCAGCACTTCTGTGTGCATGTGGGAGAATGAAAAGCTATTCCGATCCCACACACTATCGTTATCAGATGGTCTCAATGGTCAGCTAACCCAGGGTTTGAGTAGGTACATTGCACAGTGGGCTTTAGTGTGACCATTAATGTAAAACACACAGAGTCCTCAGGCTTTTGGACTACAGCGTTGAGGTCATTCCTCAGCTCCTATTCAAAAGCAGACAATAATCAGTGCCATACTCTATTGTATTTAAGGAGATAATCACCGCAAGTCTTAGAAGTTCAGTGGAACCCAATCCCAAGACATAACATCCAATAAAAAAATCTCAAGGCTCAACTTGGGTGTTAGCCGGGCACCCATTTTCCCTGCTGGAATCTCCTGCACAGCTGGGTTGGAAAGGGTCAGTGCCGGCCCCACACACCCCCTCGCTGCTCCCCACGACAGGCTGTCCCAGTGCTGGAGTCAGTGTGAGCATGAGGAGCAGTGAACATCATGGTGCACACAAATTCTGTTGAAAAGGGAGAGTGGAAGAACAAATACCACATGCTAAGTAGGGGTCATCTTTAAATGGTAGGATAATTATTTTCAAATCTTGGTTTATTTGCCTTGTAACAGAAAGTTAGTAATAAAATCTTTTGGCTAGAATTAAATCTCCTATTTTAAGAAAGGTTGCTTCTTATTCCGTACAAAATCTTCTAGAAGGGATGATAAACACATCAGCATCCTCCTCAGTGGATTGTGAGGAGGAAATGACTTTGGCAGGGATCAATAAGAGGGCAAGTTAGCTCAGGTCAGATTAGGAAGGAGGAGTCCTGGATGCTGCAGTGAAACACTGTGTGGTGTGCCCTGTTTTCGATGGGCTCTTTCATGTCGAAGAGGTTGGCGTAGCTAGAGGACCAAGGCTCTGTCTTCTGAGGCCTTCCTGATGCCTTCCTTCACCATTTGCCTTCCCTCTCCACCATGGAGGATGGACCGGCAGCAGCTGAGTCTGTGCTGTGAACACACCTTTCCACACACGCCAGCCCCGTGTCCACAGCTCCAAGACCACCTGAGGGATTCACTCAGTGGAGCTCATGTGCTTATAGCGACTCTGTTTCCTAGGTGACCTGGAAGACCTGGAGGAGCATGTGCCAGAGCAGACAATCTCTGAGGAAGCCACAGGGGTTCACATGGTAAAGTCGTCTTCTTTCCTCTGAAAAGGAAATTTTATTTCTCTCGGTTTCTCTGTTTCAATTGAATTAAGATGTATACATCTCGCCATGTACACTATAGGTGACTGACAGAATTTCTTGGTGGGCAAATGCCAGAGTTCATTATCAACTAAACAGTGGTTTCAGATGGCATCCACACTTACAAACTGTGTGTCAGAGGCATTTTCCTTAAGAGAAATGCCTTCTTCTTGAGAAGAATTTGGAATTGTCAAAGAAAAACAATTGAAAATGTTGCACAGAAATCCTGTGCCTTTCCACGAATGTCTTCTAGATACCGGGGCCATTGTCTCAACCACTGTTTACCATCTGGCTTTTTAACGTCAACAAGTGAAGACCTGTGCACACAGGAGACAGCATGGTCTGACCCTCATAGTGTTTTCTTTTTCTCTAGATGCAGGTGGACCCAGCCACACCGGCAAGGAGTACGTATTCTGGGATCATCTCTTTGTTTAGGTTTGAAATCTTAGTGTTGTAAAGGTGGCGCTGCTTCACCTGCTTTTGCTCAAGGGCCACTCTGGTTTGAGCTTTCTGCCAGAAATGAGATTTGGGAAGTTTGGTTTAAAAACTACTAAGAGTCACACCGGGCACAGTGGCTCACGCCTGTAATCCCAGCACCTTGAGAGGTGGAGACCGGCGGATCAGCAGAGGTCAGGAGTTTGAGACCAGCCTGACTGACATTGAGAAACCCCATCGCTCCTAAAAATACAAAATTACCTGGGTGTGGTGTCACATGCCTGCAATCCCAGCTACTCAGGAGGCCGAGGCAGGAGAATCATTTGAACCCAGGTGGTAGAGGTTGCAGTGAGCCAAGGTTGTGCCATTGCACTCCAGCCTCGGCAACGAGCGAAACTCCGTCTCAAAAAAAAAAAAAAAAAAAACACCCCAACAAACTAAGAGTCCAGTACTCTAACCATGCTACTGTCATCCCTGGAAGCAGCAGTGTCATGTAACGTGGGGTAGTACATCAGAGTTGGGAGGGACAGAGGAGAGAGTCTATATGGAATGATTGTGGATGTCTTTGCGAGTGTGTGTGCATTTCCCCAGAAAACATACTCCCATGTTCAAAGCACAACACGAGGATCAATGTCCAAGAAAAATTCCATCACCACTGCACAGTTTGCATAAATCAATCCATTCATCCTCCACCACAGCTGTACCTGAAGATAAGTTTAATATCCCCAGTCCTCAGGTGGACATGCTGCAGAGTTGAATTTCCCAAGCTCTTGGTCTTTTAAGTGGAAGAGGCACATGTGAACTCGGGGATGAGTGGAAGGTTAATGGCATGAGCTACTACACTGAATTTGTCACAAAGCCCTAGTATAATTTCTTGCTAGGCCAAGTTATTCCAGCAATTCTGTGTGCATGTGGGAGAATGAAAAGCTATTCAGATCCTAAACACTATCGTTATCAGATGGTCTCAATGGTCAGCTACCCCAGGGTTTGTTTGAGTAGGTACATTGCACAGTGGGCTTTAGTGTCATCATTAATGTAAAACACACACAGTCCTCAGGCTTTTGGTCTAGAATGGTGAAGTCATTCCTCAGCTTCTTTTCAAAAGCAGACAATAATCAGTGGCATATTCTATTGTATTTAATGAAATAATCATCAGGCAGGATACCTGCCCCACACTAGTTGCAGGGGAGGTGAGAACGGACCCTGCTTCAGTGCAAGGTGAACTCAGCAAAGGGAGAGGGGCTGCTCCAGAGTCCAGGTGGTCCTTGCAACTCTCCTGTGTGACGTATAAGACATCACTTTGCCTTTTTCTCTAAGATAGTCTTGGAATTGTTAGTCCGAAACTCTGTTTTGCTTTACTTATGTGTAGATGAATCCTGGCCATGGCTGGTCACGGAGGGGAAGGACTATGTCCTCCTCGTTCCTTCTCATCCCAGAGCTTAGCCCTGGGCAGCCCATCTTGGGCCCCAGTAATGTTCCAATGCTTCCAAACCCTTTGCTGAGATCCAGCACCAGTGTGAAAAGGCTTCCTGCTCATCTCCTTCAATCTGTTGTTTCTCACAGTAATTTGGAAACCTGAGTGGATTCTGATCCAAGGTCACAGGAGAATAGGGTGGGCTCCTGAAGTCAATGAAGTGTCCCCCTCATCTCTACCCTGGCTACTTTGGTTCAGCTTTTCTCCTTGCAGAAGAGGCTGTTTTTCTGTTTACGAGTCCTCCTTTGCTGGACCAGGCTTTTTTATTTTTGTTGTGGCATCCCTGCACTTCACAGGAGGCCTGGAGCTTGTTCCTGTGCCCCTGAAGTACCCATCCATGAATGATCAGATCAGAGCAGCAAACCACTCTGCCAGGAATCACCAGGGGGGAGAGTCACATCTTCCTCATCTTTGGGTTTAGACCTGTGCATTCCAGTATGGTCCTCAGTGGCATATGTGCCCATTCATGTTAAAATAAATGAAAAAAGTCATAACCTCCTCACAAGAGCCATGCTAGAAGTTCCCAGTTGCCAAAAGTCTACTCTTAAGAGAGCATCTCCATTCTCCCAGAATCACCTGGGAAGCAGCTGCTGTGAGTCTGGCCCAGGTTCTGTTCTCTGCACCCACCTAACTCAGTGCATTTGCATCAAGGCTGGAATCTCAGGTTCTCAGATTGGAGGTAAGAGATGCTATGAGCCAGTGTCGGTGAACAGTTGAAAGGGATTATTTCAGGTCCTCTGTCTTACCTGAAGGCTCACAACTGTGAGCAGTGCCTTCATAAAGGCCCCTGAGTTCACAGAGCCCAGGGAGAATCACAGTGGACAGAGCAGTAGTGCTAATGTTTGTGTCTCTGTACATGGGCTCATGGGCACCACCTCTGGATCCATCCAGGAGGAAATAGACTGGTCAGGTAGGGACCAACACTCCAGGGTTGACCAGTGAGACAGGGTTCTTGGGAATTGGGTTACACTTGTTTTGGAGCCTAGGATGGGATCAGTGAAGTGACTAAATATGAAACAGGTGTAGAAGTCTGACTTGGGATTTTTTTGTATCTTAATGAGAAAGTCCTAAGAGTTTTGTTCTCATGGGCTTTGTGTGAGTTGTGTATGTCACCATCATTTCTTGCTCTGGTGTTTAAAGATTACATTTTGCAGAAGACCAGATCATTCCTGCCTTTGCCACAGCAAGCACCAGAGCCCTGGGTTTTGATGAGGTCACATTTTTTTGTGAATAGAGATCACAAGATGAGTATGCAGGTGTAAAGTTGAGTGTGGGGTGGGACACAGCCCCACACAGGCGCTACATGATCCTGAAGACAAAAGTCCTTCATACGTGTGCCAGGAGGTGAAAGGAGCCCACTGTCTTTCTCTACACTCTCGGGACCTGCAACAGCACCTTCCTGTCCTGTCCTCACTGTCTGCTCCTGCTCTAAGGGTGCTCCCTGGGTCGGATGACATAGGGAATCCTTCCTCTGGGATTCCTACGTGTGCCCCAGCATCCTGGAGTCCTGAGGGCAGAACACATGATTGAGCACAGTTTTGGCCTCCACTCCTCACCCAATCCCATCCAATCCCAAATCCCTGTGCTTTGAATGAAACCTAAATTGGCTTTCACTGGAGAGGCCCAAGTCCAGCTGTTGCTTAGGGCCCTCTGTGGCTGGCAGGAATCCTAAGGGATATGTGTGGAGGGGCTGCTGTGTTGCTGTAGGCAGTGGCTCTCACCCTCCCTGTAGCCTGGTCCCTGGAATCCACTGGGCCAAGGGCAGAGCCTCTGGTCAGCTGGCATAGTGGTCACTTGTCTTGTCACACCCTCCTCTCTGGCTCAGCAGCCTTGTCCTTCTCCCCACACTCCAGTCAGGCCCAGATTGTTCTCTGTGTCAGGTCTTCCAGGTACCTTCCCTCCTAGTCTTCCCACAGCTCAGGCAAACCCTGGGAGGGTCCCCTCATTTCTGTGCTGGCAACTGCTGGCCTCACCTGCAGATTAAGGCAACTGGGACAAGGGGCTTTACCTTGAATTCTGTTCCATTGTTTCCAAATATTCAGAAGCTGCTGGGATTCTTTTGAGGGCTGAATATTTTCCAAGTCTCTAAGGTCATTCCAGGCATAGAACAGTCACTGTATAAGTGACATCGGCCATCATCACCTCCCGCAGGCCCCAACACAACCCCAGGCCTGTGGGAGGTGCTGCCGACCCAGGGTGCGATCCATGGGTTGACTGGAGGCCCTGGCAGTGCAGCCTTGACCTTCTTTCCAGTGTTCTTATATTGGAGAACAATAGGACTGGTGGAGGTCCACAGGGAGAAAGGAAATGGGATTCATGAGGGAACAGAAACAGGCCCTACAGGAAGAGAAGGGAGGGAATTCCACGTCATGCACAACGTTGTGAAGAGGGCGGCTGCCTCTTGGAGGAACAGAATGACACGGCTTCCCCTCCCTTGGCTCAGTTATGGAATGTGAGGGCTGGGAAAGTACGTGGAAAGTCAGAGGTCCCTCCCTCATAGCACAGAGGAAATGATACAGGCTGTGGAGAAGGCTCCAGAAATGAGCACATCAGAGGCTCTGGGGTTGGCTCCACAGCCCCGGGACAGCGGGGTCTGAGTGGTTCTCTTGACTCTAACTCTCCCGTTTCCTTCTTATGGCCACCCCATCACCGCTGCTCCTCCGGACATTCTGATGCTTGCTTCACAGAATTGGAAGACTCCACCATTACAGGCAGCCACCAGCAGGTAATTGATCTCCTCTTATATGCTGGCTGTCTTTTATCCTCTTTCTGACTCATGAGCTTTTTTAGCTCTAGTCCTTTTCCTCTTTCCCTCTCTTGTGATTGTTCTCCTGAAGGACCTGGTCTCATCCCACAGTTGAGGTCCTCGGGTCTTCAGTGTCGATAAAATCCCTCTCCAGCCCTCCTGCCCACTGCCTTGGCATTGCCCTGTTTACTGGCCCCCAGGTTGCAGCTTTGAATCTTGCTGAACAACCCTACAGGGTCCAGGGGAGGGGGCTGGGCTGGGGTCAGAAGAGCTGGACCCCACCCTGCTGGAGGGACCCCCCAGTGACATCTGGGTCTGCTCTGGGCACCGCCTTCACAGATAGGTCTTTTCCTGCACTGGCGTCTCTGGACATGCACAATTGTTCTCTTCCTCACAGATGTCAGCAAGTCCTTCCTCTGCACCTGCAGAAGAAGCAACAGAAAAGACCAAAGTGGAAGAGGAAGTGTGAGTGTGCAGTGGACAGAATGATGAGGGAAGTAGGCATGTGCCCATGTTCTTCTTGGCTACGCTCACTTTCTTGTTGTCCCATCAGGAAAACCAGAAAGCCCAAGAAGAAAACCAGGAAGCCCAGCAAGAAAAGCCGGTGGAATGTCCTGAAATGTTGGGACATTTTTAATATATTTTAGAGACCTCTGAAGGTAAGTGAAGGATGCCCTGAGAACATGCTCCAGGAAACAGACACCCACTCCATAGCAGCCCCTGAGCCTGCTGGGCTGAGCCCTCCACAGGCTGCTTAGTGAGGGAGACACTGAGGTGCTGGTCGCACCCCCATGTGCAGGACTCCAAGGGCTTTGCACTGTGTTGTCTGCAGTAACTCTTCAGCTCACCAACATCTCATTTGGGGGGACCTAGCTCTGTCCTCCCAGCCCCTTGAGGACAACAGGGAGCATCACTAGTTCATCCTGAGGAGACACTAGGGTTGACATGAATCCCCCTGGTTCAGGCCTCCTGGGAAAGGTGTGAGAGGGATGGAGGCACCCCAGGCTCCTTGTCATACAAGCGAGCAGCCCACCCGACCCAGTATTGCGGGGCAGCAGGCCCTCAGTAGGTCCTGGTGTCAAGCAGGGGACACGGCAGGATCCAAGAAGCACTGAAATGTGTCCAGTCCCAGGAGTCCTTCAGCCTCTGGGGGGTCTGGGGGCCTCCAGTTCCAGGGGTCCTTCAGCCTCTGTGGGGGCCTGGGGTGGCCTCATGGCCCCATTTTTCAAGATGAGGTTGGAGGCTTCTGTATGTAGAGGGCACTGGCTTGGGCCAAATGCCAACAAAACAAACCCTTGAAGACATTTCAGGGCCATGCTCACTTGGGAGGGTTTGAGGACATGATTTAGCGAGCCTCTGTTTTTTAAATATATTTTCCAATCTTGAAATAAGGTACACATATGAATGTGTGTGTGTGTGTACATATACACTGTTTTTCACTCTTTCAAATGTATGTCTTCTGTAACCCTTTTATGCTAGAATATACAAACATGAGAAATTTGTGTCTTACCAAAGCATAATTTTAAAAATTACAAAGCAAAGACAGGTCCGGTGGGGATGCTAGAAAGACCAGGTCTTATTAGGCAATAACAATGACGTGCTCCAGGAAGCTATGCATGTTCAACGTGCAGCTCTTCTCCAGGAAGCTATGCATGTTCAACGTGCAGCTCTTCTCCAGGAAGCTATGCATATTCAACGTGCAGCTCTTCTCCAGGAAGCTATGCATGTTCAACGTGCAGCTCTTCTCCAGGAAGCTATGCATGTTCAACGTGCAGCTCTTCTCCAGGAAGCTATGCATGTTCAATGTGCAGCTCTTCTGTCTGGATGGCACAGATGATCTGGGTGGCAAGGCAGGGTCACCACCCCCACCCTGTGTCATGAGACCTCCTGCTCCTCTTAGGGCCCAGGGGCATGGGACTCTGCCTGTTGATCCTGGTATGCTTGAAATTCCCCCGTTTCTCTGTGTCTGTTTTACCCTCCGGGGAACCAGCCCCCTGAAGGTGCCCGTGTGAGCGCCCAGGTTCAGTTCTTCCTCCATGACACTCACAGACACTCTCTGTGGACAGATAACCCCTCAGCAGAGAGCAGCACACAGGGCTCAGTGCCTTGATATCTGAGTAGACCTGATTGTGGGGAGCTCAGGGGCCCCAGGTCACCTTCCAGGGCCCAAGGAGGTCTCTGAGACCTGCACACCGATCCCAGGGAGCCCCTCCTCCCTCTACCTCTGTGCCTCCCTAGTGACCCTTGCACCTCTGTCTGTGTTGCAGATTCCTCGAACACCAGGAAGGGCCCCGATGTGGGGATGTCAACATGGCTCAGACTTGATGTGGATCGTGATCATTTCGGGAAATGTGTTACTCCAAAAACTTTTATAATCTTTGCTTAATTTGTTTTTAAATACTTTCCTGGCTGGGCGTGGTGGCTTATGCCTGTAATCCCAGCACTTTGGGAGGCCGAGGCGGGTGGATCACCTGAGGTCAGGAGTTCAAGACCAGCCTGGCCAACAAGGTGAAACCCCGTCTCTACTAAAAATACAAAAATTAGCTAGGCGTGGTGGCACACTCTTGTAGTCCCAGCTATTTGGGAGGCTGAGGAAGGAGAATCACTTGAACTCAGGAGGCAGAGGTTGCAGTGAGCCGAGATCATGCCACTGCACCCCAGCGCCTGGCTACAGAGTGAGACTTTGTCTCAAAAAAAAAAAAAGAACAAAAAAATTCTGACTTTAACCTCTGTTTTTCAGAGGGCACAAATTGTTCTTGTATTGTTTCCATTTTACATTTTTTTCTTGAAGTTATTTTCCAATTGTTTTCATTCTTTCTGAAGTTTTGTTTACTCAGTTTTAAGTTTTTGTAATTTTGATAGACTTCTTTTGTGCTTCCATTTTCTTAATGACTTTTACCTCATTTTTAAAATAAATCCATAGTATGGTAAGTTACATCAATATGGAGTATTTTTATGTTTTGTGGTGATTTACATTCTGTATATATTTTACATATATAAATGTTAATGGCCTGGTGCAGTGGCTACCACCTGTAATCTCAGCAGTTTGGGAGACCAAAGCAGGACGATTGCTTGATCCCAGGAGTTTAAGACCAGCCTGGGCAACATAGTGAGACCTCATCCCTACAAAAAAAAAAAATCCTTTAATTAGCTGGGCATGGTAGCATCCATCTGTAGCCCCAGCTACTTGGGAGGCTGAGGCAGGAGGATTGGTTGAGCCTAGGAGGTTGAGGCTCCAGTAAGCCATGACTGCACCACTGCACTCCAGCCTGGGTGACAGAGCAAGACCCTGTCTTAAAAAAGAAAAGTTTATTAACGTGAATATCAGTTAGAAATCTAGTTGTTCATTGCAAAACTAAACCAGTTTATAGCAGAAATAAGCACTTGGAGGGAAATGTTACATTTTCACTGCAGGCCTTGAATCCTTAGCCACCAGCTCCGTGTCCTTCAGGGTTCTGTGGTTCCTGGTTCCAGAGAGATCACCTGCTCCAATGTAACGAGTGAAGAGTTCTTTAGGTGATGGCTGCTGGGCCCAGCTTTGCTGTTGTCTTTGCTGTCTTGTAAGCTTTGTGTCGCTCAAGTTCAGTTGTGTATGAGTGTACTAACCACTGTGAGCTTCTCCAAGCATGTGCAAGCAATTTGAGAGGAGCCTAATATTTGCAAGGAATTTGAGAGGAGCCTTTTAAGGATGTTTTATTGGGGGGGGGGGTCAGGTGAGGGAGATAACACGGGGGCAAGAAGGAAAGTTATTAATTCATGGGAAACTACCAGCCCTTCATCATCTAACTTGTGATTTACAGACACAGAGCACATTGCAGGTTGAGAAGGTGCTTGGTCCTTTTTGTAGCCTTATGCTGTGCTCTTCAGAGCCGTGAGTGTGCTGCTTTTTCTCACCATTTTGTTTCTTGTAGATTGTTTTCCTTGATGCTGGAAAACATTTTGAAGACAAGACTCTAAACAGTGACCTATGCCACACTAGTTTATTGGAAAATGAGAAACTTACATTACTGACAAGCTTGGAAGATTCTTCAGTCCTGCAGTGACCTGTGTTTCCCTGGTCTTTACCTTACCAATCTGCTTGATTCTCCTTTCTTGTGGCAGTAGTTATGATGCCAACTTTTGGGGTTCTTTCTCCTCCTCTTTTCTTCCTACCTGCCAGCATTCAAATGGCCACTTCTATTAAGTGATGGAATTCAAGAATGTATTTATTTATTAATCCTGATATGGTTTCACTCATCCCTCAGTTTAACATTTAGGGTACAAAGTAGTCACCTAGAGGTGCCACTCAATATACAGCACTGTGTTTAGAAATTGAGGGAGCCACGAAATATTTAGCCTCTGCTCTCTGAGACCTCAGCCAGGTGCAAAGAAGAGATGCAGAACCACATTTCAGATTGTGTTGTGTACACCCAGTGCACCAAAATGTGCCTGGGAATCATGGGGGTCAGAAATTTACCTCTGAGGCAGGTATGGCTGAAGCTTTATGAAAAGAGATGGGGCCTGTGCCAGGCCTTAGACGTGCGAGAAGGAGGGCGTGTCAGGAAGCAGAAACAGTATCAGCAAAGGCGCTGCTGTGAGGTATGTGGGCAGTGTCTGGGGAACAGCCAGGGGCTTTCTGTGTCAGGTTTACAGCATCTGTGGGAGGCTGCGTTGGTAAATAAGCCCAGAGAAGTAGGCTGGGGCTACTTACATTAAAAGTATGCATGGCTTTGAAGGCCAGCTGAGTGGTATAAATAGAAACTACAAATAGTATCACATTTATTGAGGACAGCTTTTGCTGCCAAAAGAGTTTTTAAAATTTTTTTGGATTGTGTAATTGGTGGATAAAGAATTATTGACCTAAATGTATCTGATCTTAGAGTGTTTTAGTATGCTAGATTATTGGAGGTGAAATGGCTAAGTCAAAGGTGACGAGTGTTTTTGAAACTCTTTATGTTAATTGCAAAATTAACCTCTAAAAAGGTAGGCCGGGCGCACTGGCTCACGCCTGTAATCCCAGCACTTTGGGAGGCCGAGGGGGGCGGATCACGAGGTCAGGAGATTGAGACCATCCTGGCTAACACGGTGAAACCCCGTCTCTACTAAAAATACAAAAAATTAGCCCAATGTGGTGGCAGGTGCCTGTGGTCCCAGCTACTCAGGAGGCTGAGGCAGGAGAATGGTGTGAACTCAGGAGGTGGAGCTTGCAGTGAGCCGAGATCACGCCACTGCACTCCAGCCTAGGTGACAGAGTGAGACTTCACCTCGAAAAAAAAAAAAAAAAAAAGCCAGTGCCAGCTTAGACCATGACTGAGAGCTCTTGGTTTATCTTATCCTTGCTGAGCTGGGTATTACAACATTGAAGCCTTCCACAGTGTCCTCCCTCCCTTTTTCTCTTTCTCTCTCTCTCCTCCCTTTCTTCCTTTTACTTCTCTTAGGATAGGCTCGTCTGTACTTTTTTGATAGAGGCAACCATTTGCCACACCATTTTCTGAAGGGCCTGCTCTCTTCCCCATTCATTTGTGATGGCACATTTATCCTACCCTAAGCTTTGATAACGTGTCAGGATCTTTCTGTCCTGTCCTCTCAAAGAGGTTAAATATTTTTTTATAATGACTTATAATTGACTGAAGTTATAACAGTTTTCTCATGTCAAGTATAAAAACAGGCCAGGCGAGGTGGCTCACACCTGTAATCCCAGCACTTTGGTAGGCCAAGGTAGGTGGAATGCTTGAGTCCAGGACTTTAAGACCAGCCTGGACAACATGGGACAACCCCATTTCTACAAAAAAAAATACAAAAATTATCCAGGCGAGGTGGTGCACGTGTGTAGTCCCAGTTACTCAGGAGGCTGAGGTGGGAGGATGGCTTGAACCTGGGAGGTGAAGATTGCAGTGAGCTGAGATCACACCACTGCATTCAGTCTGGATAATAGAACAAGACTCTATCTCAAAAAAAAAATTGTATACTTTATTGACTCATTTATGTCTGATGGGTATTTTTGATTACAAATTGTTTAGTCACTACTTTAAAGCCTGCTTTATTTTTTTCTTAATTTTATTGACTCATTTATGTCTTAGTCTTTTTTATTACAAATTATTTATTGTTCAGTCACTACCTTAGAGCCTGTTTTATTTTTTCTTAATTTTATTGACTCATTTATATCTCAGCCCTTTTTATTACAAATTATTTATTGTTTAGTCACTGCCTTAGAGCCTGTTTTATTTTTTCTTAATTTTATTAAAGGATGATATTGATGATGAAATGTCTTACGATGATCATTTAGAGGTTTATTTTGAACAACTGGCAATTCCAGGAATGATGGAATAAAACATACGAAGTAGAAGGACTGGAACCTCCAGAAAAAGTACTTTAAGTTACCTACAGGTGACCCTAGTCAGGTATGTTACAGTCTTAATGGCTTTTCAGAAATTTGACAGAAAATCACTATTGATCTCACTGGATGTTTACATGAATTTTAAGCCTTTGGTTTTCTTTTAACTCTGTTTTTTACAGGTATGAATTGATAAGAAATGCCTGCACCTTCCCTCCTTCCTATCTTTCCCTTGCCTACAGAAAATTAAAAGGCAAAACAATAGACATCTGCATATTCTTCATTCAGATCAACCAGTGGCTAGCATTTGCCACCTTTTGCAGTTTCTTTCTCTTTCCGTAAGTACTTTCTTCTCTGAATCATTTGAAAGTAAGTTGCAAAGAGCATGGTGTTTTACCCCAACACTTCAGCATTTATCTCTTGTGAATAATGACATGTTCTATGTAATTACAGTTCTACCATCTAACTATAATACAGTAATTTGATGTACAGCCCATATTCAGATTTACCTAATTGTCTCCAAAATGTTCTTTATTTTTGTTTTAGATCCACAGTTTAATCAAAGATTAACCTTGCCTTTGGTTGTCACATCTCTCTATTCTTTTACTTTGGAGTAGTTCTTTCAATACATGAAACATTTTGAAAAATCTAGGCTCTTTGTTTTGTAGAGTGACCCATAATCTAGATATATCTGGTTGCTTTTTTCTTCTGACTAGAATAGATTGAGCATTTTGGCAAGAATACAGATTAAACAGTGTTCTCATGAATGGATCCAAATTAAACAGGGAATAATGCCTAATTCAGATTAGGCAGCGTTGCGTACTTACCGCCTCACACCAGGAGATGTTTGCGTCTGTTTGTCCCACGATTGCTGATGCTATGTTTAATAATTTTGGTTGAGATAGTGTCAACTGGACATCTCCTTGTGAGGGTAGCTTTTCCCTGTTGTTATTAGTCATCTGTGGGATGAGACATCAAAGCACTGTGAACATCTTATTCCCCGGCAACCTTCACGAGCTGGTTTCAGCGTCATTGCTGAAGCCTCTTGGAAACATTGATTACACCCGTGGTTCCAATGGTGATTTTTCTCATTCCTTTTACATTGATTACCTGCCTCCTTGAGTGAGGTAGATGTTGTCTGCTCCCCATGTTTTCCCTTCAAATGTTTAATTTTAATTTAAATGATTAATACAGCTAAGTTATTCTTTCAACAGGCAAATGAAAACAGTAGCCTAAAGTGTCAGTTTCAACCAGAAAATAACAGCTCTGATTTCTCATGGCTCACACTCATCTGAAACGACTCAGGTAGAGGCTGAGGAAGGCCGTGTTGTTTGTCTACCTGGGACTAGTAAGTATAGAAATAGAATTCCTTTGTTCTTAAATTCTACCTTTGACTTTACTTTTAAAATATAATTTCTTTGGTACGATTTAGCTCATGCCTGTAATCCTAGCATTTTGGGAGGCCAAAGAGGGAGAATTGCTTGAGCCCAGGAGTTTGAGACCAGACTCTACACACACACACACACACACACACACACACACACACACACGCACACATGAAGCGGGAATGGTGGCATGCGACTGAGACCCCAGCTACCTGGGAGGCTGAGGTTGGAGGATCATTTGGACCCAGGAGGTGGAGGCTGCAGTGAACCATGATTGTGCCACTGCACTCCAGCCTGGGTGACAGAGCAAGACCCTGTCTCACAAAAGAAAAAGAAGAAGAGATCATCTATTAGTCTTCTTGATTTTTGTTAAAATGTGTTATGTGATAGTTGATAAGCTTTATGCATATGTCAATCTGTGGCCATTTAATTTTGGGCTAAGGACTTGTTCTATTATAGCACAGTAATCATTTTACTAAATAGTGACTATTTGTCATTAAAAACAATATATTTAGTTTTAATACAGTTGAATACTCACAAATTTCTGGGGGAACTTGGTCAGGACATTTCAACTGAGAATTGTCAGGCACCTTCTCACTGATAGGCATGCTGCTCAGTGGTGCAGCTCATAAGCAGACAACCCCCTTCATGTAATTTAGTAGGAAAATGACAGAAATACTTGTGTAACTATAAAGTAAAGCAGAATTCTGGTTATTGAATCACAGCACCTACTGAAAGAAGTTCTCAAGTTCTGATTGAGTTCTAAAATTTTTTGAAGATTGGAATTCTTCATATGTAAGTAAAAACAATTTCTGATGACCCATTTCTAGTCCATCTTCTAAAGAAGTATTTAATCTGGGCCAGGCACGGTGGCTCACGCCTGTAATCCCAGCACTTTGGGAGGCCAGGGTGGGTGGATCATGAGGTCAAGAGATCAAGACCATCCTGGCCAACATGGTGAAACCCCATCTCTACTAAAAACACGAAAATTAGCTGAGCATGGTGGTGCGTGACTGTAGTCCCAGCTACTCGGGAGGCTGAGGCAGGAGAATCACTTGAACCTGGGAGGTGGGGGCTACAGTGAGCTGAGATTGCGCCACTGCACTCCAGCCTGGCAACAGAGCAAGACTCCATCTGGAAAAAAAAAAAAAGAAGTATTTAATCTAAGCTGGGCATGATGGCTCACTCCTGTAATCCCAGCACTTTTAGAGGCCAAGGTATGAGGGTTACTATAAACCAGGAGTTTGACACCAGCCTAGGCAACAATAGCAAGACCCCGTTTCTACAAAAAAAAATTTAAAAATTAGCTGCGCAGGAGGCTGAGTTGGGAGGATCACTTGAGCTTAGGAGTTAGAGGTTGTAGAAAGCTATGATCATACCACTGCACTCCAGGCTGGATGACAGTGGGCCCTGTCTCTAAAACACAACAAAAACTAACAAAAAAAGTGTTTAATCCATAAGATGGCCACATTTATAGGAGGCTCCCGGCAATCTTAGCCTGAAGCCATGAAGGAAGACGCAGTGTGAAGGCAAGTACAGGCTGTCCTCTGGCAGCTGAGGATCAGGACAGGATGTGGAGTGAACATCCATATCAAAGCTTTATTGCTTGGATTGGAAAAAAAATTCCTATCTGTAGGTCAGCCTTAAAACACACCATTTCATAAAATATTGATTGTCTTTCCCATATTTTGAGCCCATGCAATTTGTGCTACCTGAGGGAACAGTATTGTGTCCTTGATTTGGTGAGATCAGTAGCTTTCTTATCTTATTGAGTGACAGCTACAGAACTCAGAAACAGAAGCTGCATATTAAGCAAATTTATATCTTTCTTGTTATAATATTATTGTGTATAAGAAATAGAGATGGCCGGGTGCGGTGGCTCACGCCTGTAATCTCAGCACTTTGGGAGGCTGAGGCAGACAGATCACAAGGTCAGGAGTTTGAGACCAGCCTGGCCAACATGGTGAAACCCTGTCTCTACTAAAAATACAAAAGGCAATAAGAGGTTCTATGTGGACTTTGAAGGTCATCTCTATCAATTTGAGGTTGGAAAGAACAGTTTTGTTGACATCCTTTAGCTGTGTTACAAGTACAATTTTGTTTTTCACTCAGGCAAAAGAAAATGTGTGTGTGTGTTAAATACAGTCAGCCCTCTTTATCTGTGGGTCCTGCATCCTTGCTTTCTACCAACCTCAGATCAAAAATATTCCAGAAAAAAAAGGATGGTTGCATCTGTACTGAATATGTACAAGCTTTTTTTCTTGTCATTCTTTATGCAATAAAGTATAACAACCATTTACGTTGCATTTCCATTGTATTAGGTATTGTGGGTAATCTAGAGATGATTTGAAGGATATTGGAGGGTGTGTCCAGGCTGCAGGCAAGTACTATGGCATTTTATGTCAGGGACACCTACAGATTTTTGTCTCCAGCCATGGTTCCTGTATAGTTTAACATTTCCACACGCTGAGGGTGTGATGGGTCTGAGTTGGGTTGGTCCCCCATGTTTGAGGAAGTGTGCCCATCATGATTGTACACCCTTGTTGTAAACTTCGGATATGTCTATTTTGATATTTAAAACATTTTCAGGTTAAGTCTGAAAAATGCCAAGATAGTAACAATATTTTAAAAGGGAATTCAGAAGTATTACTATAATAATAGAACTCATTATTAGAAAATTCTAATAGTAGAAAAGGAAGTCTATTTATTTTATAAAATTGTCAGTTCAGCTTAAGATCTAATAGTCTTTTCCAATTAGCAGCAACTTAATTGAGACTACCTCAAAAGAAGAATTTAACATTTATTTTTGTAGGAAAAAAGCAATTTTAAAATAGCCTGGGAAAACTTAGGTAAGTTTTCCTTAATCCTGACTCCTAATTTGTGGCTAGAAGTGGCAATGATATGAACATAAGTTGTGCTATTTGTTAATATATTGCTTTTCATAAATCAATCCCTTTTTTGTAATTAGGTAAAAAGAGAAGAGAAAGACATTCTTGATTTTGGTGACTAGAGTTGTAGATGCTGGAAGCTTTGCCGCTAACATTGATGAACCAGATGCATGTCACCAGCCCATCACAGTGATTCTTAATGCCGTTAAGTATGAACATACAGTAAAAAACTGTTGATAGAATACATCGGTCTTATGAAATGAAATGTTTTGGTTAAGGATTTTTTAAACGAATTTCACATTACACAACTGGCTTTACTAAATCTGAGTCTTGTATTTCTGAACAGGGCACCATGGCCCGGCACTGCCACGTTTTCCAAGGAACCTGCCGGAGCTCCTGCGGAAGCTGCTCCTCGGGCGATGGAGTCCCTTCGCTGGTAGGCCCTTCTTCAGTCACCACAGGATGCCTGCCATTCATGAACAGGAAGGAGAGGACGGGCTTTGAATAAAAAACAGGTAAGTTTCCAAACTGCTTTTTTTTTTATCAAGATTTCAATCTTGGCTGGGCAAAGTGGCTCACGCCTGTAATCTCAGCATTTTGGGAGGCCAAGGCGGGCAGATCATGAGGTCAGGAGATAGAGACCATCCTGGCCAACATCATCTCCTCAGCACCCAGCTCAGTCATTTAGACAAAGAAAATATGTAAGATGGCCGAGCACGGTTGCTCACGCCTGTAATCCCAGCACTTTGGGAGGCTGAGGTGGGCGGATCACAAGGTCAGGAGGTCAGGAGATCGAGACCGTCCTGGCTAACACGGTGAAACCTCATCTCTACTAAAAATACAAAAAAAAAAAAATTAGCTAGGCATGGTGGCAGGCACCTCTAGTCCCAGCTACTCGGGAGGCTGAGGCAGGAGAATGACGTGAAGCCAGGAGGCGGAGCTTGCAGTGAGCTGAGATCGTGCTACTGCACTCCAGCCTAGGCAACAGAGAGAGACTCCTTCTCAAAAAAAAAAAAAAAAAGAAAAGAAAGAAAAAGAAAACACATAAGAAATAGTTACCAAAATAATTGAATACAGGATCTTCAACTGAGATTATTTTCTTTGTTAGGATCCAGGAAATATTTGTGAGGCCATTTGGACTTCAGTGTGAAATGGTGTTAAAAGATGAAGTCATTTATTCAAGAAGTAAACATCTGCCACCTGGACTGTGCTCAGACATTTCATTGATTTTGTTTAATAAACATTTTCTGGCTTTGGGAGGTGTCTCTCTTGGTAGAACACAGTATCAAAGATGGACAAGATGGACACATAGTCCATTATTTGGTATTGTTTGTGTATGGTAGCAGACCACAAATTAATGTTTGGAGAACAATTTTGTCATAACACACTGTTGAGGCTCAGTTGTACAGAACTGGAAAAGTCTTCAGCTTGGCACATGTCCTGATTCAGCCTTTGTTTAACATATATTCCAATCCGGATTCTATCTTCACTGGCTACAAAGACCACCTGATACGTGCACCACGACACAGGAGCTGCTGGAGAGGGGGTAGTGTTATCACCTCAAACTCACGGCCATATTTTTCAAAAGCCAGCTTAGAGAGAGGTGTACTGATAGCTGCATAGAGAACATGCAGTCCATCCATTCTTCCCAGTGATGTACATTTCTCAATCAGTAACCACGTGGTATACCAACCTTGAGTGTCACATCTCCCAACCATACCAAATGGATCACCTAACTGGAGGTGGGGGGCGGCCCTCAGAAATGAGATTTCGTATTTACTGTAAAATTGCATTATTTTTTCTTTTGAAGTGGAGTCTCACTCTGTTGCCTGGGCTGGAGTGCAATGGTGTGATCACTGCTCACTGCAACCTCCGCCTCCTGGGTTCAAGCAGTTCTCCTGCCTCAGCCTCCCAAGTAGCTGCAATTACAGGCGCATGCCACCACTCCCAGCAAATTTCTATATTTTTAGTGGAGACAGGGTTTCACCATGTTGGCCAGGCTGGTCTCAAACTCCTGACCTCAGGTGATCTGCCCACCTTGGCCTCCCAAAGTTCTGGGATTAAAGGTACGAGCCACCGCAACTGGCTGAGAATCTTTTTATTTGCTGATTTGTCTCTTGTGTATTTTCTTTGTTCAGATGTCTCTTCAGATCTTTTTCTCACTTTTAAATTGTTTTTTAATTGTTAAGAATTTTCTGTCTAGTTTAGATATAAGCCCTTTATCAGACATGTGTTTTGCAAATATTTTCTCCTAGTCTGTGGCTTGTATTCTGTCTCTTAACACTCATTTTATTTTTACTTTTGGAACTAAAGAAGAAGAATGGTCAGCTTTCCGTTATTCTTGTAACAGTAATGGCAGAACCAAGTCTGCTAATGCTACATTGAGCAAAGAAAGTCACCTGGTCAAGTCCAACATTAATGAAATGGGGTAGTACATGCAGGCGGCATTGGGGGTGGGGAGGGAACAAATGCTTCTTGAGAGTAATATAATCTGCCATACCATCCAGGAACCTACAATGGCTATCTATTACCTTATTCTCTGGTTTGTTTAATGTTCGAATCTTTCCGAAAGATCCTTCAACCTTTCTGGAAGAATCTAATCTGATAACACCATCAAAAACACATTACTTCTTTTGGCATAATTTAAATTGTAAGACATCATTCACATTTATCAATGTTACATATATAAGAACTCACCCACCATAATCCTCCTTGAGGAATCACAGCATGTAATTCTATAACCATTTTTATAATCGTCTAACAATTTTATAATGGATTGGTTGCTTACTATCAATTTTTTAAAAGTCATGGCTTCTCCAGTCATTTCTTGCTTATCAAAATTATTTCATGAGATGGGTCTATCCTTGTATATTTGAAAATGAGGTTTGCTTCCTTCTACTTAAAAAACAACTTGAACATACCTGTTTGGATCGCATGGTCTTGTCCTGATAACTTAGAAGAGGTTGCTTCAGCATTGTTCTTATTGTTGCGGTGGTGATTATTAACATTGTTTCATATTCCATTTAAAAAATTAAAATTTTACACGAGACCAATGTCTTCTTTTCAATTCCAGTACAGTCTTCAGAAGTAACTAATGCTATTGGCTTTGTGCATTGTAATTTCAGACCATTGTATATGTCTTTAGTTATATGTACAGTATACACACATATGTGTCATATTATTCCATTTTTTCTAGCATTAAACATTGCTGTGGAAAACTCTCAGAAAAATATTTATTTGAACAGAACTTTTTCTTTTCTCAGATGTACCCTCCTTAGGAATCTTTCTTTGATCCTTGAAGTTTGGTAACAACTTTAAATATGTGTATCCCAGCTGGGAGCAGTGGCTCACACCTGTAATTTCAGCACTTTGGGAGGCCGAGGAGGGTGGATCACCTGAGGTCAGGAGTTTGCCTGGCCAACATGGTGAAACCCCGTCTTTACTGAAAATGCAAAAAGTTAGCCAGGTGTGGTGGCTGGCACCTGTAATCCCAGCTACATGGGAGGCTGAGGCAGGAGAATCGCTTGAACCTATAGAGACAAGGTTTCACCATGTTGACCAGGCTGGTCTCGAACTCCTGACCTCAGGTGATCCACCCACCTCAGCCTCCCAAAATGCTGGGATTACAGGCATGAGCCATTGCACCCAGCCATACAGGAGCAAGTTTAAAAATTAAATATTTATTTGAATAACAAGCTTACATTGGAGCTGCAATGTTGGCAATCCAGATTTTGAACACAGATCACAAAAAGCATGCATAAAATCCTACTGGCCCAGAGAACAAAACACTGCTCAGAATTAGGCGAAATAGCTGCTACTGTTAAGAAAACAGGCCTGAAATCAATATACAAGATTTTAAAAAATGTATTGGCCGGATGCAGTGGCTCATTCCTGTAATTCCAGCACTTTGGGAGGCCAAGACAGGAGAATCACCTGAGGTCAGGAGTTCAAGACCAGCCTGGCCAACATGGTGAAACTCCGTCTCTACTAAAAATAAAAAATTAGCTGGGTGTGGTGACACATGCCTGTAGTCCCAGCTACCTGGGAGGCTGAGGCAGAATAATTTCTCGAACCCAGGAGGAGGAGGTTGCAGTGAGCCGAGATCATGCTATTGCACTCCAGCCTGGGCTACAGGTGAGACTCCGTCTCAGGGGAAAAAAAAAAAAAAAGGTATTAAACACTACCATATACAGAACAATCTTTGTTATTGACTATATTTAAAAATCATTTTGCACAGTTAATTATATATTGCAAATGAGCATAATACATGAACTTCATTTTGGAAGGCAATTCCTTGTTACACTAAAAAACATCTAATTTCAGCTGGGCGCGGTGGCTCATGCCTGTAATTCCAGCACTTTGGGAGGCCAAGATAGGCAGATCAACTGAGGTCAGGAGTTGGAGGCCAGCCTGCCGAACATGGCGAAAACCTGTCACTATAAAAATTAGCCGGGCATGGTGGCAGGTGCCTGTAGTCCCAGCTCCTTAGCGAGGCTGAGGCAGGAGAATTGCTTGAACCCGGGAGGCAGAGGTGGCAGTGAGCTGAGATTGTGCCACCGCCCTCTGGCCTGAGCAACAAGAGCAAAACTTGGTCAAAAAAAAACAAAAAAAAAAAACAACAAAAAAACCGGCCGGGCGCAGTGGCTGACGCCTGTAATCCCAGCACTTTGGGAGGCCAAGGCGGGTGAATCACGAGGTCAGGAGTTTGAGACTAGCCTGGCAAACATGGTGAAACCCCATCTCTTCTAAAAATACAAAAAGTTAGCTGGGTGTAGTGGCGGGCGCCTGTAATCCCAGCTGTTCGGGAGGCTGAGGCAGGAGAATCGCTTGAACCTGGAAGGTGGAGGTTGCAGTGAGCCGAGATCGCGCCATTGCACTCCAGCCCTGGCAACAGTGTGAGACTTCATCTCAAAAAAAAAAAAAAATCCTAATTACATCACATTGCAAATATCTCGTTTTTCCTGTCAATAAATAGTTAATAGTATTACTGTAAATATCAGGAAGACTACAAAAAAAAAAGATTCCTTTTTGTCTTCAAAGTGTTTTTTTACGCAGTGAAGCAGTTACTGTGTTGAACAGAATGCAGTACTAGAAAATGTCCTGGGTGTGAGATGCTCTTGAGTGACAAAACTAGGCTTTTCTTTTTCTTTTTCTTTTTTTTTTTTTTTGAGACGGAGTATCACTCTCTCACCAGGCTGGGGTCCAGTGGCGCAATCTCGGCTCACTGCAACCTCTGCCCCCCGGGTTCAAGTGATTCTCCTGCCCCAGCCTCCCGAGTCGCTGGGACTACAGGCACCCACCACCACTCCCGGCTAATTTTTTTGTGTTTTTAGTAGAGACGGGGTTTCACCATGTTGGCCAGGATGGTCTCGATCTCTTGACCTTGTGATCCACCTGCCTGGGCTTCCCAAAGTGCTGGGATTACAGGCGTGAGCCACTGAGCCCGGTCCAAGACTAGGCTTTTCAAATCAAAGACAAAGGAATCATGCAACCCTCTTACAACTGGGATACCATCCTGTGCCACTTGCCAATACTGTCTTTCCAGAAAACCATTCAAGACACTAAAAAAAGATCAGACTTATATGATAAACATACATAAAATGAAAAGACACCAACTGCTATTTGACACTACTATTGGTAATGCCTGTCATATGTGAAAGCACTTTTATTTTATTTTTTATTTTGAGACTGAGTTTCGCTCTTGTTGCCCAGGCTGGAGTGCAATGGCACGATCTCTGCTCACCGCAACCTCCGCCTCCCGGGTTCAAGCGATTCTCCTACTTCAGCCTCCCGAGTAGCTGGGATTACAGGCATGTGCCACCACACCTGGCTAATTTTCTGTATTTTTAGTAGAGACAGAGTTTCTCCATGTTGCTCAGGCTGGTCTCGAACTCACAACCTCCGGTGATCTGCCTGCCTCGGCCTCCCATAGTGCTGGGATTACAGGCATGAGCCACCATGCCTGCCCATGAAAGCACTTTTAAAAAGAGAGCACCTCTGCTGCCTGGTCATATTCTGTACCTGTTCCCAAACCCTGGAAGCCAGTGATGTCAATGGCTGCGTGGGCATTGAACGTGTATATGATTCCTGCAGCTTTCCTGTTGACCTGGACCATGTTCATCAATGCTTTTTGGTACATTAATTCTACATCTTCTTGGGTGACCACAGTTTATGTCTATTTCATTTTTCAGGAATATCCAGCCACTGGTGCACAGCCATTGCCACTTGTGCCCCCAGGGGATCTTGTCAACTCCAGTATGTCCCCCCAGCACTGTGTTATCTGGCATAATAAATGTAGTTGGGCTGTAGTTGTAGTGACTCCTCCCAAAACAACCCAGGAGTTTAATACCGTTTGGCCACTGGTTACAGACATTGCTGCCCCTTCCGCTGCGGCTTTAAAAGCCTATCTAATCGGCTGGGTGTGGTGGCTCAGACCTATAATCCCAGCACTTTGGGAGTCCGAGGTGGGTGGATCACCTGAGGTCAGGAGTTTGAGACCAGCCTGGCCAACATGGTGAAACCCCATCTCTACTAAAAATACAGCAAATTAGCTGGGCGTGGTGGTACATGACTGTAATCCCAGCTACTCGGGAGGCTGAGGTAGGAGAATTGCTTGGGTGGCAGAGTAAGACTCCATCTCAAAAAAAAAAGTTATCTAATCAGGGACGTCACCTTTCCCTGCCAGTCATTTTGTTACCAATGAAAGAAAACATATTCAAATCAATTTTTAGTTCAGAAAATGTTTCTTTCATTGTATCTTTGAATTTTATTGTTCTGCATTTTTTACTTCAAAAACACCTACTATATGCATTTTTTCTCTCTTGTTTCCTTTTTTTTCCAAGAAATGTTTTTGTCCTTTTGATTTTTTCACTGACCATTACCATTATTTATATACCATGTACCTGGAGAGTTTCCAACGTTTCTCTTTGGTCTGAGAAGATACTTGCTATGATTTTCATTTTTTAAATGCTTTTTTGAGATTTGTTTTGTGGCCTAAAATGTGGTCTATCCTGGAGAATGTTCTGTGAGCTGATGAGAAGAATGCACGTTCTGCAGTTGGTGGGTGAAATGTTCTGTAATTACCTGTGAGGTCCCTTTGACTTCTCTTGGAGTCAGTCTGGTCTTTGTTACTTTTCTGCCTAGAGGGTGTGTCTGTTGCTGAAAGTGGGTGTTGGAGTCCCCAGCTATTATTGTCTGTCTCTGTCTGTTGCTCGAATAACTCTTACTTTAATAACTGGGGCTCCTGTGTCAGGGTGTTTACATTGACAACTGTCCTACCTTCTTGCTGAATTGATCTCTTTATCGTTTTATAATGACCTTTATTTTCTATTTTTGTGCTTTTTTGACTTAAAGCCTACTTTGTGTGACAAGCATAACTATACATACTCACTTTTGGTAACACCTTTCATTTCTTATCATCTTCATTGAATCTCACTTCTTCACATTTGCCAAAATGTCTACTTTTGAGCTGTGGCACCTCTTTGAATCTTCAGATCCACCACATGCTGATCAAGCCTTCCTTTTTGTCTGTACTCTGACGAATCCCAAACAGGCATTTTTGCAAGAAAGTCTAGGAGGGAAACATAAATCTATGTGTCAAAAAAATGAACATAGAAAATAATGTGTCCTGGTTAACAAAAGTTCTCATTGTAAAGTGTTATGCACAAGACTATGGAATTTCCTGTGCCATAAATAAAATTGTCTTGATTTGTCTAAAACTACGTTTTGTCTAAAACTACTTTTAAAAATTACATGTTACTCTAATAAATGTATTTTTGAGAATTTGGTGACTTATTTCCTAGATCTCTTTCTTTAATTTTAAATTAAATTCCAGCATATTTTGTTTGTGTGAGGCAGAAATTTAAAAATAAATATGCAATTATTCACTCCAAGAAAAGTAACAGGCAAGGCAAGGGTTAAAAAGAAAAGAACAAGTTTTCCTCTGCTTAGCAGCTCACTTCAAGGACAGTTATTAGATAAAGCTGTTTGAGAAGCCAAGGCCAAAGGAATGGGCTCCAGACACCCCCTCTTCCAGAGCAAGGATGAAGGAAAAAAAAGAAAAAGACAATTTATTTTGCTGTTACTCTTTCCCCAGCCTTCTTAAGCATGATTATGTTTTACAAATGTCCGTATTTAGCCAGTTCCTGTTTTTCTTTCAATGCAGCTACAAGGCCACTGGCTATGCAAGGCCACAAGTTGTGCTATGCTCTAGATTATGTGACCTGTCATATGATTAGCTGCTTTTGTTTTATTTATTGTAAGTCCACTTACAAAAACCCCGCTCTGTCTTTGTTTAATGCTCAGCTTTTTGGATGCGAATCCACTGAGCCAATGTGTACCTAAAATAAACAATCCTCCTGTACTCTCATATCTGTCTCTCCAGTCCTCAGTTTCCCGCAACATGTTATGTGTGACTTTCACGTCATAAATTACTTAGTTTATCAATAAACATTTTGAATGGATCTAACGGATTGTGTGGTTGTCTAAACGTTAATAGTCTGAAGACATCAAGTGGGCAGGAGCTGGGCAGGGGTAGGATCATGGTGCAGGCAGGACCAGGGTGCAGTGCGGATGGGCTCCAGTAGGAGTGGGGTGCTGGTGGGACAGGGGTGGGGGTAGGTGTGGGGGGCGAGTCAGAGCAGGGTGCTCCTAGGAGTCGGGTGCTGGTGGGGTGGGGCACAGATAGGAGCAGGTTGCAGGTAGGATCTAGGTGTGGGTAATATTGGGGTGCTGGTGGGGTGGGGCACAGATAGGAGCAGGTTGCAGGTAGGATCTAGGTGTGGGTAATATTGGGGTGCTGGTGGGGTGGGGCATGGGTGGTATGGGGTACTGGTAGGGCAGGGTGTGGGTAGGAGCAGGGTTCAGGTAGGGGCTGGCGCTGGAGTGGTGGGGCATGTGTAGCAGTGGGGTGCGAGTAGGAGCCGGGTTCAAGTAGGAGTAGGGTGATTGCTGGGCTAGGCATGTGTAGGATGGGGTGCTGGCAGGGCACGGCGCTGGAAGGAGCACAACGCAGGTAGAAGCAGGGTGCTGGCGGGGCACGGCATGGGTAGGAGTGGAGTGCGGGTAAGACTGGGGTTCTGGCGGGGCGAGCATGTGTAGGATGGGGTGCTGTAGGACTGGTAGCAGTTGGGTGCTGGCGGATTGGGGCGCCTGTAGGATGTGGTGCTGCCGGGCAGGGCAGCAGGTAGGAGAAAGGTCCATGTAGGAGCTAGGTGCTCCGGGGCTGGACGCAGGTAGGAGCGGGGTGTGGGTAGGAGCAGGATGACAGCTGGGCCAGGCCCAGGAAGGAGGAGAGTGTGGGTAGGAACTGAGTGCTGATGACGCAGGGCCCAGGTAGAAGCGGGGTCCGGGTGGAGCAGGATGCTGACGGGGCACGGCACGGCGGGGTACTGGTGGGGAGAAGCGTGTAGGCGCGGGGTGCGGGTAGGATCGGGGTCCTGGAGGCGCGTGGGAGGATGCGACGGAGTGCGGTAGGGGCAGGGTGATTGTGGGGCGTGGGGCGTGGGGCGGGGGGCGGGTAAGATGTGGTGCTGGCAGGGCCGGGTGTGGGTAGAGCAGAGCGGTAGGAGCAGGGTGCCGGTAGGGCGGGGCGCGGTTAGGACCGGGCAGGGCAGGGCGTTGGTAGGAGCGGGGTGCCAGCAGGAGTAGGGTGCAGGACGCGGGTAGGATCGAAACCTCATGCTGGAAAGGCCACCAGTAGCCTGGGTCCCCGTACCTCTGCAGGCGCAGCCGCTCTTTTCACCTGGTGCGCCAGCTTGCAAGTCGTGCATTTACCTCTTTTGGCTGCACAGAGAGGGCAGGGAAGCCTCGCGGGTATGCAAGATCGGGAATGGCTGGGGGTGCGACCAAGGGGACTTGGAGAACCGCCCCGCCTCCCCAGGTTCCCCTGGTAGAGCGCACCACCCCCCACCCCCGCGATTTTTCAGAGGCCCAGGCCCTGTGGAGCTGGGTCTCTGCGGAAGGGGTGGGGACCGGGCAGAGGCAGGAGGACGGAAAGAGCTGGGCAGGGAAGGGGGCCAAGAGAGCCCTTTCTCAACATCCAGGTTAGTGGATAGGCAGGGGGTCCTGCAGGGCTAGCCAGGAAGAAATGTAACCATGTGTGGAAAAACAGGAATTGGGGAGGGGCAAGGAAGAGGAGTTGGTCACCCGGCAGCAGGTGGTGGCTTAGACAATCATAGGGGCTGAGGGGCTGGCTTCTCACTGTCAGGTCCTGGGCTGGTAAGTTTCAGGGAACTCAGATGAAACAAACGTAACTTTCTTTAAGAGTAACAGGATCGATTTCTGTGTTTATTCAAGGAAACTGTATACATCGGGTCTATCGGAGAATTGGGCACCTTTCAGCCTCACGGAGGGAGCTGTAAGGGTGGGCGCCCTTCTCCCCCCTCTACACAGGCGCACTCTTAGGATGTGGGACGGGCGGCAGAGGAGAGCGGGCGGCAGAGGAGAGCGGGCGGCAGAGGAGAGCGGGCGGCAGAGGAGAGCGGGCGGCAGAGGAGAGCGGGCGGCAGAGGAGAGCGGGCAGCAGAGAGGAACTGGAGCCCCAAAGACTCTAGTTTCCCCCAAATAAATGATGGCCATGAACATATTCACCTCACAAGGAGAAGCCAGGGGGCCTGCGCTGGGGGATTGTGGGCTGAGGTTGGAAGTGGGTTTGGGGCCTTTGTGGGGAAAGTCCTCTCTCCTCTCCCCATCCCCCAGCTGCCTCTTGAGGTCCTGCCTGCATCTAGGCACAGAGGGATGGAGGAAGGGAAGCCCATGCGGCCCTGGGGTGGGAGGGCCCAGGAACCTGAGCCTGGGGTGCCCCCGGGCCAGCTGCTCGTGTCCTTGCTGTGTCCCACGTGCACGTCCAGGAACCAGGAACCTGGAACCTGGTGGGGCTCAGGGCTGAATCTGCAATCTGCACATCACTCTGCAGATATGAAGTCAAAGTGAAGTCGCCCTCGCAGGCAGGATGGAGAGCTGCCAAGACAGGGTCTGGCTCAGACTCAGCCAACCACTATGTCCAGAGCCGGCCTGCTGAGGGGGAGGTGGTGGGGGGAGGCTGAGAGCAGGGGCAGCCAGCCCAGGAGAGCTCACCTGGACCAAGGGACCAGGTGCTGCCTGCCACCCACCCTCGTCAGGGGCTGACAAACCTGCAGTTGGCCACAGGGAGCTCCCCAGGGTGCAGATGGTCCCATCTCTGTGGCTAGCAGATACCCAGGCTGCACCCTCAGGCCTATACCCAGGGAAGGGAACTGATAAGGAGGGAGAGGCTGGGGGCGAGGGGTGCGTGGAACTTTTGGTGGCAAACAAGCTCCCGTGACTGTCTTCCAGGAGAATGAAGAGGTAAGCGGGTGGGTCTGAATAGCCCCCTCCCCACGCTTCCCAGGGACCACTCTGGCCAGACCTTGGCTGACGTGCACAAGCTGAATGTCTAGCTCAGCTCTGTAACGGCCTCGAGGCCCATCTGAGATGGCAGTTCCCAGAATCCGAACCACTTCTCCCGTCTCTCCACCCCACCCTTGGGGAGCTTGAGTGGACACCTGACACCATGGGGGGATATAGCCTTCTCCTGAGAAAAACGTCTGTAGGGGATCTTACATGGGTGCACCTTGCACGCTTGCATACATGCACACATGCACACACCTGTCTCCACATATGTGGACACACATGCCCATGGGTGCATATCTTTTCCCACGTGCACGTCCAGGAACCTGACCAGAGGGTCGTCCAGTAGAGGACAGAGTTGAAGCCTGGGGCCTGCTGGCCTTGGAGGCTGCAGGGAGAGGAGACTCAGCCCTGCCAGGGCCTGGGTGTGGGCTCAGGATCCAGAACATCAGGCAGCAGGAAAGAACTCCTCATCCAGCAGAGTAGAAGCGGGGCCCCTCCTGAGGTCCCACAAGGGGAATTTGGGGCCAGGTGGGGGGCAAGGCAGACGTGCCAGCCTGCAACTGCCCAGGAGGCCTGGCCCTGACTTCTCTTTGTCCCCAAAGAGAGGAGGGCCTGCACCCCGGGCTCTGCCTCCCTTTCTTGACACCCCTTAGTCATCTCTATCTAATTTAAAGTATGTTTATGCTATTAATTTTTCAGCACACAATCTTAAATACCTACACAAGGAAAGTGCTACTGTCATAATGCCATGTGAAAATTCTACCAGCAAAAAATTATGTAAAAATATTATGCTAGCTGGCCGGGCATGGTGGCTCATGCCTGGAATCCCAGCACTTTGGGAGGCTGTTTATACACGTTTTATTCAGACTTTCTTTTATTTATTTTTTATTTTATTTATTTATTTATTTATTTATTTTTTGAGACAGAGTCTCACTCTGTCGCCCAGGCTGGAGTGCAGTGGCACAATCTCGGCTCACTGCAAGCTCCGCCTCCCAGGTTCACGCCATTCTCCTGCCTCAGCCTCCCGAGTAGCTGGGACCACAGGTGCCCGCCACCACGCCTGGTTAATTTTTTGTATTTTTAGTAGAGATGGGGTTTCACCGTGTTAGCCAGGATGGTCTCGATCTCCTGACCTTGTGATCCGCCCATCTTGGCCTCCCAAAGTGCTGGGATTACAGATGTGAGTCACTGCGCCTGGCCTATTTATTTAACTTTCATCTTAAGTTCAGGGGCACATGTGCAGGTTTGTTACACAGGTGAAATCATGTCATAGGGGTTTGTTGTACAGATTATTTTGTCACCCAGATACTAAGCCTAGTACCCAATAGTTATTTTTCCTGCTCCTCTCCCTCCTCCCACCCTCCACTCTCTGATAGGCCCCAGTGTGTGTTGTTCCCCTCTATGTGTCCATATATTCTCATCATTGAGCTCCCACTTGTAAATGAGAACATGCAGTATTTGGTTTTCTGTTCCTATGTTAGTTTGCTAAGGATAATGACCTCCAGCTCCATCCATGTTCCTGCAGAGAACATGATCTAGTTATTTTATGACTGCATGGTATTTCATGGTGTATATGTGCCACGTTTTATTTATCCAGTCTACCATCGATGGGCATTTAGATTGATTCCATGCCTTTGCAACTGTTACACACATATTTTCATAGTTAAAATGCTTTCAGTAACTATTGATGTTTTCAAATTAAAATGTGATATTATTCTCTATTTTAAGGAGTGTTCAAATTTCATAAAATAAATATGCACTCAAATTTAATATGATCAAATAAGTTTGCCCATTTAAACTACTGCAATTCAATATCAAATGGTGTTAAATGGAGTTTGATTGTACAATATCAATTGTAAATAGGCTAGTGTATAAAGGAAATTATACTTGCCAGATTGTAAATATGAATTGCATGTATTTTGTCACAGGGAAAAGAACTGAAGAACAGTTTGTTGACTGAGGAGCTGAAGTATTAAGTACAGAGCCACATATATATTTAAAGACCCTGTGGAAAAAAGTTAATGAACAAAAAAGAATTGGAAGAAGGTGAGAGATTACCTGAAACATCCAAAGGATAAAATGACTACTGGGCATTTGGCTAAGTAGGTAAAATTAAGTGGAAACAGGAGGAACTGTACAGAGCATAAAACTTATATGATTAAAAAGTTTAGGGCCGGGCGCGATGGCTCAAATCTATAATCCCAGTCCTTTGAATATTAATCTGACTGGGCCAGTGCACCTAAATAATTAATAAATATCCTCCTGAACCCCATCAATCTCTCTGATTCCTTAAAAATCCCACTACAAGTAACTATTGTGTTAGGCACACAAGTCCTAAACAACTCTTGAACACAAAACTTTTAAACCAGGTAAATTTTATCCTTTATAAAATTGGAATAATTTATCAGAGGGTGGAGGGTGAGAGGAGGAAGAGGATCAGGAAAAATAACTAATGGGTACTAGGCTTAATACCTGGGTGATGACATAATCTGTACAACAAACCCCCGTGACACAATTTACCTATATAACAAACCTACACATGTACCCCTGAACTTAAAAGTTAAATTTTAAAAAAGTAAGTTTTTGTTTTTTTGAGATGGAGTCTCGCTCTGTCACCCAGGCTGGAGTGCAGTGGCGCAATCTCGGCTCACTGCAACCTCCACCTCCTGGGTTCACGCCATTCTCCTGCCTCAGCCTCCCGAGTAGCTGGGACTACAGGCGCCCACCACCACGCCCAGCTCATTTTTTGTACTTTCAGTAGAAACGGGGTTTCACCGTGATAGCCAGGATGGTCTCGATCTCCTGACCTCATGATCCTCCTGCCTTGGCCTCCCAAAGTGCTGGGATTACAGGCGTGAGCCACTGCACCCGGCCAAAAACTAAGTTTTTAAAAATTTATATTATGTCCAGTACTATGGAATCTGTTCACTGAAATGGATATTTAACATTAAAGGTCCAATTAAAGCATTTCCAGAACTTAAAAAAGAATACAAATACTTTTTCTTGCAGTTAAGTTCTATAGCAGAAAAAAGACAAATAAACACAGTTAAATTTTAATGTATACAATGAAATAATGTATTATAGTATTATTTCAAACATACCATTTTCTAATAAAATATTAATAACTATATAAGAGATTTTAGCTATTCTTGCACCTAGTCTCAGATTTTTAAATAAGTGCTTTTTAGATTTAATACATAACATTGAAGGAATGTCTATAAGAACTTACTATCAGAAATAATATGATTTCTGTCACTTCCATGCTCATAAAATTAAACTCTCAAATGTCAAATCTGATTAAATATCAAAAATTACTCATAAAAATGTCATAGCTTGGAAACTGGGACGTTACTGGATTTTATAGCACAAAAAGTATAAGCTGCTCTTTAAAAATCAAAATGAAATATACTGTACTTATTCCAGGGTATATGTAAAGAGCAATAAAATCAAGGAATATGAAAGCAAATAAATTAGGAAGTCAAAACAAGACTATCTGGACATTATATAGAGTGATGAAGCTTTATTAATTTAGCTCGTTCAGAATATAGTGGGATAGGCATTTTCTAGGAGATATGTATAATCCAACAATATGTTTCTGTTATTTTCTATTAGAGATTTCTATTAGATGAACAATAATGTCTTACTTTATATAATGGCTCAAATATAATTTTATATGGTCCTATGTCTGAACACAGTGTACAAAATCTACATAGGTAAAAATGATGCAGCTTAATTTTAAGTAGTGAAGCAAAGCTAACTGTCTTCTGCTCAGAACAAAGTTATTTTTCTTTAAATGCATTAAACATAAAGGAAATATTAGTAGGACTTGGTGAATAACAGTTAATAGTGATAATTGAAACCATCCAATCACCTACCCATATACCATGACATTTATTGTACAGGAAATTTCATCAAAATGCTACATTGTGTAAAATAAAAGCATGCGGCTTGATTTCTTTAGGGTCTTTAATCTTTATGGAAGAATTTCAACCTAAACTGAAATTTAGAAAATGAATTCTGATGAAACTTGAAAGATTATGAAATATTTTAATCTCCCTACATCAGGAACTCCGGATAGACACTGTTACTAACTGGCTTCCTATGGCCCAAGGCTGAGAGGAAAGGCAAGGCAAACATTTGGTGTCCTATCTATATAATGGAGCTTTTTTTTTTAACAACTCAGATTGTTACCCATCCCATCTTTCAGTAGGCTGGGAAAAAAAAATAAGGAAATATTCCTTTCTTTTTAATGCTAAAAAAGATTTAAGTTGTATGTATTTACCGTGTAGAACATGATGTTTTGAAGCATATATACATTGTGGAATGACTACATCTAGCTAATTAACATATGTATTATCACTCACTTTGATCATTTTTGTGACTGAAACACTTAACACCTACTCTGTAAGCATTTCTTAAGAGTATAATAAGTTATGAAGTGTAATTCACTGTGTAGTAGGTTAGATCTACTAAATTTATTCCTTCTATCCAACTGAAATTTTATATCCTTTGATTAACATATATGCTGCCCTCCCCAATCTCAGCCACCCCAGCCTCTGGTCACCATAATTCTACTCTCTGTTTCTTTAAGTTCTATCATTTTAGCTTCCACATATAAGTGAGAATATGTGGTATTTGTCTTTGTGCATCTGGCTTATTTCACTTGGCATAACGGCCCACAGGTTCATCCATGTTGTCACAAATGACAGGATTTCCCTCATTTTATGGCTGAATAGTACTCCACTGTGTATATTTACCACATTTTTAATCCATTCATCCGTTGATGGGCACTTAGGCACTTAGCCAAGATTCCATATCTTGGCTATAGTGAATAATGGTGAAATGAACATGGGAGTGCAGAAGTACCGATTTCATTTCTTTTGGATATATACCCAGAATTAAATTGCTGGATCACATGGTAGTTCTATTTTTAATTTTCTGAGGAACCTCCATACTGTATTCCATAATGGCTGTACTAATCACATTCCCAAAAATGTGCAAAGTGCCCTTTTCTCCACAGCCTCACCAACACTTATCTCTTGTGTTTTTGGTAACAGTCATTCTGAAAGATGTGAGGAAATAGCTTGTGGTTTTGATTTGCATTTCCCTGATTAGTGATTTGAGCATTTTTTTCAGACACCAGTTGGTCGTTTGTATGTCTTCTTTTGAGAAATGACTATTCAAGTCCTTTGCCCATTTTCAGTTGTTTTTTGCTTGTTTGTTTGTTTGTTTTTGAGACGGAGTCTTGCTCTGTTGCCAGGCTGGAGTGCAGTGGTGCAATCTCGGCTCACTGCAAACTTTGCCTCCCGGGTTCAAGCATTTCTCCTGCCTCAGCCTCCCAAGTACCTGGGACTACATGTGCCCACCACCACACCCAGCTAATTTTTGTTGTTTTAGTAGGATGGGATTTCACCACGTTAGCCAGGATGGTCTCGATCTCTCGACCTCGTGATCCACCCACCTCGGCCTCCCAAAGTGCTGGGATTACAGGCTTGAGCCACCACGCCCAGCCTCCAATTTCTTTGTTTCTTGCTATTGAGTTGTCTGAATTCTGTATATTTTTTGGATAGTAGCCCCTTGTTAGATGTGTGGTTTGCAAATATTTTCTCCCATCCTGTAGGTTTTCTCTCCACTCTGTTCACTGTATCCTTTGCTGTGCAGAAGCTTCTCACTTTGCTGTCATCTCATTTGTCTATTTTTGCTTTTGTCTGTGCTTTTACGGTAAAATCCAAAATGTCATTGCCCAGATCAATGTCATGGAGCTTGAGCTCAGGAGTTTGAGACCAGCCTGGGCAACATAGACAACGTCTTAAAAAAAAAAAGTTTTAAAGCCGTGCGTGGCGGTATATGCCTTTAGTTCCAGCTACTCGGGAGGTTGAGGCAGGAGGATCACCTGAGGCAGGGAGGTGGGGGCTGCAGTAAGCCATGATCATGCCACTGCATTCCAGTCTGGGTGACAGAGACTGTCTCAAGAAAAAAAAATCATGTCATCTGCAAATGGACAACTCAACGTTTTTCTTTCCAATTTGGATGTCTTTTGTTTCTGTTGCCTAATTGTTCTAACACCTCCAGTACTAAACTGAATAGAAGTGGTGAGAGGGCATCCTTGTCTTGTTCTGGATCTTCTTTCTCTGTTGATGATGATGCCAGCTGTGGCTCTGTCATATGTGGCTTTTATTGTGTAGTTGCACATTCTTTATATACCTAATTTGTTGATAGTTTTCATCACTAATAGATGTTGAATCTGTCAAATGCTTTTTTCTGCATATATTTAATGCTCATGGAGTCATATGGTTTGGAACTCTGTCTCTACCCAAATCTCATGTTCAACTATAATCCCCAGTGTTGGAGATGGGGCCTCTTGGGAGGCGATTGGGTCATGGGGGCAGTTTCTCATGGTTTAACACCATCCCCCTTGGTTTTTGTGGCAATAGCAAGTTATCATGAGATCATGTTTAAAAATGTGTAGTGCCTACCTCCACCCCTCCTGCTCCAGCCATGTGATGTGCCAGTTTCCCCTCCACCTTCCACCATAATTGAAGCTGAGCAGATGCTGCCATGCTTCCTGTACAACCTATGGAACCATGAGCCAATTAAACCTCTTTTCTTTGGAAATTAACCAGTCTCAGGCATTTCTTTATAACAATTCAAGAATGAACTAGTACCAAAAATTGGTACTCAGAGTGGGACACTGTTTTGAAGATACCTTAAAATATGGAAGCAGCTTTGGAACTGGTAATCATCTGAGGCTGTAAGGGTTTGGAAGGCTCAGGAGACAGGAAGATTAGGGAAAAATTTGAACTTCCTAGAGACTTGTTAAATAGTTGTGACCAAAATGCAGATTAGTGATATGGACAATGAAGTCCAGGCTGAGTAGGTTTCATATGGAGATAAAAACCTTATTGGGAACTGGAGTAAAGGTCACTCTCATATGCTTCAACAAAGAGACTGGCGGCATTGTGCTCCTGCTCTAAGAATCAGTGGAACATTGAACTTGAGAGAGGTGATTTAGGGTATCTTGTGGAAGAAATTTCTAAGCAGCAAAGCATTCAAGATTTGACCTAACTGCTTCTAAAAGCCTATGCTCATATGCCTGAGTAAAGAAATGACTTGAAACTGAAACTTATATTTGAAAGAGAAGCAGAGCTTCAACATTTGAAAACTTTGCAGTCTGGCCATGCAGTAGATAAGAAAAATCCATTTTCAGGGGGAGGTATTAAAAGCAAGCTGCAGAAATTTGCCCAAGTAAAGAGGAGTCAATTGCTAATTGACAAGACAATGAAAAAACAGCCTCAGAAGCATTTCAGAGACTTCCATGACAGTCTCTCTCATCATAGGCCTGGAGGCCCAGGAAGACTGAAAGGTCTTATGGGCCAGGCTCAGGGCCCTCCTGCTCTGTGCAGCCTCAATACATGATGCCCTGCACTTTGGCCACTCCAGCTCCAGCCATGGCTAACAGAGGCCAAGGTACAACTTGGGCTGCTGCTTCCGAGGGTGCAAACTGTAAGCCGTGGCAACTTCCACATGGTGTTAAGCCTGCAGGTGTACAGTGAGGCTTAGGAACCTCCGCCTAGATTTCAGAAAATTTATACAAAACCCAGAGAACCTCTAACTAGGATGGTGTGGTGGGGAGACGTGGGGTTAGAGCCTCCATATAAAGTCCCCACTGGGGCACTGCCTAGTGGAGCTGTAAGAAGAGGGCTACCATCCTCCAGACCCCAGAATGGTAGATCCACCTGTTACCAGAAAGGGGTCCGAATCCAGACCCCAAGAGAGGGTTCTTGGATCTCATGCAAGGAAGAATTTGGAGCAAGTCCACAGTGCAAAATAGAAGCAACTTTAATAAAGGAGGGAATGAATAGTGACTCCATAGACAGGGGAGGGCATTTCCAAAAGTAAGAAAAGCATCCAGCCTAGGTACAATGCGTATTTAAAACTAGAAGTGCTTTTGTTCTCAAAGTATCAAGACGTTCTTGAGTCTGTTAAGTCCTGAGTCTGTTTAGGAAACATTATTAATCTGTTCCCTCAATTGTAAACATCTTGAGGCTAAGAATGCTTAACCTCCTGCGCATGCAGCCCAACAGGACCCAGCTTCATTTTTCTTAGCCCTTGTTCAAAATGGAGTCGCTCTGGTTTGAAAGCTTCTTACGTATTTCCCCTACCTTTTACAAGAGGACCCTTAATCCTAAGGGTTGCAGAAGGATGAAGGTCCGTCTTTTGTAACTTCTTCATGCTGAACAGGGGCGATGATATTTCCACATAACTATTAGGGTATCTTGTATTCAGGGCAGAGAGGAGCTCAGTCAGAAGGCGTTGGTACATTAAGCATCATTTGTAGCTCTGAGTTCCAGCAAAAGGTGAAACCTGGAAGATTAATAAGTGTCCAATTTAAGAAAGTATCGAGTAAGCTTATCTTGTGTTCCTATACGAAGAGTACAACCATCATATACTCAACAACATCAAAGCAAAATAAGTAAAATTATCCCAGGTAAACTAACAGGAAGGCTTTCCAAAGACTGGGCAGTTGTCGGGACCAAGCCGATATGGAGTTGACTGACAGTGCATCAATGGCAGAGATATGAGTGTCTAAAGCTTTCTTAGCCTGGGTAATATTATGTGAATAGTCTCGAACATGCTGCAACATTTGGTTTTGATCAAAGCACAAGTTCCCTCTTGAGCTGCTGTTAAAATGGCTTTGCCATGCGGTTTGGTAAGGCCACCTGCCTAATCTGAGAGGTGTCCTCAAGAGGGTAAGGGCGTGGTGTGTATTACTCAAAACTGCAGCCGTGTGCTCGGCCAAGGCCTCAACTTGCAGCTCAACATTGATCGTGGCTGCCTGTGAAGAAGGTATAGCCATCTGGTGGAAGCAGATGGCTTCTATAATGAGTCTTTACAGTTTCCCAGTTAGATGGAAGACAGTCCAATTTGGTGAGGATACATCCCAGAGGATAGAGATGATCCCACATACACCTTCCAATCTGCTTATAAGGTGAGCATGACCAGCTGAGTTCCACAAGCCCATAACCACCTCAAAAAAGAAGAGGCACCAGTTTTTTGTGAGTTATGTTGCCATCTCACCCACATTTTGTCTGTTAAAAGAAGGGTCTTATTCAAATTTGGGGAAAATCAGCAGCTAATAAATTATTTAAGCTGTGGTCTATGCCTCTCTGCCTTGTATTAAAAGAGAAAGTTGAGACCTTTAGAGATGAATCTGTATAATATGGGGAGTCTCAAAAACCTAATTTTACAGTAAATCCTAAATCCCATTCCTTAGGGTCTGCTCCTTTTGAGGTGCTCCATTTGGTATGGGCACAGTGTGACACCCAAGGCTGGAGCATCAAAACCACTTCTGCGGGATCTGCTAAAACCACGGGGTGACAGACTGAGAAATTTAGCTGAATGAGATGCCTGGATGGACTACATGTTCTCTCCACAGCTCTCTGTAAATCTCTCTCTTGGCTGGCTCTTGAAAATACCAGGTGGCTGTGAGTTTGAGGTGATAATACTCCCTCTTCAGCAGCTCCCGTGCTGTGGTCACATGTCAGGTACTTTGCAGCTGGTGAAGGCAGGATCAGGATTGGAATATATGTTAAACAAAGGCTGAATCTAGACACATGCACATCTAAAGGCTTTTCCAGTTCTGTACAACTGAGCCTCAACACTGTCTGTTACAACAAAATTGTCCTCCAAACATTAATTTGGGATCTTCTCCAATACATGTACAAACAGTGGATTGACTATTTGTCCATCTTTGACACTTACTGTGTTCCACCAAGAGGGACACCTTCCAAAGCAAGAAATTGTTGGACAAACTTCAATAGGATGTCTGAGCATGATCCACGTGGCAGAGGTTTACTTCCCAAAGAATGGACTTCACCTTTTAACACCACTTCATACTGAGGTCCAAATGGCTGCACATTTTTTAGATCCTAACAGAGATAGAAATCTGAGTTGAAGATTCTGAATTCAATTCTTTTGTCAACTATTTTCTATATCGCCTGTGTCCAAAAGACCTACCTAGGTGCTGAGGATACAATGTTATTCCCACCCTTAGCGCTTGTACTCCAGAGAAGAATATAGGCAAGGAGAGAGACGATGGCAATGCCATCTGCACAGGGGGTGTGAGCGGCCATGGTGCTACAAGCATGCTATTCATGGGAAATCTGGGAAGAGTGGAGGAAAGCTTCCCAGAAGGAGCCAGCCCAGGGAAGCTGAGGACAAGCATTCCAGGCACAGGCATTCACACTGGTGCAGGCAGGACTCTTCTATTCTTCCCCAAGATCCTAATAGCAGACTAAACAAATGAAAGAGCTCTGTAACCCAGGTAGGGGGATAAGCCATGTGTGTCTCAGAGGAGAGTGCCCTTTAAGCAAGGGTCACACAAGCAAAGCTTGGTACTCCTGACAGGGGAACTCTGGCTCTAAGTTGATATTCACTTAGGATTTGAAAGCCCAGAATTCATGGGCCTATAGAAGAAATGAAGAAATATAGCTCAACAGCTGACAAAATCAACAAATAGTTTCTGGGAGAATAAGAAAAGTGAATGAGAAAAATCAAAATTTTTGTTCATTATTTACTTTTGTCAGAATATACTTAAAAATAATGATTCCTTAATATCTATTCAGCTGGTTTCAAAGGAGATTCTCAGTAACAAAAAGAAAATCTGAAGCTAAATGAAAGAGTTTACACAGATTCATAGCATCTATAAGCAAAAGTAAGATGTGGACTTTGTCATTCAGATGGTGGATTTTGAAGCACCTCCAAGAGAGTGGCTGTTTTGAGAGATAAGTAAAACCTTGTCATTATAAACATATTTATGTTACCTTTCCTCCCAAACTTTGGGATCCCTTGGAGAAAAAGAAACTATAACCTCATGTTCTTCTCCAGGTTTAATGAATAGATTCTCTAGATCCACTAAAGAGGGACTTTCTCATTCTGGGACCTAAACAGTGACAGAATAATAATTAAATGCGGACTTACAAAAAGGCAGCTTTCACTCAGTGACTCCTGCCTTACATTCCTTTCTCATTTACCAAGAGAGGTTATTTCTCCCTTTCTCCCAGTCCATCAGAGTCTCAACTCATCCTGCTCTCTTGGAAAGTGCCTCTTTTTCTTCTTTTTCTTCCATAACAAACCTGATGTCCCACAAACTGCACCCCCGATTTCCTGTCACTAACATACTCTCACTCACCTTTGGGTCTCAGAAAAGAGGTCAAAGTGTGTGGGTGACTCTTCCCCAATTCCAGCGACAAGCTGACATGCACATTTTTCAGAAATCAATCTAGAACTTGCTTTTCACATTCAAGACATTGGAGTCTACACTGAGAGCACCATAGCATACACTTCACACTAGAGAAACAGCCAGTGTTTAAAACTCTCAGTGATTCCATCACCTGGTCCTCAGGACACCCTGAAGGGGCAGGCAGCACCGGGACCCTCAGAAGGCAGGGAACCCTCACAGTCTCAGGAAAGACTACTTTATGGTTCTTTGACAATAATTCATAGGTTGATATCTAAATAAACTACAACTTTCCCAGTGTTTCTCAGAGGTAAGGTCTGTTTTGTGGATGGAGCCACGACGGCCACCAAATGCATCATCTAGAAGATGGAGTGAGACAAACCTTTCAACAATCTGTCACCATGAAAGCGACATCAGTCCGAATGCAAGACAATGAAGGCAGAGGGGAGGACTGAGGGTACCTGTAAGTCCCTGGGAGCAGGAGTTGTAGCTCTTTCTGCTCTTTCTTGGAGATCAATACTTCTAAGAACTGGTGTGGGGTTTGGGCTGTCAACTTCTACGTCAACTCTCACCACGAAGTCTTCTCCTGAGTCCTGAATCTCTAAAATTCAAAAGGGTTGTTCTTTTAGTTCAGAGACCAGACACTTATTGAATTGTACACGCCATCAGCAGTCCAACACAATGTCCTTAGGGGCCACAGAAAAATGTAGGCAAGAAGATTTTTTAAAGAATTAAAATAGGACTGGAAATGAGTGGAGAAGCAGAGAAAGCAAGAGCACATCCAACTAGTAAATGAGATCAATTTAGAGAAAATATCCCAATAGGTCCTCAGTGGTACTTGCTGTGGTCATGCACATTCACCTAGGTTTGACCCAAAACAGCAGGCATCTGCCTCATTGTCAGAACAACAGAAGATACTTGACAGATGACTGGAAGTATTCACATGTACTGCCAGAGGAAATCAGTCTCAAATTTGTAGTCTATTTAGATACACAGAAAAGCAATTCCCAGAAAACATAAACATCATACCTGAAGAGCCGAGTTCCTTCTTGGGACTCTGGAAAAGAAGTGATATTATCAGAAATTCTGGACCTTATGAAATAAAAATTTAAAAATTAATATATACTAGTATTAAGAGGAAATCTGAATGAAAGAAAAGGAGTTTGAAAAACTTACTTTTTTTTGTTTGTTTTGATGGAAAGCCCATCCTCTCCTACCTGTCCCTCATAACAGGCAGGTGTCACCTGGTTGATCACAGAGCAGCCTGCCAGCCAAGGGACCACATCAGTGCAGGGAGCAGCTCTCACAGGAGCTCAGCCGGGTTCCTCGGAAAACGTCCGATCTTGCCAGGCCACGGTGCTCTGTTCCGAAAGAGAAGACTCAGTGTCAGTAAAGCCAATAGCAATAAGAACATGAACTGTGTTAACAAAATCTTTAACAAAAATAGTTCAGTTCATAGAATGTATTCCGTGAACAGCATTTTTTCCTGTACATTCATACTCACAACATTGAGAATCAACTTGATTGGTAAGTGGTGTGTGTCCGGTTCAGTGCTTTTATTGGCAGAGACTTCCAGCCTCCACAACTCCAGTCACCAAAATCAAGAATGGCTTTCTGTTCTGTCTCTACCTAATTACAAAAAAGGAACTGATTTATGAAAAGCAATATATTAATAAACAGCACTCCTTATGTTCATATCAATGCCATTTCTAGCCATAAATTAAGAGTCAGGATTAAGGAGAACTTTCCAATTGCTTATTTTCTACAAAGATAAATGTTAAATTCTTTTTTTGAGGTCATCTATATACCCAAATGGACCAGAGAATTAAGCTGCTGCCTCCTGGAAAAGGCTATTGAATCTTGAGATGAAGTGACAATTGTATAAATTACATAGACCTCCCCTCTATTATTAGAAAGTTTTAACAATGAGTCCTACTCTTAGAATAATGACTTCTCCATTCTTTTCAAAAATACCACTAGTATCTTCGCATTTTCCGATTTTATTTAAAAATGTTTAAAATATATCAAAATAGACGTATTTAAAGCTTCCAAAAAGTGCCTATCATCATGAAGAACTGACTTCCTTAATCAGGGGTGACCAACGTAACTAAGACCCTGAGACCCCCACATATGGAAATATTTGAAGACATGGGAACGCCACTGGATACCACAATCTGGGCAAGTCCCTGACATGAAATGGCACAGTACCTGCCTGCAGCCTAGGCACATTCTCCTTCATATTTCAAATCATTCCTAGATTATTCACAATGCTTAATAGAGTGTAAATGCTACGTAAATAGTTGTTATACATTATCGTGTAGAGAACAGTAACAAGGAAGAAATGCTTGTACATGTTCAGTACAAATGCAACCAGCTTTTTTATGAGGGGATGTGGATATTTTTGATTCAAGCTTGGTAGAATGTGAGGATGCAGGACCCACAGATATACAGGGCTGGATATATTTAACACACACACATTTTGCTTTGCCTTATACAACCATAAAATAAAGGGAAATCAAAGGCCGCCTGGCAAGAGGGAGCTGACTTCCATGGTGGCTTAGAAAAGTCTGGGGTCCAGATTGACCCTCAAGGAGGTAAAGCTTTAATAGCTTCCAGAGAACAATCGATGTGACTTCAAGCTTGTTGTGGTGTGACTTCTTGTTGTGGACAGGGAGAGGCTAAAACGAAATTTGAATTCTATACATAAAGCCCAGAAAGTCAAAGAAGCATTCTTTCTAGAAATAAAAAGAAAACTGAAAAAAAGTCTGATCGCATGTCTGTGGGGATAACAAGGAACCTGTCCAGAGGTGGGTGGCATCGAAGGTTGTTAACAGGAACATGAAGGCCTGGGCCAAGGCCCCACCAGGCATGGGAGCCCCAGGCTAAAAATCACGAAGGCTTTCAGTGCCTCCAGCATTTCTGCAAAGTATCCTCTAGGGACATTTCCAAAAAGCAGGACACATGGGATTCCTAAAGCAGAAAAGCAGCCTCAATCAATGTGAACTTGCATGAAACATTTTTAAATACCAAAAAAATGGAATCCACTCAAAGAAAGTCAGGAAGATTCAACAAAAGTAACTGGTGGAAACATTAGTGCCTCAAGAAACAGAAATCTGAAATCAACTACACAACGATTCGTTTCAAATACAGATCATAAAGTCTACAACAGAGGAAAAAGCAGAAGATTCATGAAGCGATGCTGAGCATGAACAAGTATAAATAGCTCGATCAATCTGTAAAATTGTTTTAATAGACTTTTTTATTTTTTTATTGTTTATTTTATTATTATACTTTAAGTTCTAGGGTACATGTGCACAACATGCAGGTTTGTTACATATGTATACATGTGCCATGTTGGTGTGCTGCACCCATTAACTTGTCATTTAGCATTAGGTATATCTCCTAATGCTATCCCTCCCCCCTCCCCCCTCCCCCCACCCCACAACAGTCCCCAGTGTGTGATGTTCCCCTTCCTGTGTCCATGTGTTCTCATTGTTTCAATTCCCACCTATGAGTGAGAACATGCAGTGTTTGGTTTTTTGTCCTTGCGATAGTTTGCTGAGAATGATGGTTTCCAGTTTCATCCATGTCCCTACAAAGGACATGAACTCATCATTTTTTATGGCTGCATAGTATTCCATGGTGTGTATGTGCCACATTTTCTCAATCCAGTCTATTGTTGTTGGACATTTAGGTTGGTTCCAAGTCTTTGCTATTGTAAAACTTTTTTAATGTTGGGGTTTCAAAAGCCATTTAGAACTAAAATATTGGTCAAAGGTAATATGGAAGGAAAAGATGAGCATTTAAATGAAGAAAGCTGACTGTGTTGTTTGAAAATAGAACAGAGCTCTTGATTCACTTTAGATTTGAGTAAGCAATATGAAGTGCGCAGAAATAGAAACACATAATGTCCAAAGTAATGCAAAGGAAGGACAAAGGAAAATATAATCCAAGAGGAGGCAGAAAAGGAAGGAAGAAACAAAAGGAAAAATTTTGGCTAAATTTTTAAGGTATAGTCAACTAAAGTAGATGTTAAAGACTGCAAACAAAATGATGGAAATAGATACACAAGGAAACTCATAAAGAAAATAACAGATGGGCCGGGCGCAGTGGCTCACGCCTGTAATCCCAGCACTTTGGGAGGCTCAGGCGGGTGGATCACTTGATGTCAGGAGTTCGAGACCAGCCTGACCAACATGGTGAAACCCCGTTTCTAATAAAAATACAAAATTAGCCGGGCGTGGTGGCACACGCCTGTAATCCCAGCTACTTGTGAGGCTGAGGCAGGAGACTCTCTTGAACCCGGGAGGTGGAGGTTGTAGTGAGTGAGATTGTGCCATTGCACTCCATCCTGGGCAACAAGAGGAAACTCTGTCTCAAAAAAAAAGAAAAAAAGAAAAGAAAGATGATGCACAATATTAACACCAGACAAAATTGGCTCTAAGACAAAAGGGATAAAGAGAATTTTTATTTCTTTATTTTATTTATTTATTTTTTGAGACGGGGTCTCGCTCTGTCACCCAGGCTGGAGTGCAGTGGCGCGATCTCGGCTCACTGCAAGCTCTGCCTCCCGGGTTCACGCCATTCTCCTGCCTCGGCCTCCCGAGTAGCTGGGACTACAGGCACCCACCACCGTGCCTGGCTAATTTGGGGTATTTTTAGTAGAGACGGGGTTTCACCATGTTAGCCAGGATGGTCTCAATCTCCTGACATCGTGATCCACCCGCCTCGGCCTCCCAAAGTGCTGGGATTACAGGCGTGAGCTGCCGCGCCCGGCCTATTTCTTTATTTTATTACTTTTAAAGTTTGTTTAGGGTCAGACCCTTGCTCTGTCACCAGTGCTGGAGCGCAGCAGCACAATGCTAGCTCACTGCAGCCTGGACCTCCTGGGCCACCACGCCTGGCTGATTTTTCAAACGTTTTTTTAGAGACAGAGTCTCACTGGGTTGCTCAGGCTAGTCTAAAGCTCCTGGCCTCCGTAAGTGCTGGAATTACGTCGCTACGGGTCGCTATGTCTGACCAAGAATTACTTAAAAATGAATCATTCCACACAGAAGGCAAAACAATCCTAAACCTAAACATATGTAACAATATAGCTGTGTGACACCCACAAGAAAAATGATAGGATGTTTAATTCTCCTTGTAGGAGAAATTTCAGATCTACAACCATCTCTCAGAAGCTGAAAGGCTAAGCAAACAAAAATACGAGTAATGATTCAGAAGATTTGAACTACAGAGAAATTAAACCCGAGCTAAGTACATGTAAGAGCTCTGCACCTGCCAGAAGAGTCCTGCTAAGCTCACAGGAGACACCAACATCAGCTGAACATCCTAGATGACGGAACCAACCCATCTGTCTCCATCCCACACTCTGACCATGAAGGGGGAAATGGGGGCTGGGGAGAAAGCTGCCAAGTAGGACAAAGACTCGTTTACAAGTTATCACCTTCATAACCGGACTCCCCACAGTAACAGGGAGAGTGGCAGAGGTAGCCAAATGCTAGCTAGAATGGACTTCACCTTTTAACACCACTTCACACTGAGGCCCAAATGGCTGCACAAATATTTTCCAGATCCTAGCAGAGAAAGCAATCCAAATTGAAGGTCCTTGATCTAATTATTTTGGTAACGATTTTCTACGTATTTTATTTGTCCAAAAGACAGAGCAAGGTGCTGAGGATACCATATTCCCACCCTTAGAGCTTATGCTCCAGAGAAGGATATAGACAGGGAGAGAGACGATCACAATGCCATCTGCACATTGGGTGGGAGCAGCCGTGGTGCTACCGGAACACTGTTTAGAAGAAGTCTGGGAATTCCCAGGAGCCAGCCCAGGGAAGCTGCGGGCAAGCAGTCCAGGCACAGGCATTCCCGCTGCTGCAGGCGGGACTCTTTTCTTCTGTAAGGCCCTAACCGCTGACTGAGCACACAAAAGAATTCCGTAACCCAGGCAGGGGGATATGCCACGTGTGCCTCAGAGCAGAGTGTGCTTTAACCAGGGGTCACGCAAGGAAGCTCAGTATTCTTGACAAGAGAGCTCTGACCGTAAGCTGATGTTCACTTATGATTTGAGGGCCCAGAATTCATGGGCCTGGAGAAGAAACGAAGAAATATATCTTAACAGCTGACAAAGTGAACTAGTAGTTTCTGGGAAAAAAAAGAAAAGGTGAATGAGAAACATCAATACACAGGGTGGTGGGGACAGACAGGCTAATCGCTGAGGTCCCACAGCTCCACCCCACCCCGACTGTGATGACACAACTCTGGCCACCTCTCCCTTGTCTCTCTCAATGGGGATCTTCTCTTCTACTCCCCACTGCCAAAGACAGCACCACTTCATTCACAGACTCCTGGGTGTCCCTAAAAAGTATTCACAGCCCACCTTTCACCCTCAACCCTTTCCTTCAATCACCTGCTTTTCACCTAAGCCGAGGATCTGAAAGCAGAGGGGAAAAGCCAGGAAAGGGGAGGGGGAGGGCATCTTATTTTACCAGGTAAACAAGGGTCACTAAGAGGCACGCGGGAAGACTAAACCCATCCACCAATGCTAGTTTGCAAGTAGCAATCACAAAACCGGGACACTGAAAAACAGGAGCTGCTGACCCTATTCCCCTCCCCACTCCCTGCCATTCAAATGGTCCTTGTAACCAGGAAAGGAGGTGTGGAGTCTAGAGTTACAGCAGCTACAACTGAGCAGGTGAGAGACCCTTGCCATCAGAGTTCATGTTAAAACTGCATTTCCAGCTATTTCAAAATCTTACGTAAGAAAGTCATCAGATAAGTTGGTCAAAAAGACTCCCGTTACCAAATGAAGGCATAGCCCCAAGGTTAACTTGGTTCTCTCCTTCTCTCTTTTGATAAATGACAGTAACTTATATTCAGTCCCATTTTACAAAATTAACAAGTAGAGCGACCAGGACCTCTGAGCTTTCAGTGATTGTAGTAATAGTGCTACAAACAAATTTGTATAATTTTATAAATAAGTAACAATGAAATATAAATAATGACCGAAAAAAACAAAACATTCAGATTTCACTGTACATTATAAGCACTACAACAAAATGGGGCCTGAGGAGAAGATTCCAGGGCAATGCCAGTGTGAGGGGAAAGGGGTGGGAGAGCCTGGCCCCGAGAAAGGAGAAATCCAGCACTGACTCCCAGTGCAACTGTTACATCAACGGAGAGCGCCCTAGAAAGCTGTCTTTTCCCCACTGACAATGATCTCAGGACCCCGATGCTGACTTGCAGCCAGGGGTCGGCTGCATTGAGGACATGAAGGTGGGTCTGGGAAGCCATCCCAACACCGCAGGCAGAAGGAAGCTTCCACTCCTCAGGCAGATACTCCCCGGTGAGAATAAGGCACAGTCAACGATGCCAGTGACACCAGACCCCTGACTAATAGGTCAATTGGTTCAATGGCAATGAGTCTACGGGACGGCCTGGTTGTAGCTCAGAGCCACAGTTCAAAGCGCTCCAGATGCCGGACTCCCTGCCACTGCCTGAGCCTCAGCAGAGGCCTGCCAACATTTTCTTCCTGCTTCCATCCAGTCCAGGAAAAGCAATGAAGATTAGATCACACTCACCATTATAGGCACTGAATTATTTCATGTTACTGTCATGTCTTCCTTTTTTCTCTCACAGATCGTAAGCCACCGCTTAACCTCAAAGAAAACCATAGAGGCTCTGACTTTCCAGATGTAAAGCCCAGCCGATTCTAATACTACCACCCATCTTTGCCCCATCCTCACGCAGCTGCTCTGGAGGGCAGAGAAGACAGCACCCCAGTAGCATGTGTACCATGTCAGGAAAAGCAACGAGCCCAGCTATGGGGGCACATGACCATCAGCAAGAGAGAAGCTGCCTCACGGACGCACCTGAGTCCTGCCTCTCCACCACAGACACCCAGAGACTCACAAGCTGGAAGCACTCGCTCACTCCAGGATTCAACTCTAAACTGGACATTTCCTAGCTGAAATAATCACAAAACTCCAACAACAGAGCAAAAGAGAGGTAAGGAAGACAAAGCCGCAGGCAGCCTGTCACCTGTATAGGTGCTAAGTGTGTTCTAAGCCATCTTCAGGAACCTTGCACAGAAATATACTGTGGTGGTCTTAGTTTAGGACAAAGCACAAAACTTACAAGAAATTAAGGCCAACCAGTAACTCCTTGAAACAAACGAGCTTTGTGGGGTCATTTGAAAAAATTCAACTAGGAAATAACAACAACAGTAACACAGCAAAAGCATCTCACCCAGTACTGATGTCATTCCTGAATCTCGTGGTTTCTTTCCAGTTTCTACCAATAGAATGCACAGGAAAAGGCTTCGCTGTGCTTAGCAGGTTCCGATGTGAGGCATCAGAATATGGGTCGCAGATGGAAGAGGTGCCCATCCATCCAGAGCCGGTATTTGGTCCCAAATTCCACAGCCACAGAGTTCTGCACATGCTCTCCCGTGACAGCTGGATAGGGATGGCCTCCTGAGAAGCCACAGGCTATGGCCCTGCCAGCCTGGCACTGAGGCAGGGCGACACTTCCAGCTGAAGGGAGTGTTCTTCAATACCTCTGGCTGAAGGAAGCTGTGCTGGGAGGGGTGACATCAAGAGTGCAGGCACCGCAGCCCCATGTTCTGCGTCTCAGCTGCAGAGCCATGAATGGTTCCGCTGGGAACAGGTCCCGGCCTCTGAGCTCACAACTTGCAGTTGACGTAGCTTTAGTGATGATTTTTGATCATCATCTACAGTCTCCTGGCAGGACACAGGGAGGTGTGGGCAGCTGACCCCGTCTGACGACTCAGACCTGACTTGCTCAGGAGAGCCAGCCCGATCTGGTCCACTTTCTTGAGGTCTGACATCCAATCCACCTCACTGGGTTCCAACAGATCTCCACTTTTGGAGGAAGGATCTTCACTTGATCTAAGGTTAGGTTTTACATCTTTAGGCTTGCTACTCAGAGAAGTAGTTGCAGTCATTTTTTCATATCAGTCGTTTGGGATCATAGATGGTAATGTTCCTTTATGTTCCTTTTCCTATATTCTGAAATGGAAATTCTCTCAATTTTTCCACAGCCTATTCCTCGGACAGGGCTGGGCTGGCTTGAATACCTGTGGTGCTCATCTCATCGGTGGTATCACTCTGAGTGTGACAAAATTTTAAAAATAATCAGATAAACTGAATACAACAAATTCAAGTCATGCTGGTATAAACTCGGGTAATGTAATAAAGGAATCTACACGGGTTATCTTTCTGAATTAGATGTGGTCTACACAAAGGAGTTATTTTGCAACGGGAAATGCAGGCTATTAGAAAATTTATGTTTGTCGCTTTGTAAAACATAGAATATGAGGAAAATAAACAGGAGGTATACACCAGTCATATCTGAAATTTACATAAAGGACCAGAGTCAAGTAAGTTTTTGAAAATGTGAGGGACTTGTGTAAACTTTATAATGAAAATCTAAATACATTAGTCACGAGGCAGAGTGGGGGTTGGAGGCGCAGCCGGCTCGCAGGGCCCCGCCCTTCCTCTGTCCCTGCTGCTGCCTGTGCTTGAAGAGCCAAAGATGGTAACTCTCACGTGGACCCGTCCCTTTCCTGTGTCTAAACGCATGTGGCTCTAATAACGCATGACTTATCGCGGTCATTCCACAGCACTGGACATTTGGGAGAGCCTAGTACAAGTGGTGGGTAGAATAATTTCTCCTATGGCCCCTTCTGAGCCTATTCACAATAAGGCTGGGCTTGGCAGGCCAGGGAGCACCGTGGCTCCTTCCAGTTATAGAGGAGCCCAGGCCCTGCGGTTGGTGGCACAGCATCTTCACAGGCGAAAGCTCAAAACGCCATGACCCGCCGTTCTGCAGACCTCAGACAGGTTGTACTTTCACTGTCGAGATTATGCTGATCAGCAGCCTAACTGCTTCCTTTCATGCTCTTATCCCTTCAGGTTTCATTTATCTTTTCTGTCACTTTTCTTCCATCACTTCTATCACACTTCTTAGCCTTTACTCTAAAATGGGCTGCTGTTTATAATGACTCATTTACCAGAACATTTCTTTCGCTCAGGACAGAATTTTTAAGGTGGACAAGCAAAGCCTAAAGTCCCTTCCAGCCCTGCAATACTATGGGGTCTACACAGAAGTAGAAGACTGCTCTTCTCACTCATTGGCTTTGCTTCAACAAATGGTTCGGCTTCTGCCGTGATGAAGACCAGCTCACTCAAACCTTGGTTCCTATGAAAGTAACTGAAGAGCTTCCAGAATACAATGATAGTCCCAAAGGGATCTGATGTGGCTGAGTAGGGCAACCTCAGAAACACCATCAGAAACAATGAAAACCATACAACAAATGTGCTCATCATATACTTACAACCAGATCTCAAGTCTTCAGTCATCTCATCACATTTTGTTTGCTCATAAAAGATGTGTGACAGGCAAGGTCCATGACCCCTCTGCCCTCTTCATTTTCATAGACCACATTCTGTGTGAGATTCATTTCTAAAAAACAGAATTCCAAAACTATCCATTGACACATGTAACAACTAAAATGATACGACATTCTCACATAATTGTTTTATCTAGATGACTGCCTTAATTACCAACAGCACTGAAATCTGCCCAAAATGTGTTGGAAAAAGAAAAATCCATTTCCCCAAATGAAAATATCTCTTTTATGGCAGACAAGCCAGCTGTGCTCATGAAAACAAGTCAATAATTGAGACTGAGAAATAAAGAAAAAAATGCTAAGACATAGAAAGGTACATTTCCACTAGAACTCTGATGAAAGGTATGATTTCTGAGCAATTCTCCCTATACTAGTATATTTGAAATTTTGTCTGAACTATAAAACACTTAAATATTCCAACCTAAAAGATTGACACAGCCCACATGAATATACACCCTATCCAAAATGTACAAATATCTGTTTCTCTTTTTTTATAGTTACAATGACAGTTTGTTATAAAGGATACAAATGAAGAGCCAGGTGAAGAGATACTCAGGGCAGCAAGGTCTGGAGGGGTCCAGGGTACAGAGCTTCTGTGCCCTCTCCAACTGGTCTGTCTGTCTAGCACATCAATAGATTCACCAACCAGGAAGCTCTCCAAGCCTTATTGCTGAGTTTTTATCTAGGTTTCATTTTATAGGTGTAATTGCTTAAATCATTGGCCATGTGACTGGGCTCAATTCTAGCCCCCTTCCTCTCCCCAGAGATTGGGACGGTGAAAATTCCAACCCCCGAATTACATGATTGGTTTTTCTGGCAAAAAGCCTTTATCCTGAAGCCATCCAGCCCGTCTCCCCGCCCCACATCCATGAGCCATCTTGCTGGCATAAATTCAGGTATGGTCCAAAGGGGTTTGTATGAGTAACGAAAGACACTCTTATTCAGGAAATTCCTAGGGTTTGTGAAGCTCTGTGTCAGGAACTCGGGAGAAAACCTAAATGTACTTTTAAAGTTTATACCACAAGCTTGGAATTTGGGAGTGGTTAGCACCTATTGGAAGTGGTTGGAATCTATCTAAAAGCCTCAGTCAAAAGTGAGGAAGAATATGATGTTAACATCCTAGTACAGTATGAAAGTGCAACAGAACTACTGCAACGTAAATGTGAGTTCGGATAGGACAAATACGGCCTTTCAATTTGGGCATGATTCATTTTAGATGTTCTTGGATTTCTTCATCAAGTTAGATGTAAGTGAAAGGACATGAAGCAAATCAAAGAACTTGTTGAAAAATTGCATCCCTGATAACTAGCGACATATTTTTCATGTTTCTTATAAACACCCTGTAGGTACTGCCTCCAGTGAACCAATTTAAATAAGATTCCCTGGGTATCGAAGCCATGAGAACACGGGAATATATTGAGAAGGACATTTTCCTACTTTGAAAGGTTTGTACTTGGAATCTATGCGCTTGTGTATCTTAAAAGAGGTTAGGTAAGGAATAACTTACCTGTTAATAGGAATACCTGAGTCCTCCGCAATTCTGGTGGGGAAAAAGGGAGTGAGCAGAGAACCACTTAATAAAAGCGGAAAAACTGTAATAGTGTTCCTCTGAGACACATTTTTACTAAAAGTACGTTTTCTTTTTGTTTGAAAATCAGAATCAAAGGCATATTTAACTACAGTGAAAATAGCTGTTTTTAATCACTGAGTCTCTCAAATGTGACGTTACAAATTTAGATAACACAATACAGTTTCTTCAAAGAAATATAAACCTAATTGTAGTCACATGTTTACAGACAAGCAAAAGTGTTTTAGCATCTAGTGGCTCATTCAGGTGGAAGGCAGCTGTTCCTTAACGGCATCCTTTTAACCTTGATCAAAATGAAAACTTGTGTTTCTTTTATTCTGTTTTTTCAAGCCCACTTACTGTCTTTTTTCAACGGACTCATGATATTCACATGTTCTCTTTTCAGGAGTCGGTGACCGAAAGGTATTAGTGAAATTAATTCTATGGTCACTAACAGGCTTCAGAGACACTGTGTCCACATTTTCTTGAAGGGACACTGAAGGAGTCTCAGTGTGTAAACATCCATCCACGTCCAAAACTGTCTCCGCATCTGATGCCACGTGCTTATGCTGGTGAGGAGACTGTGCCTCCTCGCACAGGGTCAGTCAGGTCAAAACCACCTTTGTGGGCATTTGCATCATGAAAATGAACAGAGCTAAGGGTCTTCATCAGAACATACTTTCTTGCATTTTCCTTTAAGAGAGAATCAGTAACAGAGCAATAGTAAGTTTTATGTTTCATAACTCATACTAAAATTTATGGGAAAATTATATAGTTGATATAAAAGTTGTATTATTTTCAGGAACAATATACACTCTTGACTGTATTCCAGACTACATGTGAACCAAACATAAGCAGCTGACCAAACCAAAAGCTATGATGTGGTCATGGAAAACACACACATCTACGGATTCAGATGCTGAAAGTGGCCTCAGGTTCCATTACATCAGGGCTCCCAACCCCTGGGCCCCAGACATCAACAGGTTCAGATACCAAAGTGGGTCTTGTGTATCCGTTTCATGAGAGAATGATAGAAATGTCAGCTTAACTTTTATCATTACCCACCAATGTCTCTACAAGGGTGGTCAGCCCATTAGTGTGACCAACCTCCTAAAGTTAATACGAGTAACGGCCCCTGAAAACACAGATATTAGTGTCTCTTCGTAGGAGTAAAATAGTGGATACTACAAATGCCCCTGAGGAGTCCAATAAAATTTGTAGCAGACACAGCAAATTTAGCCAGTGCCTTAAAATTACGCTCTCCATCACATCTTTCCAAGTGGCACGTCTTAGTCTCTCCTAAAATTATAACTGCTGAAAAGGGGCTCAGATGTCTTCAATACTGTTTGTGGACATTTGGCTGTCACCGTGGTCTCAAGGACCAATAAAACCTATTAACAGCAGTCCCTTCTGCTGTAAGATGAGCAAGAAAGGGAACGGCCTGATAAGGCTCAGCTTCCGGAAGTTACAACATTAAAATGCTAAATAAAGCATGCTGACGTAAAGATTGAGATGTGAAAGTATTAGAAGAATATACAGATTAATTAGCTTATAGTCTTCAGTAGATAACATCTAAGTATAATACTCTAATGGTCTGAACTGTGTCCCTCCAAAAAGATACATTCAAGTCCTGAGCCTGGTAACTATCAATTGTCATATTATTATTCTAGAACAAGGTGTTTGCAGATGCAATTTACTTAAGAATCTTCAGATGAGGTCTTCCTGGATTTGGGGTGGATCTTAAGCACAATGACCAATGTCCTCATCAGAGAAAAGAAGGAAAATTTTCAGACAGAGACATCAAGGCCAAGTGAACAGAAAGACAAGAATGGAATGATGCTGCTACAAGCCAAGGAATGTCAGGAGCCACCAGAAGCTGAGACAGCCGGTGGGATTTTCCTCTAGAGCCTTTGGAGGGAGCACCACCCTGTCAATACCTTGATTTCAAACTTTTGGCTTCCAGCAAACTGAGGGAATAAATTTCTGTTGTTTTAGGCCAGCATGGCTGTGGTAATTTGTTCTGGCAAGCCTAGGAAACTGACATACATTAAAGGCTGAAATGCATAAAGATCAATATATTTCCATAACATAGAAACCTCACAGAACTAATAGTTAAGATATGAATACCCCAATAGAAAAAGGACAAAGATGACAAAGAAACACCATGTAAAACTAGGCAACTACTTTTCATATACAACACTTGCAAAGATGAAAAAGAAGCACAATGTGAAAAACCAGCTGTCTCGCCCACAAAGCAACTTGAAATAATCTTGAATGAAAAATGCAGTTGTAACTTCTAGCTTCCAGTTCTGCACATCAAGAGCTTGGAAGTCAACACTCCATCCCAACAACAAGTAAAAAGATGAACAAACTGACAAGTCAACAATTCTTCTGAGATCTCTGAGAGAAGTGAAGTCACAGCACAAACCACCGCCTCCAAAGCTGGAGAGAGAGAGATAGATGAATGCAGAGAATGATAACATATGGGAGCATAAACTCCCAAGCAGAGGCCCCCACAGTAGCCACAGCCAGCGTAGGAAAGCCAGAAATGCAATCGAGGAACTGCTGCATGCTCAGTGTGGAAAAGTCTGAGGCTTAAAAACTCCAGGCCGGGCGCGGTGGCTCACGCCTGTAATCCCAGCACTTTGGGAGGCCGAGGCGGGCAGATCACGAGGTCAGGAGATCGAGACCACCCTGGCTAACACGGTGAAACCCTGTCTCTACTAAAAAACACAAAACAAAACAAAACAAAACACTCCAGGGGGCCCAGTCATAGGTGGGCCCCTATGCTTTTGTGAGTTTTATCTCCAGGAACATGACCAGGTTCTCACAGCAAATATTGGAGAAAAATCCCTCTGGACTTCCAGCAGGGAGGGGGAAAGGGGCCACTTTGAAATATGACATGGCACTTTGTTCTTAATTAGGTCAGTCCTCAGGAAAACTGATTAACCAGAGCCTAACCTGCTGGGGTTTTAGCTGAGCCTAACTAGCCTAGAGGAAGGGAAATACCCAACTCCAGTTCCCTCTAGCCACCCTGTTCAACCTGAGAGGGAGAAAGACCGAGACACACTTGTGAAGTGCACAGTCCAAAGGCACAGGCTCACTGAAAGACTGAGACCACATTCCAGAACTGTGGAATGCTTCCCCTCTCCAACGTCTTACCGCAACATGTTGAAAGCCGTTCTTTTTACTTAATATATGGTGTCCAGCTAGCAAGAGAAAGTTACAATTTAGAAAAAGGTGAAAAACACAGTTATATTAAGCACATTACGCTTAGGAATTAGAAATCTTTTGTTACTATGAGGTACTCAAACTACTGTGGAAGCAGGATAATGTCATTTGAAAGTGAGCATGGATTAATTATTGATGTATGTTGCAAATACTAGAGCAACCACTAAAAAAGTGGGAACAAAGAATTATGTCTCATATGCTAAAAAAGAGAAAATGGAATCATATAAAATGCTGAACTAAAACCATGTAAAGCTAAAACCCCTCAAAAACGCATTTAGTTCATCTTCTTAGATCCATGAAATATATATATTATATAGATAACCTTAAACATTTAAATTAGTTAGATTTTCCAAACCAAATTCTGATTATTTGCCTATAACGTTAGAAATGAAAAGATAACAAGAAGTGACATTAGGAAAGATGGCAAAGTAGAAAGTGCCAGAAATGTGTGTCTCCACCTAGTCAACAACCATAGTGTACTGAAAAAAGACTCTCTGGAGTAACTGTTAGAACTCTGAGGTCTCTTTGAACACTTCCAGCTACCAGGGAAAAAGCTTAGCTGGTAAAGTGCAGTTAATGTGGACCAACTTCAGGCTTCAGCCTAACAGTGGCTACCCAGCCCCAGGCTCATGGCCAACAAGTGTAGAGAAAGTAATCTGTGTTTCTAGGGCAGATGGCTGGAACCACATTTGGCAACAGAACCTTGCCTCCGCTTTATCAGAGTTCTATGTCCTGACTGCAAATTGCTGCTTCTGATTGCCCGGGATAGGTACACAGAAGCTGCCCATCACTGTTTCAAACCCACTGGCTGAAGCAGCCTTTAGGAGACTTAAAGGAGCTGCATTTCTTTTCTTTCTTCCTTTTTTTTTTTTTTTTTTTTTTGGTATTCAAAAATCAAACAGCATGTAAAAAAAGGTATTCACCATAACCAAGTGGGCTGTATCCCAGGAATGACAATGTGGTTCAACATAAGAAAGCCAATAAATGTAATAAATCACATTAATAAAACTATATGATCACCTTAAACAATGCAAAAAAAAAAGGCATTTGACAAAATCCAATACCTTTTTATAATAGAAACTCTCAGAAAACTAGAAATAGAAGGGAAATTCCTCAACATGATAAAGGGTATTTGTTTTAATCTACAGCTAACATCATACTGAATGATAAAGATGGAAAGTTATCCCTATAAGATTAGGAACAAGAAATGATGCCTGCTTAAATTGCTGCTACTGAATAGTGTACTGGAAATCACAGACAGCGATTAGAAGGAAAAGAAATAAAAGGCATGCAAATTGGAAAGAGTTGTGAAAGTATCTCCCTCTGCAGATTACATCATCCTATATGCATAAAATCCCAAAGAATCCACAAGAGAGCTACTGGAGCTAGTAAATAAATTCAACATTGAAGGGCACAAGATCGATACATAGAAATCAGGTGTTTCTAAACACCAATAATAAACAATCTAAAATATAAATTAAGAAAGTGATTCCATTTATAATAGCATCTAAAAAAATTAAGTACTTCGGAATAAGTTTAGTCAAGGAAGCAAAAGACATGCCGAAAACTACAAAACACTGTTAAAAGAAAGAAAACCTAAACAAATGGAAAGGCATCCATCCTGTGTGTTGATGAAGGCTTAATCCTTTACAACGTTGAATTTCACAACTTCGTGGATATGACAACAAAAGCACAGGGAGCAAAAGAAAACATAGATAATAACACTATATCGTAATTAAAAATTTTCGCACATGAAAGACTAATATCAAGAAAGTGAAAGACAACCTACAGAATGAAATATTTATAAATCATATATCTGTTAAGGAATTAATATCCAGATGACATAAAGAACTCTACAATTCAACAACAAAAAGCCAAACAACTCAATTAAAAACTGAGCAAAGGACTTAAATGAACAGCTCCCCAAGGAAGTCATACAAATGGCCAATAATTACATGAAAAGATGTTCAACATCACTAGTCATCAGGGAAATGCAAATCCAAACCACAGTGATGTAGCACCACTTCACACCTATTGGGATAACTATAATAAAAAGAAGGGGGTAAAAGTGTCATTTAGGATGTGGAGAAGTTGGAACCCTGCCGTTTTGCTGGTGGATGGAAACTGGTGCAGCTGCTGTAGAAAACAGCGTGGCAGTTCCTCAAAACATTAAGCATAGAGCTACCACAGGACCCAGCAATTTCACCTCTGCATATATATTTAAATAAACTGAAAGCAGGGACTTGCACAGGTATTTGTACACCAATATTCACAGCAGCATTATACTCAAAAGCCAGAAGACTCAAAACATCCAATTGCCCATTGACAGATGAAGAGAGAAAAAAAGTCATATATACAATGGAATATTATTCAACCATAAAAAATGACATTTTGACATATGCTACAACATGAGTAGACCTTGAAGACATCGTGCTAAATGAAATAAGCCAGAATCGGAAAGCCAAATGTTGTGTGATTCCCCTCACATGAGGTTACCCAGAGTAGGCAAATTTATCAAGACAGAAAGTGAGAAAGAAATTTGCTTAATATAGTAGCTTGTATTTCTAAGTTCTGTAGAGGTCATACAATAAGGAAGGCAGGCTACTTATTAAATCAAGGACACAATATGGTTCTCTCAGGTAACACAAACTGCATGGCCTCAAATTAGGGGAATAATCATCACTTTATAAAGTAATGTATTTTAAGGCTGACCTACAGGTAGAGATTTTTATGCCACCCAAGCAATCAAGCTTTGATGTGGATGTTCATTCCACATTCTGCCCTGATCCTCAGCTGCCAGAGGTGAGGCTGCACTGGCCTCCACACTACCTGCCTCCCTTCACGGCTTCAGGATCAGAGAGCTGGGAGGCTCCTACATACACGGACATCTTGGACATCTTATGGATTTAACACTTTCTTTTTTTGTTGTTTGTTTGTTTGGCTTTTTCTTTTTTTTTCTAAAGACAGGGTATTGCTCTGGAGTGCTGTGCTTAGATCATAGCTTTCTGTAGCCTCCAACTCCTGGGCTCAAGTGATCCTTCTGCCTCAGCCTCCCAAGTAGCTAGGAATACAGGCATGCAGCACCACAACCAGCTAGTTTTTAAATTTTTTGTAGAGACAGGGTCCTGCTATGTTGCCCAGGCTGGTCTCAAACTCCTGGCATCAAGCAACCCTCATGCCTCCACCTCCCAAGGTGCTGAGGTTACAGGAGTGAGCCATCATGCCTGGTCCAGGTTAAATACTTTCTTCGGAGATGGACTAGAAATGGATCATCAGAAATTATGTTTGTACTCACACATGAAGAATTCCAACAGCCAAAAATTTTTAGAACTCAATCAGAACTTGAGAACTTCTCTCAGTAGGTGCTACATGATCCAATGACGCGGATTCTGCTTTAATCAAGTTATTTTACAGTTATCCAAGTATTTCTTTTATTTTCCTACTAAGTTTTCAGAAGGGAGATTATCTATATATGACCTACACCACCAAGCAGCACACCTATCACTCAGAAGGCTCCTGATCATTCTCTCATTTGAAACAACCTGACCAAGATTCCCCAACAATTTGTGAGACTCAACCGTATTCAAACTAAATATATTGTTTTCAATAGTCATTTATCAAATAGTTGCCGTACTATAGCAGAACAAGATCTTAGCCCAAAATTAAGTCACCACAGATTGACCTATTTATAAAGCTTATCAACAATCACATTTTGACAAAAATCAAAACTAATAGATGCTATCTCTCTTCTGTTTTTCCTTTTGTGAGATAGGGTCTCACTCTGTCACTGCAGCCTCCACCTCCTGCGCCCAAGTGATCCTCCCGCCTAAGCCTCCCAAGTAGCTGGGACTATAGGCATGCTGTGCATGTGTGTGTGTATCTGTGTGTGTGTGTGTCTGTGTGTAGAGACAGGGTCTCCCAGGCTGTCTTGAACTCCTGGGCTCAAGCAATCCCCCTGCCTTATCCTACCAAACTGCTAGAATTACAGGTATGAGCCACCATGCCTGGCCTGTTATCTCTTTCTTATTCCTAATTTGCTACCTCCAACTGGCTGAGGGCTGGAAATCCATTAACTAAATAGATTAAAATTACAAAACTCTGCACTGTTGCCCACACATACACATCAATGGTATCGCACATCATGGTTACACACGTCCCAGTGTCTACAGCACAGCGCTGGGAGGAAAACCCACGGACTCTGGAACACTCATCCTGGCTGCCTGAGAAAATGCCTTTGTATTTTATTTCTATGTAACTGCTTCCTCTGGTTAATTACAAATTCTTGAAGCTGCTGAATAGGCAACTTCTAGGTAAGTGATGCATTTCTACCCATAATAAAGTACTATACTGTGGAATACAGTTACTGTAATAGGAGTTCAGATCAGTTCATGTAGTCTAGAATGATTAAAAAGTAACTCAAGACATGACCAAAGACTGGAAAGATGGTTATAATTTGGATTAGGGACAGAAGAGAGAAAAATGTAGAAAGTAAAAGAGACAGATAATGTGGCACCAGATGAAACAGTACCTTAAGAACTGTTAATATGAAACATAGGGACATAGAGAATATTATACACAAAAAAAGCCACTGTAACAAGATTAATCTGCTGCTTTCAAGCATGACGGAGTAGTGAGACACTGTAGATGGGGCAATGAATTAGATGTGTTAATTAGCACCTTGAACTTGAATTGGTGTAAATGAAATAAACAAGAAAGAAAAATCTTTAAGGCAAGGCTTGAGGCTGTACTGACAGGATTTAGGCCTTCTGAACGTCATCTCCCTTAAGATGACAATCCTGTCTCTTGCTGCTTTAGTCCACTCATAGAATTCTGTGAGGATGGAATGACTGTCTCCATAGCACACACACTCCCTCCAAATAGTAAACGCCATTCTACAGTCGTGAGTCGTACATTACTAACAAAGGGCATAATGAATAGGTAAGGGTCAGAAATGCTGACCAAGTCTCAAGCACAGACAAAACGGGGTGGTATTAACCAACAGAAAAAACAGAAACAATGAAAAACAAATATGCTTGAGCGAGGTAAAAGGTCTGTTTGCTTTTTATTTAATGTCTTGACATTGGGCCAAAGAACTTTCCACATGAATGATCTAAACACAAGACATTAAATATTTAAATGTAAGAAAATTATGTGAAAGAAACTTACATACAGAAACATTATTGTAGTAATTTTTTATACTTTTTCTATAGTTTTCAGAAGTCAACAGGAATTGTTTCTTTGAAAAAAACTGGTATCATACAAACACAAAAGACTCCTTATTCCCTTCATAGGACATCTAAAGCATAACTTACCCTGCTAAGATCTGGAAATACCATTCACATTTTTCTGCCATTTCTTTCTCAATTATCCAAGTACTAGAGGGAAATGGCATGATCTGTGTGCCTTCTACTACCTCCAGTAACTACAGAATTACCTGAAAAATACAGTTAATGGAGCAACGTCCAATCTGAGCAATCTAATATAATAACTGCATCCTTCTCGTCAAATCATTCTTTTATGTAAACCTAATACTTGGCATTCATATGACAAACTCCACAATTTGCATAGAGAGAAAATACACAACAGTAAGAGGCAATAATAAACATGATAAACTACTACCATATGAGAGAATTCACAGCTAATTCTCGATGTCTGGGTAGAATACAATCATTCATAACATTCAGCCCAAGAAATACAGACTATGGTATCTCTAATAACGCCAATTACCCAGGTATTCTTAAAAGTTCTTTTGAAAAGTTTTAGACTTGAGGGAGTGGAAAAGGGTTAATACATGCTAAATCATACCAAAGAAATAATTTTTTAAAGGTGAAGTCAAACTTAGAATTTAAGAACAAAAGAACTGTGTCGTACTTACTAGTCCCAGGGAGACAAATAAACTGGCCCACTTACCAGTGAGAACTGCTTCCTCAGGCTCTTCGTGAGTTGTTTCAGAGGAGTGTGAGCCCCGGGAAATCCAAGAGCTGTTAGTTTCTGATTGAAACTCAGAGTTTAAACTGCGGTTTTTATTTGCCTGTTGAAAGAATATCCTGGCTGTATTAATCTTTTAAATTAAAATTAAACATTTTGAAGGGGGAAATGTAGGGAATAGGCAATGTCTGCTTCACTGAATAACGCAGGCAGTCAATGTAGAAGGAATTCAAGAAATTGCCACCATCACCGTGAAGTGTAATCAATGTTTCCCAGAGGCTTCAGCAGTGGCACTGAAACCAGCTCTGAAGGGTTGTCAGGGAACAGGATGTTCACAGGGCTTTCATGTCTCATCCCACACTTGACTGACTAATAACAAAGGGGAAAGGCTACCTTCACAAAGAGATGTCTAGCTGACTCCACCTTGGCCAAAATTACCAAATACAGAATCACAAATTATGGGACAGACAGACTCAAACGTCTCCTGGTGTGAGGCACTAAGAAGTACACCACGCTGCCCATGTTTAATCTGAATCCACTCATTAGGAAACTGTTTAATCTGTATTCTTGCAAAAATGCTTAATCTCATCTAGTCTAGGCAGGGGAGCAATCAGATGTATCTAGATTGCGAATCACTCTGAAAACCAAAGAGCCTAGATTTTACAAAATGTTTCACACGTCATGAAAGAATGACTCCAAATTAAAAGAGAATACAGAAATATGACAACCAAAGGCGAGGTTAATCTCTGATTAAACTGTGGATCGAAAACAATACAAATAAAGGACATTTGGGAGATAATCACATAAATTTCAATGTGGATGGTACATTAATTTAAATTATTGTATCAAAGTTAGGTAATAGAATTGTGATTATGGAGAAAGATGTCCTGATTCACAAGAGATAGATGCTGAAGTATTGGGGTAAAATGTCATGTTCTCTGCAATTTACTTTCAAATGACTCAGGAAAGAAAGTATGAAGACAGAAAAAATGCAAAGGTGGCAAACACTAGCAACTGGCGAATCTGGATGAAGAATATGTAAATCTCCATTGTGTTAGCCTTTGAATTTTCTGTAGGTTGAGGGAGAGAGGTAGGAAGAAGGAAGAAAAGGCAGGCATTCCTCATTAATTCATACCTGGAAAAAATGGAGCCCAAAGAAAACCAGAGGCTTAAATTTCATGTGAACATCCAATGAGGACGATAGTGATTTTCTAATGTCAAATTTCGGAAAAGCCATAAAGACTGGAACATTCCTGACTAGGAGCACTTGCAGGTAATGTCCAGTCTTTTTCCAGAGGCTCCAGTCCTTCTAGATCTTCATATGTTTAATACCATCACTCATGGAATTGCCAGTTATTCAAAATAAGCCTTTAAATGATCATCATCAAACATTTCATCATCAATATCATCATCTATTGATAAAACTTAGGAAAAAATAGGACACACTTTAAAGTGTTGACTATACAATAATTTGTAATAAAAAGGCTGGTAAGACATAAGTGAGTCAATGAACTATATGATTTTGTTTTTATATTTGACACGAGAAAACTCAATTATAACTCATTATGAAAATAATATTTAACCTCTTTGAGAGGACATGAAAGAAAGATCCTGGCATGTTATCAAAAGTTAGGCTGTGGCTGGGCACAGTGGCTCACACCTGTAATCCCAACACTTTGGGAAGCCAAGGTGGATGCAGCACCTGAGGTCAGGAGTTCAATACCAGCCTGGCCAACATGGTGAAACCCTGTCTCTACTAAAAATATAAAAACTAGCTGGGTATGGTGGCATATGCCTGTAATCCCAGCTACTCAGGAGGCTGAAGCAGGAGAATCGCTTGAACCCAGGAGGCAGAGGTGGCAGTGAGCCAAGATTGCACCATTGCACTCCAGCCTCAATGACAAAGTGAGATTCTGTCTCAAAAAAAAAGAATGTGATAAATGTGGCATCATAAATAAATGGGAAGAGAGCAGCAGGCTCTTCAGAAAATGAGAGCCTATCATAGGAGAAGTAAAAGGAAGAAAGGGAAGAACCAAGGAAGAGAGAGGGGGAGGGAGGAAGGGGAAGGGAGGGAGAGCAGGGGGGAGGGAGGGAGAGAAAGAGGACACTGCAGGGGTTCTCGATGTTGTAATACCCAGCTCTGCAAGGTCAAGATAAAACAAGAACTCTCAGTCAGTCATGGTCTTCTAAGCTGGCACTGCCTTTTTAGAGGTTAATTTTGCAATCAACATTAAGTCTCAACAACACTCATCACCTTGACTTAGCAATTTCACCTCCAAGAATCTGGCATACTAAAACAATCAAAGATCAAATACACTCAGGTCAATAATTCTTCATCCACAATTACACAATCCAACAAAGTCTAAAAAATCTCTTGGCAGCAAAACCTGTCCTCAATGGAGGTGATGCTACTTATAGTTTCTATTTATCCCACTCAACTCATCAGATTGACCTTCAAAGTCATGCATAATTTGGCCCCAGCCTACTTTTCTGGGCTTACTTACCAATGCAGTCTCCTACAGGTGCTGTAAACCTGCCACACAAAACCCCTGGCTGTTCCCCAAACACAGCCCGCGTTCCTCACAACAGTGCCGTTGCTGAGGCCACTGCTGCTTCCTGACAGCTCCTCCTTCTCCCACATCCAAGGCCTGGCACAGACCCCATCCTCCTTCCAGAAAGCATCAGAGATACCTGCCTCAGTCAGAGTTAATTTTTCACCCCCATGATTCCCAGGCACATTCTGGTACCGCTGGATGTAAGTAACTCAACCTCACCTTCAGCTCTGTATCTGCTCTTTGCACCTGGCTGAAGTCTCAGAGAGCAGAGGCTAAATACTTCACGGCTCCCTAAATTTCTAAACACAGTGCTATATACTGAGTAGCACCTCTAGGTGACTACTCTGCACCCTAACGATGATAAACTGAGTGAAATCATATCAGGTTTAATATACAGAAAAAAATTCTGGAATTCCATCACTTAATAGGAGTGGCTATTTGAGTGCTGGCAGGAAGGAAGAAAAGGGGAGAAAAAACCAAAAAGTTGTGGCATTATAGCTACTGCAACAGAAAAGGAGAATAAAACGGAGTGGCAAGATGAAGACCAGGGAAATGTGGGTGACTACAGGACCACAAGAATCTTCCAAGCCTGTTGATAACGTAAGTTTCTCATTTTCTAATCAGCTAGTGTGGCATACGTCACTGTTTGGAGTCTTGTCTTCAAAATGTTTTCCAGCATCAAACACAACAATCTATGAGAAACCACATGGTGAGTAAGAGCAGCACACTCACGGCTCTGAAGAGCACAGCACAAGGCTGCAATAAAGACCCAAGTATGTTCTCAACCTGCAGTGTGCTCAGTGCCTGCACATCACAACTCAGGTGATGAAGGGATGGCAGTTTTACATGAATTAATCAGTTTCCTTCTTAGCCCCATGCCATCTCCCTCACCTGACCCACCCAAGAAAACACCCTTAAAAGGCTTCTCTCACACTGCTTACACACATTAAGCTTTTTGCCAATTGCCTGCACGTGCTCGGAGAAGCTCGCAATACCGTTAGTGTGTTAATACTCACACAGCTGGACCTCAGCAACACAAGACTTACTAGAAAGCGAAGACAATAGCAAAGCTGGGCCCAGCAGCCGTTCCCTAAGGAACTCTTCGCCCCTTACACTGGAGCAATTGATCTCTCTGCTCCTCAACCAGGAACCGTAGAGCCCTACAGGGCACACAGCCAGTTACTAAGGACTCAGGGCCTGGAATGAAGTGTAGTATTTTCCTCCAAGAGCTTGTATCTGCTATAAACCAGTTTAATTCTGCTATAAACAAGTAGACTTCTAACTAATATTAATATAAACAAGCACTATTTTTTCAGAGACAGGGTCTCACTCTGTCACCCAGGCTGGAGTGCGGTGGTGTGATCATGGCTCACTGCAGCCTCGACCACCTGAGCTCCAGCAATCCTCCTGCCTCAGCCTCCCAGGCAACTGGGACTATAGGCATGTGCCACTGTGCCCAGATAATTTTATATATATACATAAACTTTTTTTTTTTTTTTAGTAGGGATGTGGTCTTACCATGTTTCCCAGGCTGGTCTCCAACTCCTGGGCTCAAGTGATTCTCCTGCCTCAGCCTCCCAAAGTGCTGGGATTACAAGCGTGAGCCACTGCGCCCAGCCATTAACATTTCTACATGTGAAAAGATGTACAGAATATAAGCTATTAAAAAACATTAAAAATACTATGTCTCTCTTTTTTTTTTTTTTTCTTTTTTTGAGGTGGAGTCTCGCTCTGTTGCCCAGGCTGGAGTGCAGTGGCACTATCTCAGCTCACTGCAAGCTCCGCCTCCCAGGTTCACACCATTCTCCTGCCTCAGCCTCCGGAGCAGCTGGGACTACAGACGCCCCCCCCCCCCCCACCACGCCCAGCTAATTTTTTGTATTTTTAGCAGAGATGGTGTTTCACAGTGTTAGCCAGGACGGTCTTGATCTCCTGACCTCATGATCTGCCCGCCTCGGCCTCCCAAAGTGCTAAGTATTACAGGCGTGAGCCACCACGCCCGGCCAAAATATTGTCTTAATATAACTTACTGTTGTAATGCCTAACCTTGTTTTTACTGTAACTCGCTATTTTTAAATTTTCCCTTTTGTCTCCTTAATTACCCAGCCTTGTTTCCCATATGAATAAGACTCTCCCTTAGCTGGGAAAGCCGGACAAACTCCATTTGGCCTCTTGATTAACAAAACATCAAGGGCTCCTTACCCAAACCCCTTCCTCAAGGCGTTAACCTGTGTAAGCAGATCCTCAGCATTTCAAAGGAGCCCAATTAACTGATAAGGTACTGGAACAAACAATGTATGAAGTTCCCAGGGTTTTGCTCAAAGAGATAACAGCATAAAGCCTTGAGTCCGTGTCTGGCAGAGCATCCATATCGAACTCTAATGAAGGATTTAGAGCCCCGCACCTGGTTCCGTTGCTTCTTTTGTAACCATTTGTCTTTTAAATTGTTTCTCTCTCTGTAACCATTTGTTTTTTTGATTCTTGCATGTTTTTACTTCTGTAGAATTATTGCATTTGAGTTCCCCTCCCCTTCCTAAACCAAGGTATAAAAGTTAATCAAGCCCCTTCCTCGGGGCCGAGAGAATTTTGAGCGTTAGCCGTCTCTTTGGCCGCTGGCTTAAATAAAGGACTCTTTTTTTTTTTTTTTTTTGAGACGGAGTCTTGCTCTGTCGCCCAGGCTGGAGTGCAGTGGCGCGATCTCAGCTCACTGTAAGCTCCGCCTCCCAGGTTCATGCCATTTTCCTGCCTCAGCCTCCCTAGCAGCTGGGACTACAGGCGCCTGCCACCACGCCCAGCTAATTTTTTATATTTTTAGTAGAGACGGGGTTTCACCGTGTTAGCCAGGATGGTCTCGACCTCCTGACCTTGTGATCCACCCGCCTCGGCCTCCCAAAGTGCTGAGATTACAGGCTTGAGCCACCGCGCCCGGCCAATAATGGACTCTTAATTCGTCTCAAAGTGTGGCGTTTTCTCTAACTCGCTTGGGTATAACACTGTACTATGGGTTTGTTAAAAACTAAGGTAAAAGTCATTAAGAAAACAATACAAAGCATAAAAGAACACCTATCAAAATTACAAAAACTCCAAAATGAGTGGACAAAGATCCAAAAAAAACTAATAAAACATTTGAAAATTTACTTCAGCAATAAAATATAAGCTGACACAATCACATGGTGTCTTAAAAATAAACAGGTCAAAGAAAAGAGTATTTTTACATCAGTCCAGGAAAGTCAAAAGCATATACAGAGGAAGAGGGTTCTCCAAAACTCGTACGCTCCAGAGGGCTGAGGGGCCAGGGAAATCCACTGGCTGGCGGCCCTTCCGGACGAATCTGCAAAACAGACAGAGGTTCGAGGGTCACTGGGGGGGCACAGAGGTGGAGGGAGGGGCGCTCCCTGGGGTAGGTGTACAGGTCTCAGAGGGCTCCTCGGGCCCTAGAAGGTGGCCTTGGGCCCCTGGCCTCCCCAGAGTCCATCCACAGGGCACCGAGGCCTGTGCGCTGCTCTCTGCTGAGGGGGTTGTCTGTGCACAGTGTCTATTAAATGTCCTGCAGGAGGCACTGAGCCCAGGCACGCACATGGGCGCCTTCAGGGGACTGGACCTCCAGATACTGAAACACAAAGAGCAAGGATCAACAGGCAGAGCCCCATGCCCCCGAGCCCTGGGAGGAGCAGGAGGTCTGATGACACAGGGTGGGGTGGTGACCTGCCCCTCCACCCAGACCCTCCATGCCATCCAGACAGAAGAGCTGCACGTTAAATGTGTGCTGCTTCCTGGAGCACGTCATTGTTATCGCCCAATCAGACTTGATCCTTCCAACATCCCCACCAACCCTGTCTATGCATTTTCATTTAAAAAATCATTAATGCTTTGCTAAAACATGCATTTCTCACTTAATACATTCCAGCATAAAAAGATTATGGAAACCACTGTTTTGAAGAGTAAAAAACTGTGTGTGTGTGACTGTGTGTGTATATATATATATATATATATATATATATATATATATATACACACACACATATCTATAAAATACACAAAAACACACTCATATATGTTAATTTCAAATTGGAAAATACATTTAAAACTGTGACTTCCTGAATCCTGCCCCTCAACTCCTCCTAAGTGAGCATGGCCCTGACTTGTCTTCACGAGTATTTTTGTTGGCATCTGACACAGACACAGAACCACTGATGCCCAAATCAGTGCTCTCTACACACAGAAGCCTCCAAACTCATCTTGAGAAATGGGGCCATGAGGCCACCCGAGGCACCGAGGGCTCCATGGAGGCTAGGGGGTCCCTGGGACTGGGCACATCCCAGCGGGTCTTGGATCCTGGCCTTTCCCCTTCTTGATGCCAGGACCTACTGAGTGCCCGCAGGTGTGCAATGCTGGGCTGGGTGGGCTGCTTGTGTGGCAAGAAGCCTGGGGCTGCCTCCCTCCCTCTCACACCTTTCCCAGCAGGCATGCAACAGGGGGATTCATGATCAACCCAGTGGCTGCTCATGTTGAATTGGTGAAGCTCCCTCCCTGTTGTCTTCTGGGGACATGGAGGGCAGGGCTGGGTCCCCTCAAATGAGCTTAAGTGGCACTGCAGACAAGAACGCGCTGCATGGCCTTCAGAATCCTGCATCTGGTAGCCTGACCGGCACCTCAGCCCCTCCCTCATTAAAGCAGCCTATGGAAGGCTCAGCCCAGTGGGCTCAGGGCCTGCTATGGAGAGGCTGTCTGCTCCCTGGAGGATGTTCTCAGGGCATCCTTCACTTGCCTTTAGGGATTTCCAGCATAAGTACAAAGGCCACAACAGGTCAGGCCACAACAAGTGAGCTCAGGCTCTTCAGCAGCCTCATCCTTCAGCTCACTAGGTTTTCTGATGGGACAACAAGAGAGTGAGGGCAGCCATGGGCACACAGGCATTGTCTGCCTTCCCCTGGTCATGCCGCCCCTGCACACTCACGTTTCTGCCTCTTCGGGGATTTTCCCCACTTTTTCTGCAGGTGCCGGGAGAGGGCTTGTTGGTATCTGGGAGGAAGACAACAAGTGCGCATGTCCAGAGACCCCAGTGCAGCAAAAGCCCGGGGGCGGAGGGGGGCGGCCACAGCAGACCCAGACGTCACTGGGAACCCTTCCTGCAGGGTGGCACCAACTCTTCTGACCTCAGCCGGGCTCCCTTCCTAAACCCTGTGGGGTTGCTCAACAGGATTCAACGCTGCAGCCTGGGGACCAGGAATGGAGGCAATGCCAAGACAGTGGGCAGGAGGGCTGCAGGGGGACTTTATAGACACTGAAGACCCAGGACATTGACTGTCACGATGAGACCACCCAAAAGCACCCAAAATAAGAACAGGACACACCGAATCATGCTAAAAACCTAAGTTTTCATTGGAGGATGTTTCCCGTAAGTCCATGTTGCTTGGCAATTAAGTGATTTTGCCCCAAGGAGAGAATCAAGCTGCTGAGTGGCTGATGATGTCATTTTCTTCTGCCATCTTAAATCAAACCTCAGTGGGGAACAGACTCTCACTCTAAATTCTCCTTACCAAGGACACTGTGTAAGTCACCTATGATACATACGGTCAGATTCTCATATTTTAATTCAAATAGGGGTTATCTTTTTTCTTTGACAAAAGCAGGTGGCCTGACCTACGACGGTCCTGGGGCATCCTCATCTGATTCATATATGAATTCTTCCACGGGATCCTCTGTGCAACCTAGGAGGACACAGAGTGACTGTCAGGAGGTACAGAGAAAGCATGTTCCTCTGTGCAAAGCACGACCCAAAGATCAATGTTCTAGAGAAATGCACACACTCCCAAATACATTCACCACCACTCCACACGGACTCTCTCCTCCACACCTCCCCACCCCGATGCACCCTATTCCTATTTAAATGACATCACTGCTTCTGGGAACTGCAGTGGATGGCCACAGTTGTTGACTAAACTCTTCATTTTTTCACACCCAACTGCCCAACCTCATTTCTAGCAGGAAGCTCAAACCAGGGTGGCTCTCCAGCAGAAGTAGGGGGGAAAGTGTCACCTTTCTCAACACTAAGATATTTCCTTAGCAAATGGGTGACCCCAGAGTACGTACCACTTGCCCAAAGTGCTGAATCCCTCTGCAGAGAGAAAGGAAAACACTGTGAGCGTCAGACCATGCTGTGTCCTGTGTGTACAGGTCTTTTCTTCAGTTGCTGACATTAGGAAACCAGACAAGAAACAGTGCTCGAGGTAATGGCCCCAAAATAAAGCCTAGAAGACACCTGTGGAAAGGCACAAGAGTTTCGTCTAAGACTTTCGATATGATTTTTGTTGCAAAGTCACCATTATTTTCTAACAGTAAGCATTTCTCCTGAGGAAAATGTTATCTGCATACAGTTTGTAACTGAAGGTGGCATCTATGTGTGCCATCTGGAGCCAGCTCCTAGTTGCTCATGAACTCTCACATTATCCCACCAAGAAATTCTGTAACTTATCTATAATGTCCATGGTAAGGTTTGCATATCTTAATTCAAATGAAATAGAAAGAAACCAAGAGAAATACAATTCCCATCTTAGTGAAAGAAAGATCTCACTTCGACAATGGCAATGACTTGCTCTGAGGACTCCCCAGGAAGCTCTGCTGCCACAGGCTTGACACCTAGGAAACATAAGAGTCACTGTCAGCTCATGGGAGCTGCTGAAGAATCCCTCAGGCAGCTTTGGGTGCTGTGGACAGGGGGCTGGCGTGTGTGGAAAAGGTGGGATAACAGCACAGGCTGAGCAGCTGCTGGCCGTCCTCCTTAGTGGAGAAGGAAAGCAAAGGAGATCATCAGGAAAGCCCTGGGAGACAGAGCCTTGGCTCTCTAGCTAAGCCACCCTCATCGGTGTGAAAGCTGATCTCAAACAGGGTACACCATACAATGTGGCTGTTTCAACAACAGCATCTCAGGGAGCCTTCTATTCAAACCTGAGCTAAGTTGTACTTTTTGTTTGAGATGGTTTTGCACTGTCACCCAGGCTGGAGTGCTGTGGTTCAATCACAACTCACTGCAGCCTCGACCTCCCAAGCCCGGGTGGATCCTTCGCCTCAGCCTCCAAGTCGCTAAAACTACAGATGCCCCCATCAAGCCCAGCTGATTTTTTGTATTTTTTTGTAGAAATGGGGTTTTGCCAGGTTGCCCAGGCTGGTCTCGAACTCCTGGGCTCAAGCGATACATCCACCATGGCCTCCAAAAGTACTCAGATTACAGACGTGAGCCACAGCTCCCGGCCTCTGCTGCCTTCCTGATCCCTTCTGAGGGCATTTACTCCCAGGACCCACCTGCGCTGCTGTGTGGATCACCCCTCCTAGATGATTTCTTACATCATAAAATCAGCCCTTCTTTTAAAAAATATGCAATTCAGCCAAAATATTCTACAACATTTATCCGTCAAACATCTGTTTTAAGCAAAATTAAAGATTTGAAAATACAATTATCCTACCATTTAAACATGACATGTCACATGTGCTATCTGTCCTTCCGGTCTCCCTCTTCAACACACGCGTCCAGGGAGTCTGCTACTGCTCAGGCTCTCGCTGGCTCTGACACTGGGAGAGCCCATCCTGGAAGCAGCAGGTGGAGGCGCTGACACTCTCCATCCCAGCTGTGCAGGAATTCCAGCAGGAGAGATGGGCACCAGGCTAATGCCCAAGTTGTTCCTTGAGCTCCTGTTTGCTGCTGTGCCTTAGGTGCGTGTGCTAGTGAACTGCAGCATTTCTAAGGCTTGTGGTTACTATGTTCTTAAATACAACAGGACATGTCCTTGATTATTCTCTGCTCTCCACCAGGAGCTGAGGAATGAACCCATCATGCCGCTAAAACCCGCTGAGCTCTGCAAGTGTGCCTCACATTAATGACCACGCCAGATTCCACTGTAAAATGTAGCTATTCCTACGCGGTGTTAGGTGACCACTAAGACCGTCCTGTAATGACAGTGCTTAAAATCTCTACAGGCTGTCATACTTCCACACGCACACATAGGTGCTGGAACTCCCTGGCATGCTGATGAGTTATGCCAGGGCTGTCTGATAAACGCGCAGTAGTAGCCCATCGCATCCATGTTTCACCCATTCTTGAGTTCACATTTGTCTCTTCCATTTAGGAGACCAAGAGCTCGGGAAATTCATCTCCACACCATCTCTATCTGAGGAGTGAAGACAGGAAACTTACCTTCAGATACAGCTGCCATGGAGGATGAAAGGGCTGATTGACGTGACGTGTACAATGGTGATGAATTTTGTGTTTAGAATAGTAATCCTTGTGTTGTGCTTTGTACATAGGAACATGCTTTCTGGGGAAATGCACACACGCGCCCAAAGACATTTGTGATCCCTTTACACAGACTCCCTCCTCCATACCTCCCACCCTGATGCACACCACCCTCTTTCATCTAAATGACACCACTGCCTCAGGGACCAGACTGGGATGCTCACAGTTCTTTACTAGACTTCCCCTCCCTTCCTGAGTCCTTCCAACATCATTTCCTCCCTAGAATCCACCTGTGGTGCTTCTGTGTGTATCACTCATTCTAGAATATTTTATACTTGGTAAAAACAATATTTGTTCAGAGAGATTTCATTCCAGCCCCAATATTCTACATATTCATCAAACTTTTGTGTTAAAGACAATAAAACAAAGCTTTGAAAATACTCAATTATCCTCTATTTAAAGATAACCCCTACTTAGCAAGTGCTATCTGTCCTTGCACTCAACCTTCTCAATGCAATGTCTGTGTGTCGGGAGTCCCTTGCTGCTCACACTCACACTGGCTCTGACACTAGTAGAGAATGTCATGGGGGCAGCAGGTGGCAGCACTGACCATCTCCAACCCAGCTGTGCAGGAGGTTCCACCAGGGGAGATGGGATGGGTGGGAGGCCAACACCCAAGTTGTTCCTTGGGATGATATTTGGTGCTGTGTATTGATTGTGTTTGCTACGTAACTAAAGCATTTCTTTCCTTCTTTCAATAGCGGGTCTCTGTTACCGAAGCTGGAGTGTAGGGGCATGATCTCTGCTCCCTGGAACCTGTGCCTCCTGGGATCTAGTGATCCTCCCCAATCGGCCTCCCAGGTAGCTAGGACCATGGATGGGCCACCACACTGAGGTAGTTTTTTGTATTTTTAGTAGATACGAATTTTCACCTTTCTGCCTTGCCTCATCTCCAACTCCTGAACTTGCCTCAGCCTCCCAAACTACTAGGATTACAGGCGTGAGCCACTGTTCCTGGCCAACTGGAGCATTTCTAAGGCTTGTGATAATCATGTTATTAAATACAATAGAGGATGTTCCTGAGTATTCCCTGCTTTTGACCATGAGCTGAGAAGTAACCCCACCACTACGGCCAAAAGCCCGTGAGCTTGCTATGTGTGTTTCACACTAATGGCCACATCAAAGTCCAGTGTAAAATGTACCTACTGCTACCCTGGGTTAGGCAACCTTTGAGACCTCCCTACAATGACAGACAGTGTTTGGGACCTCTCTAGGCTATCATCCTTCCACATGCAAAAACGGATGCCAGAACTCCCTGGACTAATGGTGAGTTACGCCAGGGCTGGCTGCTGAATGCACAGTAGTCACCCTTTCTATCAACTCTCCACACATTCCTGAGTTCACATTTGCCTCTTGCATTTAGGAGATTGAGAGCCTGGGAAATCTATACCATCTCTATCTGAGGAGTGAGGATATAAAATTTACCTTCAGGTACAGCTGTAGTGGAGGATGAATGGGTTAATTTATGTGAAGTGTGCAGTGGTGTTGCAATTTTTTTTTTAGGAAAATTGCTCCTTCGGTTGTGCTCTGCACAGGGGAACATGCTTTCTGGGGAAATGCCCACACAACTCCCAAAGACACTCCCAATCACTCCACACGACTCTCTCCTCCGTACCTCCCCACCCTGATGCACACCACACTATTCCACCTAAATGACAATCCTGCCTCCCCGGACTCGAGTGGATGGTCACAGTTCTTTACTGGACTCAGTGTTTTTTATACCAAACTGTCCAAATCTCATTTCTGTCAGGAAGCTCAAACCAAAGTGTCTCTCCAGCAAAAGCAGACTAGTAAGTGCCACATTTTGCAACACTGAAGGTCTTTCCTTAGAAAGGAGTGCTCCCAGAATACACACCTTTCTCCTCAGCCTGTACCTCTGCCTGCATTGAGAGAAAGAAAAACACCATGAGCTTCAGACCATCCAAGTACCAAGTGCACAGGACTTTTCTTCACTTGGTGACATTAGAAAACCAGATGGAAAACAGTGTTCAAATCAAAGGAACACAGAAGAAGAACAGGGCAAACTGACTCGTGCTAAAATTTTTCTTGGAGGATGTTTGCTCTCAAGGTCATGTTGCTCAGCAATTAAGTGATTTTGCCCCAAGGAGAGAATCAAGCTGCTGAGGAAAAAGCTCACTGCCACTCAGTGCATGGCTGATACTGTCGTTTTCTCCTGCCGTCTTAAATCAAGCCTCAATGGGGAACAGACTCACTCAGAATTCCCCCCACCAAGGACACTGTATAAGTCACCTATGATATATAGGGTCAGATTCTCATATCTTATTTTAATTCAAGAAGATAAAGCGAAGAAAGTAACTTTTTCCCAGACGAAACCAGGTGGCCTGATCCTCAGTTGTCGTGTGTCACTATCATCTCTGGTGTTCCTGCGGAGTCTCCTCAAGAGGGGATCTCTTGCCACTAGGAGGACACAGAGTGACCGTCAGCAAGTGCAGGGCAGGAGCAGGGAAGAAAGGCTTTCTAGCCCTGACTGCCTCATCAATGTGAAATGGCCCATCTTAAACAGGGCACACCACCCAGGGCAGGCTGTGTGTCCCTGCAGCCTCTCAGGGCTCCTGCTTCTTAATCTGACCCGAGCTCACTTGCCCTCCCTTCCTGCGTCCTGCCAAGGTCATTTCCTCCCCAGAATCCACCAGTGGTGCTGCTGTGACTATCACCCCTCCTAGAAGTTTTCTGCTCGATAAGAAGCAGCCTTTTCTTTAAAGAGAAGATTTAATTCCAACCAAAACCTTCTATTTTTTCACTATCCATTTGTTTTTAGGACAATGAAATAAAGCTTTGAAAATACTCAGTTTTCCTCCCATTTAAAGATAACCCCTATTTAGCACGTGCTATCTGTCCTTCCACTCTCTCTTTTCCATACGTGTGTGTGTGTCCGCGGAGTCTGTTACTGCTCACACTTACCCTGGCTTTGGCACTGGGACAGCCTGTCATGGGAGCAGCATGTGGGGGTGCTGACCCTCTCTAACCCGGCTGTTTTGAGATTCCAGCAGGGAAGAGGGGCACCAGGCTAACACCCAAGTTGTTTTTGACATCATATTGGGCGCTACTTCTTAGGTGTTTGTATTACTAAGCTGGAGCATTTCTAAGGCTTGTGGTCATCGTGATTTTTGTTTTGTTTTTTTGTGGCAGGGTCTCACTCTGTTTCCCAGATGGAATGCAGTGGCACAATCATGGCTCACTGAAGACTCCACCTCTCTGGCCAAAGCAATCCTCCCACCTCAGCCTCCTGAGAAACTGGGACTACAGGAGCACGTCCCCACGCCTGGCTAATTTTTGTATTTTTTGTAGAGATGTGGTTTTACTATGTTGCCCAGGCTGATCTTAAACTCCTGGGCTCAAGTGATCCTCCTGCCTCAACCTCCCAAAGTGCTGGGATTACAGGCATGAGCCTCCCCATTGGGTCCAATCATATCTTTAAATACAATAGGACATATCCCTGATTGTTCTCTGCTTTTGAACAAGAGCTGAGAAATGACACCACCACTGCAGTCAAAAGCCTGTGACTCCCCTATGTGGGTTTCACATTAAGAACCACCCCAAAGTCCACTGTATTGCTACCCTGCCTTTCGCCGTCACTGAGAACATCTTACAATGCTGGGCAGTGTGTGGGATCTCTCTAGGCTGTCATTCTTCCACATGCACACACAGATGCTGGAACTCCCTGGTGTAGTGACGAGTTATACCAGGGCCACGTGAGGACTGCGGAGTAGCAGCCCATCACGTCAACCTTTCACTCATTCCTGAGTTCACATTCGCCTTTCCCATTCAGGAAATTGAGAGCTTGGGAAATTCATCTCTCCACCATCTCCAATCTGAGGACCGGGGATGTTAAACTAACCTTCAGGTACAGCTGTGGTAAAGGATGAAGTGTCGACTGATGCGGGGATGGAATTTTGTTTCTAGAACATTGATCCTTGGGTCGTGCTTTGCACAGAGGAACATGCTTTCTAGAGAAATGCACACACACTCCCAAAGGCATTCACCATCACTCCACACGGACTCTCTCCTCCATATCTCCCCACCCTGATGCACCCCTATTCCTATTTAAATGACATCACTGCTTCTGGGAACTGCAGTGGATGGCCACAGTTGTTGACTAAACTCTTCATTTTTTTACATCAAACTGCCCAACCTCATTTCCAGCAGGAAGCTCAAACCAGGGTAGTTCTCCAGCAAAAGTAGGGAGGAAAGTGTCACCTTTCTCAAAGCTAAGATCTTTCCTTAGCAAATGGGAGATCCCAGAGTGCATACTGTAGAGCTGAATCGCTGAGTGTGTCTGCAGAGAGAAAGGAAAACACTGTGAGCCTCAGACCATGCTGTGTCCTGTGTTCATGGGTCTTTTCTTCACTTGGTGACATTAGAAATCTGGATGGGAGATAGTGCTCGAGGCAATGGCCCCCAAATAAAGCCTGGAAGACACTTGAGGAAATGCACAAGAGTGTTGTATGAGATTTTCAAAAATGATTTTTGGTTGCAAAGTCACCACTATTTTCAAGAATGCATTTCTCCTGAGGACAATGCTCTCTGCCATGCAGTTTGTCACTAACAGTGTCATCTATAAGTGCCATCTGGAACAAGTTCCAAGTTGGCAATGAATGGGCTCTCACATACCTCTGCCCACCAAGAAATTCTGTGGCTCATCTGTAAAGTCCGTGGTAAGAATTACATATCTTAATTCAGAGAAAATACAAAGAAAGCAAAAGAAATAAAATTCCTATCTCAGACAAAGAAAGAAGACTTTACCGAGTGTGCTGCCTGGATCAGGTCCCGAGAATCCAGCGAGGGAAACTGCCAATTCTGGCGGTAGAAGAAGCCTAGGAAACATAGAGTCACTGTCAGCCATGGGAGCTGCTGAAGGACCTCTGGCAGCCTTGGGTGCTGAGGACACAGGGCTGGTGTGTCTGGAGGAGGTGGGTGAGAGCATGGGCGGAGCTGCTGCTGGGCCACCCTCCTTGGTGGTGAAGGCAGGCAAAGGACGCCATCAGGAGAGCCCTGGGAGACACAGCCTCGGGTCCCTGGCTAAGCCGCCCGCATCACTGTGAAGTAGGCAGTGTTCACACAGGCAGCCCTCATGACCAGTGACCACCCCAAGGGACCGACGGTCTACTTGGTCCCCAAGATGGCTCAGAACTCAGAACATTCTAAGCCAACCACCACCTGATGGCTGTACCAAGAATCAACTTCCCTTCAACTGACCAACCCCGCATGAGCAGTTCACTGAAAATGTGGCCATCAGGGCTGGCGCTTAAGTGACTGAATGAATTAAAATCTGTGACCCCCACTGTCTCACTGACTACTTATCTGAGCAACTATCTGAGCAGGCTGAACTAAGGCCTGCCTGAGAATAGGCAGTGTTTAAATGAAGCCTATTGAATAACTTGGGAGTCACACCTCATGAGAAGGGTACTCGAATTTAATGAGACACAGCGTGTGTTCAGTCATGCGTGAATACTGTATTACAGAGAAGTGTAAACAGAACTGCTAGTAACTTGAGTGGGGGGGATACGTAGCTCTAACTAACAGCATGGGAGGCTTCCTGATCACCTGAAACAATTAAGACATAGCAAAAGGCCAAGAGTACAAAATCATTTTACATCTGAGGCAAACATTAGTATTTCAGACCTTTAAAATAAGCATTTTAGTATTACAGCAGCAGAATTAGAACCTGTGTGGGGGCGGATGAAAATTTAAAGGAGAGAGTTATCATCCAAGCCAAGTATAAAGATGCGCCTTTTCCAGGGGAAAAGAAACAGAAGGCAATGATGTGGGACCTGTAACTTAGGTGTAAAGAGACACAGAAAAATTCGAACCTCTGAGGTATAAATCTGAGAAGTTTAACCAAAAAAAAAAAACAGATTTCAGAAGAAAAAATTATTACCTCTTATAATTTCATTGAGAACAAATTATCTATCTTAACAAAAGCTTATTTCTAAACCAAAATTTTAGTTTGGTATTACTGTATTTTCAATATTGTAGCTAATTTTAAGAAGACCTTATCAATAAATCTATCTACCCCCGTCAGTTTTGACTACAAAGATTTGCATAAACCTTTTATAACCTCTGATAATTTTTCTATTTTGTAACTTTGTATATCTACTTGATTGTGTTTATGTTTTCAAAAGGTCTTTAATTTAAAACAATCCTCAAAACCTCTTCACTAGGCCACTGCGTTTCCCACCAGAAGATCGCAGTCTATTTTCTAAACATCTCTGGATTCCAGCTGTTTCAACATTTGATTTAAGATTTTCACATCTCAATTTAGAGGACTTTGGCCTGTCATCTGCCTTTCATGGAACGTCTCACACTGTCATCGGTATCAAGATCTCCCGATATGACCAAGGAAATGCTGTTGCGTTTCTTCTGGGTCTATTCTATGCAAGTGTGTATAAAATTGGCCTTGGAAACAGTACATTTTTCTAAACAGAGGAAAATATTTAAGGCAGAAAGCTTGATGGCAGAATCAAAAATACAAACTGAGTCATAAAACTCTAAAACCAATTTGTAAATCTGTAGACAAACTGGAGGTGGGGGAAAAATACATAAATCAGGAAAACATTTAAGTACAAGTGGCCCATCTGAAGAAACTGCAGTGAGAAGATGGAAATGAACCTACCTTCACCTTCACCACAGCAGCAGAGGCTACCTCCCATTTTGGTGAGGAGTCTAGCTGGCAGTTCCAACACAGCGGCAGTTGAAACACAGCCAGCGACAGTTGAAACACAGTGGCAGCTGGGGTGGAAGACAGGATACGCATCATCACATGACCTCAGCAACAGGTCATCAGAGAATGTTCAAATGAACACAGGAACACGTGCCACACTCTGGGGTCCGACTGCTGCTCTCTAGACCAGTGCACTTTCACAGGGACAAGGGGCCAGAGTTCATTTCAAAATCAAAATCTGAATCCCACACCCACAGTACTATTCTCTGAGTATGAAATAAACATTAAATGAGGAAAGAAGACCTGCCTTCCAAATATATTTGATAGTGAAAATTTCAGGGTGAAGAGAGTCAAAACTAACACATTCAGAATAAAATGAGGTTCCTTCCTTGACTTGAAATACTATCCCCATCCCTCTTACTATTCCTGAGTCATCAGCAATTTCCATATTCAACAATTTTAAATTTATTCCAGATGAAAGTTTAAAATGCCTTAGTATAAATTCAATTTTTTTTTTTTTTTTTTTGAGACCAGAGTCTCGCTCTGTCACCCAGGCTGGAGTCCAGTGGTGCGATCTTGGCTCACTGCAACCTCCGCCCCCCGGATTCAAGTGATTCTGCTGCCTCAGCCTCCGGAGTAGCTGGAACTACAGGCATGCACCAACATGCCCAGCTAATTTTTGTACGTTTAGTAGAGATGGGGTTTCACCGTGTTGGCCAAGCTGGTCTTGAACTCTTGATCTCAGGTGATCCACCCACCTCGGCTTCCCAAAATGCTGGGATTACAGGAGGGAGCCACTGGGCCCAGCCTAAATTCAATTTTTAAAAGTCTATCTCTAAGAATATAACTCATAGTAATTGTATAAAATATCTTATCACCTATCTATATTATCTACTGCTTTTCTCTGTATGTAACTAAGTTGCAGACTTACTAATCTCCGAATCTCTTTGAGTTCTTGAGAGATTTCTCTGTGAAAGTATACATGAAAGACTGTCTATTCACCTGGAGATGAAGAAAAAAGAAGCATTGTATGTTCAACATACAATGATGATTTTCTAAAACATAAAGGATGATTTTCTAAATGGGGAGTTCTGATAACCTCAAACTCCAGGATTCAATGTGTTCGGCTCATCAATCAACACCCAGTCACAGCCATTCTTATCTCGTCATGAGAATTAGCACTTGGAAGGCAACTGACAAGGTCCCCAAAAGACACAACAACTGAAAATTAGAGAATAAAAACGAGAGAGTTACCATGTTTAAGACAAAGTGGATACCCATTAAGATATGAAATGGTTCAGTGAAAATTTCTGTCACCGCAGATTCATCACAAGCTTTAAGAACTATCAAATCAAATGGGCACTGATGACGTATAAAAACTGCATTAATACAGACCTTGCCAATTTTTCAGGGATTACCTAATTGAGAAGGTGACAGACAGGATTTGGGAAGGAATAAGTAATATTACCTGTCTAAATGGAGAATTGTAATTGTTAACAACTGAACAGAAAAATGTGTGTTTGTTTGCACATAATATACATATACTTGCATATACATACATACATATACATGTATATGCATATATATATGTATGCATGAGACAGAGAAATAGACAGTGGTGAGACTTAAGGAAAAACTGGAAAACAGATTCACATCTCCAATGCAAATTGGGGAAGAAATTGTTTTAAAAAATACAGAATACATTAAAAAAATAAAACCATCTCACTGGAGGAACAGCATTCTAAAGCAACTTTTAAAAACGCAGCTCATTTATAGGGAACAGTTAAAAAGAGCAAACGGCTTTCCTTCCTGCTGCCATCTGAGTGTTTACAGGGAATGAAAACTAAATGGCTCTTTCACATTGGTAGGCAAAGCCCTTAGAAAGCTTTGTCACGGTGTCAGCGCTAAATGATTGTTCAATTAATAAATCTGGAAAAATGTACAAAAACTAAACAGCCATTTCTTCCAGAGGCAGGAGCTGGCAGGCTGCAGAAGAGGGAAAGGAGGAAACCCAGATTTCAGTGTGTCTTCTTCTGTACCTTGTGAATGTGCTGCAAGTGTGTTATTCCTGGTGCGTTTATTGTGACTTTATTAAAAACATATAGATACCCCAAATTGCTGGCATAAAACAACCATTTTCTTTTGTTGATGCTTCACGGGGATAGGAATTCACGCAAGACACAGAAAAGATATCTTCTTGCTACGTGTTGATGTCTGGGGCCTGCAGAGAAGGCTTACCGGCGGGGGCTGAATCCACAGCAAGGGGTTGGGATCATCCAGAGGGGACATCACTCCTGGGCCTGCCGGGGTCATCGGGCTCGGCTGGAGGACCTACAGGAGACACTATGGTGTCCGGGGCTTCCAAGCAGTGGGGCAGTCTCAGGATATTCAGAGCCTTGACTGAGCGGCCAAGGGCGCCACAGGTGAGTGACTGGAGTAAACCAGAAAGAGGCTCGTGGCCTTTTCAAACATAGCTTGGGAAGTTTCTCAGCATCCCCTCCACATCACCTGGCAGTGACAAGTGAGCACTAGTGCCTGGCCTCATGAGAAGAGTCATAGATGCCCACCTCTCAAGAGGAGAATAGCAGAGAAATTGCAAACATGTTTAAAAATCCACATGCAAATTCCTGTTTGAAAATCTCCAGCACAGAGATACCTCTCAAACATGAGATAAAAGACCTGCTGCTGTATGACCCAGGTCAAGGGTAAGACACCTGTGTGTTTTCCTGCTGCTTCAGCCACTGTGGGTTGACTGACAAGTAAACACACACATTCAGGGAAATTAACCAGAGGATTATGGAGTAACAGGGTAATGAAAGCTAACGTAGACCTGAAATGCTGCTCTACAAAGGAAGCATTTCATTCACTCTGTTAACTTAAAAAAAATCACAACATTTATACATTCAGAAAACAAGAGGAGACTTTTTTTCTTCACTTCATTTTAGGTTCAGGGGCTTCATGTGCAGGTTGTTACATGGGTACATCGTGTCGCTGAGGCCTGGTATAAGACCTAATTAAACCAAGGAGCTTCTGCCACAACCAGAGACTTGATTTCTTATGGAAGTTTATAGCCCGCAAGGTGGCCATCCTGCAGGCTGGGAAGCGTGCCTCCTGCCAAGGCCAGAGCCTGGCACATGGAAGGAGGGGGAGTTGGGGCAGGAGCTTTACGCTGCACAGGCTGGCTAAATAGAAACCTTCGACAGGTTACAGGAGGAGCTGTGAATATTCATGAGGATGGTCCTGATGCATGCATACTGAACATACATGTAACATATGACCCATGTTCACCATGGGGTGGAGACATAACATTTAAATGTATTACAATTAGGCCCTATACCTCAAAAGGTCTTTTCAGGACACAAAGGCACACAAGTGCACAGCCTCTGTAAACCGGCCAGAGCCAGCCCATGGCGGGTGGTCTCTTCCCGGGAGAGAGTTACTGAAATCGGTCTCCCGTCCAGTTGGAGCTCTAGTTGGACACCCCTGAGCACCCCCAGCCCCGTGTCCTCCATACTCCAAGCCTCCCTTGAGGTGAGAAGGGCTGTGTGACCGGATCCCATGGAACACAGGCAAAGTGACAACGGCCCTTCCCAGGCCTCAAACCTCCTCAAGCCTCAGGCTCCTCGAGGCTCTGTGCTCTCCTGTGCACACGGCCGGGCACATGGGCTGGAGGTGCGGCCACCAGTCCCAGAGCCTGGAGGACATGCCAGGCTGTGCCACAAGCAGGACACGAGTGGACGGCATTAGCTCCCAAGACTTGAGGGTGTTCCTGTCCCCAAATACAGTCTCACCTGCCCTCACAGGTACTGGTGGTCTGGAGGCTGGGTGAGCAAAGAAGATTCGAGCCCTTCCTGGGTCACAACTTTTCAAAGCCCTGTGAGGCGTCCTGTGTGTGACCTGCCAGAGGAGTCTCCTGCAGAGATGACCTGGGGGCTACCCACTGGTGCTGGGTCCCACAGCCAAGGCTGGCCTCTCGCCACAGAAGAGCAACGTGCCCACGTCACCAAGCGCCTGTTAGCCCCGTTTCCCCAGGTGAGGAGGGCCGGGCCCAGAGCCCCACCTCTGCTCAGTGTCAGGCTGGAAGGGAGCTGGGGCTTCCCAGGGTGCCGCAGACACCCTACAGGCCACGGTGGAGGAGTGGGAGGGGGAGAAGACAGAACAAAACCACTGGCCCACCCAGGACCAGCCCCGTCTGCCAGGTCTGTGCCGGCTTCAGTGGCAACTAAAGTGTGAGCAAGAAACCCAGTGAGCCCTCCCGTCTCTCACCCACCCCGGCTCATGCTGCACCCCCAGCTCCCCACCCTCGCCCACCCCGGCTCATGCTGCACCCCCAGCTCCCCACCCTCGCCCACCCTGGCTCACGCTGCACCCCTAGATCCCCACCCTCGGGTCCTGGCACCCGGAGTGCACACCTCCCCCAGCATCCCCCAGGTCATGACTTAAATTCTAGGCAACTACATTTTTTCTCTTTCAGGAACACAAGGGTGAGAATTTTCTAGAGTCATGGAGACACAGGAGGGACCTGGAAGCGACTGGGATGGCCCCTGTCCTGCCTCCCCTGCCTCCTGCCCAGGGCCACACCGCCCCCCAGGTGCTTCCCTGGAACGCTGGGCTCTGCAGGACACAGACATCAGCAGCCCAGGGCACAGAGGAGCCCAGGGCCAGGACCGGAAGCACCACTGCCAGCACCCAAATCTGGGAAGCGGCTCTGGTGCCCCAGGACCTGGGCCTGCAGGGCCACAGACATCTCCCGAGCTGGCCCCAGCTCCTCTGGTATCACTAGTGTCAGGGAGGAAAGCCAGCACCAGGTGGGTGCACACCCGTCCAGGTGCACAGAGGACCTGTGGTGGTGACTGGGCTGCTGTAATTTGTGGAGCCATCCATGACGCAAAAGCCAACAGAGATGTTTGCTCAGAGCTAAATGCCAGTCCCTCCAAGACCCAGGGGAGGCTGAACTGCCGCCCTCGAGGTCCTGCCTGCACCGTCTCCCTGCCCCGGGCTCTCTAGGGGGCAGGAACCAAGCAGAAAGGAGCTTCAGGAACAAGGACACCTCACTGCCTGCTCTTGCCCAACCCCTACCTTGTCCGGGGTGTCAGAGGGGACAGCTCAGGTATCCCTCCACAGGCCTCATGGCCTTCAGGCTCAGGGGCAGAGGAGAGAGGAGTCCCCGAGGCCCCCACAACCACACAGCCGTGACGCCAGAGCTCCACGGAGGCCCAGGGATGATCTCAGAGCCATTCCCAGGCCTGGGCCTCACCCTAGAGCTCCGGGAGGGAGGCCAAGGCTGGGAGAAAGGGCAGGACCACAGGGGCTGCCAAGTGTCCTTGAGCCTGGGTCAGGAGAGGGCCTATCCTCCAAGGTCCCCTGGGGAAAGTGGAGCCTGCCTCAGGGGGCACAGCATCACCTCCCCAACCCCAAGCCTGGCTGCCTTCCTGATGGAGGAGCCAGGTGGGCTCTGGGAGGCCTAGAACCTTCTCACCCCTCCCAGCCCCAAAGGGTGCAGTTACTGCATCACAGCCCCCAGGGGACCCCTGACCGCAACCTCTCCGAGTCACACTGACCGGCAGCCTCCAAGGGGCCGAAGACTCCCACCCCATGGAGCATGGAAGACAGCCCTGGCAGGCCCAGGTGCAGACACGCAGGGAGAGATGGCCCCACTGCCGTGGTCCCCTACAGCCACCGCCGGGGTGCACTCCCTGTTTGGCAGCCACTGTCTAGTCCCCTACGCCTGGCCATACACGTGGGGAAGAAATCATGACACAGGGTGTTGACTGCGGCCTCTCCCTGCCATGTGACAGCTCCTGAGGTCCCTGAGGCACTCTCCCCAATGCATCCTGACCTCACTATATTTGCACCCCAAACCCTGGCACCCAAGCCCCACGCGGCACTCCCTGTCCTCAGCGCAGCGGTACCCCTGTCCCTGGACCCGCAGCCCGTCAACCTTCACCCCGTCCTCAGCACAGCAGCACCCCTGTCTCACGAAACCAAGCCCCCCACCCTGCACCCTGTTCTCAGCAAAGCAGCACCCCTGCCCCGACACCCATTCCCCCACCCTGACCCCTGAAAACGAGCCCCCGGCCCTGCACCCACTGTCCTCAGCACAGCAGCACCCCTGCCCTGAATCCCAGCCCCGCCACCCTGAACCCCGTCCTTTTGATGCCTTTTGATGCCCGGGCCACCCGCCCTACCCCACCCGTCCTCAGCACAGCAGCACCCCTGTCCTCTGACACCCAGTCCCAAAACCTGCCCCCGTAAGTGTTGGCCCTGAACCTCCCATGGCCCTGAAGCCGCATCTTCAGGTGCTCTGTCCCCAGCAGCACGTAACTCCCAGGCTGCCCGGTGGGTTGAGGCCCACGGCAGCCTCACCAAGGGCTCCACCCCAGAAACGACAGGCTTTTAGATGTTTAAAGACCAGAGTGGCAAAAACGCAGGAGAGCAAAGGAGCCTTGCCTAAGAGACCGCTCCACTCCAGCAGCAGAGCTGGAGGAGGAATGAGGGAGGTAGAGCGCAGAAGGGAACTCAGGACTGGGCCATCTGCTGCAGAAACAGCAGGCCCAGGACAGTGGCGACTTCTGGGCTCCCCGGCCCTCTGCTCATGCTTGCTCAGAAAGGGCTGTCCCGTTTACTTTGGGAGGTGGCTTTGGCGGGAGGGGCAGCCACACTGGGACCTCCGGCTGTGGCTGGGTTCTGGGCACCAAGCCTGCTGCCAGGCCGGCGCCTGCTCCTGCAGACCTGCCATGCCAATGCTCTCCAAGCTGAGGCCGGGTGGCCTGCGACGCTCAGCCCGCTGCCCATCACAAGAAGAAAAGCGCTTATCAGGGCGCTGTGTGCACGGGGCCACCTTCGCGCTGGCCGGTGCGGGCACCCTCAGCTGGCGGGACTTTCACCTTTGCCGAGCAGCGGCAGCAGCACCAGATGTCTCCTTCGCCCCTGCGCACCGGGGTCGCTGCAGAAAGGACGGTGGTTCTGACCGGCGGCTCTCCGGGGCGGGGTGCGGCGCTCAGCCCGGTCGCCCCATGCCTGCCCAGGGCTTGGTGGACCCGAGGGACACTGTGGGCATGGCACCTCTGGGCAGGGACTCCTGGGCAATCCGAGCTGCTGTACGCCCTGCTCTGGTCTCTGCCCGCCAGGCGAGTGCTGTGCGCGAGAGGAGCCGGCAGGGGCAGCACCAAGGCGGCATGTAGGAGAGGAGCGCAGACTGTGCAAGGGCAGGAGCGGGGCGGGGGCCAGGCAGGGGCAGGGGCAGGGGCAGGAGCGGGGAGCGGGCCAGGCAGGAATAGGAGCGGGTCGCCACAGGAGCGGGGCGCGGGTAAGAGCAAAGCCGGCCGGCAGAGGTAGGAGCAGGGCGCGGGCGGGAGCAGGGCGTGGTGCTGGGAAGGCCACCAGTAACCTGGGTCCGCTCACCTTTGCACGCACAGCCCCTCCTTTCACCAGGTGCACCTGCCTGCAGTCCCTGTGCTTTGCCCTTTTTGCTGCACAAAGACAGCAGGGAAGCCGAGCAGGATGCAAGATCTGGGACTGCTGGGGTTGCGACCCGAGGACTCTGAGACCACCACCCTCCCCGCCAACCGCCCATCCCTACCCCAGCTCCAGGCTCCCCCAACCAGAGCGCATCCCCAGCCATTTCTCCTGAGGCAGAGGCTGGGTGGAGCTCAGCCTCTGTGGGGCTAGAAGTGAGAGGAAGGGAAGATATGGGCAGGGAAGGGGGCAGGAGAGCCTTTGTCAGCATCCAGGGCAGTGCAGAGGGTGGGGGTCCTGGAGGCCTGGCCTGGGAAAAATGTAACCAGTTTTGGAAAAACAAGAATTAGGGAGGCGGGAGGCAGAGGCGTTGGTCAACAGGCACCAGGTGGCTGAGGCAGTCCAGAAGGGTGAGGGGCAGGCCTGTCAATGTCAGGCCCCGAGCTGGTAAGTTTCAACTCCCTACTGTTCTCTGGGAGGTTTCCGGAGAAACCAACTCCAGTGAGACAAATGTAACTTTCTTTAAGACTGGGAGGATCAATTTCTACATTTATTCAAAGAAGCAGTAAACATCTACAGGAGAATTTGGCTACTTTCCACCTCATGGGGGGAGTGTGGGGGGGGGCCCTTCCCTCCTCTACACAGGAAAGCACGGGGTGTGGGACTAGGAGAGCCAGCATGGAGCCCCAGAGAATCCAGTTTTCCCCCGAAGAAATGATGCCCAGGGGCATCACATTTACCTCTAACAAGGGGAAGCCATGGACCTGTCAGGGGGTTCCTGGGGTGAGGTAGGTGGTGGGTTCTGGGCTTCTGTGGGGAAAGTCCCTGTTCTTTCCACATCCCCCAGCTGCCTCTTGAGGTCTGGCCTGCGCCCAGCCACAGACAGATGGAGGAAGGGAAGCCCATGGGGCCATGGGATGGGAGGGCCCAGGAAGCTGGGCCTGGGGTGCCCCGGGGCCAGCCCCTCCTCTTTCTCCTGCATCCTGGCTGAGCTCAGGGCTGAATCAGTGATCTGCACATCACTGAAGATCTGAAAAAGTGAAGTCACCCTGGCAGGCAGGAGGAGGAGTTGCCAAGATGGGCTGGCTCGGACTTGGCCAACCACTATGTCCAGAGCCGGCCTGCTGAGGGGTAGGTGGTGTGGGCAGCCAGCCCACGAGAGGTACCCTAAACCACTGGACCCTCTGCTGCCTGCCACCCACCCCCGCCAGGCTTTACAGAGCTGGAGTTGGCTCCCTTGGGTGCATACAAGCCCCGTTTCTGTTGCTAGCAGCTACAGTCTTCACACTCAGGCCTATGCCCAGGGAAGGGACATTGTAGGTAGGGAGGGGCTGAGGGGGACTTTTGGCAACAAACAAGCTCCCGTGACTGTCCCCTAGGAGAATGAAGAGGGAAGGGGGTGGGCCTGAATAGCACCCCCCACCCCCACCTCCCAGGAACCTCTCTGGCCACATCTTGGCTGCTGCACAGACTGGATGCCTGGCTCAGCTCTGTGACCACCTCAGGGCCCATCTGAGCCTGCACTCCTGCCTGGCATCCCAGGCACTTTTCCCTTCTCCCCATCCCCACCCTTGGAGGGCTTGGGTGGACACCTGACACCAGGGGGAGATATGCTCTTCTCCTGGGGAAAAGGTCTGGGGAGCCTCACCTGGGTGCACCCCTGTACACTTGCATACGTGCACACATGCATACACCTGTGTTCACACGTGTAGACACACATGCACACAGATGCACGCCTTCCTCCACATGCACACCCAGGGACCTGACCAGAGGATCATCCAGTAGAGAACAGAGGTGAAGCCTGGGGCCTGATGGCCTCAGCAACTATAGGGAGAGGAGACAGCCCTGCCTGGGTGTGGGCTCAGGATCCAAAACATCAGGCAGCAAAAAGGAGCTCCTCGCCCACACAAGGGAAATGGGGCCACCCCCTGAGGTCCCACAAGGGGAGGTGGAGGCAGAGTGGGTTGCAAGGCAGGCCCTGGCCCTGGCTTCTCTCAGTTCCTCGGGTGAGGAGGGCCTGCAGGGGGCTCTGCCTCCCTTTCTTGCCTTCCCTTAGTCAACTCTCTCTGAGCCTCAGTTTCCCCAGCTGGAAACATCTCCATCTCAGAAGGAGGGGTTGTAAGAATTAAAGAGGAGAGAAACACGAAGGGTGGCTCAACAGTTAGCAGGTTTATTTCAAACCTGGGAGGGACTTCTGTCCAAGTTAAGTCAGAAGCCGCACTTGCCTACATGCGAAAAGTTTTTAAGGATTCAGGGTGGGAGAGTTTATCAGAGGCTTGCACTGCTCCTATGTCTCTTTGTTGTGCTTATCTGGGAGGGAGAGTTGTGTGTCCGTTCCCATACATCTTGCTTCAGCCGCAGGCATACCTCCCCTCTCCCGAGTCTGCTTTAGCTTCCCTATCTTAGTGCATCTGAAGGGAAAGGACTGTGATTATTAAGGCCCACTGGTTTACTGGGGCCCATTGTATGAGGGTGAAGTTTGGCAGTTACTTGAGAGACTTTCCCCCCTCCCTCCACCTCCCTCTGTGCCCGAGCTCTCTTATCTTTTACTGCCTGCTCTTTCTGGCTGCTGCTTGTAGTTAGAAGTTAAGTGATTTCCTTGAAATGCATGGGGCTAGAAAGAGAGCTGGAACTTAAAGTGGCGGTGTTTGTCTGAGATGACGGTGCTTCTGCTCTGTCACCCCTGCCTTTTGATGCCCAGGAACCCTGCCCTGCACCACCTCTGTCCTCTGCACTGCAGCAACTCTGCCCCTGACACTCAGCACCACACCCTGCACCTCATCCTCAGTGCAGCAGCACCCCTGGCCCCGACACCCAGCCCCAAAACTTGCACCCATAAGTGTTGTCCCTGACCTCCCATGGCCCCAAAGCCACATCTTCAGGTGCCCTCCCAGACAGCGGCACAGAACTCCCAGGCTGCAGGCCGGGTCTCAGCCCACTGCAGCCCCTCCAAGGGAGCCACCCCAGAAACCACAGGCTTTTAGGTTTTTAAAGACCAGGTGGCAAAAACGCAGGAGAGCAAAGCAACCTTGCCAAAGAGAGCCTCTGCACTCCTCTGCCAGCCAAAGCGGCAGAGCTGGAGGAGGAATGAGGATACATGGACACAGGGAGGGGAACACCACACACTGGGGCCTGTCGGGGGCGGGGGGGGAGGGACAGCATTAGGAGAAATACCTAATGTTGATGACGGGTTGATGGGTGCAGCAAACCACCATGGCCCATGTATACCTGTTAACCAACCTGCACATTCTGCACATGTACCCCAGAACTTAAAGCATAATAAAATAAAATTTTAAAAAAGGAAACCAGGACTGCACCATCTCCTTCAAAAACAGCAGACCCGTGCCACTCGTGGCTTCCTGGGCTCCCCGCCCCTTCGCCCACACCTGCCCGGAAAGAGCTGTCCTGTTTGCTTCAGGACACCGGCTTTGGCGCTTGGGACAACCACGCTGGGAACTCCCACTGCGCTAGGTTCTGGGCACCAGCCCCGCTGCCCGCGGGCGCCTGCTCCTGTCAGAGACCTGCCCGCCGCCCGCCACCAGTGCGCTCCCAGCCGAGGCCAGGTGGCCGGTCACACGCAGCCCGCTGCCCAGCGCAAGCAGAAAGGTGCTTCTCAAAGCCTCGGCTCCGCCGCTTGGCACTCTGGGCCACCTTTGCACTGGCCGATGCGGGCGCCTGCAGCCAGCAAGACTTACTTTTGTGAGCAGCCTCGGCGCACCGGATGTCGTCTTTGCCATCCCCAGTGGGCGCTGGGGCCGCGTCTGGAGAGACGGTGGCTCTGGCCAGCGGGGTGCGGCGTTAAGCCCGACCGCCCCATGCCTGCCCGGGTGAGGCCGACGTGGGCGTGGCACCTCGGGGCAGGGACTCCAGAGCACTCAGCGGCTGCGCGCCCTGCTCTGTCACTGTTGGGCCAGGCGGGTGCCGGCTGCTGGGGAGGAGCCGGAAGGGGCAGCGCAAGGCGGCGGGTGGGAGTGGGCACGGGCCGGGCTTAGCTAGGAGCGGGGCACGGGATAGGAGCGGCGCACGTGTAGGAGCGGGGCGCGGGCAGGTACAGAACGCGAGCAGGAGCAGGACGCGGAGGGGAGCGGGGCGCGGGCTGGCAGAGGTCAGAACAGGACGCGGTAGCAGCGGGGTGCCACTAGGCAGGGATAGGAGCGTGGGGCGGACCAGACAGGCGGGTGCTGGAAAGGCCACCAGTATCCTGGGTCAGCGCACCTCTGCAAGCACAGCCGCTCCTTTCAAACAGGTGCGCCCTTTCCACTGCACAAGCGGGCAAGGAAACCAGGTGGGGATGCAAGATCTGGTACTGCTGGGGTTGCTGGGGTTGCGACCCAGAAGACTCTGAGAACAACGCCCTCTCCCCAACCCCCCATCCCTACCCCAGCTTCAGGCTCCCCCGCAGCGCACCCCCAGCCATTTCTCAGAGGCAGAGGCACAGTGTAGCTCGGCCTCTGCATGGCCAAAGGTGGGAGGAGGGGAGGAGCTGGTTAGGGAGGGGGAAGGAGAGCCTTCGTCAGCATCCAGGGCAGTGCAGAGGGTGGGGGTCCTGGAGGCCTGGCCAAGAAGAAATGTAACCAGTTGTGGAAAAACAAGAGTTAGAGAGCAGGGAGGCAGAGGCGGTGGTCAACAGACACCAGGTGGCTGAGGCACTCCGGAGGGCTGAGGGAGGGGTGAGGGGCAGGCCTCTCACTATCAGGCCCAGAGCTCTAGCTCGTAAGTTTCAGCTCCCTACTGTTCTCTGGGAGGTTTCCCAAGAAAACTCCATTGAGACAAATGTAACTTTCTTTAAGGCTGGGATGATCAATTTCTATGTTTATTCAAAGCAGCAGCAAACTTTTTCTATGGGAGAATTTGGCCACTTTCAGCCTCAAGGGGGGAGTGTGGAGGGGGTGGCCTTCCCCCTTCTACACAGGGGAAGTGGGATGTGGGACTGGAAGCCTAGGAGAGCCAGCAGCAGAGAGGAACTGGAGCCCCAAAGAATCCAATTTTCCCCCAAATAAATGATGCCCAGGATCACATTCACCTCTAATAACGGGAAGCCACTGGACCTGTACTGGGGGATCCTGGGGTGAGCCTACGACCCGGGGCTTATACCCAGTGCCTAGAACTTGGGGCTTACACCCAGAGCCTAGGACTTGGGGCTTACACCCACAGCCTAGGACCCGGGGCTTACACCCAGAGCCTAGGACCCGGGGCTTACACCCAGAGCCTAGGAAACAAAGCTTATACCCAGAGCCTAGGACCCGGGGCTTATACCCAGAGCCTAGGACTTGGGGCTTATACACAGAGCCAAGGACGTGGGGCTTATACCCAGAGCCTAGGATATGGAGCTTATACCCAAAGACTAAATCACAAGGCTTATACCCAGAGCCGAGGACACAAGGCTTATATCCAGAGTTTAGGACCCGGGTCTTATACACTGAGCCTAGGACACTGGGCTTGTACTCAGAGCCTAGGACATGGAGCTTATACCCAGAGCCTAGGAAACACAAGTCTTATACCCATAAAAAACGTGGGGCTTATACCCAGAGCCTAGGACCCGGGGCTTATACACTACTTATACTCTACTTTTAGTAGAGACGGAGTTTCACCATGTTGGCCAGGCTGGTCTCAAACTCCTGACCTCAGGTGATCCACCCACCTCAGCCTCCCAAAATGCTGGGATTACAGGCATGAGCCATTGTACCCAGCCATACAGTACAGAAGCAAGTTTAAAAATTAAATATTTATTTGAATAACAAGCTTACATTGGAGCTGCAATGTTGGCAATGCAGATTTTGAACACGGATCACAAAAAGCATGCATAAAATCCTACCGGCCCAGAGAACAAACCACTGCTCAGAATTAGGCTAAATAGCTGCTGCTTTTAAGAAAATAAAAGGCCTGAAATCAATATACAAAATTTTTAAAAATGTATTGGCCGGGCGGGTGCCTGTAATTCCAGCACTTTGGGAGGCCAAGATAGGAGGATCACCTGAGGTCAGGAGTTCAAGACCAGCCTGGCCAACATGGTGAAACTCTGTCTCTACTAAAAATAAAAAATTAGCTGGGTGTGGTGACACACGCCTGTAGTCCCAGCTACCTGGGAGGCTGAGGCAGAAAAATTGCTTGAACCTGGGAGGAGGAGATGGCAGTGAGCCATGATCATGCTATTGCACTCCAGCCTGGGCAATGGGTAAGACTCCATCTCAGGAAAAAAAAAAAAAAAAAGGTATTAAACACTACCATATACAGAACAATCTTTGTTATTGACTATATTTAAAAATTATTTGCATAGTTATTACATATTGCAAATGAGCATAATACATGAACTTTCTTTTGGAAGGCAATTCCTTTTTACATACAATAAGAAACATCTAATTTCAGCTGGGCGCAGTGGCTGATGCCTATAATTCCAGCACTTTGTGGGGCCAAGATAGGCACATCATCTGAGGTCAGGAGTTGGAGAGCAGCCTGCCAAATATGGCAAAAACCTGTCTCTACTAAAAATACAAAAATTAGCCAGGCATGGTGGCGGGCGCCTGTAGTCCCAGCTCCTTAGGGAGGCTGAGGCAGGAGAATCGCTTGAACCCGGGAGGCAGAGGTTGCAGTGAGCTGAGATTCTGCCACTGCACTCTGGCCTGGGCAACAAGAGAAAAACTTGGCCTAAAAAAAAAACAAACAAAAAAAAACCTAATTACATCACATAGCAAATATCTCGTTTTTCCTGTCAATAAACAGTTAATAGTATTACCGTAAATATCAGGAAGGCTACAAAAAAATAAGATTTCTTTTTGTCTTCACAGTGTTTTTTATGCAGTGAAGCACTTACTGTATTGAACAGAATGCAGTACTAGAAAATGTCCTGGGTGTGAGATGCTCTTGAGTGACAAAACTAGGCTTTTCTTTTCTTTTTTTTTTTGAGATGGAGTCTCACTCTCTCACCAGGCTGGGGTGCAGTGGCGCAATCTCGGCTCACTGCAACCTCTGCCCCCCGGGTTCAAGTGATTCTCCTGCCCCAGCCTCCCAAGTCACTGGGACTACAGGCGCCCGACACCATACCCGGCTAATTTTTTTGTATTTTTAGTAGAGATGGGGTTTCACCATGTTGGCCAGGATGGTCTCGATCTCTTGACCTCGTGATCCACCCACCTGGGGCTCCCAAAGTGCTGGGATTATAGGCTTGAGCCACCGAGCCCAGTCCAAGACCAGGCTTTTCAAATCAAAGACAAAAGAATCATGCAACCCTCTTACAACTGGGATACCATCCTGTGCCACTTGCCAATACTGTCTTTCCAGAAAACCATTCAAGACACTAAAAAAAGATCAGACTTATATGATAAACATACATAGAATGAAAAGACACCAACTGCTATTTGACACTACTATTGGTAATGTCTGTCATATGTGAAAGTACTTTTTATTTTATTATTTGAGACTGAGGTTTGCTCTTGTTGCCCAGGCTGGAGTGCAATGGCACGATCTCAGCTCACCGCAACTTCCACCTCCCGGGTTCAAGCGATTCTCCTACCTCAGCCTCCCGAGTAGCTGGGATTATAGGCATGTGCCACCACGCCAGGCTACTTTTCTGTATTTTTAGTAGAGATGGAGTTTCACTATGTTGGTCAGGCTGGTCTCGAAATCAGAACCTCCGGTGATCTGCCTGCCTCGGCCTCCCATAGTGCTGGGATTACAGGCATGAGCCACTGTGCCTGCCTGTGAAAGCACTTTTAAAAAGAGAGCACGTCTGCTGCCTGGTCATATTCTGTACCTGTTCCCAAACCCCGAAGCCAGTGATGTCAGTGGCTGCGTGGGCATTGAACGTGTACATGATTCCTGCAGCTTTCCTGTTGAGCCGGACCATGTTCATCAATGCTTTTCGATACATTAATTCTACATCTTCTTGGATGACCACTAGTTTTATTTCATTTTTCAGAAATATCCAGCCACTGGTGCACAGCCATTGCCACTTGTGCCCCCAGGGGATCTTGTCAACTCCAGTATGTCCCCCCAGCACTGTGTTATCTGGCATAATAAATGTAGTTGGGCTGTAGTTGTAGTGACTCCTCCCAAAACAACCCAGGAGTTTAATACTGTTTGGCCACCGGTTACAGACACTGCTGCTCCTTCCGCTGCGGCTTTAAAAGCCTATCTAATCGGCTGGGTGTGGTGGCTCAGACCTATAATCCCAGCACTTTGGGAGTCCGAGGTGGGTGGATCACCTGAGGTCAGGAGTTTGAGACCAGCCTGGCCAACATGGTGAAACCCCATCTCTACTAAAAATACAGCAAATTAGCTGGGCGTGGTGGTACATGACTGTAATCCCAGCTACTCGGGAGGCTGAGGTAGGAGAATTGCTTGGGTGGCAGAGTAAGACTCCGTCTCAAAAAAAAAAGTTATCTAATCAGGGACGTCACCTTTCCCTGCCAGTCATTTTGTTACCAAGGAAAGAAAACATATTCAAATCAATTTTTAGTTCAGAAAATGTTTTACTGTATCTTTTAACTTTTTTATTGTTCTGCATTTTTTACGTTAAAAACACCTACCATATATATTTTTTTCTGTTTTGTTTCCTTCTTTTTCAAGAAATGTTTTTGTTACTTTCCTTTTTGGTTTTTTCACTGACCCTTACCATTATTTATATACCATGTACCTAGAGAGTTTCCAACGTTTATCTTGTTATTGGTTTTTAATTTTATGCCATTTTGGTCTGAGAAGATACTTGCTATGATTTTCATTTTTTAAATGCTTTTTTGAGATTTGTTTTGTGGCCTAAAATGTGGTCTATCCTGGAGAACGTTTTGTGAGCTGATGAGAAGAATGCACGTTCTGCAGTTGGTGGGTGAAATGTTCTGTAATTACCTGTGAGGTCCCTTTGACTTCTCTTGGAGTCAGTCTGGTCTTTGTTACTTTTCTGCCTAGAGGGTGTGTCTGTTGCTGAAAGTGGGTGTTGGAGTCCCCAGCTATTATTGTCTGTCTCTGTCTGTTGCTCGAATAACTCTTACTTTAATAACTGGGGCTCCTGTGTCAGGTGTGTTTACACTGACAACTGTCCTACCTTCTTGCTGAATTGATCACTTTATCATTTTATAATGACCTTTATTTTCTATTTTTGTGCTTTTTTGACTTAAAGCCTACTTTGTGTGACAAGCATAGCTGCACATACTCACTTTTGGTAACACCTTTCATTTCTTATCATCTTCATTGAATCTCACTTCTTCACATTTACCAAAATGTCTACTTTTGAGCCATGGCAATTCTTTGAATCTTCAGATCCACCACATGCTGATCAAGCCTTCCTTTTTGTCTGTACTCTGAGGAATCCCAAACCGGCATTTTTGCAAGGAAGTCTAGGAGGGAAACATAAATCTATGTGTCAGAAGAATTAACATAGAAAATAGTGTGTCCTGGTTAACAAAAGTTCTCATTGTAAAGTGTTATGCACAAGACTATGAAATTTCATGTGCCATAAATAAAATTGTCTTGATTTGTCTAAAACTACGTTTTGTCTAAAACTACTTTTAAAAATTACATGTTACTCTAATAAATGTATTTTTGGCTGGGCGTGGTGGCTCACGCCTGTAATCCCAGCACTTTGGGAGGCCAAGGCGGGTGGATCACGAGGTCAGGAGATCGAGACCATCCTGGCTAACACGGTGAAACCCTGCCTCTACTAAAAATACAAAAAAAAAATTAGCCAGGCCTGGTGGCGGGTGCCTGTAGTCCCAGCTACTCAGGAGGCTGAGGCAGGAGAATGGCGTGGACCTGGGAGGTGGAGGTTGCAGTGAGCCGAGACTGCGCCACTGCACTCTAGCCTGGGCGACAGAGCAAGACTCTGTCTCAAAAAAAAACAACAACAAAAAAAAAAACAAATATTTTTTCCAACTATATTCTTTCTTTTTTTCAAGATTATTTTGCCTATATTGGGTTCGTTGTATTTCTACGGGGTCCACTTGTCTACAAAAAAGTCTTTTGACAGGGATTGTGTGGAATCTATAGATTAATTTGGGAAACACTGACATATTAACGTTAAGTCTTTCAATCCATGCATGCAAAATGTCTTTCTTAGGTCTTCTTTAGTTTCTTTGAAAAATGTTTTCTAGGCTGGGCGCGGTGGCTCACGCCTATAATCCCAGCACTTTGGGAGGCCGAGGCGGGCAGATCACGAGGTCAGGAGTTCAAGACCAGCCTGGCCAACATGGTGAAACCCCGTCTCCACTAAAAATACAAAAATTAGCTGGGCATGGTGGTGTGCACCTGTAATCTCACCTACTGGGGAGGCTGAGGCAGGAGAATGGCTTGAACCCAGGAAGCAGAGGTTGCAGTGAGCCGAGATCATGTCACTGCACTCCAGCCTGGGTGACAAGCAAGACTTCATCTCAAAAAAAAAAAAAAAAAAAGAAAAATGTTTTCTAAGTTTTCAGTGCACAAGTTTTACACTTCTTTTGTTAAATTTATTCCTAAGCATTTTATTATTTTTGATGCTATTGTAAATGGAATTTGTGTTAATCTATTCTTGCATTACTATAAATAAATACCTGAGACTGAGTAATTTATAAAGACAAGAGGTTTAATTGGCTCATGGTTCTGCAGTCTGTACAAGCAGCATAGCAGCTTCTGCTTCTGGGAAGGCCTCAGGAAGCTTCCAATCATGGCAGAAGGCAAAGGAGAAGTGAGGTATCTCACATGGTGAAAGCAGAAGGAAGAGGGGGTGGGGGTGGGGGTGCCATATACTTTTGTTTGTTTGAGACGGAGTCTCACTCTGTCACTCTGGCTGGAGTATAGTGGCATGATCTTGGCTCACTGCAACCTCCGCCTGCCAGGTTCAAGTGATTCTCCCACCACAGCCTCCCGAGTAGATGAGATTATAAGCACATGCCACCATGCTCGGCTAATTTTTGTATTTTTAGTAGAGACAGAGTTTCACCATGTTGGCCAGGCTGGTTTTGAACTCCAGACCTCAAGTGATCCACCCACCTCGGCCTCCCAGAGTGCTGGGATTACAAATGTGAGCCACCGCACCCAGTCCATATAATTTTTTTTTTTTTTTTTTGAGATGGAGTCTCGCTCTGTCACCCAGGCTGGAGTGCGGTGGTGTGATCTTGGCTCACTGCACCCTCCATCTCCCGGGTTCAAGCAACTCTCGTGCCTCAGCCTCCCAACTAGCTGTGACTACAGGTGAGCGCCACCATGTCCAGCTGATTTTTTGTATTTTAGTAGAGATAGGGTTTCACTGTGTTGCCCAGGCTGGTCTCGAACTCCTGAACTCAGAAAATCCACCTGCCTCAGCCTCCCAAAGTGCTCACAGGCATGAGCTACTGCACCTGGCTGGGGCCTATATACTTTTAAACAACCAGATCTCATGAGATCTCACTCACTATCATGAGAACAGTACCAAGGGTATGGTGCTAAATCATTCATGAGAAACTGCCTCCATGATCCAATCACCTCCCACCATGCCCTACCTCAAACATTGAGGATTACAATTTGACAGTCCCCAATGTCATGTCCTTTCCACATTTCATGCCTTCCCAATAGTCCCCTAAAGTCTTAACTCATTCCAGCATTAACTCAAAAGTCCAAAGTCCAAAGTCTCATTTGAGACAAGGCTAGTTCCTTCCACCTATAGGTCTGTAAAATCAAAAACTAGTTAGTTACTTCCAAGATACAATTGAGGTATAGGAATTAGGTAAATATTCCCATTCCAAAAGGGAGAAATCAACCAAAAGAAAGGGGCTACAGGCCCCATGCAAGTCTGAAACCCAGCAGGGCAGTCATTAAATCCTAAAACTCCAAAATAATCTCCTTTGACTCCATGTCCCACATCCAGGGCAACTGATGGAAGGGGTGGACTCCCAAGGCCTTGGGCAACTCTGCCCCTGTGGCTTTGCAAGGCTCAGCCCCCGACACCACTCTCAAGGGCTGGTTTTGAGTACCTGCAGCTTTTCCAGGCACAGAGTGCAAGCTGCTGGTGGATCTACCATTCTGGGGTCTGGAAGATGGTGGATCTCTTCTCACAGCTCCACTAGGAAGTGTTCCAATGGGGACTCTGCGTGGGAAATCCAACCCCACATTTCCCCTCCTCACTGCCCTGGTAGAGGTTCTCCATGCTGCTGCACGGGGCAGAGCCTTCCTGGAGGACCTCTACTAGGGCAGTGAGGCTTCTGCTTAGACATTCAGGCTTTTCTACACATCCTCTGAAATACAGGCAGAGGCTCCAAAGCCTCAACTCTTGCACTCTGAACTCACAGGCATATTACCACATGGAAGCCACCAAGGCTTATGGCTTGCACCCTCTGAAGCAGTGGCCTAAGCTGTACCTGGGTCTGTTTGAGCCATGGCTAGGCTGGGATGCAGGGAGCAGTGTCCCGAGGCTGCACAGGACAGCAGGAGCCCTAGGTCTGGCCCAGAAAACCATTCTTCCCTTCTAGGCCTCTGAGTCTGTGATGGGAAGGGCCGTGGTGAAGGTCTCTGAAATGTCTTCTAGGCTTTTCCCCCATTGTCTTGGCTATTAGCACTTGGCGCCTTTTTACGTATGCAAATTTCTGCAGCCTGCTTGAATTCATCCCCTGAAAATGGCCTTTTCTTTCCAGGCTGCAAAATTTCCAAACTTTTACACTCTGCTTCCCCTTTAAATATAAGTTCCAACTTTAGGTCATTTCTTTGCTCATGCATATGAGTGTAGGTTGTTAGAAGCAACTGGGTCACATCTTGAATGCTGTGCTGCTTAGAAATTTCTTCCACCAGATAGCCTAAATCATCACTCTCAAGTTCAAAGTTCCACAGATCCCTATGGCAGGGGCACAATGCAGCTATGCACCCAGGTTCTTTGCTAAGGTATAACAAAAGTGACCTTTGCTCCAGTTCCCATCAAGTTCCTCATTTGCATTTGAGACCTCATCAGCCTGGCCTTCACTGTCCACATCACTACTAGCATTTTGGTCTAACCATTCAACCAGTCTCTAAGAAGTTCCAAGCTTTCCCTCATCTTCCTGTCGTTTTCTGAGCCCTCCACATTCTTGCAACCTCTGCCTGTTACCCAGTTCCAAAACTGCTTCCACGTTTTCAGCTATCTTTATAGTAATGCCCCACTCCTTGGTACCAATTTTCTGTATTAGTCTGTTCTTGTATTGCTATAAAGAAATACCTCAGACTAGGTAATTTTAATTTTATTTATTTTTTAAAATTTATCTATTTATTTTTGAGACAGTCTCACTCTGTCACCCAGGCTGGAGTGCAGTGGCATGATCTTGGCTCACTGCAACCTCCACCTCCTGGGTTCAAGCAATACTCGTGCCTCAGCCACCCAAGTAGCTGGGATTATAGGCATGCACCACCACAGCTGGTTGATTTTTTGTATTGTTAGTAGAGACGAAGTTTCACTATGTTGTCCAGACTAGTCATTTACTCCTAGCCTCAAGTGATCCACCTGTCTCAGCCTCCCAAAGTGCTGGGGTTACAGGCATGAGCCACCATGCCTGGCATAGACTGGGTAATTTATAAAGAAAAGAGGTTTAATTGGCTCATGATTTTACAGGCTGTACAGGAAGCATAGTGGCTTCTGCTTCTGGGGAGGCCTCGAGAAGCTTCCAATCATGGCAAAAGGTAAAGGCAGAGCAAGGCATCTCACATGGTGGGAGCAGGAGTGACAGAGAGAGGGGAGGGACTATACACTTTTTAACAAACAGATCTCAAGAGAACTCACTATCATGAGAACACCACCAAGGGGATTGTACTAAACCATTCATGAGAAAATGCCGCTATGATCCACTCACCTCCCATCAGGCCCCACTTCCAACACTGGGGATTATAATTCGACCTGAGATTCAGGTGGGGACATGGATCCAAATCATATCAGAATTGTTTTCTTAATTTCATTTTTGAGTGTTCATTACTAGGGTATAGAAATACAACTGATTTTTGTGTATTGGTCTTGTATCCTGCAACTGAGGTGTTTTGAGACAGAGTCTTGCTCTGTGCCCCAGGCTGGAGTGCAATGGTGTGATCTTGGCTCACTGTAACCTCCGCCTCCTGGGTTCAAGTGATCCTCCTGCCTCAGCCTCCTGAGTAGCTGGGATTACAGGCGCCTGCCACCATGCCCAGCTAATGTTTATATTTTTAGTAGAGATGGCATTTCACCATGTTGGCCAGGCTGGTCTTGACCTCCTACCTCAGGTGATCCACCTACCTCAGCATCCCAAAGTGCTGGGATTACAGGCATGAGCTACCACGCCCAGCCACAACTGAGTTTTGTATTTTAGTCCTGTATCCTGAAACCTTGCTGAACTCCTTCATTAGCTCTCATAGTTTTTTTGTAGATGCCTTAGGATTTTCTATATTCAGGATCATGTCATCTGCAAACATAGTTTTACTTCCACCTTTCCTATCTGGATGCCTTTTAATACTTTTTCTAGCCTGTCTGGTTAGAAATTCCAATACAATATTAATAGAAATAATGAGAGTGAACATCCTTGTATTGTTCTTGACTTTAGGGAGAAAGCTCTCAATCTTTTACCCTAAAGCATGAAATTATCTGTGGATTTTCAGAGATACCCTTTCATGGGTTGGGAAGGTTCCCTCCTATTCCTAGTTTATTCATTGTTTTTATTTTGAATTTTATCAAATGCTTTATCTGAAGTTACTGAGATGATTGTGGGTTTTGTCCTTTATTCTATTAATATGGTGTATTATATTGATTTTCATCTGATGGACAAACTGCATGCATTCCTGGGATAAATCCCATATGGTCATGATATATCATCCCTTTATATGTTGCTAGATTCAGTTCACTAGGCTTTTGTTAAGGATTTTTATATCTAAATTCATAGGAGATATTGGTTGGTAGTTTTCCTGTGGTTTTTTTTTTCTGGCTTTGGTATCTGGGTAATACTAGCCTCATAGAAGGAATTGGGAAGTATTTCCTCCTCTTCTATGCTTATGGAAGAGTTTATGAACAATTAATATTAATTCCTCTTTACATGTTTGGTAGAATTCACCAGTCAAGCCATCTGGCCCTGGGCTTTTTTGTGGGGGAAGGATTTTTTATTACTAATTCAATATCTTTTCTTGTTATACGTCTTTCAGATTTTCCACTTGAGTCAATTTCACTAGTTTGTGTGTTTCTAGAAACTTGTTCATTTCATCTAAGTTATCTAATTTGACACAGTTGTCCATAGTATTCCCTTATAATTCTTTTTATTTTGTAAGGTCAGTAGTAACATCTACACTCTCATTCCTAATTTTAGTAATTTTGGACCTTTTCTCCTCTATGCTTGATTAGCCTAGCTAAAAGCTAAAAGTAAATTTTGTTGATATTTTCAAAGAACCAACTTCTGGTTTCCTTTATTTTTTTCCGTTGTTTTTCTACCTCTATTTCATTTATTTCCACTTTGCACATTAATATTTCCTTCCTTCTGCTTGCTTTGAGTGTAGTTTGATCTTCTTTTCCAGTTTCTTAAAGTGGAAGGTTAAGTTATTGATTTGAGATCTTTCTTCTTTTCAATATAGGCATTTACAACTATCAATTTAGCTCTAAGTAATGTAGTAGTATTGGATATAAGGTACTTTTAATGAACTTAAATTGCTATGGTACTTAGATTTCTTTGGATACATTTTAAAATATGGGATAGTAAGCCAGGTGCAGAAGCATGTGCCTGTAGACCCAGCTACTTAGGATGCTGAGGTAGGAGGATTACTTGAGCCCAGGAGTTCAAGACCAGCCTAGGGAATATAGTGAGACCCTGCCTCTAAAAAAATTGTTTAAATTTTAAAAAGTGGCAGCACACAGTGGCTCACACCTGTAATCCCAGCACTTTGGGAAGCTGAGGCAGGAGATCACTTGAGCTCAGGAGTTCAAGACCAGCCTGGGCAACATGGCGAAAGCCCATCTCTACCAAAAATACAAAAATTAGCCAGGCTTGGTGGCACATGCTGTGGTCCCAGCTACTCAGGATGCTGAGCCAGGAGGATCACTTGAGCCCAGGAGGTCAAGGCTGCAATAAGCCGTGATCGCACCACTGCACCCCAGCCTGGGTGACAGAGCAAGACCCTGTCTCAAAAAAATAAATAGAAAAGAAAGTATGGGATAATAGTGACAGTTTATTTTTTAAACATCAATATATGTAAAATAACTTAGTATTTAACTATTTAAACTTATGATAAAAAAAAGCTTTAAATGTCAACAAAGGAGGTATATAGATTTTCAAAACTCTTTTAGAGGGCAATAAGCAAGTCTGAAGCAGGCTCCAGTAAAGGCCGTCACTGAATCTGGAGAAGTGACGGTGTCCAAGTTTCTCAGTGAAGCCACCCAAAAGGAATCGGTTCAGCTGGACAGGGAAGGCATTGTCTGCCATTATGCAGAACAAGAATGCAGAGTCAGAAATTAATGAGGTATTAAGAATGAAGAAAATTATACTGTTTGCACACCTGAGTTTGTGACTGAAAAATTCACATCATGATTATAAAAGTAATGATGATGATTAGAGCACACAAGAGCCTTTTAAGACAGATGCTATGTTTTGAAAACCTCCTGCTGGATGGGAAAGTACAAATGAGAACCTTTCCTTGGTTGGCACAATTCCTTCCCTTCCTGGGCATCACCTTACTAACTAGAACTAAAGAGCCATATTTGCAATGCTAATACCCAGCCCTGGGGAGAGCCCACAGTTGCCCATCTGCCTTACTTACCTCAGGAACACAATCGCTAACTTCCCAAACAAAAAGCTGCCCAAGTGTCAGCCACAGCTACCAGTGACCAAAACACAGGAGCTCCCAGAAAAGAAGAAGAGCAACAACCACAGGCTGGTATCAACTTAGATGGGGGACAGTAAGGACTCAGGTCCTAAGAGAGGGGCAGGGGGAACTGGCTGCAGAATAGAACACTAAGGAAATCTGTCAGAAAATAGTCAGGAACAAGGTAGGAAAAGTGTCCAGCCCTGATCTTCCCCCAGAGAAACAGATCTTGTCAAAAGAAGGTACATTCTATAAATTTACAGTGCCAGGCAGAGTCCCCCATCCTCAGAGAGCTGGAGTAGGGATTTGGAACAAGATCTAAGAACCCCCAGGTACCAGGGGACCCAGATCCTAGGACTGCTGAAGTACAGAAGAGGGCCAGAGTGGTTGCTGCCCAATGACAACCACTGACTCCTCCAGCACCTCAGGCTATCCCCAGTAAGAAGCATCCCAGACTGTGCATTTCCAACCCTGCTGAAAAGCGGGACAAGGAGAAAGGGCTGACTCTGCCTCAGCTGCAGATGAGGCTGTGCAGTCTGCAGACAATTGTGGGTTCATTACTGACAGTAGAAATGGCACTGGAAATTGTCGGGATCAGAGCAAAGGGGCTTCTGAGTGAAGTAGGAACACCAGCACTGACAGCAAAACCACCCAGCTAAACAAACAGTAGGATATACGTAATTCCAGCAAGGTCACAAAACATAAGATCAAAAAACAAAAATCGATTATTTTTCTATATACCAGCAATGAAAAATTCAAAAATGAAATTTAAAAAATAATTCCATTCATAATAGTATCAATACAATAAAATGCTTAGGGATAAATTTTACAAAAAATGCACTTCTTTGATACAATAAAACTTTTATACACTAAAACTGGTGCTGAGAGAAATTAAAGAAGATTTAAATAAATGAGGGAACATCCATATTTATGGATTGGAAAACTCAATCTTGTTAAGATGACAATTCTCCCCAAATTGATCTATAGCTTCAATGCAATCCTTTCAAAATCCCACCTGCCTTTTTTGCAGGAATTAACAAGCTGATCCTAAAATTGATATGAAAACACAAATAACCTAGAATAGCCAAAACAATTTTGAAAAAGAACAAAGTTGGAGGACTTACAGTTCCTAATTTCAAAACATATTATAAATTTACAAAAATAAGGACAGGCTGGGCACGATGGCTCATGCTTGTAGTATCAGCTACTTGGGAGGTTGAGGTGGGAGGATCACTTGAGCCCAGGACTTCAAGGCTGTAGTGAGCTATGATCACACCACGGTATTCCAGCCTAGGCAACAGAGCAAGACTGTCTAGAAAAAGAAAAAAAAAATCAGGAGAGTGTACTGGCATAGGGATTGACATATAGATCAATTAAACAGAACTGAGAGCTCAAAAATAAATTCAACATTTATGGCCAACTGATTTTCAACAAAGCTGCCAGAAAAATTCAAACTGGAAAGAATATTATTTTCAACAAATGGTGTGGGACAATATTCACATGCAAAAAGATAAATTTAGGTACTTCACACTAGTCATTAAAAATAGCTCAAAAACTGAGATGTGAGGAGCACCTCTGCCCGGCTGCCCCGTCTGGGAAGTGAGGAGCATCTCTGCCCAGCCGCCCCATCTGGGAATTGAGGAGCGCCTCTGCCCAGCCACCCATCATCTGGGAAGTGAGGAGCACCTCTGCCCGGCCACCCCATCTAGGAAGTGAGGAGTGCCTCTGCCCGGCCGCCACCCCGTCTAGGAAGTGGGGAGTGCCTCTGCCTGGCCACCCCGTCTGGGAAGTGAGGAGCGCCCCTGCCCGGCCACCCCGTCTGGGAAGTGAGGAGCGCCTCTGCCCAGCCACCCATCATCTGGGAAGTGAGGAATGCCTCTGCCCGGCCTCCCCATCTAGGAGTGAGGAGTGCCTCTGCCCGGCCGCCCCATCTGGGAGGTGTACCCAACAGCCCCGAAGAGACAGCGACCATCGAGAATAGGCCATGATGATGATGGTGGTTTTGTCGAAAAGAAAGGGGGAAATGTGGGGAAAAGAAAGAGATCAGATTGTTACTGTGTCTGTGTAGAAAGAAGTAGACATAGGAGACTCCATTTTGTTCTGTACTAAGAAAAATTCTTCTGCCTTGGGATGCTGTTAATCTATAACCTTACCCTGAACCCCATGCTCTCTGAAACATGTGCTGTGTCAACTCAGGGTTAAATGGATTAAGGGCGGTACAAGATGTGCTTTGTTAAACAGATGCTTGAAGGCAGCATGCTCGTTAAGTGTCATCACCACTCCCTAATCTCAAGGACCCAGGGACACAAACACTGCGGAAGGCCGCAGGGACCTCTGCCTAGGAAAACCAGAGACCTTTGTTCACGTGTTTATCTGCTGACCTTCTCTCCACTATTATCCTATGATCCTGCCACATCCCCCTCTCCGAGAAACACCCAAGAATGATCAATAAATAAAAAAATAGCTCAAAAAGAGTCACAGATCTACATATAAGAACTAAAATTACAGGCAGGGCGCAGTGGCTCACGCCTGTAATCCCAGCACTTTGGGAGGCTGAGGTGGGCAGATCACAAGGTCAGGACTTCAAGACCAGCCTGGCCAATGTGGTAAAACCCCATCTCTACTAAAAATACAAAAATTAGCCGGGCACGGTGGCGTGTGCCTATAGTCCCAGGTACTTGGGAGGCTGAGGCATAAGAATTGCTTGAACCCGGGAGGCGGAGATTGCAGTTAGCTGAGCTCATGCCACTGTACTCCAGCCTGGGCAACCAAGTGAGACTCCATTCCAAAAAAATAAAAAACCTAAAATTACAACATGTTTAGAAGAAAATAATCCTGTGACCCTGGATTATGTGGAGTCCTAATTAGGGAAAAGGAATCAGGCTGGTGGGATTGAGGGAAAGCAACAAGAAAAAGCAGATAAGCTGTAAGTTTTCCTTTCTTCATGGTCCAGGACACACAGCCCTCCTGAGCAAATAACTCACAATCTTCCTGCACCCAGCTATCACCAGACCCTCAGCTGATAGAAAAATGCAATTTAGTTCACTGCAACGTTGGTGTTATCAGTATACACAAAGCCCTCTTCAGTACACAGCACAAGCGCCATCCTATAAAATCCCCAGCAGGCCTTTGTTTCCTTGCAGTTACCTCCACACTTGCTAACTTGCCCACTGCTTCCTTGCAACATATTTTCCTACTTTCTCTAATAAATCAGCCTTTCTTAACCTACAACTGTCTTGGTAAATTCTTTGAACCATCACGCCACCAGCCCCAGATAGTCACCACTCACCCATGACATTTTGGTGGCCCATATAAGGACTCTCTCTCCTTACAGGGAATCCTCTCCATTCTCTTTCCCAACTTGTGATCCTTGGTGGCCAACATCTGAGCACAGAGACAACTAAAGGTCTCTGGCCAGACCTACACTCCAGTGGGACTGACAGGTGTCCATGTGGAAGCGTTTGACCCACCACCAGGTTCAGGTGAAGGACCTAAATTTACTTTCACTTTTCAGTCTCCCAGCAGCTGGCTTCTAGTATCCGACAATTGATGGCAACTGGCCAGGGCCACTCTCTGGTGTTGTCTGAAGGCCAAAGGGTGAATAGGGCTGAGTGCCCTGCCCAACAGGAAGGAAAGCTCTCTCCTATCTTTTCTGGTCAAAAGTCCCTAAACCCTACGTGTGACACAACTGACAGCAGAAGCTCGTTCAGAGCAAATTCACACGCATTTTGGGTGACTCGTACCCTCTCTTTCTCGCTCTGAATTATCCATCTTGTTCAGGACTTTGCTAAATCAGGTGATCCAGACAGCCTCAGAACAATGAGTCTTCCCTTATCCGCCCGCTCTTCTGACTGGCACCAGGCTGAGTTCTTCCTTTACCCTTTTTCCTCATACCTGGGCTGATCATCCAGCGTGAGTACCTGGACTGGCCACCGATTGTAAAGCCCCTGAGCAGCCGAGAGGTCTTTTCTAACGGAGGGAGGCCCCTTTAGAAAGTGTAGCCTGCATCCCTCAGCAGACATAAGTGGAGCCCTTTTCATCTTGGCAGGATATCCAGAGAGAATGCGCGGTTCAAATAGCCCCAAGCAGCATGTTTTCCAGTCCCATCATGGGATAAACCCCATCTATTCCTTTAGCCTCACCTCTAGGCTGCATTCTAAAACACTGGAGAAATTTAACCTTTAGACTCTCAAGAAGAAACGTCTAATTTTCTTGTGTAATACAGCATGGCCCCTGTGCAGAAAATCCTCAAATTAGCCTCCTCAGTCTTTCATAGCCAAAAGCAGAATAAGGAGGACAGGGCTAAAAAGAAAGAAAACCACAGGGACAAAAGGCAGGCTCAGCTCTTGGCTGCTTGACAAGCCCCCAGCCCCCTCCAGGTTTCCCTAAGAGCACTCCTCCAAATAACCGTCATTGGTACAAAAGGCTAGGCCACTAATAGGCAAACTGCCCTAATGGGATAAATGGGAAAAAAACCCACATGGCTTACCCCAACCCATAAGCTCGGCCGCTGGAAAAGGGACTGCACTGAGGACCGAAGGGCCCCTGGAACAGAATCCTGACCCCTGATGGCCTTAAGCTGAAGGGGCTCTCTGCTCCCGCTGGAGACAGCTCACTTTAACTGGTGGCTTGTGGAGGTAGGAGGAATTCATCCCATACTGTGTAGGTCTGGGGTGCTAAGGCTCTCCCTGATAGGAAATGAGCGAGAGGGGTAGGGATGCTGCCCTGCACTGTCCAGTGGCTGCAGGCTCAAAAGCCATCCTGTAAAGCTTAACCTTTTCCTCTATTCCTTTCTTTTCTTTTTCTCTGTTTCTGTTCAATCCAGGAGTCTAACCTTAAATGGGAAAAAACAGTTTGTAACATCCTAGCCCGATTTTATTGTTCTCTTTAAAACTCCAGCTGCTTACATATTATGCTGTTTTTGTGCACATTTTAAACTAACGGGCAAATTACAAAAAAAAAAAAAATTCAGAGCTCAAATATTTAACTTGCACTACAGAGTTAAACAGTCTTCTAAAGCTCTCGATTTTCCTCTCTTTTTTTCTTCCTGCTTTAGAACTGCTGTTACTAAGCTGCTGCTGCTGAGATAAGACTCATTATTTATGGTCTAACTAGAATGTAAACACTGGAAACTCTTTTAAAGTTAAGAAAAAAAAAGGTTAAAGAAGTTTTGTTAAACCAAACAACCTAGAATTTTTTAACCTCCCTTAAAGTTGATGGAAATAAATCCAGCACCTCTTTTAAATCTGTTTTGTTTTGTTTTGAGACAGAGTCTCTCTCTGTCACCCAGGCTGGAGTGCAGTGGCGCCATCTCAGCTCACTGCAACCTCCACCTCCTGGGTTCAAAAGATTCTCCTGCCTCAGCCTCCTGAGTAGCTGTGATTACAGGCATGTGCCACCAAGCCCGGCTAATTTTTGTATTTTTAGTAGAGACGGGATTTCACCATGTTGGCCAGGCTGGTCTCGAACTCCTGGCTGCAAGTGCTCCATCAGCGTCAGCCTCCCAAAGTGCTGGAATGACAGGCATGAGCCACCGTGCTGGGCTACATCTTATTCTTAAAGCGAACTCTTTGCATTCAGTTCTACCACAGGCTCTCAGTAATTCTCCAACTGCCTGTTAAGCAGCTTCACCCTCTTGATATTAATGCTTTTATAAGGGAGATAGTACACGATTGCTATTTGCAGAGGAACCTCCAAAACTATCACCCAGATGAAACTTCTTTATATTTGTCCTAGTGATGTTATTTACCCCCACACCACAACTTCAATGCGCTGAAGTACTAGTATTTGTTTAACTGTTTTTCTCATACTCTTTACAGCCCCTCTTCTTTCCTGCCTTCCTAAGTTTACCATATATTGTCATTTTCCTTAAATACGATTCTGTTTTTACTCTATCATAGCTAGCTATTGCCTCAATGGCTGCACCCAAGCACCCACTCTACCCAGTATTGTGTGTTGCTAACGTAACACACAATACTGACTGCTGAATATGCCCACACAGGCAGGCACTTGAGGATGACATTACACTCCTTCCTAGCTGTCACACTATCTATAGAAGAAATTGTTAACATACAAGCCCAATAATCTGGATTTGACTACATCACTTACACACACACCAAAAACGCAGGTTTAAGAGGGGGACCTAGGCCAATGGATGCCTCATGGCAATCATCCACCATGACAAAGTGGATCGGGAAGGCACCAGAGATGGCCTGTAAGGCAAACCTCTGCATTAGAAACTCCAAGGGGTTCGGCCCTTTCCTAGGGGCTTTAACACAAGTGCATTGCAATTCTGCCCTCAACTATAATCAGGTACACCAGGAACAGGTGCCATATGACGACTCTGATCAGCTCACTGTGGACCCCCACAGGCTTTCTCTATTGCGGGGAAACAACAAAGTTAATGCCTGCAAGATTGATGATGATGACTTTATGCCTATAAACAATTCAGCAACGGGGATGGAATATATAGGAATAGGGGTTCGAGACTAGACAACTCCTCATCCTCACTAATACATCTACATCTTTTTCTCAATTTTCCCTTATCCCATTAATATTTAGAAATCTTTATCTGTCAGACCCCACTTCTCCCACCTGTAATAATGCTCATAGGAGTTCATTTGTACCGTTCATTGTTAATGCAATATCTCATTTTGTGCCTTCTAGAATACAACAATTTCAAACCAAAATGTTACTGCAGCAATGGAATCAGCCATTAAGGGTACTCCATTAACTCTCCTTTAAACACAGCAGGACAAAATTTTAGGCTGCTAAATAAATGCTGTTCCCCCATAGTCCCACAGTCACCCTGCCCAATTCAAGTCCCAACTCCGGGGTTTAGGCCCATATAACCTCCTAACAGGCCAGTAATCCCAGGTAGGGCCAACTCTATGCCCCTGGTCAGCAGGAAGCAGTTGGAAGATGAGACCTTCACCCACATGACAAAGATTTGTCATTATTGCTCTGTCAGCAAGAAAATGTAGAGTCTTAATTAGGGAAAAGGAGTCAGGCTGGTGGGACTAAGGGAAAGCAAAAAGAGAAGGCAGATAAGCTGTAAGTTTGCCTTTCTTCATGGTGCAGGACACGCAGCCCTCTTGGGCAAATAACTCACAGTCTTCCTGCACCTATCACCAGACCCTCGGCTGACAGAAAACTGCAGGTTACCTCACTGGAACCTTGGTGTTATCAATACTGCACAAAGACCCCTTCAGCACACAGCACAAGCATCACCCTATAAAATCCCCAGCAAGCCTTTGCCTCCTTGTAGTTAGCTTCTCTCTTGCAAACTTGCCTGTTGCTTCCTTGCAATGTATTTTCCTACTTTCTCTAATACATCTGCCTTTCTTTACCTGCAACTGTCTTGGTAAACTCTTTTTACCACCACGCCACCAGCCCCAGATAGTTACTGCTCACCCATGACAGATTAGACAGAGTCCTTCAAAAGCCTAATGCATAAAGAAAAATCTGATAAATTAAACTGCATAAACATTTAAAAAATTTTTGCTCTTAAGAAGACATCACTTAGAAAATAAAAAGAAAAATAACAGACTAGAAAAAATATTTGCAAATCATATACCTGATCAAGGACTTGTATCTAGAATATATAAAGGCCTCTCATAACGCAATGGTAAGTACACAAACAATTCAATTAAAATATGGGTAAAATATTTGAACAAACATTTCACCGAGGAAGATATACAAACTGTTAACGAGCACACGAGTAGATGCTTGACATCATTAGTCATTAGAGAAATGCAAATTAAAGCCATAATGAGCTACCACTAGAATAGCTATAATTAGGTAAGACGTTGGTAAATTACAGAACCACCTGTTTCTGTATAATAAAGTTTTATTGCAATACAGCCCTCCCATTTATTTATAATGTATGGTCTATGCCTGCTTTTACACTATCATGGCAGAATTGAGTAGCTGCTACGGAGACCACAGTGGTCTGCAAATTCTAAAATATTTACTATCTGACCTTTCACAGAAAAAGTGACAAGTATTGGTGAGGTTGTGGTAGGTAAATCATACCTCAACATTGCTGATGGTGTGTCCAGAATTGGTGGGTTCTTGGTCTCACTGACTTCAAGAATGAAGCCGCGGACCCTCGCGGTGAGTGGTACAGCTCTTAAGGTGGCGCGTCTGGAGTTTGTTCCTTCTGATATTTGGATGTGTTCGGAGTTTCTTCCTTCTGGTGGGTTCGGGGTCTCACTGGCTCAGGAGTGAAGCTGCAGACCATTGCAGTGAGTGTTACAGCTCTTAAGGCAGCGCACCCGGAGTTGTTCGTCCTCCTGGTGGGCTCCTGGTCTCGCCGGCTTCAAGAGTGAAGCTGCAGCCTTTTGCGGTGAGTGTTACAGCTCATAAAAGCAGCGTGGACCCAAAGAGTGAGCAGCAGCAAGATTTAAAGCAAAGAGTGAAAGAACAAAGCTTCCACAATGTGTAAGGAGACCCGAGCGGGTTGCCACTGCTGGCTGGGGGGGAGGGGGGCAGCCTGCTTTTATTCTCTTATCTGGCCCCACCCACGTCCTGCTGATTGGTAGAGCCCAGTGGTCTGTTTTGACAGGGCGCTGACTGGTTCGTTTACAATCCCTGAGCTAGACACAAACGTTCTCCACGTCTCCATCAGATTAGTTAGATACAGAGTATCCACACAAAGGTTCTCCAAGGCCCCACCAGAGCAGCTAGATACAGAGTGTCGATTGGTGCACTCATAAACCCTGAGCTAGACACAGGGTGCTGATTGGTGTGTTTACAAACCTTGAGCTAGATACAGAGTGCCGATTGGTGTATTAACAATCCCTGAGCTAGACACAGGGTGCTCCAAGGCCCCACCAGAGTAGCTAGATACAGAGTGCCGATTGGTGTATTTACAATCCCTGAGCTAGACATAAAGGTTCTCCATGTCCCCACCAGACTCAAGAGCCCAGCTGGCTTCACCCAGTGGATCCCGCACCGGGGCTGCAGGTGGAGCTGCCTGCCAGTCCCGCGCCATGCGCTCGCACTCCTCAGCCCTTGGGTGATCGATGGGACTGGGCGCTGTGGAGCAGGGGGCGGTGCTCGTCGGGGAGGCTCGGGCTGCACAGGAGCCCACGGAGGCGGGAGAAGGCTCAGGCATGGCGGGCTGCAGGTCCAGAGCCCTGCCCCGCGGGAAGGCAGCTAAGGCCCGGCGAGAAATCAAGCGCAGCGCCGGTGGGCTGGCACTGCTGGGGGACCCAGTACACCCTCCGCAGCCGCTGGCCCGGGTGCTAAGTCCCTCATTGCCCGGGGCCGGCAGGGCCGGCCGGCTGCTCCGAGGGCGGGGCCCGCCAAGCCCACGCCTACCCGGAACTCTAGCTGGCCCGCAAGCGCCGCACGCAGCCCCGGTTCCTGCTCGCGCCTCTCCCTCCACACCTCCCTGCAAGCTCAGGGAGTGGGCTCCGGCCTTGGCCAGCCTAGAAAGGGGCTCCCACAGTGCAGCGGTGGGCTGAAGGGCTCCTCAAGTGCCGCCAAAGTGGGAGCCCAGGCAGAGGAGGCACCGAGAGCGAGCGAGGGCTGTGAGGACTGCCAGCACGCTGTCACCTCTCAATGGGAATGTGAAATAAGAGTCTGGTGGCGTTTTAAAAGGTTAATCACAAATTTACCATATTACCCAGCCATTCCATTCCTAGGTAATAAAGAGAAATGAAATTATATGTCCACATGGACTTGCACAGGGATGTTCACAGCAGCATTATTCATACAGCCAAAAAGTGGAAAGAACCAAATGTTAATCTACTGGTAAACAGACAAGTGAAATGCAGTCTATCTATACAATAGAATACTATTAAGAAATAAAAGGGCCTGGCGCAGTGGCTCACACCTATAATCCCAGCACTTTGGGAGGCCGAGACGGGTGGATCACAAGGTCAGGAGATCAAGACCATCCTGGCTAACATGGTGAAACCCTGTCTCTACCAAAAATACAAAAAAAATTAGCCGGGTGTGGTCGTGGGCCCTGCAGTCCCAGCTACGCAGGAGGCTGAGGCAGGAGAATGGTGTGAACCTGAGAGGTGGAGCTTGCAGTGAGCTGAGATCATGCCACTGCACTACAGCCTGGGCAACAGACCGAGACTCTGTCTCAACAACAACAAAAAAAGAAATGATATATTGATACATGCTACAACATGGATGACCTCAAAACCAGTACATTGAATGAAAGAAGCCCGATGCAAAAGATCAGATATTATATGATTTCATGTATATGAAATGTCCAGACGAAGCATTAAACCTAGAGACAGAAAGCAGATTAGCAGTTGCCTGAACCTATGGGTAGGAATAGGGATTGGTTACAAATAAACAAAAGCAGGGGATTTTTGGGGGGTGATCAAAATGTTCTAAAACTTGATTGTGATGGTGGTTACACAACCCTATAAATATACTAAAAATCATTAAAACACTTAACATGTGTAAATATTGTGGTATGTAAACTGTGCCTCAACAAAGCTGTTTTAAGAAAGGCTATAAAAATTACATAACTTTCTAACTGTAAATTACAAAGAGAGAATCTGGTTCTTAAAGGAAAAATATCAAAGCAATGACACAGACAAGCTCACACTAAGCCTAAAGTGGGTTGGGGTATAAATATACCATATAAAAAACAAGAAGAGATTAAACCACAAATGTGATTTCCCCCATTATAATAAGATAGTTTGTACAATTCTTTCCTGATGAATGTGTAAGTCTTGAATCAGACATTTTTTGAGAAAATATGAATTACCAAAATTGGTTCAAGAAGAACCATAAAATCAGAAGTTAAAAAAAAAAAACTTTGAAAAACAAGTACTGAAAGAAACATTCCATAAAAAGGCACCAGATCAAAGATTTTTATGTGCAAGTCCTTTCAAATTTTCAAGGAACAGTCAGTCCCAAATATTCATCAAATGTCTCCGAGGTTACTGGACCCTGTGCCGGGCACTGAGCTCCAACAGTGTTCACAGTCGGGCATTCTCCACGCTCTCACGGCACTCACAGTTGAAGAGGGAGGGGCAAATGTTAATCAAAGGTACCACCTCTAGGCCCAATTATTAACTTAGGCTATGACCTAGAGAAAAGGGCCCCAATTCTCCAGAAAGTTGTAAGATATGTTCTTGACATAGATTGGAAGTTTGGAGAGTTTTCCATGACCTAGGGATGCTGTGCTGAGATCTGCCAGGGACTAAGCATTTCATAGAGGCTCCCATAAAGGCCCTGCCTGGGTCAAGGGGGAACATACCATGTTAGAAGGGTCACTATGGCTGAATTTCAGGGAGCAAGTGGGGAGTGTGGCACAATGAGACTAGAGATGTAGGCTGTGATAAGAAGACAGAGACTGGCAGGTCATCTTAAGGATTTGGGGGTTTTAGTCAAAGACTGATAGGAGATGATTAAAGCCTTTAAATGCATTAAAGCAGAACAAAAAGACATTTAAAAAAGAAAAGAAACATGATCAGATTTGTGTTTTGAAAATATCCCTCAAGCAATAGTATGGACAATGGACAGGAGATGGGCCTAGGGTAGATGTAAGGGAATAGGTTTGAAGGCTACAGTAAGAGTCCTGGTGACAAAGAATCATGGCTTGGATAGCAGAGGAGATTTAAGAGATGATGCAGGAGTTAAGCAGGCTTGGAAATGGATTAGATACGTGGTTAAGGAGAGAGAGGTGCATGGCGGGCTATAAGCAACTGGATAGATGGTGGTAGTGTTATTCACTGAAATAGAAAACACAGAAAGAGAACCAAGTTTTGAGGGAAAGACGATTTGTTTTCTGAGTAGAGACTGAGGTGCTTTGGGGGTGATGAAGGATAATGCTGAGCGAACAGTTTCAAATGTAGGTGAATTGTTCTGGGAAGACGTCTGGGTTGGATGAAGAAACTGTCAACTGCATATTTACTGAGAGGCTGAGTGAGAACTCTGAGAAAGATTAGATTGAAAAGAGAAGAAGACTTTAAAGAGCTCATCACTGAATTGACTGTAGAGGAGAAAGAACTGGCAAAGGAATGAGAAGGAAGGATTGGGGAGGTAGAAGAATGTAGTGTGGTGGAATTAAAAGGAAGAGTGTTTCAGAGAGGGAGAGGTCAACAGTGTCAAATGCTGCCCAGAAGTCGTGGCATCCTTTAGATATAACAATGTGTAGGTTGTATTCCTTATCTATTGCTGTGTAACAAATTACCCTAAACTTCAGCACCTTACAACAACAAATATATATTAACTGATTGCTGTGGTTTGAATGCGTCCCCTCCAAAATTCAGGTGTTGCCAATGTGACAGTATGAAGGGGTGGGGTGTTTATGAGATGATTAGGCCATGAAGTTTCCTCTCTCATTAATGGGATTGAGGCCCTTATAAAGGAGGCTTCTTGCAGCATTTGCTTAGCTCTCTCTTCTCCTCTTCAACCATGTGAGGACACAGTATTCCTCTCTCCCAGAGGATGCAGCAAGAAGGCCCTCACCACGTACCCGTGCTGGCACCTTGATCTTGGATTTCCCAGCCTCCAGAAACAGTGAGGAAATGAATTTCTGTTCTTTATAAATGACCCAGTCTTAGGTATTCTGTCACAGAAGCATGAACAGATTAAGATACTCATGCAGTTTCTGAAAGTGAAGGATCCAGGAGCTGCTCAGCTGAGTGATTTGGGCCCAGTGTCTCATGAGGCTGCAGCCATCTAAAAGGCCAGTAGGCCTGAAGGATCCTCATCCACCAAGGCCCACTCACACCTGGCTCTCCCAGAGTAGGCAATCTATGCAGGAGAGAAACGTTGAAGTCACATTGTCTTTTTCAACCCAGACTTGGAAATCACCCACCATCACTTCTGACACATTCTATTTATCATACGCAAGTCAACCAAATACAACCCACACTTAAAGGGAGGGAAATTAGACCTGCCTTTTGAAGGAGGGACTTCTAAGGAATTTGTGGACATGTTTTAAAACCACCACAGAGGTCAGGGGACCTGAGTGAGCACTATCTCTGCTGACTAATGAGGAGTGGGAGCTAGATTGGGGTGGGTTGAGAAGTGAATATGAGGCTAGAAAATGGAGCCTGCTAATGTAGATGACTCTCTCAGGAAGTGTGTAAAGGAGAGAAAATTGATTAGAATAGTGTTGAGGCCTGATATGTTGATAATCATTAGTCTGCAGGAATTAGAAGGAAATCCCAGAAAAATGGAGAGCAAATGGTGTCAGATTGAAGGAGAAAATCATAACCTAAAACATCCAGAGGAGAAAACCGCAACAAAAGGTAAGATCAACTTGATGGCTCTCCAACCTCAGGAGCAGCGGATATGAGGAAACAGGAGTGAGCCCTGGGCACCTAAGAGTAACCTTCTCCAGCGTTTGCAAAGCAACTGGCAGCAGAAGCTTAAGAGCAGTAAGTGCGAGTGTGAGCACCTGAGCCAGAGAGGCAGGGCGTTGCAGTGCCCACGGTAACTATGTGGTTTCCCCCAACACACACACATGCCTGTCCCAGAAGACTGGATGCTAACAAACCCTATCCCATTGCAAGTCCAAATTCCTTCCTGAAATTACTGGCAACAAGATGCTATGAAAAAATCCAGCACTCACATGTGAGCTAACAGGGAACTTCAAAAATTAAGACAAACACCCAACCAAGAATGACAAAATATTTGAGGAAAACTCTAACACTAAAAATGAGAAACACCACCCCGCACGAAGGAGAGAAGTCACATCTAAGGAAATAGAACTAATAGAGCAAGCAACATGACTTCCTCTGAGGGGGAAGAAACTGGCTCCGAATATCTTATACCTGAGCCCCAGCTTTGACATTCACAAGCCAAGAATGTGTCTTTTTGTATTCTGGTTCCACTGTGACCATCTTCTTTAAGGCAAAGGATGACTCCGTCTAGTTATCTGAATGGTGAAAGAGTTACATACTGGATAAAAACAGGTGGGCTTAAATATCAATATTTTCCCAGCACATCAAAGAATTGTTATGTATGTTATAATATTATGTAACCGACTCAAGATGAAAGGCACTAAAAGGGACAAATGGTGATATTTCATACCAGTAAAATAACAATTAACTTGAATTTTTATATATCTCACATAAGCGCTTGTAAATATATAAATCAAAATATAATAGAAATATCAGACTTCTGATAAGATGATGAAATGAAATTGTATTAGCAATTTTCTCCCTCAATACCTTACAAAATGAGCAATAAGTGGTAAATGCACTCACACACACACACGTGTGAGCGCGCGCACACACACACGTTGAACACGCACATTATCGGCATCGCCAAACTAGATCGGTAGTTAAGAAGAGAGTCTAGAGCAAAAGGAGGTCCAACTTAGCAACACTGCAGCCTCAACCCCCAGTAGCCTTACTGGAGAACTCACAAAACCCTGAAAATACTTGCTAACGTCATCAAACCTGGAGTGATGTAACCTGAATGGGAATCCTTATCTTTTACTTCTTCTAGGTAGTACATATGGATCCTAGAAAAGAACACGGGTTGGGAGGAAGTGGGGATGATTAACAGGTACAAGAAAAGTAGTTAGAATGAATAAGACCTAGTATTTGCTAGCATAACGGAGGGGACTATAGCCAAAAATAATTTAATTGTACATTTTTACATAAGAGTATAATTGGAGAGTTTGTAACACAAAGGATAAATGCTTGAGGTTTACCCCCATTTACCCTGATGTGATTGTTACACATTGCATGCCTGTATCAAAGTGTCTGATGCAACCCATAAATATATGCACCTATGTACCCACAAAAACTTTTTTTTTTTTTTTGAGACGGAATCTGGCTCTTGTCACCCAGGCTGGAGTGCAGTGGTGCAATCTCGGCTCACTGCAACCTCCACTTTCCAAGTTTAAGTGATTCTCCTGCCTCAGCCTCCCAAGTAGCTGGGATTACAGGCACCCACCACCACGCCCAGCTAATTTTTGTATTTTTGTATTTTTAGTAGAGACGAGGTTTCACCACGTTAGCCAGGCTAGTCTTGAACTCCTAACCTCAGGTGATCCACCCACCTCGGCCTCCCTAACTGCTGGGATTACAGCTACCACACCTGACCAGAAAAATATTTTTGAAGAGTAGGGTAGGTAAAAATGAAACTGACTCTCAGACAAAAGGAAAAATTTCAAAACTACCCACTGAATTGGGAAAATGTTCCAAAGAAGAAGAAATCCAAATTGACAAACTTTAAAAAGATTGTTTTAAAGCCCACTGACTGAAGGCCATCAGGAACATTTCTATAGTAGAAAATAGTTTGGTTTATTTACCTTGCTGCAGGAGCGGGGAAAGCACTCCAAAGGAACTGTAGAGGTCTCAACAAGGAATTGAAAGGGGCTTCTCATAGGATTTGGGCTTGTACTAGGTTATTTCAAGAAAAGCTGGAGAAGTGAGGATTAGCTGTGAGTTGAGGGTTGTTAATAAGTTAGGGCAATGCAGTGGCTGGGATATATTAATTCTAATCTAGGAAGTAGGACTCAGGTAAGACTACAGTCGTCATTGGTAAATGAGCAGCAGTCACTCCAGTTAGAAATGGAGAATGTTTTATTGTTTCCATGGTTGCAAAATGGCTTTTCTCTATTTTGTTCCAGACATGGTCATGCAGTAGCCTTGTCTATATCCCATTTATATTCTAGAAAGTATTCTTTATGTTTGTTTGGGAACACCATAACCTGACTCCTAGCTGCCAAAAAGGAAGTGTTACACTTTCTCAAGATAATCAATCTCACTAGCAGTAAGGTAAATACAAACTATAGCAGCAAATACCTCTTTGCACACATCAGATTGACAAAAATAAAAGTAGTAACACCCATTACCAAGGGAAATGTAAGGTAATCATTTTTCTCATACATTGATAATATAGGGTGAATTATTACAGCTTTATAAAATTATTATTGTGGAGAATTTCTAACATATCTAAAAGGAAGACAGTGGTATAATGGACTCTCATTATACCAGCTCCAACAATTGTCAATTCAAGGCCATTGATTTTATCCGTTTCCATCCACTTGTCTCTCCCCGATACCTTTCTGAAGCAAATTATTTTATCCATAAATATTTCAGAATGTCTCTTGACCATTATTACATCTAAAAATAGAAAACCAAAAAGTCCTTAATTTAGTGAAACATCTACGCAGTGTTCAAATTTTTTTTTAAGAGACGGGGTCTTGCTCCCTGCCCAGGCTGGAGCGCAGTAGCACGATCATAGCTCACTGCAGCCTCGATCTCCTGGGCTCAAGTGATCTTCCTACCTCAGCCTCCCCAGGACCTGGGATTACAGGCATGAGCCACCACACCTGACCCTGTGTTCAAATTTCCAACTGTCTTGTAAATGTCATACTTTTTCTATTTTGTTTGAACTGAGATCCAAATAAGGTCCACACATTGATACTGGGTGATATGACCTACAACCTTTTAAAGTAAGTAACATGGCCTTATACACTAAAACCAAAAATATACATACCCTTTGATCTAGTGATCCTAGTCCTAACAATGTAAGGTCGAATCTGAGACTTACTGTGACACTGTAATGACAAAAAACATGAAAACAGCTTGAATGACCATCGATGGGGAAAAAGTAAATAAACATGTACCTCTACAGTAGGAATAACTATGTCACTATTTAAAACAAGTAGGATCTGTAGTGTATTGATCTGGTGGCTGTCCGGATGAATTAAGCAAAAAAAAAGTGGTTAAGAAATATAGTTTATGATCTCACTTTAGTAAAAGCAAATGACAAATTCACAATCTCTAACATATATTTTATATATTTCTATGTGGTGTACATGTGTCTGTGTATCTTTGGAGAGGCTTACATGATTATGGAGAAATATGTACAGGCTTACATACCTGGGCAAACAACATTTGCCTGGTGATGGTGGTCACGATGGTGGTCAACAAAGAATGTATAAGAAGAGCATAAAGGGAGATAACAAACAGATTTGCAAAATTGGAAAATATTCACAGTATGCTAAGTGAAATGTATAAATCCAAAGTCTAGCCACAATATTGTTAAAATATGTGAAACTGAATATGCAATGGTAACTAGGACAAAGGACAACTTAATGTGAGGAGTAGATTTTTGTCTTGGATGTCTTTTTTCACAAGAAAGTAACATTGGAACAAAGAAAAAATAGCATTTTATATATTGTTATTAATTAAATGCATATTAGAACAAAACATGAGAGCACACCAACTTTTGTCTATTTGATTTTGTCAATAACATGAATGCAGAAAATGTTCAGATAATTATTCTGTACAAAATGGTGTTAATAACTTCAGTTCTTTGCTACCTCAAGGTAGACCTCATACTTGGTCAAAACCACCTCCAAACAATCCTGGAATGCCTGGTTTTATGCAGTTACCCAGTAACTCCTGTAAAACTAAGGTGGACATTGTGGTCATTAATGCAATTTGGCTTGAATTGGTGTCCTAATCCAATTATTACTCAAATCAGAAATGTAAAACAATGTCATTGTTTCCTACTACACTTGCTGCTAATGAACAAGTTGTACAAAGACAGGATTTGTTCAACTCATCCTCCCTCAAATCATTTCCTACATTCTTCTAATTTAAAGGATTGCTTTTGCCCAGGTTCTTTTGAGCTCTGCTTGCCCTGGAGTCCACCTGCCCCATGAGTAAACTGGCTCAATTCTCCCACTACGTCCCTCCACTTAGTTAAAATTCATGAACTACCATAGTGCCTTAAAACATTATGCACCTGGCCAGGCGCGGTGGCTAACGCCTGTAATCCCAGCACTTTGGGAGGCCAAGGCAGGCGGATCACGAGGTCAGGAGATCGAGACCATCCTGGCTAACACGGTAAAACCCTGTCTCTGCTAAAAATACAAAAAATGAGCCAGGCGTGGTGGCGAGCACCTGTAGTCCCAGCTACTTGGGAGGCTGAGACAGGAGAATGGCGTGAACCAGGGAGGCGGAGCTTGCAGTGAGCCGAGATGGCGCCACTGCACTCCAGCCTGGGGGACAGAGCAAGATCCATCTCGAAAAAAAAAGACAAAAACATTATGCACCAATGCAGGCAACTATAAACAGAAATATAAAGCCAATGTTGGAGTTGTATGGTCATAAAATGATTCAGAATGTGCTTATAATTTTTAATACTATTGCTCACCTGAAAATTACAAAATTACTTTTTCTTTTTTTTTTTTTTAACCCTAGAATTTGCAGACTCCCAGGAGGTCTGGGCACTCAAATAGAGAAAGAGAGTTAGGATTTTACAAAGCTTATTGATGAAAGCAGGTAGGATGATATCATCAATTAGCCTGCTAACTAAACTCTAATTTAGAGCTGACTGGCCTTGCAATTGGGAGTAACTGTTTAGTTCCTTTCTTTCCTACTTCCTCACTTGGACCATTCCCCTATCACACAATGCTATTTGGAACATTTGGACAAATAATTCAACTTTAAATCAGCAATTCCACTTCCAGAAATTTAACTTAAACAGATAGATATCTGGTCCAGAGTATAAAGATGCATGTGCAAGAATGTTTAAAGCAGCAAGATAATACTGTAAACATCCTAAATGTTCATTATTTGGTGTCTTGTTGAATATGCAAGCAATGTAATACTTTGTAAATGTTAGCTATTCATATAGATTTCACTGTTACTGAAAAAGATGAACAGCATACGAGAAAAAAGTCAATGTATATGAACACAGTTTAAAGAAAAAGCTACAAATAGCCAATGAGCACTTTAAAAGTGTCATAACTTCACTCATAATGAAGTAAAGGCGATCAGGACAAGACACCAACCTTAAATTATTTGATTGGCAACAACTAAAAAGTCTGATAACCAGTGCTTGAAGAATTTGGGGAAATAAGCACTCTCAAGTGCTTTTGTTGATACGTTATTTGGTGCAACCTTTCTGGATGACAATTTGGTAATTTCTATCAATATGTAAAGCACACATCTTCTAACCCAGTCCCCCATGCTTAAGAATTTCCCGGGCCGGGTGCGGTCGCTTACGCCTGTAATCCCAGCACTTTGGGAGGCCAAGGCAGGCAGATCACGAGGTCAGGAGATCGAGACCATCCTGGCTAACAGGATGAAAGCCCGTCTCTACTAAAAATACCAAAAAAAATTAGCCGGGCGTGGTGGCGGGCGCCTGTAATCCCAGCTACTCGGGAGGCTGAGGCAGGAGAATGGTGTGAGCTCGGGAGGCAGAGCTTGCAGTGAGCCGAGATGGTGCCACTGCACTCCAGGCTGGGTGACAGAATGAGACTCCGTCTCAAAAAAAAAAAAGAATTTCCCTGCAGATATGCTGGCAAGACTTCTTAGAAGCTCAAAGATGTTGTTATAACATAATTGGTAATAGTAATAACAAAAATACACAAAAACCCTAGAAACAACCAAAATATCCATGATAGAAAACCAATTAAATAAATTATGGCACAGCCTAACAAATGACTTTTTAATGTAAGCTGTTAAAAAGTGACAGATATGTTTACCCTGCAGTTAGGAAATAATGCCCATGATAAATTAAAAAAAGCAAAGTAAATAACTGTACAGTGTGATTTTTTTAGGGTGTGTTAGAACAGATAAGTATGTGTAGTAAGTAAGTATGTTTTGAAGGATTTACAAGAAACTAATAAAGGTATTTAGTGTTAGGAAGAAGAACTAGGAAAGAGAGGGTGGCTTTCAACTTTCACTTTTCATTTTGTAGCACTTTCATTTGGTAGCAAGAATTTACTGAACTCACAAGATGTTTCTTTTAGTTTTACAAACTGTTCAATGAGGGATACCAAGAATGGGAGAACGTGGTATATTTTTTTGCTTGCTTCTTTGTGGTTTTCTATATAAAAGCAAATACGCTATTTTAAAATATGAGCCAATAGACAATATGGATACTATAGATCCATGTTCACTGACACAGAAAACCATAAGGACATATCAATTTAGGAAAACCAACTGTGATGCAATATGCATAGTCTGATCCCATTTATGTAAAAATTTTGCACATGTGAGTATCGGCCATTTAGAGATATCTGGAAAGATGTTATCAAAATATGATGGAGTTACACATTCTGCTTCGTAACCATTCTCAATTGCTTTAACTTTCTCAAATGAGGATTCTTCAAACATAGGGAATGAAACAAAATTTTTACAAAGGCCTTGATATCACAGCAAATTTGAAGATGGGAAGGAAGCAGGGAGAAAGTATAAGAAAATGATTTAAATAAAGTTATGTAAACTGAGAGGCCGCCTGCTGAAGCAATCCAGTGGAAAAGCTAAGAGTGCCCTGAAACTGGAAGATTAGACCTGGAATCCCACAGAAGGGACAGAATGTTCCCTAGAGCAGGGAGAAACTTGAGCTAGCTGGCTTTAGCATAAACAAAAGCGGGTCTGCAGGCACTGACCCTGCCATGTAATGAAAAATAGAAAAAAGAAAAAATATTTTAAAGATGAATAACCACCACCAAAAAAAAAAAAATCCCCATTAATAAGGCAGGAAGCTTTGTATTTAGAATGTTTTTACCACAAATGATGGTTTCAAATCTCAATAGCAGGCTGCGTGCGGTGGCTCACGCCTGTAATCCCAGCACTTTGGGAGGCCAAGGCAGGCGGATCACGAGGTCAGGAGTTCAAGACCAGACTGGTCAACACAGTGAAACCCCGTCTCTACTGAAAAAAAAAAATACAAAAATTAGCCGGGCATGGTGGCGTGCATGCCCAGCTACTCCCAGCTACTCGGGAGGCTGAGGCATGAGAATCGCTTGAACCCAGGAGGCGGAGGTTGTGGTGAGCCAAGATCGTGCCACTGCACTGCAGCCTGGGTGATAGAGTGAGACTTCGTCTCAAAAATAAACAACTCTATACCAGAGCAGATATGTTATTCGATAAAGCTAAAAATGTATTTAATTTTAGTAAGTACACATGAATTCAGGTAAATACACAGAAGCAGCTCTAGAGGAATAAACATAACAGCACTGAAAAGGGGGAATTGCGAATCTGGATAGGGGAGGTGGCAAAAGGGGCCTTTAGCCTTGTCTGTAATGCTTTTAAATTTTATAAAAGAAAACCATGCACATAGTGTGTTCTATTTTGGTAAAATAGACGTAACACAAAATTTACCATTATAACCATGTTAAATATACAATTCGGTGGCATTAGTTCATTCACAAAGTTGTGCAACCATCACCACCATCCATTTCCAGAACTCTTTGTCATCCCAAGCTGAAACTCAATACCCATTAAACAATAACTCCCCATTCTCCCCTTCCCCAACCCCTGAAAACCATTATTCCATTATCTGTCTCTGTGAATTTGCCTATTCTAGGTACTTCATAAACATGGAATTGTATAATATTTGTCCTTTTGTATCTGGCTTATTTCACTTAGCATAATATTCTCAAGGTTCATCCATGTGACATGTTATCAGAATTTAATTCCTTTTCATGGCTGAATATATTATTGTATTATATGTATATACCACTTTTTTTTAATCCATTCATCTGCTGAGAAAGACTTGTTTCTACATTTCGGCTATTAGAAATAATGCTGCTGTGAAGATTTGCAGACGAGTACCTGTTTGAGTCCCGTTTTCAGTTTTTCTGGGCAAATATCTAGGAGTAGAATTGTTGAATCATACAGTAATTCTACATCTAACTTTTTGAGAAACTGCCAAACTATTTTTCACAGCTGCTTCTCCATTTTACATTCCCACCAGCAACGCACAGTGGTTCGTTTCTCCATATCCTTCCCAAATTTGTTTTCTGTTTTTTAAAAAAATAGCCATCCTAAATGGGTATAAAGTAGGATCTCAATGTGGTTTTGATTTGCATCTTCACACATTTTCTCATGTATGAATTTTTCATTAAAAATTATTTTAAAAGAAAAGAAACAATTTTTTCTTCATTAACCAACTAGTGATACCTCCTTAACTGCTAAGCTCTTTGAGAACAGAGGCAATAGCTGTCCTGCTCACTGCTTTATCCCCGACCCCTAACATAAGCCTAGCATCTAGCAGGTACTCACCAAATACAGTATTCACTGGATGCATAAAATACTACATTAGCCTCTCAATTTACATGAGACTAATGTATGGTTTGGGGGGAGTGAGTCCATGAAAAAGTGTCAACTTAAAAAAAATACACAAATTTCTGAAAAACATACAATCACTTTGGAAGTCTTGGGTAAACGGCACACTTCAAGACAAATCCAGGATGGCCAAGGAAACATAAGTGACATTACTTATAGTTTTAAGGAGGGCAACTTCACAGCCAGTATTCATCCCACCTGGGTTGCCAAGTAAGGGCAGGGTACTTTTAAGCTGTTCTCATATTATACCACCAGGGGTCCTGAGTTTCCTGTATTTCAGGCAGGATGGCTGATGAGAAAGAAACAATCTGAACACTCTTGTGTCTTGCCACAGTAGAGCAGGCCAGAGCTTGGCTAGAATCAGCAGCAGAGGCCAAAAGAAGCAGAGGGATGCAGGAGATGTTTAGGAGGTAAAACAGACAGGACTTGTTGAGGAAAGGGGAGAAACCAAGTGCAATGCTCAGGTTTTTCACTTCAGCAATTGCTGGCTGGTGGAGCCATCACCATAAGACACACGAAGAGAGCAGGCTTTTTTGTGGGTGTGGGGAGCATAAAGGTGAGTTTGGCTTTAGACTTATTCAACCTGAGAGGCCTACGAGCTTCAGCAGATGTTTGGATGTATACAACTGGAGTTTTAAGGACAGCACTGGGCTGAGATAAACTCGTGGCAGCCATTGGCATAAAACCAATCACTGAAGCCAGGGAATAGTTGAGATTGTAGAGGGAAGAGGTCCCGTGTGTAAAGGTGGCCAATGTCAGGACTCTAAGGGACATCAAGAGTTTAAGGAGTGAGTAGAGGAGTAGGAGTCAGCTAAGGAGACTAAAAAAAAGTGGTGAGAGAAGCACAGCATCACAGAAACCTACAGAAGACAGTGTTTCAGCAAGCAGGTAGTCAGACACACCAAATGGTTGTGTATTTTGTTTCGTTTTGTTTTATTGAGACAGGGTCGCACCCTATTGCCCCGACTGGAGTGCACGGGCAGTATCATAGCTCACTGCAGCCTCCAATTCCTGGGCTCAAGGGATCCTCCTGCCTCAGCTGCCTGAGTAGCTAGGACCACAGGCATGCACTACCACACCTGGCTAATTTGTTTTTATTTTTGTAGAGACAGGGTCTTGCTATATTGCCCAGGCTAGTCTCAAACTCCTGGCCTCAAGCTATTCTCCCAACTCGGCCTCCCAAAGTGCTGGGATTACAGGTGTGAGAGATCACAACCCTAAATGTTTAATAGCTTTAGATGAAGACAACTTAATGAATCCTTTCACAAGGGTGACTTCACCCATTGGACCAGAATGTCTGAAATCTGCTGGGCATAAACTCCCCGTCCACCAGACCAGTGGTTCTCACAGTGTGGTCCCCAGACTAGCAGCATCCACATCACCTGGGCACTTGTTAGAAATGCAAATTTCAGGGCCCCACCCCCAAAATTCTTTTTCTCAATCAGAAAATCTGATGTGTGATTGTTAGTTCATTCTCGAATTGCTATAAAGAAATGCCTGAGACTGAGTAATTTATAAAGAAAAGGGGTTTAATTGGCTCACGGTTGTGCAAGCAGTACAGGAAGCATAGTAGCATCTGCTTCTGGGGAGGTCTCAAGAACCTTACTATCAAGACGGAAGGCGAAGGGGGAGTGGACACCACATGGGGAAAGGGGCGAGGTGGGAGGTGCCACACACTTTTAAACAACCAGATCTCAAGAGAACTCGCTATCACAAGGACAGTACCAAAGGGATGGTACTAAACCATTCATAAGAAACCACCCCCATGATCCAATCACCTCCCACCAGTCCCCACCTCTAATATTGGGGATTACAATTCAACATGAGACTTGGGTGGGGACACAGATCCAAACCATACCAGTAACCCAGCAATCTGTGTTTTGTTGAGTTTTTTGTTTTTGTTTTTTTGAGATGGAGCCTTGCTCTGTCCCCCAGGCTGGAGTGCAATGGCGCGATCTCGGCTCACTGCAACCTCCGCCTCCCGGGTTCAAGCAATTCTCCTGCCTCAGCTTCCCAAGTAGCTGGGATTACAGGCGCCTGCCACCATGCCCAGCTAATTTTTGTATTTTTAGTAGAGACGAGGTGGGCCAGGCTGGTCTCGAACTCCTGACCTCAAGTGATCCACCCGCCTCGGCCTCCCAGAGTGCTGAGATTACAGGCGTGAGCCGCCGCACCCGGCCGCAATCTGTTTTAACAAACACTCTAGGGGATTCTGATGCTCACTAAAGTGGGAAAAACACTGCATTAGACAGTGCTTGGAGAGCACCTGATAACCATTCCTTTAGGAACAAATTCCCCTCCTATTAAACACATTATTCTTTGGATCTGTTAACATATTTTGCAAAACTGCTGGAGCCTGAGCAGCAGGATTTTGTCAATACCCCACATTTAGTGTACCAATAGGTCCTATCTTGATTTTAATGGTCCTGCCCTACAACCAACCAACCAGCCAACTACCCACCGATTCCTCTACTGGGGACAACCTTTTTCACCTTTATAACTTCTGCTTATTCACAACATCTAATTATTCATGGCCTCTGCTACTTCATGGCTTCTTTTGTGCACCTTTTCAGCTTCTGATCCTGATACCAACTGAACAACTGTCTACGTCAAACTTGTTTAACTCCCTGTTTAACATTAAAAGATTTTTTTTTTCGCAACTCTTTTCCTTTAGGTCATCAGCTATCACTAGTGTATTTTATGTATGGCCCAACACAATTCTTCCTGGGGAAGCCAAAAGATTGGACACCCCTGCTCTAAATCTCAGTTTAAACTCCTGAGAGACACATATTGTTGGTGAAATCGCAAAACTGGTACAATTTAGGAGGGTAATCTGGCATCATTTATCAAAACTACAAAAACATGGCCTTTGCCCCATTAAGTCCGCTTTTAGGCATTTATCCTACAGATACACATGGGCGTGTGCACCAAAAAGTGGGGTCTCTCTCTCTCCCCTAGCTCGGCCAGAAGCCAGGACACCTACCTTCGGTCACTCGGGGGCCAGGACACCTACCCTCGGTCACTCGGGGGCCAGGACCTCTCTCCCTGCCCCTCAGTCAAGGCCCTCTCAGTCCGGGAGGCGCTTCACACCTGGGCAGGGTGGGACTGGGCGCGCCTCACTTCACGCTTTCGTCGGTTGGAAGCAGGTGGGGAAGTCCCCGCGGCCTCGGCGTCTCGCACGCCCGGCCCCAACACCTGCCGAAGCCGGCTGCGACTCCATTTTTCTTTTTTTTTTTTCCTCCTGGGAAACGGAGGACCCGCGCCGCCACGAAGCACAGCGACCCCGGCCCTGACCCCAGCCGCCCGCCGCCGGTGGGCGGGGCTTGGCGGCCCGGCGGGGCGGGGCCGGCGTGGTGATGGCCCGGGTTGTAGCCGCCGCCGCCGCCGCCGCCCCCGCCGCCCCCGCCACCCCCGCCCCCGCCGCCGCCGCTGCCGCCGCCGCCACCTCAGAAGCAGGAACCGAAGTTGTCGCCGCCGCCGCCACTGCCTGGGTCTCCGGCCGCCCGCGCGCTGGCTCGGTCGGGGCCCGCAGCCATGGAGGATTTCATCGTGATCTCGGACGACAGCGGCTCTGAGAGCTCCGGGGGCGCCCGCCCGGGCCGGTCGCGGAGGCTGCGCCGGGCCCTGTCGCGAACCTCCGGCGCGCTGCCCCGCCGGACCGTGGTGAGTGAGCGTCGCCTCGTTTGGGGGCGCGCGTCTTCGCGACCCTCGGCTGGGCCCGCCGCCCGCTTCCCGCCCCTGGCGCCTCACAGCTGCAGCCACTTCCCGCCTTGCCTCCTTCCGGGCCTCTCGGGCCCCGGGGAGCGCGGCGGGCCGGGGCAGGGGCCGGGGCAGGGACCCGGGCAGGGACCGGGGAGGCCGGGCCTCCCAGGCTCAGCGCTGAAGCCCGAGAGGACTGCGGCTGGAAAGCGGCCGAGCACATGGACGAGCTCCTGGCGCGCCTGCTGCAGGGGCTGGGGGGTCTCAGGCCGGGGCCGCGGGCGTCCTCGGAGCCTCGGCGGGACGTGGGGGCTCGGGTGTACTGGCCGGGCCGATGCAGGAAAGCGGGAGCGCGTAATTCTTTGGCCTGTGGTGGGCACAGATGTGTGCAGGGAGGTAACAGGAGCCCAGGCTGGGAGGGAGGGAAGCGCGGGCCTGGGCCAGATGGTGGCCGCGCTCCAGGGCCTGACTGCAGAGCGAGGGGCCCGATTTTGGAGTTGTACAGGAGGGCGATTCATTTCCTTGGCACTTACCCTGTACCAAGCCCTGAAGGAATAGGGAAGGAAACCGCGCGCACTATTTCTCTTTCCCTCAGAACCCCTTCGTCTTTGTCGTTCATGAGGTGGTGAATATTTGCCTTTGGAGAATCCTGCATAGATGTTTATTGAATCCCTACTATGGGCCCAGATGTTGTGGGGGCTGGGGATACAACGGCGAACACAATATCCATGGTCCCCTCAGAAGGTGATACATTCATCAGGTGGTTATTGAGGACCTACTCAAGCGGTGGGAGGTGGAGCTTTCTCTCAGAAGGCTTCCAGCGATCTCCCCAGCCTCCCAGAGCCATCCCCCGGAAACACAAGGATTGTCAAGCTGATGTTATGTGTATAGATCATACGGTTTACCATGCTTCCTATGCAAATACTCGTTCAAGACGTTTCCTAGCTTCTGCTGCCCCTGTTCCCTTTCTAGCTGGTTTACAGTCCCTAAACCTCCATTGGGAACCCCTTCTGTGCCCGAGGTACAGTGCCAAGTGCTAGATGATCACTATAGAATGAATAGCATGCAAAACTAGTTAATATATATTATTTTTCAAGCAAGAGGGGTTCTCAGGACGTCTTAGAGACAAATTTAGTTGAGTTAGGCAGCTCATGAGGTAGTGAGAGAAGAGATTTCCAAGATAGAAATGACCCGACTTCATGAGTGAATGGATATATCTAGGGCTGTGGCTGAATGTATCGGACATAATAGATGCACAATAAATATTTGTTGGATGAAGGAACGATTGAAAGAATATGGGGAGAGAGAATGGTTTAGATGGATGTTTGATAAGTATAAGAGAAGTGCATATAAAAGTAGCAGCAGGCTTGAGATGAAGGAGATGCTGAATTCAGGTTGGACCTGTTGGATTTACAGTGTTAATAGGAAATGTAGATGGATGTGGTCAGCTCAGTAGTTGGAGAAAAGGCAAGAATGGAGATATTTGGCAATCATGCAAACAGAAAGGAGTATTGAAGGCCTAATAGTGACTGAGATCATCAAGGAAAAGAGTAGAGAGAGAAAAAAGGTGGAAGGGAAAAAATACTTCTTTCCTCCTAGTTCCTCCTCATTCCTATGGCCTCTTCTCTCACTACCTGTTTAACTTTGTCCTTCCCACCTGCTTCCTTTCCTCCCAAGTGTTGTCCATTTTCCCTCATTCTGGTCCAGCTTCCTTCTTCAGTGGTCAGATGCCATGCTTATCTCAGTCTTTCGTGGTCTTTCACACACGTACATGGGCGTACTCTCTCACTGCTTCCCTCACTTGTGACCACTCAAGCAAGCATTTTGATCTTGAGCCTTTGAGTTGAATCGAAATGAGGGGCAAGTTCCAGAGAGCAGTACCCAATTTAAATCGTGCTTCTCCAGATATTTATTCCAGCTCTCTAAAAGCTCCAAGCTTATTCTCGTTTTATCTTTTTTGCAAATTAGATAAGAGTGGTATGATAACCATGTAAAAGATCAGAGGCATTGAGAGACTTGCAAGGTTATAAAGTCTAAAAGTGCCCTTTTCTCTGTAGCTTTTCCCGAAGGCTCTGAGGTCAGAGAGACTTCTGAATCAATATCTCCAACATAGCAACTATTTGAGTTTTGGAAAGTTCTGTCAACTCTCAGCTTTTGAGCCTGAGAACATTAATGCCTACCTAGCAGGATGGTTTTAAATTTTTAATGAGACAAATGCAAGGAAAGGATCTCATATAAATGATAGCTTTTGCCACTTTTTGTGTTGTTTCTAAGCCCAGGCCTGTCCCTCTTGAGCTTCACAGGCAATGAAATAAAAGAAGCAACTTTTACATCTTTCTTTTTTTTTTTTTTAATAAATATTGACTAAGGGGAAGTAACTTGCTTGAACTTGAGAAAGCCATGTCTAATACTGAAGTTGACATTTCTGAACTCTTGATTCTTAACCTGGGCTTTAGTCTTCACTGAGTCGATGAGGTGTGTTTCTGTGTTTATCATGGCTTTTTCGTTTGGGGTTTTTTGTTTTTCGTTTTTTTACTTATAAAAACAGAACATTTTCAGATGGTTAATTTTGTTGATCTTATTATGCAATTTTTATAAATGTATAAAGAAGAAAATTAAAATTGCCCGTAATCTCACTATCCAAAGATAACCAATGTTAACATTTTGATGTATGTCTATGTAAATGTTTACTTGCATACACACATGTGCATACATACATACCTATGTGTCCTCCCCATACATGTTTTTATGACCTCCTCTTAATGGATATTATGCCTTCGTTTCTAAATTTTCTCTAAGAACCCAGTGAAAAATTCCCTCATAATCTTTGTACTCTTGTTCATTTGTTTATTAAGTTCCTCTTAGAAGTTAGATTGCTGAGTCAAAAGGTGTGCCCTACTTTATATGTAGCTAACCCTTGAATAACACGGGGATTAGGGTTGCTAACCCCCACGTGCAGTTGAAAATTTACATGTAACATTTGACTCCTCGAAAACTTAACTACCAGTGGCCTACTGTTGACTGGAAGCCTTACCAGTAACATAAGCAGTTAACTCATGTTTTGTATGTTATATGGACTCTTACGATAAAGTAAGCAAGAGAAAAATGTTAAGATCATAAGGAAGATAAAATACATTTACAGTACTATACTGCATTTGTCAATACCGTAGGTTTACATCGTCTGTTTACAAGATAAATCATCTGTCTGAAATAGGGGACAACCACAGCTGCAGACCTCTATCTACGGTACATCTCAAGCAATTCAGCTTTTCTTATGTCATGACTTTTCTCTGTTTCTTGAGAGCACATCCAGCATCACTAGTAGCACTTTGTATGGGTTTCATGGTGTTATTCAAGGTTTACGATATTACCCTACACATGATTAAACAAGTATATGTGGAAAAAAACCCAGGAGAGAACACTTGTTACCGTGATACACAGTTTACTGGGAAGTAGTGCAGAAATTGATTAGTGTCACGTGGCGTTTTAAGTGGATCCTCACAACACTTGAGCCCACCACAGCAGCAGCAGATGTCTGTGGTAGTAGGACATTATTATCAGAGTAGCACAGTGTAGTCTATGGTAAATTTTATGCAGTTGTGATACAAATTAAAAAGAAAAAAATAATAAATTTAAAAATATGCAGTTGTGAGTTAATATTGCATCTTTACATTTCTGTCAACTGCAGATGTCACCATCTATGGTCAGTAAGTGATTGTGTGCATAAATTTTGATAAAGTTTAACTTTGTATAATAGATTTGTGTTGATTTTATGGTAGTAAATGGATAAAATAGGCTAGTATCTACATATATTTTATGCATTCAGGACATATCTTTTTCTTAGTTTTTTTCAATTTTTATAGGCTGTGGAGTTCATCTGTGAGTTTTCCAAATTGTTATAAATCGCCAAAAAATTTTCCAATATATTTATTGAAAAAAACTCTCTTGTAAGTGGACCCATGCAGTTCAAACCTGTGTTGTTCACGAATCAACTGTATTGCCAAATTTCCTACAGAAATTGTGCATTAATATTCTTACCAGTGGTGTATGGCCAATCATATCCCTTTCTCTGCTGCCTAGTCACCCCTAGGTATTGTTACATTATTCCATAAATATTTATTGAACACTTATTATATACCGGGCACTCTTAGAGGTGCTGGGAATACATCTATGAAAACCAAGTCCCTGCCCTCATGGAGATTTCATTTTACTGAGGGGACACAAATAGTAAACAACACTATAAATGTAATGTCAGGTGATAATACAGAGTGTTAGGGAAAAAAATACGGTATTTTTGTTCTTTTCATCTTTGCTGTTTGATAGCCAGATTCCATAAGATGTCATTATTTTTTTATTATGATTCATTTATTCAATAAATATTTATTGAGCATATGCTGTAACCCTGGGGACCAGAGGTGAACAAGATGATAATGGAACTACATTCTACTGTGGAAAGATAGGCAGTAAACAAACTAACAAATAAGAGAACAGTATAATAGTAACTTTGGTGGGATTGGGAACATTTGATTGTGTTTTCAGAGAAGGCCTCTCTGAAGAGTTAATATTTGACCTGAGACTAAAATGACAACAAATTAGTTATAAGATCTAGATGAATAAGGCATTGTCAAAGGGAACAACAAAACCAAAAGTCTGGAGGCGGGAATGAGCATGACTTACTGGAAGAATGGAAAGCCAGTGAGGCTGCAGTGTAACAACTGATGGACAGAGTCAGAAGAGATGAGAAGTAGGTAGGTTAGGTTATAGGGCTTTGGAGACCACAATAAGGGATTTGGATTTTATTGTAATACAGTAAGAAATCTTTGAAGGTTTAAGCAGGACAGTGACATGATTTGATTTACTTTTTTTTTTTTTGGAGATGGAGTCTTGCTCTGTTGCGTTGCCCAGGCTGTAGTGCAGTGGTGCGATCTCGGCTCATTGCAACCTCCACTTCCCAGGTTCAAGCAGTTTCCCCCAACTCAGCCTCCCGAGTAGCCGGGACTACAAGCGCACCACCACGCTTGACTAATTTTTTGTATTTTAGTAGAGACGGGGTTTCACCATGTTGGCCAGGATGGTCTAGATCTCCTGACCTCATGATCCTCCCGCCTCGGCCTCCCAAAGTGCTGGGATTACAGGCGTGAGCCACTGCACCTAGCCTTGATTTACATTTTTTAGAGATGACTTTAGCTACTGTGAAAAGAAAAGATGGTAAGGTAGGGAGACCATATAATTTATCATCCAATTGGGAAACTTTTGCAAATGAAAAGGGATGCTAACTGGACCAGGATGTCAAGCAACAGGTGAAAACTGGAACTGTCCCAAACAAAGCAGAAGTGTAGTCACCCTACTGTAAGAGGGGAAGAGTGAAATTAGGGAGATCAGTTAGAAGGTTGGCTGTAGTAGTCCAGGTCAGAAATAACTGTAGCCTGGACTGGAGTGGTGGTACAGACTGGGAGAGTGGAGGGATGTAGATATTTAGTAAATAAAATCAACAGGTCCTGATAACTTGGATGTGGATAACAAGGGAAAGGAAGGAATTAAGAAGGATGCCCTGAGTTCTGGCTTGAGCAACTGAATGCATGTTGGTGTCATGCATTGAAATGAAGCAGACTTGGGAGGAACAGCGTTAGAGGAAAGATTCAAGAGTTCTGTTTTGAAGGTATAAAACTTAACGATGCCTGTGGAATAGCCAACTGGAGATGCCAAGTATAACATTTGTACTGAGTTTAGAGCTCTGAAGAAAAGTCCTGACTAGAGATACAAATTTAGTCTTGTTAGTGCATAGGTTATAGTGAAGTCATTGACCTGGATAAAATCATCTAGGTTGAGGTGACAAGAGGAAGAACATCCAGAACCTAGCCCAAGGGAACACCATAGTGCATAGCCCAAGGGAGGAAGAGCAGCTAGTGAGGTTGGAGATAAAGGAGTGTGCTCACATATAGTACAGCCAGACATCTTGCTTATGTTTACTGGAAACACATAGGGTATGTGTGCGAATTCCCTATGCTTGTCTTTTGCCCATTTTTCTGTTGCGGTGTTATAATGTTTCTTTTTTTTTTTTTTTTTTTTGAGAGGGAGTTTCACTCTTGTTGCCCAGGCTGGAGTGCAATGGTGCAATCTCAGCTCACTGCAACCTCCACCTACCTGGCTCAAGCGATTATCCTGCCTCAGACTCCCAAGCAGCTGGGATTACAGGCATGTGCCACCATGCCCAGCTAATTTTGTATTTTTAGTAGAGACGGGGTTTTACCATGTTGGTCAGGCTGGTCTCAAACTCCTGACCTCAAGTGATCCACCCGCCTCGGCCTCCCAAAGTGCTGGGATTACAGGCATGAGCCACCGCACCCGGCCAACATTTCTTACTCATTTTTAAATCTACTTATATATTAAAGATTGGTATAGGTGGAACTGTATCTCCTAAAAAGATGTGCTGAAGTTCTAACCCCCCACTACCTCAGATTGTGACCTTATTTAGAAATAGGGTCATTGGCAGATATAATCAGTGAAGATGAGGTTGTGCCGAGTAGAGTGAACCCTTAATACAACATGACTACTGTCCTTATGAGAAGAACATGTGAAGACACAGGGGAAGAATGCCATGTGACAGTGGAAGCAGAAACCGAAGTTATGCAGCTGCAAGCCAAGGAACACCGAGGACTGCTGGCGACATCAGGAGCTAAGACAAAGGCATGAAACAGATTCTTCCCTGGAGCCTTCAAGAGAACGTGGCTCTGTAGACACCTTGATTTCAGACCTTTAGCCTCCAGGACTGTGAGGGGATAAATTTCTGTTGCTTAAATCCACCTAGTTTCTGGTAATTTTTACTAGGAAACTAATATAGCCTCCTGTCATACATGTTACAATTTTCTTTCAACTTTCGATTTTGTTTTTTTAATTACAGAAGTTTTACATTTTTATGTAGTCAATTCTACCACTCCTTTTCTTTATGATTTCTTAGTTGTCATGCTTATGTCAACCTAAATAACAGACAGCGACTATCTAAAAAGAAAGTGATATTTATTCAGGAATGGCATTGCAACCAGAGTGTGTGAGCCATAATAAACTATGTGTGTATTCAGGGAGGTAAAGGAAGGCAAAAGCTTTTAAAGGAAAAATGAGGAGGATTACATAATTGTTTTGAGATAATTATCGTTATCTGCAAGGATTAATAACAAGGGTGGCTCCAGTCCAAGGTCGAGCAGGCAGTTGCTGGGCAGATGTCCTCATGGAAGTATTTTTTTCTGTAAGGTTGTGGTTTTTGCAGAGCCTTTTGTGGTACTTATCAGGCATTTGTGCATAATAATCCTCCCTTCATGGCCTTCCCTAGCTCTACTTGTCAAGGTTTTTTTTTTTTTTTTTTTTTTGAGACGAGTCTCGCTCTGTCACCCAGGCTGGAGTGCAGTGGCACGATCTCGGGTCACTGCAACCTCCACCTCCCGGATTCAAGCAATTCTCCTGCCTCAGCCTCCTGAGTAGCTGGGATTACAGGCATGTGCCACTACACCTGGCTAATTTTTTTGTATTTTTAGTAGAGACGGGGTTTCACCATATTGGCCAGGCTGGTCTCGAACTGCTGACCTTGTGATCCACCCACCTCGACCTCCCAAAGTGTTGGGATTACAGGCATGAGCCACCACGCCTGGCCAAGTGACTCCATTTTGATACTGACAACTCACATTTCCCTCATTTGATCAAGATGTTTTCCCAAAAACATTGCCAGTCAGCTTGTATAATAGTTCAGGGGTGTGTGTGTGTGTGTGTGTGTGTGTGTGTGTGTGTTGTTTGTTTGTCTGTCTTGAGATGGAGTCTCACTCTGCCACCCAGGCAAAGTGATCTTGGCTCACTGCAACCTCCACTTCCCGGGTTCAAGTGATTCTCCCACTCAGCCTCCTGAGTAGCTGGGATTACAGGCAAGCGCCACCATGCCTAGCTAATTTTTTATTTATTATTATTATTATTCTTTAAGTTCTGGGATACATGTGCAGAATGTGCAGGTTTGTTACATAGGTATACACATGCCATGGTGGCTGCTGCACTCATCAACCCATCAGGCTGCTGCACTCATCAACCCATCATCTACCTTAGGTATTTCTCCTAATGCTATCCCTCCCCTAGCCCCCACCCCCCAACAGGTCCCAGTGTGTGATGTTCCCATCCCTGTGTCCATGTGTTCTCATTGTTCAACTTCCACTTATATGTGAGAACATGCAGTGTTTGGTTTTCTGTTCCTGTGTTAGTTTGCTGAGAATGATGGTTTCCAGCTTCATCCATGTCCCTCCAAAGGACATGAACTTATCCTTTTTTATGGCTGCATAGTATTCCATGGTGTATATGTGCCACATTTTCTTTATGCGTCTATCATTGATGAGCATTTGGGTTGGTTCCAAGTCTTTGCTATTGTGAATAGTGCTGCAATAAACATACATGTGCATGTGTCTTTATAGTAGAATGATTTATAATCCTTTGGGTATATACCCAGTAATGAGATTGCTGGGTCAAATGGTATTTCTGGTTCTAGATCCTTGAGGAATCACCACACTGTCTTCCACAATGGTTGAACTAATTTACACTCCCGCCAACAGATTAAAGTGTTCCTATTTCTCCACATCCTCTCCAGCATCTGTTGGTTCCTGACTTTTTAATGATTGCCATTCTAACTGGTGTGAGATAGTGTATCATTGTGCTTTTGATTTGCATTTCTCTAATGACCAGTGATGATGAGCTTTTTTTCATATGTTTGTGGGCCGCGTAAATGTCTTCTTTTAAGAAGTGTCTGTTTATATCCTTTGCCCACTTTTTGATGGGGTTGTTTGTTTTTTTCTTGTAAATTTGTGTAAGTTCCTTGTAGATTCTGGATATTAGCCCTTTGTCAGATGGATAGATTACAAAGATTTTCTCCCATTCTGTAGGTTACCTGTTCACTCTGATGATAGTTTCTTTTGCTATGCAGAAGCTCTTTAGTTTAATCAGATCCATTTGTCAATTTTGGCTTTTGTTGCCATTGCTTTTGGTGTTTTAGTCATGAAGTCTTTGCCCATGCCTATGTCCTGAATGGTATTGCCTAGGTTTTCTTCTAGGGTTTTTATGGTTTTAGGTTTTACATTTAAGTCTTTAATCCATCTTCAGTTAATTTTTGTATAAGGTGTAAGGAAGGGGCCCAGTTTCAGTTTTCTGCATATGGCTAGCCAGTTTTCCCAACACCATTTATTAAGTAGGGAATTCTTTCCCCATTGCTTGTTTTTGTCAGATTTGTCAACGATCAGATGGTTGTAGATGTGTGGCATTATTTCTGAGGCCTTTGTTCTGTTCCGTTGGTCTATATATCTGTTTTGGTACCAGTACCATCCTGTTTTGGTTACTGTAGCCTTGTAGTATAGTTTGAAGTCAGGTAGTGTGATGCCTCCAGCTTTGTTCTTTCGGCTTAGGATTGCCTTGGCTATATGGGCTCTTTTTTGGTTCCTTATGAACTTTAAAGTAGTTTTTTCTAATTCTGTGAAGAAAGTCAGTGGCAGCTTGATGGGGATAGCATTGAATCTATAAATTACTTAGGGCAGTATGGCCATTTTCATGATATTGATTCTTCCTATCCATGAGCATGGAATGTTTTTCCATTTGTTTGTGTCCTCTTTTATTTCGTTGAGCAGTGGTTTGTAGTTCTCCTTGAAGAGGTCCTTCACATCCCTTGTAAGTTGTATTCCTAGGTATTCTATTCCCTTTGTAGCAATTATGAATGGGAGCTTGCTCATGATTTGGCTCTCTGTTTGTCTATTATTGGTGTATAGGAATGCTTGTGACTTTTGCACATTGATTTTGTATCCTGAGACTTTGCTGAAGTTGCTTATCAGCTTAAGGAGATTTTAGGCTGAGACGATAGTGTTTCTAAATATACAATCATGTCATCTGCAAACAGAGACAGTTTGACTTCCTCTCTTCCTATTTGAATACCCTTTATTTCTTTCTCTTGCCTGATTCCCCTGGCCAGAACTTCCAATACTATGTTGAATAGGAGTGGTGAGACAGGGCATCCTTGTCTTGTGCTGGTTTTCAAAGGGAATGCTTCCAGCTTTTACCCATTCAGTATGATATTGGCTGTGGGTTTGTCATAAATAGCTCTTATTATTTTGAGATACGTTTCATCAACACCTAGTTTATGGAGAGTTTTTAGCATGAAGTGGTGTTGAATTCTATCAAAGGCCTTTTCTGCATCTATTGAGATAATCATGTGGTTTCTGTCATTGGTTCTGTCGATGGATTATGTTTATTGATTTGCGTATGTTTTTTTGTTGTTGTTGTTGTTGTCCTTTTATTTTTTTATTATTATTATTTTTTAATTTATTTATTTTTATTGATCATTCTTGGGTGTTTCTCACAGAGGGGGATTTGGCAGGGTCATAGGACAATAGTGGAGGGAGGGTCAGCAGATAAACAAGTGAACAAAGGTCTCTGGTTTTCCTGTGCAGAGGACCCTGCGGCCTTCCATAGTGTTTGTGTCCCTGGGTACTTGAGATTAGGGAGTGGCGATGACTCTTAACGAGCATGCTCCCTTCAAGCATCTGTTTAACAAAGCACATCTTGCACCACCCTTAATCCATTTAACCCTGAGTGGACACAGCACATGTTTCAGAGAGCACAGAGTTGGGGGTAAGGTCACCGATCAACAGGATCACAAGGCAGAAGAATTTTTCCTAGTACAGAACAAAACGAAAAGTCTCCCGTGTCTACCTCCCTCTACACAGACATGGCAACCATCCGATCTCTCAATCCCTTCCCCGCCTTTCCCCCACTTCTATTCCACAAAACCGCCATTGTCATCATGGCCCATTCCCAATGAGCTGCCGGGTACACCTCCCAGACGGGGCGGTGGCCGGGCAGAGGGGCTCCTCACTTCCCAGTAGGGGCAGCCGGGCAGAGGTGCCCCTCATCTCCCGGACCGGGCGGCTGGCCGGGTGGGGGGCTGACCCCCCCACCTCCCTCCCAGACGGGGCGGCTGGCCAGGCAGAGGGCTCCTCACTTCCCAGTAGGGGCGGCCGGGCAGAGGCGTCCCTCACCTCCCGGACGGGGCAGCTGGCCGGGCGGGGGGCTGAACCCCCCACCTCCCTCCCGGACAGGGCAGCTGGCCAGGCGGGGGGCTGACCCCCCCACCTCCCTCCCGGATGGGGCGGCTGGCCGGGCGGGGGGCTGACCCCCCCACCTCCTTCCCGGACCGGGCGGCTGGCCGGGCAGAGGGGCTCCTCACTTCCCAGTAGGGGCGGCCGGGCAGAGGCGCCCCTCACCTCCCGGACGGGGCGGCTGTCCGGGCAGGGGGGCTGACCCCCCCACCTCCCTCCCGGACGGGGCGGCTGGCCAGGCAGAGGGGGTCCTCACTTCCCAGTAGGGGCGGCCGGGCAGAGGAGCCCCTCACCTCCTGGACGGGGCGGCTGGCCAGGCGGGGGGCTGACCCCCCCCACCTCCCTCCCGGTCGGGGCGGTTGGCCTGGCGGGGGGCTGACGCCCCCACCTCCCTCCCGGACGGGGCGGCTGGCCGGGCAGAGGGGCTTCTCACTTCCCAGTAGGGGCGGCCGGGCAGAGGCGCCCGTCACCTCCCGGATGGGGCGGCTGGCCGGGCAGGGGGCTGACCCCCCCACCTCCCTCCTGGATGGGGCGGCTGGCCGGGCAGAGGGGCTCCTCACTTCCCAGTAGGGGCGGCCGGGCAGAGGCGCCCCTCACCTCCTGGACGGGGCGGCTGGCCGGGCGGGGGGCTGACCCCCCCACCTCCCTCCCGGTCGGGGCGGCTGGCCTGGCGGGGGGCTGACCCCCCCACCTCCCTCCCGGACGGGGCGACTGGCCGGACGGGGGGCTGACTCCCCCACCTCCCTCCCGGACGGGGCGACTGGCCGGGCGGGGGGCTGACTCCCCCACCTCCCTCCCGGATGGGGCGGCTGGCCAGGCGGGGGGCTGACCCCCCCACCTCCCTCCCGGACGGGGTGGCTGGCCGGGTGGGGGGCTGACCCCCCCCCACCTCCTTCCCGGATGGGGCGGCTGGCTGGGCAGAGGGGCTCCTCACTTCCCAGTAGGGGCGGCCAGGCAGAGGCGCCCCTCACCTCCCAGACGGGGCGGCTGGCCGGGCAGGGGGCTGACCCCCCCCACCTCCCTCCCGGACGGGGTGGCTGGCCAAGTGGGGGGCTGACCCCCCCACCTCCCTCCCGGACGGGGCGGCTGGCCTGGTGGGGGCTGACCCCCACCTCCCTCCTGGATGGGGTGGCTGCCGGGCAGAGACGCTCCTCACTTCCCAGACGGGGTGGCTGCCGGGCGGAGGGGCTCCTCACTTCTCATATGGGGTGGTTGCCAGGCGGAGGGTCTCCTCACCTCTCAGACGGGGCGGCTGGGCAGAGACGCTCCTCACCTCCCAGACGGGGTCGCGGCCGGGTAGAGGCACTCCTCACTTCCCAGATGGGGCGGCGGGGCAGAGGCGCTCCCCACATCTCAGACGATGGGCGGCTGGGCAGAGACGCTCCTCACTTCCTAGATGGGATGGTGGCCGGGAAGAGGCGCTCCTCACTTCCTAGATGGGATGGCGGCCGGGCAGAGATGCTCCTCACTTTCCAGACTGGGTAGCCAGGCAGAGGGGCTCCTCATGTCCCAGATGATGGGCGGCCATGCAGAGACGCTCCTCACTTCCCAGACGGGGTGGCGGCCGGGCAGAGGCTGCAATCTCGGCACTTTGGGAGGCCAAGGCAGGCGGCATGCTTCGCCGGGTGGTCAGAGCTATTCGCCCATAGTCCGTAGCCCAGAGCCGGGGCTGCTCGGCTCTCCGTCCCGGGGGGCCGGGGCCGGGCTGGAGGCGTGCGAGCCTCTCACCGCCGCCTCCCAGCGCAGCCACCCGAGCCGCCGCCGCCGCCTCCCTCCATGGCTGCGGCGCCGCCGCTGATCGACATTCTCGATTTGCATATGTTGATCTAGCCTTGCATCCCAGGGATGAAGCCAATTTGATCGTGGTGGATAAGCTTTTTGATGTGCTGCTGGATTTGGTTTGCCAGTATTTTATTGAGGATTTTTGCATCGATGTTCATCAGAGATAATGGCCTGAAATTTTTTTTTCTGTTGTGTCTTTGCCAGGTTTTGGTATCAGGATGATGCTGGCCTCATAAAACGAGTTAGGGAGGAGTCCCTCATTTTCTATTGTTTGGAATCATTTCAGAAGGAATGGTACCAGCTCCTCTTTGTGCCTCTAGTAGAATTTGGCTGTGAATCCGTCTGGTCCTGGGCTTTTTTTGGTTGGTAGGCTATTAATTACTGCCTCAATTTCAGAACTTGTTATTGGTGTATTCAGGGATTCAACTTCTTCCTGGTTTAGTCTTGGGAGGGTGTATGTGTCCAGGACATTATCCATTTCTTCTAGATTTTCTGGTTTATTTGCATAGAGGTGTGTATAGTCTTCTCTGATGGTACTTTGTATTTCTGTGGGATCAGTGGCGATATCCCCTTTATTATTTTTTATTGTGTCTATTTGATTCTTCTCTCTTTTCTTCTTTATTAGTCTGGCTAGTGGTCTATCTGTTTTGTTAATCTTTTCAAAAAAACAGCTCCTGGCCAGACATGGTGGCTCACGCCTGTAATCCCAGTACTTTGGAAGGCTGAGGTAGGCATATCACAAGGTCAGGAGATCGAGACCATCCTGGCTAACATGGTGAAACCCCATCTCTACTAAAAATACAAAAACAAAATTAGCTGGCCATGGTGGTGGGCATCTGTAGTCCCAGCTACTCAGGAGGCTGAGGCGGGAGAATGGTGTGAACCCGGGAGGTGGAGCTTGCAGTGAGCTGAGATCATGCCACTGCACTCCAGCCTGAGCAACAGAGCGAGATTCCGTCTCAAAAAAAAAAACAAAAACCAGCTCCTGAATTCATTGATTTTTTGAAGGGTTTTTCATGTCTCTTATCTCCTTCAGTTCTACCCTGATCTTAGTTATTTCTTGCCTTCTGCTAGCTTTTGAATTTGTTAGCTCTTGCTTCTCTAGTTCTTTTAATTGTGATGTTAGGGTATCAATTTTAGATCTTTCCGGCTTTTTCCTGTGGGCATTTAGTGCTAGAAATTTCCCTCTAAACACTGCTTTAGCTGTGTCCCAGAGATTCTGGTACATTGTGTCTTTGTTCTCATTGGTTTCAAAGAATTATTTATTTCTGCCTTAATGTCGTTATTTACCCAGTAGTTATTCAGGAGCAGGTTGTTCAGTTTCCATGTAGTTGTGCAATTTTGAGTGAGTTTCTTAATCCTGAGTTCTAATTTGATTGCACTGTGGTCTGAGAGACTGTTATGATTTCCGTTCTCTTGCATTTACTGAGGAGTGTTTTACTTCCAATTATGTGGCCAATTTTAGAATAAGTGAGATGTGGTGCTGAGAAGAATGCATATTCTGTTGATTTGGGGTGGAGAGCTCTGTAGATGTCTATTAGGTCCACTTGTTCCAGACCTGAGTTCAAGTCCTGAATATCCTTGTTAATTTTCTGTCTTGTTGATCTGTCTGATATTGACAGTGGGTGTTAAAATCTCCCAGTTTTTTTGTGTGGGAGTCTTAAGTCTCTTTGTAGGTCTGTAAGAACTTGCTTTATGAATCTGGATGCTCCTGTATTGGGGTGCATATATATTTAGGATAGTTAGCGCTTCTTGTTGCATTAATCCCTTTACCATTATGTAATGCCCTTCTTTGTCTTTTTTGATCTTTGTTGGTTTAAAGTCTGTTTTATCAGAGACTAGCATTGCAACCCTTTTTTTTTTTTTTTTGCTTTCCATTTGCTTGGTAATTTATTCCTCCATCCCTTTATTTTGAGCCTATGTGTGTCTTTGCATGAGATGGGTCTCCTGAATACAGCACACCAATGGGTCTTGACTCTTTATCCAATTTGCCAGTCTGAGTCTTTTAATTGGGGCATTTAGCCCGTTTTTAAGATTAATATTATGTGTGAATTTGATCTTGTCATTATGATGCTAGCTGGTTGTTTTGCCCATTAGTTGATGCAGTTTCTTCATAGTGTTGATGGTCTTTACAATTTGGTATGTTTGTAAAGGCATGGTGGCTCACCCCTATAATCTCAGCACTTTGGGAGGCCGAGGTGGGCAGATCACAAGGTCAGGAGATCGAGACCATCCTGGGCAACATGGTGAAACCCTGTCTCTACTAAAAATACACAAATTAGCTAGGTGTGATGGCACACTGCTGTAGTCCCAGCTACTCGGGAGGCTGAGGCAGGAGAATGGCTTGAACCTGGGAGGCGGAGATTATAGCAAGCCAAGATCATGCCACTGCACTCCAGCCTGGCGACAGAGCGAGCGAGACTCTACCTCAAAAACAAAACAAAACAAAAACAATTTGGTATGTTTTTGCAGTGGCTGGTACCGGTTTTTCCTTTCCATATTTAGTGCTTCCTTCAGGAGCTCTTGTAAGGCAGGCCTGGTGATGACAAAATCTCTCAGCATTTGCCTGTCTGTAAAGGATTTTATTTCTCCTTCACTTATGAAGCATAGTCTGGCTGGATATGAAATTCTGGGTTGAAAATTATTTTCTTAAGAATGTTGAATATTGGCCCCCACTCTCTTCTGGTTTGTAGGGTTTCTTCAGAGATCCACTGTTAGTCTGATGGACTTCCCTTTGTGGGTAACCCGACCTTTCTCTCTGGCTGCCCTTAATATTTTTTCCTTCATTTCAACTTGGTGAATATGACGATTATGCATCTTAGGGTTGCTCTTCTAAAGATACTCCTCGAGAATTTTTTTGTATTTTTAGTAGAGACGGAGTTTTGCAATGTTGGCCAGCCTAGTCTCTAACTCCTGACCTCCAGTGATCCACCCGCCTCAGCCTCCCGAAGTTCTGGGATTACAGGCATGAGCCACTGTGCCTGGAAATAGTTCAGTTTTGATATCCCTCAGTGCCAGGATGGACCTATCCTGGATTGTTGGTCTCATTCCATGTTGTAGGGAGTCATTGACAAGTAGGAGTCAGTGTCAAAACTCTTTTAGCCACGTTTGAGCAACAAGGGAGGTTTGGAGGGAGTAGCTCTCAAGCTAAGTTTACCTGGGGTTCATTATTAAGTTTAATTTTATCAGTTCCATAGGTGTTTCCTATCACCTCAAAGTGCTGGGCCAGCATTATTCTGTCAGGCATTGTAGTTTGGCAGAATTTTAACAAGTAATAGCTACGAAGTTTAAAAAGAAAAATAGAAAGTAAAATGATAATCTCGGTTTGTGTAATAGTTTTCAGCCATGAACCTAGGATTCAAGGTTCAATTAAACCTTTGAATCAATTGAATAAATCAAATGACCACGGAGAACTAGGTGACACCTTTTGTAACTGTGTGGCCTGTTTTCTTATTTTGCATATATGGGTCTCAACTTTCCCAAAGGCCATTATCTAGTTACAGCATAAAGTATTAGCAACAGCACAGAAATTTCCTTATTTAACTAATAGATAATATAGACCAATTTTATCATCTAGGATCCCATGACTGGGTGGAATTAAAGCAGAGAGAGAGCAACAGTTGTATTAGGGATGTTGCCAAGGTCACCCACTAGATGGACTAAACGATCCCTTAAACCAGTTTCTGTCAAGTTACCAACAGAAGCTGCTGATTGTGAAATTTCAATTACACCGTTATCCTGCCAAGTGAAAAAGGTAGGATTAAGAGGAGTAGGAGTCTGATTATGTAGTCTTGTTCTAACATCTAGGGAAAAGCTGTCTGCAGCATGAAAATGTCAAGTTATTGTCCTGGTTTTCAGTTTTGAATGTCTGGTTATGGCACTGGATGGTTTGGTGAACTTTCTGTGTGACCCATCATCAGCCATGAGACTTGCCCCTTAAAATTTATCTAGTTTTAGCTTTTAGGATTTCAGGAACAGAGCAGTTCCTGTTTTTACTAATTTCATGGAAGAAAAGATGGGAGGAATCTAGAAGAATTTAAGATTTAGTTCAGTCTACCAGTGTATAACAGGAACTCAAAGACAATGCACAGGGCTATAATCTAAGAACAGATGTATTAACAGCCTTACTCACTGTAAGGCTGGGAACCTTGAAGCCAGGCATTATATGCACATTCTCAAATATGATGCTCTAGTTAAAGCCTTGGTAATATATATAACCAATGTTTCCAACTGCATCCTGTTATAAAGAGAGAGCAAATTTTATTAAACTTATGTAAATAATCCTTGCCATAAAAAATAAGAATACTCATGGATAGTTTCTGAATTTTAGAGGAATCAAATAGGGACAAAAAAAATGTTTCCACCTTTGTTCACAAAGTATACCAAATTACTGTAAACTAATAAGTAGCTTAAGAGAAAGAAAAGGTTTCCTTAAAGCTAGAAAACAAAATATTTAAATAAAGAACCTGGCTAGGCATGGTGGCTCATGCCTGTAATCCCAGCACTTTGGGAGGCCGAGGTGAGCAGATCACCTGAGGTCAGGGGTTCGAGACCAGCCTGGCCAACATGGTGAAACACTGTCTTTACTAAAAATACAAAAATTAGCCAGCATGGTGGTGGGCATCTGTAATCCCTGCTACTCCAGAGGCTGAGGTTGCAGTGAGCTGAGATCGTGCCACTGCACTCCAGCCTGAGCAACAGAGCAAGACTCCACCTCAAAAAAAAAAAGAACCAATAATGTTTCAAATAAAAGTCATAAAAACATTATCTTCAGGACCGGGTGCTGTGGCTCATGCCTGTAATCCCAGCACTTTGGGAGGCTGAGGCGAGCTGATCACTTGAGGACAGGAATTTGAGACCAGCCTGGCCAACATGGTGAAACCCTGTCTGTACTAAAAATACAAAAAATGAGCTGGGTGTAGTGGCGCACATTCGTAACCCCAGCTACTCTGGAGGCTGAGAAAGGAGAATCGCTTGAACCCGGAGGCAGAAGTTGTAGTGAGCCAAGATCGTGCCACTGCACTCCAGCCTGGGTGACAGAGTGAGAGTGTCTTTTTTTTTTTTTTTTTTTTTTTTTTTTTTTTTTTTTAAAGAAAAAGAGCTAACTTGACTTTAAAGAGATGAAATGTACATGTAAAACAAAATTTTGTTTTCTGTGAAATTTTACTTCAGAAAATATCGTGACTAAAATAAACAAATTAAAAAATGAGTACTCCTAAAAAAAAAAAAAAAAAGAAAAGAAAGAAAGAAAGTAAGAAAGCCAAGAGCACAGAATCAGGATATACTGGAGGAAAACAACTTTTCTAGGCCTTCTAGATAGAACATTTCAGTGTCAGGCCGTTAAAGCAGAGTTAGAGCTGGAGAAAAAAAGTTACAGAAGATGAAAAAGTTAAAAGAGAATTATCACCTCACCAAACAAAAAGATATACCGTCTCAAGGAGAGAAAGTGGAAGACCAAAAGGCAGAAATGTCTGACCTGCAAATCACATGAAACAAGATACAGCAAAAGTTTAGCTACTGAGATATGAATCTGAGAAGCTTCCACCGGAAAACTCTACCTCAAAATATGAAATTACCATTCTAAATGAAGAAGATTCATTTTAAAACTGATATTAGAGAAAGGAAGACTAAAAAACAAACAAAAAAGCTGCACTTCAGAAGATAGTTGAAAATTTAAGAAACAAATTTCAGAATTAGGTCAAAATCTCTTGCAAATGTTATTAAAAGCAGATCAATACTTCAAGAAAACATTGTTCTAATATAGGAGACCAAAATTTTAGTTTTCATATCAATGTGTATATAAATATATATACACACATGTATTTTTTAATTGAAGCAGTCTTTAGAAATACTTATAAGTAAGTTTCTTCTAATTATAGCCAACTTGGTCACCACAAATTTCTTTTGTAAATTCATCCTTCGCAAACTTTCCATGATATACTCAGACCTTCTATGGCATGTTTAGACCTTTAGTTTTGTCCTTCTTTCTTAAATAGTTAGTCATTTTACTTAAGGATAAAATTTAATTTCTTGCCTTATTTCTAAGACAACAACAAATCTAAGACTTGCTGTCATTTTAAAAACACCTTTTCTAAAAAGAAACACTACCACATGAAATGCACACATTAATTATAGGATACATCCTGGTTATATATGTATTATGGAAACATTCCACATATTAGATTATAAAATATGGTGTTATCAATTGTGTCAGTCATTTTAAAACAATTATCTTTTCTCCAATTATTTGTAACATTTTTTTTTTTAGAATCTCACTGTTACCCAACCTGGAGTGCAGTGGCAGAATCATAGCTCATTGCAGCCTTGAACTCCTGGGCTCAAGTAATCTCCTGCCTCAAGTCTCCTGAGTAGGCAGGACTATAGGCAAACACCACCATGCCTGGCTAATTTTTTAAATTAATTTATTTATTTTTTGGTAGAGATAGGGTCTCACTATATTGCCCACACTGGTCTTGAACTCCTTGCCTCAAGTGGTCCTACCACATTGGCCTCCCAAAGCACTGGGATTACATGTGTGAGCCACTACACCTGGCCCGTAACATATTTTTATACCAAATTATTTTATTTACTTGTGTTTCTGGGTTTTCCATTATGTTTCATTGATTTCTTTATTCAATACCATAACTTTCCTGTTTTATTTTTATAGTTTGATATATCTTTCGGGATTTCATAAAGCAGTATATGTGTTAGGCTGTTCTTGCATTACTGTAAAGAAATCCCTGAGAATACTCATCTCTCACCTTATGCAAAAAATCAATTCAAGATGGATCAAAGACTTTTATATAAAAATTTTTTAAAATTAAAAAACAAAAGAAATGCCTAAGACTGGGTAATTGATCAAGAAAAGAGCTCACAGTTCCAAAGACTGTACAGGAAGCATGGTGCCGGCATCTGTTCACCTTCTGATGAGACTTCAGGAAGCTTACAATCATGGTGGAAGGCACAGTGGGAGCTGGCACATCACATGGGGAGAGCAAGAGAGTGAGAGTGGGGGTGCAAAGGTGCCACAGATGCAAACAACCAGATCTCGCAATAGCTCATTATTGTGAAGACAGCACCAAGCCATGAGGGATCTGCCCCCATGACCCAAACACCTCCCACCAGGCCCCACCTCCAACCTTGGGGATTACAATTCAACATATGGGGAATACATACATATGTACGTATGTGTCTCCTTACTATTTTTCCCCCCAAAAAAATGTCCTGGCTATTTGTACCCATTTGTTCCCCCAAATGAATTTTAGAATAATTTTGTCAAAGACTGCATTAGATTGTTTCTTTGGGCCGTATAATTATTTGTTGCATGGGGTTGTCCTATGCACTGTAGGATATTTAATAGCATCTCTGACCTCTACCCGCTAGATGCCTGCCAGTAGTAACCCCTCAACTTGTGACAATCAAAAATGTCTCCAGACATTGCCAAATAGCCCCTGGGTAGGGGGTAAAATTGCACCAGTTCAGAACCACTACATTAGTTTTATAAGTTAATTAAAGGAGAGTTAATGTCTTTACAATATTGTCTTTCTAAGCAGAAGTATAGTATAACTTTCATTTTATGAGATTTGCTTCTTGGTGATCAGTAAAACTATAAGACTTCCTTGGGTTTGGTGCCTTTTTATGGAGCTAGTGTTTTGATTCTGAATGACTATGTGCTATGTAGGGTTAAACATATCAATCATGGTAAGCATCACATAATAAGAATAGCTGGCATTTATGTCAGGTACCATGTCAAGTGCTTTACTTGGATTAACTCATAATCTTCACTGCAACCCCATGAGGTAGGTAGTATTATTATCCCTGTTTGGTAAATGAGGAAACTAAGGTAGCTTCAACCAGATGCTAACTAGTAGAGCAGGTTTACCACCGCTTGTCTCCATCTTTAAGATCCTGGGGCAAAGTTTTTCAAACCTCATACCAGGTTTCCAAGGGAACATCAGGTGGGGATGGTAGTAGTAAACAGTTAAGTGGAAAAAAGCAAGTCACAAAATATAATTCTATTTTTTAAACGGATGGTTTTGAAAAAATAGACTCACGAGAGTTTTTTAATACAAAAATTGTTTTTTAAAACTCCTTTTTTTTTTGAGGTAGAGTCTTGCTCTCTCACCCAGGCTGGAGTGCAGTGGCACAATCGCATAAGTTAGTGAACTTATTAATATAATATTCACTACAGCTGTATGGAGCTGCCATAGAATAGAAAGGAAAATTCATCTACATTTTGAATTTAATACATCAGATGTGAAATTAACTTGGGTCTTAAATCAAGTTCAGCTTCCTTGAAAGCCTGCAGATCACTTCCAACATCCCTCATTTATCCTGAGCTGTCTTTGGGAGGTTGGTGGGTCTGGCTACCCATGAAGACAAAGTGTTCCTTCCTGTCTGGTAGGGATTTAGTTTTGTATTTTTGTATTAGCTAATTTGTAAAGTGTTACCTTATTCCAGTGGGTCTTTTAATAACAGCTTTATTAAAGTATAATTCCATACCATACCATAAAATTCTCTGAGTTGTGCAGCCATCACCACTATCTAATTTTAGAACATTTACTTCACTCCAGAAGGAAACCCTGTACCCTCCAGTGGGTTCTCTGATTTGCTTATGTTTTAAAGGTACATAATCATATCATTCAAAAAATAAATTTTTCCCATTTTAAATTATAAACATTAGGCTGGGCATGGTGGCTCACGTCAGTAATCCCAGCACTTTGGGAGGCTGAGGTGGACAGATCACTTGAGTTGGGAGTTCGAGACCAGCCTCGACAATATGGTGAGACCCCATCTCCACTAATATAAAAAATCAGCCAGGCATGGTAGTCCAGCTACTTGGGAGGCTGAGGACTGAGAATCACTTGAACCTGGGAGGCAGAGGTTGCAGTGAGCCAAGATGGCTCCACTGCACTCCAGCCTGGGTGACAGAGCGAGACTCCATCTGGAAAAAAAAATTATAAACATTATTTTTAAATTGTAAATAGGCTGGGCGTGGTGGCTCACGCCTATAATCCCAACACTTTGGGAGGCTGAGGCAGGCAGATCACCTGAGGTCAGGAGTTCGAGACCAGCGTGGCCAACATGGCAAAACCCTGTCCCTACTAAAAATACAAAAGTTAGCTGGGAGTGGTGGCACGCGCCTGTAGTCCCACCTACTCTGGAGGCTGAGGCATGACAATTACTTGAATCTGGGAGGTGGAGGTTGCAGTGAGCCGAAATCGTGCCACTGCACTCCAGCCTGGGCAACAGAGCAAGACTCTATCTCAAAAATAATAATAATCATAAACTGTAAATACAGGTAAGAAATTCTTATGTAAGAACCTGCCCCTATCTATTTCTACTCTAGATAACTACAGTTTTTGTGTATTGCTCCAGAAATTTTCCTTGTGTGTGCACAAACATATTTAAATGTATAATTCTTTCCCAATGGGGTCATGCTAACTTTTTAAAATTACTTAATATATTATAGGCATTAAAATAAAAACTAAAATTTATATATATTTATATATAATTAGTATATATATTTTAAAATTAAAAAATATGTAATAGACATTTAAAAAATTCATACCTCATTCAGACCATTATTCATTTTGCTTGCAATGGTATTCCCAGTGCACAACATGGTGCCTGGTACATTGTAAGTATTCATTCAATAATCGTTTTATCAGCTGCATGTTATTCTAATGTTAAAAAACCATAATTTCTCAGGAATGGAAAACCAAACATCGTATGTTCTCCCTCATAAGTGGGAGCTAAACTATGAGGATGCAAAGGCATAAGAATGACTTTGGCGACTCGGGGAAGGGGTGAGAAGGGGGCGAGGGATGAAAGACTACAAATTAGGTTCAGTGTATACTGCTTGGGTAGTAGGTACACCAAAACCTCACAAATCACCACTAAAGAACTTACTTGTGTGACCAAATACCACCTGTTACCCAAAAACCTATGAAACTAAAAAGAAATTTTAATAAAAATTTTTAAAAACCAAACTTAGCCAGTCTCTTATTGATTTTAATTTTTTTGATGTTAGACTATGATATGATGAATCCTCTTGCATGGTCATTAAAATACGGTTTTTTTCTCTGCATTTTATGGTTAAAAAAGGAAAAAAAAAATGTTTGTAGGACAAGTTCCTTGCAGTGGAATTTTGAGGATAAAGAGTAATATGTCTTTTTTTATTTTAATATATACCACTATTGTGGACATTATGTCATTCCTTGTGACATCCTAGTGTCTGAATCTCAGAACACTAGGAGTGTACAGAACTCCCACCTTCAGAGATACAATCTACTTCTGTGTAAAGAAGCAGAAATGGCAGATGCTCACTTTCCCAGGCTCTGGTACACCTAGTGCTCAGACGTGGGACCTAGGTTCTACCAGAAGCTGGTGACAGGAAGAAGCAGGGCCCAGGTGAACTCCAATTTAGTGAAGATGGCAGCAGCAGTGGCAACTACATACAGCAGTAGTAACGTTCTTTGTTTTTTTCTTTTCTTTTTTTTTTCAGACGGTGTCTTGCTGTGTCACTCAGGCTGGAGTGCAGTCGCACAACCTCAGCTCACTGCAACCTCTGCCTCCCGGGTTCAAGTGATTCTCCTGCCTCAGCTTCCTGAGTAGCTGGGATTACAGGTGTACGCCACCATGCCCAGCTAATTTTTGTATTTTTAGTAGAGATGGGGTTTCGTCATATTGGCCAGGCAGGTCTCAAACTGCTGACCTTAAGTGATCCGCCCACCTCAGCCTCCTAAAGTGCTGGGATTACAGGCACAAGCCACCGCGCCCGGCTGCTTTTCCTATTTCAAATGAAGTTATGAATCATCTTATCTGTTACTTTTTAAAATCCCATTGGAATTTTGTTTGTAATTATTAAGCTTATAGATCAATTTGGGTAGAACAAATGCTTTTTAAAATTTAAATTTTTGTTATAAAAGGTGTATGATGGCTGGGCACGGTGGCTCACACCTGTATTCCCAGCCAGCTCTTTGGAAGGCCGAGGCGGGTGGATCACTTGAGGCTGGGAGTTTGAGACCAGCCTGGCCAACATGGCGAAACCCCATCTCTACTAAAAATACAAAAATTAGCCAGGTGTGGTGGCATGCACCTGTAATCCCAGCTACTCTGGAGGCTGAGGCAGGAGAATCACTTGAACCCAGGAGGTGGAAGTTGCAGTGGGCTGAGATCATGCCACTGCACTCCAGGCTGGGTGACAGAGCAAGACTCTGTCTCAAAAAAAAAAAAGGAAAAAAAAAAGTTTTATGAATAAGTAATTTAGGTAGACCTATATTCAATAAAGAAATAGAATCAATAATTATTAGTAACCTTCCAAAACAGAAAGCCCCAGGCCCAGATGGGTTGGCGAGTGAATTCCAACAAATATTTAAGGAAGAAATGATATAAATTCTCAACAATCTTTCAGAGAATAGAAGCAGAGGGACTACTTGCTAACTAGCTCTATGAGACCAACATTACACTAATACCAAAGCAAGACAAATTATAAGAGAAAACTACAGACCAATATCTTTTATGAACACAGATGCAAAAATCCTCAACAAAATATTAGCAAATCAAATCCAACAATGTTCAAAAAGAATTACACATCGTGACCAAGTAGGATTTCTCCCAGGTATGCAAGGTCAATTCTACATTTGAAAATCAATTAAATCCATTAATGCAATTCACCATATCAGTAGGCTAAAGAGAAATCACATGATCCCTTCAATAGAGGCCAAAAAAGCATTTAACACCCATTCATGATTTAAAAAAAAAAAAAAAAAAAAGCCTTCCAGCAAACTAGGAATAGAGGGGAACTTCCTCAACTTCCGAAAGAACATCTACAAAAAACCTGCCACTAACATCATACCTAATGGTGAAAAACTTGAAGCATTCCTACTAAGATCAGGGATAAGGCAAAGATGTCTCCTCACTACTCCTTTTCAGCATTGTACTGGAAGTCCTAGCTAATGTGACAAAAAAAGAAAACAGAAGAAAAGAAAGATACAGGGCCGGGCATGGTAGATCACGCCTGTAATCTGAGCACTTTGGGAGGCCAAGGCAGGTGGAGTACTTGTGGCCAGGAGTTCGAGACCAGCCTGGCCAGTGTGGTGAAATCTCGTCTCTACTAAAAATATACAAATCAGCCAGGCATGGTGGTGAGCACCTGTAGTCCTAGCTACTTGGGAGGCTGAGGCAGAAGAATCACTTGAACCCAGGAAGCAGAGGTTGCAATGAGCCGAGATTGCACCATTGCGCCCCAGTCTGGGTGACAGAGTGAGACTCTGTCTCAAAAAAAGAAAAAGTATGTGGATTGGGACGGAAGAAATAAAATTGTCTTTGTTCACTGAAGACATGATTTGTCTGTATAGAAAATCTCAAAGAATCTAGAAAAAAACCTCTTGGAACTAACAAGCAATTATAGTGAGTTTGCAGAACACAAGGTTAACATACAAAACTCAGTTGCTTTCCTATATACTAACAATGAAAAAGTGGAATTTGAAATGAAACATACATTACCATTTACATTTACATTAGCACTCCCAGAAATTGAACAAATAGGCGTAAATATAACAAAATATCTACAAAATCTTTATATAGAAAACTGTGATGATGGGTGTCAAAGAAGAACTACATAAATGGAGAAACATTTCATGTTTGTGAATAGGAAAACTCAATGTCATCAAGATGTCAATTCTTCCTGACTTAATTGGTAGATTCAATGCAATCCCAATCAAAATCCTAGCAATTTGTTCTATGAACATCAACAAACTGATTGTAAAGTTTATATGGAGGGACAAAAGATTCAGAATAGCTGTCTTAGTTCATTTTGCATTGCTGTAAGGGAACACCTGAGGCTGAGTCATTTATAAAGAAAAGAGGTTTATTTGGCTCATAATTCTGCAGGCTGAACAAGAAGCATGGCACCAGCATCTGCCTCTGGTGAGGACCTCAGGAAGCTTCCAACCATGGCAGAGGTGAATGGGGAGCAGGTATGTCTCATGGTGAGAGAAGGAGGAAGAGAAAAAAGAACATTCATATTTTGCAGGAACTATGAGTGAGAACTGGCTCAATCCCTTGAGAATGGCACCATGACATTTATGAGGGATCTGTCCCCATGATTCCACCAGGTCCTACCTCCAACATTGGGGATCAAATTTTAACCTGACACTTGGAGGGGCCAAATATCCAAACTATTATTCTTTCCCTGGCCCCCCAAATGTCATATCCTTCTCACATTGCAAAATATAATCATCCCTTCCCAATAATTTCCAAAAGTCTTAACTCATTCCACTATCAATTAAAAAAATGCAAAATCTCATCTGAGACTGAAGGCTAATTTCTTCCAGCTGTGAGCCTGTAAGATGAAAAGCAAGTTATTGAATTCTAAGATACAATGATTATACAGGCATAGGGTAAACATTACCATTCCAGAAGGAAAAAAATGGCCAAAAGGAAGGGGTAATAGGCCTCATGCAAGTCCAGAACTCAGCAGGGCAGACATTAAATCTTAAAGCTCCAAAATAATCTCCCTTAACTCCATGTCCTGCATCCTGGGCATACTGGTGCAAGGGGTGGGCTCCTAAGGCCTTGGGCAGCCCCACCCTTTGGCTTTACTGGGGCACAGCCTATATGGCTACTCCCACAGGTGGGAGTTGGGCCTTTGGCTTTTCCAGGCTGAAAATACAACCTGCTGGTGGCTCTACCACTCTCAGCTCTGGAGGGCAGCATCCTTGTTCTACTAAGGAGTAGCCCAGTAGGGACTCTATGGGGGCTTCAACCCCACATTTCCCCTTGGAACTGCCCTAGTAGAGTCTCTCTGTGGGGGCTCTGCCCCATGGCAGGCTTCTGCCTGGGCATGCAGACTTTCTGATACATCTTCCGAAATCTAGGTGGAAACTGCCAGAATGCGCTCTTGCATTCTGTGTGTCTACAGACTTAACACCACATGGAAGCTGCCAGGGCCTCTGATTGGCAGCCTGAGCCATGCCTGGGGCCTTTTGAGCCCTGACTGGGGCCTGAACAGCCTGAATTTGGATTGGGTTCCTGAAACCATTCTGTCCTTCTAGGCCTCTAGGCCTTTTTCCCATTGTCTTGCTAATTTCTTTTGCAAGTGGTTGCTCTTCAGCCCCTTTAAATTTCTCTCCTAAAAATGCTTGTTCCTTCCCTACCACAGGACTGGGTTGCAAATTTTTCAGACTTTTACAGTCTGCTTTCCTTTTAATTTTAAGTTCAAACCTTAGATCAGCCCATTGCTCCCACATTTGATTGTGGACTGTGAGATTTAGAACAAAGCAATGATATTTGCTTTTACTGCTCCTATTCAGATGGTGCTGGAAGTCTCAGCTGGTGCAATTAGTTAAGAAAAGGAAATAGGCCAGGCATGGTGGCTCATGCCTATAATCCCAGCACTTTGGGAGGCCAAGGAGGGAAGATTGCTTGAGCCCAGGAGTTCAAGACCAGCCTGAGCAAGATAGGGAGATACCATTTCTACAAAAAAAGTAAAATAGGAAAGGGGAATAAAAGGCATACAGATTGGAAAAAAGAAATGAAACTGTCCCTATTTCCAGATGACATGATTGTCTATGCAGAAGATCTCAAGGAATATACCCACCCCCAACAACAACAACAACAAAACCCTCCTAGGACCTAATTGAGGGAGTTTAACAAGGTCACTGGATAGAAATTCAACTCAAGCCTTGACCAGGAATTTTTTCCTTCAGGAGTATAGCCAACTTAGAAGGACTCTCCACTTCAAACAAACAAACAAACAGGATTCTGACCGAAACTAATTTGTCCTGCTAGCCAGGCTGGCAAGAATTAACAGAAGTCTCCAAAGAGTAAAATTAACCAAAAACTGTGAACAGAAACTAGAGTGGCAGGCAGCATATCCCATTATCAACACCATAAGTGGGTGATAAGCCTCGGGTCAGCAGTTTGCTGGTACAGGTGAATCTGACACTTCCAATTTCTTAAATCCAAAGCCCCAAAAGAAAAGTGTTCTGGTTTCTGAGCTAGCTTTGTTTTGCTCTAAAATGTGAATAACATTCACCTCACAATATCTGAAAATAGGGTTAATTAGGAGGCCTGTTGGAGTTATTTCCTAGTTTCACTCTGCAGATGCCAAATATCGGGATGCCTTAGTAATCTGTGTTTCTCCTCCCTCTGGCAATACAACTGTTAAAATTAGATAATTTGTTATCTGTGAAAGTTTAATTGGAGCAATATGTGATGGAAATGCAAATTACTTAATTAGGAGTTAGGGAGAGTATGAGAATAAATTAACAAATATTATTAGATTAAATTTATTTATTAATCGTGTTGGATCCAAGTACCTTATAGCTACCAAGGATACAGGATACAAAAAGAGGTTATTCTCAAATAGGGGAGAAGATAATTTAGTACCCTGCAAAATGCCTCATGATATGTGCTAAAGTAATATTAGTATGTACAGTGTGCTATGGAACCATCAAAGAGGGGAGCAACTGACTCCAAAATTTGAAGAGCAATGCAGTTGGATTCTACTTCCAATCTGTGAAACTGCCTCACAGTTAAAGTACTCTCCGAGGGCCCGGTGAGAAATCAGGCAGATACCAGAGAGGAATCTATTCTTACAAGATAGCTGCATAGGGTGATATCTGTGACTTTGCGGCTTTTTTAACTGATTGCATTCCCCAGTCATTTGCAACTTGGGTGGCAGAAAGCTGAGATTTTATGGACTTGAAATGTCAGGGGACACAGGTCAAGGCTGGCGGAGCAAGAAATTACAGAGGAATCCCTGCAAACAAGAAAAATCATATGAAGGGTGAACTGCAAAATTTTAGTATAATGACTGCTCAGGTGGTTGGCTGACAGCCAAATTATGTAGGCACAACAGAGGACCCCCTGCCCTGCCTCAAGAGGCCAGGTTAAAACAACAGCAGCTGGAAACCATAAGAACAAAGATATCAGTACCTATATTGTGCAAGGGAGACAAAGTTTGCAGTCCGAATCTAAGCAGGTTAAGTATTAATATCTACTAGAACAACAAAAACCCCACAACAATTCTTAGAAGAACACAGTTAAACCCAGTGTCTAGGCATGCAAAGAAACAGAAGTATGACTCATACTCAAGGAGGGGGAAAGGGCAGTCAATAGAAACTGACTCTGAGTGAGCCTAGTTGTTGGATTTAACAGAAACTTCAAAGCAATTATTGTAAATGTGTTCAATGAGTTAAACTATGACATCAATGAGTGGGGTGGAAAATCTCAACCAAGAAATGGAAACTATAAAAATGGAAATTTGAGAGTTGAAAAATACAGTAACTGAAATTTTTTAAAAATCTAAATAACTTCAACAGTAGATTAGAAAACAAAGCAGATTGGCAAAAGAAGCCATGAAGTTCAAGCTAGATCAATAGAAATCACCCAGTTTCGAGAAACAGGGGAGAAAAAGATGGAATAAAGTTGAAAAGAGATATGTAGGGCAATATCAAACAATCCATAATAGGTATAATTAGAGTCTTAGAAGGAGGGGCAGCAGTAGATTATAGAAAATTTTTTGAAGAAATGACTGGAATTTTCTCACATTTTGTGGGAAAAAATTAACTTACCCAAGTAGTACAGCAGACTGAAAGCAAGATAATTACAAAGAAAACCACTTATTGACTGTCCAGAGAAAAATGGTATATTGTACATAGGGAACAACAGTGCAATTAACACCTCACTTCTTATCAGAAACTGTGGAGGTCAAAAGACATTGGACCAACATATTCAAATGATGGAAAAAAGAAAGCTTTCAGCCAAGAATTCTGCATCTGGAAAAATTATCCTTCAAAAATAAGGGGAAAATAAAGACATTTTTGGATAAACAGAGATGAGAGAATTTTTCACTAGCAGACCTGCACTATAAGACATTTTGGCTGAAGGGAAATGACACCTAAATGGATATTTGGATCTACACAAAGGAGTGAAGAGCACATGAAATTGTAAATGTGTGTAAAACAAAAATAATGATTTTTTGTTATGTCTTAATATCTTTAAAAGACAAGTGACTGAAACGTATAGTACTACTGTGCTGATGTGTTTACAATGTATACAGATAATACACAGGACAACAAAAATACAGGATGAGGCACAGGTGAGTGGAATATTTTGTAAGGTTTCTATAGTTTTACCTTAAGTAATTTGATAAATTTTCTTTTCTTTTTGTTTTTGTTTGGTTTTTTTTGTTTGTTTGTTTGTTTTTTTGGTCCCCCAGGCTTGTCTTTGTCTGGCTTTGTCCCCCAGGCTTGAGTGCAGTGATGCAATCTCAGCTCGCTGCAGCCTCAACCTCCCAGGTTCAAGCAATCCTCTTGACTCAGCACCCCCAAGTAGCTGGGACTACAGGTGCGCACCATCACGCCAGCCAAATTTTTTTGTAGGGATGGAGTTTCACCATGTTGCCAAGGCTGGTCTCCAGCTCCTGAGCGCAAGCAATCTGCCCGCCTTGGCCTCCCAAAGTGCTGGGACTACAAGCCTGAGCCACCATGCTGTGCCAAGAAGTAATTCAATACATTTTCTAAAATTTTCTAAAGTACACTGGAATAAATTGAATTTATACACTGTAGTCCCAAGAGCAACCACTAAAAATATAATGAAAAGACATATAGATAGAAAACCAATAGAGGAGTTAAAATGGAATGCCAAAAAATATGTCACTAGCATAAAGGGAGGTAGGAAAAGAGGGACAGTGAAACAAATAATGGATAGAAGAAATAGGAAAGAGATGGTATGATTGTAGGTTTAAAAGTGAACATGTAAATAATTAAGTGTAAATAGACCAAAATTCTAAACAAAAGGCAGAGATTGTCAGACTGGACCAAAAAAAAAGCAAGAACCAAGTATGTGCTATCTGTATGAGATGTACTGTAGAACCAAGTATGTGCTATCTGTATGAGATGTACTGTCTATATGAGAGACATTCTACATATAAAGATGCAAATACACTGAGAGTAAAAGGATAGAAAGAAATATACCATGCAAATAGTATGCACAAGAAATTTGTAGTAACTCCATTCTTAACAGAAAAACAAGACATCAATACAAGGAAGATTTCTGGAGACTAAGAGGAATCTTTCATAATGATAAAAGAGTTAATACATTAGGAAGTTATAAGAATTACATGTGTATATGCACTTAATAAATACAGTTTCAAAATACATGAAACAAACAACTGAACTAAGAGAGGGAAAACAGTCAAACTACAACCGTAGTTGGACACTTTTCACTCTGTAGTTGATAATACAACTGGATCGCCCCCACCAAAGTAAAGAAATCAAAGATCTGAAAAACACTGTTAACTACCATGACCTGATTGATATTTATAGAACTGTAACTAACAAATACAGAATACACTTTTTCTCCCTAAGTACACAAGGAAGATTCACCAGGGTAGGCCGTGTGTTAGGACATGAGTCTCAGTGTATTTCAAAAGATTAAAATCTTACAGAGTATGTTTTCTGACCATAATGAAAGTAAATTTGAACCACATGATAATAAAATGACTACATATTAAAAACTGTGTCCTTCAGAAAAATTCACATACTTTTTAAAATCGTGGAATGAAGCCAAAGTAGTCATTACAGTGAAATTTTTAGTTTTAAATGTTAATGTTAGAAAAGAAAAAAGTCTAAACCTAAGCTTCCATTTAAGAAGCTAGAGAAAGAACAAATTAAATACAAAGTAGAAAGAAGGAAATAATAAAGATAACAGAAATAGATGAAATAGGAAACAGATTAAAAAGATCAATAAAGTTGATAAATATCTAGCTAGATTGATCAGGAATTTAAAAAATGTTACCAATATTGGGGATAAAAATAGGAATTGGGAATAAATCTATACAGAGTATAGAATTATAAAGTTGATAGGAAATACGAACAATTTTATGCCAATAAATTTGATAAATGAAATGGACAAATTTCTGGAAAAACACAAGTCATAAAACTAACACAAGAAAGGCGGATAAAATATTAATAGCCCTGTGTCTACTAAAGAAATTGAATTTGTAATTTTAATTTGTACCTTTCCTGCAAAGCAAATTTCAGGTGCAAAGAGGTTCACTGGTGAATTTCACCAAACATTTAAGAAAGACATAGTACCATTCAAACACAACTTAAATAGAAGGGGTAGGACTGTTTCTCAAGTTATTTTATTAAATCAGTTTTACTCTGATAACAAAAACAAAAATTACAAAAATAGAAAATTACAAATAAAAATCCCACATAAACATGCAAATTTTTTTTTTCTTAGAGATGACGCCTCACTCTATTGCCCAGGCTGGAGTGCAGTGGTGACCCCACAGCTGACTGCAGCCTTGACCTCCCAGGTTTAAGCCATCCACCCTTCTGAGCCTCCCAGGTAGCTGGGACCACTGGCATACACCACCACGCCCAGCCAGTTTATTTTATTTTATTTTTATTGTAGAGACAAGGTCTTGCTTTGTTGCCCAGGCTGGTCTTGAACTCCTGAGCTCAAGAGATCCTCCCGCCTAGGCCTCCCAAAGTGCTGGGATTACAGGCATGCACCACTGTGCCCAGGATAAATATGCAAAAATTCTTAACAAAATATCGATTCACTGAAGCCTGTCAATATGGGAAAAGAACAATACATCATAACCAAGAGAAGCTTTCCCAGGATTGCAAGGTTAATTTAACACTAGAAAATCCATCAATATAAATTCTGATATTAGTAGAACAAAAAATCATCATCAGCTTAACAGATGCCGAAGAAGCATTTGACAAAATGTAATAGCTCTTCCCAATTTAAACTCTAAGTAAACTAGGAAAAGAAGGGAACTTCCTTAAAGGCATCTGTGAAAACCCCACAGCTAGAATTATACTTAATGATGGAAGTCTGAAATTCTTTCTTCTAAGTTCAAGAACAAGCAGGGAAGGCAGAGCAAGATGGCTGAATAGAACCCTCCAGCATTTGTCCCCCAAGCAAGAACACCAACTTGAACAACTATCCACACAAGAAAGCACTTTCAGAAGAACTAAAACTCAGGTGAGCAATCACAGTACCTGGTTTTAACATATTAAGGAAAGAGGCACTGAAGAGGTTAGGAAAGATAGTCTTGAATTGCCTATACCACACCTCCTCCATCATCCAGCAGTGCAGTATGATGTGGAGAGAGAATCTGTGTGCTTGGGGAAGGGAAAGCGAAGTGATTGTGAGACTTTGCATTGGAACTCACTGCAGCCCTGTCACAGCAGAAAACAACACATGGCAGAATTTGGCCAGTGCCCACAGCAGAAGCATTTAGAACAGACATAGCCAGAGGCAAATCGTCCATCCTAGCAGTCGGAACTTGAGTTCCAGCTAGCCCCACCACCATGGGCTAAGGTGCTCTGGGGTGCTAAATAAATTTGAAAGGCAGTCTAGGCCACAAGGACTGCAATTCCTGCACAAGTCCTGGTGCTGTGTTGGGCTCAGAGCCAGTGGATTTGGGGTCCACACAATCTAGTGAGACACCAGCTGGGGCAGCCAAGGGAAAGCTTATGTCGCCCCTTCCCCAACTTCAGGCAGCACAACTCACAGCACCGGGAGGAGAGGGAAGAGTAAAGAGGGGCCAGTCATGGTGGCCTGTAATCCCAGCACTTTGGGAGGCCAAGGTGGGCGGATCACCTGAGGTCAGGAGTTCGAGACCAGCCTGGCCAACATGGCGAAACCCCGTCTCTACTAAAAATACAAAAATTAGCCAGGCATGGTGGCAGGCACCTGTAATCCCAGCTACTCAGGAGGCTGAGGCCTGAGAATCATTTGAACCCTGGAGGCGGAGGTTGCAGTGAGCCAAGATCTCGCCACTGCGCTCCAGCCTGGGTGACAGAGCAAGGCTCTGTCTCAAAAAAAAAAGTGTATGAGTAGATAATTTAAGTAGACCTATATCCAATAAAGAAATAGAATCAATAATTATTAATAACCTTCCAGAACTGGATGACATTCTGTTAAGTGAAATAAGTTAGGCACACAAAGACAAACTTTGCATGTCCTCATTGTTTGTGAGAGCTAAAAATTAGACTCATGGTGATAGTGAGTAGAATGATGGTTACCAGAGGCTAGGAAGGGGAGTAGGGGGTTGGGAGAGAATGGTTGGTTAATGGGTACAAAAATGTTTTTAGATACAATGAATAAGATCTAGTATTTGATAGCACAACAAGGTGACTACAGTAAGCAATATTTTATTATACATTTCAAAATGACTGAGGGAGTACAATTGGAATGTTCTTAACAAAGAAATGAATTCTTGAGGTGATGGATACCCATTTACCCTGATGTGATTATTACACGTTATACAATGTCTCAAAATATTCCTGTCTCAAAATATCTCATGTACCCCATAGATATATATTATATACTAATATATAATTATTATATATTAGTATATAATTATATATTATAATATATAATTATATATTATAATATATTATTATATAATTATATATTATAATATATTATTATATATTATAATATATTATTATATATTATAATATATTATTATATATTATAATATATTATTATATATTATAATATATTATTATATATTATATATTATGTATATAATGTATATACTATATATAACATATATATGTTATATATAACATATATAATATAATATATAATATATATATCTACTATGCAGTTATAAAAATTAGAAAAAAAACAAGGGCCAGGTACAGTGGCTCACGCTGGTCATCCCACCACTTTGGGAGACCAAGGCAAGAGGATTCCTTGAGCCCAGGAGTTCAAGACCAGTCTGTAGTGACATCCCATCTCTACAAAACAAAAACAAAAAGCTGGGCGCGGTGGGACGCACCTGCAGTCCCTGCTACATAGGAGGCTGAGGTCATAGGATCACTCCACTGCACTCCAGCCTGTGTGACATAGCGAGACCCCATCTCAGAAAACAAAAAGCAAGAATGTCTGTTTTTGGCACTTCTATTCAGAATTATACTGAATGCCTTAGCAATTGCAATAAGGCAAAAAAAAAAAAAGCATACAGATTGGAAAGGAAGTAAGACTTATTTGCAGACAACACATATATAGAAATGTATATCGAAATCCTAGGTTCCACGATGGCCGTATAGGAACAGCTCCAGTCTACAGCTCCCAGGGTGAGTGACGCAGAAGACGGGTGAAGTCTGCATTTCCAACTGAGGTTCATCTCACTGGGGCTTGTCAGTGGGTGCACGACTGGGTGCAGCCCACCGAGCAAGAGCTGAAGCAGGGCGAGGCTTCACCTCGCCTGAGGAGCGCAAAGTGTCAGGGAATTCCCTTTCCTAGCCAAGGGAATCTGTGACAGATGGCACCTGGAAAATGGGGTCACTCCACCCTAATACTGTGCTTTTCCAATGGTCTTAGCAAACGGCACACCAGCAGATTATATCCCGCACATAGCTTGGAGGGTCCCACACCCATGGAGCCTCGTTCACTGCTAGCACAGCAGTCTGAGATTGAACTGCAAGGTGCCAGCGAGGCTTGGGGAAGGGTGCCCGCCATTGCTGAGGCTTGAGTAGGTAAACAAAGCAGCCAGGAAGCTCAAACTGGGTGGAGCCCACCGCAGCTCAAGGCCTGCCTGCCTCTGTAGACTCCACTTCTAGGGGCAGGGCATAGCCGAACAAAAGGCAGCAGAAACTTCTGCAGACTTAAATGTCCCTATCTGACAGCTTTGAGGAGAGTAGTGGTTCTCCCAGCATGGAGTTTGAGATCTGAGAACGGACAGACTGCCTCCTCAAGTGGGTCCCTGACCCCTGAGTAGCCTAACTGGGAGGCATCTCCCAGTAGGGGCTGACTGACACCTCACACAGCCGGGTGCCCCTCTGAGATGAAGCTTCCAGAGGAACGATCAGGCAGCAGCATTTGCTGTTCCACAATATTCACTGTTCTGCAGCCTCTACTGGTGATACTCAGGCAAACAGGGTCTGGAGTGGACCTCCAGCAAACTCCAACAAACCTGCAGCTAAGGGTCCTGACTGTTAGAAGGAAAACTAACAAACAGAAAGGACATTCACACCAAAACCCCATCTGTATGTCACCATCATCAAAGACCAAAGGTAGATAAAACCACAAAGATGGGGAGAAACCAGAGCAGAAAAGCTGAAAAAAAAATTTTTTTTTTTATACTTTAAGTTTTAGGGTACATGTGCACAATGTGCAGGTTAGTTACATATGTATACATGTGACATGCTGGTGCGCTGCACCCAGTAACTCGTCATCTAGCATTAGGTATATCTCCCAATGCTATCCCTCCCCCCTCCCTCACCTCACCCCACAACAGTCCCCAGAGTGTGATGTTTCCCTTCCTGTGTCCATGTGTTCTCATTGTTCAGTTCCCACCTATGAGTGAGAATATGCAGCATTTGGTTTTTTGTTCTTGCGATAGTTTACTGAGAATGATGATTTCCAATTTCATCCATGTCCCTACAAAGGACATGAACTCAATCATTTTTTATGGCTGCATAGTATTCCATGGTGTATATGTGCCACATTTTCTTAATCCAGTCTATCATTGTTGGACATTTGGGTTGGTTCCAAGTCTTTGCTATTGTGAATAGTGCCACAATAAACATACGTGTGCATGTGTCTTTATAGCAGCATGATTTATAGTCCTTTGGGTATATACCCAGTAATGGGATGGCTGTGTCAAATGGTATTTCTAGTTCTAGATCCCTGAGGAATCGCCACACTGACTTCCACAATGGTTGAACTAGTTTACAGTCCCACCAACAGTGTAAAAGTGTTCCTATTTCTCCACATCCTCTCCAGCACCTGTTGTTTCCTGACTTTTTAATGATTGCCATTCTAACTGGTGTGAGATGATATCTCATTGTGGTTTTGATTTGCATTTCTCTGATGGCCAGTGATGGTGAGCATTTTTTCATGTGTTTTTTGGCTGCATAAATGTCTTCTTTTGAGAAGTGTCTGTTCATGTCCTTCGCCCACTTTTTGATGGGGTTGTTTGTTTTTTTTCTTGTAAATTTGTTTGAGTTCATTGTAGATTCTGGATATTAGCCCTTTGTCAGATGAGTAGGTTGCGAAAATTTTCTCCCATTTTGTAGGTTGCCTGTTCACTCTGATGGTAGTTTCTTTTGCTGTGCAGAAGCTCTTTAGTTTAATTAGATCCCATTTGTCAATTTTGGCTTTTGTTGCCATTGCTTTTGGTGTTTTAGACATGACGTCCTTGCCCTTGCCTATGTCCTGAATGGTAATGCCTAGGTTTTCTTCTAGGGTTTTTATGGTTTTAGGTCTAACATTTAAGTCTCTAATCCATCTTGAATTGATTTTTGTATAAGGTGTAAGGAAGGGATCTAGTTTCAGCTTTCTACATATGGCTAGCCAGTTTTCCCAGCACCATTTATTAAATAGGGAATCCTTTCCCCATTGCTTTTTTTTCTCAGGTTTGTCAAAGATCAGATGGTTGTAGATATGCAGCGTTATTTCTGTCTCTGTTTTGGTACCAGTACCATGCTGTTTTGGTTACTGTAGCCTTGTAGTATAGTTTGAAGTCACGTAGCGTGATGCCTCCAGCTGTGTTCTTTTGGCTTAGGATTGACTTGGCGATGCAGGCTCTTTTTTGGTTTCATATGAACTTTAAAGTAGTTTTTTCCAATTCTGTGAAGAAAGTCATTGGTAGCTTGATGGGGATGGCGTTGAATCTATAAATTACCTTGGGCAGTATGGCCATTTTCATGATATTGATTCTTCCTACCCATGAGCATGGTATGTTCTTCCATTTGTTTGTATCCTCTTTTATTTCCTTGAGCAGTGGTTTGTAGTTCTCCTTGAAGAGGTCCTTCACATCCCTTGTAAGTTGGATTCCTAGGTATTTTATTCTCTTTGAAGCAATTGTGAATGGGATTTCACTCATGATTTGGCTCTCTGTCTGTTATTGGTGTATAAGAATTCTTGTGATTTTTGTACATTGATTTTGTATCCTGAGACTTTGCTGAAGTTGATTATCAGCTTAAGGAGATTTTGGTCTGAGACAATGGGGTTTTCTAGATATACAATCATGTCATCTGCAAACAGGGACAATTTGACTTCCTCTTTTCCTAATTGAATACCCTTTATTTCCTTCTCCTGCCTAATTGCCCTGGCCAGAACTTCCAACACTGTGTTGAAGAGGAGTGGTGAGAGAGGGCATCCCTGTCTTGTGCCAGTTTTCAAAGGGAATGCTTCCAGTTTTTGCCCATTCAGTATGATATTGGCTGTGGGTTTGTCATAGATAGCTCTTATTATTTTGAGATACGTCCCATCAATACCTAATTTATTGAGAGTTTTTAGCATGAAGGTTGTTGAATTTTGTCAACAAACTTTTCTGCATCTATTGAGATAATCATGTGGTTTTTGTCTTCGGTTCTGTTTATATGCTGGATTACATTTATTGATTTGCGTATATTGAACCAGCCTTGCATCCCAGGGATGAAGCCCACTTGATCATGGTGGATAAGCTTTTTGATGTGCTGCTGGATTCGGTTTGCTAGCATTTTATTGAGGATTTTTGCATCAATGTTCATCAAGGATATTGGTCTAAAATTCTCTTTTTTGGTTGTGTCTCTGCCCGGCTTTGGTATCGGGATGATGCTGGCCTCATAAAATGAGTTAGGGAGGATTCCCTTATTTTCTGTTGATTGGAATAGTTTCAGAAGGAATGGTACCAGTTCCTCCTTGTACCTCTGGTAGAATTTGGCTGTGAATCCATCTGGTCCTGAACTCTTTTTGGTTAATAAGCTATTGATTATTTCCACAATTTCAGCTCCTGCTATTGGTCTGTTCAGAGATTCAACTTCTTCCTGGTTTAGTCTTGGGAGGGTGTATGTGTCCAGGAATTTATCCATTTCTTCTAGATTTTCTAGTTTATTTGCGTAGAGGTGTTTGTAGTATTCTCTGATGGTAGTTTGTATTTCTGTGGGATCGGTGGTGATCTCCCCTTTATCATTTTTTATTGGGTCTATTTGATTCTTCTCTCTTTTTTTCTTTATTAGTCTTGCTAGCGGTTTATCAATTTTGTTGATCCTTTCAAAAAACCAGCTCCTGGATTCATTAATTTTTTGAAGGGTTTTTTGTGTCTCTATTTCCTTCAGTTCTGCTCTGATTTTAGTTATTTCTTGCCTTCTGCTAGCTTTTGAATGTGTTTGCTCTTGGTTTTCTAGTTCTTTTCATTGTGATGTTAGGGTGTCAATTTTGGATCTTTCCTGCTTTCTCTTGTGGGCATTTAGTGCTATAAATTTCCCTCTACACACTGCTTTGAATGCATCCCAGAGATTCTGGTATGTTGTGTCTTTGTTCTCGTTGGTTTCAAAGAACATCTTTATTTCTGCCTTCATTTCGTTATGTACCCAGTAGTCATTCAGGAGCAGGTTGTTCAGTTTCCATGTAGTTGAGCGGTTTTGAGTGAGATTCTTAATCCTGAGTTCTAGTTTGATTGCACTGTGGTCTGAGAGATAGTTTGTTATAATCTCTGTTCTTTTACATTTTCTGAGGAGAGCTTTACTTCCAACTATGTGGTCAATTTTGGAATAGGTGTGGTGCAGTGCTGAAAAAAAGGTATATTCTGTTGATTTGGGGTGGAGAGTTCTGTAGATGTCTATTAGGTCGGCTTGGTGCAGAGCTGAGTTCAATTCCTGGGTATCCTTGTTGACTTTCTGTCTCGTTGATCTGTCTAATGTTGACAGTGGGGTGTTAAAGTCTCCCATTATTAATGTGTGGGAGTCTAAGTCTCTTTGTAGGTCACTCAGGACTTGCTTTATGAATCTGGGGGCTCCTGTATTGGGTGCATATATATTTAGGATAGTTAGCTCTTCTTGTTGAATTGATCCCTTTACCATTATGTAATGGCCTTCTTTGTCTCTTTTGATCTTTGTTGCTTTAAAGTCTGTTTTATCAGAGACTAGGATTGCAACCCCTGCCTTTTTTTGTTTTCCATTTGCTTGGTAGATCTTCCTCCATCCTTTTATTTTGAGCCTATGTGTGTCTCTGCATGTGAGATACGTTTCCTGAATACAACACACTGATGGGTCTTGACTCTTTATCCAATTTGCCAGTCTGTGTCTTTTAATTGGAGCATTTAGTCCATTTACATTTAAAGTTAATATTGTTATGTGTGAATTTGATCCTGTCATTATGATGTTAGCTGGTTATTTTGCTCGTTAGTTGATGCAGTTTCTTCCTAGTCTCGATGGTCTTTGCATTTTGGCATGATTTTGCAGCGGCTGGTACCGGTTATTCCTTTCCATGTTTAGTGCTTCCTTCAGGAGCTCTTTTAGGGCAGACCTGGTGGTGACAAAATCTCTCAGCATTTGCTTGTCTGTAAAGGATTTTATTTCTCCTTCACTTATGAAGCTTCGTTTGGCTGGATATGAAATTCTGGGTTGAAAATTCTTTTCTTTAAGAATGTTGAATACTGGCCCCCAGTCTCTTCTGGCTTGTAGAGTTTCTGCCGAGAGATCTGCTGTTAGTCTGGTGGGCTTCCCTTTGTGGGTAACCCGACCTTTCTCTCTGGCTGTCCTTAACATTTTTTCCTTCATTTCACCTTTGGTGAATCTGACAATTTTGTGTCTTGGAATTGCTCTTCTCAAGGAGTATCTTTGTGGCGTTCTCTGTATTTCCCGAATCTGAATGTTGGCCTGCCTTGCTAGACTGGGGAAGTTCTCCTGGATAATATCCTGCAGAGTGTTTTCCAACTTGGTTCCATTCTCCCCATCACTTTCAGGTATGCCAATCAGACGTAGATTTGGTCTTTTCACATAGTCCCATATTTCTTGGAGGCTTTGTTTGTTTCTTTTTATTCTTTTTTCTCTAAACTTCCCTTCTTGCTTCATTTCACTCATTTCATCTTCCATCACTGATACCCTTTCTTCCAGTTGATCACATCAGCTCCTGAGGCTTCTGCATTCTTCATGTAGTTCTCGAGCCTTGGCTTTCAGCTCCATCAGCTCCTTTAAGCACTTCTCTGTATTGGTTATTCTAGTTATACATTCATCTAAATTTTTTTCAAAGTTTTTAACTTCTTTGCCTTTGGTTTGAATGTCCTCCTGTAGCTTGTAGTTTGATCGTCTGAAACCTTCTTCTCTCAACTCGTCAAAGTCATTCTCCGTCCAGGTTTGTTCCATTGCTGGTGAGGAACTGCGATCCTTTGGAGGAGGAGAGGTGCTCTGCTTTTTAGAGTTTCCAGTTTTTCTGCTCTGCTTTTTCCCCATCTTTGTGATTTTATCTACTTTTGGTCTTTGATGATGGTGATGTACAGATGGGTTTTTGGTGTGGATGTCCTTTCTGTTTGTTAGTTTTCCTTCTAACAGACAGGACCCTCAGCTGCAGGTCTGTTGGAGTTTGCTAGAGGTCCACTCCACACCCTGTTTGCCTGGGTATCAGCAGCGGTGTCTCCAGAACAGTGGTTTTTCGTGAATCGCGAATGCTGCCGTCTGATCGTTCCTCTGGAAGTTTTGTCTCAGAGGAGTACCCGGCCGTGTGAGGTGTCAGTCTCCCCCTACTGGGGGGTGCCTCCCAGTTAGGCTGCTCAGGGGTCAGGGGTCAGGGACCCACTTGAGGAGGCAGTCTGCCCGTTCTCAGATCTCCAGCTGCGTGCTGGGAGAACCATTGCTCTCTTCAAAGCTGTAAGACAGGGACATTTAAGTCTGCAGAGGTTACTGCTGTCTTTTTGTTTGTCTGTGCCCTGCCCCCAGAGGTGGAGCCTACAGAGGCAGGCAGGCCTCCCTGAGCTGTGGTGGGCTTCACCCAGTTGGAGCTTCCCGGCTGCTTTGTTTACCTAAGCAAGCCTGGGCAATGGCGGGCGCCCCTCCCACAGCCTCGCTGCCGCCTTGCAGTTTGATCTCAGACTGCTGTGCTAGCAATCAGCAAGACTCCATGGGCGTAGGACCCTCCAAGCCAGGTGCAGGATATAATCTCCTGGTGCGCCGTTTTTAAAGCCCATCAGAAAAGCGCAGTATTAGGGTGGGAGTGATCCAATTTTCCAGGTGCCGTCTGTCACCCCTTTCTTTGACTAGGAAAGGGAACTCCCTGACCCCTTGCGCTTCCGGAGTGAGGCAATGCCTCGCCCTGCTTCGGCTTGCGCATGGTGCGCTGCACCCACTGACCTGCGCCCACTGTCTGGCACTCCCTAGTGAGACGAACCTGGTACCTCAGATGGAAATGCAGAAATCACCCGTCTTCTGCGTCACTCATGCTGGGAGCTGTAGACCGGAGCTGTTCCTATTCGGCCATCTTGGCTCCTCCCCCCGAAAAGTTGAAAATTCTAAAAATCAGAGTGCCTCTTCTCCTCCAGAGGAATGCAGCTCCTCGCCAGCAACAGAACAAAGCTGGACAGAGAATGACTTTGACGAGTTGAGAGAACAAGACTTCAGACAATCAAACTTCTTCTAGCTAAAGGAGCATGTTTGAACCCATCACAGAGAAGCTAAAAACCTTGAGAAAAGATTAGACGAATGGCTAACTACAATAACCAATGAAGAGAAGTCCTTAAATGACCTGATGGAGCTGAAAACCATGACATGAGAACTACATGATGCATGCACAAGCTTCAGTAGCCTATTCGATCAACTGGAAGAAAGGGTATCAGTGATTGAAGATCAAATGAATGAAATGAAGCGAGAAATCAAATGAATGAAATGAAGCGAGAAGAGAAGTTTGGAGAAAAAAGAGTAAAAAGAAACAAACAAAGCCTCCAAGAAATATGGGACTATGTGAAAAGACCAAATCTGCGTCTCATTGGTGTACCTGAAAGTGACGGGGAGAATGGAACCAAGTTGGAAAACACTCTTCAGGATATCATCCAGGAGAACTTTCCCAACCTAACAAGGCAGGCCAACATTCAAATTCAGGAAGTATAGAGAATGCCACAAAGATACTCCTCGAGAAGAGCAACTCTGAGACACATAATTGTCAGATTCACCAAAGTTGAATTGAAGGAAAAAATGTTAAGGGCAGCCAGAGAGAAAGGTTGGGTTACCCACAAAGGGAAGCCCATCAGACTAACAGCTAATCTCTTGGCAGAAACTCTATAAGCCAGAAGAGAGTGGGGGCCAGTATTCAACATTCTTAAAGAAAAGAATTTTCAACCCAGAATTTCATATCCAGCCAAACTAAGCTTCATAAGTGAAGGAGAATTAAAATCCTTTACAGACAAGCAAATGCTGAGAGATTTTGTCACCACCAGGCCTGCCGTACAAGAGCTCCTGAAGGAAGCACTAAACATGGAAAGGAACAACCATTACCAGCCACTGTAAAACCATGCCAAATTGTAAAGACCATCGAGACTAGGAAGAAACTGCATCAACTAACGAGCAAAATAACCAGCTAACATCATAATGACAGGATCAAATTCACACATAACAATATTAACCTTAAATGTAGATGTGCCCAATGCTCCAATTAAAAGACACAGACTGGCAAATTGAATAAAGAGTCAAGACCCATCAGTGTGCTGTATTCAGGAGACCCATCTCACATGCAGAGACACACATAGGCTCAAAATAAAGGGATGGAGGAAGATCTACCAAGCAAATGGAAAACAAAAAAAGGCAGGGGTTGCAATCCTAGTCTCTGATAAAACAGACTTTAAACCAACAAAGATCAAAATAGACAAAGAAGGCCATTACATAATGGTAAAGGGATTAATTCAACAAGAAGACCTAACTATCCTAAATATATATACACCCAATACAGGAGCCCCCAGATTCATAAAGCAAGTCCTTAGAGACCTGCAAAGAGACTTAGACTCCCACACAATAATAATGGGAGACTTTAACACCCCACTGTCACCATTAGACAGATCAATGAGGTAGAAAGTTAACAAGGATATCCAGGAATCGAACTCAGCTCTGTACCAAGCAGACCTACTAGACATCTACAGAACTCTCCACCCCAAATGAACAGAATATACATTCTTCTCAGCACCACACCACACTTATTCCAAAATTGACCACATAGTTGGAAGTAAAGCACTCCTCAGCAAATGTAAAAACAGAAATTATAACAAACTGTCTCTCAGACCACAGTGCAATCAAACTAGAACTCAAGATTAAGAAACTCACTCAAAACCGCTCAACTACATGGAAACTGAACAACCTGCTACTGAATGACTACTGGGTACATAATGAAATGAAGGCAGAAATAAAGCTGTTCTTTGAAACCAATGAGAACAAAGACACAACATACCACAATCTCTGGGATACATTTAAAGCAGTGTGTAGAGGGAAATTTATAGCACTAAATGCCCGCAGGAGAAAGCAGGAAAGATCTAAAATTGACACCCTAACATCACAATGAAAAGAACTAGAGAAGCAAGAGCAAACACATTCAAATGCTAGCCAGCAGAAGGCAAGAAATAACTAAGATCAGAGCAGAACTGAAGGAGATAGAGACACAAAAAGCCCTTCAAAAAATCAATGAATCCAGGAGCTGGGCAATAAAAAATGATAAAGGGGTTATCACCACCGATCCCACAGAAATACGAACTAACCTCAGAGAATACTATAAACACCTCTATGCAAATAAACTAGAAAATCTAGAAGAAATGGATAAATTCCTGGACACATACACCCTCCCAAGACTAAAGCAGGAAGAAGTTGAATCCCTGAATAGACCAATAACAGGCTCTGAAATTGAGGCAATAATTAATAGCCTACCAACCAAAAAAAGTCCAGGACCAGATGGATTCACAGCCAAATTCTACCGGAGGTACAAGGGGGAGCTGGTACCATTCCTTCTGAAACTATTCCAATTGATAGAAAAAGAAGGAATCCTCCCTAACTCATTTTATGAGGCCAGCATCATCCTGATACCAAAGCCGGGCAGAGACACAACCAAAAAAGAATTTTAGACCAATATCCCTGATGAACATTGATGCAAAAATCCTCAATAAAATACTGGCAAACCGAATCCAGCAGCACATCAAAAAGCTTATCCACCATGATCAAGTGGGCTTCATCCCTGGGATGCAAGGCTGGTTCAATATATGGAAATCAATAAATGTAATCCAGCATATAAACAGAACCGAAGACAAAAACCACATGATTATCTCAATAGATGCAGAAAAGGCCTTTGACAAAATTCAACAGCCCTTCATGCTAAAAACTCTCAATAAATTAGTTATTGATGGGACATATCTCAAAATAATAAGAGCTATTTATGACAAACCCACAGCCAATATCATACTGAATGGGCAAAAACTGGAAGTATTCCCTTTGAAAACTGGCACAAGACAAGGATGCCCTCTCTCACCACTCCTATTCAACATAGTGTTGGGAGTTCTGGCCAGGGCAATCAGGCAGGAGAAGGAAATAAAGGGTATTCAATTAGGAAAAGAGGAAATCAAATTGTCCCTGTTTGCAGATGACATGATTGTATATTTAGAAAACCCCATCGTCTCAGCCCAAAATCTCCTTAAGCTGATAAGCAACTTCAGCAAAGTCTCAGGATACAAAATCAATGTGCAAAAAATCACAAGCATTCTTATGCACCAATAACAGACAGAGAGCCAAATCATGAGTGAACTCCCATTCACAGTTGCTTCAAAGAGAATAAAATACCTAGGAATCCAACTTACAAGGGATGTGAAGGACCTCTTCAAGGAGAACTACAAACCACTGCTCAAGGAAATAAAAGAGGATACAAACAAATGGAAGAACATTCCATGCTCATGGATAGGAAGAATCAATATCATGAAAATGGCCATGCTGCCCAAGGTAATTTATAGATTCAGTGCCATCTCCATGAAGCTACCAATGACTTTCTTCTCAGAATTGGAAAAAAAGCTACTTTAAAGTTCATATGGAACCAGAAAAGAGCCTGCATTGCCAAGACAGTCCTAAGCCAAAAGAACACAGCTGGAGGCATCACGCTACCTGACTTCAAACTATACTACAAGGCTACAGTAAACAAAACAGGATGGTACTGGTACCAAAACAGAGATATAGACCAATGGAACAGAACAGAGCCCTCAGAAATAATACCACACATCTGCAACCATCTGATCTTTGACAAACCTGACGAAAACAAGCAATGGGGAAAGGATTCCCTATTTAATAAATGGTGCTGGGAAAACTGACCAGCCAAATGTAGAAAGCTGAAACTGGATCCCTTCCTTACACCTTATACAAAAATTAATTCAAGATGGATTAAAGACTTAAGTGTTGGACCTAAAAGCATAAAACCCCTAGAAGAAAACCTAGGCAATACCATACAGGACATAGGCATAGGCAAAGACTTCATGTCTAAAACACCAAAAGCAATGGCAGCAAAAGCCAAAATTGACAAACGGGATCTAATTAAAGAGCTTCTGCACAGCAAAAGAAACTACCATCAGAGTGAACAGGCAACCTACAGAATGGGAGAAAATTTTTGCAATCTGCCCATCTGACAAAGGGCTAATATCCAGAATCTACAAAGAACTTAAACAAATTTACAAGAAAAAATCAACCCTATCAAAAAGTGGGCGAAGGATATGAATGGATACTTCTCAAAAGAAGACATTTATGCAGCCAACAGACACATGAAAAAATGCTCATCATCACTGGCTATCAGAGAAATGCAAATCAAAACCACAATGAGATACCATCTCACACCAGTTAGAATGGCAATCATTAAAAAGTCAGGAAACAACAGGTGCTTGAGAGGATGTGGAGAAATAGGAACACTTTTACACTGTTGGTGGGACTGTAAACTAGTTCAACCATTGTGGAAGACAGTGTAGCGATTCCTCAAGGATCTAGAACTATAAATACCATTTGACCCAGCCATCCCATTACTGGGTATATACCCAAAGGATTATAAATCATGCTGCTGTAAAGACACATGCACACGTATGTTTATTGTGGCACTATTCACAATAGCAAAGACTTGGAACCAACCCAAATGTCCATCATTGATAGACTGGATTAAGAAAATGTGGCACATATACACCATGGAATACTATGCAGCCATAAAAAATGATGAGTTCATGTCCTTTGTAGGGACATGGATGAAGCTGGAAATCATCATTCTCAGTAAACTATCGCAAGGACAGAAAACCAAACACCGCATGTTCTCACTCATAGATGGGAATTGAACAATGAGAACACTTGGACACAGGAAGGGCAACATCAACACACCGGGGCCTGTAGTAGGGTGGGGGGCTAGGGGAGGGATAGCATTAGGAGATGTATCTAATGTAAGTGACGACTTAATGGGTGCAGCACACCAACATCGCACATGTATACATACGTAACAAAACTGCATGTTGTGCACATGTACCCTAGAACTTAAAATATAATAATTTTTTAAAAAGTTAAAAATAAATAAATAAAAATAAAATGTAAGCAAACACTTAAAAAAATAAAATGAAAGCATAAAAAAAGAAAAAAAAAGAAATCCTAAGGAATCGACCAAAAAAAGTTTACTCAAACTAGTGAACTTAGCAAGGTTGCAGGATACAGTATCAATATACATAAATCAAGTATATTTATATTAGCAATGGACAATTGGAAAATGAAGTAAAAATACATTTCTATTTTCAATATCATTAAATTCTTGAGGATAAATAGAGAGGTTTGCATAGATTCGGTGGAGACATGATAGAGGAATGGGTTAGTTTAACCAGCGGGGAGAAGTGATCTGGAAGGATCACTTCTGTGGTGTCTGTGCTGTGTCTTGAAAGACAAGAAACTCCAAACAATCAAAGGGATGATAGTCATTCCAGGTAAAAGGACAAAAGCAAACATTCCTAGGCCCTAGGTGATCCACTGCGCCTAGCCGGTGATGGGTTTTAAATAGTCCAGGCACAGTGGCTCGTGCCTGTAATCCCAGCACTTTGGGAGGCCAAAGCGGGGGGATCATCTGAGGTCAGGAGTTCGAGACCAGCCTGGACAACATGGTGAAACCCCATCTCTACTAAAAATACAGAAATTAGTCTGGTGTGGTGGTGTACATCTATAATCCCAGCTACTTGGGAGGCTGAGGCAGGAGAGTCGCGTGAACCCAGGAGGCAGAATTTGCAGTGAGCCAAGATTGTACCACTGCACTCCAGCCTAGGCTAACAGAGCGAGACTCCATCTCAAGAATAAATAAATAAATAAATAAATAAATAAATAAATAAATAAATAAATGGGAGAGACCTGGTGATGTTGCATTTTAGCAGTTGGCTATGGGAGAGGGGTTGAGTTCAGACCTTTGATGGCCTTTCAGCTATTTATGTTCAGTTCTTGCCATTGAGAGCCAAGCCACCAAAGGTGGTGATACTATATGGCTGCTTCCTAAGAATGAGGCATTAGATTTCACCAAGCAATCCCTATTCCAGGATGAGGGAATCCCTATTCCAGGATGCCAACTTCTCACTTGACCCACTGAGAATTCTGTATTCTGCTTTGGTGCTGTTAACAATGGTGACCATCTATTAAGAGAAATAGCATGGTAGCTGTGATAGCAGCAATAGTATGCTAGCCTCAGGGCCCTAAAGTACCAGTGGCAGTAGTATCCAAGTAAGTGAGAAGACAGAAGGTAGAGCAATATTTTTCCAGGCTCGTGGTACAGAGGTTGATTACAATACCTCTGTACTGTATCATTAGGCTTTGTGAATAGCCTGATCAATTTGCCAAGGAATGGAAGTAGAGATCGGAAGTTTTCATTAATTTACTTACTTAGGGCTCCGACTTACACTATTGGTTTTATTACCCTTGTTATATTATCTTTCATATCTGTTTCTAGGTTGATTACATATTGAATCAAGTTGTACATTCCTAGGCCCTCACAGGGAAAGAAGGAGACAGATCTGTGTTTGAATGTCTGTCTCTGCTACTTAGCTGTATAATCTTAAGGTAGATAACCTAACCCCTCTGAACTCTAGTTTCCTCATCTGTATGATGGATTGATAATGCCTACCTTATCAGGTCATTGTGAAAATTAAAGATACGTGAAAATACTCAGCATGTTCTTAGCACATAGATTCTCTTACATTTGCTTCACTTCTTAAAATTTAGCTTTTGTTGTAGGTTATCCTGTGTATTTGACCTTCCAAACAAAGGTTGCTTTTGACTTTATGACTTAAGGTTGGAATATCTCCTACTACTCCCCTGTCCTCCTTGGACCAGAAAAAAAAAAAAAAATCCCACTATGATCCTAGTCATGCGTATGTGGCATTTGGAGAATTTAAGAAGGTATAGAAATTGACAGCTTTGGCAATACTATTGCTTATGTTATACAAGATGTGTAACTTATCAGTGAGGTGAAATGGTAAAGTAATGCTTATCCTTAAAAGCTAAGACTTAAGTCGTCTCAGATAAAGCTAATACTCCCATCTTGACCTCTTCTCTTCACACAATCCTTCAACAGGACTTCATTGACTTAACTAGAGAGACCAGACCAAGGACAAAAGATCGCAGTGGACTGTATGTGATTGACCTGACAAGAGCTGAGGGAGAAAATAGACCTATTGCCACTCTTGACTTAACTTTAGAACCTGTCACTCCTTCCCAGAAGGAACCAACCAGTCTTCAGACATGTGCCAGCCTCTCTGGCAAAGCAGTGATGGAAGGGCAGGTGGACAGAAGCTCTCAGCCTACAGCACGGAGACTCATTAACAGTGACCCTGTAGATTTGGACCTAGTGGAAGAAAACACCTTTGTAGGTCCCCCACCCGCTACATCCATCAGCGGAGGCTCTGTTTATCCAACAGAGCCTAATTGTAGCTCAGCCACATTCACAGGGAACCTCAGCTTCTTGGCAAGTCTACAGCTGTCTTCAGATGTTAGCTCCCTCTCCCCAACAAGCAATAATAGTAGCAGCAGTAGCAGCAGCAGCAGCAGCAGCAGCAATCAAAAAGCACCCTTGCCATGCCCACAGCAAGATGTGTCTCGCCCACCACAGGCCTTGCCATGCCCCCTGCAAGCTTTGCCGTGCCCACCGAGAGCCTCACCATGTCCACCACGAGCCGCCTCATGCCCACCACGAGCCTTGTCATGCCCATCACAAACCATGCAGTGCCAACTACCAGCTCTAACTCACCCACCTCAAGAAGTGCCATGCCCTCGGCAGAATATCCCAGGCCCACCTCAAGACTCTCTGGGCCTACCTCAAGATGTTCCAGGCCCGCCTCAAAGCATATTACATCCACAAGATGTGGCATACCTGCAAGACATGCCACAGTCACCAGGAGATGTGCCACGGTCACCAGGAACCATGCCACCATCACCAGATGTGCCACAGTCACCAGGAGACATGCTAGGGTCACCAGGAGATGTGCCACAGTCACCAAGTTATGTTTCACCGTCACCAGATGCACCACAGTCACCAGGGGGCATGCCACACTTACCGGGAGATGTGTTACATTCACCTGGAGACATGCCACACTCATCAGGGGACGTGACACACTCACCTAGAGACATCCCTCACTTAACAGGAGACAGGCCTGACTTTACCCAGAATGATGTACAGAACCGTGACATGCCTATGGATATCTCAGCTCTGTCCTCTCCAAGCTGCTCTCCCAGCCCACAGTCTGAAACTCCCTTAGAGAAAGTTCCTTGGCTCTCTGTCATGGAAACCCCAGCCAGAAAAGAAATATCACTGTCAGAGCCTGCCAAACCTGGGTCTGCCCACGTACAATCACGAACACCACAAGGTGGGTTGTACAACAGACCATGCCTGCATAGACTGAAGTACTTCTTACGACCTCCGGTTCATCACCTCTTCTTTCAGACGCTAATACCGGATAAAGACACAAGAGAGGTGAGCTAACATCTTCCCTCAGGGATTAGGTGTCCTTTCCCTAGGCCTAGGAGAAGGTCAGTGTGACTGGAGTCCATGCGTGAGAGGACAGGTCAAGCATAAATGAAATTTCTTATCTTTCCTCCACTTGTGAAGACCCATTCAGTGTAGAGGCCCAGATCTGGGTTCAAATTTTAGCCCCACACTTAAAAACTGTCACTTTACTTTTTTTTTTTTTTTTGAGACCAAGTCTTGCTCTGTCTCCCAGACTAGAGTGCAGTGGCACAATCTTGGCTCACTGCAACCTCCGCCTCCCAGGTTCAAGAGTTTCTTCTACCTCAGCCTCCCTAGCAGCTGGGACTACAGGCGCATGCTGCCACGCCCGGCTAATTTTTTTTTTTTTTTTTTTTTTTTTTGAGACGGAGTCTCGCTCTGTCGCCCAGGCTGGAGTGCAGTGACGCGATCTCCGCTCACTGCAAGCTCCGCCTCCCAGGTTCACGTCATTCGCTTGCCTCAGCCTCCCGAGTAGCTGGGACTATAGGCGCCCGCTACCACGCCCGGCTGATTTTTTGTATTTTTAGTAGAGACGGGGTTTCACAGTGTTAGCCAGAATGGCCTCGATCTCCTGACCTCGTGATCCACCCGCCTCGGCCTCCCAAAGTGCTAGGATTACAGGCGTGAGCCACCGCGCCTGGTACGCCCGGCTAATTTTTTGTATTTTTAGTAGAGACAGGGTTTCATTGTGTTAGCCAGGATGGTCTTGATCTCCTGATCTTGTAATCCACCCGCCTGAGCCTCCCAAAGTGCTGGGATTACAGGCATGGGCCACCGTACCCGGCAGGGCACTTTACCTTTTTGAGCCTTAGCTTTCCTATCTGTAAAATGGAAGTAATAACATACCTCACAGGGTCATACGTGAAAGTGTCAGGGTGTCAGGCTCATCGTAGGCCTTATGTAAATTCTTATCTTCTAGCTGGATGTAGTGGCATGCACCTGTAATCCCAGCTACTCAGGAGGCTGAGGCAGGAGAATCACCTGAATCTGGGAGGCGGAGGTTGCAGTGAGCTGAGACTGCACCACTGCACTCCAGCCTTGGCCACAGAGCAAGACTCTGTCTCAAAAAAATAAATAAATGTTTATCTTCAACTCCTATGCTTTTCCCTTCCTGGTGCCCTTATTACAGCTTCTATATCACAGAGATAATAATACTCTATCACTTATGGGCCTCCAAAATTATTACTTGCTGACTTTGGAGGAGGAAATTCAATTTTAAGACATGAGTTGGAATGCACTTTCCATTGGTCATCATTGATTTATGAGAAGTAAACTAGATGTGTCAGGGAAGATAACTGGCTAAGTTCCACCATATGAAGTGTTTTTTAGTTATGTACATCCCATCCCCCATATTAAGAAAACCAGCTTGAAACAGTTCAATGTCAAAAGGTATGTTCTCCTCATTCAAGCAGTGATCCAGGTAGGCAGGAGCCAAGGATTCACACTGATTTGACCTTGGAGAATGATTTTTTTTCTCTTTTTTAAAATTATTACATCTTCTATTATGTTGTATGTCTTCTCCTTCTTTATGCCTCTGCCTGACCACTAGCTCATTCTTTTTTTTTTTTTGAGACAGAGTCTCACCCTGTCACCCAGGCTGGAGTACAGTGGTACGATCTCAGCTCACTCACTGCAACCTCCGCCTCCCAGGTTCAAGCGATTCTCCTGCCACAGCCTCCCGCGTAGCTGGGTTACAGGCGCCCGCTACCACTTCCGGTTAACTTTTTGTACTTTTAGTAGAGACAGGGTTTCACCATGTTGTCCAGGCTTGTCTTGAACTCCTGACCTCAAGTGATCCACCCACCTCGGCCTCCCAAAGTTCTGGGATTACAGGCGTGAGCCACCGCGCCCGGCCCAGACAGCATTTATTATTGTGAATAATTTGATGTATTTCCTTCCCAGTTGCCTTTTTATACATAGGCATTTTACATATTTTAACAATTGGGATTTTTAACATATACACATTATTTTTGTTGTTTATGGGGAGTAGGGGTTGAGAGGATGGCTCTGAAGTTTACGCCACGTGTGTTTGAAACTGGCTTCTGCCATTTGTTGTATGACAAATGCTTACCCTCCAAATCTCAGTTTCTTTATTTATAAGATAGGAATAATAATAGTATGTATTTCCTAAGATTATTGTAAGAACTAGTTGAGGATCAATTAAGTGTTCAGTGCTGGGCGCAGTGGCTCACGCCTGTAACCCCAGCATTTTGGGAGGCCGTGGTAGGTGGATTGCTTGAGCCCAGGAGTTTGAGACCAGCCTGGGCAACATAGTGAAACCCCCTCTATAAAAAATTCAAAAATTAGCTGAATATGGTGGCACACACCTATATCCTAGCTACTCTGGAGGCTGAGGCAGGAGAATGGCGTGAACCCGGGAGGCGGAACTTGCAGTGAGCCAGGATCACGCCACAGTGCTCCAGCGTGGGCGACAAAGTGAGACTCCATCTCAAGAAAAAAAAAAATTAATTGTTTAAGGCCAGACATGATGGCTCGCACCTATAATCCCAGCACTTTGGGAAGCCACGACAGGCTTGATCACTTGAGTTCACAAGTTCGAGACCAGCCTGGGCAACATGGTGAAACCCCATCTCTACTAAAAATACAAAAAAAATTAGCCAGGCGTGGTGGCACACGCCTATAGTCCCAGCTACTTGGGAGGCTGAGGTGGGAGGATGGCTTGAGCCTGGGAGGCAGAGGTTGCAGTGAGCCATGATCATGCCACTGTGTTCCAGCCTGGGTGACAGAGCCAGACTTTATCTCAAAAAAAAAAAAAAAAATTAAGAGCTCCAAATTTATTGTTATTAAACCCTCATATCAAACTTTAAAATTGTTTAATTCTAGTTATAAAAGTAATAAGTGTGTTATGGAAAAATTGAAAAATATAGAAGGGCACATAGAGAAAAAATCACCGCTAATTCTACCACCCACATAATAGAAAATCACTTTTCACATATTCTCTCACAGTCTTTATATACATATTTTTTGGGGGAAGAAGCAACTTAATATTTACTGTTCTCACAAAAAAAAATGGAATTCTTCTCCTAACAACAAAATGAATTTAAAACTTCTTTCTTATCTATTTCAGTATCTGATATAGTATCACAGCTATCCCTAAGTCTCTAGTTACCCTCACCCCAAAATCAACCTAGGCTACCTGTTGAGCCTTTTGTATTTTTCTGTCTATGCTATATTTTAACATAGATGAAATCATGTTATATGTACAATTTTGAATTCTGATTTTTTAACTTTATATAAGCTTTTTCCCATGTCATTAAAAGTTTTTTAGATAAAGCTCTTTTTTGTCTGTTTGTTTTGATTTGGAGTCTCGCCCTGTCAACCTAGGCTGGAGTGCAGTGGCTCCATCTCGGTTCACTGCAGCCTCCACCTTCCCGGTTTAAGCAATTCTCATGTCTCAGCCTTCAAGTAGCTGGGACTACAGTTGCGTGCCACCACGTCTGGCTAATTTTTATATTTTTAGTAGAGACGGGGTTTCACCATGTTGGCCAGACTGCTCTCGAACTCCTGACCTCAAGCAGTTCTCCTACCTTGGCCTCCCAAAGTGCTGGGATTACAGGCATGAGCCACTGCATCCGTCCTCTTTTTTTTTTTTTAATCATGAAATATTTCAAATGCCTGGAAAACTTTGCTATCTTCAACCTATTCTAGAACCTCTTATTTTTGTATGCTATAGAAATCCCGGCTCGGTGCCGTGGCTCACGCCTGTAATCCCAGCACTTTGGGAGGCTGAGACGGGCAAATCACGAGGTCAGGAGATCGAGACCATCCTGGCTAACACCGTGAAACCCTGTCTTTACTAAAAATACAAAAGAAAATTAGCCGGGCGTGGTGGTGGGCGCCTATAGTCCCAGTTACCCTGGAGGCTGAGGCAGGAGAATGGCGTGAACTCGGGAGGCAGAGCTTGCAGTGAGCCGAGATCACGCCACTGCACTCCAGCCTGGGGAACAGAGCAAGACTCCGTCTCAAAAAAAAAAAAAAAAAAAAAGAAATCCCTCCTAATTTCCTTCTTTTTAATCTCTACAGAACAAGGGTCAAAAATTAGAACCCATCCCTCATCGAAGACTAAGAATGGTAACAAATACCATTGAAGAGAATTTTCCTCTGGGGACTGTGCAGTTTTTGATGGACTTTGTGTCACCCCAGCATTACCCACCAAGAGAAATCGTGGCTCACATCATCCAGAAAATCTTGCTCAGTGGCTCTGAGACTGTGGATGTCCTAAAGGAGGCCTACATGCTTCTCATGAAAATTCAACAGTATGAACCGTAACCTCTGGCTGTTGGCGAATCTTCTAGGGATCTTGGACTCAGGGCATAGCTTTCTCTTGACAGGCTTTTTTAACCTAACCGTTACAGTGGGTGACTTAGTATATTAGTGTTATTTGAATTGCAAATGATAGGAAACCCAGTCCAAACAGACCTTAACTACTGCCAAAAGAGAATTTAATGGCTCGTGTTACTAGAAACCTAGAAACCGAGGAGTGAGATGTGACTTGATTCAGTATACAAAAATGGTTACCAGGGTTCATTCTGCAGCTCTACTTCGGTTCTGTTTGGGGCCGCATGTGGTAGCCTCTCAGCCTCAGTTCTGTTTTGGGGCCGCATGTGGTAGCCTCTCAGCCTCAGTTCTGTTTTGGGGCCGCATGTGGTAGCCTCTCAGCCTCAGTTCTGTTTGGGGCCGCATGTGGTAGCCTCTCAGCCTCAGTTCTGTTTTGGGGCTGCATGTGGTAGCCTCTCAGCCTCAGGCTTTTATGACACTTCCAGTGGGAAAGAGTGTCTGCTTCCTTTATAGTCACCCAAGAGTTCTGAAATTGAGTCTTGCAGGATTTAATTGGCCTAATGAGAGACATGACCATATCTTTGAGCCAATCACCGTGAACTGAGGGGTAGAACAGCACGATTGGCTAAAAAAGCCACATACTTCATTTTGGGGTTCTGGTAGGTAAAACTAGTTGGTTAAGAGTAGTGAAGAGTTGGTTTCTTAAGACAAAATTATAGTACTAAAGCTTTCCAAAAGGGGAGTGGATACTGGGTAGCAAAAAACAATGAAGTTCCACTACTCTCAGATTGACATGGTATGATACCAGAAAGTGAGCAAGAGCATGGAGGATAACGGAGGATAAGAAGAGGCTTCTTCCTTCTATCACCTTCAGATCCTATCTCTTCTTCCGCTAAATTCTCCATAATTCTAATTGATTTCACTTGACTTTCAGGCTACATCCAGCCAATGCCAAGACAGTGGAGTGGGACTGGAAACTGCTCACCTATGTCATGGAGGAAGAGGTAACAACAATTATAAGATTATATCTTCTGTAGGGGAAGTTTTAACTATAAAGAAAAGTGATATCAGGTGCCACGGCTCACACCTGTAATCCCAGCATTTTGGGAGGCCGAGGCAGGAGGACAGTTTGAGCCCAGGAGTTCAAGGCCAGCCTGGGCAACAAAATGAGACCCTGTCTCTACAAAAATAAAAATAGAATATTTAGCCAGGCATAGTGATGCATGCCTGTGGTCCCAGCTACACAGAAGGCTGAGGCAGGAGGATTGCTTGAGCCTAGGAGGTCAAGGCTATAGTGATCCATGATCACAACACTGTACTCCAGCCTCGGTGACAGAGCAAGACCCTGTCTTAAAAGAAAAAAGAAAAGTGACAGTAAATCTGGTAATAAAGTCTACACCATTATTCCCTCCTGATACTCCCACCCCTGCCAAAAAATTCCTATTGAAATGGTATGTGCTATCTTCCAATTCAAGATTTAGTATATTTACTTATCCCTCTCGTTGAGATCCCATTAAAAATAATAGTAAATGAATAGAGAAAGTTATAAATTCATGGCTATGAAAAAAGGGGAAGGATAGTAGATTTGAATGAAGATTAGGGAGACCTACAGAGAATGTAAGAGTGATGACTGATGAGCTGGGCAGAGAAAGCCACATACATGTAGAGAGGCTACAGCCAAGGAAGGATGAATCTTCACTTTAGAGCACCAGAGAGGTCTTGGATTTAGAAACACAATATCTAATAGAGGGCAGGAGTCAGATGTGGGCTATTGGATATTTATTGAAAGTTTGTGGATGGAACAGCCAACCTCTTCATTGCTGAGGGCAGAAGGATCAGTAGCCAGGTTACCTACCTTCAGGCAAAAAGTCAGAGAATGTATTGTCTAAAAAAGTTGAATGAGGCCAGGCGTGGTGGCTCATGCCTGTAATCCCAGCAGTTTGGGAGGCCAAGGCGGGCAGATCACCTGAGGTTGGGAGTTTGAGACCAGCCTGCCCAACATGGAGAAACCCTGTCTCTACTAAAAAATAGAAAATTAGCTGGGTGTGGTGGCACATGCCTGTAATCCCAGCTACTCGGAAGGCTGAGGCAGGAGAATTGCTTGAACCCAGCAGGTGGAGGTTGCAGTGAGCCCAGATCATGCCATTGCACTCTAGCCTGGGCAGCAAGAGCGAAACTCTGTCTCAAAAAAAAAAAAAAAAAAAAAAAAACACGTTGAATGAACTCTCTGTAATAAACAAAGACAGCTAGTGCAGAGTTGGTGCTACAGGAAGAAGGTCTTCCACATTCTGACCTTTAAGGATCCCCAAGTTTAATTTAATGGATCCCCATCTTTTTGTCTGCTCACCTAAAGCAATTGGCTAAAACAAATTACTTAGAATTCTGTACTTAGCCAAACTATCAGTTAAGTGTGAGGATACAATTAAGACATTTCCAGCTATGCAGGAATTTGAAAATATATCCTCATACCCTGTTTCTTAGGAGGTTACCTGAGGTAGTATATCAAAGGAATGAGGAAGTAATCAAAAAAAGGGGGGAGGCATGGGATTCAGGCAACATCAGGTTTAATCCAGGAGAGTATTGAAGTCCCAAGATTACAATGAATAGCACACCTAGGAAGCAGTTAGTCCAGATAGGAGTGAAATAACAGAGGGCTTTAAATAGGAACAATCTGGGAGACATCAGCAAAATGGTAGACTAGGAAGCTCCAGGCCCTTGTTACCCCATGGAGACACTGAATTAACAACCATATACAGACCAGAATATCACTGTGAGAACTCTAGAGCCGAATTAAGAAGCTTCAGTGCCCAGGCCAATGCCTAACCAAGAACATAGTCTATCAAAAGTGCTAGGAAAGTTTGTGGCATTTTGCATGCCCATGTCCCTCTCCCTCCCCAGCAAAGCATGGTTCAACCAGGAAAAAACCTCCCATACCTTGGCTCTTCCCTTGGGCCAGAAACAAAAGAGTGGACCATGCATGCAATGTACTGACTTGTCTGGGGGCTGCCTGGCCACCCACCTCGGCCTCCCAAGGTGCTGGGATTACAGGCGTGAGCCACCGCACCTGTCCTGGAGTGGGAGGCTGAGATGGGAATATCACCTGAGGTCGGGAGTTCGAGGCCAGCTCAGCCAACATGGTGAGACCCCATCTCTACTAAAAATATAAACATTAGCTGGGTGTGGTGGTGCATGCCTGCAGTCTCAGCTACTCGGGCACAAGAATTGCTTGAACCCAGGAGGTGGAGGTTGCAGTGAGCCAAAATCATGCCACTGCACTCCAGCTTGGGCAACAGAGCAAGACTCTGTCTCAAAAAACAAAACAAGTTATGGGTATACAGTATATAAAGATCTAACTTAAGACATTGATAATATAAATTGCAGTGGAGTAGTAAAGAAGTAGAGGTTTTTGTATGCAACTGAAGTTGTTAAACTAGATTGTTATAACTTTAAGACATGTTATGTGATCTCATTGGTAACTTCAAGTAAGATATCTATAGAATATACCCAAAAGGAAATGGGAAAGAAATCAAAGCATGTCACTACAAAAAAAATCAATGAAAAATGAAGGAAGGCAGTAACAAAGGAAAGGAGGCCTGAAAAGGCTACAAGACATACAGGAAATAATTAATATGGCCATAGTAATTCTTCCCTATCAGTAATTATTTTAAATGCAAATAGATTAAAGTCCCCAATTAAAAGACAGAGATTAGCTGAATGGACTAAAAACCAGGATCCAACTATATGCCATCTACAAGAGTCTCACTTTATATCTTTTCAAATACCAAACTCTTGTGGCCAGGTGCAATGGCTCATGCCTATAATTCCAGCACTTTGGGAGACCAATGTAGAAGGATTGCTTGAAGTCAGGAGTTCAGGACCAACCTAGACAACATAGAAAGACTCTTGTCTCTAAAAAAGTTTTTTTAATTAGTAGGCTTAGTAACACACACCTGTTGTCCCAGCTACTGTGGAGGTTGAGGTGGGAGGATCCCGTGAGCCCAGGAATTCTAGGCTGCAGTAGGCTATCATAGTGCCACTGCACTCCAGTTGGGTGACAGAGCAAGACCCTGTCTCTAAAAAAAAAGAAAAGAAAAATAGAAGAACTTGTGAAAGTGAAAGGCTGAGAAAAGATATTCCTCACAAATGGTAATCCAAAGAGAGTAAGGGTGGCTATACTAATATGAGACAAAAAGACATAAAAACTGTTACAAGTGGCAAAGAAGGACATTATATAATAAAAGGGTCAATTCACCAAGGAGGTATAACAATTACAAATATATATGCACTAAACATCAGACTTCCTAAATATATAAAGCAAACACTGACAGAATTGAAAGAAGAAATAGACAACACAATAATAGTAGGAGATTCAATACCCCACTTTCAATAATGGATAAAATAACCAGACAGAAAATCAATAAGGAAACAGAGCACTTGAACAACACTATAGGCCACTTAACTGTAGACATACACAGAACATTCCACCCAACAACAGCAGAACACACATTCTTCTCAAGTGTACGTGGAATTTTCTCCAGATAGACCACATGTTGGGCCACAAAACAAGATTTAAACAAAATGTAAAAACATCGATATTATACTAAGTATCTTCCAATCACAATGGGATGAAACTAGAAATCAATAGCAGAATGAAATCTGGAAAACCCACAAATATGTGGCAACTAAACAACACACAACAATGGTTCAGAGAAAAAAAATCTCATGGGAAATTTTAAAATACCCCGAGACAAATTAAAATGGAAATATGACATACGAAAACTTATGGATGCAGCAAAAGCAGCACTAAGAAGTACAGATGTAAATAAATGCTTGCACTGAAAAAGAAAGATCTCAAACCAACAACCTGACTATACCTAAAGTAGGAAAAGAAGAAACTGAACCCAAAGTTAGCAGAGGAATGTAATAGTAAAGATTAGAGCAGAGATAAATGGAGAATAGGGAAAAAATGAACAAAACTAAGATATGGGGTTTTTAAACATTTCATTTGTTTGTTTTGAGGCAGAGTCTCACTCTGTCACCCAGGCTGGAGCTCAGTAGCACAATTATCGCTTACTGAAACCTTGAACTTCTGGGCTCAAGCTGTCCTCCAGCCTCAGCCTCTCAAGTAGCTGGGAAAACAAGCATGCGTCACCATACTCAGCTAATTTTTTTATTATTTTTTGTTGAGGTGGGAATCTAGCTAAGTTGCCCAGGCTGGTCTTGAACTCTTGGCCTCAAGTGATTCTCCTACCTTTGCCTCCCAGAGTACTAGGATTACAGACATGAGCCACTGCACCCAGCCACAGAGTTGGGTTTTTGAAAAGAACAGAACTGACAAACTCTTAACTAGATTAAAAAAGAGAGAAGATTCAAATTACTAAAATCAGCATTGATAGCTCAGTGATAGAATTTTTAAAAATTACTAAAATCTGAAATGAAAGAGGGGGCATTACAACCAGTGCCACAGAAATAAAAAGGATTATAAGAGAATACTACCAACAATTATACCCCCAATAAACTGGATAACCTAGAATAAATGGAGTAATTCCTAGAAACCTACCAAGATTGACTCATGAAGAAATAAAAAATCTGAACAGAACAATAACTAGTAAGGAGATAGAATCAGTAATCAAAAACCTTTCAACAAAAAAGCCTAGAACAAGGTGGCTTCACTAGTAAATTTGGCCAAACATTTAAATAAAAATTAACACCAATCCTCCTCAGACTTTTGCAAAAAACCGGAGAGATAACTTATTTCAGCTTATTCTGTGAGGCCAGCATTACCCTGTGATATGGTTTGGCCGTGTCCCCACCCAAATCTCATCTTGAATTGTAGCTCCCATAATTCCCACGTGTTATGGGAGGGACCTGGTGGGAGGTAATTGAATCATTGGGGCGGGTTTTCCTGTGCTGTTCTCATAATAGTGAATAAATCTCATGAGATCTGATGGTTTTATAAAGGGGAGTTCCCCTACACAAGCTCTCTTGCCTACTGACATGTAAGACGTGACTTTGCTCCTCATTCGCCTTTTGCCATGATTGTGAGGCCTCCCCAGCCATGTGGAACTGTAAGGCAACTAAACCTCTTTCCGTTATAAATTACCCAGTCTAGGGTATGTCTTTATTAGTAGCGTGATACACCCTGATACCAAAGCCAGATCAAAAAAACTACAAGCAGCTGGGTGCAGTGGCTCATGCCTGCAATCCCAGCACTTTGGGAGGCCAAGGTGGGCGGATTGCTTGAGGCCAGGAGTTCAAGACCAGCATGACCAACATGATGAAACCCCATCTCTGCTAAAGATAACAAAAATTAACCGAGTATGGTGGCGTGCACCTGAAATCTCAACTACTGAGGAGGCTGAGGCGGGAGAATCACCTGAACCCGGGAGGCAGGGGTTGCATTGAGGCAAGATGGTGCCACTGCACTCCAACCTGGGCGATAGAGCAAGACTCTGTCTCAAAAAAAAAAAAAAAAAAAAAAAAGGAAAAGGAAAAAACTACAATAAAACTGCCAACCAATATACCTAATAAATGTTGATGAAGAAATCCTCAAGAAAATACTAACAAACTAAAATTCAACAGCACATTAAAATGATATGCAGTCATCCCTTGGTTGACTACATGGGGGGACTGGTTCCAGGACCTCCCTTGGATACCAAAATTTGCAGATGTTCAAATCCCATATAACCTATGCACATCCTCTTATATACTTCAAATCATCTGTAGATTACTTATGATACCTAATACAATGTAAATTATATATAAATAGTTGTTATACTGCATTGTTTAAGGAATGATGACAAGAAGAAACATTTGTACATATTCAGTGTAGATGTAAATTTTTTTTCAATTATTTTCAAATCTCAGTTGGTTGAATCCATGGATGCAGAACCCACAGATACGGAGAGCCAACTGTAAACCATGAACATGTGGGATTTATTCCTGGATGGTTTAACATATGAAAGTAAATGTGATACACCATATTACAGAATGAAGGAGAAAAAACACACAATCACCTCAGTTAATGCAGAAAACACATTTGACAAAATTCAACACCCTTTCTTGATAAAGACACTCAAACTAGAAATAAAAGAAAACTACCTCAACATAATAAAGGCCATATGTGAAAAGCCCACAGTTGGCATCATACTGAATGGTGAAAAACTGAAAGATTTTCCTCTAAGATCAGATGTGCCTGCTCTTGCCACTTCTATTCAACATAGTACCTCAAGACCTAGACAGAGCAGTTAGTCAAGAAAAAGAAATAAAGGGCATCCAAATTAGAAAGGGAGAAGTAAAATATCTTTGTTCACAGGTGACATGATCTTATATGTTGAAAATCCTAAAATTCCACCAAAAAAAAAACTAGTAAATGAAATAATAAGTGAATTCAGCAAAACAGCAGTATATAAAACCAGCTCACAAAACTCAGTTGCATTTTTGTTAAACCAACAATGAAAAATCTGAAAAGGAAATAACACAATTTCATTTACAATATCATCAAAAAGAATAAAATACTCAGGCATAAACCTAACCAAGGAGGTGAAAGATTTGTATACTGAAAACTACAAAATGTTGTGGAAAGAAATTAGACACCAATAAATGGTAAGGCTTCCTATATTCATGGAGTGGAAGACTTAATATGGTTAAGATGTCAGTACTACCCAAAGTGATCTACAGGTTCAACACAATTCCCATCAAAATCCCAACAGCATTTCTTTTTTTTTGTAGAAATAGAAAATTCCATCCTAAATTTCATCTTGAATCTCACGAGACACCAACTTTTAGTCTTTCAGAAGTTGATGTCTTTAGCCGGGCATGATGGTGGGCACCTGTAATCTCAGCTACCCAGGAGGCTGAGTCCAGAGAATTGCTTGAACTCGGGAGGCAGAGGTTGCAGTGAGCTGAGATCACGCCACTGCATTCCAGTGTGGGTGACAGAGTGAGACTCTGTCTTTAAAAAAAAAAAAAAAAAAAAAGTTGGTATCTTGCAAAGGACACCAAATAGCCAAAGCAATTTTTTTTTTTTTTTGAGACAGAGTTCAGCTCTTATTGCCCAGGCTACAGTGCGATGGCGCAATCTCAGCTCACTACAACCTCCGCCACCTGGGTTTAAGCGATGCCTCAGCTTCCCAAGTAGCTGGTATTACAGGCATGCGTCACCATGCCCGGCTAATTTTGTATTTTTAATAGAGACGGGTTTCTCCATGTTGATCAGGCTGGTCTCGAACTCCCGACCTCAGATGATCCGCCCGCCTCGGCCTCCCAAAGTGCTGGGATTACAGGCGTGAGCCACCATGCCCGGCCAGTCAAAGCAATCTTGAAATAAAAAGAACAAAGTTGGAGTTCTCACACTTCTTGACTGTAAAATATAAAGCTACAGTACTCAAAACAGTGTGGTACAAGAAAGAAGATAGACATATGGAATAGACAGCCCAGAAATAAACCTTTGGGTACATGGTCAAGTGATCTTCATTAAGGGTGCTAAGACTACTCAGTGGTGAAAAGACAGTCTCTGAATGTCATAGGAAAAAGTGGATATCCACTTGCAAAAGAATGAAGTTGGACTCTGAACATATAAAAATTAACTTAAAATGCATTAAAGACCTGAATATAAGACCCAAATCTATAAAATTCATTGAAGAAAGCATGGGGCAAAGCTTCATGACATTGGATTTGGCAATTGATTTCTTGAATATTACACCATAAACACAGGCAGCAAAAACAAAAATAGACAAATAATACTGCATCAAACTTCAGAACTTCTGTGCATCAACAGAGTGAGCAATAAAAATAGAAAATACCAAATAGAGTGAAAAGGCAGCTTATGGGATGGGAGAAAATAGTTATAAATCATATATCTGATGAGGGTTAATATCCAGAATATATAAAGAACTCCAGCAACTCAACAACAAATGAATAACCCAATTTAAAAATGGGCAGAGGACTTATATAGACATTTCTCCAAAGATGATATGGAAATGGCCAACAAACTTCTGAAAAGATACTCATATAACTAGTCATTAGAGGCATGCAAATCAAAACCACAATGCAATGTCACCTCATACCAATTAGAATGGCCACTATTTTTTAAAAAAACAAAAAATAAGTGTGGGCAAGAATTTGGAGAAATTAGAACCTTTGTGCACTCTTGGTGGGATTGTAAAGTGGTGCAACTGCTATGGAAAACAGTGAGGGAGTGTGAAATGGGAAGTTGTTCAATGGATATAGAGTTTCAGTTTTGCAAGATTAAAAGTTCTGGGGCTCTTTTACAGGACTGTGAATATACTTAACACTACTGAACTGTACACTTAAAAATGTTTACTTTAGTAAATTTAATGATAATGTGGTTTTTGTAACAATTTTTTTTTTGAGACAGAGTCTTGCTCTGTTGCCCAGGCTGGAGTGCAGTGGTGTGATCTCAGCTCACTTCAAGCTCTGCCTCCTGGGTTCACACCATTCTCCTGCCTCAGCCTCCCGAGTAGCTGGGACTACAGGCGCCCGCCACCACACCCGGCTGATTTTTTTTTTTTTTTTTTTTTTTGTATTTTTAGTAGAGACGGGGTTTCACTGTGTTAGCCAGGATGGTCGTGATCTCCTGACCTCATGATCCACCTGCCTCGGCCTCCCAAAGTGCTGGGATTACAGGTTGTAAGCCACCACGCCTGGCCTTTATCACAATTTGTAAACTTTTGTTAAAAGAAAACAGACAATAATAAACATTGCCAAGAATGTGGAGAACATAAGTCTCATAAATTGCTGATGAGAATATAAATAGTACAGGCACTCTGGAAAATGGTTTGACAGTTTCTTTAAAAGTTGAACATAAATTTATTTGCCCTATCTATTCCAATTCTAGATATAGACCCAACAAAAATGAAAACCTCTGTCAGCCAAAGACATACATTCAAATGTTCAAAGCAGTGTTATACATAATAGCCAAAATGTGGAAATAACCCAAATGTCCATCAGCTGGTGAATGGATAAACAAAATGAAATACTATTCAGTAATTAAAAGCAATGAGCTGGGCCAAGATGGCAGTGCAGGTGGTGCAGGCGGTGCAGGCAGTTCATCTAGAGTCTGACACTTTCCTTGTTTGTCTCAACCATGCTCTGAGCACAGAGAAGGAGGAAGTGATGGGGCTGTGGATAGGGGAGTTGAACGATGATACAAGGAGTGACTCCAAATTTGCATATACTGGAACTGAAATGCGCACGGTTGCTGAAAAGGTTGATGCCGTCAGAATTGTTCACATTCATTCTGTCATCATCTTAACGACGTTCTGATAAGAGGAAGGACCAAGTAGAAATTTCACCAGGGCAGCTGTCTGCAGCTTCAACAGAGGCAGAGAGGTTGGCTGAACTGACAGGCCACCCCATGAGAGTTGTGGGCTGGTATCATTCCCATCCTCATATAACTGTTTGGCCTTCACATGTTGATGTTCGCACACAAGCCATGTACCAGATGATGGATCAAGGCTTTGTAGGACTTATTTTTTCCTGTTTCATAGAAGATAAGAACGCAAGGGCTGGCCGGGTACTCTACACTTGCTTCCAATCCATACAGGCCCAAAAGAGTTCAGAGTCCCTTCATGGTCCACAAGACTTCTGGAGCTCCAGCCAGCACATCTCCATTGAGGGCCAGAAGGAAGAGGAAAGGTATGAGAGAATCGAAATCCCAATCCATATTGTACCTCATGTCACTATCGGGAAAGCGTGTCTTGAATCAGCAGTAGAGCTGCCCAAGATCCTGTGCCAGGAGGAGCAGGATGCATATTGGAGGATCTACAGCCTTACACATCTGGACTCAGTAACCAAGATCCATAATGGCTCAGTGTTTACCAAGAATCTGTGCAGTCAGATGTCGGCAGTCAGCAGGCCTCTTCTACAGTGGTTGGAGGACAGACTTGAGCAAAACCAATAGCATTTGCAGGAATTGCAACAAGAAAAGGAAGAGCTTATGCAAGAACTTTCTTCTCTGGAATAAAGCAGGAGACAAAATGGAGAAAGATGAAAATATCCAGTGTAAAGTTACTTAAGCTAAATCAATTTTGAAGAACAAAAACTTGGAGGACTCACATTACCTGACTTCAAGACTTACTATAAAGCTGTAGTAATCAAGATAGATGGTATTGGCAGAGGAACAGACACATAGATCAACGGAACAGATGAGAGAACCCAGAAATAAACCCATATAAATATGCTCAACTGATTTTGAAAAAGTGCAAAAGCAGTTCAATGGAGGAAGAATAGCCTTTCTGACAAATTATGCTGGAGCAATTAGACACCCATAGCAAGGAGAAAAAAGAACCTCTACTTAAACCTCACATCTCATATAAAATTTAACTCAAAATGTATAATGGACTTAAATGCAATACATAAAACTATACAACTTTGAAAAAAGCCACAGGAGAAAAATCTTCAGGATCTTGGGCTAGGTGACAAGTTCTTGGACTTTGCCCCAAAAGCATATCCGTAAAAGATAAAAACTGGTATATTGGACTTCTTCAAAATTTAAAAACTTGTGATTTAAGAAGAGGAAAAGATAAACTACAGATTGAAATGAATTTGCAAACCATATATCTGATCAATTTGGAATATTTAAAGTGTGCTAAAAACTCAACTGAAGTCAGGCATGGTAGCTCATGCTTGTAATCTCACCACTTTGGGAGGCCAAGATGGGAGGAGTGCTTGAGGTTAGGGGTTCCAGACCAGCCTGGCAACATAGTGAGACTCTGTCTCTACAAAAAAATTTTTTTTAAAAATTAGCTGGGCACCATGACACACACCAGTAGTCCCAGCTACTAGGGAGGCAGGAGGATCACTTGAGCCTAGGAGTTTGAGGCTGCGGTGAGCTATGATCACACCACCACACTCCAACCTGTGTAACAGAGTGAGGCCTTGTCTCAAAAAAAAGGCCACAAAAACTCAACAATAAAAACAAACAGTCCAATTAGAAAATGGGCAAAAGACGTGAATAGATGGTTCACTGAAGAGGATCTATAGATGGCAAGTAAGCATACGAAAAGCTGTTAAACTCCGTAAGTCATCAGGGAATGCAAATTGAAACCACAGTGAGGCTATGACTTACTTATCTGAATGGCTAAAGAAAAAATAGTAAAAATACCAAATACTAATGAGGATACAAACTGGATATTTTATACATTGCTGACAGGAATGTAAAATGGTACAGCCCCTCTGGAAAAGAGTTTATAAATTTCTTATCGAGTTAAGCATAATTTTTTAATCAAGTTAAACATAAGACCCAGCAGTTGTGCTCCTGGACATTCATTCCAGAGAAATGAAAACCTATATTGTACTTGTACCCAAATATTCATAGGAGCTTTATTTGTAATAGCCCCAAACTGGAAACAACCCAGATGTCCTACAACAGGTACGTGGTTAAACAAACCATCCATAACTTGGAATACTACTCTGGAATGAAAAGGAACTAACTGTTGGTTACAAGAACTTGGTTGTACCTCAGGGGTATTATGGTGAACAAAAAAAGCCAGTCTCAGATGGTCACATAATGTATGATTGCATTTATATAACATTCTTGAGGTGACAAAATTATTGAAATGAAGGACAGATTAATGGTTGCCAGGGATAGGGACTGGAGGAGGTGTGGGGTATGTATGACTATAAAGGGATGATGCAAGGAGTTCCTTTGTGCTGATGGAACAGTTCTATATGATTATGATGATTATGATGTTGATTATAACATTTGATTATGAGGTTAAGCACATGAGTCTTTACCTGTGCTGAAGTTGTATGGACCTACATACACACAAATGAATGCATGTAAAATCTGGTGATAATGAATAAAGTCTGTAGTCTAGATAGCAAAAAATAAAAATAAAAAATAAAAAAATAAGCAATGAGCTATTGATGCATACCATTAATATGGGCAGACGTTAAAAAAAATAAGCTAAGTGAAAGAAACCACACACAAAACATTACATATTATATGATTCTATTTCTAAGAAATGTTTAGAAAAGGCAGATCTAGAGAGACAGAAAGCAGATGAGTGGTTGCCTTGGCCTAATGATTGGAAAGGGAACTGTAAGTGCCCATGAGGGATCTTTTGGGGTAATGGAAATGTTCTAAAAAGTAGATTATGGTAATGTTTGCACAACTCAGTAGGTTTACTACAAATCATTGAATTGTACTTTTAAAATGGCTGAATTTTATGGTATGCTAATAAAGTTGTTTTATTTATTTATTTTTGAGACAGGGTCTCTTGCTCTGTCACCCAGGCTGGAGTGCAGTGGCATGATCATAGCTCATTGCAGCCATGACCTCTTGAACTCAAGTGATCCTCCTGCCTCAGCCTCCTAAGTAGCTAGGACTACAGGCACATGCTATCACGCCTGGATAATTTTTTTATTTTTATTTTTGTAGAGATGGGGGTCTCACTATGTTTCCGGGGCTGGTCTTGTTTCCTGGCCTCAAATGATCCTCCCACCTCAGCCTCCCAGAGTTCTGAGATCACAGGCATGAATGACTATGCCCAGCCCACATTATTTAAAAAAAAAAAAAAGAGAAAGAATTATTTGGGGAAAATAGGTATTCTCAAGATTCAGCACTATTCTTGAGTTGAAAGAGATATAATTACAGGTAGTTAAAGGAGGGGAGAAAAAAACAAAACTCTAGAAAAACAAAAAAACTTCACAAGAAAGGAATGATTTTCTTAGTATACTATATGGATTTACTAAAAGTAGTTAGTAAAAGTATTTAGTAAATACTTTTAACAGAATCCTGACACTGTAAACACTATGTAGTTATAACATTTAGAATCAATTTATATACAAAGCATAGGAGACAATTTTATTAGCCTTGACGATGTAAAACGGAAAGTATAGAAGATAAAGTTTGGGAGATGAAAAGGGACAGGACCTCTGAAAATAGCAGGGCTGGTGTAACATCCTTATCTTCCAAAATGGGGAGTCAAGAGATACTGTCTATAGATGATGGAAATACACTTCTTTTAGGAAGAGAAGAGGTGGGGGATTGGCCTAAGTAAATTCTTATCTAGCATAGCAGAAAGCAATAGATAATGTCTACAGTTGATAAATCAAGAAATCATAATAAAAGCCTTTTTCTTTAGAGATGTTTATGGTGACTTCTAGAAGAATGAGTTAAAAATTATTCTAGGATACTGGAGAAGACAAGTAGTGGTGGAGAGTGGAGTCAGTAGAAGACTTTCTTTTTATCAAAAATCTAGCACAAGGCCAGGCGCAGTGGCTCACGCCTATAATCCCAACACTTTGGGAGACCGATGCAGGTGGATCACCTGAGGTCAGGAGTTCAAGACCAGCCTCACCATTATGGTGAAACCCTGTCTCTACTAAAAATACAAAAATTAGCCAGGCCTGGTGGCAGGCACCTATAATCCCAGCTACTTGGGAGGCTGAGGCTGGAGAATTGCTTGAGCCTGGGAGGCAGAGGTTACAGTGAGCCAAGATCGCGCCACTGCATTCCAGCCTGGGTGACAGACCAAGACTCCATCTCAAAAAAAAAAAAAAAAATCTAGCACAGGTACATGATTTTTTAAAAAAGCATTTGCATCAGTTATCAAGGATTAGAGAAAAATAAACACCTTTGGAAGACAAAGATATTGTCACCTCCTCCCAAAAAAGAAAGAAATGATATGTATTCAGAATGGTCACTTAGTTTCCTACTGACTGAATCATATCCTGGTCCATTAGTTCATGTTCTGAGAAAATATACCTATTCTCTGGAGTTCGGAGGTTTCCACATAGTCCAGAAATAGTTTGGTACCTTCTGGTTCTTTAAAGTTTGAAGCCTAAGCTCCCAGCACTTGTCTGGTAGTAAAGGGAAACCAACAAATTGTGCATGCTTGCCTACTATGTGACAGGTACTTAACACTGTCTTTGGTAAGGTTAGAATTATCCCCATGTAAACTAGAAGGACAGTAAGTCCTAGAGGGCTTAAATAAAGGACAGAGCTAGGTCTAAAACAAACAGCAACAAAAACTGAATGCTGCGTGCCTCCAAAGCCCATGCTCTTTAACTGTTTGTCAGTTAGGATCATTTCACCTGTAACAGAATACCCAACTCAGGCTTGGCCCAACAGTCAAGTTGAGCCAAGCCAACAGACTTGGCTCAATCAGCTCGCATGACTGGAAGTTCATCAGTAGAGTGGACATCATGGCGGTTTGATCTAGCAGCACAGGAGTCATTAAAGAACCAGTTTCTCTTTCTCTGTTTTGCCATCTGTAGTTTTGGGTATATCCTGAGGTTGATAGGTTCAGTGAGAGGGAGAGATTGACTTCCCATGGCTGCCTCTTAAATCAAATGATCTACAATCCTAGAGATTCCAGTAGATATCTGATTGCAGCTTGGGTGTTAGAAAATTATAATTATCTGCAGATGCCTAGATCCTTTGAACAAGTAATAATACTTAAAAAATGGTTTCTGAAACCTTATAAGGTATGATTTTTTTCAGCAGTCACCCTATTTGTCCTCTCTCATAATGACCCAGACTACCTGCCCTCTCCTAGGAGCCTCTCTTTTAAGCACAGGCATACTTGTTGATGCATGGCCTTCTCTTGGGCTTAGTATTTATGAGAGCCCAATGTTGACTGTCATCCAGGAGACTGAGAAGAAAGACTGACTTCTCATTCTTTTTCCCACAGGGACAAACTCTGCCTGGGCGAGTCCTTTTCCTGCGTTATGTCGTTCAGACCCTAGAAGATGACTTCCAGCAGACCCTGAGGAGGCAACGGCAGCACCTGCAGCAATCCATTGCAAACATGGTGCTTTCCTGTGACAAGCAGCCCCACAATGTCAGGTAAGCAGCCACCTGAGCCCTCGGATGAGAAGAGGTAAGGGATTATAGGTGGGCAGCTGCTGAAGGCCAGAATATCAGCCAGGTGAGATTTTCTAGTCAGTAGATAGTGTAATAGGGCTAATTATTAAAACTATAGATAGACCAGGTGCAGTGATTCACACCTGTAATCCCAGTACTTTGGGAGGCCGAGGTGGGCGGATCACTTGAGGTCAGGAGTTCGAAACCAGCCTGGCCAACATGGCAAAACCACATCTCTACTAAAAATATACAAATTAGCAGGGCGTGGTGGTGTATGCCTGTAATTCCAGCTACTTGGGAGGCTGAGGTGGGAGAATCACTTGAACCCAGGAGGCAGAGGTTGCAGTGAGCCGAGATTGTGCCACTGTACTCCAGCCTGGGTGACAGAGCAAGACTCCGTCTCAAAAATAATTAATTAATTTTTAAAAATAAAACTATAGCTAATCATAAACCCCTCCTGATAATCATAAAAGAAACCAACAATGTGGCAGGCACCACATAGCTTGAGTGAGTTTTCTCTCAAGACCAACAGACTTCCTTTGGTCTATTTCAATATTGTCCAAACAACCTTGTGAAATCTAGGGGAAAGCCTTATATAAAACTTTTCAGTTTTTATTAACCTACATTTATTCCTATCCCCCGATGAACCTCAATATTAATCTCATTTGTCACTACTAGTTTCTGGAAAGTAATATCTATAACAATAGGTCATGTAGCTGACAGTAAGGTACATTAGATAGTAAGCATGTGTTCTTTTTTGCAGAATCAGAGTCAGAGTTTCTGGAAGCATGGAACTACTATATGCTTATACCAAGCGGGGGAAAATATGATCTTTAGGGTAGGGGATTGTGGGATGGAATTTTCCTTTTGGAACTACAGATGGCCCTGACTCATGATGGTTTGGCTTAGGATTTTTTGACTTTACATTGGTACAGAAGTGATAACCATTCAGTAAAAACTATACCTCAAGTACCCAACAAACATTCTGTTTTTCATTTTCAGTATAGTATTCAATAAATTACATAAACTGTTCAACACTTTATTATAAAATAGGCTTTTGTGTTGCATGATTTTGCCCAACTGTAAGCTGTCAGTGTTCTGAGCACATTTAAGGTAGACTAGGCTAAGCTACAATGTTCGGTAGATTGGGTGCATTAAATGTGTTTTCAACTTAAAATATTTTCAGCTTACAGTGGTGTCTTAGTCCCTTTGTTTTGCCATAAAGGAATGCCTGAGGGTGGGTAATTTATAAAGAAAAGAGGTTTATTTGGCTTACAATTCTACAAGTTGTACAAGAAGCGTGGCTCCAGCTTCTGTTTCTGGTGAGGGCATCAGGAAGCTTCTACTCATGACAGAAGGTGAAGGAGAGCTGGAGTATCACCTGGCAAGGGAGGAAGGAAGACAGGGGGCGGGGCTATGGTGCCAACCTCTGTCAAACAGTCAGCTCTTGAGTGAACTAATAGAGTGAGAACTCACTCGTTACCATGAGGACAGCACCAAGACATTTATGAAGGATCTGCCTCCATGACCCAAACCTCTTCCACTAAGCCCATCTCCAACACTGGAGATCACACCAACAGGAGATTTGGAGAGGTCAAATATCAAAGCTGTATCAGATGGGTTTATCCAGATGTAACCCCATCGTAGGTTGAGCATCCGAACATCCCTTGCTTTTTTGGAAATGGCTCTTACTAGAAGGTTGTACCAGCATCTCTTTGTTCAGAGCAGCATTGAAACTCTTCCACATTTACGTTCTCATATGTTCTTACATATTTGTTGAAAGTAGTATACACAGGTCAACATGGGGCATTGACTATGATAAATCCTCTAATAAAAAGGAGGACATTTCGTTATGTTTTGGGCATTGGTCAGTTTTCCCACCCCCTTAGTTTACATGCCCATATTTATTTCCCTATATGTGATATTTTTTCTAAAGATTAAATGTTAATAATTTTAGGGGTACAAAATCAGTAAGTAGAGAATCAACAGAGAGCACAAGACAGCATAGTTGAATTTTAAAGCGAAAAATTGGCCGGGTGCAGTGGTTCACACCTGTAATCCCAGTACTTTGGGAGGCCAAGGCAGGCAGATCACCTGAGCCCAGGAGTTCAAGACCAGCCTGGCCAACACGGTGAAACCCTATCTCTACTAAAAATACAAAAATTAGCCGGGCATGGTGGCATGTGCCTGTAATCCCAGCTACTTGGGAGACTGAGACAGGAGAATTGCTTGAACCTGAGTGGCAGAGGTTGCAGTAAGCCGAGATCACACCACTGCACTTCAGCCTGGGCGACAGAGCGAGACTCTGTCTCAAAAGCAAATAAAAAATAAATTTTTAAAAGTGAAAAATAATTTACATAATGAGAACAATTCCATCTACCATTATGCTTTGCGAGCCTAGGCATTAAGAGTGAGTGGGATACCCAAGGCACTGTTCTCTCAGTTGCTTTCATTTTCACCTCCTGTGGTGTGAGCCTCTCACTGTAGGGGGTATGACTCTTGGGTTTAAAGATAGGCATTTAAGGCTGGGCGTGGTGGCTCACACCTGTAATCCTAGCACTTTGGGATGCCAAGGTGGGCAGATCACTTGAGGTCAGGAGTTCGACATGAGCCTAGCCAACATGGTGAAACCCCATCTCTACTAAAAAATACAAAAAAAAAACCAACCCAAAAAATTTGCCAGGCATAGTGCCAGGCACCTGTAATCCCAGCTACTTGAGAGGCTGAGGCAGGAGAATTGCTTGAACCCAGGAGGTAGAGGTTGCAGTGAGCTGAGATCGCGCCATTGCACTCCAGCCTGGGCAACAAGAGGGAAACTCTGTCTCAAAAATAAATAAAGGCATTTTGGGCTGCGCATGGTGACTGAGGCCTGTAATCCCAGCACTTTGGGAGGCCAAGGTGGGCGGATCACATGAGGCCAGGAGTTTGAGACCAGCCTGGCCTCAAAACCCCACCTCTACTAAAAGTACAAAAACAGCCAGGCATGGTGGTGCACTTCTGTAATCCCAGCTACTTGGGAGACTGAGGCATGAGAATCATTCGAACCTGGGAGGCAGAGGTTGCAGTGAGCCAGGATTGCACCACTGCAATTCAGCCTGGGCAACAGAGGAAGACTCTATCTCAAAAACAACAACAAAGATAGGCATTTTTGAGGGGTGTTTGTGACCTCTAAATCTAGGCCAGGTCCTCTGTTTTGTGCTTACTCAATGAAAAAAATCATTTGTTTCAGTTGGCAGGAAAATGAGCTATCTTTGATTCATTAAGAAATGGATATTAGACTGAGTTGGTGATTACAAGGATGTATGCATATATTTATCTAAATTCATCAAACAAAACTTTGACAATTTATTGTATGTAAATTATACCTCAAAGAGGTATTTTTAAAAAGAAAGAGACATGATCAGTCTCCATATGAACCCTTCTTAAGGGATTTTCTTTTCTTTCTTTCATTTTGAACTATGCATACAAAGAGTAGACTAGTTTCTACAAGACTTCAGAAATATATTTGTCTCCAGGTCCCCTCACCTGCATTTCTGTTTCTCTTTAATTGATTTTTTAAATATTTACCCCCATATGGCAAAATATACCCCCATATGGCAAAATAACATGCTTGCAGTGCTGCTTCTTGATTTTTCATTGTTAGCCATTATCTGTTGACTTCTCACATGAAAGATAAGGAGTTCACTCTTTTTCCTCCCCACATTCCCCATCACACACATATTTGCCAGCCCCTATATCATTAATATATTATAATTTTTATATCAGTGTTCAGTGTTTCTATTACTATGACTATGTGTGCTAGTCAGAATTTTACTAAGTACTAAACCGTGATTGCTTTTCCTTTCATTCATATCTTTTTGTTTTCCCTAAGGTTAATAATTATCCTATTTTTAAGTTTCTTGCTTTCCTTGTACGTATCAGAATTCAACCCCAAATTCTCTCCTAGTTGTGTTACCGGTGGAGGGTGTCTAGGTTCTTGGCATCTTGAACAAAGAACTGGACAAAATGTACAAACAAAGCAAGGAAAAATGAAGCAACAAAAGCAGAGATTTGTGGAAAATGAAAGCACACTCCACAGGGTAGGAGCAGGCCCGAGCAAGCAACTCAAGAGCCTGGTTACAGAATTTTCTGGGATTTAAATACCTTCTAGAGGTTTCCTATTGTACTTGATGTACACCCTATGTAAATGAAGTAGTGGCCCACCATCAGTTCGATTAGTTGTGGGAGGGGACAAATCAGAGGCTGAAGTGAAGTTACAAAGTTATACTCCTATGCAAATGAAGACTTGGCCCATGACCAGCCTGATTGGTTGTGGGAGGGGACCAGTCAGAGGTACTTTCAATTTTTCATCTGCCACGCAGAAAAAGCAGGGAGGCGGGCAAGGTTGCAAAGGGAGAAGCCTCTGGTCCTTTTGTTACTTGGGCATGGAAAATTGGGGTTTTCCTTTTGATTTAGTTCTAGGAATTCAACATGAATTGGCCTTAGGTTCCCTGCCTCCAGACCCTATTTTCTTGCCTCAGTTGGTCTCAATATCCCCTCAAGATATTTATTCACACTGGATTGTCCTACTGGTTTCTTCTCAAAAATCTGAGGTAGAATGTTTTGATCTCCTTCAATCTAGATCACTCATCCTCTTTTCCAGTCTTCATCATAAATTTGAGAGTCCTCTTTAATGCTTTTCAAGACTGGATGACTTGTTTGTTTGTCCTGTCTTTTCTCTTTCATGGCTCATACCTTCATTTAAGGAATCCATTCCTAGTAGCTTTCTAAGAAAGGTGTATAGGAAGTAAAGTTTTTGAGATCTTGTTTGTCTGCAAATGTCTTTATCTTCTCATACATTGATTGATAATTAAACTGAGGATAGATGATTTGCTTAGAAATAACTTTTCTACAGAACATCAAAGGAAATCTTTCATTGTCTTCTAGCTTCCAGAATTGCTGTTAAGAAATGATAAGTAGTCGGGCGTGGTGGCTCACACCTGTAGTCCCAGCACTTTGGGAGGCCGAGGTGGGTGGATCACTTTGAGCTCAGGTGTTCAAGACCAGCCTGGGCAACATGGCAAAACCCCATCTCTACCAAAACCACAAAAAATTAGCTGGGTGTAGTGGCACACACCTGTGGTCCCAGCTACTCGGAAGGCTGAGATAGGAGGATCACTTGAGCCTGGGTGGCAGAGGTTGCACTGAGCTGAGATCGTGCCACTGCACTCCAGCCTGGGTGTCAGAGCAAGACCCTGTCTCAGGGGGAAAAAAAAGAAGTCATAAGCTATTTTGATTACTGATTCTTTGTATGTGCCCTGGTTTTTCCCTCTGGAAGTTTGTAAAGTTCTCTTTTTGCCAAATGTGCTTATCCTAGGTTTATATTCATCCATTGGGTTGGGCATTCAGTGGGCCATTTCAGTCTGGAAAAATGTCCTTCATTTCTAATAAACAGGATTTTTCACTTTTGTAATTATCTTTCTAATTTCCAAGAGCCCTTTTATTTTTTCTCTGTGTCTTCCTTATTAAAATTAATAAATAAGCCAGGCATGGTGTCATGTGCCTGTAGTCCCAGCTACTGGAGAGGCTGAGGCAGGAGGATCGCTTGAGCTCAGGAGTTCAGTGAGCTATGATGGTACCACTGCACTCCAGCCTGGACAACAGAGCAAGCCCTCATCTCTAAAAAATAATAATAATAGGCTGGGCACAGTGGCTCAGGCCTGTAATCCTAGCACTTTCAGGGGCCAAAGTGGAAAGATCACTTGAGGCCAGGAGTTCAAGACCAACCTGGGCAACATAGCAAGACCCTGACTCTGCAAAAGAAAATAATATAAACTGTATTCTTATTTTCTTCTTTCCTGGATCCATGTCATCTCATATCTTTGATTTTGCTACTCAGAATTTTCATTTTTGTTTATTCTCTGTTTCTCTTCATAATGTCTGTTTTCTCCAAGTTGCTTTTTTGGGAGGAAGGAGAGGGTATTTTGGTCTCTATCTCTTTATGTTAAAAGCTTTCCATAGATGTCTGGTAAACCTTGGTAGTCTGTAGTCTATCCATATTTAAAGGTGCAAGACTCAAAAGATAATGGAAGCTCTGAAGACATAAGAGGACTTGTCATTTCTGCACTTCCCTCTAGGTGGAACTGATTTCTCATTTCTAAGAAAATTTCTTGAGTCAAGGTCTTTCCTCTTGCGCTGGTTCGGTTTTACAGAGAAGACATCCAACCTCTTACGTGAAGGATAAAGACAGGATGCCAAGGTTTTGGAAGACACGTGTGAGAAGATAGCAAGGGTCTCTGCATTCAGCATGCCTATGTTCATTTAGTGCCCCATTTGCTTCAGTGTCTGCTTCTAAGCCGTGCCTGGTATCCCAGTCCAGAGACCATCTGTTTTACCTCTCCACAAAGTTAACTTGTAGTCTGCAGGATTGGGGAAGTTCTAGAGGTCTAAAAATTTATTAAACAGCTTTCAAGCCATCCTATTTTATTTATTTATTTATTTATTTTTTATTTTTTTTTTTGAGGCGGAGTCTCACTCTGGTTGCCCAAGGCTGGAGTGCAGCAACCCGATCACAGCTCACTGCAGCTTTGACCTCCCTGGGGTCAGGTGATCCTCCCACCTCAGCCTCTTGGGTAGCTGGGACTACTGGCACGTGCCACCACGCCCTGCTAATTTTTAGTATTTTTAGTAGAAACAGGTTTTCACCATTTTGCCCAGGCTGGTCTCAAACTCTTGGACTCAAGCCATTTGCCCACCGCAGCTTCCCAAAGTGCTGGGATTACAAAGTGAGCCACCATGCCTGGCTACCTCCTACATATTTCAATTCACCCCTCTTTCACCATCACTTCAGAGAAACCTGGTGCTACCGCTTGCAGAGCTATTGAAGTTTTTTTTTTTTTAAGTAAATAGGATTAAATAGGATAGCTCTTCTCTGCTGCTGGCTTAGGATTCAGCTTTCTCAATTCCACTAAGTCAATTAAAATGTATTCCTTTGCCTAATTCATAGGCTTGGATTAAACATCATCTTAAAACATGGCACAGTGGCTTTATTTGCTCAGTTAATTGGTTGCTTTTAATTTTGTAATCAGCATCTCTCAACCTACTCCCAAATCAAAGACTAAGCCCTTGACAATTACCTCACCCCTCATCCATCAGCCTGAGCAACATAGCCGGAACCCATCTCTACACCCCTCATCACCCACCTTGCACCCAGGTGATCATCATTCTGCATGGTCATCATTTCATTTCTTTCCTTTCTATGTAGTTGTATTGCATATACATGTATTCCTATAAAATATATTTTTTTACTTTAGTTCCTTTAGCTCTATATTAAAAGGTATCATGCTATATGTAATCTATCGAGAATTTTATTTTTCACTTACTGTTTTATAGTACCAAGATTTGTCCATATTGTTGCCTGTCACTGTAGTTTATTCATATTGATATTCATATTCATACTCATATCCTTCATTTGCCTTCCACCTTTCAAAATTTCACTGCTATCACCTGGGAGGCGGAGCTTGCAGTGAGCCGAGATCGCACCACTGCACTCCAGCCTGGTGACAGAGCGAGACTCTGCCTAAAAAAAAAAAAAAAACTCACTGCTATTCATCTTCTCTCCTCTTCTCTTCTTCCTTGTGGATATTTTTCAAAAGTTATTTATTATAATATTAGTGGGGTTTTAGGAGGAAACAAAATTAGGTGTGTATATTAAATCTACTATTTTTACCTAGGTTACCTAAGTGATCATTAAAAGTAGTTTTGACTGTATGTTTTTACCTTATTAACTTGTAGAGCCTCAGCCCTGTATAAAGTGTGATTCCACTGCACACACTCTAAACCTTAGTTGTTAACATTAATAGGTGACAATAATATAGAGCTGGCAAGGACTTCTGTGGTCACCCAGTCTAACTTTCCACTTGGTTTAGGAATGTTCCTGGTCAGGAAGGCACAGATAGTACTATTTTACCCTGAAGTTACCTTTGAATACTTACAATTCAAAGAAAAATGTTGATATTTTAGTTAGCTTTTTTTTTTTTTTTTTTTTTTGTAGAGATGGGTTCTTGCTGTGTTGCTCAGGCTGGTCTCAAACTCCTGGTCTCAAAAGATCCTCCCACCTCAGCCTCCCAAAATGCTGGGATTACAAGCATCAGCCACCATACCTGGCCTTTAGTTGACTTTTACAGCCTTACTGCAGTTAAATGTGATGTCTTTATTAGACTTGTTTAATTATTGAAAATAGCCAGAGGGCCCTTTTGTTGCCTGTAGGGAAATCCAGGGATCTGGGGGCCCAGGTTAAGGCTATAGTTCTGAGCACCATAAATACAACAGACATTGAAACCTTTTCTTTCTTTATTTTTTTTTTCTGCACAGAAAAAGAAAGAATAAACCTTTTCTTTCTTTTTTCCATTACAGGGATGTTATCAAGTGGCTGGTCAAAGCAGTAACTGAAGATGGATTGACTCAGCCCCCAAATGGAAATCAAACGTCTTCAGGAACAGGAATCTTGAAGGCCGGCAGTAGCCACCCTTCTTCCCAGCCCAACCTGACAAAGAACACCAATCAGCTGTAAGGGGCAGGCAGTTCTCTTTCCTGGGGCTCTTGGGGTTTAGTGTTTTAGAGAGAACAACACCAATCCCTAAGAGCAGCTTCCCCCAAATTAACAAGATCTTAGAACATAGGCTGATGCTTATTCAAGACTTAGTTTAACTAAAGGCTAAATTTCTGATTTCAAAGGTAGAACAAAACCAGGTGCTTTCACCCCTAGAATGAATAGGACTTCACAAAGTGAATACGAAGTCACAACGCAGACGCAAAACAAATGCTAGAGGACACTGCCCTTCACTTCCTGCATTTCAGGAGACAGTAAAGGGTTACAGCTCCTCGTCACTTCAGATATCTGTTGCCATAGAGAAGGAGTGGTGTGTAGTGTGAGTTTTGTTAACCTCGAGTCCTCAAGGACCTGGATTTCTCTCCTCAGGTCCCGGGAGAAAAATAGCAGTTCAGTCTGCAGGTTCCAACACACCAGGGCAGGTATCATCACCGCAGACTGCACTGGAAAGAAATTCATGGCATTTCTTTTATGGAGTTGAGAGTGGTCTTGGCGTTTTTGGAGAGATGCTGGGATATTAGGGGCTGGGGCTACCCTTGCACAAATAACCCAGTATTCCATGTCAATCATATTGTGAAAAGCCAGTCACACTGGGCATTTCAAATGTAACATTTGTGTCTGAATTCACAATGTTATATTATAATCTGGTTGCACCAACCTGATTTTTATGGAAGGCCTACAAGTTTAAATTGTTTCCTAAATTATAAATAATTATAACTAATTTAGGAAACAATTTTATATCTAAAGGGGAATGTTTTGGAACAATGAAGCATTTGGACAGATTGAGGAAGGCCCTAAAGTGGCATTCTCCCACACGGGCCACATACAGACCCAAGAGGGAGGTGGACACTGTTCCTTCAATGGAAGCTAGTATCATATAACAATCATCATAATAAATGTTTATAAATACATGTTAGTAGAAATAACAATAGGGTACCCTAAAAGTCAATTTTGTTATGATCTTAACAACAATAGTAGGTTGCTACCACTTATCACTAGAGAGTCCCTATCTGTGAGATATTTTATATAGCACTCACAACTTTACAAAATAGATATTATTGCTCACCCTTTTTATAGATGAGAAAACTTGGACTCAGGGCAGTTTAGTAACTTGTCGAAGGTTGAACAGCTTGTCATTGTAGAGACAGAATCTGAGGCCAGAACTCCTGGTCTGGCCCACCTGTTGTGTTACTAGCTGCAGATTTTCTTAAAGTAAAACCTTTCTTCCATCACAGATAACATGTGTTGCCGGGCGTGGTGGCTCACGCCTGTAATCCCAGCACTTTGGGAGGCCAAGGCGGGTGGATCATGAGGTCAGGAGATGGAGACCATCCTGGCTAACACGGTGAAACCCCGTCTCTACTAAAAAAATACAAAAAAATAGCCGGGCATGGTGGCGGGCACCTGTAGTCCCAGCTACTCAGGAGACTGAGGCAGGAGAATGGCGTGAACCTGGGAGGCGGAGCTTGCAGTGAGCCAAGATCGCGCCACAGCACTCCAGCCTGGGCGACAGAGCTAGACTCCATCTCAAAAAATAAAAATAAAAAAAAAACACATTAGAAAAGGCTGATGTCAGGCCAGGCTCACCTTTCTGAGAGGTTGCCCCGACTCCTAATGCCGCATCAGGCTGGCTCTCTCCCACAGTTAGATCTAATGGGAGAGAAGGTCAGGTTCCACCAGGGGAGGTTCTGAGACCGAACTTAGTAAGAAGCTATTGTAAAGGAAACAGTAACAGGAGAAAACTGTATGGCAAATACATATTTTCTCCTGTATCAAAGAAATGTAAATCATTTTAAGTCACTCTGGACCTGTTTCTTCATCTGCAAAATAGGGAAGTTATAGATTAGATGATCCTTATAGTTCTCTAGATCCTTAAGGTTGTGTGGTTCTATTTTTGAATTTAAAAGCAGCTTGCTTTTACAGCTCAACCCCAGGTTCTGAGAGGTTCAAATAGTATGTTCTGGCAAAAGGGATTCAGGTAGGTGAAATTGCTAAATAAAAGCATGCTGATGGTTTGAGTAGTTCTCCCTGACCTTGTGTGTGCTTTATAAGATCCTTTAGTAGTCTCTACTCTCGATGTACACTGGTGGGGACCTCCTCCCAGCCAGAGAGTGGCTCCTTGCCAGACCCTCACACTCATCTGTGTCCTATGTTCTGGACTCAGGATTGTGTGCCAGCTTCAGAGGATGCTCTCCATAGCCGTAGAGGTGGACAGGACCCCCACCTGCAGCTCCAATAAAATTGCCGAGATGATGTTTGGGTTTGTGCTGGACATTCCTGAGAGGAGCCAGAGGTGAGTCTTGATTTTGCTGGGGAGAGCAGTTATTTAAAAAATCATTTTTATTAAATTAACTTTTCTATCTATGCTACCTGTCAGGAACAGAATTTTACAAGAGAAAGTTCCAAACTAATTAAGATAGGAAGAAAATAGTAGAAGGATTATTCTTATGTCTTTGACTTTTAGAAAGGAGGTTCTCAACTAATTATTATTATTTACAACTGAGATATAATTTCTTGGGAAGAGGCACAGTACCCTAAATGGAGCCTAAATTTTCTAACCTTATCAATTTGCCTAACAATTTTACTCTTCTTTCAATATTTAACTGTTAAGGGTGGGTTCAGTGACTCGTACCTGTAATCCCAGCACTTTGGGAGGACGAGGACTAGGCGAGCAGATCACCTGAGGTCAGGAGTTCAAGACCAGCCTTCGCCAACATGGTGAAACCCTGTCTCTACTAAAAATACAAAAATTAGTTGGGCGTGGTGGTGCACACCTATAAATCTCAGCTACTCAGGAGGCTGAGACACGAAAATCGCTTGAACCAGGAGGTGGAGGTTGCAGTGAGCTGAGATTGCTCCACTGCACTCCAGCCTGGGTGACAGAGTGAGACTCCATCTCAAAAAAAAATAAAAATAAAGGCCGGCTGTGGTGGCTCACACCTGTAATCCCAGCACTTTGGGAGACCAAGGCGGGCGGATCCCGAGGTCAGATCGAGACCATCCTGGCTAATGTGATGAAACCCCGTCTCTACTAAAAATACAAAAAAATTAGCCAGGTGTGGTGGTAGGCGCCTGTAGTCCCAGCTACTCAGGAGGCGGAGGCAGGAGAATGGTGTGAACCCTGGAGGCGGAGCTTGCAGTGAGCCGAGATGGCGCCACTGCACTCTAGCCTGGGTGACAGAGCGAGACTCCGTCTCAAAAAATAAATAATAAATTAATTACTTAATTAATTAAATAAATAATAAAAACAAAAATTTAACTGTTAAGCCCTGCCTTCTTCTCTTATCTTTATCCATAGGCCTGGCATAAGTGTTCACTAAAGGCTTGGTGGGTGAATGAAATAGATATATCCAATATTGGAGGAACTAGAGGTGACACAAGAATGAAAAGAGTTGGACCTGTAGAATGACCCCAGATAGTAAGAATTAGGAATTCAGTTTCTCTGAGCATGAATTAGTGAAGTATTTCATTAGGAAGGGATAAAGAAATAGTTTTTGGCTAAAAACAATGATTCCTTCCTTGAACCAGTAATTTTAAAATCCAGAGGAAGAAAACTAAACTGGAATGAATATGAATTCATGAACAATTGCTGGTACAGGAAATAAGTATAAGAGAGTCATTGCGTAGTGGTGACCCTTGGGGAAATTATGGTGTATGTTTGTCTTCAGTGCGTCTCCACCAGCTCCATGCGTGCTTCCCATCCCCATCCCTAAACTCCCAGCTGACAACCAACACAACTATTGTGCAGCTTTGGTTTCTTCTATTACAAGAAAATGTCATGCCAAATAGTACTGGAATAGGACTTAATTAAAATACTCTGGTAAGATTAAGACATTTACTGAGTCCCTACGATGTGCCAGTCATTGTCACATTAATTATCTCATTTGTTTTCTGTTTTTTTTTTTTCTTTTTCTTTATAATTTAGAAACAGGGTCTTGCTATGTTGCCCAGGCTAGTTTTGAACTCCTGGGCTCAAGCAATCCTCCTGCCTCAGCCTCCCGAAGTTCTGGGATTACAGGCATGAGCCACCGCATCCAACCTTATTTATTTTTCTTATAATGTTACCCCTATTTATTTATTTATTTGTTTTGAGGCAGAGTCTCACTCTGTCACCCAGGCTGGAGTACAGTGGTGGGATCTCAGCTCACTGCAGTCTTTGCCTCCTGGGTTCAAGCAATTCTCCTGCCTTAGCCTCCTGAGTGGCTGGGATTACAGGTGCATGCCCCTATACCCAGCTAATTTGTGTATTTTTAGTAGAGATGGGGTTTCACCATGTTAGCCAGGCTGGTCTCAAACTCCTGACCTCAGGTGATCTGCCCACCGCAGTCTCCCAAAGTGCTGGGATTACAGGCGTAAACCACCACACCTGGCAATGTTATCTCTATTTAATGAATAAGAAAAGCATTCAAAGAGGTGGAGTTAACTAGCCTAAGTTTATGTAGCTAATCAGGTTCAGAATCCAAATTTAAACCCAGGGCTGCTTAATCCCAAATTCAATATTCAAAGGAGGCAGTGTGTCGTACTGGTCAGACAGAAGAAAGTGCACATGAATACCATGCTTGCTCTAACACTTTGTCAGGAGTATTTCATTTGGGTCCAACTCCTCTACTATTCATTCATGTAAGCCCAGATGCTGGTAAGAAATGGGAAAGCTAAGGAATAGGTAACAAAAACAAATTAGGAATTAAAACAGACAAACATGATTTATACAAAACCTGGCCTACTTTAAAATTCTCTCAGAGGGGCAAATTGGCCATTCACCCAAATTATGCTAAAAGATACTTTACTTGGCCTTTACCTTGATGTATTTTAATTTTCTAAAGATTAAGTATAATTTACATACAATTAAATTATGTAAACTAACTTGCATACATACCATCCAGTGAGTCTTGACAAATGCATGTACCTTCTTGACCTATCATTTTCCAATTGCTCATTAGTAGTGTATAGAAACCCTGCAACCTTAATAAATTAACTTATTCTAGTAGGATTTTTGTTTGTTTTCCTTAGGATTCTCTACATACACAATCACGTTGTCTAAAAATACACTTTAACTGTATCCTTCCCAATCTGTGTATGCCTTTTGCTTGCTTTTTCTTGCCATATTGCATAGGCTAGAATCTCCAGGAAAATGTTGGAGAAGCAGTGAGAGTAGACATTATTGCCCCATTCCTGATCTTAGGGTGAAAACATTCAGTTTTTGACTATTAAGTGTGATGTTAGCTATAAATGTTTCATAGGTGCCCTTTGTCAGTTTGAGGGAGCTTCCTTCCATTTCTAGTGTATTATTTTTATGAAGAATAAGTATTGAAATTTGCCAAATATGTTGTCTCCATCTATTGAGATAATCATAGTTTTTCTTCTTTATTCTGTTGATGTGGTGTAATACACTGATTAATTTACTCACGTTAAACCAACTTTGCATTCCTGGAATAAAAACCCTACTTGGTTGTGATGTTATCCTTCTTATATATTGATGGATTCAAGTTGCTAATATTTTGTTAAGGGTTTTTGCATCAATGTTTACAAGGGATATTGACCTGTAGTTTTATTTTCCTGTAATGTTTAATGTTTTCCATAATGTTTCCTTATGCATATTTAAAAGAAAGATAAGTTGGCCAGGCTGGTCTCGAACTCCTGACCTCAGATGATCTGCCCACCTCAGCCTCCCAAAATGTTGGGATTACAGGTGTGAGCCACCAGGCCTGGCCTTATGAACTGAATTCTAAAATAAGTTTAAAAAGCAAAATGCAAAATAATATTATATTAAATATACATATATTTTTGTAAAAAAATGATAAAAATATACATGATTCTGATCATTTGTTTAAAAAAGAAACAAAGTTAAGGTAAGCCACAGACTAATAAAATTGCTTACATACAGAGAGTGGGTGGGAATGGGATAAAAAGGAGAAAAGGTACTGGGCTGGGTGGTAATGGTGGCAGTGGTGGTGGTGGTGGTAAACACCTCCCTGAGTATGCCTTTTTGTGTGGCTGTAAACACTTTTTAGAGTCATGTTAACCCATTTATGCCTGGGGTTCAACATTTTTTGTGTGAAAAATCAGACCTTGGCAATGACCTTGAGCAGTAGGATACAAATAACTCTCACAAGTTTAGCGTTCCAATAATGGAACACTGGGCATAAATTTAATGTTTTACATACTCAAAAAATCAAGTTCACGGGGTGCCAAAAATGGAATACAAACAGAAACAAGTTAACCTAACTGTATTTTAATAAAATAAAGGAGAGCTAGCATGGTGGCATGCACCCACAGTTCCAACTACTCAGGAGGCTCCAGTAGGAGGATCACTTGAGCACAGGAGTATGAGGCTGGCCTGGGCAACACAGCAAAATCCTGTTGGTAATTAATCAATAAAAATGGAAGGGGTGAAGGGACAGGCCCAGGTAACTTTTTTTTAACCTTTTATTTTTATTTTATTTTAAATAACTGTAGATTCACAGGAAATTGCAAAACCTATTAGAAGTAGTGTATATCCTTTACACTGTTTTCCCCCAGATACAAGGGGAACTATAACTATAGTACAATATCACAAATAGGAAATTTACATTGGTACAATCCCAGACTTTATTCAGTTCTACCCATTCTCGTGCACTCATTTGTGTGAAGCTCTTTTTAGTTCTATTACCTGTGTAGATTTTTGTGACCGTCACCGCAGTCAAGATGTATAACTGTTCTGGCCGGGCGCGGGGGCTCACGCCTGTAATCCCAGCACTTTGGGAGGCCAAGACCGGCGGATCACGAGGTCAGGAGATCAAGACCATCCTGGCTAACACGGTGAAACCCCGTCTCTTCTAAAAATACAAAAAATTAGCCGGGTGCGGTGGCGGTCGCCTGTAGTCCCAGCTACTCGGGAGGCTGAGGCAGGAGAATGGCATGAACCCGGGAGGCGGAGCTTGCAGTGAGCAGAGATAGAGATAGTGCAACTGCAGTCCAGCCTGGGCGAAAGAGTCCAGCCTGGGCGAAAGAGCGAGACTCCCTCTTTAAAAAAAAAAAAAAAATGTATAGCTATTCCATCATCACAAGGATTCCTTGTGCTACCCTTTTATAGCTACAATCATCCATCCTCCCAGCTACTGGCAAATGCTAATCTGTTCTCTGACTGTGTCAAAGTAACTTAAAACACAATATTTGGACTAAATGTCATAATGGTAAAGACAAAATGAACTGAACTCTAGTTAGTAGGTTTCTTTTTCACAGAAATATACAATTCAAAAACGATTTTATGTGTATTCTAGGATTAAACAAATATATTGTGAATACTGAGAGCCAAGTTTCTCACTGTCAGAGAAAAGATTTACACATATGAAAAGGGGAAAGGTTAGAATAAACCCTGTGGTACTGGATTGGAATTGGAGGTATCAGTATGAACTTGTGGTTTCTAATAAATATAGAGATAGGAATAGATGTAGATGTGTGAGGGCTTATTTACATATATTATATATACACATACGTCTGTGTGTATTCATACATATGTTTCCTACCTCTGCCCACTGAGAGAGCATGGAAGCAATTATATCTTAGTAGCAGTGGAGCACACCTCATACCCAGATCTTTGTTTTTAAATTCCAGTTTACATGAAAGGGAACCAGGGCCAGGTGCGGTGGCTCACGCCTGTAATCCCAGCACTTTGGGAGGCCAAGGTGGGCAGGTCACTTGAGGTCAGGAGTTCGAGACCAGCCTGGCCAACATGGTGAAACCCTGTCTCTACTAAAAATAAAAAAATTAGCTGGGTGTGGTAGCATACGCCTGTTATCTCAGCTACTTGGAAGCCTGAGGCAGGAGAATCGCTTGAAACCAGGAGGTGGAGGTTGCAGTGAGCTAAGATCGCACCACTCCACTCCAGCCTGGGCAACAGAGCAAGTCTCCATCTCAAAAAAAAAGAAAGAAAGGGAACCAGAATTCCTTGAAGGAATGACTAACTCCAGAACTGTGTTAGGTAAAGTACAAGATGAGCCTGGAACATCTTGTGCCACAAAGGAAGTATTCAAAGACTATTCAGAACATGTCGAAAGACACAGGAGTCAGCTTAAAGGGGCTTTCAGTGACCAAATCTGGAATAATTTGAGCTCCAAAATGAATATTGACAGTAAAATAATATTATCTGTTGAATAAAACAGGAATCTATGATTCCAGTGCTGATAGGAAGAAAGAGACGGGACCCCTTTCTTACAGTAAAAAGCCAACTAATGTTAGAAAAAATGATGAATTAGGCAGAAATACTGTTTGGCAACCATCATAATATTCAGACGTGAATGGATACTAACATGGTGAAAGATTGTGGAGTAACAAGATATTTGCATGGTCTCTAAGTATGTTCCCACAAGATACTTATTTATTACAAAGGGAAAAATAGCAACTTTACAATGGAGACACTACCATAGTCAAGTGATCAAAGTTCACACCAACAATGGGACAAATTGATGTCATGTGCCTTTTTATACAAGGCATTGAGAACAACAAAACACCATTTTTTCAGTACTGCCAAAAATGTATAACCTTCATCCATTCATGGGAAAAGTTCAGCCTAATGTCAAATGAGAGATGTTCCTTGAAAAAAACTGGCATGTGCTTTTCAAAAATGTCAGTATCCACTTTGGGAGGCCAAGGCGGGTGGATCACGAGGTCAGGAGATCAATACCATCCTGGCTAACACAGTGAAACCCCGTCTCTATTAAAAATACAAAAAATTAGCCAGGCATGGTGGCAGGCCCCTGTAGTCCCAGCTACTCGGGAGGCTGAGGCAGGAGAATGGCATGAACCCAGGAGGCGGAGCTTGCAGTGAGCCGAGATGGCGCCACTGCACTCCAGCCTGGGCGACAGAGCGAGACTCCGTCTAAAAAAAAAAAAAAAAAAAGTCAGTATCATGAAAGACAAAGCAATGTAAAGCAATTCTCCTGCCTCAGCCTTCTGAGTAGCTGGGATTACAGGTGCCCCCACCATGCCCTGCTAATTTTTATATTTTTAGTAGGGAAGGGGTTTCACCATGTTGGCCAGGCTGGTCTCGAACTCCTGTCCTCAAGTGATCCACCCACCTTGGCCTCCCAAAGTGCTGGGATTGCAGGCATGAGCCACTGCACCCAGCCCTATGTCTGCAACTTACTCTCAGATAATTCAAAGAAAAACAGACAGACAGATGGATAAAGAAGATGTGGTAGGCCAGATGCAGTTGGCTCATGCCTGTGATCCTAGCACTTTGGGAGGCCAAGGTGGGCGAATCAGCTGAGGTCAGGAGTTCAAGACCAGCTTGGCCAGCATGGTGAAACTCCATCTCTACTAAAAATACAAAAATTAGCCAGGTGTGGTGGCGGGCGCCTGTAATCTCAGCTACTCGGGAGGCTGAGGCAGGAGAATTGCTTGAACCCAGGAGGCCGAGGCTGCAGTGAGCCAAGATTGTGCCACTGCACTCCAGCCTGGGCGACAGAGCAAGACTGTCTAAAAAAAAAAAACAAACACAAACTTTGCATTATTCTTGCAATTCAGTATGTCTGAAATTGTCAATACAAAAAGATAAGAAAAAAGGTTATGTTTATTGTAAACAGTATATAGTTGGCATTTGTTGTTTTAGCCAGCTGAAAATTCCTGCTCTTTAATAGAAGTATTGGTTTTATACCTGTAATCTGACTATTTGTTTCCTGTTTGTTCTTTCCTCCTCTTCTGGCTTTTGGATTAATTGAAGATTTTCTATTATTCCATTTTATCTCTCCTGTTGGCTTTTAGTTCTCTTTTTTAAATTAAAATCTTTTTGGTTTTTTTTGTTTGTTTGTTTGCTTGTTTTCTGAGTCAGAGTTTTGCTTTTGTTGCCTAGACTGGAGTGCAATGGCGCGATCTCAGCTCACCACAACCTCCGCCTCCCGGGTTCAAGAGATTCTCCTGCCTCAGCCTCCCAAGTAGCTGGGATTACAGGCATGCGCCACCAGACCCGGCTAACTTTGCATTTTTAGTAGAGACGGGGTTTCTCCATGTTGGTCAGGCTAGTCTCGAACTCCCAACCTCAGGTTATCCACCCGCCTCAGCCTCCCACAGTGCTGGGATTACAGACATGAGCCACCGTGCCTGGCCTTAGTTTATTTTTAGATTAAAATCTTATTTTGACATAATTGTAAATTCACATGCAATTTTAAGGAATGTTAAATATTAAATAGTATTAGATAAATATTGTATTCAATATTACATATTATTGGATAAAAATAAATATAAACTTTATTCAATATTAAAATTATTAAAGAGTTCAGAGACAACCCAGATAATCTTTTTCCAATTTCCCCCAATGGTAATATATTACAAAACTATAGTACAGTATCACAACCAGGATATTGTGATTGACATAAGCCAAGATATAGAACATTTCCATCACTTCAAGGATTGCTCTTCTTGCCTTTTTATAGCCACACCCACTTCCCTCCCATCCCAACCCCTTTCTTAACCCCTGTCAACCATTAATCTGTTTTCCATTTTTTATATTTGTGTCATTTCAAGAATGTGATATAAATGGCCTAGGCACAATGGCTCACGCCTATAATCCCAGCACTTTGGGAGGCCAAGGTGGGCAGATCACTTGATGTCAGGAGTGCAAGACCAGCCTGGCCAACACAGCAAAACCCCATCTCTACTAAAAATACAAAAATTAGCCTGGCATCGTGGCGCACACCTGTAATCCCAGCTACTTGGGAGGCTGAGGCAGGAGAAACACTTGAACACAGGAGGCAGAGGTTGCAGTGAGCCAAGATTGCACCACTGCACTCCAGCCTGGGCGACAGAGCAAGACTCCATCTCAAACATAAAAAGAAAAAGAAAATGATATAAATGGAATCATTTGGTATATAACCTTTTGGGACTGGCTTTTTTTCACTCAGCATAATTCCCTGGTGATTCATCCAGGTTGTGGGGTTTTTTTGGTGTTTTGTTGTGTTTTGTTTGAGATAGGGTCTCACTCTGTCGCCCAGACTGGAGTCCAGTGGTGCAATCTAAGCTCACCGCAACCTCTGCCTCCCAAGGCTCAAGTGATTCTCCTGTCTCACCCTCCCAAGTAGCTGAGATGACAGGTGCGCACCACCACGCCCAGCTAATTTTTGTATTTTTAGTAGAGACGGGGTTTCACCGTGTTGGCCAGGCTGGTCTTGAACTCCTGACCTCAGTTGATTCCCCCACCTTGGCCTCCCAGAGTGCCGGGATTACAGGTGTGAGCCACTGTACCTGGCCTAAATACAGATTTTTAATATTTTTTTTTTGCCCCAACCTCTCTTATCTTCTGGGAATCTAAGTGTACATATAGATCTGTTCCACAGATCACCGAGGCTCTGTTTTTTTCTATTGCTGTTTAGTTTCATTTATTTTGTTTTCTCTCTCTCTCTCTCAATAGTCTTTAAAATCCATTTTTTTAATTCCCCCAGTGCCCAATCTGCTGTTAAGTCTATTATTGTTTTGTTTTTTTTTTTGGAACTAGAGTTAACATTTGGTTCCTTTTTATTCTTTTTGCTGCAAGTCTTCATCTAGTCACTGATGATGTACATCTTAATTGACTTGCTTGCTTTTGAAAATCTTGAACATATTTATAATAGTTATCTAAAAGCCCCTCACAACTAATTCCAACATGTATGTCACCTCTTGGTCTGTTTCTATGGACATTTGCTCCTGGTTATGAATTACATCTTCCTGCTTTTTTTACTTGTCTGGTAATTTTATTGTGTTCTGGACATTGTGGGCACTACATTGTTGAGAGTCTGGATTTTGCTCTCTTTCTTTAAAGAGTATTGACTTTTATTCTGACAGGCAGTTAATTTGCTGGCAGATTAGCTTTTTCCTGTTGAGGCTTGTTTCTAGGATTTGTGAGGATGGTTCCACAGCAGCCCTTATTAAGGAGCTACATTCTTGAGGCTTAATCTTTCTGGGGTCTCAACTGAATGTCCAGGATATTCAGTGAGATCTCTCCACACTGACTCCTTGAAACACCAGTATCTTTCAGCACTCTGAGATCTCCAGAATTCCCAGCCAGCTTGCAACCCCCCAGTAGCTGTTCTCCACCAGGCTTTTGGGGCTTCCCCCTACACATGTGCCAACAGGTTCCCTTACACACATTTCCTGAGCACCCTATTCTCTGACACAAATTCTAGACACCTCAACTGTCCTAAACTCCAGCCTCTGTTTTGTCTGCCCAAGAAGCCCCCTCTCTTCTATTTTGGACCCACACCTTCCTCTGCCTTCATTAGAAAGTGCCCCCAGCAAGAAATCTGGAGTACATGAAGTTTACCACCTTTGTTTCTCTTCTCTCAAGAATCACAGTCCTGCAGGGCACAGTGGCTCATGCCTATAATCCTAGCATTTTGGGAGGCAGTTGGGGTGGATCACCTGAGGTCAGGAGTTCGAGACCAGCCTGGCCAACATGGTGAAACATGTCTCTACTAAAAATACAAAAATTAGCTGGGCATGGTGGTGGGTGCCTATAATCCCAGCGGCTCAGGAGGCTGAGGCAGGAGAATTGCTTGAACCCGGCGGGTGGGGGTGGAGGTTGCAGTGAGCTGAGATCAGGCCACTTCACTCCAGCCTGGGCAAAAGAGCGAAACTCTGTCTCAAAATAATAATAATAATAATAATAATAATCACAGTCCTTTGTAGTAAGTTCTCTAATGCCTGAAAATGGTTGTTTTCTATATTTCCTCTGGTTTTATCATTGATTATGACAGAAAGGAAAGTCCAACATCAGTTACTGTGTTGAGGCTGGATCTAGATGTTGGCCTTTCTTTGTATCTTTTTTTTTTTTTTTTTTTTTTTTTTAGATTGAGTCTCGCTGTGTTGCCCAGGCTGGATTGCAGTGGTGCAGTCTTGGCTCACTGCAACCTCGGCCTCCCAGGTTCAAGCAATTCTCCTGCCTCAGCCTCCCAAGTAGCTGGGACTACAGGTGCACACCACCACGCCTGGCTAATTTTTTGTGTTTTAGTAGAGACAGGGTATTACCATTGTTGCCCAGACTGGTCTCGAACTCCTGAGCTCAGGCAGTCCACCCACCTCGGCTTCCCAAAGTGCTAGGATTACAGGCGTGGGCCACCGTGCCCGGCCTTGTTTTTAAATTTTTAATTTGAATTGCTCTAGGTAATTCTACCTACAGTTCCTACTGTGTTCCATATATTGAAATTATGTCCTTGTCCTTTGTAGATCTCTGAGTTTACCATCTGCAGATTATAAAGCAAGCCCTGGCACAAAAATTAGAAGAGAAAATAGTTTCAAATAAAAAAATACTATGGCCAGGCACAGTGGCTCATGCCTGTAATCCCAACACTTTGGGAGGCCAGGGTGGGAAGATTGCTTGAGCCCAGGAGTTTGAGGCCAGCCCTGACAACATAGTGAGACCCCATCTCTACAAAAAAAATAATAATTAGCCAGAGACAGTGGCACACTCCTGTAGTTCCAGCTACTTGGGAGGCTGAGGTCAGAGGATCACTTTGAGCCCAAGAGATTGAGGCTGCAGTGTGTGATGATCACACCACTGCACTCCAGCCTGGATGACAGAGTGAGACCTGTCAGAAAGGCAGGGGTGGGGTGAGGGATGAAGGGAGGGAGAGGGAGGGAGGCAGGGAGGGGGGGAGAGAGAGAGAGAGAGATTAGAAAGCAAGAGAAAGAAAGAGAGAAATACCTCCTGCGTTGAGCCTTTTTGCCACTCCTAGACCACTCTCACCAGTGCTTCTGCCTCCATAGGAAGGCCACTTCCAGTCCCCAAATGTGCTCTCTTCTGTGTATCTCTGGAGCACCACTAGCACTTTGCATACAAGTACACTTGCCCTGCACTTTTTAAAGTTCCTTTTGCGTACCCCTTGCCCCTGTTCAACTATCAGCTTTTTGAGAGTGGTTCCTTTTATTTATCTTAATATTCCTTGTTGTGCCAAATAGTATTTGGCACATCATTGGCATTCAGAAATATTCTCATGATTAATTTTCATAGTTACAATGTGTAGTAATTATTTTTCATGTGTCCTAAACTTGTCTTTGTCAAATGTGAAAGACTTTTTCCTCATTCTAGCAGTTGCTAATCCAACAAACCCATTTCTACCCTGTCCACAGGTTTTGTGATTCTGTGGGCTTCCACGGTATTCCTTCTTAACTGTCTTTTTTAGGACAAATGTTGTACATTCAGGGTGAATTGTGGCTCATGTTCTTTGAAGCATAGTTGTGATGATTAACTCCCTCTTCCTCTTCTCCACACAGAGAAATGTTCTTTACTACCATGGAAAGCCACCTTCTGCGCTGCAAAGTGTTAGAAATCATATTCCTCCACAGCTGTGAGACACCCACCCGCCTGCCTCTGTCTCTGGCCCAGGCCCTCTACTTTCTGAATAATTCTACGTCACTGCTCAAGTGTCAGGTACATTTTTTCCTGCCCAATTTCAGGCCTAGAGCACCTTTCTTTGCTCTAGGCCCGAACCCTTCCCATAGGATTTTAGCTTAAAACACAACTGTTTGAGCATTCTGTAAAGGTGAATTGAAAACTGTACAAAAATTTTAACTGGGGAAGGCATTTATTATCAATCCATTTTACCATCTCTGCAGTCAGATAAAAGCCAGTGGCAGACTTGGGACGAATTGGTTGAGCATCTGCAGTTTCTGCTGTCCAGTTATCAACATGTTTTAAGAGGTAAGGAGCATTTGTTCACAAGTGGAGTAGTGGAAGGTCTCAATGGACATTTGTATTAGTCATAACTACACAGGATATTCTGATTTGTTGACATTGTTCCTTGGTTGTATGTAACTTATTATAAGGGATAAGAAATGACATAGCCGGAGTCACCACTGTGGAAAGAATTCACATATTCTTGTTATGGCCGACAATACATGGTCCTCATAGTTGTAAGGTTGTGTAGGTAAGCAGAAGTCATCAGAACCTCCAGCCTGGCCAACATGGTGAAACCCTGTCTCTACTAAAAATACAAAAATTAGCCAGGCGTGGTGGTGTATGCCTGTACTCCCAGCTACTCAGGAGGTTGAAGCAGGAGAATCATTTGAACCCGGGAGGCAGAGGTTGCAGTGAGCCAAGATCATGCCACTGCATTCCAGCCTGGGCAACAGAGTGGGACCCTGTCTCAAGGGGGGGGAAAAAAAAGAGAAGTCATCAGAACCTGAGAAGGACTCAGGAATGCCTGAAGACCCCTGGCATCCTCCCTTGGCCTGTCACTGCAGCATCTTTGCTCACTGACTGTGGACATTGTAAACATTGTAAACATCCGTCAATACAATGTAAGTACAGAGCAAATCAGGAGCAAGGTGAACATGTACATCTTGCAGAAGATGTAAGGTACTCTAAGTCTATGAAAGTGGCTCTTCAGAGCTGCTTGGGTCACAGGTGAAGCCAGTGACCAATGACGATGTAGGAGAGTTAGACCAGGTAACCCTCAGAAGGTAAATGTTGACCAGGATAATGATGGAATAGCTGCTTCAAATGAGAATGATTTTATTAGCCAAGGATTAATGAGGCCTATGGGGAAACTGAAGAACTGATGAATTATTAATTACTGGAGGAAAAATAGTAACTTGCTAGGGGAGAAACCTGGCATTCTTCCTGGATGTGATTGACGGAGAAGGATGCATCATCATGTATGTAATGTTCTTGCCAAAAGTTCATGACCTGGATCCAATGGCCAGGACACTTCAGACAAAACCAGATTGAGTGACCTTTTAGAAAATAACTGACCTGTACTTTTTTAAAGTGCCAGTGTTTTAAAAACAAAGACAGACTGAGATACTCTTCCACATTTAAAAGAAACTAAAGCACATAAATACTACATACAAGGCATGACCCTAGGCTGGATCCTGAACAGGAGAAAAGATGTCATAAATGGGGAGACGAGAGTTTTCCAGAAAGAAAGAACAGCATGTCCTAGAGCCTTGAGGCAAGAAGTTGCTTAGTGTGAGTCCAAGGAACATAGAACAAACTAGCAGGGCAAGGCTGTAGTACATTGTTCGGACAATTGGTAAAACTTTAATAGATGATAACATTATTGTGTCCATATTAAATTCCCTATTTTTGATAATCATACTGGATTATGATAGTAAATGTCCTTGGCCTTAGGAAATCCATACTGAAGTATTGAGGGGTAGAGGGGCATAGTGTCTGCAACTTATTCCCAAATAGTGAGGGAAAAAAGTATACAAGTGAAATACACCTGCCCATGATCATATTTAGGTTTATTTTAACTCAGTAATGGCACTTGGGAAAGTAAGATAGCTCTCAGACCCTCTCAGGCCAGGAATTGAGAAAGCTGTTGTAGAGACTTTAAAAAAAATAAAGTACTGGATTTAAGACAGAAAGTCTGAGTTTAAATCCGAACTTCACCATTTACTCCGTGTTGGGCAGCTAACAGTGTCTCTAGGCCTCGGTTTCTTCCTTCTATAGAATGGGGATGATAGTATGTAACTTGCAAGGATTATTAATGAGTGAAAAAAGTAATGTGTTTAATGTTCATTGAATCTGTCTTCCTGCATCCCTGGGCAGAGGTAGGCTAAGGGTCTTCTCTGTGTTTCAGACTGTTGTAACTAACACTTAAAAGAGTACATTGTCGGCCAGGCATGGTGGCTCACGCCTGTAATTCCAGCACTTTGGGAGGCCGAGGTGGGCGAATCACAAGGTCAGGAGTTCGAGGCCAGCCTGACCAACATGGTGAAACCCCGTCTCTACTAAAAATACAAAAAAATTAGCTGGGTGTAGTGGCGGGGTCTTGTAATCCCAGCTACTCAGGAGGCTGAAGCAGGAGAATCATTTGAACCCGGGAGGTGGAGGTTGCAGTGAGCCAAGATCGTACCACTACACTCCAGCCCTGGTGACAGAGTGAGACTCTGTCTCAAAAAAAATAAAAGAGTATGTTGTCCAGTCCATGCATGATATGTGGTTGTGCAGTTTGTGCATTTGTAGCACCCTCAAAGAAAGGTGCATGTCCTCCTCCAAACAAAGACCCGAAGGCAAGTTCCATGTGTTCTTACCCTCAGTGAGGCTTATGTAATTGTTTTGGAGATTACCAGAAAGGTTAATATTAACAGCTTGTTTTAAAGGTGAAACATTTCTTGTTCCTTTCTATTTTGATTCCCGGGGAATACACCTATCATGGGCAATAATGACTTAAGGTGGAAACAGAATCTACTTTTATTACAGAATGTTTTTTATGTTTTGATAAGAGAGAGAAAGGCCTCAAACCAGTATATATTGACCAAGAATAAATGGGGTGTGTTGCAGTGCTGTTTTATCCTTAAATGTTTGTTCCAGCTTCTTTGGGGTCCAAGAGTTAGGAAGGAGGAAAATTAGCACTAGTAGTTTGAAAACATTGTCCTGCAAAGAACACAGCCGAATGGTACCCTGCAATAGTCAGCGTCCTTGTCAGTCAGTAAGCATCTTACTGTGAGGGCCCTTCGTCTCATCTCTGCCTTCTGCGAGGGGTCTGTGGATGTTGTTGAGGGCATTTTGAGATCAGTCTGAGTTGTCTAGCTCCACTAGTTGTCTAGCTGCAAGAGTGGGAGAAGAAGGGAAGGGATTAGAGAGCCCCAGCTTTCCTTTTGTTTAGGGGAACTCTCAGCATGGAGGAAGAAAGGAAAAGAGATTAGGTAAATTCACCTGCACTGGTTTATATAATCCAAAAACCTTGTGAAGGTATCACCCCCTGTTACAGATGGGAAAACAAAGGCTGAGAGAAAAGCAAATGCAGAGCTAGGATTCAAACAGGTCTGTCAGAGACACGGATTCTGGGCTGTCAGTTGAGCTCATGTTCTTGTTCTTTGGCCGAGAGAATCAATCCCCCCCACCCCAGTTGCATAGCCGTGTGGCTCAAGTTTCAGCCTCAGCAAAATTACAAAGTGCTGCCTGTCATGGAGTTTATGAGTATGAATTCTAGGGATTTGAACATATAATATTTCAATGAACAAATGCATGCTTTTCCTGAATCCTGCTCATCTGGCCAGCATAGCTTGCAGAAGTCAGTCCCAGTCATTCTGAGGACAGTCACACACACGGTCTCCCTGCAAGGAGCCCTGTCCACGGACGGGGAAAAGCAGAAGCAGGTAGGATCAGTTCAATTCATATATTTATCGAGACAACAGATATCTACTGAATGTCCTCTCTGTCCTCTGTGCTCACTGGGAAAACCTTAATGAATAAGACCAGCATGGCCTCTGCCCTCACAGAGCTTATTGTTTAGTGGAGAGGAGAGATTGAGCCTAAACGAATAATCATACAAGTAACCTATAGTTACATAGAGTAAATGCTATGAAGGAAGTACAAGTGCACAGAATCTATTTTTGGAGGGATCCAGGAAGGCCTCCCTGAAGAAGTGATACCTCATCTAAGACATTAAGTAGGCGGGGTGCAAGGACTCACCCCTGTAATCCTAACACTTTGGGATGCTGAGGTGGATGTATCACCTGAGGTCAGGAGTTCAAGACCAGCCTGGCCAACATGGCAAATCCCCATCTCTACTAAAAATACAAAAATTAGCCAGGCGTGGTGGTGGGTACCTGTAATCCCAGCTGCTTGGGAGGCTGAGGCAGGAGAATTGGTTGACCCTGGGAGGCAGAGGTTGCAGTGAGCTGAGATTGTGCCACTGCACTCCAGCCTGGGCAGCAGAGCAAGACTCCATCTCAAAAAGAAAGAAATAAAAGACATGAAGTAATGGTGTTAGCCAGGCAAATGGGGAGACAAGAGTTTTCCAGAAAGAAGGAACTGAATGTCCAAGGGCCTTGAGGCAAAAAGATGCTTAGTGATGAGTCCAAGGAACATAGAACAAGCTAGCAGGGCAAGGATGTAGTGAGTAAGGGGAGAATAACACTAAATGAGACTAGAATAGTCCATGGGGGAGGTTGCGAAGGGCCATCTTGGCCATGCTAAGGAAATTCAGCTGGTTCCAAGAACAGAGTGAAGCCATCAAAGTGGTTGGTTCCAAGTAAGGGAGTGTCATGATCAGATCTGCAAATTTAAAGGCCGCTCTACCTGATGTGTAGCGAATCATTTGGCAGAGGGCCAGAGGGGCCAGGGGAGGGGTAATGGTGACAAGGGTGTGGCAAGGACAGAAGGACAGTGGAGAAGGCAGTGGATGGGACAGAAGCACTTTGAAGATAACTTTGACAGGACTTAAGTGACTGAGTCTGAAGGGTGACTCCCAGGGTTCTGCCATTACTGACATGGAGAAAGATCTGCAAGGAAGATGAAGAGCTCAGGTTTGACATATTAGGTAGGAGATTCCTATAGTGATGATGATGATGATGATGATGATGATGATGAAATAATAACTAACTCTTGTATTGATCCAAAACTACTAACAATACTATCAGCTGAAATATCTTGAGCCAGGCATTATGGCTCAAACCCTTTTCAATGTTAAATGTCCTCATACAGTAATCAGCAACCTCTGACATAACAACTCTTATCCCTACCGAAGCATAAAATCCAAGGCCTTGTTGACTAGACCAGCAGGGCTGAAGTCCACTGGCCAGGGTTTCCTCCCCCATAGACAGTGCTGAGATGGGCACTGCTAACATTTGCTTCTTTAACTTTCCTGCATGATTTAATAAACTCCACATTCTTCTTGCTTGCCCTCTAAGTTTCCCCTGTCCCACCCTATTCCGTCAACTTTTTTTCCACTTGTTTCAAAATCATTTTTGTATTTTTCAGAGTGGCACATGCCTTAAGAAAATCAAAGTCTACAAAAAGGCTCTTCCTAAGACTATTCCTAACTAGTCTCAAATAAAACAGCTCATATTTCCCTATTTACAACCCTCTAAGTCTATAGATACCCTGTTTGCTCTCAAAGGCCAAACTCCACATTATAATGTGGCCTACCCTACCTTCCAATCTCATCTAGTACTTGTCTCCCTTTTATTACTCTGATTTTTTTAAGTTTCTCGATTTATAAAGTCATTACCTTATGTTAGCTGAAACACTTTAAGTATCAAATGTAATTTTCATTGCCTTCCATGGATGCCATTAACGTGGTATATGCATCCCCAGTGCTTCCACCCAGTTCCAGAGGCTGGGAAGTCCAAGGTCAAGGGGCTGCACCTGGGAAGGACTTCTTGCTGCGTCTTACCATGGCAGAAGGCTTCCTACCCTGATTTTCTGTCTCGTTCTCTAAGCATGCTTTTCCTCAGGACATTTGCTATTGCTGTTCTCCATGGACTGCTTTTCCTTTTGACCTTTGCATGGTTGCCTCCTCATCCGTCAATACTCAGCTCACAGACCCTCCGTGGCTAGAGTGGGCTGCTTGCCTTATTCCCCTCAGTGTTACTGTTTATCACAGCATCTGATTTATTTATTTGATTGCATTTGCCACAAACTATAATCAATATTATTGACTAACTTATCATCAGGCTTCCTGCAACTAGAATATCAGTCCACAAGGACTGGGCCCAAGGCTCTAAATTCCACTGTGTCCCCAGACTCTAGCCAGTTCCTGATATGCAGTAGGTGCTCAGTAAATGTGTGCTGTTTGAAGGTTGAAAGGGCCTTGCACTTCCATCTCAAGGCAGCTTTGTTTCCTGTGTTTCCAGACTTTTTGAACATGCTGTTGTATACTTACTGTACTTCTTCACAGATTACAGACTTTAGTTTTGAGAGATTTTACTTTTCCATCATTTTATCTGAAGGTTGAGAAAAAACATATTGAATGTATTACTTGAAAATGTAACCTGATAAACCACTTAAAATGTAACCTGATATACCACTTAAAATGATTTGTTCTGTGTCCTAAATCTGCATACAGTGTAGCTCAGTCCTTTTAATAACTGTTAGTGAAAGTGCCATCATCCCCGTTTGATAAATGAGGAGACTGAGAAATGATAGTGTACTTATGTGCAACTGGAAGTCTTCAAGTCCCCAGAACTCTCTCAATACATTTGCCTAATGTGACCTTGTGCTCATTTGCCTCAGTTCCACACACTTCTAGAATCTATTGGGGCTGGCCTGTAGATTTGGGATGAGATACCTTTATAACTTTTTGTTTTCCTATTTTCATTTTTAGACCTACAGAAAAGTAGAAAGAATAGTATAACGAATGCCCATATATATACCATTTACGCTGATTCATTAGCTGCTAAGATTTTGACATATTTGGTTTACCTATTGATCCATGTATATACCATTTTTTCTGAAACAGTTGATAAGTGCGCCATCATAATTGTATTGCTTAAGTACTTCAGCATGTTCAGCATGTATCTCCTAAGCGTAAGGATATTGTACTTCATACCACTGTGCATTATCACACTCACGAAACTTTTTTTTGTTTTGTTTTGTTTTGTTTTGTTTTTTTGAGACGGAGTCTAGCTCTGTCGTCCAGGCTGGAGTGCAGTGGTGTGATCTTGGCTCACTACAACCTCCACCTCCCGGGTTCAAGCAATTCTCCCACCCTCAGGCTTCCGAGTAGCTGGGATTACAGGCACGCACCACCATGCCCCGCTAATTTTTTTGTATTTTTAATAGAGACAGGGTTTCACCATGTTGGCCAGGCTGGTCTCAAACTCCTGACCTCAGGTGATCTGCCCATCTCTGCCTCCCAAAGCGCTGGTATGACAGGCATGAGCCACCACAGCCTGCCATGAAACTTGTTCTTGATAGAATATTATCTAATAGTGTCCCAGTAATATCCTTTTTAGGTAGTTGATTTTAGATTGAGCCAGGATACGGTCAAATATGAAGCACTGTACTTGGCAGTCATACTCTTTGGTCTCCTTTAGTCCAGCACAGTTCCCAGATTTTACTTGTCTTTCATAATAGACATTTTTTAAGAGTCCAGGCCAGTTATTTTGTACATGTCCTATGATTGGGATGTTTAATTGCTTACTCGTGATCACACTCATGTTAAATACTGTTGACAAGAACATGGAGTAGGCCAGGCACGGTGGCTCACACCTGTAATCCCAGCACTTTGGGAGGCCGAGGCTTGCGGATCACTGGAGGTCAGGAGTACACACACACACACACACACACCTGAGACTGGGTAATTTATAAAGAAAAGAAGTTTAGTTGGCTCACAGTTCTACAGGCTGTACAGGAGGCATAGTGGCCTTTGCTTCCAGTGAGGCCTCAGGAAACACAGTCGTGGCTCAAGGGGAAGCAGACACGTCTTACGTGGCCACAGCAGAATAAAGAGTGAGGAGGTGCTACGTAAACACTTTAAACCACCAGACCTCATGATAACTCACCATCACTAGAACAGCACCAAGGGGATGGTGCTCAACCATTCATGAGAAATCACCCCCACCAGGCCCCACCTCCAACATCAGGGATTACAATTTGGGACTGTCTAGTTGTTTATTCATGATCATACTCATGTTAAATACTATTGGCTAAAACATGGAATAGATGAAAATGTCTAATTGTTTCCTCAGTATTTTCATTTTTTGACCATGTTATGTGATCATAAAAAATGACACAGATCCAAACCATATCACTTTTTTTAATGTAAAACTTCTTAAGGACCCAAGAGAACCGAGAACAAAGGGCCTTTTGGAAGTGGAGTTACTGCAGGCACTCACACAGCCTTCGACTTGTATCCCTGTAGCTAGTCAGAAGTCTTTGCCAAGACTCTACCTACCAAAATTAGACTTCTTAAAAAGAATTAAAAAGCAGTTCAGAGCACCCAGCTGACTTTTTTCTCTCTTGCAGAACACTTAAGGAGTTCCGTGATCGACCGAAAGGACTTAATAATCAAAAGGATTAAGCCCAAACCCCAGCAAGGAGATGACATCACAGTGGTAGACGTAGAGAAGCAGATTGAGGCCTTCCGCAGCCGCCTGATCCAGATGCTGGGGGAGCCTCTTGTCCCCCAACTCCAAGACAAAGTGCACTTGTTGAAGCTCCTGCTCTTCTATGCTGCGGACTTGAACCCTGATGCAGAGCCCTTTCAAAAGGGCTGGAGCGGCTCCCGAGGGCCTGCCAAGCACTGAATGCCAAGAATACCTCCTGAACTCTCTCTCCAACTGCTTAGAAGCTCTAAAAGCATGAAAAGTGGTTAAAATCTTACAGGACCAAACCTGTATTATTTAATCAGTAGGTTGTAATTTCTAACTCTAGTAAATATCTTTTTTTAAATAATCCTATCCTAGCCTGTTCTCAAATATGGCTTAAATATACAAGGTATATATATTTTTTAATAAATTATTTATCTATACTTTTTTGAAACAGGTTAATACTCTGTGCACCACATGTTTAACATTTTCATTCAAGATGTGGAAAAAATCCCTCTGCTGAACCCAGTCTATACACCAATATTATGTCATTCAAGGTACCGACAACCTGTTTCAGGAGAGAGACGTTCATTTTTCCCTAATGAAATGCAAGCATTCTGTTAGACCTATTATATTGCCTGTTAATTTGACTGTAAGGAATAGGGGGTAGAAACAAAAGGATCAAGTGTGTTATAAAACATTTGATGTTAAAAGGAGACAATAAAAAGGCAATGGTTTTTCAAAATACCAAGTTCACTGTGACTCTGGGTGGGCAGAGTGGAATAACTATTGTTAAAAGGACAAAAAAATAGCCACATTTGAGAAAGTAGTAAGGATTTTTATTGTCAAAACGAGATCATAATAGAAGACACAAATAAATTAATTGTTCTCATAATTTTAGACTCCAGGGCCTCTCTATGGAAAGGCCAGCTTCTTATACAGACAAGGTACTATCCAAAACAAAAAACAGGTATTTGAGACAGTGTTCAAGACAATAACTGAACTTGTACACAGTGAAGAGAAATAAAAAGGTGGCTTCCGTATTTCCCTCCCTCAGTAAGGTTATGTGTTGCATAAAGGGATGAGGCTCATTTTCGTGAAAAATGCTTTCATACAGAAAATTTTGAATTGAGTGACCTCCCCACACAGGCGTTCCAGGCCCTGACCTGAACAAGGAAATCAAAGTAAGTTAACACCACTGGCTTCACATGAACCTCAAGACTATAATCTAATGGTATCTACCATTTCCTTTACTTTAAAAAAGTTTAATGTCCATTTACCTATACCAAATCAGTAGACTTAATTTTCTCTCTTAGGAAGTTTTTAACCAAATTAGAGCTAAATTAATCTCACTTTAAAGTGCAAGAAAGGCTCTGCTAGAGTAGTGTTTGTTCTGTGGCATAGAAAGAGGAGCATGCCTCCTCTGGCACTGGCCTAAGAGGCCCCACATGAAGAACTAGCTGCAAGACAGTGATCCATTAGGTCTGCCAAAAAGCAGGGGGACTCAAGGTTCAGCCTAGAAAGAGGGGTCCCTGCCAAGTCTGGCTTTTACCTGTACCCAGGTCCCAAACAAATCTTGGGTCCCCTAACTGATAAGGCTGGAGCACAGCACCAGTCATCAACAGGGCCAAAGTCGTCTTAGCGAGTCAGTGAGCACCTCTAAGCCATGATTTGTCGATGCTCACATGGATAGTGGTAAAGGAGTAAAGAAGCCTGGGTTTTGGAACAGTACAAACATTCTTTACCTAGTAAGCAGTGATCAAAGTTCTTACCTAAGGTAAATGATGAAAAAAACAGGTAATGAGGTCCCCATACACCCGTGCTGAGAATATTAGTCTAACTTTAAAGCAGTACAAAATGGCTTCTTCCACACAACAAGGGCAAGCTTTATACTAATGTTTCTCAAAAACCAATTACATCTCCAGCTCTAGCCTCAATTTAATAGGTTTTTTACTTTATTTATTTATTTATTGATGGCGTCTCGTTCTGTCGCCCAGGCTGGAGTGTAATGGCATGATCTCAGCTCAATACAACATCTGCTTCCCGGGTTCAGGCGATTCTCCTGCCTCAGCCTCCCAAGTAGCTGGGACTACAGGCGCCCACCACCACGCCCAGCTAATTTTTGTATTTTTAGTAGAGACGGGGTTTCACCATGTTGGCCAGGCTGGTCTTGAACTCCTGACCTCAGGTATCCACCTACCTTGGCCTCCCAAAGTGCTGGGATTACAGGCGTAAGCCACCACGCCCAGCTGATTAAGTTTTTAAATATACCTTTCCTATGTCAAAGCCAAGGTAAAAGGGGAGTGGGATGCAAGAAACCACCTTTACCAGAATCCCTGGAAAGAGGGCTCTAGAAGCCAGTGGGTGTGAGCACATTCAGGTCACGGGGTTTGAGGTTATGGGCCCGTGGTGGCTGTTTCTTTCCTTCCATCACTGGGATGTCCATCTTGGGGGGCTTCAAGGCTGCTGGATCTTCAGCCATTCGGTTGGCCTGGGCACGTATCAGTTCCAATGGAGAGGGCTTCTGGGCTCCTCGGTAGGCCTGGGTGGCAAAACTTCCTACAAAAGTGAACCAGAGTGCAAATGATTTCAAAACCAGTAAACAGCTCCCGATATACAATATGGTAAGATGTCTGCCATGCTGCTCTCTTTTTTGAAGGTGCTGCCTTACCAGAATCATACTTCTGAAGGGATCTCGGTCCAAAGAGGCTCCACTTATCTGATAAGTTTCTGTCCTTATCCCCACTTCCAGAGTCCATGGTGCTAGGATTTGGGCCAGGTAAGGCTGTGGAAGAACCAGAAGTGAACCAGCCCCTGGGAAAGAAAGAACAAAACATATCCTAAAATACCTCTTCCTTCGCCCCTAGAAATGTCTCACACCAAAAGAACAGGGAACTATCCCTTCTCCCTCTGAAACCACAGGCTTAAATACAACCTCATCTGCCACACTAGCTTTCCTGAAGCACGCAGGAACTCGGAAGGGTCACAGGAAGGGCTCACCTGGGCCTCTGCTTAGGTGAAGAGTGCGGAGTGGTGCTTGGGGTGGACTGGGCTGATGCAGGCTGCCTCTCTTCTTTTGTTATCTCTCCACTCTGTAGCTTTAGTTTCTGCTCAGATGGGTAAGAAGAGAGACTTTTTAAAAATGAAAGCAAATTCCAAACAGCTAAGTCTAGGCATAAAAAATTTGGTTCGCATTCTAACTTTAGGCAGAAGACATCTACAGGTGGAATGATTTCGGATGATCTAACAGGTAGTCCTTTGTTTTTGCCATACTAGATGGAACTCCATCTCCTTAAAAAATGTGTTCATTCTACACTATATCATGAACATCCCTGTACTTAAAGCTTTACACTACAACTTTTACTTTCAGAAACGTGAAGTAATTTCCCCACATTCCCCCAGACAGTAAAATGGAAGAGCCAGAACGCTAGCTGCCAGCCTTCTTGGCCTTTTAAGCAGGGCTTAAGCTCTTGTCTTGCTGCTGCTCCTACCATGTACAAAGCCCTGCCCATCCTCAGTCTCTCCAAGCCAATACTCAGGCATGCTGCTTCTCTCCAGCTAAATGCTTCCTCTGAGGAGTCTGTTCCATTCTCTCCTCCTTCTCTCCCATAGTCAGCCACTCTGGGTTCCCTCAGCACCGTGAGCATTCCTCTGACTCGCAGTCTAGTAGGGAGAGACAGGTCTACATCTCAGCTCTTCTAGAGCATGCTGTCTCCTCCCTCCAGGCCTGCCATGCCACTGCTTAACCCAAGCTGCACGCCAAACAATGATCACGTTTGAATTTTCTCAAACACTCAACAGATCCATTCATGTAAGTTGACAATCTGTTACAAGATGTAAGTTACAGCTAATATTTCAGCCATCCTCATGTTCTACTCCTATGGGCAAGACACAGAAAGTGGGTCAACCAAAGTCAATCCTACCATTATATAAGGTGAATTGCTCAAATAGAATTCTCACTGACCTATCCTGGAAAGTTCTCAGTTAAGGGTCAAAGGCTGCTGGTGCCCCTCTCTGGAAGCTTCTGTCTTGTTTGAAAGCTTAAACTGGCCACCAGCCCAAACCTGATTTCCTATAGCAGTTTTTAAACCTAGCCTGCAAAAGAATCATCTGGAATGCTCATTACAAAATGCAAACAGGGCCGGGTGCGGTGGCTCACACATGTAATCCCAGCACTTTGGGAGGCCAAGGCAGGTGGATCACATGAAGTCAGGAGTTCAAGACCAGCCTGGCCAACATGGTGAAATCCCATCTCTACTAAAAATCAGCCGGGCATGGTGGCGCATGCCTGTAAATCCTAGCTGTTTGGGAGGCTGAGTTGGGAGGATCACTTGAACCCGGGAGGCAGAGGTTGCAGTGAGCCGAGATCACAACACTGTACTCCAGCCTGGGTGACTGCAAACAGGCCACAGTTTTATATCCACAGTTTTATATCTCCACCCACAGGCCACCAGATCCGGGTTATTCCTCGTTATGTATAATGTATACCATGATTCTTTCCTGCGTCGTGTGCTCTCCTCACCTTGCCCTCATCATACCCTGTTCAGAACTCTTAAAATAAAGCTTGGAACAAGCCTGGATTCTGACCCCCCCTTGCCTAAAGAAGCCAGCCCAAGTTTCTTAACTGTAATTGTGTCTCTTCACAATCTGCCCCTGACTTCCATATGAGCCCCTTCAGGAGCCAGATTTCCAGGCTGCTTTGGAATGAGGAGGAAGAGGCCAACAGGAAGGAAGGCATCAGGAGACTTGGGTTCGGGTACTATGACTGGCTGAATAGGTGGCCTCGAACCTCAACCTCCTCATTTACAAAATATGGAGAAGAGCATCTGTCCCAAAAGGTGATTGTGAGGATGAAATGAATGCAAGTGCTTCACAATCATACAACACTATCCAGTATGAAGCGGTCTTCACTGAAAGAAAGTCATTTGAAACTATTCATTCAAATACTTGGCTATCACTAAATTAACCCTTACCAAAATTCTTCACTTATAGAAATGAAATAGCGAAAACATTCCAATTCCACATTTGATTTTAACTTGTTCCTTTCCAGTTAAGCTGTTACCTCTGTTGAGGCTGCCCAGTTCTCCCCAAGATACTCCACATTTGCTTTATGATTCATAAAGTACTCCTATGTATATGTAAGCTGAGGCTCTCACTTGATCCTGCTAACCAGAAGTAGCAAAACAGACACCCCACTGTATAGGTGGATAAGCAAAAACTACGAGGCTAAGAGCTCGGGAGCGAGACTAACTCCACAGCCCCAACTAACTGAGCTGGTAACTTCGAAACCACAGCCACATTTCAAGCCATGAACGCTGAAGGTTTTGTTTTTTCAAAGTTCCTAAGAGCTTACGTGGAGTGCTTCGGCCACTCGAAGGTACTTGGTCTCCTCGGTGGTGAGGCCCTTGTGGGGTGTGTAGCCAGCATCTCTCAGCCCTGCCTGTCGCTCAAAATGCTGAATGCTTTCCTGGGTCTGTTCTGGGAACAGAGGAGATGACAGTCATGCCCATTCCCCTCTCCCATCACAAAATAAGGAGGACAACATGGATATCTACTATTCTCCCCAGAAGCAAGAGACCACACTGACCATTCAAAGAAGAGGAGACTTTCCCCAGAGAGGCACCACAGCAGTAATTCTGAACCTCACACAAAGGCTCTCTAGCCAGAAGGAAGCCTTCCCTCACACCAAGCTGAAGAGGTTATTCCTAAAGGGACAGCTGAAGAACCTTGAGGACAATACTCCCACCCTCCTCTTAGTTGTACATGGTGACATTTTCTTTGTATTTAGAAATGCAACATGGGGCTGGATGCAGTAGCTCACACCTGTAATCCCAGCACTTTGGGAGGCCAAGGCGGGCGGATCAAGAGGTCAGGACATCCAGACCATCCTGGCTAACAAGGTAAAACCCCATCTCTACTAAAAATACAAAAATTAGCTGGGTGTGGTGGCAGGCGCCTGTAGTCCCAGCTACTCGGGAGTCTGAGGCAGGAGAATGGCGCGAACCCAGGAAGCGGAGCTTGCAGTGAGTCGAGATCGTGCCACCGCACTCCAGCCTGGGCGACAGAGCAAGACTCCATCTCAAAAAAAAAAAAAAAAAGTTACATTGTGCTAAAAGAACAATGAATAAGTTTTGTAACACTGCTAGAACACATTCTCAAGCTTGTAAAATAAAAGTAGTGTTGCTGATTCAACAGATGTGAATAAGAAAATCAAAGTATAGGTGGGGCGTGATGGCTCACACCTGTAATCCCAGCACTTTGGTTGGCCTAGGCGGGCAGATCACGAGATCAGGAGTTTGAGACCATCCTGCCCAACAGAGTGAAACCCCATCTCTACTAAAAATACAGAAATTAGCCAGGCGTGGTGGCGGGCGCCTGTAGTCCCAGCTACTCCAGAGGCTGAGGCGGGAGAATTGCTTGAACCTGGGAGGCGAAGGTTGTGGTGAGCTGAGACCACAGCATTGCACTCCAGCCTGGGTGACAGAGTGAGACTCTGTCTCAAAAAAAAAAAGAAGAGAAACCAAAGTAAGAGTCTGGACCTTTGGTTCTTGGTGAATTCACTAGGAATTGCCCAGGACAAACTGATGCCCTCCTGGAGAAGATAAACAAGGGCTTCTGACTTCAAAAATGAGCCAACCAAGGAGAACCTCTATGTACCTTACCCTGGTAGGGGCACAACTGCTGACAAGCAGAGCCATGTATCTAATTGTTAACTTTCCACAGCAACCTGTACAGCCCTCCAGAATGAAGAAGTTTAGTTAGCTTGTTACAAGGTTAAAAAAAAAATCCAAGTTCTCATATCAGGTTTCATTAGGATGACCAATCATACGTTCTTAAGACTAAAGACACTTGGACCTGGTCCTCTTCCTGGTAGACCAACTTTGAGCTGTTTAAAAAAAAAAAACAAACAACAACAACAAAAAAAAAAACTGGGGCAAGTGGGAAATGCCCGGATGTTTCTCCTTCTCCAGCAGAGCTTGAAACAGTAACAGCAGCAGCTGCCGCCACTGAGCACTGGGCCTTCTGATCCTCACCTCAACCTGCCAGTGAAATTCCCCATTTTAGAGCGGGGCAGTCTCTGTAGTTAAGTAGCTTGCCCAAGGCCGCAGTGACAGAGCTGGGAACATGAGATCGTATCAACAAAGCAGCAGGAATGCACCTAAATCAGATAAGATGCTTAACATTTGGCAAATCTTCCACTTAATAAATGGAGCTTCAATACTGACATGATTCAGCAGCCAAACTGACATTTGTTAGGATAAGGTAAGGCGAGCGTGTTGCAGTATCATCTCCAATCAGCTTGTAGGAAGCCTCAACTCTTCCCTGCCCCTATGGCACTCTACTCTGAGGGTGAAGAGTGCTTACTTGTGATCAGAGAATTCATGATGACATGGGTAGCTTTAGCCTTCACCACTGGGACCTTGTCCACACTGTCAATGGCTGATGACAGGGTCATGGCAGGGGAGGGTAGACTGGCCTCTCCTTCCTCCACCTGTTCAAGAGAGGTACAGTACAGAAGCACTTAGGCAGGGCAGGGGAGTCACACACCTAAATTTACTCCTTTGGGGAGGAAGTTACTGAAATAACATTAATCTGGTAAGTGAGGAAATCGTTGAAGGGAGGAGTTGGTCATCTCCACCCAGCTAGATAGGTATTATCCATAGAGACAACAAAGAAAGACATTAGGTGAATAGTTTACATTTATAAAGGTGGGAAAGCCAGAATTTGAAGCTCTGACGTCTACTACCTTCCCAGACTATGATCTTCCAATATACTATAGTACTATGCCCTAAGAATGCAGAAGAAATGCTTATTACGAAGCACTGACCACATCCCAGGTGCTATGCTAGATCTTAATTGATGAGAGCACTGGCTAAGTGGTTCTGACCCTGTGCCAGCCATTAGAACAGACTGCCAGGCTCCACCTCAGAGTTTGATTCAGTAGGTCCCTGTTAGTCTGGGGTGGAGTTCAAGAATTTCTTTCTAATAAATTCCCAGGTGTTACTGATGCTGCCGGTCCCAAGACCACACCTTGAGGACCACTGCTCCCAAGGTTCAAGTAATGGTCTTTTGAAACAAACAAACAAAATCTACTTAGCTCCTCATTTTCAACCTGCAAGAGCTGGCAGCCTCCACCTTCTGCAATCGAAACACCTGATACCTTGCTCAGGCCTAGCAGGGAGGAGAGAACAAGACTTATTCTTTATTCTGTGCTTGTCTGGAAGAACTGAGAAGAAAGTAAGATGGTTGCAAAGGGGGGACAGATAAAAAGTAATGAAAAATGTTGTATCCTTACTACAAAACAGAATTTATACCTTTAAGCTGTGACCTTGAGTACAACTTGAGCCTGTTTCCTTACTGGGAAGACGGTTGATTCCTAACATAGGGAGAGTTAGGGCAAATGAATAGGATCGCATGCGATGAGTCAAGCGGAGCTCTCCTTTGGAGCAGCTGTTCCAAGCCATCAGCTGTTCCAGCTGAGGCCCAGAAGAAATCTGGAAGCCCGCTCATCCCTTGCCTTGTGGAGCCATCAGCAGGGTGTGTGGCCTGGCAAGCACCACCAGAAGCCCTGCTCACCTCCTGCTCTGGACCCTAAAGCCCACTGCTCTGACATCACAGGCAAGCTGCAGCAGGCCTTTTCTCCCTGCACTTTTGCTACTTGTTACATGGAATACTCTCTCCTGAAAAATTGACTGGGTCATATTTCAGTAGATAATTGATAGAGGGAATATCCCCCAGAGCTGTAGGGGCACTTTCTTAGAAAGGAGCTTTCTGCCCTGAGAGTCTGTTGGAGGCGGGGGGAAAAACACTCCTTAGAAAGAATCAAATATGGCTCTACTAAGAGAAAGTTAAGCAGGGAGCCCGCGGTCATAATATCAGCTACACAGCTAATACACAATGTGCCAACCCTTTACATCCCCTGACTAAATCCCCACAACACCTCTATGACATAAGGTATTCCCAACTCTCAGAGAGAGACACTGGGGCTCAGGGTAAAGTTGTGTGCCCAAGGTCTTGCTAGGGCAGACTACCTGGGACTCACACCCAGGCCTATTTCAGTGGACCCTTACTGTGTACTGCCTGTCAGGCCCTGAGCTACCATGTGGCTCAAAGTTCAGAGAAACTGTAGCTACAGGTTAAACAGCCTTATGTGAACTTGGCGGGCCTACTTTATTCAGGCAACAGTCTAGCCTTTCTTGTATTCTTGGTGGCTGGAGAGTCAGAGGGGAGAGAGTCCCTGAGGTCGGGAAGCAGAGGCTCCAATAATGCGAACCTACGAAACTAGATTGCACGAAGGACTGTGAGGTATGTTCGGAAGGGCCTTAGGAAGGAGGCAGTTCTTACAGAGGATGGCCATGGGCAAAGGCAGCTGAGGCTGGAGGAACAGCATGAGGACAGGTACAGCATGTGTTCAAGAAAGGGCCAATTTTTTTCCCCAATCACAAAATGAGCACTTTTTGGGAATCTATGCCAGGCCATCGGCTGGATCCTGCAGATAAGAGTACAAACCTAGACATGGCCCCTGTCCTCAGGAAGCTAATGGAGGGCGAGAAAGCAATGCAGGGATGACGACGGGGACCATGGTACCGTGGGGAGCTCAGAGGGAGAGGTGATGGCCTTATCAGGAGGACGGTGATGTCAGGAAAACTGTCACAGAAGAGACTTTTGAGCTAAGACTTAAAGGATACCAGTTTTCAGGCAAATGGAGTGGGAGAAAAGGTGAGAGGACAGGATGCAGATGGCAAACATCCTAAACAATCAGGGCAATGTGAGCCAAAAACTGACAGGCAGAAAATACGCTGCTAAGTGCAAGAATTTTAGGTAACTTGCACAGTTCAAGCACTGGGTAGGGGAGCTGGAGAGATGCAGGCAGGACTTAGATCACATGGACTGTGGATCATGCTGAGCTTGGATTTAGCTCTGTGGGGAATATGAAGAGTCTCAGGAGCAGACAAGGCCATTCTAGTTTTGAATTAAAAAGAAAAAAAAAGGAAGGAGATTTAAAAAACCATCTATTGGGTACACTGTACACTATTCGGGTGACGGGTGCACTAAAAGCCCAGACTTCACCACTATACAATTCATCCATGCGAACAACACCTCGGGTAACCCTAAAGCTACTGATTTTTTTTTAACAAAATAAATAAAATCTTAAAAAAGAAAAAAAAGACAGCTATAACTGAGGCACAGAAAACACATACAGGGAGTGGTTGCTGCCCAGTTCCATGGGCACAGGGAGCCACTGAAGGCTTCTGGAGCAGAGGAAGGACAAAGGGGTTGCGTATGCCAGAAGTGGCCAGCAGGGTCAGATACCTTGGCGAGGTGCTGATACTTGCGCTCTGGAATCACTGGCTTCCAAGGGACGCTGCCCATGTCCGATGGAGGAGGAGTCATGGGCGCAGGGTCCTCGAGGGTATCATCATAGCTGAGTGCCCGGCGGTATATCCCGATGGGCAGGGACATCTTGCCTAGAGGCGCACTAGCCTCAAGAGCTAAGAACAGAGACACCTGTCAAGACAGGTTCAGCAACTGGACATACTAGCAGCTTTAAATTAATCTGCAGGAAGGAAAGCTCTGAAATACTCTTGTTCTTGAACAGAGCAAAATAGCTTGTTTTGGAGTAGCTAATCCCATCCAGGAAAGGCAGTGGTACCAATCCCTTCCTCTATGCCTGACACCTTGGGTGGTCCACTTAACCCACTCAGCCGTCCTAATCCTTTTTTTTCATTATTTGTTTAGAGACACAGTCTATGTTGCCCAGGCTGGAGTGCAGCGGCACGATCACGGCTCACTGCAGGCTCAACCTCCTGGGCTCAAGTGCCTCAGCCTAGCGAGTAGTTGGGATTATAGGCATGTGCCACCATGTCCAGCTAATTTTCATGGATCAGGAAACCTGAAGTTCCATTTAAAGGTACTTGACCACAACTTCAAAGTACAGTTTGGAATCCAATCCCAAACCCATCTGATTTCAAAGCTGTGTCCTTTATGCCACAGAAGCCACCCCCTACTGCAATACTAAGGCTCTCAGTTCGTGCAAGACTGAGGATATGAAATGACCAAGGATACGAAGTTCTCATTCCCATTTCATAGATGAGGAAACTAAGGCCTAGGGGTAAAGTGACCTTCCCAAGTTCATTCAGAAAATGGCTACCTGGGGCTCAGCCAAGGTCTGTGAATCCTCTACCTTCCTTTCCTCACCAAAGAAAACACCAGCACTAACAGAAATGTTTGTGGCATCACTGTTCTGTATGATTTATTTAAACAGTAGAGTCACTTTCCATCACAGAAATTATTGACAACCACTCTCGCAAATCACCAGCTGATCCTGCCATTCCTGTCCACTGGAACTGACGCCCAGCATGTCGGGTTGTGATGCAGCCACCCCATTCAAGGGCACTCTCAGCTGTGCCAGACCAGGGAGCCAAGTTCATTGTGTTTCGTTTGCTAATCCTTGCATATCAGAACTAATGTCCAGAACCTACCTGAAAAGTAACATTTTCCTGTGGCTAAAATCATATAATAACACTCTCTAAGACATCAACCTGCCTGGCAATAAGTCCAAAACCACAAAAGATTTCATTTAAACGGCAAGGGGACCAAGCAGCTATCATTATTATTACTATTGCTATTAGTAATAATTAACAAAACCATAGAAATAAAAAGAGGATTAGAGGTTGCCAGGGAGTGGGTGGGGGGAGTGAGGATACAACTGCTAATGGTATGAGGTTTTCCTTTGGAGGTTATGAAAACTGCAGTTTGGACGGGTGTGGTGGCTCACCCCTGTAATCCCAGCACTTTGGGAGGCTGATGTGGGTGGATCACCTGAGGTCAGGCGTTCCGGCCTAGCCAACATGGTGAAATCCCATCTCTACTCAAAATACAAAAATTAGCTAGGCGTGCTGGTACATGCCTGTAGTCCCAGCTACTTGGGAGACTGAGGCAGGAGAATTGCTTGAACCCAGGAGGCGGAGGTTGCAGAGAGCCAAGATCGTGCCACTGCATTCCAATCTAGGCAACAGAGTGAGATTCCATCTCAAAAAAAAAAAAAAAAAGAAAAGAAAATGTACTGCAATTGATAGCAGTGTTGTTTGCACAACCCTGTGAATATACTAAAAATCACGACATTGTTCACTTTCAATGGGTGAATTTTATGATATGTGCATTACATCTCAAACACACACACAAGCAAATAATAATTACTAAGTCTTCCTCCTTGCTAGACAATTACATCCCTCATCTTATCTAATCCTCATGAAGCAGATATTCTTCCCATTTTCAAATTTTCCATTTTCACAATCAACTTGCCCAATATCACCTAGCTTGAAAGAGTGCGCTGGGAACTGGAACACAGACCTGAGCCGGTGCACACACTCTGCATGCAACACACTACAAAGCATTCACTGAATGGGCACAATCCTATGGCTCGCGATGGCTACATGGAGTTTGTGGTAATCACAGCAACAATGAAAGACAAACTAAAACGGAGCTGATGATGTTAAGACTAGAGATGGATCTATATTGGGGAATACAGGAGACTTGGGGAGCAATTTCAAAAACATCTTAAAGACTCCCACTGAACAGCCATCCTAAAACAAATAAAGTCAGCTAGTATTTACTGGAAAATATGTTCGTATAAAGACAGACCAAATGCATTCTGGGCAGTAAATACATATTTATCACTGATTTTTAACTCCTGTTTTTACATATTTTGTTTAATCTTCACAACCCCGAGAGACAGGAACCATCATCTTTCTTCATCATCATACTTTACCGAGAATCAGAAATTAAGCGATTCAGATGTAATTAAAAATCACTTTCCTTTCTCATAAAACAATTCAAGTAGTCATCAATGGTGTCAATAACCCAGAACTTGACTCATTAAGGGTTGCTGTGAGCATTTTCATGATTAAGTTCAATCTGCCATTTAAGCAGGCTGGTGCCTTTTTACCAAGACTTCCATCCCACCTCCCCATCACCCCCAAAAAGGTGAGTTTAATCACTTTGGTACATACTACAAGAACTGCACAACTTATTCTGAATTATTATTTGATAACTAGGAAAGTAACAAACTTGTCATAATACCCTTAAATGAAGTGACTATTCTCTTTAAGTTAAAGTTTCATACTATGGCTGAGCGGCTAATAAAATATTTAAATGATGCCAATCTAAGGCTAGGCGTGGTGGCTCACACCTGTAATCCCAGCACTTTGGGAGGCCAAGGTGGAAGGATTACCTGAGATCAGGAGTTTGAGACCAGCCTGGCCAACATGGAGAAACCCTGTCTCTATTAAAAATACAAAAATTAGCCGGGCGTGGTGGCAGGCAGCTGTAATCCCAGCTACTCAAGGTTGAGGCAGGAGAATCACTTGAGCCCAGGAGGCGGAGGTTACAGTGAGCTGAGATCACACCACTGTATTCTAGCCTGGGCAGCAGAGTGAGACTCAAAAATAAAATAAAACTGGCTGGGCGTGGTGGCTCACACCTGTAATCCCAACACTTTGGGAGGCCGAGGCAGGCGGATCACAAGGTCAGGAGTTCCGCCCAGCACGGTGGCTCACGCCTGTAATCCCATTACCTTGGGAGGCCGAGGCGGGCGGATCACAAGGTCAGGAAATCGAGACCATCCTGGCTAACACGGTGAAACCCCGTCTCTACTAAAAATACAAAAAATTAGCTGGGCATGGTGGTGGGCGCCTGTAGTCCCAGCTACTCGGGAGGCTGAGGCAGGAGAATGGCATGAACCCGGGAGGCGGAGCTTGCAGTGAGCTGAGATCGCGCCACTGCACTCCAGCCTGGGCGACAGAGCAAGACTCTGTCTCAAAAAAAAAAAAAAAAGGTCAGGAGTTCCAGACCAGCCTGGCCAATATGGTGAAACCCCGTCTCTACAAAAAATACAAAAATTAGCTGGGTGTGGTGGCGGGCGCCTGTAATCCCAGCTACTGGGGAGGCTGAGGCAGGAGAATGGCTTGAACCCAGGAGGTGGAGGTAGCAGTGAGCCGAGATTGTGCCGCTGCACTCCAGCCTGGGCAACAGAACAAGACTCCATCTCAAAAAAATAAAATAAAATAAGCCAATCTAGTAAATCTAAATACTCGCTTGGTAGCAGAGATTAACCATTAATATATAGTTCCGATAAAATGGTTTCTGTCTAGCTTAAAACATTAATAAGGGCAAAACATGATTTTACCAAAAAGAATTAAGTTTACCAGGCACTTCTGGTTGTCTTGAAGCCATTGAAAGACTGGGATCCAGGTGCTTTTTCTATACAGAATTCCGAGCTGAGTCCCTGCCACCTAATAAAATAACAAAGGGCATTTTCTTATGGTGAGCAGCACCAATGCTGTTCTTCTGGCAGGCACACAGAATTGAACGGCTTGTTTACAAGGTTGAAACACACATGCAAGAGCCAGTGGGTGACAAACATGCCAATGAAAAAAGAAGGATAAAGTCAAAGGTCTCACCACACCTGTGGCTGATCTTAACACCTGTGAGATGACAGAGCTAAGATGCCATACATGGTGAAAAAGTCACCTTACCACAGTGAAATGATGTGACGACTAAGCGGACAGACAGATGTTAATGAGGAACATGGTCCAGCTGCTGCAAAGTAGCAAAGCTTCCCAGGAAGAGTCCATCCAGAGGTTCTAATAACAACAAACAGCCAGCATTGGAACAGCCCGTCAGAGTCTGCCAAACACTTGTTTATTCCCCACAACAACCTTGCTCATTTCATTTTCTTAACTCACAGCAAGCGGCTAGATACTACAGCAGGGAAATTTGTTCTTTATAGCTAACACTATAAACTATTTACAGCGTTTATCTTGTCTTTTAATCCTTGCAGCAAGATGGCAAAGCAGATATTATTTATCCCAATCCCAATTTTTTTTTTTTTTTTTTTTTTTGAGACGGAGTCTCACTCTGTCGGCCCAGGCTGGAGTGCAGTGGCGCGATCTTGGCTCACTGCAAGCTCCACCTCCCGGGTTCACGCCATTCTCCTGCCTTAGCCTCCCAAGTAGCTGGGACTACAGGCGTCTGCCACCACGCCTGGCCAATTTTTTGTATTTTTAGTAGAGATGGGGTTTCACCGCACTAGCCAGGGTGGTCTTGATCTCCTGACCTTGTGATCCGCCCACCTCGGCCTCCCAAAGTGCTAGGATTACAAGCGTGAGCCACCGCGCCCGACCCCAGTTTTTTTTTTTTTTAAGCTATCTCTTACAGAAAGGCTATCCCAAATTTAAAGAGAAGGAAACTGGCCGGGTGCGGTGGCTCACGCCTGTAATCCCAGCATTTTGCGAGACCCAGGCGGGCAGATCACTTGAGGTCAGGAGTTCGAGACTAGCCTGGCCAACATGGTGAAACCCCATCTCTACTAAAAATACAAAAATTAGCCGGGCATGGTGGCGGGCGCCTGTAATCCCAGCTACTCGGGAGGCTGAGGCAGGAGAATAGCTTGAACCCGGGAGGCGGAGGTTGCAGTGAGCCGAGATCGAGCCACTGTACTCCAGCCTGGGCGACGGAGTGAGACTCGGTCTCAAAAATAAAAATTAAAAAAATTTAAAAATGTTAAAAATAATAATAAAGAGAAGGAACCTAAAAATCAGAGGAGTTAAGTAAATTTGTCCACGGTCACAGATAAGTGGTCCGTGCGCAAGGTAGGTAGTTTCATGCCCAGTTTACAGGGGAGTTAAAACGAGGGCCTGAGAAAGTTACTCTTCTTTTTCAGCTTGCTACACCGTCCCTCTATCCCGATAGGACTCAGAGCAAAGAAGTTATTGATAGTTCTTCACTAACGAGCATCGCAAAGGCCGAATTCAGCCATCCTCCCAGTCCAGGGAGCATTCCCGCCCCAGACACGTCCCCTTCCCCTTTCCCTTTCCCTGTGCGCCCACCTCCCAGCTCACCGTCCCTCTGCCTCTCCTTCACAATATACAAGACGGTGCCGCCAGGATACGAAAGGCCGGCTGCTTCACCCACCCCTCCAGGCTAAGATTAGGGCCAGGACCCTAGCCGAAGGCGGGGTGTGGGGAGATGAGGTTGAGGACAAGCCGCGGGGGCTCGGGCTGGGCTGGTCCCACGAAGCGGAGGGGAAGCCCGTACGGGAGCTGCAGGGCATCCCCGGAGAGAAGCCCCATTACGGAGACCCCAGAGAGCGGAGCCAGGCAGGCAAGAGGCGACCCAGCCGAGCTCGAAGCCGGGATGAAGGGTTAAGAGGTGCGGGGAGAGGGGAGTGGCTTGGAGGGGCCCCGAGATCGGGCCTCACCGGAAGCGCCCCTCCTGATCGCCAGAGAACGCAGCCCCAAGGGAGGGCCCAGGCCCGCCATCTGTTCACCTGTGATCCTGCTGCCGCGGGACTGCCTGCGGCCCGGAGTCCGGCACTAAAAAGGTTCCGAGGGCCCACGTCTCCCGAGAGGCTGTGGCGCAGTCTGGACCCAAGCCATTGTGAGAGCGGCGGCGATTTCGAAGGTCCCCAAGACCCACTAGGTAGCAGTACCCACCCAGCGGGCAGGCAGCACTGCAGATAAAGCCTCCGGAGACCGCGGGATCTCGCGCGAGACTTGGCCCAGCGGAGCACACGGCATGCTGGGAGTTGTTGTCCACGATCGCGAGACCCGCCCCCTCCCCACGCCCTTCGCTGCCCAGCGAGTTGTGGAGCCGCAGCTCCGAGTGTGGAATCCGCCAGCCCCGAGAGGAAACGCCACACTTCACCACCACTTCCTCAGCGCGTGTGCTGTGCCTGGGTCCGTGACAAGCTAAGGGAAGACGGAGGTAGCATAGTAAAATGACACCCACAAACCCAAGCCCTCAAGGCTCAAAAAGGGCTGCCAGGTGCGAGCACTTGTCATCCTGTTTTTCCCACTTCACGGAGGTGAAGCTGAGACTGGGAGAGATGAGAAGTCACTTCGATTAGCAAGCGGTGCAGTGAGCACGGACTGTCTCCCAAAACAGCGGGGTTAGGCAGGGTTCGTACTAGTAGCTGAACCAAAAAAGGGAACCGACCTCACCTGCCTCCCCTAGGGAAGGCGATCCTAATATCATTTCTCTTTTACATAAAGGAAAGTGAGGCTTAGAGACGCCAGCTGAGGTGTCAGTCACATCCTGAAGGAAGACTTCTCTTATCCCTGAAGGGTTCACAAAGAAGGCGAAGCAACGAAGTTACAGCAGAATTTGCAAAAATCTATCCACGTTTCTACCCCAGTCCAAAGCTCGCCATCAAAAACTCATCTCAGGAGAGCTATGATTGGTGGTGCGAGGTGAATGTCACATTTAGATTTCAGCATTTGAGGCTTCCAGCCGTACTGGCAGAACTGAGAGGCCTTGCTCATGCGACTTGAAACTTAAGCGCTGTTTCCAGACCAGGGTGCTTGAGTGCACTAAGAATTAAAGTCTTTGATGAATTCTATAATTAGCTTATCAACAGCACAATTACATTGCAGTATAATTGTGTGTATATGTGTGCGTGCGTGTGTGTGTTAAAGGTGTTCCTTTGTTAATTTGGAGCTTTTAAAATATGCCATATTTTTTAACCTCTGTGGAGGCAAAGCTGGCACCTTGCTCTTTATCCATCACAGGAAGGGATGTATATCACCTCTCAGTCAGAAAAGGAAGAAATAGCACTTTGCACCCTTATGTAGATCATAAGGTGGGATCATCTCATTTATTTCTTAGCCACAAATACATGAAAACTTAAGACTTTCCTGGAAGTTACTATTTGATTAAAACAACTTTTTCTGGCTGGGCACGGTGGTTCACGCCTGTAATCCCAACACTTTCAGAGGCTGAGGCGTTCGAGACCATCCTGGCCAACATGGCGAAACCCCGTCTCTACTAAAATACAAAAATCAGCCAGGTGTAGTGACAGGTGCCTGTAATCCCAGCTATTCTGGAGACTGAGGCAGGAGAATCTCTTGAACGTGGGAGACGGAGGCTGCAGTGACCTGAGATCACACTACTGCACTCCAGCCTGGGCTACAGAGTGAGACTCCATCTCAAAAGAAAAAAACTTTACCCCTGATATTTGTGGTACCAATGTCTGAAGCTGTCATGGTCTTGGTGCATAGCACCTATGTGAGAGCACCTATTTCTTTTCCACAAATAATAGACTGTAAACATTTTTTTTTTTTTTTTTTTTTTGAGACAAGGTCTCACTCTGTTGCCCGGGCTGGAATGCAGTGGCGCAATCTCGGCTCACAGTAACCTCTGCCTCCCAGTTTCAAGCGATTCTCCTGACTCAGTCTACCGAGTAGCTGGGACTACAGGCGCCTGCCACCACGCCCGGCTCCACGCCCGGCTAATTTTTTGGATTTTCAGTAGAGATGGGGTTTCACCGTGTTAGCCAGGATGGTCTCGATCTCCTGATCTCGTGATCCGTCCGGCTGCCTCGGCCTCCCAAAGTGCTGGGATCACAGGCGTGAGCCACTGCACCGGCCAAACTTTTAATCTTAGCAATTTTGTGGGTTTTCCCCTCTAAGTGGGTGTATTTTTGAGGAGGAGCTAATTTTTTTTTCTTTTTTTTTTTTTGAGACGGATTCTTGCTCTGTCACCCAGGCTGGAGTGCAGTGGCGCAATCTCAGCACACTGCAACCTCCTCCTCCTGGGTTCAAACGATTCTCCTGCCTTAGCCTCCTGAGTAGGTGGGATTACAGGCACGTGCCACCACGCCCGGCTAATTTTTGTAGAGATGGGGTTTCACCATATTAGCCAGGCTATTCTCGAACTCCTGACCTCAGGTGATCCGCCTGCCTCGGCCTCCCAAAGTGCTGGGATTACAGGCATGAGCCACCACACCCGGCCAGAAATAAATTTTTCAAAAGAATCAATGCCGGAAGAAATAAGATGTAGCTAAAACATCACTATCTGGGAGGAGAGGAGCATATATATGTAGTCAAAGGGAAAGGGGGACAAATCAGAAGGAATAGGGGCTGGGACCCAGAGCCAGGGGTACAGAGGAATCGCGAACTAAAAGGAGGTGAAGAGTTGAGACAATATAAAGGGGAAGAAGTAGCCCTGCTGGGCCCTGAGAGCCACAGGCGGTCTCTCCACCCATGTACCCTACAGCCAGCCATACATGGCGTCACCCCTCTGGAGAGCCAAAAGAACCCGACTGCTGTACTCAGGTCGTTTCTCCTGTTCTTCCTCCTCGTGCTACACACGTGGAAGCCTTGGCCGTCACTGGGGGTACCTAGGACAAGGCAGTCAGCCCTAAACATTCTGAAGTCCTGACACTGCTTAATTCAGCCTGACCAGGACCCCAGCAAAACCCCTGTGGTCCGGGAGGCAGCGAAAGAAGGCTAGAGGTGGCGGGGAGCCACGGACCTGGGTTCTATTCCTGCCTCTGCCACCCGACTACCGTGTGATCTCGGGCGTCTTGCTTCAATTTCCTCCCCGAGGTCTTGAGGGATGACCGGGAGACAGATCGCTTGGGTTTGAACGCAGGCTACACGAAAGCACTACGATGCGGCGTTGGGCGGGTTACTTAACTCCTGGGCCTCGGTTTTCCCTTCTGCGTGGTGTCATTGTAAGGGGTAACGGAGAAAAGCCGTGAGCTAACCCCCGGTGGATGCTAGCAAGCACCGCCGTCTCCCGTCCTCCCCAGGCACAGCCTCTCCTCCCTCCACCCTGCACCTGGCAGGGGGACCGGAGGTCCCTGCGCGCCGGCCAGCGCCCCACCACCCACGCCGCCGGGTCCCGGGCGGCCTGCCGTGACAGCGGCAGTGCATTGTGGGGCTTGTAGTGCGGGACTGGGTCTGGGTGGGTGGGCGCGGCCGCAGCAGTCGCAGCGGGGCCATCTTCGGCGGGCGAGTGGGCTCGGCCTGGGCAACCCGCACCTGCGTCCCCCGCCCGGCCCGATGGCGCCGCGGCCGCTGGGCCCCTTGGTGCTGGCGCTGGGCGGCGCCGCGGCGGTGCTGGGCTCGGTGCTCTTCATCCTCTGGAAGACCTACTTCGGCCGCGGCCGAGAGCGGCGCTGGGACCGGGGAGAGGCCTGGTGGGGCGCGGAGGCTGCCCGCCTCCCCGAGTGGGACGAGTGGGACGTGAGTGCCGGGCCGAGGCCCGCGGAAGGGCGGGCAGGCTGGGGCTGCGATCCCCGCGCATGTGGCCAAGGGGTGTGACCACGGAACGGCCCCGCTGGTGCCGGGAGCTTGGGGGGTCGAGGGCTTGGCAGCCGCAGCGCACAGGCCCCGCGCGGGTGGGCGGTCAGAGCCCGGGAACCGAGGAACGGGTGGGTGTGCTTGGGTGCGTGCGGCGCCGTGGCGCCGCGCCGTCGCTCCACGCCATGAGGCTCGGGTGTTCCAGCGGGGGCCGGAGTTTGGAGGGCGCGGCTCGGGAGCATCCCGGGGCCCAGCCGGGTCGGCTCGCGCCCCTCCGGCGCCTGCGCAGTGCGCCCCGCCCCGGGGGAAGTCGGGAGAAACCCCATCCCCTCCCGCCTGCGGTCGGGACTCCGAGACCGGCGGAGGAAGCGGGGCGCGCGAGCGTAAGGAATTCGCCAAGGGTTTGGAATTCAGGACTGCAAAGGCGGCGTTCGTCCCACTCATCCAGACCATGCCTGCCTGTCCCAGGACGGGTGGAAGGCGGGCCTGGGCCCTCTGGTGCCTTCGGTCTTCCCTCGGGAAAGGTCCTTCGGGAGGCCGCCAGCCGCAACCTTACCTCCGCTTCCCCGCAGCCCGAGGACGAGGAGGACGAGGAGCCGGCGCTGGAGGAGCTGGAACAGCGCGAGGTGCTGGTGCTGGGGCTGGATGGCGCAGGCAAGAGCACGTTCCTGCGCGTGCTGTCGGGGAAGCCACCGCTGGAAGGCCACATCCCCACCTGGGGCTTCAACTCCGTGCGTCTGCCCACCAAGGACTTTGAGGTGGACCTGCTAGAAAGTGAGCGGACACCCTACCCCATCTCCCCGTCTCCTCTACTGGACCAGTCCTGGATTCTCTGCAGGGAAGGGGGCTTCCAAAATGCATGTCTAAGCAGCACATTCCCCTCTACGAATCCTTCCCACCGCTCTCTGGGGCACAGGATTCAGTCCACGCTCTGTGCTCTGACATTTAGGGCCCTTCGTGATCGGGCCTCTCCAGCTGCACCGCCTGCCCCATCACCCCTACCAAAGTCGATAGGCCTAACACAGAGATACTAACAGCTAAGGGTTCATATGCCAAGCACTTGACAGGCATTGCTTAAGAAAACTCCCCTAAACAATTACATAAAACTAGAATCGGTCACTACCCTCGTTATCTCCAGAGGAAAATGAGTTCCAGCAGTAGTATCATGAATCCAAGGTCACCCACCTTTCTAGTCTTTTTTTTTTTTTTTGAGATGGAGTCTCACTGTGACACCCAGGCTGGAGTGCAATGGCGCTGTCTCGGCTCACTGCAACCTCCTCCTCCCGGGTTCAAGCGATTCTCCAGCTTCAGCCTCCTGAGCAGCTGGGATTACAGGCGCCCGCCACCACGCCCGGCTAATTTTTGTATTTTTAGTAGAGACGGGGGTTTCACCACATTGGTCAGGCTAGTCTTGAACTCCTGACCTCAAGTGATCTGCCCGCTTCGACCTCCCAAAGTACTGGGATTACAGGCGTAAGCCATCGCACCCCACCATTCTAGTTTTTTTTTTTTTTGGAGACAGGGTCTCTGTCGCCCAGGCTGGAATGGCAGTGGGCAGTGGCACACCCTCCTCCACTATTGCCTGTCTGGCCCAAACTAGTGTCATCTTTCCTCTCAGCACCACAGCCTCCTCTTTGGTCTTCCTGCTTCCCCTTCTGTCCCTAGTGTCAGCTAGAGAAAACCCATGTCAGGTAACGTCACTCTTGCTTAAAGCCCTTGGGGGGCTCCCCACCCCCTCACTGTGGTCTTTGGCCCCATGTGGCCCGCCCCAGCCAGCCTCACAGCCATCTCTTTCTCCTTCTTGCAGTGCCTCAGCACCCCAGCCTTCTTTCTGTTTCCCAGACACTTCCAGCATGCTCTCCCCTCTGTCTGGAATGCTTTCCTCTGCCTCTTCCCATGGCTGGCTCCTTCTCATCATCCCACTCAGCTCACATGCCACTTCCTTGATGAGACCTACCCAGACCACCCAATCCAGGGCCAACCCCTGTTCCGCCTCAGCCACTTTCCCTTTTTTCTGTTTTCTTTCCTTTTTGAAATGTGTTGATGTCATTGCCATGTCCTTCCCAGTTAGGGAGGGAGCTCCTTGGTGCAGGGCCCCTGCTTGCCTTGCTCACCTCTGTATCCACAGCACCCAGATCAGTGCTTGGCACCTAGCAAGCACTCAGTAAATACTTGTTGAGTGCCTGCTATGTGCCAGGCATTGTGCTGAGGGTTTTGTGGGGATTCAGAGGTAAGTGCCTCTGACTCTCACAGCTTAGAATCCTCAAGTGTCAGAAACATAGCCAGAAACACTAGGGTGCGGGGCGACCAATGGGACTGTGCAGAGGAGCAGAGAGGAAAAGAAAGGTGATCCAGGCTGGGGGACTGTGTTGGCAACCATGTGTTCATAGGATGAAATATGACATTTCCAAGGGAAAAGAAGGGGATGGGGGAAACTGAATGGAGAATGGCTGTGTATAGGCAGGGCAGGGGGTCCTGAGTTTTCTAGACAATAGGACTCCTGGCTCCTATCACAGCCATCACTGACAGTTTTGAACCTGTAGGAGAAAGCTAGGAACTAGCAAGAGGCAAAGCAAGACAACCCAGGGGAGAGAACTGAAGACTTCCATTTATTGAGCACCTATGTGTCAGTCCTGTGAAAGGTACATTGCACATGGTACCTGTGGGTTTTACTGCAACCTGTTAGGAAAGTTCAGTGAGGAGACTGGTGCTTAAAGCTAGGGACTTGCCCCAAGAGACCCACCTATCAGAGCTAGAGCTAAATCCAGTCTGAGTAGCTGCGGAAACTGCAGTGTTTTCCTTGCCCCTGGCTGGTGGAAGCTCACCAAGCTAGAAGTAGGGTGGGTGGGGGCTGTGGGCAGTGAGCGGGGGCCCGGGGTGGGGTGGGGGCTGTGGGCAGTGAGCGGGGGCCCGGGAGGCTCTGAGCTGGCCCCTGGCCTCTCCTCAGTTGGGGGCAGCCAGAACCTACGCTTCTACTGGAAGGAGTTTGTGAGCGAGGTGGATGTGCTGGTGTTTGTGGTGGACTCGGCTGACCGACTGCGGCTGCCCTGGGCCCGACAGGAGCTGCACAAGCTGCTGGACAAGGACCCTGACCTGCCTGTCGTCGTGGTGGCCAACAAGCAGGTGAGGGCTGTGAGAGGGCAGCTCGGTCCAGGCGACGTCCACTCAGAGATGATTGGGCAGGGGCAAGGAGCGCTGCCTGGGCCCATGGCCTGGAGAGGGTGGCTGAGATGCTGCCCCCACCTCTTCTACCTATGCCCTGTCCTGATCCCTGCCTCTGTCTTCCTTCCTCTTTGCCTATCATCTCGTACTCTGGAGAGATGAGAAAAATAATTATTAAGTGCCTCCTATATGCCAGGCATGGTTTTTTGTTTTTGTTTTTGTTTTGAGACAGAGTCTTGTTCTGTCGCCCAGGCTGGAATGCAGTGGTGTGATCTCGGCTCACTGCAACCTCCACCTCCCGGGTTCAAGCAATTCTTGTGCCTCAGCCATCCGAGTAGCTGGGATTACAGGCATGTGCCACCACACCCAGCCAATTTTTGTATTTTTAGTAGAGGTGGAGTTTTGCCATGTTGGCCAGGCTGGTCTTGAACTCCTGACCTCAAGTGATCCGCCCACCTCAGCTTCCCAAAGTGCTGGAATTATAGGCATGAGTCACTGTGTCTGGCCCCCAGGTGTGGTTTTGAATAACATTTCTTCTTATGCTTCTGTTGACCCTATAAAGTATGGGATGCTATTCCCATTTTATAGATGGGACAGGCTAGTCTTGTAATCTTTCCAAGGTTGTTCATCTTGAGAGTAATAGAATTGGTCCAGGCGTGGTGGCTCAAACCTCTACCCCCAACACTTTGAGAGGCCAAGGAAGGTGGATCATTTGATTCCAGGAGTTCGAGACCAGCCTGGGCAACATGGTGAAACTCCGTCTCTACAAAAAAAAATGCAAAAAATTAACTGGGTGTGGTGGTGCCTGCCTATAGTGCCAGCTACTTTGGAGGCTGAGGCAGAAAGATCACTTGAACCCAGGAGGTCGAGGCTGCAGTGAGCTGTGATCACACTACTGCACTCCAGCCTGGGTGACACAGCGAGACCCTATCTCAAAAAAAAAAAAAAAAAAAAAAAAAATAGTGGAATTGGGACGTGTAATGCTAAAGCTGTACCTTTTCCACTCTGCTATGCCCTTGCAAATTCTGGCTCTAGATCAGAGAGCTGAAGCTGGTAACTGATGAGAGGTAGAACAGGTTAAATAACAGCTAACATTTATTGTGTGCTTACAGTGTGCCATACATGTGGTAAGCACCTGACAATCATGACCTCACTTCCGCCCTCCAAATACCCCGTGATGGGCCCTGCTGTTACACTAAATACCTGGAGTTGCAGCTGGCATGTGGCAAAGCCCAAACTTGAACTCAGATATTCTTCAAAGTTCCTCCTCTTAACCAGTGTGCTGTACCTCTCTTGGGTGCCAGAGAGTCGCCTTGGGCCCAGGAACCCTCAGTATCACAGACCTTGGGTCCCATTCTCAATATCAGGTGAAACTGCCAGAGTACAGAGTCTGATCATATTTCCTGTGGCCTAAACTCAGGTGCCTCTGAGAGCTGTGGGACCTGTTTCCAACTTGACATGGAGAGAGACTGTATGTCTTCGACCTCAGATTCCCCAACCTATTAGGAAACATTTGACAATTATTTATAAATAGGGTGACTGTATGTCCTTTTCTGTCCAAGACAGTCCCCATTTACGACTCTTGTTCTGGCACTATTAATAGTGCCCGCTCTGAGCCTCAGATTGCCCCAGTTTGGACCAGGAATCACATCATATCCTATTTATAAACTAATTTATAGCAGTTTTGAACCTGTAGGAGACAACATCTAAGGTCCCAGCAGTCTCTGAATTGCTCCAGGAAGAATCATTTAAATCTTGGGCCAGGGTTGAAATTACAACATACCATCACCAGTCATGCTGTGTAGTGGTCCCTTGTTTTCCTCCAGCTAGTTTCTAGAGGTCTTGTCTGGAAGTGATCCTACTGTATCATCTCTCCATGACTGAGTTTAGGAAACTTGGTTATCAAACCAACCTGAGTTGGAACCTGGCTCTACCACCTATCACTGTTACCTTAGCTCAATGATGTCACCTCCCTGAGCTACTTTTCTCATCAGTTAAGTGTGGACTGTGAACATTAAATAAGCTGAAGTATATATGGGCCTATCTACAATGCTTGACACATAGGAAGTGCTCTATTTCTAGCCGGGCGTGGTGGCTCATGCCTGTAATCCCAGCACTTTGGGAGGCTGAGGCAGGTGGATCACCTGAGGTCAGGAGTTCGAGACCAGCCTGGCCAGCATGGCGAAACCCTGTCTCTACTAAAAATACAAAAATTAGCCAGGCATGGTGGCTCACACCTGTAGTCCCAGCTACTAGGGAGGCTGAAGCAGGAGAATCACTTCAGGATTCCACCACAGGAGGTGGAGGTTGCAGTGAGCCAAGATCGTGCCACTGCACTCCAGCCTGGGTGACAGAGCAAAACTCCATCTCAAAACAGTGGCTAATGATGCAATGAAAAGAGGTTGGTACAAAGGAGAGCCCAGGGTGAGGGAGAGAGCATTGAGTTTAGGCCCAGGGGTCCAGAGGCTACTTCTGGGAACTTGGGGCCTGATATTCCCGGGGATAGCCTAAGAACAGTGTATTTCATGAATGACAAGGGTGTGAGTGTGTTAGGAAATGCTGCCAGCTGTGTTCTGACTTCTGTGTCTCACCCAGGACCTGAGCGAGGCCATGAGTATGGGGGAGCTGCAGCGGGAGCTGGGCCTACAGGCTATCGATAACCAGCGGGAGGTTTTCCTCTTGGCAGCTAGCATTGCCCCTGCAGGACCCAGCTTTGAAGAGCCTGGCACCGTGCACATCTGGAAACTGCTCTTGGAGCTTCTCTCCTAGGCTGGAGCTCTCCTGCTCGCCACCTGCCTGTCAAGACCATAGTTGTACTGCTGCTGCTTCATTGCCAGACTGGGCCTGGGGCAAGAGCCACATGGCAGCATTTCCCTTTTCCCCTCCTTTGCCTTTCAAGAGCAGGGCCTGGGCAAGGCCAAGAACCATGCAGAAGCCTTCCTGGTGGGGTGGCCGTGAAGCCGAAGCAGGGAGGTGGGTGAGACAGAGGGTGGGGAGGATAGTGTCTGGCTCATTCCAGGCTGGAATGTGGATCCAGCTTTCCCTTCTCTTACCTGTACAGTGAGATGCTCAGTGGGCTCAATCCTCCACTACAGGTCCCGGTACCTGAGGAACCAGTGTAGGTGTCAGAAATACTCCTAGAGCCTCAAGGTCTCCTAGTCCAGAAACAGTCTGGTGACGTCATGCCCTTCTCATGTGGGCAGCTTCTGAGTGGTGACACAGCAAGCCTTTGTTCCTGTCCTGCATTGTCCAGCCCCAGCTCCACCTAAGTGACTTGTGGCCTTGTGCAATCTCTGCCTCTCTGACCCCAGGGCCATTATTTTTAAAGGGAGGTGGTTTCCTAATTCGGAGATGCCTTTCCCAGCCATGGGAGTGTGAAGTGCTAGGATGAACCTGGCCATCCTAGCAAGGAGCTTTCTGAAGACCTCCCTGCTTTTCCCTGAGCCCAGGCCTGGCCTGCCAGCCTCTCTTGACTACAGAATAACTGATATTCACCCACCAAACAGAAAAAGTGAAGGCTGGGTTTTTCCCCTCTAATCTGGAGACAAGCTGCTGCTCTCGTACTAACTGTGCCAGTGCCCATGTTTACAGAAGTCAGGGGAAGGAAGGAGCCTGTGTCCCTGGGATGACAGTCAACTGGAGCTAGGTGTTGACCTCAGAACTGCATTTTATTTATTAATTTATAAGCAGAACAGGCCAGAGTTCTAGGCTCTGTTTCTAGGTGCTGTTTTCAAAACCCCACATGACAGTCATAGAAAATTTGGAACTTAGGAAAATAGCTGGAATCATGAATGACAATGAGATAACACACACGTCAGTGGAGACAAAGTTGTGGGTTCCTCCTCCCAGCTGGCTTTGAGGCTGTCGTCGATATCATAGTACTTTACATGGATTCACATGAACTGAAACACCACCACTTGGCCCAGGATGTTGAAAGGGTGCAAATTCCTTCTGGGTAGATAAGAAATGACTCTGGGAGAGGATTTCCCTTATGTGAATCTAGGTAAAAAGATGGAAAAAAATTGTATTATGTGATCCTAAGGACAGGAATAGCAGACCAGCCAACGGGATGGCCTTGGGTACATCACTCAGCCTTTCCGGACCCAATTTTTCCCCAGTGAAAGCCAAGTTGGACTGAATTTCTGGAGTTCTCATCAGTGCACATTCCATAGTTCTCCAGTGCTGGGCGATCAGCCCAATTTAAGGACTGGCTCTGTACTAACATTTATTATCGGTACAGGCAAAGAGGAGCCTGTTGTCTGTTAGGGACCACTAAATCAACAACCACAAATGGATTTTTTTTTTTAAGAGGAGCTGTGCACCTCAATTTGCTGTCTAGTTGAGAATAGAGATTGTGTGCCTTCATTTCATTTGACATTTACCCAGCATGCCTCAGTTCCACACCGTGACCAGTGTAAGAAGAGGAACTATGATAAAAACAGTTCAACAAGCCGCAAGGAGGGTGGGAAATTCTGAAGTCCAGAAGCGAGTGTGATTTTGGAAATTGGCTGCTGTGCCCTTGGGCGCCATTTGAAGGATCACTGTTCTCGAAAGTGCTGGTTCACCTTCTGCAGTAAGAAGTGATTTATGGGCTCTTAGGTAAAATTTTAAGAATGACTTGGGTTTTAGAGTAGCCTTTGAAACTTTGCTGGCAGCTTTTCATTTTGTCATTGGAAGGGTAAGAGACTTTTCTCCTTTGTTCTATGAACTCCTTGTTCTTCAGGGCTTGAAGGTGTTAACAAAAAAACCTTAGACAACTTTAACAAAGTTTAAAAAGTATGTTCTGTTTTTGAGCAGAAAAAAGATTCATGAACTGGTTAGTACTTAGCACCAAAAGCAGTTCAGAATGCTCAGCCCCACAGTGTGTGTAGGCTGCATTTATAGCCAGAGAAACGAAAATAACTTAGGTTGCCTGATTGGCTGCAGTCTGGCATTTGCCTTACCTGAACATGTTTTAGCAGCCTTCAGCCGACGATTGACTGAAGGTTTGGCTGCTGTGATTGGCTAAAATTCGGCTACTTGTTAGAAGAACATACTTTTAGGTTAGGTTACGAGTTGTTTACACTTTAAGTTACAATTCACTGTGTACAGAGGCAGCTTTAGGCCAGACTTAATTCAGCTTCACAGTGTCCCTCATTTTGCTCAGCCCCTTAATTTTGAGAGATTGACCAAAATCCCAGGCACTGACACTACCTTCTGTCACTATTTGACCTCATTATGGAACTCACAGTTTACAATGTTAAATCAGTTAGAGGATTCTGTATGTCTTCATGTTTCTGTTACTCTAACCGTAATGAGACCATTTGAGGTACAAAGGATGACTGCATTGGTGTACTTAAGACTACAACACATCAGTGGGGACCTTAGGATGGCTATCAGGAGTGTAATACCAAGAAACTGGAATGCATCCCTTAATATGAGTCTCCACAAACCAAACTGATTGGAATCAAACAACTCAAGTTCAGACGATAAAAATCGTTCAACAGCATGCAAGCTCTGCTGCTCATAGCCTGTTCAGGGTATAATGGCAATTAAGGACATAGTTCACTATGAAGTACCTTAATTGTAAAGTGTTTGATTTTTTGGTTAGCTTTTGGTAACACAAGTCATGGTGATTGGGATACCCACTAAAAGAAACATGAAGATTAGAAAACCTTGAACAGCTAAGCTTGCTGTCTACCATTCAGGATGCCTGCAAACCAACCACTAGCTGCTCCTGCAAACACATTATGTGTTCCTTTTCCCTGAGAAATATCCTTGATGTGTTTGGTGGCAGTATCTACAGAAGTGGCAGCCACCACCGCCTTTTGAAGCTCTCCATAGTAGTAGAATCAGGAAAGATAAGCACAGCGTTCAGTTTTGTTCAGCACCATACACAAGCTCCTAGCTGGGCAAAGGAAATCTAAAGCTGCATGAAGTTCCATTACGTGTTTTTGTTGAACACAGGTGGCCTCATCCATTCAACCATCCATCCATCCGTCCATCTGTCCATCCGTCCACCCATCCACCCACCCACCCACCCACCCCTACATCCACCCACCTACCCACCCATCCACCCATCCATCCATCCATCCATCCACCCACCCACCCACCCACCCATCCATCCACCCACCCACCCACCCACCCATCCACCCATCCATCCACCCACCCACCCACCCACCCACCCATCCACCCATCCATCCATCCACCCACCCACCCATCCACCAACCCACCCACCCATCCATCCATCCATCCATCCACTCGTCCACCCATCCACCCATCCATCCATCCATCCATCCACCCATCCACCCATCCACCCATCCCTCCATCCGTCCACCCGTCCACCCGTCCACCCACCCACCCACCCACCCACCCATCCACCCATCCATCCATCCATCCATCCACCCACCCACCCATCCATCCATCCATCCATCCATCCATCCATCCATCTATCTGTGGCTTCTACCTGTGCGAATCTCTGTGCTACAAAATTCTTTTCAATTTAGCATTAACTTTAATTTCCATACAGTTGGCACCTCACTGCCGCCAAAAGTGAGTCCGCAGGAACCCCACTGGAACATTTGCTCAGGGGAAACTAACTAATCATCTGTTTCAAGGTTGGTATTCATTTTAGTCTTTGACCTCTGATTATGGGGACTTTCAGGGAAAGCTGTTCGCAAGGCGAGCGTGAATCAGCTGAAACAGCAAGATCTGAAGTCAGGACAGAGTAAGCAAATTATCCACAGACCTAATATGTACCCTCTGAAGCTGGAAAGTGGGGGCCACCTGGTAGCATTTGAGCAGGGGTCACTTATGTTCCCCCATAAGTCTGCACAGCTCCTAAACAAGGTCCAGTGGGGAACCTGTTTTTATGTCGTCCCTTTATAGCATGCTGTAAGGGTGCATAACCACAGCCAGTGAGAAGGGACCCTACTGGATTTAACCCAGTGACATTATATAAGCAATCGCTTGGAGCCACATAGGTAGTTCCCAGGTCCTGAATATGTGGTGCCTGAAAGCATAGGTGTAGGCAGTATTCCTTGCATAGGCATTACCTGGACAGGTTTTTTTCCATATTGGCACTTATTAATTGAAAAGGTCAGGGTACCACTTCCAGTGAGTGTAGGGAAGCAAGCAGTAGTGGTGTTTAGAATATCAAGGTTAGCTGCTGGATGTGGTGGCTCACGCCTGTAATCCCAGCACTCTGGGAGGCCGAGGTGGGCGGATCACGAGGTCAGGAGATCGAGACAATCCTGGCTAACACGGTGAAACCCTGTCTCTACTATAAAATACAAAAAATCAGCTGGGTGTGACGGCATGCGCCTGTAGTCCCACCTACTAGGGAGGTTGAGGCATGAGAATCACTTAAACTTGGGAGGCAGAGGTTGCAGTGAGCTGAGATCACGTCACGGCACTCTAGCCTGGGAGACAGAGCAAGACTCCGTCTCAAAAAAAAAAAAAAAGGTTAGCATTCCACTCTTCCTTTGGGGTTTCAGGGTGACTTATTGGGAAAATGGAGAGATACTGGCATTAATGGAATTGTTTCCTGATTTGAGCATTAAGTCACAAACCCAACAGGAACTCCAGTTTCTTGCTAGAGCATTAGCCTTTGCTAAAGCCAGCCCCAGATTATGGTCCCACGGATTTTCCCATAAAGAAAGGGAAAGGATTTGCGGGCAGAAAATAGGAAAGAGAGGGAGAAAGACAAGATTTTTGCGATTGCAGTGAAGTCTTCATCCACATCTAGGGAAAGCTGTTCATGTCTAGGACGTGATCTGCTTCTGGGGAAAAACTTCCCTGGTTAGCTTTACCTTAAAGTCTCCAACAGGTGTGTAGTTCCAGGAGTCTGGAGAGGTCCTTTTGAGTTGTGAGATGTGGACCCAAGGTTCGAAGCCCTGAAGTTTTACCACAGTGTGGGTAATAGAAGAACTTGGTATCGTCTCTTTCTGTGAGGTTTAAGGGCACTTTTTCTCTGATACCATCTCCAGAAGACCTAGTCTCAGGTTACAGATTGTGAAGGCTTTGATGGTCCTCTGTGGGTCACAGAAAGTTTATTTTATTTTGTCAAAATACAGTGTGACATAATGCATTACAGCTTTGTAGTATTTAGTGGCATCAGCATTTAGGAGAGTAGGAACTACGTGAAGTTCTGTTAGGAGCACGGGCTTTCTAGTAACTATTTCATAGGGGTCAATCTGTGTCTGTCGTAGGAATGGATCCGATCTGCTGACCAAAGGCAATGGTTGGCTTTCTTCTTCAGAGATCAGAAAAAAAATGAAATTCAAAGCCAATGGTAGTACCTTTGGCCAAGATAATCCAATCGATTCAGTTAATTTTGCCAATTTTAGTTTTAAAATATTTGTCCTTTTGACCTTTCCAGAAGACTGAGGGTGAAAGGGACAATGGTAGTACCACTGTGTTTCTAACACTTTATTTAGCTGCTTCATAGATTGTCCAATAAAATGAGTTCCTCTGTCACTGGAGATTTTTCCAGAGATGCCCCATAAAGGAAACACATGTTCTTATAACTCCTTAGCTACTGCCATAGCATCAGCTCTCCTACACAGGAAAGCTTCTATCCAACCAGAAAACATGCCAGCTATTACAAGAACATACTGATACTTAACTGAGGGTGGCAGTTGAATGAAGTCCATCTGTAAGTGTTCAAATGGTCCATCAGGTGTTGGTGGAAATACACCACTTGGAGTTTTTATTATCTTCCCTGGATTATGGGTTTGACAAACCAAATATTGGTTATAACCCATTTCAGCATTTTAGAGTAGTTACACTGTCGGTATTTTTTATAATTTGGATCATTTTGCTCATTTGTGAGGTGCAGAGGTTGTTTTTTGTTTTTTTGTTTTGAGACAGGATCTCACTCTGTCACCCAGGCTGGAATGCAGTGGTGCAATCATGGCTCACTACAACCTCCACCTCCAGAGATCAAGTAGTCCTCCCACCTCAGTCTCCTGAGTAGCTGGGACTACCAGTGTGCGCCACCATCCCCAGCTAATTTTTGTAATTTTTATAGAGAGGGTTTTATCCTCTTGCCCAGGCTGGTCTTGAACTCCTGGGCTCAAGCTGTCAGTCCAGCTCAGCTTCCCAAAGTGCTGGGGTTATAGGGAAGAGCCACCGTGCCTGGCCAAGTGCAAAGCTTTTAACAATAGAAGTTTCAAGGGCTCAGGAAGGACCAGGGGGCCATCTAGGCTCTCCATGAGTTCACGCTTAACAATATGTTTACGTCTGTCGGATAACAATTTTGGTTTTCCACATCAGGTGCATTGCACGGTTAGATGGGTCATCATAAAGGTCATCAATCTAGTGGCATTCATTCCATTTGCACATCCTAACTGTTTCAGCACTATCTGATTTAGCATGAAACTCTGCCAGGGCAGTCCCTTGATATTCAGGTTCAGCTTTCCATGTATGGGCTTCAATCTTATAAGAATTTGTTATTTATTTTTCACCTTTACTCAAGATAGCTTGGAACTTATACCAATTTGTGATGGCAACAGGATAGTAGCAAGTTCATCCACTTGAGTCTGTTTTTAATAGGGGCTCCACTAGAAGTGAGAAACCCTCTTTGTTTCCATAACATGCCAAAATTGTGGACTGCAAAGGCATGTATATATACATAGCATGTCTGCTATGTATATAGCATTTTCTGGTTTCCCTTTAGCTATATGATAAGCTCAAGTGAGAGCAAAAGCTCTGCAGTTTGAGCTGACTGAAACTGGGAAGAGTCCGCTTTTTATTAACTCATTTTGGGTTTTAATGACATATTTTGCCAAAGAATAATTTCAAATGGGGGCTGGGCACTGTGGCTCACGCCGGGCGTGGTGGCAGGCACCTGTAGTCCCAGCTACTTGGGAGGCTGAGGCAGGAGAATGGCGTGAACCCAGGAGGCGGAGCTTGCAGTGAGCCGAGATCGCGCCACTGCACTCCAGCCTGGGCAACAGAGCGAGACTCTGTCTCAAAAAAAAAAAAATTTCAAATGATGTTGGTCTACTTGCTGGAAAATGCTGGGTGTGACTGGAATTTAATAGACTTTCCACAGCACGTGGAACTTGCAAAAAAAAAGTTCATTCCCTAAAACCAGGTCAGATGAACCCTTTACCAATCTGGTGGTTGCTGCCACTGCCTTTAAACAATTGGGATATGCCTTAGCTATGGGGTCTAATTGCAGGCCATGATATGTAATGGGCCTGTGCTTTCCCAACTATGTTCTTTTTTATGTATGTATGTATTTATTTTTTGAGATGGAGTTTTGCTCTTCTTGCCCAAGCTGGAGTGCAGTGGTGTAATCTCAGCTCGCTGCAATCTCCGCCTCCCAGGTTCAAGTGATTCTCCTGCATAAGCCTCCCGAGTAGCTGGGATTACAGGTGCCCGCCACCACGCCCAGCTTATTTTTTGTATTTAGTACAGATGGGGTTTCACCGTGTTCGTCAGGCTGGTCTCGATCTCCTGACCTCAGGTGATCCACCCGCCTCGGCCTCCCAAAGTGCTGGGTCAACTATGTTCTTGAGTAAGAACTCCTGATGCCTGATTGTTATGTTTATGAACAAACAAGATGAAGGGTTCAGTATAATTTGCAAATCCTAGAGCAACCATAGCTGTTACTTTCCATCCTGGTTATATTTCTTAATTAGACTGCGAAGTTCTGAATGAAGTCCTTTTTAAATAGAGCAGTTAATGCCATTTCTGTCTCTGCAGGTTTCACAAGTAGTGTTTCTAAATGAGCTCTATAATCTGAAACTGGTTCATCTTTCTTTTGCCCACAAGATTATGTGATTGACCAATCAATTTTTTGTGGAAAAGCCTTAGGGATTGAATTTAAAAGATCTTCAGCAATTCTTCTAGTTCCTTTTTGCCCTCCTCTTGGGGTTTTGGAGTGGTCTTTAGTATCCTCAGGCTGTTTCCATTCGGCTCCTGCTGTCAATTTTCAAGCTTCACCAGTATCATGTGAATAAATTGGTAAAGATTAGAGAGTCCTGAATCATAAGCTCCTATGAGGATTCTCAATTTTCCAATACATTTTTGAGTATTTTCTCTTGGATTAGTTAAGTCTTTATGACGGCTCTAAGCTCAGCTTTAGACCATGGAGTAAAAGTGGTCACAGCAGGCAGGCTGGTTGACTAGAGAGTCTCACTTTGTAAGGCATTTGTCCAACTTCCCCTTTTTCATTAGCCTCAAGGAGAAAAGGTAACTGAGCAAAAGGGTTACTGTACTCAAAGCATCGAGGCAAAGAAGAGACAGAGAAGGAGCAATCCAGGTTCATGTGCTGCATGAGCCTTTCATTTGCGTTTTGTAAAGAATCTTTTAGGCAATTTTAGATTTGTATAATCTTGTATAATCTTTCAGATGCCTCTGCATACCGATTTAAAATGCATCCCATTGTTTTTGTGGAGTTTTTGATCCTTTCTTTTCTAGTGTGTCCCACAAATAAACAGTTTTATTTAAAGTTTCCTCATCGTGGCCATTTTAATTCTAAGTTGTTCCTAGTAAGGTTAGCCTGTTTTTCTAAAAACAAGTTCTGGGTCCATAATTTTGGTTTTCTGTTTTGTTTTGTTTTTGTTTTTGAGACAGAGTCTTACTCTGTCACCACCCAGGCTGGAGCGCAATGGCACGATCTCAGCTCACTGCAACCTCCGCCTCCCAGGTTCAAGCAATTCTCCTGCCTCAGCCTCTCAGCCTCCCGAGTAGCTGCGATCGATCACAGGTGTGCACCACCGCCCAGCTAATTTTTGTATTTTTAGTAGGGAGGGGTTTCGCCACATTGGCCAGGCAGGTGAGGTGATCTGCCCGCCTCGGCCTCCCAAAGTGTTGGGATTACAGGTGTGAGCCATCACACCCGGACTTGTTTTGTTTTTTGAGATAGAGTGTTGTTTTGTCGCCCAGGCTGGAGTGCAGTGGCGTGATCTCGGCTTACTGCAACCTCTGCCTCCAGGGCACAAGAGATTTTGCCACCTCAGCCTCCTGAGTAGCTGGGACTACAGGCATACACCACCACACGCCCAACTAACTTCTGTATTTTTTGTAGAGATGGGGTTTTGCCATGTTGCCCAGGCTGGTCTCAAACTTGTGAGCTCAAGAGATCTTCCTGCCTCAGCCTCCCAAAGTGCTGGGATTACAGGCATCAGCCACCACACCCAGCCCCATAATTCTTACATATAAAATTAGATGGAGTCCCAGACTCCTTGGATTGAAACAAACCCATTATCAAAAGGATAACCTACCCAATGCCTCTAACTGGATCCATCCAGTTTATTATGGGATGCAGTCCAATCCAGGACCCAGCCCAGTAAAAATTGCTCAGATAAACTTGGAGAGCTCAAAACACAAATTTATGGAGCTCAGAATCCTAGGAAGAACTCACTATGACCTCCAGTTGCTGTGAGGGGTCACTGGGCACAATGGGCCCTGGCAGATACCTTTTTGCGTGGTCACTCAGTGCTCCCGGAGGTTGCTGAAGTTATACTTTGGATCCTACTTCTGACACCAATTTGTTAAAAGAAAAATGTTATAGACAAGTTAACTTTAACAGTTTAATTGAGCAGAAAAGGGTTCATGAACCAGGTAGTGCTCAGGACCAAAAGCGATGGTTCAGAATGTGTGCAGGCTATATTTATAAGCAAAGAAACGGAATTGGCATACAGAGATAGCCTGATTGGCTGCAGTCTAGCGTTTGCCTTCTTTGGACATGTTTTGGCAGCCTTCAGCCTATGGTTGGCTGAGATTTGGCTACTTGTTACAAGAGTAGACTCTTACATTAGGTTGCAGGGTGTTTACACAGTAAGTTAGGTTATAATTCACTATGTACAGAGGCAGCTTCAGGCCAAACTTAACAAAGGTCACCTTTGGAACCAGCACTAATTGTTGAGGGGGTCCCTGGGGTCCCTTTTTACCTAATGAAGATCTGTCTGTGTCTAATGAATATCTTGTACAATTTTTAAAGTCCCCAGTTGTGGGAGGTGAACTTGAAGAATAAAGTTTCATTATGTTTACTTGAGCTGCTTTTATCAAGACCACTCTCAAAACCTCAGGTCCCAGCAGCACACTGAGGGCACTGAAGATCCAGAGTGTCACCGCTCTCTGATACTGGTACAGAATGTAGGTGTCCTAGAGCCTGTGGGTTGGTGGTCAGCAGCTGTGCTCCTCTGGCAGGGCTGCTGGCCTGTCCTCAAGGCACAGTGCCACAGTGCTCATCTGCTTTGGTTTCTACCACACGTAGACTGGGCAAAGTGGGTGAACAGGCCTTAAGAACCTCACCTAACTGGCTCTGTGGTGCCCTTACCCAGCTGCTCCTGAATATGACTTTGTGATTCAGGAGCCACGATCACCTGCTCTTGGGAACCAGTCCAGTTACCTGGAGCTGCTCATCTCAGAACGATCTAGCCTGGGTGATACTGTGTTCCCCCAACTGCCTAAACCCAACAGCTGCCAACTTAGCTGAGCTTGGGAACAGAGTGAAATGTTTGGGCGGCTCTCATGTTCCAACAGAGATGGCTGGAGGGGAGGCTGTGGACCTGAGGGAGTGGGTGGCAGCGAGCATGCAGAGCGTCCACTCCTCACATAGAAGGGAAGTCTTCACTACACTTACCTGTTGAACCTGTGTCTGGTCACTCACCTGGCACTGGGGGCCTTTGTTCTTAAGTAACTCAGATGAAGCAGTGGCTTCTGATTTTCCATTCTCTGACCTATTACCATCCCTCTGAAGAGGTCACCAGAGATAGCTTCCTGGGATGGGCTGAGGAGGGAGGATCACTTGGGCCGGAAGATTGAAGCTGCTTCTGCAGTGGGCCATGATCATGTCATTGCACTCCAGCCTGGGATACAAGAGCAAGGCCGTCTCAAAAAACCTACAAGACACACATGGCCTAGGGGTGGGGCTAGTGGTAGGGAAGGCTTCCTAAAGTTCATTCCTCAACTGCATAAAGACACATGCTAAGGGGCCACCCCAGCCAAAGGCCTGAATTTGGAATCCTGTGGAGGACCTAAGATGGGGCCAAATAGGCCCTCAGGAGCTCCGCTGCAGACTAAGCACTGCTGTGTGCTTCCGAGGGCCAGTCATTGCTGGAGTCTACGGCTGGCTCCAGTAAGGGGGCTTCTGGGACTCTCCCAGCCTGCCTTGATGGTATGGGACTGATGGGCAGCCTTCAGGGGTCCTTAAAGGGGAAGACAGCAAGCAGAAAGCCTAGGCTTAGTTGTTGGACAGACTTCAAACCCCACCTTGACACCTTGTAGCCTGTTTCCTTACCTGTAAGATGAGGATAAAAACACGCACCATACAAGATTTCACATGAAATGATCTATGGAAAAAACCAAGCGCTCCTTTTTGAGAACGAGTGACAAGAGACAGCTGATAGGCGATCCCGAGAAACCCTGGGAATGAGGTTTTTGTGTGACTAATAGTTGGGGATCAAGTATCAGGACATAAGGAAATGCCCAGGGCCCACTCCATACCCTGCTTGTGATCCTGCTGCATTGTGGACATCACCTCATGCCACCAAATCAGGCAAGCCTGGCCCCAAAGGATGGCCATGCCATGTGTAGCCCACTGCTTGGCACACAACAGAGTGGGATTCAGCAGTCCACCAGTCCCAGAAGCCAGGTTGGGGGCCTGGGATTCACTTCAGACCGAGGCCAACATAAGCAATCCAAAGAAAAGCAGAGAAGGCAGGTCACTCAGAGGGCAGGCCAGGAGTTGAGCTCCTTACCCTCTGCCAGTCAAGCCACAGCTGGCCTCAAGCTAGGGCCCCACCAGCCCCCAGCCTAGTGGGGGGACTAGCATGGGCAAGGCAGGCCCCTTCCAAGCAGCCCAGAGTTCCTGGCAAGCTTCTGTAGAGGTGAGAGGAACTGCTGTGCGGGAAATGGGCAGAGAGCCATCGGGATGAGGCCAGAGGCCGTGCCTAGAAGAGCAAGTGAATGTAGCACTTGCTGACAGGCGGGATGGCCTCTCAGCCCCGGTAGAGGTAGTTTTCACTGGGGCAGCCCCAGGGTTTGCCTGAGAGCAGAAAAATGCAAAATCATCAGAGAAATAAAATATATTTGTTTTATTATGTACACACTATATTTACATCACCCACCCTGAAAACAGCAGGTTCTGGCTTTTCCGTGAACCCCCAGATGAATATAAATTGGAGCCTCTGAGAACAGTTCCTTCCCCAGAGCGGGGAGTGTGCACGTGTGTGTGTAACCTTCTGATTCCATGGGACCTGGCCAGCCCCTCTGGAGCCACACAGCACCTCCTTGCCTTACACCCTGGCTCCAGCCTCACTGCTCCGGGGGAGGCCTCAGCCTGGGGCAGCTGTGATGTAAACCAGTCACTCCACCTCCATCTTCCTCTTCTGCAAAGAATCGAGGAAGTCTTGCCACTCTGCTGGGTAAAAGCGTTTATAGACGTTGATCTTACTCCGAATCTGTTTTGGGGTGTCTTGATAGTAATTCTTCTCATCACGGGCCATGGCCTAAGAGGAGAAAGGCTACTTTAAGGAGGGCTAGACAGGCAAAGGCTCAAATCTGAACTCATCCTGAATTAGGCAAGCCACTTGCTATCTATCCCTGAGGTCCAGAATCCTGACCTCAAAGGCTGTGGTGCACTGGGCACAGTGGCTCATGCCTGTAATCCCAACACTCTGGGAGGCCGAGGTGGGAGGATCTCTTGAGCCCAGGAGTTCCAGGCCACCCTGGGCAACACAGTGAGACCCTGTCTCTCCAAAAACAATAAATTAACCATCCTGTGGTCCCAGCTACTTGGGAGGCCGAGGCAGGAGGACTGTTTCAGCCCGGGAGGATGAGGCTGCGGTGAGCCATGATCACACCACTGAACTCCACCCAGGGTGACAGAGCGAGATTCTGTCTCAAAAAAAAGACCAGGAAGGCCTGAGAGTCCAGCGGGCCAGGGAGGAGCTGGGGCCAGCTGAGGAGCTCATGACCCATCATAGCCAGCTAATCCTACTTGGGCCCAGGGGTCCAGTGTAGCCGGATCTTTCAACTGTTAAAGGAAGCCAAAAATAGACTTCCATCCTGGGTGACAGAGCAAGACTCTGTCTTGAAAACAAAAACAAACCAAGAAACACCATGCGAGCAAAACATTTATCTGTGAGTGAGACTGGAACCAAGGTCAGTCAGTCTATCCTTGCCATAAGCATTCATTCAAGTTAGATCCCTGTCAATGGGATCCATTTCCTAGAGTCTCTTTTTCCTCCCTTTCTTTGCACTCGGTTTCAGGAAACAGGTGCTGCGCAAGCAGATCAAGCCGCGAATGGTCCAGGGCGCCTTCCCAGCCAGCCCACGGGGCCTGAGCCGCTCACCTTATAGTCCTCCCCGTGGTTTTCTACCATGTAGCGTACATAGTCAATGAGGTCCCGAGACAGAGTATTTCCTTTCTTTTCTGGAAGGCTGGCTTCTGCCTCCAGGTCTGGAGTGATGAGAGAAGCGGGGAGACAGGGAATGAGGCTTTGCTTTCTGTGCTCTTTGAGCTGTCCAATCACCCCTTCACCCACTCCCAAGCCACAAGACCCACCACACCAACCACCTGGGGGTCTTTGCCTCCCCATTCCCAAATCCATTGTTGGAACTTCCTTCAGCCCCTTGGATCCCAGACTCTGTCTCCTATGACCCACTCATCTACCAGTATGGCAACTTTTGGAAAGGGAAGTCGCTTCTCTCCGGGCCTCGGGTGGATTTACAAGGAAGGTACCAGACTAATAACCTCTACTTAGTGGCAGGTCTCAGGACAGAGATGAAGGCACATACCTGCCCACAGGACAGGGCTCCCTTCCAGCTATAAGCCTCTCAGAGAAGCTCTTGATGTATTATTGCAACACATGAAATGGGACGGTCTAAATACATGAGATCTAGAGCTGCCGGGTCTGGGGCCTGAGGCGGAGCCCCAGCACCTTACTAGTGCTCCACGGGAGAGAAAAAGCCAGGATGTGGAGCCAACTAATGGCTTCACTTTTAAAATAGGCAGGCAAATCCTACTCCATTTCTCATCTAGAAAGAGAGAGAAAGAGCTACCTCAGAGAAATGAAGTAGTCGAATCATATCCAGGGGTTAGGTCCTCATATTGTGTATAGTCAAAATTATCTTTGACATGGTTGCCAGGGGCTGGAGGTAGGGGAAGATGGGGAGTTGTTTAATGGGTATAGTTTCAGTTTTGCAAAATGAAAAGGTTTTAGGGACCTGTTGCACAACAAAGTCAATATCCTTTACTGAACAGCGCACTTAAAAATGGTTAGGATGGTAACTTTTATGTGTTTTTTAACCACATTTTAAAATTTTTAAAAATGTTCCTCTTTGACTACAGTAAGTGCATATGGCTTGGTATATACAATCCTGTGCAGTAATTCTTCTGAGAACCACTGAGATAAAAGACAGGAACTCAAGGAATTCTGTATCAAATGTCTGGCCATTCAAATCCTTTATCTTTAGGGGAGCTGCTTAAACTCCCTGACAGGTAAGGGGAAGGATGAATGAAGAATTCTAGAGTATTCCCACTTTCCTGTAGGGTTTACTCTCCTCTGTTTTAGCGTTCACTCTCTATAGCTTTAATATACATAAAATCGATTTTGTCATTGGAACATTTATTGAGATGGTGGAATCCCTAAAAATCAGTTCATCCTTAAATTCATGAGAAGCCATACCCATGCCTGAGATTTACTGGTTTCTCTTCTATTCTCCCAGGCACCTGGGTACATCCTCCCTAAACATCTCTGACCTTAGTTCACACAGTAAGGTCAGGGTTTAGTCAGTACAATGAAAAATGAGCCAGCCAGGACACAGTCCTAACTCTGTGAACTCTGAACCAGCTCACTTCTCCCCTCTGAAACTTGGTTTCTCCATCTGCAAAATGAGGACATCTTAGGGCCCTTCCCAGCTTCCCACAGTGCAGGACAGTGACCTAAAGGAATATATGGACCACACCCACCATTCAGCACATAGGGCTTCCGTACAAGCTCTTTAGGCCTCTCCTCTATGTCCACCTCCATGGCCTTCACCTGCAGAGAACAGAGCCCTTGAGACCAGAAGGATCTTTGATGAGGGAAAGTTATAGACTCCTGCTTATCCCAACACAACTACTAACCCATAAGAATCCCTGCCCAAGGTTAGGTAGAAGTAGGTAACAATGAGAACTAATGCCCTGGAGGCTTTCTCTCTCTCTCTCTCTTTTTTTTTTTTCTTTTTCTTTTTGAAACAGAGTCTCATTCTGTTGCCCAGGTTCAAATGCAGTGGCACAATCTTGGTTGACTGCAACCTCCCCCCGGGTTCAAGTGATCTCCTGCCTCAGCCTCTCAAGTAGCTGGGATTACAATAGTGCGCCACCATGCCCAGCTAAATTTTGTGTTTTTAGTAGAGATGGGGTTTTGCCATGTTGGCCAGGCGGGTCTCAAACTCCTGGCCTCAAGTAATCCGTCTGTGCCTTTTACCCCCAACATAATCTTGGTGACAAGGACTTTGTGTTTTGTTCTCTATTAAATCCCCAGGGTGCTTAGGATGTGACATGTTCTCAATAAGTAGTTAACCTAATGAATGGGCTTCCCGAATGAATTTGTTCCATTGCCTTAGGCAATTTTCTTTTTATTCTTTCATGCCAGAGGAAAATGGCACTACCATTTCTTGAATAAATGTGAGGCTACAGCCACACAGTTAGATAGTCCCTAAGGCAAGGAATGTTATACCCATTTTATAGATAGGCAGAGAAAGATGAATTGCTTGCTTTTCTTTTGGGAACCTGGATTCTTTTAATAGTTGTTGAAGCCTCCAGGGGGCCAGGCGGATCACTTGAGGCCCAGCCTGGCCAACATAGCGAAACCCTGCCTCTACTAAAACCACAAAAATCAGCCGGGTATGGTGGCACACGCTTATAATCCCAGCTATTTGGAACGCTGAGGTGGGATATCGCTTGAACCCGGGAAGGAGACTGCAGTCAGGGAAGCCTAGGGAAGCCTCAGACCAAGGATGATTGAATAACAAAGAAAAGGTGTAAGTAAAGATCTCCAACTCTTAGGGAGTACTAATTAGGAAAGTTAAGGGTAGAAAAAGATAAGTTAAGGAAAATACCGTTGAGATGCTAATGGGTTAATTTCAGAGAAAAAAAGACTGAGTAGAGGGGGTATGGGGAATGTGTGCTGGGGAGGGAGCGTGACGAAGGTCGTAAAGAGACCCTTGCTCACCGTCAGTTGAGCGTTCTGACTGTGGGGAGGTCGAAAACTCGGAAGGGCCTGAGGGAAGGAATGGGCAGTACCACGTTCTGACACCTAGGTCAGTATGGCGGGGGAAGAGTAAAGAAGACAAGGACCGAGACCCCGCCATGTCAGTACCTTTCTCTTACGGAGGGGCACCGCCCTGTTGGGGTCCACAGCCAACCCCATCTCGGCCAGGTTCTGCCGCACCGATTTAGCGTGGTCCCAGGCATGTCGGATGTGGGAGCTACCGGCAAAGAGAGACATCGCGGATCCGTCATCTCGCGGACCGTCCCGGCCGAGGCCCACGGCCACCCGGAACCCCAGCCCCCTCACCATTCGATCCGCGGCGCTGCCTTCCGTCGAGCATTCCGGTTCAGACGCTTTCGGTTGACACTGTAACCAAACTTCTGCCTCCGGGTTTTGCCCTTGGCCTTGGGCATCGCGCTGACCACCGCACCAGCAGCTCAAACACGCTGCCTCTCTCTCTCAGACCTCGTGTAACAAACTCCTTCCGGAAGGCGTGCACAAGGCTTTGCGGGCATTTGGGGAAATGTAGTCCTTTTGTAGCACTACCGTGCTGAGCACTACGACTCCCAGGATGCAACGAGCACTTGCGCCTGCGTACAAGGCTCAATCTATTCGTTTCCCCGCCCCTTTCATGACCTTCACCGGGAGGCTGAGCTCGGAGTCCCGATTTTCTCCTGCTGCTGTGGTCCGGACATGGCGACTCCCGGCCCTGTGATTCAGGAGGTCCCCTTTGAACCATCGAAGCCTCCAGTCATTGAGGGGCTTAGCCCCACTGTTTACAGGAATCCAGAGAGTTTCAAGGAAAAGTTCGTTCGCAAGACCCGCGAGAACCCGGTGGTACCCATAGGTAAGTGGGTGCGGTAGGAACTGCACAAGGAGAGGACAGTGATGTCGGAGGGAAGGAAGTAGACAAGGACCAGAGCGCTAGCGGGGAGCGGAAGGAGAGCGGACTAGAGAAGAGACGAGGGGGCGGGGCGGTGAGGGGCGAAACTGATTGGAGCGGGAGCAGCGGGCTTAGGGGGCGGGATTTGGGGCCTAAGATTGGGAGGACTCTGTAACTAGGAAGACCTCGACGCGACCTACCTTCGCCGCCCTCCCTCCGCTGTGATCCAGAGATCTTGGCTTTGGGGAAGCGAGACCCAAAGCGGGGAATGACCTGCGGGACCCGACCTGCTATTTCCCAGTTGCTTTGTCCCCTCCTCAGGTTGCCTGGCCACGGCGGCCGCCCTCACCTACGGCCTCTACTCCTTCCACCGGGGCAACAGCCAGCGCTCTCAGCTCATGATGCGCACCCGGATCGCCGCCCAGGGTTTCACGGTCGCAGCCATCTTGCTGGGTCTAGCTGTCACCGCTATGAAGTCTCGACCCTAAGCCCAGGGTCTGGCCTTGAAAGCTCCGCAGAAATGATTGCAAAACCCAGGGAGCAACCACTGGCCCTACCGTGGGACTTACTCCCTCCTCTCCTTTGAGAGGCCCATGTGTCGCTGGGGGAGGAAGTGACCCTTTGGGTAACTGTAACTGAAAGTTTTTTCAAAAATCCTAGATGCTGTTGTTTGAATGTTACATACTTCTATTTGTGCCACATCTCCCCTCCACTCCCCTGCTTAATAAACTCTAAAAATCCACTTGTATTTAATTCAGTATCATCCCCATGGTTTTTGGTCTTTGATTTTGGAGGAAACGGACTTTGGAGTGGTGCTTAGAAATCGTGTAGTCTAGTGATTCCCGAACTTTCCTAGTAACAGCCACCCAGGGCACTTTGAAAGCAGAGATTTGGCCAGGCGCAGTGGCTCACACCTGTAATCCCAGCACTCTGGGAGGCCGAAGCGAGCGGATCACCTGAGGTCAAGAGTTCAAGACCAGCCTGACCAACATGGAGAAACCCCATCTCTACTAAAAATACAAAATTAGCTGGGCGTGGTGTTGCATGCCTGTAATCCCAGCTACTCGCGAGGCTGAGGCAGGAGAATCACTTGAACCCGGGAGGCGGAGGTTGCGGTGAGCTGAGATCGTGCCATTGCACTTCAGCCTGGGCAACAAGAGCAAAACTCCATCTCAAAAAAAAAAAAAAAAAAGAATCTCAAGGTCACTCCTTGAGATTCTAGTTCAGTGGGCCTAGAGTAATGCCATTTAAAAATACTGGTCTAGCCAGCAGTTTTTCAAACTTTCAGTAGGACAACCTTCCTTCAGATGAGGCCTCCCATAGTCGGGTCAGAGGCAGAGGGTTCTGCCCTCCACTCCACATAACCTCCTCACCCTGCTCCCACCTCCCTAGAGTCTATGGGGCTCCACTGATCTAGACCATCTGGTTCTTTTTTTGAGACGAGTCTCACTGTGTCAGCCAGGCTGGAGTGCAGTGGCACAATCTCGGCTCACTGCAACCTCCGCCTCCCGGGCTCAAGCAATTCTCCTGCCTCAGCCTCCCGAGTAGCTGGGATTACAGGTGTGTGCCACCACGCCCGGCTAATTTTTGTATTTTGTATTTTTAGTAGAATACTAAAACAACATGGTTTTACCATGTTGGCCAGGCTGGTCTTGAACTCCTGACCTCAGGTAATCCCCCCGCCTCGGCCTCCCAAAGTGCTGGGATTACAGACGTCAGCCACCACGCCCAGCCTAGACCATCTGGTTCTTGACACAGTATAGAAGAGGAAACAGGCTCAGAGAAGCAATCTGGTACAGTGGGAAGAACACAGTCCCGAAGCTCTCCAGAGATTTGTGTACATAGTGTTTGAGGGTTCTGGAAGAGGAGGCTGAGGACCTGAGCACACTCTAGAAGAGAGGTGACCTGTTAGTTCCTCCTTCATGTAGTTTCAAACAAGTATTCCTGGTCTGTGGTCAGCGCTCCTCAAATGTTGGATTTGAGGACCTGCGCTCTTCCCGAGTGATTCTGCTGTTTTCAACACCAGCTTCAAGCTGGCAGAAGAAAAAAGGGAGTGAAGACACACCCCTTCTTGAACCCCCCCAACAGTCTAGATCTCAGAGTGGAGGGCTGTACTAGGGCCACTAAGTTTCTTGCCTCCACCATGTTCTCTCAGCTTTGAGGCAGAGATGATAGGTGTAGAGCAGTGCACTGTGGTGACCCTTGGCCTCCAGATACAAGACAAGGACATGGAGTGGTGAGGACTGTGACACCTTTAAAGAGGATGACCACTGTTTGTAAGTGTTGGTGTCATGGTGTCCCCCTCCAAAAATGTTGAAGTCCTTTTAGTGCCTTAGAATTTGACCTTAGGCTGGGTGCTATGGTTCATCCCTGTAATCCCAGCACTTTGGGAGGCCAAAGTGGATAAATTGCTTGAGCCCAGGAGTTTGCCCAGCCTGGGTGACATGGCAAAGCCCCGTCTCTACTAAAAATACAAAGATTAGCCAAATGTGGTGGCACGTGCCTGTAGTCCCAGCTACCTGAGAGGCTGAGGTGGAAGGATCGCCTGACCCAAGGAAGTTGAGGCTGCAGTGAGCCGAGATTGCACCACTGCACTCCAGCCTCAGTGACAAAGCGAGACCCTGTTTGAGAAAAAAAAACAAAAAACGAAGATTTGGCCACAAAGACAGACATACCTAGAAGGCAGTGTGCAAACAGCCATCTGATGGGGGCAGGATTGGGGTGATGCGTCTGCCAGCTAAGGGATGCCTGAGGCCACCAGAAGCCAGAAGCAGGTGGAACAGACCCTTCCCCAGCTCCTTCAGAGGGAGCATGGCTCTGCCACAGCTTGATTTCAGATTTCTGGCCTCAAGAACTATGAGACAATAAATTTCTGTTCTAAGCCAGCTAGTTCATATACCTTCTTACAGAAGCCCTAGGAAGCGAATATTTACTGGCAATTACTCAAATCTTTTTAAACATCATGCAGGTCATGAACGTCCTGTTTGCAAACTCTGCTGAAGGGGAAGAAGGTGTGATCACTGGTTGTTTATCCAAAATCCAAGATGGGCCCAGTTGAAGGAGGAAGCGAAATACACAGGGCAGTGGACCCTCCACATCCAGAAGGTCCCAGCCAACCCTAAGGAAGGGAGTCTCATGGGTCTTCAGGGCTCTTACCCAGGCTTAGGAGGAAGCTACCACCAGGAACCTCTGGTCTCGCTTTTCCCTCCCACTACAAGCCACTTCCCCTCTGGGAACCTTGGTGTCCTTGGCTATATGATGAGAATAACAGAATTTACCTCACAGACTTGTTAAAGGATCGAGGTTACAAAAGCATTCTGCGAGAGGCTGTCTTTCCTCCTGGAGGTGGAGGCAACAGACATGGAGAGCTTGGGGCTCCCACTTGGCTGGGAAATGGGGGAACATTCTCCCTTCTCTCAAGGTCATGAAGCTGGGAAAGTTCTAAGCACAAACCGAGCCCTGACACCAGTTGTGGCTTCCAGAGAAGTGAGAATGATAATAAATAAGTGTAAAAAGAGTTAACAACACACCCTTTAAGCCAAGAAAAAAAATACATCAGGAGGGACAGTCACAATTGAGTAGACTGAGAGGAGGCGTGAGGGGCTGGACCAGAGGGCCAGGAGGGAGCGAGGCGTGACGGGGTGAGGGTCCCCCTCCCAGCGCCTGGAGATGGGGAGGAGTGGAATAGGCTGTGGGTAGCAGCTGCTGCGAGTCTCCACCCCGACCAAAGCAGCTGCTCCTCCTGTGCCCAGGCCCGGCCCATGCTCTGTGGCCATGCACCTAGCAGGCACCTAGCGGGACAGTGGCGTCTGCTTCAGGGACATGAGCACCGAGCGCAGGCGGGACACATCTTTGCACTGCTTGCTGCTCTTGGGGTTGAAGTCACATAGCTGGGCCACCTTCTCCCACTCTGTGCCTGGGGTCTCCTCCTTGGATTCCTTCACGAAAGCCTCCTCGGATGCCCTGCAGGTGGAGATAGGACGGGCTTTTATAGCAGTCTGCTTTCCCCCAGCCTTGCCCTTGAGCAAAGCTGCTTTGCCCAGCCTACTCTGGGGCACTGTGTCCTCCCCAGCCTTGTGCCCCCCTGACTTCAGAGGAGGGCAGCCTTGGCGCAGGAGGAAGCCTAGCTTGGTCCTGCCTCAGGACCTTGGCACTTGCTATCACCTCTTCCTGGAACACACTTCTCCCAGACCTGCTCCTGGCTTGCTGCTTCTTGTCATTCAGGTCTCAGTGTGGGCCTCACCTCCTCAGAAAGTCTTCCCAGCCTAGGCACCCTCTGTTCATTACTTCCCCATCGGGAGTTCCCAACCTGGGGTTCCTGACACCTAAAGACCCTTGGAGGTCCTAGGACGACCTAATGCAGGACCTTAGCTATTTCACCATTTCCAAAAACTTGGCAGAAGTAGGACACTGACTAACCATCTAACAGAAGCACCTAGTTTAGCATTGCCTGAATGTTCTGTGTGAGGATTCTCCAGAAAGACTGTGGTCAAATACCTATGGAAAACCCAGCTAAAGAGGATCTTTACAGCAAGACTTTCAAAGCCTTTCATGTGCTGTGTGCGTCGTGACCCTCCAAGGTGTGTATGTGATGGAATCCACCACATCCCAAGCATCTTTCACTACAGAGCCCTTTGTAGCCCAGAACCACCACTGTCTCTGAGGAGCCACAGCCTGGGGCATGAATGCTCCACTGGAGTCTGCTTTTGGTTGGAATCAGGTTAGGATGAAAACTGGCGGTCCTTCATCAGAAGTTCTGGTTGACAGTCACAGAAGCCACTGACTAAGGGACAGTGGGGAAACAAGTAAATACAGTCTAGTGGACAAAATCTACACGTGGGACTCACTAACAGAAAGACAATAAGGGATTCTTAGGTGAGGAGAGCTGGGTCTATGTCCTGTTTGGCCAGCGAGGGTCGCTCACAAGTCCCTGGAAGCCCCCTCTCCATCTCAAGCAGGACCAGTTCTGCCGATGCCAGACACGACTGATGGCAGGAGCTCTCCATGGAAGAGCTGACCCCGGATCAGGTGACCTGGCCCCTCTCTAGGGATGCTGGCTGTATGCTCATTTCCTAGCCTGTAAAATGAGGATCATAGCTCTGCCCTACCAACTATTTCACTGGACTGAGAATTCAATGAGGTAGCAAGCAGGTCTGGAAAAAAGGAAAGTGCTGCGTGGAGCTGGGTGGCAAGTGGGGATGAGGGGAGCTATCCTCGGAGCTGTCCCTTCAGGGTCCAGAGGCTCCCCTCTGTCCTTGCAGCTCAAAGCGTCCATGGTCCAATGGCATCAGCATGACGACAGAGCCTGTCAGAAATGCAGACCCTTGGGCCTCCCCACAGTCCTGCTGAATCAGAATCGGGGTTTTCACCAGACCCCCTGGTAATTCATAGGCATGTGAAAGTTTGAGCCTGGGCGCAGTGGTTCACTCCTGTAATCCCATCACTTTGGGAGGCAGAGGCGGGTGGATCACTTGAGGTCAGGAGTTCGAGACCTGCCTGGCCAACACGGTGAAACCCCATCTCTACTAAAAAATACAAAAAATTAGCCGGGCATGGTGGCGAGCACCTGTAGTCCCAGCTACTCAGGAGGCCGAGGCAGAAGAATTGCTTGAGCCCAGGAGGCAGAGGTTGCAGTGAGCTGAGATCATGCCACTGCACTCCAGCCTGGGTGACAGAGCGAGACTCCGTCTTAAAAAAAAAAAGTTTGAGAAGCCCTGGTCTATACTCTCTCTTCAGGGCTCTCCTGGGTGCTCTCTGGGCCATTTCCTCAGGCTCAACAGAAGCATCGAGCCCCCTGTGGTATTCCACAGCACCCATGCCCATCTGACATCCCCATCCCTTGCTGGAAGCCTCCTGTGGCTCCCCACTGCCTTCTGGATCAAGTCTGAGCTCAGCCTTGGCACAACAGGCACTTTGCAACCAGCCCCAAGCCAACCACCTCCCAGCCTCAGCTCCCACCCATCCCCACCATCCCCACCATCCCCACCATCCCCACCATCCCCACCATCCCAGACTGTAGAGCTTCAGCCACTGCAGCCAGCTGGGCCTTTTCTCTCTGGATGCCTTGGCCCCAGCTGCTCCTCCCACCTTCTCTTCCCACCCTCCCTATCCAGCAAACTCCTTCTCACACTTGAAGGTCAGCTGAAGGTCTTGCATCTCTGAAGCCTGCCCAGGCTCCCCAGGCAGAGAGTGGCTTCCAGAGCTCACTGTGTCCTTCCACGAGGCCCTTATCACAACACACTCCAGACCATGAGCACGGTGCGGGGGGTGGCCTGTGGGTGTCTTACCAATCTGGCACAAGGCCAGTGCCAAAGAGTACTAAATGAGGGAGAGTGGAAGGAAGCAGATGAAGGCTCTGGTGTGCTCTGTGCCCTGTGAGAGGAGGCTTAGCCTCGACACATGACGGGCTGCCAGGGCACACCTAGAGTGAAGAACAGCAAGTACCTTCTCTTCAGCTCCACAATCCCCACCGCCACCCTCCAGGATGTCTCTACCAACTGATGTTGGCACGAGATAAAACCTGTTTGCCAACCCTGGTCTTGATTACTCATCACACCAAGTAGACCCCAAACCTGAAACATGTGAGGGGGCCTGTGGTGGTCTGGGCAGGGGCTGATGGCCAAAGTCAGTGCACTGGGGCAGGAGGAAGAGATGGATGTCACAAAGGAGCAGCTCTTGTCCTTTACATGCCTCCAGCATCCCATGCTCAGTGTCTGTTTTGTTGAATAAAAGACCCCTTCAGCTGGGTGTGGTGGCTCATGCCTGTAATCCCAGCACTTTGGGAGGCCGAGGTGGGTGGATCACCTGAGGTCAGGAGTTCGAGACCAGCCTGGCCGACATGGTGAAACCCCGTCTCTACTAAAAATACAAAAGTTAGCCGGGCGTGGTGGCATGTGCCTATAATCTCAGCTACTCGGGAGGCTGAGGCAGGAGAATCGCTTGAACCCAGGAGGTGGAGGTCGCAGTGAGCCGAGATCGCAGCACTGCACTCCATCCTGAACAGCAGGAGCGAAACTCCATCTCAAAAAACAAAAAACCCTTCACCCCACACACCCACCAAGAGACATCACAGAGGGAGGGAGTTGGGGTGCTCTGCCATTTGCCCCTCCCACATGGGAATGAGTGGCAAGCACATTCCTTTCTCTGCCTTTATCCTGCAAGGCTCTGATTTAGCCAAGCAGCCTCCACTTCACTGGAGGGAGGGAGGTGGTTGGTGCCTGCACCCACCAGGGCATTTGCCTCCTGTTCTGACCATTGCTCCGAGCCCAGCCACACTCATTTATATCCCACAAGCAGGAAACTCAAGAAACTGTGGTGGCCATTCCCTCTCTAGCTCCCCCAACAGAGAAGCAAAACAGACACGTACACGTAGCCGATGATATCAGCATCTGGCTGCTGGTAGAATGCTTTGTCAGCGATCCTTGAGGGAAAGGTTGAGGGAAGGGGTTAGGTGGGGGAAGACAGATGGCAAGACAGACAGGCAGGCAGAAGGTTAGAGAGAGAGAGAGAGACAGCATTAGTACCTCCAGTGGGAGAAATGTTAGGAAGCATAGTTCTGGAAGGCTCAGCAACGACCCACAGCCCCAAACAGGAGAATGCGGACCTTCACCCTGGCCCCAGCACCTTCTCTAAAATTCATCCCTGATCATGTTACTCCTGTTCAAACACCTTCAGTGGCTCCCCACTGCCCATGTCACGGCCCAACTCATCAGCCAAGGCCCTTACAATGTGAGTCCACAGGTTCCTGCCTTCTCTCCCACCGCTCCCTGGCCCCCCGTTGCCTAATACATCACATTTTTTTCTTCGTACCCAGGTCTAGAATGCCCCCCTACCTCCTGCCCTTTTTCCCCTTTTTTCCTCCTAGTCTTCCAAAGCCCAAGTCCCAAGACACAGAGGTCTCTCCCTGACCTGTTTCCTTGCTTCCATGGCCTTCGTGCAGAGGGCCCTACTGTATTTGAGCTTAGCTGAACATGTGTGTTTTTCTCCTCTGCACCCTTTGAGGACATAAGGCTGGGTCCTCCTTATCTCCATCTCCTCCGTGCCTACCCCAGAGCCTGGCATGCAGCAGTTCCCTAGACAGAAGGGTAGCTTTCCCAGAACAGGCCTTTCCCTTCCTGGAGGACCTTGTACCGTGAAGGACAGAGCCTCAAAGGCAGGGAGCACTGGGCAGTGTTCAGTCATGTCCCCACAGCCCCTCTCATGTCCCCACCCTCTCATGTCCCCACAGCTCCCTCATGTCTCCACCCCTTCATGTCCCCATGGCCCCCTCATGTCCCCACGGCCCCCTCATGTCCCCATGGCCCCCTCATGTCCCCATGGCCCCCTCATGTCCCCATAGCCCCCCTCATGTCCCCACGGCCCCCTCATGTCCCCATGGCCCCCTCATGTCCCCATAGCCCCCCTCATGTCCCCACGGCCCCCTCATGTCCCCATGGCCCCCTCATGTCCCCATAGCCCCCCTCATGTCCCCACGGCCCCCTCATGTCCCCATGGCCCCCTCATGTCCCCATAGCCCCCCTCATGTCCCCACGGCCCCCTCATGTCCCCACCCCTTCATGTCCCCATGGCCCCCTCATGTCCCTACAGCCCTCTCACCGGTTGTTGATCTTGTTCTTCTCTACTTGTTCACTCTGGCGCTGGTTCCACTCCTCCAGGTCCTTCTTGGCCTTCTCCCGCCATTCCTGTTCTGTGACCTTAGACGCAGCATCTAGGACCCCACAAGAGAGTGGCTGCTTTCCAGCCGGGATGCACAGGCCCGGCCGCGCTCCTCCCCTGGCCCCTGCCAGGCTCCTCCCCTGGCCCCTGCCAGGCAGCCACAGGGCCGCACCGGCCCAGTCCCACATTAAGGCATGCGGGGTCCCATGCACTCTGAGGACTCCCCACACTCCACCCCACACACAGCCCACCCAGCCAACCCCGCCTCAGCCCCGCCCTCACCCAGCTCTTGCAGCCGTTTCCTCTGCTCCTCTCGCCACTTGCGGATGCTCTCAGGCTCCTGGGTCAGCCTGTCAGCCTGGGCAATGGCTGCGTAGCCATCAGCAGGACCGTTGGCCTCCTAGAACACAAACACGCAGCAGTCTATCCAGCCAGCACACCTGCCCTGCTGTCTCTGCTGCCCCTGCTGGGGACCCACTCACGTCTGGATAACTCAGCCTCAAACAACCTCATACCCACCGTCTCTGGTGACTACACCTATCTTTGCACTTGCTGTTCCCTCTGTCAGCAACACTCCGCCACCTGTGTGACTGCGGGCAAGTTACTCACCCTATCTGTGCCTGATCATTGCCTCCGGCCCAGTCATAGGTTTTGATACCCCCGAAGCAGAAGACTCAAGAAAGCGTGTGCCAGCCACTTTCTTTGTCATAAAATGGGCTAAATAACAGTATGCACTCTGACGGGAGGACATAAGGATGAAATGAGTTAAAAATTATAAAGAATGTCGGGCGCGGTGGCTCACGCCTGTAATCCCAACACTTTGGGAGGTCGAGGCGGCGAATCACCTGAGGTTGGGAGTTCGAGACCAGCCTGACCAACACGGAGAAATCCCGACTCTACTAAAAATACAAAAAATCAGCCAGGCGTGGTGGTGCATGCCTGTAATCCCAGCTACTCCGGAGGCTGAGGCAGGAGAATCACTTGAACCCGGGAGGCAGAGGTTGCAGTGAGCCGAGATCACACCATTGCACTCCAGCCTGGGCAACAAGAGCAAAACCCCGTCTCAAAAAATAAACAAATAAAAATAAAAAATAAAAATACTGCTTGGCACAGTGAGTCCCTTGTGTTACCGTCATTAAAATCACTCTCAATGGTGGTTGTATTAACTCCTAACACTGAGTCCAAAACGACCTCAAGACCTCACTTTTTTTTTTGAGATGGAGCGTCCCTCTGTTTCCCAGGCTGGAGTGCGATGGTGCAATGTTGCTTCACTGCAATCTCTGCCTCCCAGGTTCGAGCGATTTTCCTACCTCAGCCTCCTGAGTAGCTGGGATTACAGGCACACGTCACGACGCCCGGCTAATTTTTTGTAGTTTTAGTAGAGACGGGGTTTCTCCATGCTGATCTCGAACTCCCGACCTCAGGTGATCCACCGGCCTCGGCCTCCCCAAGTGCTGGGATTACAGGCTTGAGCCACCGTGCACAGCCCAAAAGGACCTTACTTTATAATGTGTTTGTCTGTCTCTGCCATCAGAATGTCATCTCTGTCCATTTCACTGCTATGTCCCCAGAGCCCAGCACAGTGCCTGGCCCAGCAGATGCTCAGTAGATGTTTGTTGAGTAGAGAAGCATCCCTGAGATATGCAGCATGATCATAGCTCAGATCACACCATGGGGAAGAACTTGGACTCTGCAGCCAGGCTGTCTCGGTTCAGACGCCACCTCTGATACCATGAAATGTTTGTAAGGCCTGGGAGAAATTGCTTAACCTTGCCTGACTTTTGTTTTCTCATTTGAAAAATGGGGCTGGGCATGGTAGCTCATGCCTATAATCCCAGTACTTCGGGAGGCCAAGGCAGGAGGATCACTTGAGGCCAGGAGTTTAAGACCAGCCTGGGCAACACAGCAAGAATCTGTCACTATTTTCAAAAAAGTTTTTTTAATTATGGAAAAAAAGGCCAGGCACGGTGGCTCACGCCTGTAATTCCAGCACTTTGGGAGGCCGAAGCGGGCAGATCACTTGAGGCCAGGAGTTTGAGACCAGCCTGGCCAACATGGCGAAACCCCATCTCTACTAAAACTACAAAAAATTAGCCAGGTGTAATGGCTGCTTAGGAGGCTGGGACTTGGGAGAATCGCTTGAGCCTGGGAGGCGAAGGTTGCAGTGAGCAGAGATCGTGCCACTGCACTCCAGCCTGGGCCACAGAGTGAGACTTGGTCTCAAAAAAAAAAAAAGAAAGAAAAATGGGAATAGACCGGGCACAGTGACTCACACCTGTAATCCCAGCACTTTGGGAGGCCAAGGTGGGTGCATCACATGAGGTCAGGAGTTCGAGACCAGCCTGACCAACATGGTGAAACGCCATCTCTACTAAAAACACAAAATTAGCTGGGTTTGGTGGCCCACACCTGTAATCCCAGCTACTTGGGAGGCTGAGGCACAAGAATCACTTGAATTCGGCGCGGGGCAGGGGAGGCTGCAGTGAGCCAAGATCACACCATCGCACTCCAGCCTGGGCAATAAAAGTGAGACTCTATCTCAAAAAAAAAAAAAAAAGAAAGAAAGAAAGAAAGAAAAAAAGAAAAAAAAAGGAATAATATTAAGAACACCTCTAAGAGCTGTTATGATTTAATACTATAATATTTGTGAGATATTTAGAAGAGTGCTTGGTGTGGAGTGATGGCTCAGTGAATAGTAGCTAGAATTACTACTATTATTATTCATTCCCATTTTACAAGGGAGGAAACTGAGGCCCAGAGACATGGCACAACGTAGTGGCAGAGCCAGGACTAGAGTCCAGGTCCCTGACTCCCAGGCAGGGGCTCTGCTCACGTCTCCCCGCCCCTTGCCAGAGCTGGGGACCCAAAGCGCTGAGCACCGTGAGCTCTGCTCACAAGGGTGTGGCACCCTCTGGTCTGGCAAAGCCTTTCCAATCCAGGTCCAGCCACACCCGCTCTGGCACCCACGCCCTCCGCATTCCTGTCTGCAGGCATCCCACTCCAGCCGCCTGGTCTTTGTCTCCTGGCGCTTCTGGCCGGCAATAGTCTCCCCTCCCTCCTCCTTCAAGCACTTATCAAAACTTCCATGACTGCCTGCGTTGTTTGACATCTTCTCCACACAGGAGTGTCTGGCACACTCTCTGTCCTACGGCGCCCACCTATCCTCAGTGCCTGGCAGGTGCTCAGTAAGCAGTGGCTGAATGAGCAAAGACCCCTGGAGCCAGCAGGCACCCGGTTCAAGGAGGAGCTCTGGGAGAGGGAACACATAGATGGAACATCAGGGCTACAGTCTCCAGCTGCCTGGGGAGTGAGGGAAGGGCAGGCCAGGGCAGGCCAGGGCAGGGGTGCAGCCTGGCTCCTGGGATCGTCGGGGCAGCTGGGCGCCACCCTTACTCCTCTCCAGCACAACACTGCATTGCAATTCAGAGACTCTCTCCCAACATCCCAGTGGGCCCTTCTGGGGCCCTTATCCGGAGAACACAAGTTCACTGCTGCTCCTTTCTGGGAACAACGCTGCTCTGAGGCCAGGATACCAGGGACTCCTCCCAGCACCGCTGCCCAAACCTACAGAGCCTTCCATCTGCAGACAACTGCACTGTTACTTTGTGTATATGGGTTTATCCAGGTGCCCTATTTTATTTTCTTCCCAGCACTTACCTCTATCTGAAATGACTTGAGAGGTCAGAGAAGTTGGAAATAAAAATAAAAATACAATGAAGGCATCCATCTGACCACCACCCAATCCCCACTCCTTGAGCAAACATGTACTGAGCCCTTTCTCTGTGCCAGCCCATGTGGGTGTTTTGACAGGAATCCCAAACGTCACTTCACTTTTCATTCCCCAAACTTGCCCCACCCTCCGTCTGAGACAAAGGCACCACAATGCCCTTGTGGGGGAGGAGGAAGGGAAGGGAGGGTCATATCTGAGCACTGTCTTTAGGGTGACATCCACATGGCATCGAGACCTCAGCCTGTAGGTCTATCAGAAAGGGCAGTGGGGGCTGCCTCCTGCAATCGTCACTCGCTCGCCTTGTGTTGCACAGCATTTTCACAAAACCTCCTTTGCTTTCTTGGATTTTTGTTCCAGATGTTAAAATGAAAACAGCAACATTGAACAATTTCCCGAGGGTGCTGAGGCCCCAGCCTCCTGTTCGTCCTTGATTTCTCCTTCCTTCCCATCCCCCGTGCAAGTCATCAGCAGGGCCTGTCATCACAATCTCTAAAACTCTCCCTCCTGCCCTCACCGCCCCTGGCCTGGACCACTGCTGGTCTCTGCTTCCTGCAGCCCCATCTCCACAAAATGCCCGAATGACCTGTTTGGAGCCTAAATCCGATTTATCATGTCACACTTTAAAATATCCAAAGGCAGCCGGGCACGGTGGCTCGCGCCTATAATCCTAGCACTTTGGGAGGCTGAGGCAGGCAGATTGCCTGAGCTCAGGAGTTCGAGACCACCCTGGGCAACATGGTAAAACCCCATCTCTACTAAAATACAAAAATTAGCCAGGTGTGGTGGCGGACGCCTGTAATCCCAGCTACTCAGGAGGCTGAGGCAGGAGAATTGAACCCGGGAGATGGAGGTTGCAGTGAGCCGAGATCGTGCCACTGTACTCCAGCCTAGGTAACAGAGCGAGACTCTGTCTCACAAAATAAATAAATAAAAATAAAATAAAACATCTGAAGGCTCCCTATTATGGCTAGAACAAAATTCAAGTGATCTGGTCTCTCCCTGGGCCTCTGATTTCTGTCCTCTATTCTTGCACTCTTGCCACACTGGCCTTCATGCAAGCTCATCTTGTATCCCCTCAGAGACTCTGTCTGGAACATTCTTCCCCTAGAATCGAGGGTCTACAGCTTCCTAGGGCTTCCCCTGCCTCCTGATTGAGGCCTTGGCTTGTTTACCTGTTTATTATCTGTGTCCTCCCCCTTCCCTCCCTGCCATGAGGGCAGAGGCTGCCTGTTTCCATACAGCACCCAGCACCGGGAGGGCCTGGCTGCAGGAACCTTTCAAGAATACTGAATGAATTCATAGATGTTCAGGCTTGGGGACAGGGACGAGCAAGACACCTTCCAGGAAGTTGGGACAGGGAGTCCCTCACAAATGAGAACCATGGCTGGGGAAACGTGAACCTTGCTGGAACACAGTTCAGATAAAGAGAGTGGGGAAGGGAGGGCACCATTCTCGCCTGGGGACAGAGTACAGTAGGAGAGATGGGGAAGGGCATTTCAGGCCAAGAGCCAGCACGTGTAAGAATCACGTGGGCCTGGAGCCTTTGGGAAATGGATACACAGATGCTGCCAGATGTGGGAGAGGAGTGGTGAGGGGCCCTGAACAGGAGTCTCTTTTCATCTGTATCCTTCAGGGCCCGCCATCTCCATAAAGCCTGCCCTAATTTTTTTTTTTTTTTTTTTTTTTGAGGCACAGTCTCGCTCTGTCGCCCAGGCTGGAGTGCAGTGTCAGGATCTCGGCTCACTGCAACCTTGGCCTCCTGGGTTCAAGCGATTCTCCTGCCTCTGCCTCCCAAGTAGCTGGGATTACAGGCATCTGCCACCACACCTGGCTAATTTTTTTATTTTTAGTAGAGACGGGGTTTTGCCATGTTGGCCAGACTTGTGTCGAACTCCTGATCTCAGGTGATCCACCCGCCTCGGCCTCCCAAAGTGCTGGGATTACAAGCGTGAGCTACTGCGCCTGGCCAAGCCTGCCCTAAATTAAGACTCCAGAGAACTTGCATTTAAAGGGCTTTCTTTAATCTTCGCAACCCTACATGGTTGGTTTTTTGTTTTTTGGTGTTTTTTTGTTTTGTTTTGTTTTCTTTTTTGAGATGGAGTCTCGCTCTGTCACCCAGGCTGGAGTGCAGTGACGTGATCTCGGCCCACTGCAACCTCCGCCTCCCGGGTTCAAGCAATTCTCCTGCCTCAGCCTCCCCAGTAGCTGAGATTACAGGCGCCCACGACCATGCCTGGTTAATTTTTGTATTTTTAGTAGAGAAAGGGCTTCACCATCTTGTCCAGGCTGGTCTTGAACTCCTGACCTTGTGATCCACCCACCTCAGCCTCCCAAAGTGCTGGGATTACAGGCGTGAGCCACGGTGCCCGGCCTGTTTTTGTGTGTGTGTGTTTGTTTTGAGACAGAGTCTCACTCTGTTGTCCAGGCTGGAGTACAGTGGCGTGATCTCTGCTCGCTGAAACCTCCGCCTTTCCGGGTTTGAGAGATTCTCCTGTCTCAGCCTCACAGGTAGCTGGGATTACAGGTGGGCACCACCACACCCGGCTAATTTTTTATTTTTAGTAGAGACAGGGTTTCATCATGTTGTCCAGGCTGGTCTCAAACTCCTGGCCTCCTCTGCCTGCCTCAGCCTCCCAAAGTGCTGGGATTACAGGCATGAGCCACCACGCCCAGCCAAGTTTTATTCTTTTTGTTTCACAAGTAGGTAAACTCTATCTCCAAAGAGCCAAGGTCACCCAGCCAGGAAGTGGCAGAACCAGGATTCAAACTGAATTGCTGGGTGTGACTCGCCACATAGTAGCTAATAGGGCCCAAAGTCACTTCTGTGACTCATAGCTTGTGTGCCTGCTTGTCTTCCTCTCAAGACAAGACTAGAGACTGGGTCCCCAGCTCCGGTTGCCCCCAGGTCTCATGGCCCGCCTTCCTCTGGGACGCACCCGCACACGCCACCCTCCGCTCACCTAGGGGCTGGGTCAGGAATTTGTGAGAAGCGTCCGGGGCTGCAGAGCACTTTCTTCCACAGCCCTTTGGGGCAGCGGAGTGGAGCCTCTAATTCTCATTTTACAAATGAGAAACCAGGCTCAGAGTAGTTAAGTGACTAGCCCACAGCCAGCCAGCTGGGAAAAAGCAGAAAGTGAAGTCCAGGTCTTCTGACTCCATCTAAACCTCCGCTGCAGCCTGCAGTCTGGGTGTGGGAACAGCCTTAAGGAAACTCAGCCCCCACGGTGTCCTGCCCCAGTCCCAAGGTGCCAAGCCTGGCCAAACCGGGCCCACATCTCCGCCACCTGCCACCAGCTGCAAGGCCCACTGATGCACTCTAGTGGGGGCTATGCAGGGCTCACCCGAAACCTTTGGCCTCTCCTGGCACGTCCCTTTGTGCAGCAGGTCCCGGGCTCCGGTGAACCCCGGAATGAGTGACCGACCCTCTGTGGCTTTGCACATGCTCTTCCCTTGGCCTTGGCCAAGGCCACCCACATCCCCCTGGGCAGCCTCAGAACCCCCTGCCAGTGTCCCCTCACACTTGCATTCCCTAACTTTAGTGCAGGCTCTGGCGCCTGATCCTGGATTCGAGTTTTACCTCTTACTAGCTACACAACTCGAGCGAGCTGTTAAACCTCCTGTTAAAACAGGAATAATGACAACCGACATCACAGGGAGTTGGGAGGACTCAGGGAGATCATGCACGTAAAGCCCTTGGCTGGTGCCTACACAGAGAAGAACTCAATCTGTTAGCTCCTAATGCTTCCCCAAAGCCAAGCCCTCACCTTCCTGGGCTCCCATTCACTTCTTTCACTTCTTTCCCTGTCTTCTATCAGAAGCGAGTTTGGGACCAGGCGCAGCGGCTCACACCTGTAATCCCAGCACTTTGGGAGGCTGAGCAGGAGGACTGCTTGAGCCCAGGAGCTCGAGACCAGCCTGGCCAATATAGCGAGACCACATCTCCATAAAAAAATTAAAAAATTAGCCAGGCATGGTGGCCCTCCCTGTAGTCCCAGCTATTCAGGAGGCTGAGGCAGGAGGATCACTTAAGCCCAAGACTCAAGGCTGCAGTGAGCCATGATCACACCACTGCACTCCAGTCTCAACTACAGAGCAAGACCCTGTCTCTCAAAAAAAAAAAAAAAAAAAGAAAAAGAAAAAGAAAAAAAAGAGAGCTCTTTGGAGACAAACTACCCAGTGGATTTGCCACCATATCCATTTATTCACTGCCCTAGCAGGTGTGTGGCCATAAAAGAATGTGCACTGACCAAATGAATAAACGACCAAACGTATAAACCAAATGAATAAACAAGTAGCTGGGTACACAGGGGCGTGGAGTGCACGGGACGAGCGCTGGACACTCCATCAGAGGGGCTGGGCTTTACATCCCCCTTCTGCCACTCACTGGACTCGCGACCTTTGAGAAGTCCCTTCCCTGGGCAGCTTGGCTTTCAAACCTGTTAAATGAGTGACAATATCCTACTACCGGTGGGAAGTGAGGCTTACGAGATGCTCTGGTAACACTCTGCAGCCCATAGAGGGCGTGTGCGTATGAGGGACAGCATGGCTGCTGTGGCCTGCTGTTCCGGCGTGGCAGGGCCCCACACCTGCTGGCCCTCCGTGCACCATGACCAGGAGAGCACAGTGGTGCTGCTGGCAGGCAAAGCCCCGAGAAGCAGTCACCACTCATTATTTCCGGGCTGCTCAGAACTTATTTTCCTGCCCCTGTCCCCACCCCTACCCTTGCCAGTGACAGTGAGTGTCACGGGCCACAGCTGGGCTCTGCTTTAATCACCTGAGCATCTCAGGGCGGAGATCAGCCATGGCCAGGAGGGTTGGCAACCAGGAGAGATCACCAGCGGCTAGAGCAATGTTCTGACCCCTCCCAAGCTCTGGAGAGAGAAAGGGGCAGGAATGGCCAGGACCAGAAGGCAGGAGGCGACAGTCAGGGCCAGGCTTGTCTCAGTCTAGCTCCCTAGAATCCCTCTCCTGAGGGGCCCCTCTGCTGGGCCCACCCGTGAGAGCCTCTGTGGACCCACACCAGCCCAGCGTGTGCTGCGACTCCAGGGATGGCCAAGAGGATGAGCCACATCCTTCTTTGGGATTGATCAGCTAAATCTAAGCTAAGCTGAGCTGCTGATTCCTCTAAGTAGCTAAAAGGAGGATGATGGGAGTATTAGGGGAAAGGAGAGAGGATCTGTGCAGAGGTGGGGAGGCGGAGTCCTGCAGGGCCCTTCTGTCCCTGCCCCTGGCTGTGCCAAATGGAACTGGAATAGTTGTGGGCAGGCTCGTCCTTAGGCTGTATTGGCAACTGGGTTTGTAGCTGGACCCGCTAGTGGTGCACGGGCTGCAGAAAAGAGGAAGAAAGGAAGCACAAAAGCTCTGTCCGGGATCCTTGAAAGTGTTGGGTGTGCACAGGCCAAGGTTTCTCCTCCCCCTGCAGGTGCAGGCCAGACCTGCTATGCTCAATCCTAAAGAGCTGGGGCTTTCCACCTGTGACCCAGGCGCTGTGGCCAGCCAGTTCCAGCAACAGAGTCGTAATGCAAAGCACACCGGGTCGGAGCCCAGGAGATGTAGGCAAGCTGGGGCTTTGCCACTAAGCTTCTGAGTGATTCAGCTCATCTGTGACCCTGCCCTGCCTGTAAAGATTCTAGGATGGCACTGATGTGATATGATTTACAAATAAACACACCTGCTGTGATTCTTAGTAACAGTGAGAATAAGAGTTCTCACTGAGATTGGAAAGGAGGCCCAGGGCTCCTCAGATTCACCCACGGCTCACCCAGGGCTGACAGGTCGGGAGGGAGAAGGCGGGGGGCCAAGTCAGTCAAACGGGGTGCACTCCAGAAGTGGCTGATTTCCTGGGTGACTTTGCATTCACCACTTCACCTCTCTGAGCTTCGTGATGCTAATCTTTAGGAAAGGTAAATGATCCAGCTCAGAGTGTTCTAGGTACTTTCTTTTTTGAGACAAAGTCTCGCTCTGTCGTCCAGGCTGGAGTGCAGTGTGCGATCTCAGCTCACTGCAACCTCTGCCTCTGGGTTCAAGCAGTTCTCCTGCCTCAGCCTCCTGAGTAGCTGGGATTACAGGCAACCACTACCCTGCCTAGCCAATTTTTGTATTTTTAGTAGAGACAGGGTTTCTCCATGTTGGCCAGGCTGGTCTTGAACTCCTGACCTCAAATGATCTACCCACCTCAGCCTCCCACTGCTGGGATTACAGGCGTGAGCCACTGTGCCCGGCCATGTTCTACATACTTCTGTGGTTCCAAGCATATCTCCAGCTCCAGGTGCACTTTAGGACACAGAACTGTGGGGTCAAGCAAAGTCCTGCAGAATGTGGCCAGAGAGCCTGGGCAGCCTAAGTCTTAATGATCTACCAAGCTGCACAGAAGCAAATCCTCATTCTTTGACTCCCTCGGGCCCAACTAGACATGAAGCTGCTGAAGTCCTAGAGATCGACTTTTCCAGCTTGCTGATAGTTGAGTAATTTTCCAGAAACAGGACTTGGCCAGTCTCCCTGCATAAGGTACCAGCCCATCCCTCTTACATAAGAAAATAAGTATTGTTTACTCCCCCAGAGGATCCAAGAAGCCAGCTCCTCCAGGGCGGGGCTCAGAAGATCCCACAGCCAAAGACCCCAGGATCAAGGGTCTTTGGCCCAGTCTGAGTGGGAATGAAGGCTCTGAGGGGAGGTTTAGCCCCACCAGGCATCTGGCTGGGGGGCCTAGGTGAGGACTATTGCATGCCTCTGTGGTCTGAGTTCCCTCAGAGTACTAAAATGGATTTGTGTGTATGCAAGGGGAAGAGAGTTAGGTGGGTGCGGACAGAAGCAGTCTTAACTAGAAATACTTACTAGGGTTTTCCTCTTTTTTTTTTTTTTTTTAAGACTGTCATGCCGGGCACGGTGGCTCGCCCGTGCCTGTAATCCCAGCACTTTGGGAGGCCGAGGTGGGTGGATCACTTGAAGGTCAGGAGTTCGAGACCAGCCTGGCCAACATGATGAAACGCCATCTCTACTAAAAATACAAAAGATTAGCTAGGCGTGGTGGCGGGTGCCTGTAATCCCAGCTACTCAGGAGGCTGAGGCAGGAGAATCACTTGAACTCAGGAGGCGGAGGTTGCAGGGAGCCGAGATCGTGCCATTGCACTCCAGCCTGGGCAATAAGAGCAAAACTCCATCTCAGGAAAAAAAAAAAAAAGACTCACCCAGGCTAAGTGTAGTAGTGTCATCATAGTCACTGCAGCCTGGACCTCCCCAGCTCAAGCTGTAATCCTCCCACCTAAGACTACTGAGTAGCTGGGACTATAGGCACACGCTATTGCCCCAGCTAATTTTTCATTTTTTGCAGAAATGGGGTCTTACTATGCTGCCCAGTTTGGTCTCAAACTCCTGGATTCACATGATCTTCTCACTTTGGCCTTCCAACATCTGGGATTACAGGCGTAAGCCGCCGTGCCCGGCTGGGTTTTCCTCCTTTTTTGCAGGATAAAAACACTTAAAGAATCTGTAAACAACCCAGTGAAAGTGAACGCCCTTTTCTTACCCCCATCCCACCCCACCCTTGGGGCTAACCACTGTTAACAGCTGGTACACATCCTTTCAGATATGTAGTGCAAACCTTTATTTTTATTTTTTTGAGATAGAGTTTTGCTCTTGTTGCCCAGGCTGGAGTGCAGTGGCGTGATCTCGGCTCACCGCAACCTCCCACTCCCGGATTCAAGCTATTCTCCTGCCTCAGCCTCCCAAGTAGTTAGGATTACAGGCATGCGCCACCACACCCAGCTAATTTTGTATTTTTAGTAGAGGTGCGGTTTCACCGTGTTAGCCAGGATGGTCTCAATCTTCCGACCTCATGATCCACCTGCCTTGGCCTCCAAAAGTGCTAGGGTTACAGGCATGAGCCACCACGCCCAGCCCAAACATATTTTTAAAATTTAAAAAAAAAAAAAAAAAAAAAAAGACCATACTGTGTATATTATTCTGCAAGCTGCTTTTTCCACTTAATATATTGTGGACATCTTTTCATGTCAATACAGGAAGATCTGATTGCCCTTTTTTTTTTTTTTTTTTTTTGAGACAGAGTTTCACTCTCATCTCCCAGGCTGGAGAGCAATGGCACAATCTCAGCTCACTGCAACCTCCACCTTCTGGGTTCAAGTGATTCTCCTGCCTCAGCCTCCCGAGTAGCTGGAATTACAGGCACCTGCCACAATGACTGGCTAATTTTCTGTATTTTTAGTAAAGACGGGGTTTCACTATGTTGGCCAGGCTGGTCTTGAACTCTGACCTCATGTGATCCACCCACCTCAGCCTCCCAAAGTGCTGGGATTACAGGCGTCAGCCACTGCACCCGGCCCTGATTGCCCTTTTTAACAACAGCCTGGTTTTCTAATCTATCTATTCAGTTCCCTGACGCTGGACACTTAGGTTGTCTCCAAATTGTCTGCCATTATAAATAACCCTGCAAAGAATCTGGGTGGCCTTGACCAATTATTTCCTTTGGGAAAATTCTGGAAGTGGAATCTCTGGATCAAAGGGCCTGCCCTGTGTGTGGAGATGGCCTGGGTTCTGCCTCCCGTCAGTGGTGAGGGAAGGCCTTGCACTGCCTTCATCTCATGCCGCTGTGGGCCACTTGACCTCTCCCTCCCAAAACCAGACATCACCATGGGCAACCTGAGGCTACTCCCCATCAATCTCAATCTCTAGTGGTTCTTATTCTTCTTCCCTGCCCTCTACATGACAAAAAAACATGCCAAAAACCTTTCTCTATGTTCCCACCCCAATGCATCCGACATAATGAACAGGAGAACCTGGAGCTGTAAGCCTACAACAATGAGGCTTTAGGTTACTGAGACCAGGGCTGTTGGTCCTTACCACTGCTGAGACAGAGCCTTGCTTACCTGAAACACATCTCCATTGACTGTGGTCCCCATGTCCTCAGAACCAGCTGGAAAGAGAACAAGGAGATAGCATTACTCACTGTTTAGCTTATAGCAAGCAGGAAATGGTCCTACATTAGCCCCTCAACCCAAACTCTGTGTACACCCGTGTATATATCGACCCACATGCAAACAGACATAATGGATATATATATAACTTAGGCTCAATCCCATCCCTGACTGTTTATAAAGCCTCTCACAGTCATTAGTACATTTTATTTTCACCACAGCCCTGCAATGAAATTGTTGTCAACCCATTTTACAGATACTCAAGCTGAGGCTCAGAGAGGCCATGCTCAAAATCACCCAGCCAGTAATAGCTCCTTACCTACCTGAAATCACCGACCCCTGGCCATGGCTGGGAATGGCCAGATTACCTGTGAAGCCTGTGCCTGGTGAGTAGGCTGAGCTGCTGTAAGCTCAGGGTGGGGGCTACACTGGATAAGGAAGAGAGGGGCCTACGCGTCTCTGCCTGTCCCTGAGGCGCCTTGAGCAACTGCTCCTCCTGGGTGAGCAGGAGTTGCAGTTCCCACCAGAAGCACCTGGCATATTTTTTCTCTTTGTGCCCCTCCCAGAAGGAATTAAGTTTGCCCTCAGCAGTGACTCCTGCCTGTCCCTTTCCTTGACATTTGATTAGTCACAAATTCCTGGGGCTTCTGCTACAACAGTGACATTCACAGTTGCCCTCCACTGTCTCCTGCAGCTCAGCCCCAGCCCAGGCCCTCGCCACCTTGCACCTGCACAACTGCTTTGCCCGCTAGGGGCAAACACCTGGGAAGACATAACTGTGTCTCTTTCTCTTCTCCTGTGTCTTTCCCAGAGACTTGCATGCACCTGTGACTTTGCAGGTGCTCAATAATTATTTGTTGAATAAACAAGTAAATAAATGCATGAAAGAAAGACAACGACTGCATGGCTTTTGCCCATTCACAGGCCCCCTTGACTCCAGCCTCTCCCATCCCTCTTTCAAACCGATTGCCAGGGCTGACAGTCTGTAAAACATGCACTTACCTGTGCCTCTCCTCTGACTCAAAATGTCATGAAAACAAACTCCAAAGAAATCCACTTCCCATGGACCACAGTGGCCTATAGCGCCTGCTCCTGCCTTGGGGACTTTGCAGGTGCTGTTCCCTCTGCCTGGAAGGCTGCTCCCTCACTCCCTTCAGCTTCTGCTCAAATGCTGCCTAATTAAAGGCCTCCCTGACCACACCCCCATCCACCCCTTGGGCACCCCTTCCTATTCCTCCTGCAGTATTAAGCGCACTTACTATAGCCTGCTGTGTTTATTTGTGTATGTGTTTATTATCTGTCTTCCCCCAACAAACAGACCCTCCATGAGGGTGTGGACTTGGTTTCATCCATGTTGAGGCCCACCTGCAACAGTCCCTGGCACATAACAGGGGCTCAATAAATATTTGCCAGATAAGTACATCTAACCCTGGAACATGAGGATCTCTACAATCTGGCCCTGCCCATTCCTGACTCACTTCCCACCAGCCCATCCCACAAACCCTAAATTCTGGTTTCCTCCTTCTCCAAACACACCACCCTCATCCCCATGCTTTCTTCCTGCTTCCCTCTCTAAAGAACGCTTTTTTGGGCCGGGCGTGGTGGCTTATGCCTGTAATCCCAGCACTTTGGGAGGCTGAGGTGGGCGGATCATGAAGTCAGGAGATCGAGACCATCCTGGCTAACACGGTGAAACCCCGTCTCTACTAAAAATACAAAAAATTAGCCAGGCGTGGTGGCGGGCGCCTGTAGTCCCAGCTACTCGGGAGGCTGAGGCAGGAGCATGGTGTGAACCCGGGAGGCGGAGCTTGCAGTGAGCCGAGATCATGCCACTGCACTCCAGCCTGGGCGACAGAGCGAGACTCCGTCTCAAAAAAAAAAAAAAAAAAAGAATGCTTTTTTGGCTCCATTTATTCTCCAAGGTCCAGCTCATAAGTCACCTCCTCTGGGAAGCCCTCCTCTGCTTCCTTTACTTCCCTAGGCACTTACGGAAGGTCTCACTTCCGGGGTACCCCAGGATATCATACAGTATCCTGCGCCCTCTTGTGCAATTACTCATGACCCCCAGGGTCCGTGTGTACCCCCTTACCAGGCTCCGTGTCCTATTCAGCTCCTCAGGGCTCCAGCACAGAATGGGTGAGCAGTAACTATTGGCTAAATGGAAGTTGAATTGTTCTTTTGAGGCCTGCTGTTATCTGCAAGGCTCTCAGAAACTGCTGTGACTCCTAGCAAAAAGCCATGGAGGCCACATGAGGTTAATAGGCAGATGGACAAATAGCCCTTCACCAGCCAGAGAGGGCTGTGAGCAGCGACAGTGTGTTTGGCCTGGGGACTCAAGGGAAGGGTACTTAATCCCATGGAAATAATCCCCGGGTGACATAAATCATAATTGACTTTGCTTTCAGAGTCAACCAGTGATTGATTCCAACCAGCTCTGTCAGCTGTCACCCCCATTCCTTCAGATAAGGCTTCTCCTGCATGGGTGTCCTGGCCCCTAAATCACAGTGGGACCAATAGCATTTCAGTGGCAGCATCTTCTGCAAAGGGGCTTCTTCTGCTGGGGTGTCTCCTCTAGCAGGGCCTCACGTTACCAGGGTCTATTCCCTGTGATGCCGGTCTGTACACTTGGCCTTCTCGAGAATTTGCACCACCCCACTCCGCCCTGACCAACCCCAGTCTCAGACCCCACATCTGCACACAGCTGCCCGGGGTCTACCCTGATCTTCAGAAAGTCTCTCTGCCTCAGCCTCGAGAGTGTTCCTCTGGACACGCAGTTTCGGCCTCCTTAAGAGTCCACACACACCCACACAGCATTCCAAGTACCTGTTCCCACAGGGCTCTCCACCCGCCCACTGCCCATCTACCACCGGGAGTCCACACTCACAGGCCGGCAGAACAGGACTGAGACAGAGACACGTCCCAGGGATAAACCCCTGAGTGTTTGCTTCCCTCAGCTGCCTGACCCATTTTGGAACAAGGGCAGAGAGGGTCCAGAACATTCCTGTGAGCTTACGAGGCCCAGCGGGGGAAATGGGCTTGCCCAGAACTGACAGGCAAGTCAGAGCCAGGCCTGGTGCTCAGAAAACTGGGTGTGAAAATGGAAACCTACCCAAGGCTGATGAATGGAAACAAAGTGTCCATCATCCAGATCACCCAGGGCCACAGATCCAGCCAGAGAGGAGGGGCTCCCTGTGGCTCCAGCACAGGCCTACACCAGATACGTCTTTCCCCAGGGGCAACTGAGCCCAGTGTCAGCACAGAGACTGCTAATCTGAGGACCCCAACATCTAAGAGAAGGTGCCTCAGAGGTACTGACTGGCGGCCGCTGCTAAGCCAGCTTTTGCCCAGCTCTCAGCAGGCCAGGGCGCTTTTTCTCTGCCTCATCCAGGCTCCTGGCACACATCCCTGGTCAGGGGAAGATTACCTGTTCAGCACTGCATAGGCTGAGAAGGTCAGATCAATTCTAGCCCATCTGGCCACCCACTGAGCCGCCATCCCTCAACACCTCCCTGCTCCCCCATCCGACTAAGGAGTGCAGCTGAGCCTTTGCAGAGTCAGCAGGTATGCGCCTGGGAGACCCTCAGAAGGCTGTATCCCGGCACCTCCCTGGAAGAAGCGAGCGTGTCATTGTTTCTCTCCCTGTCACCGCGGGTCTGAGGCCAATTTCTGCCCCACCCCTGCCAAGGACAGAACTTGCCATCCAGGCTGTAAGCCCCTGGAGCCCCACCATCCTGGGAGAGGCCACAACCTGCTCAGCTCCCTCAGGCATCTGGCTGCCCTCAGCCTGAATCCCATCTTCTCTCTCCTGAGGTTCTGACAATGGCTCCCCTCAGCAGGACCTCCCCACAAGGCCTCCCTCCTCTTCCCTGCACCCCTACCCCAACAGGCCCCAGTGAGCCAGACTTAGGAAAAGGGTGGTCTCACAGAGGTGTGGTCCAATGAATACTGGTGCATTAACTGGGGCAGGCATTTCTTAGGAATTCCCTGGGACAGGGCAGATTCTGTGTTGAGGTGCTGGAAGCTTCCACTTCAGAAGCCCTCCACTGCTGTCTCAGACAGGTGGCAAAAGACCCTGTGCTTCTCACCCCACATCCTATCTCCTCCCAGGGAGGTGACTGCTATAGAATTTTTTTTTTTTTTTTTTTTTTTTTTGAGACAGAGTCTCACTCTGCTGCCCAGGCTGGAGTACAGTGACATGATCACAGCACACTGCGACCTACCTACACCTCCCGGGCTCAAGCTATGCTCCTGCCTCAGCCTTCCCGAGTAGCTGGAACTACAACTACAGCTACATGCCACCATGCCTGGCTAATTTTTGTATGTTTTGTAGAGATGGGGTTTCACCATGTTGCCCAGGCTCCACAGCATTTGAAAGAGCATGGAGCCCAGAGTTGGGAGGCGTGGGATCAAGTCCTAGATCGGTCATTCCTGGCTGTGTGACTCTGGGCAAGATACTCAGATTCTCTGGGCCACCAGTTTCTTGCATGTTACAAAAGCCTGGTTACATTTCTCATATCAAGGAGATACAGAGTTGCTTCAAACTCCTCAGCCACAGGAACTGTCTTATTCATTTCTGTATCCCCAGCGTCCTGGCACACAGTAGGTGCTCAGTAAAGGTTGAATGGATACAAACATGACTGTGAAGAGCCTTGTAAACATCATTAACCAAAATACGTCTATATGTATATATGTCAGCACTTATTACAACAGGCCCATAAACCTCTCCAAAATGACATTAACAGGAAGTAAAACCTGTTTTGGATGTACCCATGAAGGTGATACCTACTTTTTTACTAAATATTTTACAAAATCATTCTTGCTAGCCAGAACCAGGGCAGAAACATCATTGATAAAGATGACCTCACAGGGACTTGGCCCCGAACACTGAGGTCTGAAGCCAATCTCAGTAAATCATAATAGCCCCGGACCACCTTTGGAAAACCATTAAGTCGACAACTACAAAACCCTGAAGGGCCCTACCGCATCTGACTGATGCCTCTTTGCGGCCCACACTCCGGTGTCTAACTCAGAGCCAGACACTTGGAAGGCAGTGTGGTCAGGTGGAGAGGGCTTCGAGTCTGACAGGAACAGGTTTAAATTCACGGCCAGGCGTGGTGACTCACACCTGTAATCCCAACACTTTAGGAGGCAGAGGTGGGAGGATTGCTTGAGCCCAGGAGCTCAAGACCAGCCTGGGCAACACAGCGAGACCCCATCTCAAAAAAAGGAAAAGAAAAAATATATATGTAAAAGAAAAAGAAACAGGTTTAAATTCTTGATCTGCCACTTACTAGTTATTTCAATAGCATACCCCCTTGAGCCTCAGTTTTACCATCTCTGAAATGGGTTCAATCACGTGTATGAAGTGATTAAATGTAACCAAGGCGCTTAGCCCAGCGACTGCCGAATGGCAGGTGGTCACCGGGGAAGGTTAGTGAGTTCCTGGAGCACCCAGGATCCTCTTTTTTCCCAGCGGCAGGAGAGAGCTAAGCCTGAGGGGCCAGGAGGGCTGTGTTCTGCCCACACCTGCACACTTAGCTGGGAGCCTGGGACACCCAGGCTATTAGGAGGCTCAGGAGGGACTCTCAAAACTGAGGTGGGGTTGGATTCCAGAGCCGGGCAGCGGGGAAGCTGGCCTGGGGATGAAATGTCATGACCGAATTCCTGTCCCGGGAGTCACCAGATCCACAGCCCCAGGCGAGGCCTCATCCCCAGCTCGGAAGTCCTACATGGAGATCTCCAAGAAGATTCTTCCCCACGTCCCCCAGCTCCTGCCCCGGGTGGCCTAGAGCAGGCTCTCTTCCCTGTGCCGCTGGGCCCCGGCCGGGGTCCCCCGGGCGCGCGCCCTGAGCCCCTCTCCAGGCCCCGCGCTGACTCACCCCCACTCGTGGGGCCCGGCTGCGCGGGGGCCGCATGGCTGCCAGCAGGTGCCCCGAAGCCCTCGTCGTTCTCTATGCCTGCAATCTCGCTCTCCTGCTGGGCCAGGAAGGCGGCCGCCGGGTCCTCCTCCGCCGCCTCCGGGGCCCCGCTCTCCGACGACGAGAAGAAGCCAAAGTCATCAGCCATTTTCCCCGCGCCTCCGCCGGAGCCTCCGCTGCGCTCGGCTCTGCCCGCGCCTGCCCCGCGCTGCGTCCGGCGGCCGCGACGCTGTCACCCGAGCCGCGGGGAGCCGGCGTCGGCGGGGACGGGCTTGGCGCGGACCGCACTTCCTCTCCGCCACCGGGCCCGGCTGGCTGTCACTGCGGTGCGGGCGCCGCGGCGGGAGGAGCGGAGCCGGAATGCGGTGACGTCACCGCGGGGGCGGGGCCGCAGGGCCGGGAGGTCGCCGAGCAGCGGCCGCAGGAGGGCGCCTCAGGACTGGGCGCAGCGCTGGGCCCGGGACCGGCGCGGCGCTTCCCTCCCTCCGCAGCGGCGCCCAGCTGCTCGCGTCGAGGACACCTGGGCTAGGCACTGCTCCCGCCCGGTCTGGAGGCGAAACGCAGGGCACAGAGTGGCCGTACCGTGCACAGAGCTGCGACAGGAGGCCAGCTCTGGCCTCGGGAGCGCAGACCTGGCTCCTGATTCATTCTGCAGAAGTTTCTTCTCCTAAGCTGGGATGTCATGCACCCCATTCTATGAGCCTCCGCCTCTGTAAGAAGAGGAAAATTGAGGCTGGGAAAGGCTGCCCCGCACCCTTTCATGCAAGTCCAGGTCCTTTCCCACTAGGCCGTGTTGTTTTGTGCATTTTTTTGTGTATCTCCCTTGAGGAGGCTTCAGTTCATACGATCAGAGTTTGGATGGCCAGCTGGGCCCCTTAAATGTCCTTAAGGTATGAACCAGCCTAAGAAAGGCAGACCTGGTTTACCCAGGCAGCCTGCCACTCTCCACGCTGCCCGCTGCCCTCTGTGAACAGGCTCTGAATGCCTCCTCCCTGCCTGCGCTTTGCCAAGCACCAGGACAGCAACGTTTTATAAAATCCAGCCATGGCCATGCGGAGATTACAATCCGGTGAGACCAACAGATGGCAAATGGCCTGTCAAAGCACTGTGTGTGAGGCGCTGTGACATTTAAGCACGGGGTACAGGGAGACGATGCGAAGAAACACCATGGGATTTGGGCTGTCTGCTATTTCTAATGTGGGACTTCAAAGGCAACTATGAAATATGGACTGGAAGAGAGAAAGGAAAGATGTGCCGCCAAGTTGGGGGTGGAAGTGGAGTTGGGGTGAAGGGACCTTCCAGGTTTTTTGTTTTTTTTCTTTTTAATTTTTTTATTTAGAGACAGGGCCTTGCTATATTAACTGGGCTGGTCTTGAACTGCTGGCCTCAGGGGATCCTCCTGCCTTGGTCTCCCAAAACACTGGGATTACATGTGTGAGCTACCAAGCCCAGCTGGAACTTTCAGTTTAATTGGTAACAACTTGAGCACCTTTTGATGTTACTGTTTTTTGGGGTTTTTTTATTGTTTTATTTAATTAAATTAATGTATTTATTTATTGCTGTTCATTTGCATGGTTTTGTTGTTGTTGTTTGTTTGTTTTTTGTTTTGAGACAGGATCTTACTCTTGCCCAGGCTAGAGTGTAGTGGTATGATTATAGTTCACTACAGCTTCAACTCCTGGGCTCAAGTGATCCTCTCATCCTCAGACTTCCAAGAGCTGGGATTACAGGCATGAGCCAACGCACCTGGCCTTTTTGATATTATTGTAAGTGGAAGTTTTATCTTCTTTTTTGATTGCGTATTGTTAATGCATAGAAATTTAACTGATTTTTGTGCATTGGCTTTGTATCCTGCTGCTTTGCTGAATTCATTTATTAGCTCTAACATTTTTTGTGTGTGGAATATTTAGGGTTTTCTGCAGATAAGAGCTTATTAGCCAGGTGCCATGGCTCATACCTGTAATCCCAGCACTTTGGGAGGTGGAAGTGGGTGGATAGATTGAGCCCAGGAGTTTGAGACCAGTCTGGACAACGTGGCAAAACCCCATCACTACTAAAACTACAAAAAATTAGCCAGACATGGTGGTATGGTGCCCGTAGTCCCAGTTACTCAGGAGGCCGAGGTGAGGGAATCACCTGAGCCCGGGAAGTCAAGGTTGCAGTGAGCTATGATTGTGTAAGAGGTGTGTGAATCAGAGCAAGTCTGTCATAAACAGGATCTGGGTAAAATGAGGCTGAAACCTACTGGGCTGCATTCCCAGACGGTTAGGGCATTCTAAATCACAGGATGAGATAGGAGGTCAGCACAAAATACAAGTCATAAAGACCTTGCTGATAACACAGTTTGCAGTGCTGGGCAAGGTGGCCCACGCCTGTAATCCCAGCACTTTGGGAGGCCAAGGTGGGTGGATTGTGAGGTCAGGAGTTTGCGACCAGCCTGGTCAATATAGTGAAACCCCATCTCTACTAAAAATACAAAAAATTAGCTGGGCATGGTGGCAGGTGCCTGTAATCCCAGCTACTTGGGAGGCTGAGGCAGGAGAATTGCTTGAACCTGGGAGGCGGAGGTTACAGTGAGCCGAGATCTCACCACTGCACTCCAGCCTGGGTGACAGTGCAAGGCTCAGTCTCAAAAAACAAACAAACCAACAAACAACAACAACAAAAACCAGGTTGCAGTAAAGGAGCCAGCCAAAACCCACCAAAACCAAAATGGTGACAAGAGTGACCTCTGGTCATCCTCACTCCGACCAGTGCCAGGACAGTTTACAAATGCCATGGCAACATCAGGAAGTTACCCTATATGGTCTAAAAAGGGAAGGCATGAATAATCCACCCCTTGTTTAGCATTTCATCAAGAAATAGCCATGAAAATATGCAACCAGCAGTCCTTGGGGCTGCTCTGTCTATGGAGTAGCCATTCTTCTATTCCTTTACTTTCTTTTTTTTTTTTTTTTGAGGCAGAGTCTCGCTCTGTTGCCCAGGCTGGAGTGCAGTGGCGCGATCTTGGCTCACTGCAAGCTCCACCTCCCGGGTTCACGCCATTCTCCTGCCTCCGCCTCACAAGTAGCTGGGACTACAGGCACCTGCCACCACGCTCAGCTAATTTTTTTTTTTTTTTTTTTTTGTATTTTTAGTAGAGACGGGGTTTCACCCTGTTAGCCAGGATGGTCTCGATCTCTTGACTTCGTGATCTGTCCACCTCGGCCTGCCAAAGTGCTGGGATTACAGGCGTGAGCCACCGTGCCCGGCCCCTCCTTTACTTTCTTTTTTTTTTTTTTTTTTAATTTATTTATTTTTATTGATCATTCTTGGGTGTTTCTCACAGAGGGGGATTTGGCAGGGTCATAGGACAATAGTGGAGGGAGGGTCAGCAGATAAACAAGTGAACAAAGGTCTCTGGTTTTCCTATGCAGAGGACCCTGCGGCCTACCGTAGTGTTTGTGTCCCTGGGTATTTGAGATTAGGGAGTGGTGATGACTCTTAACGAGCATGCTGCCTTCAAGCATCTGTATAACAAAGCACATCTTGCACCACCCTTAATCCATTTAACCCTGAGTGGACACAGCACATGTTTCAGAGAGCACAGAGTTGGGGGTAAGGTCACCGATCAACAGGATCACAAGGCAGAAGAATTTTTCCTAGTACAGAACAAAATGAAAAGTCTCCCGTGTCTACCTCCCTCTACACAGACATGGCAACCATCTGATCTCTCAATCCCTTCCCCGCCTTTCCCCCGCTTCTATTCCACAAAACCGCCATTGTCATCATGGCCCATTCCCAGTGAGCTGCCAGGTACACCTCCCAGACGGGGCAGTGGCCGGGCAGAGGGGCTCCTCACTTCCCAGTAGGGGCGGCCGGGCAGAGGCGCCCCTCATCTCCCGGACCGGGCGGCTGGCCGGGCGGGGGGCTGACCCCCCGACCTCCCTCCCGGACAGGGCGGTTGGCCTGGCGGGGGGCTGACGCCCCCACCTCCCTCCCGGACGGGGCGGCTGGCCGGGCAGAGGGGCTCCTCACTTCCCAGTAGGGGCGGCCGGGCAGAGGCGCCCCTCACCTCCCGGATGGGGCGGCCGTCCGGGCGGGGGGCTGACCCCCCCACCTCCCTCCCAGATGGGGCGGCTGGCCGGGCGGGGGGCTGACCCCCCCACCTCCTTCTCGGACGGGGCGGCTGGCCGGGCAGAGGGGCTCCTCACTTCCCAGTAGGGGCGGCCGGGCAGAGGCGCCCCTCACCTCCCGGACGGGGCGGCTGGCCAGGCAGGGGGCTGACCCCCCCACCTCCCTCCCGGATGGGGCGGCTGGCCGGGCAGAGGGGCTCCTCACTTCCCAGTAGGGGCGGCCGGGCAGAGGCGCCCCTCACCTCCCGGACGGGGCGGCTGGCCGGGCGGGGGGCTGACCCCCCCACCTCCCTCCCGGATGGGGCGGCTGGCCGGACAGAGGGGCTCCTCACTTCCCAGTAGGGGCGGCCGGGCAGAGGCGCCCCTCACCTCCCGGACGGGGCGGCTGACCGGGCGGGGGGCTGACCCCCCCACCTCCCTCCCGGATGGGGCGGCTGGCCGGGCAGAGGGGCTCCTCACTTCCCAGTAGGGGCGGCCGGGCAGAGGCGCCCCTCACCTCCTGGACGGGGCGGCTGGCCTGGCAGGGGGCTGACCCCCCCACCTCCCTCCCAGACGGGGTGGCTGGCCGGGCGGGGGGCTGAAACCCCCCACCTCCTTCCCGGACGGGGCGGCTGGCTGGGCAGAGGGGCTCCTCACTTCCCAGTAGGGGCGGCCAGGCAGAGGCGCCCCTCACCTCCCAGACGGGGCGGCTGGCCGGGCAGGGGGCTGACCCCCCCCCACCTCCCTCCCGGACGGGGTGGCTGGCCAGGCGGGGGGCTGACCCCCCACCTCCCTCCCGGACGGGGCGGCTGGCCGGGTTGGGGGCTGACCCCCCCCACCTCCCTCCCGGACGGGGCGGCTGGCCGGGCGGGGGGCTGACCCCCCACCTCCCTCCCGGACGGGGCGGCTGGCCTGGTGGGGGCTGACCCCCACCTCCCTCCTGGATGGGGTGGCTGCCGGGCAGAGACGCTCCTCACTTCCCAGACGGGCAGAGACGCTCCTCACTTCCCAGACGGGGTGGCTGCCGGGCGGAGGGGCTCCTCACTTCTCATATGGGGTGGTTGCCAGGCGGAGGGTCTCCTCACTTCTCAGACGGGGCGGCTGGGCAGAGACGCTCCTCACCTCCCAGATGGGGTCGCGGCCGGGTAGAGGCGCTCCTCACTTCCCAGACGGGGCGGCGGGGCAGAGGCGCTCCCCACATCTCAGACGATGGGCGGCTGGGCAGAGACGCTCCTCACTTCCTAGATGGGATGGTGGCCGGGAAGAGGCGCTCCTCACTTCCTAGATGGGATGGCGGCCGGGCAGAGACGCTCCTCACTTTCCAGACTGGGTAGGCAGGCAGAGGGGCTCCTCACGTCCCAGATGATGGGCGGCCAGGCAGAGACGCTCCTCACTTCCCAGACGGGGTGGCGGCCGGGCAGAGGCTGCAATCTCGGCACTTTGGGAGGCCAAGGCAGGCGGCATGCTTCGCCGGGTGGTCAGAGCTATTCGCCCATAGTCCGTAGCCCAGAGCCGGGGCTGCTCGGCTCTCCGTCCCGGGGGGCCGGGGCCGGGCTGGAGGCGTGCGAGCCTCTCATCGCCGCCTCCCAGCGTAGCCACCCAAGCCGCCGCCGCCGCCGCCACCTCCCTCCATGGCTGCGGCGCCGCCACCCGACCCTGCGGCACCGCCACCCGACCTACTTTCTTAATAAACTTGTTTTCGCTTTGCACCAAGGACTCACCCTGAATTCTTTCTTGCGTGAGATCCAAGAACCCTCTCTAGGGGTCTGGATTGGGACCCCTGTCCTGTAACAATCACACCACTGCGCTCCAGCCTGGGCAATGAGAGTGAGACCCTGTCTCTAAATAAATAAACAGCATCTGCAAACAGAGATACTTCTTACTTTCCAATCTGGGTTGCTTTTATTTCTTTTTCTTGCCTTATTTCCCTGGCTAGGACTTCCAGTACGATGTTGAATAGAAATACCAAAAGTGGGCATCCTTCTGCACAAGTTGTCCAAATCAAACTGGAGTCACTTATGCCAAACCCTAGCAAAATGGACTCAGGAGGCCATAAATGAGGGGCTCCCATGCACACATGCCTATGATAGAAAATATTACAAGGACTGTCTGAGGCTGGGCACGGTGGCTCATGCCTGTAATCCCAACACTTTGGGATGCTGAGATGGGCGGATCACCTGAGGTCTGGAGTTCAAGACCAACCTAACATGATGAAACCCCATCTCTACTAAAAATACAAAATTAGCTGGGTGTGGTGGCACACACCTGTAATCCCAGCTACTCAGGAGGCTAAGGCAGAAGAATCGTTTGAACCTGGGAGGCAGAGGTTGCAGTGAGCCGAGATTGCCCCATTGTACTCCAGCCTGGGCAACAAGAGTAAAACTCCGTCTCAAGAAAAAAAAAAAAAACCCAACAACAACAACAACAAAAAACAAGGATTGTCTGAAACCACAATCTTGCACAAAGGCCGTCACACCCATGCACAAAGAATATTTCTGCAAGGACGCCTGCCCAGCAATTGCCTGTTCGATCTTGGAATGATGCTACCCTCGTTATCAATCCTTGTAGCCAAGGATAATTTTTTCAAAACAACTTACGTAACCTTCCTCATTTTGCCTTTAAAACCCCTTTCCTTTCTTTTTCTCTCTGAGTGCCCCCCTCCATGGTTCACCATAGTACGTGTATTCCCTGGCATGCAACTGTAAACAAGAAAGTGTCACAGACAGGTCTCAATCAATTTAGAGGTTTATTTTGCCAAGGTTGCAGGCACACCCAAGAAGAAGAGACACAAGACACAGTATGATCTGTGGCATGCACTTTTTTCCGAAGAAGATTTTGAGGACTTCATTATTTAAAGGGGAAAAAGTGGGCAGGAGGAGAAAGAAAAAAGGGAAAAAAAAGGAAGGTAGACAAGTGAGATAAGCCATTGCATTCTTTTGAGGCTTTGATTAGAGCTCACTGAATCCATACGTTCCATGTGAAAAGGACAGGGTAGAGGGATAGTCAATTACATATTCATCTTGCACTCAGTAAATCTGTACATAAGATAAACAGAGAGTAGAGGAAGAGTTCAAATATGCATTTGTCTGACGGGCGTGGGGGGGATGATTTCTAGTCTCCTTTTGTCCTGCACCTGTGAAGATAAGCTGTTAATTTACATTGTCAGGGTGAGGGAGGCCACCTGGGGAGACATATGGCCTTCTATCTTATACCTATCTGTTTAGGAACAAAAGGAAAGGCAGTTTTTTTGTGTGGCTTAGTTTCCAAACTTAACTTTTCCTTTTGAGTAGTGAGTTTGAGGTCCTGAGATTTTATTTTCCTTTCACACAATCTGATATGGTTTGGCTGTGTCCCCTCCCAAATCTTATCTTGAATTCCCATATGTTGTAGGAGGGACCCGGTGGGAGGTAAATGAATCATGGAGGCAAGTCTTTCCCGTGCAGTTCTTGTGACAGTGAATAAGTCTTACAAGATCTGATGGTTTTATAAAGAGGAGTTCCCCTGCACAAGCTTTTCTCTCATTTTGCCTGCTGCCATCCATGTAAGACATTAGTTGCTCCTCCTTGCCTTCCACTATGATTGTGTACCTCCCCAGCCACTTGGAACTGTAAGTCCATTAAACCTCTTTCTTTTGTAAATTGCCCAGTCTCAGGAATGTCTTTGTCAGTAGCATGAAAATGGACTAATATACAATTTGTCATTCATTCCCAAGTAATCTCATTTTTTCTTAGAGCCACTCTCCCTGTCGTTATTTTAGGTTGACTCTCTACTTGCTCCTGATCCTAGTGGATGAGCTTTCAGTCTTCCACCATGGAGTATGATGTTTGCTGTGGATTTATTTTCTTTTCTTTTTTATAGAGCTGGGTCTCACTATGTTGCTCAAGCTGGTCTCAAACTACTGGGCTTAAGTGATCCTCCTGCCTCTGCCTCCCAAAAAGTGTTGGCATTATAGGTGTGAGCCACCATACCTGGCCAGATTTTTCATATATGGCTTTTGTTACATTATATAACTACCTTCTGTTCCTACTTTATTGACTGTTTTTATCATGAAAGGGTGTTGAATTTTGCCAAATGTTTTTTCTGCTCTATTGAGATGATCACATGGTTTTTTTTGTTTGTTTGTTTGTTTTTGAGATGGGGTCTCGCTCTGTCACCCAGGCTGGAGTGCAGTAGCACGATCTCAGCTCACTGCAAGCTCCGCCTCCTGGGTTCACGCCATTCTCCTGCCTCAGCCTCCCGAGTAGCTGGGGCTACAGGCACCCGCCACCACACCTGGCTAATTTTTTTGTATTTTTAGTAGAGACGGGGTTTCACTGTGTTAGCCAGGATGGTCTCGATCTCCTGACCTCGTGATCCGCCCACCTCGGCCTCCAAAAGTGCTGGGATTACAGGCGTGAGCCACCGTGCCCAGCCGTGTTTTTTAAATTAATTCAGTTAATGCAGTACATTACATTGATTGATTCATGTACGGTGAACCACCCTTGCATTCTGGGTATAAACCCCATTGGTCAAGGTACACAATCCTTTTATTGTGCTGTTGAATTCAGTTGCTAGTATTTTGCTGAGGATTTTTGCATCAATGTTCACAAGAGATAATGATCTATAGTTTTCTTTTCTACTAGTGTCTTCTTTTTTTCATGCTATTACTGGGACTTGTAGTGTCTTTATCTGGCTTTAGTATCAGCATAATGCTGGCATCATAGAAAGAGTTAGGAAGTGTTCTCTTCAATTTCTGTGAGAAGTTTGAGAAGAGTTGGTTCTTCTTTAAATGTTTAATGGAATTCACCAGTGAAGCCATTAGATCCTGGGCTTTTCTTTGTCAGGAGATTTTTGATTACCGATCCAATCTCACTAGTTATAGGTTTACTCAGATTTTCTATTTCTTTATGGTTTAGTCTTGATAGGTTTTTGTGTTTCTAGCAATTGTAATGGTGTGATCTCGGCTCACCACAACCTCCACCTCCCAGGTTCAAGCGATTCTCCCTCCTGCCTCAGCCTTCTGAGTAGCTGGGATTACAGGCATGTGCCACCACACCTGGCTAATTTTGTATTTTTAGTAGGGACAGGGTTGCTCCATGTTGGTCAGGCTGGTCTCACACTCCCAACCTCAGGTGATCCTCCTGCATCAGCCTCCTAAAGTGTTGGGATTATAGGCGTGAGCCACCACGCCCGGCCACAGTAGTCTTTTATAATCCTTATTATTCCTATGGAATCAGTAGCAATGTCCCCATTCTTGTATCTACTTTTAGTGATTTGAATCTTCTTTTTTCTTAGTTAGTTCATCTAGCTAAAGGTTTGTCAATTTTGTTGATCTTTTCAAAGAACCAACTTTCTTTTTTTAAATTTTTTATTATTATTCTTATTTATAGAGATGGAGTTTCACCATGTTGGCCAGGCTGATCTTGAACTCCTGGCCTCAAGTGATCTGCCCACCTCAGCCTCCCAAAGTGCTAGGATTACAGGTGTGAGCCATCATGCCCAGATGAAGAACCAACTTTCTATCCTCATAAATTATTTTTGCCCAGACTAGTGGAGTTTTATTCTATGGATGCACAGATTATTATTTGGCTGATGATTTAAAGCTAATTCCTATGCACATTTCTGGAATTCTTGCCCTCCCTAGCTCCCTCTTCTCAGTACTTTACCCTGCAAATCCTAGCCACTTCAACTTCCCCAAACTCCTATCTCTGTCTCTTGCCTCTGTGAGACTGCTGGACTCTGTTTGAGTTCCCCTTACCTTCCTAGCAGCTTAGAAATTCCTTCAGGCGGGCTGGGCACAGTGGCTCACGCCTGTAATCGCAGCACTTTGGGAGGCCGAGGTGGGCGGATCACCCGAGGTCGGGAGTTCGAGACCAGCCTGACCAACATGGAGAAACCCCGTCTCTACTAAAAATACAAAATTAGCCAGGTGTGGTGGCGCATGCCTGTAATCCCAGCTAGTCGGGAGGCTGAGGCAGGAGAATCGCTTGAACCCAGGAGGCGGAGGTTGCAGTGAGCTGAGATCACGCCATTGCACTCCAGCCTGGGCAACAAGAGCGAAACTCCATCTCAAAAAAAAAAAAAAGAAAAGAAAAAAGAAATTCCTTCAGGCAGAAAGCGTGGTGTTCTGCTGTGAGCAGATCTAAGCTAACCTACCTCCAAAGGCCAAGGGAGCTGAGAGGCTGAAGAAAGAGGTTGACAAATCCAGTTTATCAGAAAGAAACATTTAATAGAGACTTACAAACAAAAGCCTTGTCTTAGACAGCCACACGGCAGTGGATCTCTGCAACTGCCATCCGGAAAGTATCCTTTTTATAGCAGGATTTTAGCCTCAGACCTCTTGTGAAACTCCTGACCACTGGGGAAGTTAAATAAGCTCTTTTTTTTTTTTTTTTTTTTTAAGAGACAGGGTCTCACTGTGTTGCCCAGGCTGATCGCAAATTCCTGGGCTCAAGCGATCCTCCCACCTCAGTCTCCCAAAGTGCTGGGATTAAGCCACTGCAAGCCAGCCTAGATAAACATCCTTATGAGAGGTTGTCTCTGGTTACAGGCACTGTTTCTTTGCAAGGGGTTATCTCCATTACAGGCATTGTTTCCTGACTTTGCTGCAGGACTGCCTCAGTATATGCACTAGTCAAACATGGGTCATTATGGTGGTTTCCCTTCAAGATAGTGTTACTCTTGCCAGGCAACAGGCTGTTTTCCTACACCTGGAAAATCACAGGGTTCACCCTGTTTGTTTCTCTTCTCTCAGGGATCACAGCCCTGTGCTGCCCATCGCCAATGTCTAAAAACAGGGCCAGGCACGGTGGCTCACACCTGTAATCCCAGAACTTTGGGAGGCCAAGGCGGGTGGATCACCTGAGGTAAGGAGTTCGAGACCAGCCTGGCCAACGTGGTGAAACCTTGTCTCTAATAAAAATACTAAATATTAGCTGAGCATGGTGGCAGGAACCTGTAATCCCAGCTACTTGGGAGGCTGAGGCAGGACAATTGCTTGAACCCGGGAGACAGAGATTGCAGTGAGCCGAGATCGCACCGCTGTACTCCAGTCTGGGTGACAGAGTGAGACTCTGTCTCAAAAAAAAAGGAGGAAAAAAATTAGAAACATTATTTTGAAGACTTGTAGCCAAGAAAAATTAGAATTCGGTCCAAACTGTAAAAAATAATAAAAATGGAAAAACATTAGGCAAGATTAGAATCTAAAAATAGGTGTACTATAGTTTGTGAAACATAATTTTTCTGTCTCCGGTTTCCCATTTTTACTATAGACAAGTCATGGTAGGACTGATTTGCTTTATTATACTTGGCCTGATTATTTGTATACAGTGCAGCAAGAATAATTTTTTTTACATAGGCTTTTAAATTCGCTGTGATGGGACTTTGTTCCATAGAAGGAATCTCAGATAAGACTTTTTTAAAACTGAGCCCAGCCATGGATTTATACCATCAAATACCTATGAGTTGGGTGAATTCCTCTCTTCTTGAAGTTCCAAGACAAACTTGTGGCTCTGGGCCTGTCAGAAAGTAACATTCCTTACTTACCACAGGTCGGGAACCCTGTACAGGGACTGTGTAGACAAGGTAAGAGGCCAGTTTTCCCAAGGTGCTTTTATTGGCTCCATAAGTCAAGTTTGTTTCCTTGAAGGAAAGCATACCATTCTAGTCAGTAACCAGTTTCTCCAATTGTGTCCTGCAATAAATGAAAACAGATTCTTTTTTTTTTTTTTTTTTTTTTTTTTGAGACAGAGTTTCGCTCTTGTTGCCCAGGCTGGAGTCCAATGGCATGATCTTGGCTCACCATAACCTCTGCCTCCCGGGTTCAAGTGATTCTCCTGCCTCAGCCTCCCGAGTAGCTGGGATTACAGGTATGCACCACCAGGCCCAACTAATTTTGTATTTTTAGTAGAGATGGGGTTTCTCCATGTTGGTCAGGCTGGTCGCAAACTTCCAACCTCAGGTGATCTGCCCGCCTCGGCCTCCCAAAGTGCTAGGATTATAGTTGTGAGCCACCACGCTCCCCTGGAAACAGATTCTTATTATACTGATGCAAATAACTGTATTACCATAAGTTAAGAATAGTCACAAATAGTTTCCAAATTCTGAAGAAATCAGGTAGAGAGAAAAAAATGTGTTCTAAATGTTGTTCACAGGAGTATACTAAATTATTAAAAGCTGTCAATAGCTCAAAAGAAAACTTCCCTTGACTCTGAAAAAACAAAACAAAGGATTAGCAATGTTTTCAACAAAAAGTAAAAAAGATTACATCAGTCTTCTATTAACTCTTTCTATGCAGTTAATTCCTGTTCAGCTTGATATTCATGAACGTTTCACTTCTCCATGAGTCCTGAAAGTTTTATTCTATTCTGATGTCACAATCTCCAAATGTATCAGAAACTTGTATTCAAGAGCACATGTTAGATTTTATAGCTGATTATAAAATCACCTTCTAAAGAGGACCAAAACAAGACAACAATTGTTTGTGGATGACAAAAAGTTTTAGGGCAGTCATAGTCAAAGACACAATTGACAAGGGTATTTGTTACCTCTGTGGCACATTAATGTAACAATTATAATTATAACTGATAATGTACACTAAGTCATATAATAATTACAGGGGTTTCCCATAATTTTAGAACACATACCAATAACATATTTATACAAATACAGCCCAAAGAAAACCAAACACCATTTCATATTTGACCATGTTTTCTGTATAATTTGTATACCAAATAAGCCAAATTATGTCATTTTTGGACTTTAGGGAATCTAATATTCTAAAGCATTAATTAGGTCAGAAAAAGACATAATTTATAATTTGATTTCAGAAAGTTTGTCAAATATCAAAGGTTGAAAACACTTGATACCACAGGTCATTGTAAAATAAGTCATTCTTTTGACCAAAGTGCTAACTCAAGGATTTTGAAAAAAAAAGGCAAAACCTTCATTCTTTGAGAGAGGAGACTTAATTTTACAAACAATAAGCCCTAATGAAAACAGCATGAAGCCAATTAAATTTGTTTTTCAAAATTTTATAAGCTATCTATAAAATTTTAATCTTGACCATAAGTTATAATTTCCATAAGCCTTTTATAACCTTTATTAATTAGTTGGTTAATGCTTCAAGAAAACATTGTTAATCTGACACAGGGGCCCATATGCTGGTCTTGCATCAGCGTGCATTTGACATTAATGATTAATTTCTAGGGAAACTGAACTTATTTTATCTCTCAAAATTGGCCTTTACAATCTCACATGCCCACCTCCTCCATGATAGTCCCTGGGTCTTGAGGAGTTCAATGGCTTTAATTTCTGGCCCTGTGTCTCAGGAATGCAGTTTATTTTGACTGGCATCTTCTGTCAGGCCTGAAGATGAGGCTTTAATTGATGTCAGTGTTCAACATTTAGCAAGACTTGGTGTCCTTCTTAGATCCAGTAGTCAAAGCCCTTTAACTCAGTGTCACAAGAATTTTAAAAGCCCGTACAGAAAGACACGTGAATGTAATAACCTTAAAGTTAAAAAATTTCTTTTTTTTTTTTTTTTTTTTTTAGACAGAGTCTCGCTCTGTCACCCAGGCTGGAGTGCAGTGGCATGATCTCAGCTCACTGCAACCTCCACCTTTCCAGGTTTGAGAGATTCTCCTGTCTCAGCCTCTCAAGTAGCTGGGACTACAGGCACGTGTCACCATGCCGACTAATTTTTGTAATATTAGTAGAGACGTGTATGTACCATATTGGTCAGGCTGGTCTCAAACTCCTGACCTCAGGTGATCCGTGCGCGTCAGCCTCTGAAAACGCTGGGATTACAGGCATGAACCACCACACCCAGCAAAAAAATTCTTTTAATCTCACTTTTTTTCTAAGCAAACTCAAACTTCATAATAATGGCATAGGAATTGTTTCAGTAAACCATAAAATTTGTTAGGCTAGTTACCAAAAGGCAAAAGAAAAGACCTTCAGCACTGCAGTGAATATTATGTTGGAAGAAAACATTTCCTTTACACCTTTAAGAAAACATTGTTAGCATCAGTCCACAACAAATAGAACTCAAGGAAAAAAACTTATATGAGCTGAAAAATAAGTTGGAGAGCATTACTGTCTTGCCCTTTAAAAGAGGAGAGAAAACCAAAAATGGCAAGATGTAATAGAAGTTGAACTTTGGGTTATAATATTTAAATCTCTTATAGTTTATTAACAATAAATCAATCCCTTAAGAAAGTTCCATTGCTCATACCAATTATTTACTACATTTTTCATTTACATCAAGCCCAGTCTCTAGAAGGACCATTACAATTTCCCTTTAATTAACAGACAACTTGATCATATAAAAGTTTATTTTTTTTAATTATATCCTCTTCTTATGACTCACACAAACTGTTCATGCCATGCTTGGACTTTCTGGTTTGTCCTGAACATCCCTCCCTCCCTCCCTCGCTTCCTTCCTTCCTCCCTCCCTCCCTTCCTTCCTTCCTCCCTCCCTCCCCCCCTCTCTCTCTCTTTTTCTTTCTTTCTTGACAGAGTCTCACTGTGTCACTCAGGCTGGAGTGCAGTGGAACGATCTCAGCTCACTACAACCTCCACCTCCCGGGTTCAAGTGATTCTCGTGCCTCAGCCTCCTGAGTAGCTAGACTTTCAGGCACATGCCACCACACCCAACTCATTTTTTATAATTTTAGTAGAGACGGAGTTTCACCATGTTGGCCAGGCTGGTCTTGAACTCCTGACCTCAGGTGATCCACCCACCTCGGCCTCCCAAAGTGCTGGGATTACAGGTGTGAGCCACTGCGCCCAGCCAAACACCCCCTCTTTCTTAAACAGGTCATTTTATTCTAGGACTAAACTTACAATACAAGGTTCTTGCTCATATAAAATCGTTTCTCATGGCTGGGCACAGTGGCTTATGTCTGTATTTGGGAGGCCAAGGCAGGAGGATCACCTGAGGTCAGGAGTTCAAGACCAGCCTAGCCAACATAGTGAAACCCTGTCTCTACTAAAAATACAAAAATTAGCCAGGCGTGGTAGCAGGCGCCTGTAATCCCAGCTACTTGGGAGGCTGAAACAGGAGAATCGCTTGAACCTGGGAGGTGGACATTGCAGTGAGCTGAGATCACATCAATGCACTCCAGCCTGGGTGACAGGAGCAAAACTCCATTTCAAAAAAAAAAAAAAAATTCTCTTTAAGCCTTCTTACCAAAAAAAACCCAGCCAAACAAACAAAATAAAACTCTTTATTTTTGTAACTTTCTTTACATCTCTCTTATTTCCTGGTTTCTTTTACCTTTTTAATATATAGCCATATAACCTTTAAATAAGCTTTGAATTAGACAAAAATTGTTCTCCTTTTTAAAAAAGACATCTTTTTTTTTTTTTTTTAGAAACAATGTTTTCTGGCCAGACGCAGTGGTTCACGCCTGTAATCCCAGCACTGTGAGAGGCCGAGGTGGGCAGATCACTTGAGGTCAGGAGTTCGAGAACAGCCTGGGCAACATGGTGAAACCCGGTCTCTACTAAAAATACAAAAATTAGCTGGGCATGGTGGCTGGCGCCTGTAATCCCATTTACTTGGGAGGCTGAGACAGGAGAATTGCTTGAACCCAGGAGGCAGAGGTCGCAGTGAGCCAAGATCACGTCACTGCACTCCAGCCTGAGTGACACAGCAAGGCTGTCTCAAAAAAAAAAGAAGTACATCTTATAGATTCATAAAAATCTTTTTATTTTCCTATCTTAGACCTTCAAATTCTTGATAACCTGTTTCACTTCCCTAGGCAATTGTCAGCTAAATTGCCTTAAAGTTATGTATTAAAGGAAACAACTCAGGTTAAAATCAAATAGCAAAATTTACATCATAAGGTACGGAGAAAAAAGTATAGTGTGCTAGAGGGAAATTAAAACAGATTTAATTGCCAATTGAACATAAAATTATAGACATTATAAAGGCCTTTTAAATATATACACACACACATACACAAAGATCCTTCAGCTTTTACTTCAGAACTTTAGCCATGAGATAAATACAAATTCACCAGCTTGCGAAAAGAACCTGTTGGATCCAAACAATGGTTTTTATTTTAATAGAAAAATAACAGTAGACTTAAAGCAGGCAGCAAATAAAATAGAGAAAAAGAGGACCTTGGAACTCTATAGTTTGCAGGTTGACCTTAGGGCTCTTTTTCCTTAATGTAACTGTGCATAAAGACCATATTATTTTCATTTTACATAAATTCTGGCAAGTAGAGGTGCCATAAAACCTATGCAGTGCTCTCAAGGGGGTCACTTTCCTCGTTTTCTTCTCATTCTTAGATTATTTGTTTCCCACTTTTTTTTTTTTTCCTTAAAAGGAGGCGCTGCGCTGTGGCCTAGGGTTTTTGTGTGGTGGATGGATGCGTACTGCTTGTGAGCAGGACTCCACAGTGTGTTACCACTGAGTTGTTTCCACCCTCTGTTTCTCTCTCCAGAGGTCTATGACCTCTGAAAGGGCTCAGAAGGCTGAGTGTCAGCTCTTATATGTGTTTCTTAGACAAGCCTTTTTTTTAAATTAATTTTTGTTGGGGATTTCCCTGTGGGACCACTGCACATCACAGGGGCTGAATCCCCCCAGACACTCCCACGAGGCCCCCAGTCACCCAGGGGTCCCTTTCGGCGGGGGGGAGCAAATGCCCTTTCTCTTAGGTGCTGAGAAAACTTAGTCTCTCATTTACCTATGAAAACAACAGTTCAGTTCCTCACACAAATATGCACAGAGAAGCCAAGTTTGGATTAATTTTGAGAGCATCTCTGAACTAGAATTAGGATCCTTAAACAACTTCCTAGGAGAGCCAAAAAAAACCAACAGCCAAGACCACTTCCTGTAAACTGTGCTCAGCCACCCCTACTTTGTAGCTCTCATCCGCCATTACACACACCAAGGTCAAATCCTCTCACAGTATAAGGTAATCTCTGGTACCCACAAAGCCCAAGAGGTCAGGTCATACAATACAGGAAAACAGAGCTTTAGACCTAAGAAAAATCTGCTCATGACTCTTAAAACTCCACAGAGAAAATAGAACACCTCAAAAAGGGTGAGTGGTGCCTTTGTTTGAATTATTTAAAGAGGATTAAGTCATTGGAAGCCTTTTCTAGATTTTTTGGTAGTGCGGATGGCAAAGAGGGAAGCAGGTATAAGGTGGAAGAAAGGTAAATAAAAAAATTATTTTTGGTTGGGTGCAGTGGTTCATCCCTGTAATCCCAGCACTTTGGGAGGCCAAGGCGGATGGATCATTTGAGGTCAGGAGTTTGAGACCATCCTGGCCAACGTGGTAAAACCCCGTCTCTACTAAAAATAGAAAAATTAACCGGGTGTGGTGGCACACGCCTGTAGTCCCAGCTACTCAGGAGGTTGAGGCAGAAGAATCGCTTGAATCTGGGAGGCAGAGGTTGCAGTGAGCCGAGATCGCACCACTGCACTCCGGCCTGGGTGACAGAGTGAGACTCCATCTAAAAAATAAAAATACAAATACAAAAATTAGCCGGGCCTTAGTGGTGTGCGCCTGTAATCGCAGCTACTCGGGAGGCTGAGGCAGGAGAATCGCTTGAACCCGGGAGGCAGAGGTTGCACTGAGCCGAGATCACGCCACTGCACTCCAGTCTGGGTGACAGAATGAAAGACCCTGTCCCCCCTGCCAAAAAAAAAAAAGAGTTTTTTTTTTTAAGACAGAAAGCAAACACAGAAACCAAGCACATGATTTTTGGGGTTTTTTTGTTTTTTTGTTTTCCCTCTTTTGCAGCTGCAAGAAATTTTAGCCAAATTAGAGAGGCTTTGTTACCCATAATTTGGAATTTGCACTTGGATTCGACAAAGTCACACAGAGTTGGTCAAATCTAATGGGAGAAAGACTAGAACATACAACAATAACAACAAACCCAACACTATGGTCACTGAGCACTCTAATGGTAAAGAGAAATTAAGATCAGCTGGTTGTTAAACTTTAGCCAAGACAAAACCCCAATTCAGCTACTTACCTAGGGATGGGTCTCAGGCTGAAGACTACTCTCTACCATCCTAGAAGCAGGAAAAAACTCAAACTCATCTTCCCTGCTGGGAGCGAGCTCAAACTCCATAAAGGAATTATCTGCCTTTAAATCATCATGGAAGCAGGAAATCTTGCCTTCTTGTTGGAAGCAAGCAAAACTACAAACAAGGGAGTTGCACAGCAAAATAAACTTTAGATCTCCACCAAATTTTGGGAAATCAGGGATTCTCTGGAGGGGGTGCATCCAGACCTCAGCAAGCTGTCCTATTGGTTTGAGCCATAAAGGTAGCTCATGCTGGTCCCAAGCACTGATAGGAGATTTGCCAAAGGTCAGGGGCATCTCCACTCAGAATCCTTCCACGGTTACCAAAACGTGAACCCCGAATATCTGAGACAGGTCTTAGTTAATATAGAAAGTTTATGTTGCCAATGTTGAGGACACGCGCCCGTGACACAGCCTCAGGAGGTCCTGACGACATATGCCCAAGGTGGTCAGGGCAGAGTTTAGTTTTATACATTTTAGGGAGACATGAGACATCAATCAACACATTTACATATGAACATTGGTTCAGTTCAGAAAGGTGGGACAACTTGAAGCAAAGGTGGGACAACTCCATGGGGAGGGGGCTTCCAGGTCATAGGTAGATAAGAGACAAATGGTTGCATTCTTTTGAGTTTCTGAGTAGCCTCTTCAAAGCAGGCAATCGGATATGCGTGTATGTCAGTGAGCAGAGGGGTGACTGAATAGAATGGGAAGCAAGTTTCTCCCAAGCAATTCCCAGCTTGACCTTTTCCCTTTAGCTTAGCGATCTGGGGGCCCCAAGATTTATTTTCCTTTCACAGCCCCTGAACTATGAAACACACGTCTATGAAGATGGAGATGTTCTGAGGCTCCTGGGACCCTTGGTACATCCTAGCTGGTGCTGGATGGGGTGCAGCTGGAGAATCGCTTGAACCCGGGAGGTGGAGGTTGCAGTGAGCCAAGAGTGCACTCCAGCCTGGGCGACAGAGTGAGACTCCGTCTCAAAAAAAGAAAGAACTACAAAATGTTGTTGAGAGAAGTTAAATAAGGTCTAAGTAAATAGAGAGATATACCTTATTTATGGATTAGAAGAGTCAATATTAAGATGTAAATTCTTGGAAGGAAACTGGGGGTAAAAAAAGATGCAATAAAACTCCCAGCAGTCTTTAAAAAATAAAAGAAAGAAATTGACAAACTGATTCTAAAATTTGTTCAGAAATGTAAAGGACCTAAAATAGCCAAAACAATTTTAGAAAAGAGCAAAGCTGGATAACTAACAACCTGATTTCAAGATTTTTTTTGTGCGTGTTTTGTTTTTTGTTTTTGAGATGGAGTTTCACTCTATTGCCAGGCTGGAGTGCAGTGGCGCGATCTCAGCTCACTGCAACTCCCAACTCCCTGGTTCAAGCCATTCTCCTGCCTCAGCCTCCCGAGTAGCTGGGACTACAGGCACGCACCACCACACCCAGCTAATTTTTGTATTTTTAGTAGAGACAGGGTTTCACCATTTTGGCCAGGACAGTCTCGATCTCCTGACCTCGTGATCTACCCACCTCAGCCTCCTGAAGTGTTGGGATTACAGGCATGAGCCACTGTGCCCAATGTCAAGATGTTCTATATAGCTATGGTAATCAAGACAGAATGGTATTGGCATCAAGATAAATAGATAAATAACGAGAATAGAGTCTAGAAGTCTTACACATGTACAGACCACTGCAACAAAGTTACAAAGGCAATTCAGTGGAGAAGGGATAGTCATCATCATTATCATTATTAATATTTTAGAGACAGGGTCCCACTCTGTTGCCCAGGTTGGAGTGCAGTGGTGCGATCCTAGCTCACTGCAGCCTCCACCTCCTGGGCTCAAGTGATTCCCTCACCTCAGCCTCCTGAGTAGCTGGGACTACTGGCACACGCCACCACACCCAGCTAACAGTATACTTTTTGATGCTTAAATTTCCCAGTCTTTGGCCAGTGGAAGCCTCTTCAAACTTGTTCCAATGTCATTAACATTCTGATGTTTTGATGTTTCAGGTAACAATTTTATTGCTTTCTGGTACAGCAAGGTGTTCGTGGCTCATCCTCTACATGTTCTGCCCCAGACTGGAATTAATCATTTCTTCAAAGGGTTTTGTAACCTTTGAGTGGGAAATGATATTTAGAAAACACTAGGTGGGCACCTCAGGCATTAATTTTTTTTTTTTTTTTGAGACGGGGTCTTGCTCAGTAGCCCAGGCTGGAGTACAGTGGTGCGATGTTGGCCCATTGCAACCTCTGCCTCCCAGGTTCAGGTAATTTTCCCACCTCAGCCTCCTGAGTAGCTGGGATTATAGGCACACATCACCATGCCCTGCTAATTTTTGCATTTTTTTGAGTAGAGACGGGGTTTCACCATGTTGGCCAGGCTGGTCTCGAACTCCTGACCTCAGGTGATCCACCCTCCTTGTCCTCTCAAAGTGCTGGGATTATAGGCGTGAGCCACTGCACCTAGCCTGATTATTTCTTATAAACCTCTTTAGTCAAGAAAACTAGGAAATACAGTTTCTGTTTGAAAAACAAAACGCAGTGTAGTCTTACTGTCTTACTGATATTTCTTTTTTTTTTTTTTTTTTTTTTTGACACAGAGTCTTGCTCTGTCGCCCAGGCTGGAGTGCAGTGGTGCGATCTCAGCTCACTGCAAGCTCCGCCTCCCAGGTTCACGCCATTCTCGTGCCTTAGCCTCCCGAGTAGCTGGGACTACAGGCACCCACCACCTCGCCCGGCTAATTTTTTGTATTTTTATTAGAGATGGGGTTTCACCGTGTTAGCCAGGATGGTCTCCATCTCCTGACCTCGTGATTTGCCCACCTCAGCCTCCCAGAGTGCTGGGATTACAGGCTTGAGCCACGGCGCCTGGCCTCTTACTGAAATTTCTAATTTAAATTTAAAATAATGTTTTTACTTAATCTCTTTGATTTTAGATCTATGTATTTTTCCTTTCACCGAAAATCTTGGTTCTAATGCATAACATATTTACTCTTTTTTGCTGTCTCCATATATACACAGTAGTCCCTTATAATTCTTGGTTTCACTTTCCATGGTTACAGTTACTTGTGGTCAACCACAGTCTGAAAATATTAAATGGAAAATTCCAGAAATAAACAATTCATAAGTTTTGAATTGAGGAGCGTGATGAAATCTTGCATCCTCCCGTTCCATCCTGTATGGGATGTGAGTCGCCCCTTTGTCCAGAGTCTCCATGCTGTATACACTCCCCACCCATCAGTCACTTTGCAGTTGATCTGATAACTCTGCAGTTAACAGATCAATTGTAGCGGTTCTCAGCGCTTTTGTTCAGGTTCCCCTTATTTTACTTAATATTGGTCTCAAAGCTTAGAGTAGTGATGGTGGCAGGTCAGATACGCCAAAGAGAAGCCATACATTCCTTTCTTTAAGTGTAAAGGTGAACGTTCTTGATTTAATAAGGAAAGAAAAAAATTGTATGCCGAGGTTGCTAAGATCTATGATAGAAACAAATCTATCCATGAAACTGTAAAGAAGGAAAAAGAAATTTGTGCCAGTTTTGCTGTCACACCCCAAACTGCAAAAGTTACACCGCAGTATGTGTTAAGTGCTTAGTTCAGATGGAAAAGGCATTACATTTGTGGGTGGGAGAGATGAACAGAAACAAGCTTCAACTGACAGCATTCAGATTTGGTACTATTCGTGGTTTCAGGACCCACTGGGAGTATATATTTAAGTGCATGCCTGTGTGTGTGTGTGTGTGTGTGTGTGTGTGTGTATAGCAATATCAGGCTGGGCGCAGTGGCTCACGCCTGTAAATCCCAGCACTCTGGGAGGCTGAGGCAGGCAGATCACTTGAGGTCAGGAGTTCGAGACCAGCCTGGCCAACATGGTGAAACGCTGTCTCTACTAAAAACTAGCCGGGCATGGTGGCGTGCGCCTGTAGTCCTAGCTACCTGGGAGGCTGAGGTGGGAGAATCACTTGAACCCGGGAGGTGGAGGTTGCAGTAAGCTGAGATCACACCATTGCACTCCAGCCTGGGCAACAGAGCAAGACCCTGTCTCAAAAAAGAAACAAAAAACAAAACAAAACAAAAATAAATAAAATTGCAATATCAATATTATTACTGACACTAGGATTATTTAAAACCATTTCAGATTTCTTTGCTTTTCTTTTTGTTCTCAGGATATAACCTATAAGGAATATATAGGTCAGACGTGGTGCCTCATGCCTGTAACCCCAGCACTTTGAGAGGCCGAGGCAGGCAGATCACCTGAAGTCAAGAGTTCAAGACCAGCCTGGCCAACATGGTGAAACCCTGTCCCTACAAAAATACTAAAGTTAGCTGGGCATGATGACAGGCACCTGTAATCCCAGCTACTCGGGAGGCTGAGGTGGGAGAATCGCTTGAACCTGGGAGACAGAGGTTGCAGTGAGCCAAGATCGCACCATTGCACTCCAGCCTGGGTGACAGCACGAGACTCCGTCTCAAAAAAAAAAGGAATACATAGACATTACCGTATGGCTTTTTGTTTTTGTTTTTTATTTTTTGAGATGGAGTCTCATTCTGTTGCCCAGGCTGGAGTGCAATGGCGCAATCTTGGCTCACTGCAACCTCCGCTTCCCGGGTTCAAGTGATTCTCTTGCCTCAGCCTCCCGAGTAGCTGGGATTACAGGCATGTGCCACCACGCCTGGCTAATTTTCTCATTTTAGTAGAGACGGGGTTTCACCATGTTGGCCAGGCTGGTCTCAAACTCCTGACCTCAGGTGATTTGCCTGCCTTGGCCTCCCAAAGTGCTGGGGTTACAGCCGTGAGCCACCGCGCCCGGCCACATTACTGTGTTTTAAGTTCACTTGAATTTGTTATTTTTGGCTGGGCTCGGTGGCTCACGCTTGTAATCCCAGTACTTTGGCACTTGGAAAGGCTGAGGCAGGCAGATCACCTGAGGTCAGGAGTTCGAAACCAGCCTGGCCAACATGGTGAAACCCTGTCTCTACTAAAAATACAAAAATTAGCCAGGCATGGTGGTGGTGCGCACCTGTAATCCCAGCTACTTGGGAGGCTGAGGCAGGAGAATCTCTTGAACCCAGGAGGCAGATTGCAGTGAGCTGAGATCATGCCACTGCACTCTAGCCTGGGTGACAGAATGAGTAAGACTCCATCCAAAAAAAAAAAATTTCTTATTTTCTCTGTGGTTGGGTCACTAATTTGATATTTAAGATCATAGAGAATATAGCCTGACTGAAAGCTCACATGCTTATACTTTACTGGGGAGAGTGATTTCAGGGAATCAGGCCTGAGGGAACAGGAAAGTGAGGCAAGGAAAATGAGAGGGCTAATTCGAGGGGCTGCCTACTGCTTGGTGCTAAGTGTGTTGGTCAATCCCATGGTCTATTCCCAGAGAGCCAACATGAACGACTGCAACACGAGACAGCTCACCACACAGCAGGAGATGACAAGATGTTATCCGGTGGCTCCTGTCAACAAATCAACTCAAATAAATGAGTCAGGCATGGTGGTATTTGCTTGTGGTCTCAGCTACTTGTGAGGCTGAGGTCGGAGGATTACTTGAGCCCACGAGTTTAAGACCAACACTGGCAACTTAGGGAGACCCTGCCTGTGTACAAAATACAAATAAAAAAAATTAAGAGGGCATGGTGGCACACACCTGTGGTCCCAACTATTTGGGAGGCTGAAGTGGGAGGACTGCTTGAGTCCCTGAGGTCAGGACTACAGTAAGCCGTGATCACACCATGCACTCCAGCCTAAGAGACAGAATGAGACCCTCTCTCTTTCTCTCTTTTTTTTTTTTTTTTGTGAGACAGAGTTTTATTCCTGTCACCCAGGCTGGAGTGCAGTGGCGCAATCACGGCTCACTGCAGCCTTGACCTCTGGGGCTCAAGCGAATCCTCCTGCCTTGGCCTCCTGAGTAGCTGAGACTGTTAATGGTGGAGGAGTTCCAGGTTTTTGGCATCTTGAACAAAGAATTGGACAAAATACACAAAGAAACAAGGAAAGAATGAAGGGATTTACTGAAAATGAAAGTACACTCCACAGTGTGGGAGCGGGCCCAAGCACAGAGGCTCAAGGACCCCATTACAGAATTTTTGGGAGTTTAACTATCCCCTAGAGGATTCCATTGGTTACTTCGGGTACACCCTATGAAAATGGAGAGAATGAAGTAAAGTTACAAAGTTATTTACAGCATATGCCCTATGGAGAGGATATTTCCTGTTATAGCTGAAGTGTAAATCGGCCTTATGTTCCCTGCCTCCAGACCCTATTTTCCTGCCCCAGGACTATCAGCATGTGCCACTGTGCCCAGCTAATGTTTGTATTTTTTGTAGAGAGGAGGTTTCACCATGTTGCCCAGGCTGGTCTTGAACTCCCAGCCTCAAGGAATCCACCCTCCTCAGCCTCCCAAAGTGTTGGGATTATAGGCATGAGCCACCGTGCCCGGCTGAGATACTATCTAAAATAAATAAATAAATATATAAATTCCACTGACAAAGATTGTCTTTTTTTTTTTTTTTTTGAAACGGAATCTCTCTCTGTTGCCCAGGCTGGAGTGCAGTGGCGTGATCTTGGCTCACTGCAACCTCCACCTCCTGCATTCAAGCGATTCTCCTGCCTCAGCCTCCCGAGTATTTGGGACTACAGGCACCCACCACCACACCCGGCTGATTTTTGTGTTTTTATTAGAGATGGAGTTTCATCATGTTGGCCAGAATGGTCTCAAACTCCTGCCCGCCTCGGCCTGCCAAAGTGCTGGGATTACAGGCGTGAGCCACCACGCCCGGCCAAGGATTGTCTTTTTTAAAAAAGAGAGACTTCATTCCAGTGAACAGTTTGCAAACCAGAGAGATGCATCCTTCAGTGAAAACAAAGGTGCCTTCTGAGAGAACAAAGAGAGGGGTCGTCTTTTACAAAGAAAGCTCTGCCCACGTTCTCACTATGGTCCACTTATGCAAATGAGGGATGCAATCTTTGACTGATGCTTGTTGTATTCTGATTTGTCGATACAGGTCATAGTCTACTGATTAGGTCTGTGTCTTGGTCTGTTTGTGTTGCTCTAAAGGAATGCCTAAGACTGCATAATTTATAAAGAACAGAGGGTTATTAGGCTCACGGTTCTGCAGGCTGTACAAGAAGCATGGCACCAGCATCTGCCTCTGATGAGGGCCTCAGGAAGTTTCCACTTATGACAAAAGGTGAAGGGGAACAGGCTTGTGCAGATAACATGGAGAGAGAAGAGGCAAGAGAGAGGGGAGGAGGTGCCATGCTGTTTTCAACAATCAGTTATCTTGAGAGCTAAGAGTGAGACCTCCCTCCCTCCCACAAGAACAGCATCAGGTTATTCATGAGGGACCCACCCCCATCGCCCAAGCACCTCCTACACGGCCCCACCTCCAACATAGGGGATCAAACTTCAACATGAGGCTTGGCGGAGCCAAACAAACCATATTCCAACAATAGTAGTTCAGGAGGTGAAATGGGATTTTCCAACAGCAGTTATTTCTGGCAGGATGAACAAGAACAGACAGCTATGAAAGTCCCAACATTACATGAGCATGTGGGTTTCTGGGAATGCAGGATACGTGGGTGACCTAGAGTCAGTGAATGGCCGCTTGGCTGTATTTTGAATTCAGGCCCACTTAGCCACTCAGGATCCATCTTGAAGGACTGGCTCTTTCAGGGTTCACACTCCCATCTCTTAATGGCCAAAAATTTGCCCCACGGGCCATTACTTCCCCTGCACTTCTGGGTCACACGTGGGTAGGCGCTGCGCTGGTCCATGGTGTCTCCTGCTCCAGTAGCAATAGAAAAGCTCCAGGGCGGGAGTCAAAGCCTGTAGTGCACATGCAAGTGACATGCTGTTGCACTGGGTCTGTGCAAGCTGGTCACCACGGAGGTGGCCAGACAGAATCCATCCAAGTAGAACTGATCAGCACAGAAGTGGCTGGGGGTGCAACAAGTGACCAAGGGCCTTGGAGATAGGTAAGACTGCAAAGATCTCAAGTGAAATGTAACAGATGTTGGATGCAGTCCCTCCCTTGCACTGCTCACTCCCTCTCGTTATATCCAGTCCCATAGTTCTCCACGACTGTAGGAACAAAACGTCCTCATTCCTTCCAAGAGGGACGGTAGGAGTCCAAACATTCATAAAAATCCCTTTTCATGTAGTAGCCAGCAACAATCTCTACAAAGACTTAAGGTGAGCTAGCTGGTGAAACAAACTAAGCTCTCTGCAGCTGCAACTGGTCCCAAGGCTGTAAGTGATAATCGTCATCTCCTTCCTCCATTACTCATTCGGCATTTCCCTCACCCTTGGCTAGTACTTTGGTTGGCCTGATGCTTTTCCAGCCTGGGCAATCCAGACTTTTATTTTGGAAGGGTCTCAGCCTTTAATTACCTTCCCTTGTCAGGCTGTGGTTGTGGCAATTGCTTGTTTTCCGTTATCACTGGGTGTGGAAGTGACAAAAGATGTCCCAGTAAGTCCCCCGAGCTCCAGACACACTCCTGACTCTGTGGTGTATAACAGCAACCCTGGCCCCTCATTGTAAACAGGGGGATTACCCTGCTGGTCTGACAAGTCCTCCACTCGCAGGTTTACGGCATGAGGTGTCCAAAGTGTCCAGGTGGTCATTGCAGCAAGCAGTTCAATGGAAACTACACTGTGTCTCCTGGGAAACATGCCCTCCCAACCAGGCAGAGGCTAAGATTGTAGGGACAATTTAAATGCAAATGGGTTATTTAAACCATCTGTAAGTAGGTCTGTTGCTTTTCCTCCCTTTCCCATTCTGCCAGCTCAGGTGTTGTTTAAACTTGTTCACAGTTCACAAATCACGCAATTTTTTACAAACAGATTTTTTTTTTTTTTTAGAATCTCGCTCTGTTGCCCAGGCTGGAGTGCAGTGGCGCGATCTTGGCTCACTGCAAGCTCCACCTCTGATTTACTTTGCTTATTATTTTTTATAGACACAGAGGTCTCACTGTGTTGCCAAGGCTGGTCTTCTGGGCTTAAGCAATCCTCTTGCCCTGGTTGGAATTTTTAAATGCACTTTGGATTAAAATATAAACTGGGTTTGGTGGTGCAGGCCTGTTAGACCAAGCTACTTCAAAGGCTGAGGCACAAAGATCGCTTGAGTTCTGGAGTGTGAGACCAGCCTGGGCAACATGGTGAAACCCCATCTCTACAAAAAATATAAGAATTAGCCTGCTGTGAGCAATCCCATTACTGGGTGTATACCCAAAGGAATATATATCATTCTGCTATAAAGACATATGCACACGTATGTTCATTGCAGCACTATTTATAATAGCAAAGACATGGATGCCCATCAATGATCGAATAAAGAAAATGTGGAACATATACACCGTGGAATACTATGCAGCTATAAAAAAGGATGAGATCATGTCCTTTGCAGGGACATGGATGAAGCTGGAAGCCATCATCCTCAGCAAACTAACAGAGGAACAGAAAACCAAACACCACATGTTCTTACTCGTAAGTGGGAGTTAAACAATGAGAACATGTAAACACAGGGAGGGGAAAAACACACACGGGGCTTGTCTGGAGGTGGGGGGAAAGGGGAGTGATAGCATTAGGACAAATACCTAATGTATGCAGGGCTTAAACCTAGAGGATGGGTGGATAGGTGCAGCAAACCACCATGGCACATATATACCTATGTAACAAACCTGCACGTTCTGCACATGTATCCTGGAACATAAAGTAAAATAAAATAAAATAATAAAATAAAAGAATTAGCCTGGTGTGGTGGTGTGTGCCTGTAGTCTCAGCTACTTGGGAGGCTGAGGTGAGAGGATCGCTTGCGCCCTGGAGGTCGAGGCTGCGGTGAGCCATGATCATGCCACTATACTCTGGCCTGAGCAACAGAGGGAGGCCCTGTCTCAAAAAAAAAAAGAAAAGAGAAAAGAGAAAAGAAAATAAAAGAGAAAAAAAAAAAAAAGAAAGAAAAGAAGGCCAGGCATGGTGGCTCATGCCTGTAATACCAGCACTTTGGGAGGCCAAGGCGGGTGGATCACCTGAGGTCAGGAGTTTAAGAGCAGCCTGGCCAACCTGGAGAAGCCCATCTCTACTTAAAAATACAAAAATTAGCCGGGCTTGTTGGCATGTGCCTTTAATCCCAGCTACTTGGGAGGCTGAGGTAGGAGAATCGCTTTAACCTAGGAGGCAGAGGTTGCAGTGGGCCGAGATAGTGCCACTGCACTCCAGCCTGGGTGACAGAGCAAGAATCTGTCTCAAAAAAAAAAAAAAAAAAAAAGTAGGCTGGGTGTGGTGGCTCACGCCCGTAATCCCAGCACTTTGGGAGGCCGAGGCAGGCAGATAACGAGGTCAGGAGATGGAGACCATCCTGGCTAATATGGTGAAACCCCGTCTCTACTAAAAATACAAAAAAATTAGCCGGGCGTGGTGGCGGGCGCCTGTAGTCCCAGCTACTTGGGAGGCTGAGGCAGGAGAATGGCGTGAACCCAGGAAGCGGAGCTTGCAGTGAGCCAAGATTGCACCACAGCACTCCAGCCTGGGCTACAAGAGCAAGACTCTGTCTCAAAAAATAAAATAAAATAAAATAAAATATAAATAAAAAAAGAAAAGGCAAGCCAATAACTGGTAACACTTTTCACACTCTTCATCTTGAACTTATCAAAAAAAAGTTTGAGTTTCTTCCCAGGTCTGCTTCTTCCATGGCAAACAGAGGCTATGAGGCTTTTTCCAATTCTGGTTGACTTGCAGAGTAATTTTCTTGAAACTGACACCTTTTTTTTGAATTGAATTAGTTCACACCTTTTTCTTTTTTTCTTTTTGTGACGGAGTTTCACTCTTGTCTTCCAGGCTGGAGTGCAATGGCGTGATCTCGGCTCACTGCAACCGCCGCCTCCCGGGTTCAAGTGATTCTCCTGCCTCAGCCTCCCAAGTAGCTGGGATTACAGGTGCGGGCCACCATCCCTGGCTAATTTTTGTATTTTTCATAGAGACGGGGTTTTACCATCTTGTCCAGGCTGGTCTTGAACTCCTGACCTCAGATAATCCACCCACCTCGGCCTTCCAAAGTGCTGAGATGACAGGCATGAGCCACCGCGCCTGGCCAACACCATTTTTAAATGGCGGGATTTCACATGGAAATCCAAATGTGTAGAGTTTTTCTTTTCAAATTAGCATATTTTACTTTTTAAGGTGTACAATGTGATGTTTTTCAAATAGAATGTATCATGTATGACATGATGTTTTGAAATATGTGTACTTTGTGGAATGGCTAAATCAAGCTGATGAACATATGCATCACCTCACATTTTTTTGGGGGGGTGAGAATGTCTGTGCTCTTAAAAAAATGGGCAGTTCTGGCAATACATGGAAGCCATACTCCACAGCTAAAAGGCAGAAACCATCTGTTTTTTGTTTTGTTTTTTGTTTGTTTTTTTGAGACAGGGTCTTGCTCTGTTACCCAGGCTGGAGTGCAGTCATGACTATGGCTCACCGCAACCTCTGCCTCCCGGGTTTAAGTGATCACCCCTGCCTCAGCATCCTAACTAGCTAGAACTGCAGATGCGTACTAACACACTCAGCTAATTTTTTTTTTTTTTTTTTGAGACAGAGTCTCGCTCTGTTGCCCAGGCTGGAGTGCAGTGGCACGATCTCGGCTCACCGCAACCTCTGCCTCCCAGGTTCAAGCGATTCTCCTGCCTCAGCCTCCCGAGTAGCTGGGACTACAGGCATCTGCCACCATGCCTGGCTAATTTTTTTTTATTTTTAGTAGAGACAGGGTTTCACTGTGTTAGCCAGGATGGTCTGGATCTCCTGACCTCAAGATCTGCCCGCCTCAGCCTCCCAAAGTGCTGGGATTACAGGTGTGAGCCACCGTGCCTGGCCCACACTTGGCTAATTAAAAAAAATAAACAATTGGTAGAGACAGTCTCACTATATTGCCTAGGCTGGTCCCCAACTCCTAGGCTCAAACAATCCTCCCACCTTGGCCTCCCAGAATGCTGGGATTACAGGCATGAACCACCGCGTCTGGCCAAAAACCACCTTTGGACAGGGAATGGACACTCCAGCTTTTCATATTTTGTCCCCACATGGAGGCACATTAAAGTAGAGTTTTAAACAAATGAATTATTTCTTGTAACCTAATCTTTATTGAAAGAAGAAAACAGGGCCAGGCGCGATGGCTCACGTCTGTAATCCCAGCACTTTGGGAGGCCGAGGCGGGCAGATCCCGAGGTCAGGAGATCGTAGACCATCCTGGCTAAGACGGTGATACCCCATCTCTACTAAAAATACAAAAAAAATTAGCCGGGCATGGTGGCAGGCACCTGTAAGCCTCAGCTACTCAGGAGGCTCAGGCAGGAGAATGGCATGAACCCAGGAGGCAGAGCTTGCAGTGAGCCAAGATCGGGCCACTGCACTACAGCCTGGGCGATAGAGCAAGACTCCGTCTCAAAGAAAAGAAAGAAAGAAAGAAGAAAACAGAAAGATAGACAAAGAAAGTGTAACTTTCTTTGAGGAAGTGAAGAAATATTCAGTGGTGTTTCATGTAACTACAAATTAGGTCTGTTGAAAGAATATGTTACCCAGGCTGGAATGCAGTGGTGTGATCACAGCATACAACAGCCTTGAACTCATGGCCTCAAGTGGTCCTCTCACCTCAGCCTCCCGAGTAGCGGGGACTACAGGCATTTACCACCATGCCTGCTGGCAAGTATATATCTTAAGTGAGAATTACACAATTCCTGAGGACATCTGACTTTGCCACCCCTCATTTAGTTTATCTGAACCTAACGTTATTGGTGAGATTGAACAACACTGAGTTTCCTTTGAGCTTTGAGCTGCTGTAATAAATTCTCTAGAGTAGCAGCTATCTGCTTCCGATTTTACCTTCGGGGGTTTTTACTTAATTGACATATTATTTATTTATTTATTTATTTATTTATTTATTTTTGAGACGGAGTCTCACTCCGTCGCCCAGGCTGGAGTACAGTGGGGCAATCTCAGTTCACTGCAACCTCCGCCTCCCAGATTCAAGCGATTCTCCTGCCTCAGCCTCCCGAGTAGCTAGGACTACAGGCGTGCGCCACCAACCCTGGCTAATTTTTGTATTTTTAGTAGAGACAGGGTTTCGCCATGTTGACCAGGCCAGTTTCGAACTCCTGAGCTCAAGTGATCCGCCCGCCTCGGCCACCCAAAGCGCTGGGATTACAGGCGTGAGCCACAGAGCCCGGCCGACACCATTTTTAAACGGAAAGATTTCATATGCAGATCCAAATTTGCAGGGTTTTTGTTTTGTTTTGTTTTTCCAATTAGCACTTTTTTGGGGTTGTGTTTTAGGGCGCACCATGTGCTGTTTTTCCAGGACGTCGTGGTTTGTGCAGACCTGGTAAGACCTGATAAAGTCCTGAAAGAAGTAGCAAAAATTTCATGTACTCTTCACAGAACCAGCTCTCAAAGCCTTTTCTGTCTCACCGGATCAACCCTGCAAGGGGACGAGGGTGGGGCGCAGGCGGCCGAGAGCCTTGCTGGGAATCACACAGGTGGTCAGTGGAAAAGCGTGTACCAGACCCAGGCCTCTCTGGAAGGTGGGCAGAGGAGGCGTTCGGCGGGAGAAGTGGAAATGAAAACGGGAAATCTAAAGAGAGGTGGCGGACTAGAAGGGGCAAGGGACGTGCAGAGGAAGATAGAGATTGAGGGGTGGTGATAGGGTAGTGTAAGCAGCAGAAGGGAAGGGCAGGGGACTGCCTCGAGCAGAAGGGGCAGCGGCAGCACGTCAGGGGCTTTTGGGGAATCTCATTCAACAAATGGCAAAATGGAGCCCAAGTGGTTTGCCCAAGGATATCCAGCAGTTGGCAAGGTGGCAACTAGAACCCGCGTCTCCTAATCCCGGTCCAGGGATCTTTCCTCGCCTGTCACAGAGACAAGGGGCCAGTGCAGCGCTAGTGCGGAGAGACAAGGCTCCAGGCACGGAAAAGCAGATGCCAGGCCGGGGCTCCAGCGCCGCAGTCACGGCGGTGGACGGCAAGCTGTGCGGACGACTGGGGGCGCCATGAATCGTCGAGGATCCGGGGAGCCGAGTCCAGACCTTCCTAGCAAGTGACCCCGAAGCGGCAATGGAACGGTGGCCGAAGTCTGCCCACAGCTTCCGCTTCGAAGGCGGCGTCGGAAATGCCGCGCCAGTATCCAGAGCCCTTCGGAACCTCCCGAGAGATGGTCAGGAGCTTTTGGAAACTTTAGGTCAGGGGCCAGCGATCAAAAGGCTGGTATATCGGAACGGCTGCATCTCCCGAGAAACCTCCAAGAGTATCTGAGGTTGCCGGAAAATGGTTAGAGAGCAGCCGAAATCAGCCGAATGCCATTCGGGATGCTCCGGAGCTTCTCGAGGCACATTCGGGCCCTCTCGGCTCTGCAAGACTGCACTGGAATCTTAGGTCTCCTTTCGTCGCCTAATCTTAGCAGATCCTTTCGTCGCCTAAATGGTAAGAGCGACTTGTACCGACAGTCCCTCGGTAATTTCCGGAGGTGTTCGGGATAGGCCCGAGCGTGGCGCCCTCTGGCGGCGGCCAGAGGTTGGGGGGGGGGCGGCGGGAGGTTAGTGGGCCAGCGCGCGCAGACGCAGTTGCGCGCCGGCGGCCGTTCAGACCGGATGTGGTTGTGGCTGAGGTCAGTTCCGGCGGGTGACGGTGCGGACGGGTCAGGAGCGTAGAGGCGGCGGCAAAATGGCGGCGCCTGAGGAGCGGGATCTAACCCAGGAGCAGACAGAGAAGCTGCTGCAGTTTCAGGTAGCAGCGAGTACTCGGTGCAGCAAATGCCTCCGTGGGATGGGGAGTAGGCCCCTAGAGGAGTTCAGAACCCTCCTCAGATTGGGTTCAGATCCTTCTCAGACCAGCAGGCCGGCCCCCTCCCCCCAGACTCCAACTGCCCTGATTCCCCCGGCCCCCAAGCCTCTGTTGGACCCTAGCCTTCCAGCCATCGCTGCGGCCAGACCCGCCTCGTCTGTGCCTCTGTGCCCTCAGCGTGTCAGCTTCCCTGGTTTGCCTTAGCGGCGTCAGTCCTCAGCCATCCTTCCCAGCCCGGTTATCGGTCGGACCCTCACCGCCCAACGAGTCTATATCTGCCGGAGAAGCTTAGTCCCCACCGCGGAGTTGGCGTCATTTCGGGTCTCTGACAGGAAAACCTCCTGCCAGCATCCCATGCCATTTCCACATACACTCCCACAAACTGGGGCCTCTTGGATACCAGGTTTCGTGTTGGGGGTTCCGGTCGGGGAGGGGGCACCTACACACAGATCTGGTCCCCGCCCTAGAGGTGTGGGAGGACACCAAGTGAGGAAACAATGCAAGATGATACGTGTCATCAGTGGTCTGTCGGGATTTATTACTTTTGGCTTATTCCTGGATTCCTGTGCTTGACTATGCTTGAGGAGGGTGGTAACTTGCAGAAATGTTATGTTAATACAAGATGTTGTATTAAGAACATTTGCCACTAATCACTTACCCCTGAGCTGGAGAATGGTTGGAGGATACCACTAGGGTGGGTAACCTTGGCACTTTGTTACCAGTTTCCTTATCTCTGAAAGGACTGTCTTAAAAATGTCTACCCCCAGGCCAGGCGCGGTGGCTCACGCCTGTAATCCCAGCACTTTGGGAGGCCAAGGCCGGCAGATCACGAGGTCAGGAGTTCGAGACCAGTCTGGCCAATATGGCGAAACCCCATCTCTACTAAAAATACAAATATTAGCCGGGCGTGGTGGTGCACGCCTGTGGTCCCAGCTACACGGGAGGCTAAGGCAGGAGACTCGCTTGAACCTGGGAGGCGGAGGTTGCAGTGAGCCGAGATCGTGCCACTGCACTCCAGCCTGGGCAACAAGAGTGAAACTCCGTCTCAAAAAAAAAAAAAAAAATCTACCTCCTGAGGATGTTCTGGAGATCAAATGGACATATGGATGTTAGAAGGGCCTTGTAGACTGCAAAATGCCCCCAAATAGTATTTTCTGCTATTAATTTGACTTAGGATAGACCTAAAGTTATTGATACACTTATTTCCTTATATAAAATGTGTAAATATTCATTTATTCAACTATATTTATGAAGAACCTTAGTGCGCAGCGCTGCTAGGTAGAATCCCACTTACTATTTCAGATGTAAGTACTTTATAAACACTTAGCATACTTAACCTCATTTAATACAGCAACCCTATGAGGTTCATACTGTTACAGTCCCTGATTTACAGATGAAGGGTATCAGGACTAAGAAATAAAATGCTTAGGTTACACAGCTAGAAAATGATGGTGTCAGATTTAAAGCTATGTCCATCTTCCAGAACCCTTCCCAGGCTTCTGACTTCTGTCTTGTGCAACTTATATTTCAGTGTACAGTTGAGTGTGGAATGCAAATGCTGAGAAAATAATTATTTTTTTGGCGAGTTCTCACTCTTTTGCAATTTCCTTCAATAGACTTCACTATAATAAATTTTGAAGTGGTTATTTTTTCCCCTCTTAAATTGAGCAGTGTGTTGGAAGTGTATAAATGGAAAAATGCTGTCATAGATGTAATTGACATTTGATTGGAATTTTTGGTAGAGAAATTGAATTGATGACCCAGCAAATTACTATTAGAGAATGAGTTAAACAGACAACCAGCTTACACTTCCAGGTAGACGACCAATTTCACAGTGTTGTTTAACTTTGGCAGACCATTTTACCCCTTAGAACTCTTCAGGGGTAAGCTAACATGTGGTTTAAGTGCAATGAAATAATGTGAGTTATAAATTATGGTATATTTAGTCTCATACTGGAAGAGCATGAATATAAATCTATGATAGCATTTCTGAAGTAAAGTGCATAGGAACCTCCATTTTATCTTCTGTGGAGATTTTTTTTTTTTTTTTTTTTTTTTTTTTGAGATGGAGTTTCGCTCTTGTTGCCCAGGCTGGAGTGCAGTGGCACGATCTCGGCTCACTGCAACCTCCGCCTTCCAGTTTCAAGCGATTCTCCTGCCTCAGCCTCTCAAGTAGCTGGGACTACAGGCACGCGCCACCACATCCAGCGAATTTTTTGTATTTTTAGTAGAGACGGGGTTTCACTATGTTGGCCAGGATGGTCTCGATTTCTTGACCTCGTGATCCGCCCTCCTCGGCTGGGATTACAGGCGTGAGCCGCCGCGCCCGGCCAAAACTGTGGAGATCTTTATTAGAAGAGAGGTGGGTAGCAGGTTCGAGCTGTATTAAGATTGCCTTATGAAATTGGATTTATTGAGGGAAATGCATCTTTCATTTTTCTATTCTATAAGCAATCGCTGGAATAGATTGATTATCCAGACTGCCATTAAACAAACATTTGTTGAAACTTACTAGATGCCAAGCATTATACCAAGCAGCAGTTGATGTACATTAACTCTTTTTTTAAGAAAAATATTTTAGACCATGTGTGGTGGCTCATGCTTGTAATCCCAGCACTTTGGTAGGCCGAGGCAGGTGGATCACCTGAGATCAGGAGTTTGAGACCAGCCTGGCCAACATGGCAAAACCTCGTCTCTACTAAAAATACAAAAATTAGCCAGGCATGGTGGCATGTGCCTGTAATCCCAGCTACTGGGGGGCTGAGGCAGGAGGCTTGCTTGAACCCGGGAGGTGGAGGTTGCAGTGAGCCAAGATCGTGCCACTGCACTCCAGCCTGGGCAACAGAGCGGGACTCTGTCTCAAAAAAAAAAATTTTTTTAAAGTAGAGACGGGAGTCTTGCTATGTTGTCCAGGCTGCTCTCAAACTCCTGCCTCAGAGGCTGAGATTACAGTGTTGAGATGAGTTGCCTCAGTGTTGAGATTACAGATGTGAGCCACCACACCTGGCCCCTTAACTCTTTTAAACCTTTTAATATAACAGTGTAAAGGGTTAATCTTGTTCATTTTAATAATGAAGAAACAGGTTCTGAGAGGTCAAATAGCTTTCACAAGTAGTAAGTGGTAGAGATTTAGAAATTTATATCCACAACCATCTTCTGTGTAACTTAATGGAGAAGTCAAGTACACACATGAATAATGGGTATGCGATATATATAGATATATATATATACACGTGTATATATGTATATCGTATATATACATATATATACGTGTGTGTGTGTGTACATATATATATATATATATTTTTTTTTTTTTTTTTTTTTTTTTTTTTGAGACAACATATCTCTGTCGCCCAGGCTGAAGTGCAGTGGCGTGATCATAGTTCATTGCAACCTCAAACTCCTGGGCTCAAGTGATCCTCCCACCTCAGCCTCCTAAGTGGCTAGGACTAGAAGTGCATGGCTAATTTTTGTCTGTTTGTTTTTGAGATGGAGGCTTGCTCTATTGCCCAGGCTGGGGTGCAGTGGTGCGATCTCAGCTCACTGTAGCCTCTGCCTCCCAGGTTTAAGCTATTCTCTTGCCTCAGCCTCCTGAGTAGCTGGGATTACAACTGCCTGCCACCATGCCTGGCTAATTTTTGTATTTTTAGTACAGACAAGGTTTCCCCGTGTTGGCCAGGCTGGTCTCGAACTCCTGACCTCAGGTGATCCACCTGCCTCGGCCTCCCAAAGTGCTCGGATTACAGGCGTGAGCCACCGGACCTGGCCAGCAGGTAACATTTATTAAGTCTCTACTATGCCTTAGGCATGGTGTTAATGTATAATTATTATGTTTAATCCTTACAGCAGTTTATAAAGTACCGTAGGTGGTATGCATAAGGAAACAGATCTATTGATGTATTTACTCAAGGTGATTAAGCTACTAGGTAGTGGAATTCTAGTGGGTCTAGATCTGGACTTGATGGCTGAGTTATTACTAATATACCTTGCTACTTTGGAAGAGGAATAGAATTTCAACAGGTGTTGGGCAGAATATTCAAAGCTAAAGAAATAGCTTGCACAAGGTAGGGAGATGGGAAAGTGAAGTGTCTGTGGTGATGAACTGAAGAGTATTGAAAGTGGACAATAAGACTAGAAAGGTAAATTAAAGCCAGATTTTGGAGGCCTTTCAAAGCTGTTCACAATGTTTAAACTTTAATCTGTGGATGAGGGGAGCCATCAAAGGATTTTTCAACTAGGGAGTGACACTAGGTTTCAGGTTTGCTTCATTAGCAGTATGGAGTATGTGTTTGGAATCTCCACAGGGGTCAGGACAGAACAGGATGACACTGCTAGGAGTTGGTTCTCAATATGTTTCTTCATTTGGTATATTGAAATCAGTAAAAGTAAAATATTTTGGAAATCTCAGGTTTCCTGTATTTCAATTTTTTTATGACGTTATTTGGTTAGAACTCCCCAAGGCATTTTATTTAATATCATGTTTCTCAGCCCATTTGATGTCTTCCAGGATTTTTCTACAGTTCTCCACTTCTGTTTATTTTGGAACCAGTTGAATATGAATAACTATTGCAGACAATTGTTTTCAGCTATTTCAGATGGGAAAGAATAAGGACATAGGTTTTAAGGAGAGCTAATGCAGGTATGTGGAAGGTTACTTTTATTGGCGTTCATTTTCCCAAATTTCCAAATATAGCAGACTCTCCTAGTGTCTTGGTTTACTGCCTCTAGGTTGCTGTTTGAACAGCTGGAGAAGGATGACATGGACAGAGAGAAGGGGGAATTAAAGGAGTTATGCAGGCCAGCAGAGGAAGAAATGATCCCTTTTCTGCTTGCACAGGAGGAAGAAATTTATGACCCTCATCCTTTTAAATGATAGCCTGAACGCTGGGCTGTAGAATCAAATTTATAAGTCATTTTGAAAATCTTTCTTTTGGCTTCACCTGACTCTATTACCTAAAGGAAAAAAAAAACACATGGTGCTTTTTGTTCATGTATTTAAAACAGAACATACAGTGATCCATTTAAGGGTTTTTTGCCAGAGAATTTGGCACTGTTGAGAAAACAAGAGCTTTGAAAATCCAGGCAAACATGACTTAATTTTTCAACAGCTTCTGGTGAGTTCTATGATCTTGAACAGGTTCTCACTTCTTTGAACCTCTTTGATTTTCTATAAAATGGAGATACTGGCCGGGCGCAGTGGCTCACACCTGTAATCCAAGCACTTTGGGAGGCCGAGGCTGGCGGATCACGAGGTCAGGAGTTCGAGACCAGCCTAGACAACATGGTGAAACCCCGTCTCTACTAAAAATACAAAAAAATTAGCTGGGCGTGGTGGCAGGTGCCCATAATCCCAGCTACTTGGAAGGCTAAGGCAGGAGAATTGCTTGAACCTGGGAGGCGAAGGTTGCAGTGATCCGAGACCGCACCGCTGCACTCCAGCCTGGGCAAGAGCAAGACTCTAAAAAAAAAAAATTGGAGATACTATTATCTAGTTCACAGCATTCTTTTTATTTTTTACTTTAAAAAATCTAGTAGGCTGGGTGCCATAATCTCAGCACTTTGGGAGGCCGAGGCAGGCAGATCACTTGAGGCCAGGAGTTCGAGACCAGCCTGACAAACATGGTGAAACCCCGTATCTACTGAAAATATAAAAATTAGCCAGACATAGTGGCATGCACCTGTAATCCCAGCTACTTGGGAGGGTGAGGCAGGAGAATCACTTGAATTCTGGAGGCGGAGGTTGCAGTGAGCCGAGATCGTGCCACTGCACTCCAAGCCAGGGCAACAGAGTGCGACTCCGTCTCAAAATAAATAAATAAAAATAAAAATAGAAAAAAAGTTAGCCAAGTGTGGTGGCACAGGCCTGTAATCCCAGCTACTCAGGAGGCTGAGGCATGGGAATCACTTGAACTCGGGAGGTGGAGGTACCAGTGAGCCAAGATCGTGCCACTGCACTCTAACCTGGGCAACAGAGCCAGATTCTGTCTGAAAAAAAAAAAAAAAAAAAAAATCTAATAATACATGCTTGTTGGAAGTTAGCAGCATACAATTGTATTTTAAAAAGTAATCAAATCTTATTTCCCCATTCTAATTCCAGGTTTGTTGTTTATCTTTGTGTATTTTTGTCTTCTGCATACACAGCTTAATGTGGAAGCTCTCTTAACCTTAACCTTCACTTGACTGATTAATTGGAGCAGATATCCTCCTTTTCCTAAACTCTATTCTGTAATATGTTCAAGCATTTCTGCAAACTCTACTCTGTAATGCACTCAAGTGTCTCACCAGTCGAGTTGTATTCCTGACAAGAGGCAGTTATATTTGCTCCCAAACTAGTGTGTGCTGGTTATGTTTGTCACGTGCGTTTAATTAAACACTACATAAACCTGTAAAATACCAGTGCAAAAAGAGTTTTCATTGATACGAAAACTAAATTAAAAGCTTTAAACAGGCTCTGTCTGGGGAAATTGCTAAAAAAAAAAAAATTGTTGTTTAGTTAGGTGTGGGCAAGTTAACTGTAAATGACTTAGGGAGAAATCATTGAGATACAACATTGTACACTTACTGCTTGGCAAGTGTTTAAGGTTGCACTCCACTTAAGGAAATCAAATCAGTATGGGTTATGCTAAAAAGATCCCAGCCTGGGCAACATGGTGAAACCTCATCTCTACTAAAACTACAACAAAAAAATTAGCTGGTCGTAGTGGCGCATGCCTGTGGGCCTGTGATCCCAGCTACTTGGGAGACTGAGGTGGGAGCATCACCTTAGCCCAGGAGGTGAAGGCTGCAGCGGGCTGTGATTGCACCACTACACTCCAGCCTGGGTGACAGAGTGAGACCCTGTCTCAAAAAAAAAAAACTAAAAAATAGCCGGGCACAGTGGTGCACGCCTGTAATCCCAGCACTTTGGGAGGCTGAGGTGGGCAGATCACCTGAGGCCAGGAGTTTGAGACCAGCCTGGCCAACATGGTGAAACCCCATCTCTACTAAAATACAAAAATTAGCCAGATTTGGTGGCGGGTGCCTGTAATCCTAGCTACTCAGGAGGCTGAGGCAGGAGAATTGCTTGAACCTGGGAGGCAGAGGTTGCAGTGAGCCGAGGTTGCACCAGTGCACTCTAGCCTGGGTGACAGAGTGAGACTCCCTCTCAAAAAACTAAAAATAAAAACTAAAGAAGTTCCAAGGAGTGCTAGTGGATTCATTCCCTAAAGAAAAGGATAGGCTTTTATCAGAAACTTATGTTCATGTGAGTACTTTATGTTAAAATGAAATATTTACATAAATATTCATTTATGTAAAAATGAAAACATGTAAAATGTTAAAATGAATATTTTTATTACTTTGACTTCAGTTAATTGATTAGTTATGGGTCTCATTCTCATTGGGTAAGAGAACTTCTGTCTTTGTCTTATAGAGATATGATTATATTATACTTAACTCTGCATAGCATAGGTAAGTAGTCATGAAGACTGACTGGGTTTGTTTGATTGAGACAGAGTTTTGCTCTTGTTGCCCAGGCTGCAGTGCAGTGGTGTGATCTCAGCTCACTGCAACCTCCACCTCCTGGGTTCAAGCAATTCTCCTGCCTCAGCCTCCCGAGTAGCTGGGATTACAGGTGTGTGCCACCACACCCGGCTAATTTTTGTATTTTTAGTAGAGATGGGGCTTTGCCATGCTGGCCAGGCTGGTCTTGAATTCCTGACCTGAGGTGATCCGCCTACCTCGGCCTCTCAAAGTGCTGGGATTACAGGCGTGAGCCACTGTGCCCGGCCCAAAATATATTTTTAAAACTTAAAATGAACAACTCAATCAAAAGGTAGGGAAAAGATCAGAACAGACAACTCACCAAAAAAGATATACAGATGGCATGTAAGCATATGAAAAGATGCTCAAATCTTTAAGGATTTGAGGTCCTTAAGGAATTGCAAATTAAAACAGCAATGAAACAGGAACTCTCCTGAGCTCAAGCAGTCCGCCCACCTTGGCCTCCCAAAGTGCTGGAATTACAGGTGTGAGCCACTGCACCCAGCCTCAACTGGAATTTCTGTTCCACTGGTCTTCCCCTATATATGCCAATATTATGCTTAATTATAGAGGCTTATGATATATTTTGATCTGGAGGAACACCCCTGCCTCCACTCCGTTGCTCTTTTTCAGAGTTTTCCTGTTTATTTGCTTCTCTAAAAGAAATTTGTAATCAACTTTTTAAAGTTGAAATTTTATGAAATTTGTAAATGAACTTCAGGGGTTGTAATTGACATCTTTATGTTGCTGAATCTATTCAAGAACATAGTTATATCTTGGAAAGGTTTTGACATACTCAGTAGTGTTTGCTGGCCTCCCTTTTTTGGGGTACTTCTTTATTTGACAAGTACAGACACTTATTATCAAGTTGGTTCAAAATGCGTTATTTTTTCAGAGTGGGCTGGGCATCGATATTTATGAACTCCTCTAAGTATTTAAGAGGAATATTTCTGAACCTTGCAAAGTAGTATAGATTCTGATTACTCTGAGTAACAGATTACCTTTACAGCAGATATTCTTTTAGAAGTAGGTCTTTGAGATGGGTATTGATAAAGATTAGTATTTTTTGTTTTGTTTTTTTGAGACTGAGTTTCGCTGTTGTCCCCAGGCTGGAGTGCAATGGCTCAACCTTGGCTCACTACAACCTTTGTCTCCCAGGTTCAAGTGATTCTTCTGCCTCAGCTTCCAGAGTTGCTGGGATTATAGGCGCCCACCACCACTTCTGGCTTATTTTTTTGTATTTTTAGTAGAGACAAGGTTTCACCATGTTGGGCAGGCTGGTCTCGAACTCTTGACCTCAGGTGATCCACCTGCCACAGCCTCCCAAAGTGCTGTGATTACAGGCGTGAGCCACTGTGCCTGGCCATAAAGGTTAATTTTGTCATTTTAATTTTGGATCATCTGAGGATTATTTCACATATTCAAGGATTCTAGTTGTCATTTCTCCAACATTGTATTTTTGCTTAAAATTAGTATCAAAAATGAAATAGTATCAAAAATAAAACTGATTATTTGATTTGAACTGTTTTCAGGGGTGTGTGTGTGTGTGTGTGTTTAATACTACTGTTAGTGAGAGTGCCAGAAGTGATGAATAGCAGAAATCACCGTGAACACTTGGGGGGCCTGTGTGTGGGCCTTGGACTTTTCCACCAAGGAAATTATGAAAACTTTCTCACAGTCCTTGAATAAATTTGAAAGAGAACAATTTTTCATACTAAATACTGGGGAATATTTTTAAATGTGTGTTTGTAAATTCTTATTGGAGTTAAAGTCACAAAAAGTCACAGTCCTTAGTTAACCCTCTTGTCATATGCATTGCCACTGCCTTAGTTTATATTTCATTTCTCCTCTGGACTAAACTTATATAACTGGTAGCCCACATTTAAAGTCTTCTCAATTCAGCCTTCCTACTTTTTCCAGAATAATATTTCTATTCTCTTTCTCTTCTCTTTTCACTCCTCTTCTCTCTTCTCTTCTCTTCCTTGACAGAGTATCTGTTGCCCAGGCTGGAGTGCAATTGTACAGTCTTGGCTCACTGCAGCCTCCGCCTGCTGGGCTCAAGCCATCTTTCCAGCTCCCCTTCTTGCCTAGCTGGGACCACAGGCACGTGCCACCACGCCCAGCTAATTTTTGTATTTTTAGTAGAGATGGGGTTTCGCCATGTTGGCCAGGCTGGTATTGAACTCCTGGCCTTAAGTGATCCACTTGCCTTGGCCTTACAAAGTACTGGGATTACAGGTGTGAGCCACCACGTCTGGCCTCAGAATAATATTTTTCTTTTTCTTTCTTTTTTTTTTTTTTTTTTTTTTTTTGAGACGGAGTCTCACTCTCTCACCCACACTGGAGTGCGGTGGCTCGATCTCGGCTCACTGCAACCTCCCAAGTTCAAGCGATTGTCCTGCCTCAGCTTCCCTAGTAGCTGGGATTACAGGCATGTGCCACCACGCCCAGCTAATTTTTGTATTTTTTAAGTAGAGATGGGGTTTCACCATGTTGGCCAGGCTGGTCTCAAACTCCTGACCTCGTGATCTGCCCACCTCAGCCTTCCAAAGTGCTGGGATTACAGGCATGAGCCACCGTGCCTGGCCCAGAACAGTATTTCTAACAAAAATAATTGGAGTGGTATTGATTAGAGCAGCATAAAATTTTTCTTTGTACCTCATGGTCTGACTTCACTGTCAAACCTTATATTTTTACCCTTTCTATTTCTATTCCAGTGATACTTTTTAATTTCCCTAACATGTTATTCCTTCTCATGCCTCCCTTGCTCTTCCCTTGTCCTGAAATTTCTCCTTCCACTAGTTTTCAGCTCAGAACCTTGATTTCTTTCTTGATAAGTTCCCTGAAGGACTTAAGGATTTGTTTACTGGTGTGTAGTAATTGTCATAATAATAATTTACATGTCTTTTAACTCCACAGAGTTTTGGGGGGTTCAAACTGATTTCTTTGTTTTGTGCTTGCTGCATGATAGATGCTCAATTAATATTTGCTCAATGAATAATTCACCAGAAATCTCAATCCCAAAGAGTTTTTTGTTGGATTCTTTTTTTTCTCTTTCTCTTTGTTAAAGCAATTCCAACAGCATTAAGTATCCTATTTTTAGAAGAAAGCCAAAATTCCAGTTAACCTTTTTTTTTTTTTTTTTTTTTTTCTTTTTGAGATAGGGTCTCACTCTGTCACCCAGGCTGGAGTGCAGTGGCTCATTCATGGTTCACTGCAGCTCCAACCTCCTGGGCTCAGGCACTCCTCCCACCTCAGCCTCCCAAGTAGCTCGAACTACAGGCCCACGCCACCACACCCAGCTAATTTTTTTATTTTTATTTTTTGTAGAGACATGGTCTCATTATGTTGTCCAGGCTGGTCTCAAACTCCTGGGCTCAAGCGATCTGCCTGCCTCCGCTTCTTTTTTGTTTGTTTGTTTTTTGAGCATTGAAAGTTAACCATATTCTCATCTTTGCAGCAGTGTAGGGGAAGGAGGTCTATATTAGGAACTTGGCAATTTGAGATCTCTGACAGTTACTTAATCCTTCCAGGCCTCAGTTTCTGTATCTGCAAAATGACATAGATATTTGTGTGGGTGCGGGTGTGGTTGTTTTGTTTTTTCTTTCAACTTTCATTTTAGATGAGGGGGTACGTGTGTGGGTTTGATACATGAGTAAATTATTTGTTGCTGGGATTTGTTGTATGAATGATCCCATAGCCCAGATTGTAAGCATAGTATCCAACAGTTAGTTTAATTTTTCAACACTTGCCCCCCTCCCACTCTACCCCATCTAGTAGTCCTCAGTGTCTATTGTTCTCCTCTTTGTGTCCATGTGTACTCAGTGTTTAGCTCCTACTTACAAGTAAGAATGTGGTATTTGGTTTTTTGGTTCTGCATTAATTTGCTTAGGATGACGGCCTCCGGCTACATCCATGTTGCTGCAAAGGATGTGATTTTGTTCTTTTTTATGAGTGCGTGGTATTCTATAGTGTATATGTACCACATTTTCTTTATTCAGATCACTGTTGATGGGCATCTAGGTTGATTCCATGTCTTTGCTATCATGAATAATGCTGTGATCAACATATGAGTGTGTGTCTTTTTGGTAGAACGGGTTATTTTCCTTTGGGTGTATACCCATTAATGGGATTGTTGGGTCAATTGATAGTTCTGGTTTTTTTCTTAAGTTCTTTGAGAAATCCCCAGACTGCTTTCCACAGTGGCTAAACTAACTTACATTCCCACCAGTGTTATATAAGCATTCGTTTTTCTCTGTGGCCTTGCCAATATCTAGTTATTTTTTGACTTTTTAGTAAGCCATTCTGACTGGTACAAAATGGTAACTCATTGTGATTTTGATTTGCATTTCTCTAATGAGCGGTGATGTTGACTATTTTTGCCCGTGTGTGTGTGTGTGTGTGTGTGTGTGTGTGTGTGTGTGTATATATATATATATATTTTTTTTTTTTTTTTTTTCCTTAGGGTCTCACTTTGTTGCCCGGGCTAGAGTGTAGTGGCATGATCTCAGCTCACTGCAGCCTCTGCCTCCTGGCCCTGTAAATGTCTTCTTTTGAGAAGTGTCTGAGGTGGGTGTGATGGCTCACGCCTGTAATCCCAGCACTTTGGGAGGCTGAGGCAGTGGATCACTTGAGCTTAGGAGTTTGAGACCAGCCTGGGCAACATTGCAAGACCCCAACTGTACCAAAAATCCAAAAGATTCACCAGGCATGGCGGTGTGGGCCTGTGGTCCCAGCTACTTGGGAGGCTGAGGTGGGAGGATCACTTGAACCTGGGAGATGGAGGTTGCAATGAGCCAAGCAAGATGGTGCCACTGCACTCCAACCTGGGTGACAGAGTAAGACCCTTTGACTCAAAAAAAGAAAGAAGTGTCTGTTCATGTACTTTTGCACCCACCTCCCCTTTTTTTCTTCTCTCTTTTTTTTTTTTTCAGACAATGTTTTACTCTGTCGCCTAGGCTGGAGTGCAGTAGTGCCATCTTGGCTCACTGCAACCTCTGCCTCCCGGGTTCAAGCGATGTCTCTTGCCTCAGCTTCCTGAGTAGCTGGGATTACAGGTGCATACTAACATGCCCAGCTAATTTTTGTATTTTTAGTAGAGACAGGGTTTCACTGTGTTGTCCAGGCTGGTCTCGAACTCCTGACCTCAAGCAGTCCACCCACCTCGGCCTCCCAAGGTGCTGGGATTACAGGTGTGAGCCACTGTGCCCAGCTTTTTTTTTTTTTTTTTTGAGACAGGTTCTTGCTCTATCTCTCAAGCTAAAGTATAGTAATGTGATGATAGTTCACTGTGGCCTCAGAGTCCCAGCTCAAGTGATCCTACCACTTCAGCCTCCAGAGGGGCTGGGACTACAGGTGTACACCACCACACTGGGCTAATTTTTTAATTTTTTTTAGAGATAGGGTCTTGCTGTGTTGCCCAGCCTGGTCTTGAACTTCTGATTTCAAGTGATCCTCCCACCTTGGCCTCCCCTAGTGATGGGGTTACTGGTATAAGCCACTCTGCCTGGCTTTTGCCAGTTTTTTTAAATGGGGTTATTATTATTATTATTTGCTTGTTGAATTGTTTCTCATATATTCTGGATATTAGGCCTTTGTCAGATTCATAGTTTGCGAAGATTTTCTCCCATTTTGTCTGTTTACTCTGTTGATAGTTTCTTTTGCTGTGTAGAAGCTCTTCAGTTTAATTAGGTCCCACTTTCCAATTTTTGTTTTTGTTGCAAATGTTTTTGGGGACTTAGTCATAAATTCTTTGCCAAGACCAATGTCCAGAATGATACTACTAGGTTTTCTTGTAGGATTTTTATAGTTTTAGGTCTTACATTTAATGATTAATATTTTTAAACTTTACAGGGGTGTTATAAGAAAGCATCAGAAAAGCTAGGTGCAGTGTCTCATGCCTGTAGTCCCAACACTTTATGAGACTGAGGTGGGAGGATCACCCGAGGTCAGGAATTCGAGACCAGCCTGGCCAACATGGTGAAACCCCATCTCTACTAAAAATACAAAATCAGCCAGGCGTGGTGGCAAGCGCCTGTAGTCCCAGCTACTTGAGAGGCTGAGGCAGGAGAATCGCTTGAACCGAAGAGACAGAGGTTGCAGTGAGGCGAGATCGCACCATTGCACTCCAGCCTGGGTGACAGAGTGAGATTCTGTCTCCAAACAAAACAAGAAAAAAGAGTGGATCAGAAAACACATACTATAGTGCTTGGTTAATTGATATTTAATAGACTGCGCGGTGGCTCATGCCTGTAATCTCAGCACTTTGGGAGGCCGAGGCAGGCAGATCATGAGGTCAAGAGATCGAGACCATCCTGGCCAACATGGTGAAACCCCATCTCTACTAAAAATACAAAAATTAGCCGGGCGTGGTGGCGCATGTCTGTAGTCCCAGCTACTTGGGAGGCTGAGGCAGGAGAATCACTCAAACCTGGGAGGTGGAGATTGCCGTGAGCCGAGATCGCGCCACTGCATTCCAGCCTAACGACAGAGCAAGACTCCGTCTCAAAAAAATAAAATAAAATAGATGTTTAATAAATAGTTGAGTCTAAATCCTAGAGCATCCTCTCATGTCAAGTTTTAAGATTGAAAAGTGGTAAATTTTTAACATTTTGTGACTTGACATTAAATTTTGCTAATATATACACATCTTATGCATGTGAAATTCTAGGGGTGTGATTTCAAGCTATTTTGAAACATAATGGCAGAATTTGTCAGCCCAGAAGGGGTGAGGGATGGGCAGGGAACAGACAAGGTCAAATTATTAGATTATTTTTGGAGGACCAATAAAGTTTGCTTCCCTATAGTGTTTTTCACAAAGAGGATAACAGAAATACCTTCATTTCTCTTGAAACAAAGTTTCTGCTTGAATCTGAGCAGTAAAGTCACATTTAGGAAAGGTTGAATATAGCCAACATACTTTTTGTTTGTGTTTGTTTTAGTGGAATTAAGTCTGTTAAGTGAAAGAATCAATACTAGAATAGGAATTAATGGGGGCCGGGCCTGGTGGTTCATGCCTGTAATCCCAGCACTTTGGGAGGCTGAGGCGGGTGGATCACCTGAGGTCAGGAATTTGAGACCTGCCTGGCCAACATGGCAAAACCCCATCTCTACTAAGAATACAAAAAAAATTAGCCAGGCATGGTGGCAGACTCCTGTAATCGGGAGGGTGAAGCAGGAGAATCGCTTGGCCCGGGAGGCAGAGGTTGCAGTGAGTCAAGAGGTATCACTGCACTCCAGCCTGGGCAACAGAGTGAGACTCCATCTCAAAAAAAAAAAAAAGGAATTAATGAAAGATAATTTATTTGGTTCCCCCAAAATCTAATTGTATTACTTCAGAACCTTTTAAGCTAGTTCAGACTCATCTCACAGTGCTTTACAAATGTCTCCTTAATGTGTCCTTCATGTTTCTTTTTTTTCCTCACTCAGATTCTGGAAGACCTCATGTTTCTCAATAGTAATATTAGCTAACCTGTTTTAATCTGCACAACCCAAGGAACTAAGCACTATTTTTATTTACATTTTACCAGTGAGGAAGCTAAACCTAAGAAAGATGCCTGAGGTTACGAAGCTAGTGTGTGGTAGAATTAGAATAAAGGGATATTGCATGGTTTTTTTTTTTTTTTTCTTCCTTGAGACAGAGTCTTGCTGTGTTTCCCAGGCTGGAGTGCAGTGGCGTGATCTTGGCTCACTGCAACCTCCGCCTCCCGGGTTTGAGTGATTCTTCTGCCTCAGCCTCCTGTGTAGCTAGGATTACAGGTGCTCACCACCACACCTGGCTAATTTTTGTAGTTTTAGTAGAGACGGGGTTTCACCATGTTGGCCAGGCTGGTCTCAAACTCCTGACCTCAAGTGATCTGCCTGCCTCAGCCTCCCATAGTGCTGAGATTACAGGAGTGAGCCACTGCGCCAGGCCTTAAATTTTTCTATTGCTGCTGCACAAATTAAAAGTGCTTGTGTCTCTAACTTTCCAACAAAGCTCAGCCACTTCTTCCACTTATTCTTTTTTTTCTGTTTCTTTTTTTTGTAGAGACAGGGTCTCACCATGTTTCCCAGGCTGTCCTTAAGGCCTCCTGCCTTGGCCTCCCAAAGTGTTGGGATTACAGGTGTGAGATGCCACGCCCAGCCCCCACCTATTTTAATTGCTTGGATAAAGAATATTGTGGGGGGTTTTTTTGGAAATGTTTATTCATGTGGTATTTATGTATATTCGAATATTTATACAGTAAACATCCACACTTGTGTAATGCCATTTGGGTCTAATCAGTTATCAAATATTTGAGAATCTGTTATTTAAGATTAAGATATGGTTATATCTTGATTTGCACAGACCATTTGGTTCCACTTCTGGTGTTTCCAAGCTGATTCTTTTTTTTTTTTTTTTTTTTGAGACAGGGTCTTGCTCTGTCACCTGGGCTGGAGTACAGTGGCACTACCATAGCTAACTGTAGCCTGGACCTCCCGGACTCAAGTGACCCTCCAGCATCAGCCTCCCAAGTGGCTGGGACTACATGCATGTACCACCATGCCCAGCTAACGTTTTTATTTTCTGTAGAGATGGGTCTCACTGTGTTGCCAGGCTGCCAAACTGATTCTAAGTGAAAATTCTTCAAGGGATATTAGTATTTTTTTTTTAAAGACCTTCCCTTATGTGAAGTTGTGAGGTTAAATTTTCTTTTTTTCTAGAAGCAGAACCTTTCAAAGCCTTTACAAGATATATTGCAGATTTCTAAAAGGGGTATTTGAAAAGAGGTATTTGATAGGCACTTTCTTTTTTTTTTGAGACAGAGTCTTGCTGTATCGCCCCGGCTAGAGTGCAGTGGTATGATCTCAGCTCACTGCAACCTCCGCCTTCCAGGTTCAAGTGATTCTCTTGCCTCAGCCTCCTGAATACCTGGGATTACAGGCATGCGCCACCAGCATGCCCAGCTAATTTTTGTATGTTTAGTAGAGACAGGGTTTCACCATGTTGGCCAGGCTGGTCTTGAACTTCAGACCTCAAGTGATCTGGCCGCTTCAGCCTCCCAAAGTGCTGGGATTACAGGCGTGAGCCACGGAGCCTGGCCAGATATGTACCATTTTCTAGATAGTCTTATTTGACCCCAAACCCTTTGTACATAGAGAAAAACTGTATCAACATGTTTGTTGATCTTGTGCCTAAAGGAGAACAGTTTTATATACGTCTGTGGGCTGATATTCAGCTACTAGTATATACAATAAAGAAACTGAAATTTTCTTTTTCTTTCTTTTTTTTTTTTTTTGAGTTGGAGTTTGGCCCTTGTCATCCAGGCTGGAGTGCAATGACACAATCTTGGCTCACTGCAGCCTCCACCTCCTGGATTCAAGCAATTCTCCTGCTTCAACCTCTTGAGTAGCCGAGATTGCAGGCACCTGCCACCATGCCTGCCTAATTTTTGTATTTTAGTAGAGACAGGGTTTCACCATGTTGGCCAGGCTGGTCTCAAACTCCTGACCTCAGGTGATCTGCCCTCCTTGGCCTCCCAAAGTGCTGAAGTTACAGTTATGAGCCACCATGCCCAGCCCAGAAATTGAAATTTTCTGAATTAAGGATTTACTGAAAGCTATTTTAGCTGGGCACAGTGGCTCATGCCTGTAATGGGTACCTGGGAGGCTGAAGCAAGAGAATCACTTGAACCCAGGAGGCAGGGATTGCAGTGAACCGAGATCGTGCCACTGCACTCCAGCCTGGGCAACAGAGCGAGACTTCATCTCAAAAAAGAAAAGAAAAGAAAACGATTTCAAGTAATAATGGGAGGCATTTTGGCATGAGAGAGAATCTGGACTTTGGAAGTAATTAATCTAGATTTCAGTCTTCGCTCCACCATTTACCATTATCTAGATATTCCTAGACAAGGCATGTAACTTTTTGAATCTTTGGCTTTCTCAGTGATGAAAATAAGGGTTTCAATACTTACAGTATCTATTTTATTACACGGTAATAGATGTTTAGTAAATGGGAGCTGCTGGTACTTAATTTGGAGTATCAGTAATTAAATGTGAATAATAAAGATCTGAGTGTGTGTAAGAGTTTAAATTACTTTGGATCAGAGCCTAGCCATGATCACTTAATTTCCTGAACAGATTTCAGATTTCATTTCTCCTGCTACTATCAGAGAAGGCATACTGCCTATTACATAAAGCAAAGCAAAGCTGTCTGTGTGGTCGGAAGGAGAGAACAAAGATTCCTAGTTTTTGCCAAGTTTCTCTCTGGGAATAACTGAAAACAAGACCTAAAATATGCATTCTTAGCAAGCTAAAACCAACAAGCCAATTGGAATTTAGAGAGTACTTAAATCTCAGCTGAGATTTCACACCAACCCCGTGCAGCGTTTGTTAGTATAAACAGATGAGATATGGAAAGATAAACTCCACTTAGGAAAATGAGGAGATTACACCCTGGTTACCCAATCCCTATCCAAATAGCTGTTTGAGCCATCTGGTTAAAATACTACACACCATCTATTATTGTTTGTGATACCTTCTTTGAGTCGTGCTTTAGCAAGAGATAGATCGGGATCACAGTATTTCAAAAGCTAGTCTGCAAGTGACTGACACCTTCTTGTCTTCTGACTTGGGAGAGGAGGAAGTTTGACCAAAGCTGCAGTAGGAAAGTAGTTCACACACTTCTGCAATCTCCCGTATACATTTTACTAGATGTTTGACCAAAGCTGAAGTAGGAAAGTAGTATAGAATAGATCACACACTTCCCCAATCTCCCCTGTGCATTTTACTAGAGATTGATTGGGGTTCAGTCTCTAGTAAGATGCCCCAAAAGTAAATAATGCCTTTCTCCCACTGATACTATCAGGCAATTACATTTTTAACTTCTGTAATTAAATGCAGTGCTCTCCAAAATCCTTGGGAGGTCAGTTTATGGAAGGGGAGTCATCTCTGAAGGGAGGAGGAAGGAGGGAAAGATCACGGAGCAAGGGATTTTTCTCAGTAAGACAGACTGGGATGGGCCTGCCCAATGGCTGGTTTTTTTCCTTTTTTTTTTTTTTTTGGTCACCTGTCTGTCCCAGACCAGTGGGGGATTTATGGTAGCAATTGATGACATTAGACACTCGGCCCTGAAAGATTAGAGAGAGAAGGGGGTGCCATAGTTAACCTTTGTATCCATTGCAGCTAATTTGTACAATGCTATCTCAAGCCACCTTAGATGTCAGTAGACTTTTTTTTTGAGTCAGTGTCGCTCTTTTTGCCCAGCCTAGAGTGCAGTGGTGCCATCTCAGCTCGCAGCAACCTTCATCTCCCAAGTTTAAGCGATTCTTGTGCCTCAGCCACCTGAGTAGCTAGAGATTACAGGCATGCACAACCACACCTGGCTAACTTTTTTGTATTTATACAGAACCGGGTTTTGCCATGTTGGCCAGGCTGGTCTCAAATTCCTGGCCTCCCAAAGTTCTGGCATTATGGGCGTGAGCCACCACACCCAGCCAGATGTCAGTAGATCTTAATGTAAACCAGAGTTCTAAAGAGCATGCCAGTTTTAGCTGACCTTTATTAAGCACTTACTGTATACCCAAATTGGTTTGGGATACTTTCACATAATTCTTTTCAAAGATTCAGTATTCTCAATTGATAATGGGCAAGATAGCAATATCTGTCTTACAGGATTGTTGAGGAAAATGTGAAGATAGCTATGTTAGTTCCTGACACAGAGTAGGAATAAATGTGTAATAATGAGAAGATCAGTGTTTAAGAAACTAGAAGGCTGGGTGTGGTGGCTCACACCTGTCATCCCAGCACTTTGGGAGGCTGAGGGTGGCAGATCACCTGAGGTCAGGAGTTCAAGACTAGCCTGGCCAACATGGTGAAACCCTGTCTCTATTAAAAATACAAAAATTAATCGGGTGTGTTGGTGGGCACTTACAATCCCAGCTACTTGAGAGGCTGAGGCAGGAGAATCACTTGAACCCTGGAAGCGGAGATTGTGGTGAGCTGAAATCTTGCCACTACACTCCAGCCTGGACGACAAGAGTGAGAATCTGTCTCAAGAAGAGAAAAGAAACTAGAGAGATATAAACAAAAGTTGATTGTTAGACTGAGGAAGGATTCATTCATTTATTCAGACATTTCCTATTTTATGCCAAGGCATTGCACTGGGTCTTGGGAATATAGAAGTAAATAGAGGCTGGGCGCAGTGGCTCATGCCTATAATCCCAGCACTTTGGGAGGCCAAGGCAGGTGGATCACTAGGTCAGGAGATCAAGACCATCCTGGCTAACACGGTGAAACCCCGTCTCTACTAAAAATACAAAAAATTAGGCGGGCGTGGTGGTGGGCGCCTGCAGTCCCAGCTACTCGAGAGGCTGAGGCAGGAGAATGGCATGAACCTGGGAGGTGCAGCTTGCAGTGAGCCGAGATCATGCCACTGCACCCCAACCTGGGCGACAGAGCAAGACTCCGTCTCAAAAAGAAAAAAAAAATAGAAGTAAATAGATTCCCTCCTCAAAAGAAAGTTCCTTTTAAAAGAGAATTATGGAGCTGGGCACATTGGTTCACACCTGTAATCTCAGCACTTTGGGAGGCTGAAGTGGGAGGATCACCTGACGCAAGGAGTTCAAGACCAGGCTGAGCAACATAGTGGGACCCCACCAATCTAGCCCCCAAAAAGACAAAAAAAAAAAAAGGTGGGTATGGTGGTACGTGCCTGTAGTCCTAGCTACTTGGGAGGCTGAGGCAGAAGGAGTACTTGAGCCCAGGAGCAGATGGTTACAGTGAGCTATGATCATGCTACTGTACTCCAGAGTGAGTGACAGAGAGACCCTGTCTGTAAAAAATATAAAAAATTTTAGGCTGGGCGTGGTGCCTCATACCTATAGTCCCAGCACTTTGGGATGCCAAGGTGGATGCATCACCTGAGGTCAGGAGTTCGAGACCAGCCTGGCCAACATGGTGAAACCCTGTCGGTACTAAAAATACAAAAATTAGCTGGGCGTGGTGGCATGTGCCTGTAATCTCAGCTACTCGGGAGGCTGAGGTAGGAGAATCGCTTGAACCCAGGAGGCAGAGGTTGCAGTGGGCCGAGATCGCACCATTGTACTCCAGCCTGGGCGACAGAGCGAGACTCCATCTCTAAAAATAAAAATAAAAAATTGTAGAAAAAGAATTATAATTGGAGTTCTGAAGAAATTACTTTAGTAGGAAGTTGAAGCCTGTGACTGATGTTAAGTCTAACATTCCTCTGCTTCTCTGTTTTACCTCTCTTCCAGAAATGCTGATAGCCAAACATTATTTTATTGCTGAGCAGAGAATTGGTAGCAAAGCTAATGGAATGTCTCCAGCCAAAACTGCAATATTCTTTCTCTCTGAACAAAGCTGGCATTGCAAAACTTAGGTTGGCACTGAAATGGCAATGAATATTGGCTTGAGACATACTTAGCATTTGACTTATGTTGAATCCAGCCCTTCCAGTGTAAATTGGAATAGTCCTTTCGAAATGCATTTTGGCACTGTGGGTCAAGAACTTTAAAAATAATGTATATTCTTTGGCTCCAAGTTTTACCTAGATCCAGAAGAAATCCTAAATAGAGGCAAACTTTATAAATAGTAGTGTTCATCATAGTGCTATTTTAATAGTGAAAATTGGAAGCAGCCATAACATCTAAATGTAAATTGTTGTAGCCAGTTAGAGTATTGTATAACCATGGTTATGAAGAGTGTACTAAGTTTATGAAGAGTTAGAAGGGAGTATTTTGTAAAATAATGTGCAAAATTATAAATATCTGAAAGAGAGGAGTCTCACACAGGTAAGAGAAAATAGAGAAGGCTCCTCAAACCTTGACTTGTATGTAGTGATATGAGAGGGTGGGGTGGAAAAGTTGGTTTTCCAGCCAGGAGAGAAAACACCAGAAGATTCCTGTAAAGATCAAAGGCAGAGATGAATGGATTTTCCTCAGCATGCATACAGTCTAGAATGGAGAAGAAAAGACCATTAGACAGTTTCCCCTATAATAATTTTATTTAATTGTAAAAGAGGTTGAATCAAGCCCTAAACCTTTCCTTGGAGTGTGGGGAACTGGAAGGAAATTTGTAAATGTAAACCAGTTGTATTACTAATGGTTGGAACCACCACAGGGTAGCCTCTCACCCTACCCCATTTCTAATCTTTCTCTAATATTTAAACTTTACCAGCCGGGTGCGGTGGCTCACGCCTATAATCCCAGCACTTTGGGAGGCCAAGGCGGGCGGATCACCTGAGGTCGGGAGTTCCAGACCAGCCTGACCAACATGGAGAAACCCCATCTGCACTAAAAATACAAAATTAGCGGGGCATGGTGGCGCATGCCTGTAATCCCAGCTACTCGGGAGGCTGAGGCAGGAGAATCACTTGAACCCGGGAGGTGGAGGTTGTGGTGAGCCAAGATCGCGCCATCGCGCTCCAGCCTGGGCAACAAAGAGTGAAACTCTGTCTCCAAACATATAAATGAATAAATAAACTTTACCTAACTTATACTAGGTTTAAAAACACACTCACACACACACAAAAACTGATAGAAAACCCAGGTAACCAACCCTGTCTGAGTTATGAATGCGACTGTTTCCAGACAGTGAATGCCAAATGAGTTCAGCACACTAGCTTACTTTGGCTTTTTTAAGAGATCACTAGAAAACGATCCTCCTGACTAGCAGTGAGGTCAGGTAGTTCTCACACAACGCATTTAATGTGATGAAATAGTGTTTTTACCTTCATCTGGCAGTCTATTTCCACTTTTTCCCATTCTTTTTACTTTTTTAAAGCCACTCAAATTTAGCAATGAGGGATTATATATCTCTTGTTCTTTTTAGATAGATTTACTTTACCATACATAAAAATTTCTCACAAAGGCAAATAGCTTACCTCGTTCTTTGTAAATAACACCATAATTCCATTTGCGTAAGCCTATGAGTACACCTTAATATTTCTCTTCCACCCCCACATGTTTAATCTATCACCTGATCCTTTTGGCCCTACCTCTAAAATAAACCCCAAATATGTCCATTTTCTGTTTCACTGCTGTCATTCTATTCTATGCCATCATTCTCTTTTCCCTGGACTTCATCTATATAATCTTGCTGGTGTCTTGCTGTCTTTCATGCCTTCTACAATTACTTCATATGCAAACAGGAATGACTTATTTTAAAATGTGCATATGATCATGTCACATGTCACTGGCACTAAATTTAGAATGAAGGGTCTGGGTTAGTGATTCTCATCCCTCTCTGTACATTCTTTTTTTTTTTTTTTTTTTTTTTTTGAGACAGAGTTTTGCTCTTGTTGCCCAGGCTGGAGTGCAATGGTACGATCTCAGCTCACTGCAACCTCTGCCTCCCGGGTTCAAGCGATTCTCCTGCCTCAGCCTCCCGAGTAGCTGGGATTACAGGTGCCCACCACCACGCCTGGCTAATTTTTGTATTTTTAGTAGAGACGGGGTTTCACCATGTTGGCCAGGCTGGTCTCGAACTCCTGACCTCAGGTGATCTGCCCACCTCGGCCTCCCAAAGTGCTGGGATTACAGGCATGAGCCACCACGCCCGGCCTCTTTTTTTTTTTTTTTGAGATGGAGTCTCACTCTGTCACCCGGGCTGGAGTGCAGTGGTGCGATCTTGGCTCACCGCAACCACCTCCGCCCCCCGGGTTCAAGCAGTTCTCCTGCCTCAGCCTCCCCAGTAGCTGGGATTACAGGCACCTGCCACTATGCCCAGCTAATTTTTTGTATTTTTAGTAGAGACGGGGTTTCACCAGGCTGGTCACAAATTCCTAACCTCGTGATTCACCCCCCTCGGTCTCCCAAAGTGCTGGGATTACAGGTGTGAGCCACCATGCCCAGCCCCTATCTGTACATTCTAATCACCCGTGTTAAGTTCCCTTTCCCTATAGGAAATAAACATGACCTTTTCCTAGGCACTACCTTCAGAGAATCTGGTTAAATTGTTTGGATTGGAGGGTCCAGACATCTGTAGGGTTTTAATTTGTTTTGAGTTTTTTATTTTTTTATTTTTTTGAAACAGAGTCTCACTCCGTCTCCCAGGCTAGAGCACAGTGGTGCTTTCTCAGCTCACTGCTTTCTCAGCTCACTGCAACCTCCGTCTCCCGGGTTCAAGCGATTCTCCTGCCTCAGCCTCCTGAGTAGCTGGGATCACAGGCACACACCACCGTGCCCAGCTAATTTTTGTATTTTTAGTAGAGATGGGGTTTCACCATGTTGGTCAGGCTGGTCTCGAACTCCTGACCTCATGATCTGCCCGCCTCAGCCTCCCAAAGTGCTGGGATTACAGGCGTGATCCACCATGCCCAGCCTGTTTTTGTTTTTTTTTAAGCAGAGAACAGGGTCTTGCTATGTTGTTCAGGATGGTCTTGAACTTCTGGGCCCAAGTGATCCTCTTACCTTGGCCTCCCAGAATGCTGGGATTACAGGTAATGAGCCACTGCACCCGGCTTGTAGCATTTTTTAAAAAGTTCCTTTATACAGGCCCACCATGGTGGCTCACGCTTTGGGAGGCTGAGGTGGGAGGATTGCTTGAGGCCAGGAGTTTGAGACCAGCCTGTTCAACATAGTGAAATCTTCATCTCTACCAAAAAAAAAAAAAAAGAAAGAAAAATAGGGCTCATATGGTTCTTACACAGGTAAAATGGAAAAATATTGCCTGAAATGAATGATCTTTCCCCTGCCTACTTCTCAGACCTTATCCGTCAACTTGCCAAGCTGGTTCTGTCTCCAATGTTTCCTCCCTCCTTGTTTCCTCCCTCCTTCAAGTTTTGTTTTACTTTTTAAATAAACTTGTCATTAGGAGAGATTTAGATTAACAGGAAATTGTGAAGATAATATAGAAAATTCCTAAAAATCTCATGCTGAATGTTTCTTATTAACACCTTGCATTATTAGTATGGTACACTTGTCAAAATTGATGAACCAATATTGATACACTATTATTAACAAAAGTCCATTCTTTATTCTGATTCTCTTAGTTTTTACCTGATACTCTTTTTGTGTTCCAGGATCCCATTTAGGGTACTACATACCATTTAGTAGTCACATCTTAGGTTCCTCTGGGCTGTGACAGTTTCTTGAGCTTTTATTGTTTTTGGTGACCTTGACAGTTTTCAGGAGTACCAGTCAGGTATTTTGTAGAATATTTCTCAATTGATATTTGCCTAATGTTTCTCTCATAATTGGGGCTGGGATTATGGGTTTTTGGCAGGAAGATTACAGAGGTAAAGCGCGATTTTCACTACATCAAATCAAAGGTACTCTCAGCATGCTTTATCATTGTCGATGTTTTGGCCTTGATCACCTAGCTGCAGTAGCGTTGGTCAGGTTTCTCCACTGTTAATCCCCCCGCCCTGTTTCCGTTCTGTACTCTTTGGAAGGAAGTCATCATGCCTAGCCCATCCTGGGAAGGAATGAAAAGTTATATTCTACTTCCTTGAAGGTAAAGGTAAAATATCTACATAAGTTACTTGTAATTCTTCTGCACAGGATATTTTTCTATTCTCCCCAGTTTATTTATTCAGCCGTGTATTTATATCATGCGTATTTATTTTATTGCTAAAATTGTTCGAGCTTTAGTCACTGGGATCTTTTTCAGTTGACTTCTCTATCCTTTGTTTTTCTTGGTAGAGATGAGATCTTGCTGTGTTGCCCAGGCTAGTATTGAACTCCTGGCCTCAAGCAGTCCTCCCACCTTGGCTTCCCAAAGTGTTAGGATTACAGGCATGAGCCACCACTCCCAGCCTTCTTTATCCTTTTGACCACAAGATTCTCTAGGCACATCTTATATATTTCCGGCCCCAGTCCTAGAATCAGCCACTTCTCCAAGGAGCCCTGATTCTTTTTATTAGAGAATGGTATTAGAAACCAAGATCTAGGCATTAGGTGTGCTTGCTACTGGGATGTTGTGGCTTGTAGGACCTTTCAGCTGACTGAGCAAGGGATGTACATGTATGTATACTAAACTAAGTTTTTCTGTATGCAGTCATCTGTATCTATATTAAGCTAAACATGAGTTGATGTTTCCAATTCTATCCATTACCACTCTATCCATTCTAGCCTTCTTCCTTTGGTTATCTGTCACCTCTCACTTCTACAGTCAGAAAACTGGCTTTCATCATTCACCATCTTTTTACTTAATTGTTCAAATCTGGGATACATATGCAGATATAGTGGCTTCAGAATTAATACGTATTCCCATGGAGAAAAACCTTATCAAGTAGAGGACAGTGCTTATGTGTAGTTCCTGTTGCCTTTAGTCTTATAGACTTCATTTCCAAAGTTTCTTAGCACCCCCATCCCCCTTTGGTGAGGTTGTTTCACGTATTTTCTAGACAATTAGATTCTTTTGTCAAAGTCTGTGTTCCATCCGGAGATCCTCTGATCTCTTAAATGATTTTTTAAATTTACATACATTAAGGTTCACTCTGCTGTAAAGGTCTGTGGGTTTTTATCTGTCTCACAGTTTTTGCATATGTTGGCCTTCTGCCTGGAATACTCTTCCCAGATATTTCCCCATGACTGGCCCCTTATCTTTCATTCAGATCTCTGCTCAAATATTATCTGCTTGAGGAAGCTTTCCTTGAGCACCCAATCTAAAGGAATCTTCTAGAACAAAATGAAAATTTTGTTAGTGTATTTTCTTCAGTATGTGTGGTTTGTTTTGACCAGTCTCCATTTACTAGGATGAAAATTTAAAGAGGGCAGGGACTGTATCTGTATCCTGGATATATAGTGAATGTATGTTGATATATGAATGAATAATCCTGTCCCAGGTGTGTCCAGCATCACTTATTTCTAGGGCATAGTTTTAGTACTGATCAGTAGTAATTGAAAGCAGGCCTGTTCAGTTGGGTTTCCAGCTCACCCTGCTTCACTACTTAAAAAGTGTTTTGGTTATAAATTAGGTTAAGTGTTTCAGTATATTAAAGATGGCAGTCACTCTGTTCTCTCCTGCAATGTTTATAACCATTTATTTAAGGTTATTATTATTATTATTATTGAGATGAGGTCTCTCTGTTGCCCAAGTTGGAGTGCAGTGGCGCAGTTTACTGCAGTCTTGACCTCCTCAGGCTCAGGTGATCCTGAATAGATGATCCTTCTTGAGTAGCTGGGACTACAGGCGCACCACCACACCCGGCTAATTTTTTTTGTATTTTTTATAGAGATGGAGTTTCTCTATATTGGCCAGGCTGGTCTTAACTCCTGGGCTGAAGTGATCCACCCACCTTGGCTTCCCACAGTGCTAGGACTGCAGGTGTGAGCCACTGTGCGCAGCCTAAAAGTTACTTTAGTGAAGGATTTATAATCTCTATTCCTACTTAGAATTACATATCAATACCGGCCGGGCACGGTGGCTCACGCCTGTAATCCCAACACTTTGGGAGGCCGAGGCGGGTGGATCACCTGAGGTGAGGAGTTCGAGACCAGCCTGGTGAAACCCCGTCTCTACTAAAAATACAAAAACTAGCCAGGCGTGGTGGCAGCCACCTGTAATCCCAGCTACTTGGGGAGCCAAGGCAGGAGAATCACTTGAACCCAGGAGGCGCAGGTTGCAGTGAGCCGAGACCGCACCATTGCACGCCAGCCTGGGGGACAAGAGCGAGACTTCGTCTAAAAAAAAAAAAAAAGAATTACTATCAATACCACGGATTTCCCAGCTCGGCTGTACATTAGAATCAGCTGAGGAGCTTTAAGAACAAACACTGCTTCCTGAGCTCTTTCCTGACTTACTGATTTTCAGGAAAATTCTACAAATTTGTAATGTTTTAACAACCAGCTTGGCATCTAGTCAGAACATTTGAAGTTAAAAAACCCCAGTAGCCAGGTATGGTGGCTCACGTGTATAATCCCAACACATTGGGAGGCCAAGGCGGGAGGATCGCTTGAGCCCAGGAGTTCAAGGCCAGCCTGGGCAACATGGTGAAATCCTGTCTCTACCCAAGAAAAATAGAAAAATTAGCCAAGTGTGGTGGCGCACACCTGTGGTTCCAGCTGCTCGGAGGCTGAGATGGGAGGATCATTTGAGAGTGGGAGACAGAGGTTGCAAGTGAGCCAAGATCGTTCCACTGCACTCCAGCCTGGACAACAGAGCCAGACAGAACCTGTTTTAAAAAACAAAACAAAACAAAACAAAACAAAAAAACCAGTGTATTAATGTAAAGTGAGATTTTGTGATAATATCTAGAGGATTTCAGCATATAGCTATGATGACTGAAGCTTATACAAAAAGGTCCTTTTAACTTGGACTGATTCTTCTACGATTTAAGCCCATAGTGTGTGCCTGGTACTAGTGAATATTACAGTGAATTGTTCCCTGCTCTCAGAGAACTTACATTACACCCTCTGAGAAGGCAATAGAATGAATGTAAATAATCATAAGATAGGAAACAACAGGCACATAAGAGACGTAGAAAACAATTTTGGTATTTAGAGGAGGGAGCAGTCATTTGCACACTGGGAAGATGGTAAGATTAGAGTCCAATTCTTTTTTTTTTTTTTTTTTTTTTTGAGATGGAGTCTCGCTCTGTCACCTAGGCTGGAGGGCATTGGCATGATCTCAGCTCACCACAACCTCTGCCTCCTGGGTTCAAGCGATTCCCCCACCACAGCCTCCCGAGAGTATCTGGGACTATAGGCACGCAGCACCACCATGCCGAACTAATTTTTTTTTTTTTTTTTTTTTTTTTTTTTGAGATGGAGTCTTGCTCTGTCACCCAGGCTGGAGTGCAGTGGTGCTATCTCAGCTCACTGCAAGCTCCACCTCCCTTGTTCACGCCATTCTCCTGCCTCAGCCTCCCGAGTAGCTGGGACTACAGGCACCCGCCACCATGCCCGGCTAATTTTTTGTATTTTTAGTGAGACGGGGTTTCACCATGTTAGCCAGGATGGTCTCGATCTCCTGACTTCATGATCCGCCCGCCTCGGCCTCCCAAAGTGCTGAGATTACAGGCGTGAGCCACCGCGCCCGGCCTTTTTTTTTTTTTTTTTTTTTAAGTTGAGGCGGGGTTTCACTGTGTTAGCCAGGATGGTCTGGATCTCCTGACCTCATGATCTGCCCGCCTCGGCCTCCCAAAGTGCTGAGATTACAGGCATGAGCCACCGCGCCCGGCCTTTTTTTTTTTTTTTTTAAGTAGCGGTGGGGTTTTAACCATGTTGGCCAGGCTGGTCTCGAACTCCTGACCTCAAGTGATCCGCCCACCTCAGCCTCCCAAAGTGCTGGGATTACAGGCGTGAGCCACCATGCCTGGCCTAGAGTCCAATTCTTAAAGAGAATCCACAGCGAGAAGGAGGAACCCTGGACATCCCAGTCCTTTAGTGGGTTGTAATGTAGGACACTGAAAGTTAAGGGGGTCCTATTAGAAGCCAGAAGGGAATAGGCAAATGTGAAGAGTCCTGTAATGGTCAGGACCTAAAATCCAGACTCAGAACTGTCAAAGACAGTGGTTCTTAAAGGAACTTTTCTATTTCAGCATTTTAAACATTAACATTTTTTATTGCAAGTTTTTGTACTACATGTGTAATTATAAAAAATGAAAACTTGTATACCTAAAAATCCAAATTTCGGTTTTTGAATTTTGTTTCATTTTTTTAAGCTCTGGAAAAGAAATGCATTCCACATTAAACCCTTCACATTGCACATAAAGGAAACTAAATTCAGAGTTAAAATGTGCCTGTCCGTGGCCATGGGGTGCAGAATTAGGCAAGAACTTCAGTTTTCAGACTCATCAGTCCATACTACTACATTCTTGTCAGGTTGAGATCAGTCTCTTTGCCCTGAAGCTTACTGGTTGTTTAGAGGAGTTTCTTGAGGATAGAGACTACATCTTATTCATTTTCTGTCCCTCCAACATAGTAAGTTAGTGCTGTACAGAATAGGCATGTAGCACACATTTGTCAAATGAAAGGATGGATGGATTAGATGGATGGTTTTGGCTTTTATATTAGACTTTGAAGGAATGCTAGAGTTTAGCTCTGTGGAAATTCTGGGCATGAGATGTATACATGAACTGTTAGATTTGCTGAATATTGGACATCTGAACGGAAATAGTGAGAAAATACTGTAACTGCAGTGGCTCACACCTATAATCCCAGCACTTTGGGAGGCCAAGGCAAGAGGATTGCTTGAGCCCAGGAGTTGGAGACCAGCCTGGGGAATATAGAGAGACCCCGTCTTTACAAAAAACATCCAAAATTCAGCTGGGTGTGGTGGTGCACACCGGCAGTGCCAGCTACTCAGGAGGCTGAGGCGGGAGGATTGCTTCAGCCTGGGAAGTTGAGACTGCAGTGAGCAGTCATTGCGCTATTGCACTCCAAACTGGATGACAGAGCAAGACCCTGTCTCGAAAAAAAAGTGGCGGGGGGTAGGGGGGTCAGTATGTTAGGTTTTACACAGTTCATATTATAAACTAGGTTAATACCAGTATATAAAATGAAATAAGTTAATGAAAGGCATGACGTTTTACAGGAAAGGTGCATTACATCATTATGTAGAGGTTGAGTATTCCTTATCTAAAATGCTTGGAACCACAAGTGTTTCAGATTTGGATTGTTTTGAGAATTTGGAATATTTACGTTTTACTGAATGAGCATCTCAAATCTGAAATGTTCCACTATGCATTTCCTTTGAGACATGTCAGCACTCAAAATGTTTCAAAAAATGTTGGAGCATTTTAGGTTTCAGATTTGGGATGCTCAACCTGTACTATCAACAGAATAGCTGTTTAGCATTAAATAATATTTTGCTTAGCCCACAGGTTGAAAAATCTTTAATTTTTTAAACTTGAATTTGAGAGGAGAATGTTGATCTTAGTCAGTACTCCTCTTAATTGAAAGCCTTGAAGTTTTAAAAGGAATTATCATTTTTTCAGTTCTTTACGCATCTAGAACAGTCAGCTGACTGTATAAATTCTGAATCAGTGAAGTTTTACCATACTTTAACACTCACTTTTAACATTTTTTAGTGTATTTTCCTAGCAGTATATGGTGTAATAATACTCACATGTATACTGTTGGTTTTTCTCTAAGTAACTTGTTTTCATCCTTCTTTTCAGGATCTCACTGGCATCGAATCTATGGATCAGTGTCGCCATACCTTGGAACAGCATAACTGGAACATAGAGGTATAATAGGATGTGTTCTGAGCTTATTTCTTTTTCTCTGGTCTGATTAAGAGTCAAAACCATATGTTTTTCCATAGCAGGAATCTTTTCAGTAGATTTTTTTCAGAATTATGACTCTAAAAATAAAAGTGCAGGAAGGTAAAGAATGTGAGAAAGTTTATAAAATCATAGAAAAATTTGTGACTAAATCCCTCAATATAGTGCCCCACCCCCTACTGTTTGTTAGTATCTTGTTGGGAAAACAATTGGTTTTTGTATATTTAGTTTTTAACCAGATGTCTTGATGTGAACCTTCTTCTTACATATTTTATAGTTTATTCTTTGGGATTGTCTAGGTAGTCATGTTCTCTGCAACTCTTCTCCTTGACCATTGAATTAGCAAGAACTTTAAAACACTGTCAGTTGATAATGGTAATAGCATTTTGTCCTCACTATAATGCCTCTGATTTTTTTTTTTTTTTGAGACAGAGTCAGTCTCGCTCCGTCTCCCAGGCTAGAGTGCAGTGGCGTGCTCTCAGCTCACTGCAACCTCTGCCTCCCAAGTTCAAGCGATTCTCCTACCTCAGCCCCCTGAGTAGCTGGGATTACAGGCACACACCACTGCACCCGGCTAATTTGTATTTTTAGTAGAGACGGGGTTTCACCACGTTGCCTAGGCTGGTCTTGAACTCCTGACCTCAGATGACCCGCCCCGCTCAGCCTTCCAAAGTGCTGGGATTACAGGCGTGAGCCACCGCGCCCGGCCATGCCTCTGATTTTTTATTAGCAAGTGTGATGTTAGTTGTTACTTTGAGATAGATCTCCAAGGATGTAAGCTCCCTAAGAGCAGAGATTTTTTTGTTTTGTTTTAACTGCTGTATTCCCAGCATATAACATGGAAATAAATATCTGTTGGTTTTTCCCTTCCATTCTTAGTATATTAATAGTTTATACTGAGTGGATGTTGAATTTTGTCAAAACACCCTCTTGATCCCAAATTACTGTTTTAATTATTATATGCTATTTTAAAAGGGTGCTGGATTCCTAAAAACGTGTTCCCTTTTTTTTTCCAGTTTTTTTTTTAATAAAATGTATTCCTAATATGATTTCGTTATTCAACACATTTTTGAGCAATTAAACTCTAGGCTCTGGCATTATATTAGTGAACAAAAGTAAGTCCTTACTCTTTTTTAATTTTTTTAAGACAGGGTCTTGCTCTGTCACCTGGGCTGGAATGCATTGGCACAAGCATACCTCACTACAGCCTTTGACTTCTGGGCTCAAGCAATTTTCCTGCCCTAGCCTCCCAAATAGCTGGGACTACAAACATGTAACACCATGCCCAGCTGATTTTTAATTTTTTTGTGGAGACGAGGTCTTGCTGTGTTGCCCAAGCTGGTCTTGAATTCCTGGGCTCAAGCAATCCTCCTGCCTCAGCTTCCCAAAGTACTGGGATTACATGTGTGAGCCACCACATCCAGCCAAGTCCCTACTCTTATGGAACTTAATTCTAGAGAATTTCAGTTTGTAATAAATGACCGGAGGGGAACATCACACATGGGGCCTCTCGGGGGGTGGGGGGCTGGGGAGCTAGGGGAGGGATAGCATTAGGAGAAATACCTAATGTAGATGACGGGTTGATGGGTGCAGCAAACCACCATGGCATGTGTATACCTATGTAACAAACCTGCACATTCCGTACATGTATCCCAGAACTTAAAGTATAATTAAAAAAAATAAATAAATGACAAATGAGATGAGCATAGGAAATGGAACAGAGGATCTGGAGAGTTTTGCTTTTTGTTTTTTTATCTTTATTTATTTTTATTTTTTTGAGATGGAATTTTGCTCTTGTTGCCCAGGCTGGAGTGCAGTGGTGTGATCTTGGCTCACTGCAACCTCCGGCTCCCGGGTTCAAGCAATTCTCCTGCCTCAGTCTCCTGAGTAGCTGGGATTATAGGTGTGCACCACCATGCCCGGCTAATTTTTTGTATTTTTAGTAGAGACGAGGTTTCACCATATTGGCCAGGCTGGTCTTGATCTCCTGACCTTGTGATCCACCCACCTCCGCCTCCCAAGGTGCTAGGATTACAGGCATGAGCCACCACACCTGGCCTTGTTTTTTTCTTTCTAAGAGACAGGGTTGGGCCGGGCGCGGTGGCTCACGCCTGTAATCCCAGCACTTTGGGAGGCCGAGGTGGGCAGATCAGGAGGTCAGGAGATCGAGATCATCCTGGCTAACACAATGAAACCCTGTCTCTACTAAAAATATAAAAAATTAGCCAGGTGTGGTCGTGGGCGCCTGTAGTCCCAGCTACTCGGGAGGCTGAGGCAGGAGAATGACGTGAACTCGGGAGGCAGAGCTTGCAGTGAGCTGAGAGCATGCCACTGCACTCCAGCCTGGGGGACAGAGTGAGACTCTGTCTCAAAAAAAAAAAAGGGAGAGAGAGAGACAGGGTCTTACTGTGTTACCCAAGCTGGAGTGCAGGTTTGATCATAGCTCACTGCAGTTGAACTCCTGGGCTCAAGCATTCCTCTGACCTCAGCTTCAAGTAAATGGGACTACAGGCCCACGCTACCACACCGGGCCCTAGTGTTCAAGTTCTTGTGTGAATATGTGTTTTCATTTCCTTTGGGTCTATACCTAGGAATGGACTTTGCTGAGTCATATGGTGACACTATGTTTAACCTTTTGAAGAGCTCCCAGACTGTTTTCAAAGTGGTTATACCATTTTAAATTCCCAACAGCGTTGTAGGAAGGTCTGAATTTCTCCACACCCTCACCAACACTTGTTAATATTTGTCTTCTAGATCATACTCACCCTAGTGATCTAGGGTGGTTTTGATTTGCATTTCCCTAGTGGCTAAAATGATGTTGAATATTTTTTCATATTCTTATTGAACATTTGCATATCTTCTTTGCAAAAATGTCTATTCAAGTCCTTTGCCAGTTCTTAAATTTGGTTATCTTTTTCATGTTGAGCTGTGAAAGTTGTTTTTTTTTTCTTGAGATGAAGTTTCACTCTGTGGCACAGGCTAGAGTGCAGAGGCGTGATCACGGCTCACTGCAACCTCCATGTCCCAGGTTCAAATAATTTTCCTGCCTCAGCCTCCTGAGTAGCTGGGACTACAGGTGCCCCATGCCCGGCTAATTTTTGTATTTTTAGTAGAGGCGAGGTTTCTCCATGTTGGCCAGGCTGGTGTTGAACTCCTGGCCTCAAGTGATCCACCCGCCTCGGCCTCCCAAATTCCTGGAATTACAGGCGTAAGCACTGCATCTGGCCAGTTTATGTTTTTTTGAGACAGAAATTTCTCTCTGTTGCCCAAACTGGAGTACAGTGGTACTATTACGGCTAACTGCAGCCTTGACCTCCCAGACTCAAGTGATCCTTTCACTTCAGCCTCCTGAGTAGCTAGGACTACAAGCACACACCACCACATCCAGCTAATATTTTATTTTTTTATTTTTTGTACAGATGGGGTCTCGCTGTATTGACCAGGCTGGTCTTAAACTCTTGGGCTCCAGTGATTCTCCCACCTTGTCTTCCCAAAGTGTTGGGATTACAGACGTGAGCCACCATGCCTGGTGCTTATCTGATATTTAATTTGCAAATGTTTTCTCCCTTTCTGCGAGTTATCTTTTTACTCTCTTGATAGTGGTTTGTGGTTTTGTTGTTGTTGTTGTTGTTTGTATTTTTAGTAGTGTTGGCCAGGATGGTCTTGGTCTCTTGACCTTGTGATCCGCCCGCCTCGGCCTCCCAAAGTGCTGGGATTACAGGTGTGAGCCACTGTGCCCGGCCTGTTTTTTTTATTATTATTATTTTTTATTATTTTTTTATTTTTGAGAGATGGAGTCTTGGTTTGTTGCCCAGGCTGGAGTGCAGTGGCCTGATCATAGCTCACTGTAACCTTGAAGTCCTGGGCTCAAGAAGCCTGCCTGCCTCAGCCTCCCTGACACCTCGGACTACAGGTACATGCTATCTTCCCGCATTCATGATAGTGTAATTTGATGCAGAAAAGTTTTTCGTTTTGATGAAGTCCAATTTATCTACTTTTTTCTTTTGTCGCGTGTGCTTTTGTTGTCGTATCTAAGATACTTTTGCTTAATCTGAGGTTGGGAAGATTTATACCCTTGTTTTAAGAGTTTTATAATTTCAGCTTTTACATTTAGGTTTTTGATGTATTTGATGTATTTGTAGTTAATTTTTATGTATAGTGTGATCTAGGGGTTAATCCACTTTCTTTTGCATGTGGATATCCAATTATCCCAGCATCATTTGTTGAAAGATTATTCTTTCCTCGTTGAATTGTAAAACTAGGGGACTACCTGATATTAGCCAAATTTCAAAGTTTGAAGCCAGTAATTGAGTTCAGAGGGCACACTGCCCTCCTAAAGACCACCTTCACTTCTGAAACCACCTGCAGTTTCAGAGTGTCGCAAAACCGTCTTCAGATTTGCTAATTCACTAGAACTCACTGAAAGTTGTTATAGTCATGGTTATAGTTTATTATAGGGAACATATAGATTAAAAGCAGCTAAAGGAAGAGACAAATAGGGCAGAGTTGGCCGGGCGTGGTGGCTCACGCCTGTAATCCCAGCCCTTTCGGAGGCCAAGGTGGGTGGATCACGAGGTCGGGAATTTAAGACCATTCTGGCCAACATGGTGAAACCCCATTGCTACTAAAAATACAAAAATTAGCTGTGTGTGGCGGCGCGTGCCTGTAATCCCAGTTACTTGGAGGATGAGGTGGGAGAATTGCTTGAACCTGGGAGGGGGAAGTTGCAGTGAGCCGAGATTGTACCACTGCACTCCAGCCTGGTGACAGAGCTAGACTCCGTCTCAAAAAAAGAAAAAAAAAAGAAAAAAAGGGGGCAGAGTCTAAAAGGATTTTGGACATGAAGCTTGCATACTACGCTCCTGCAGAGTCGGGACACATTACCTTCTTGGCATAGATGTATAACAATATGCATGAAGTATAGTAGCCCCCTCCACCCACAGTTTCACATTCTGTGGTTTCAGTTACTAGTAGGCAACTGTGGTTTGAAAATATTAAGTGGAAGATTCCAGAAATAAACAATTCATAAGTTTTAAAATGCATGCTGTTCTGAGAAACATGATGAAATCTCACTCTGTCCCATTCTGCCTTACCTGGAACGTGAATTATCCATTTGTCCAGCGTCTCCATGCTGTATACAAGACCCACCTGTTAGTCAGTTAGTAGCCATTATCAGATCAACTGTTGTGCCATTACAGTACTTTTGTTCAGGTCCCCCTATTTTACTGAATATTGGCCCCAAAGCACAAGAGTAGTGATGCTGGCAACTCAGCTATGCTAGAGAGAAGCCAGGAAATGTGTCCTTTAAGTGAAAAGGTTAAAGTTCCTGGCCAGCAGTGGCTCATGTCTGTAATCCCAGCACTTTGGGAGGCCGAGGCGGGTAGATCATGAGGTGAGGAGTTCAAGACCAGCCTGGCCAAGATGGTGAAACCCCGTCTCTACTAAAAATACAAAAATTAGCTGGGCACAGTGGCAGGAGCCTGTAATCCCAGCTACTCGGGAGGCTGAGGCAGGAGAATCGCTTGAACCTGTGGGGCGGAGGTTGCAGTGAGCTGAGATCATGCCACTGCACTCCAGCCTGGGCAGCAGAGTAAGACTCCATCTCAAGAACAACAACAAAAAAAGGTTAAAGTTCCTGACTTAATGAGGAAATAAAAAAATTATATGCTGAGGTTGCTAAGATCTAGCTTGTGTTTGTGAAATTGTGAAGAAAGAAAAAGAAATTCATAGTAGTTTTATTGTCACACTTCTGCAAAAATTGTAGCCACAGTGCATGATAAGTGCATAGTTAAGATGGAAAAGGCATTTTTTGAGTGGAAGACATGAAGAGAAATAGCTTCCAATGACAGCATTCAAGTTCGGTACTATACATGGTTTCAGGAATCTACTAGAGGTCTTGGAACATATCCCTGTGGATAAGAAGGGACTACTGTATTGCCAACCAGGGAAGCTTCAGTGCTTCCAGAGAATTTATTAGGGCATCATTACATAGGCACGATTGATTTGCTTGGCTGCCCACATGGTTGAACTCAGTCTTCAAGTCAACTGATACCAAGTTGTCCAAAGTTCCCCACCCTAAACCACATGGTTGGTCTTTCTGGCATGGCCGGCTTTCACCCTAAGACTACTGGGTGTTGCAGCTGCAACCTAAAATCTAGTAACAAAGACATGCTTATCAGGTCTGACATAGATTACCTCCCAAAAGGGAAAGATCAGACATCTCTTTGGGTAAGGTCAACTTTTTTTTACTACATTGAGACAAATATCTATTTCAAGGACAGAGTTAAGGAGGGAATGAATTTTTTAAACTGAATATCAGTAGTCTGACAGGAGTTGTATTAGGATCTTTATGTGTGGCCAACTCATTAAATTTTCAGATTAACTCAGAAATATTGTTCCTTTATTTTGCACATGAGGAAACTGAGGCTCATATGTTTTTTTCTTCTTTATTTTTTATTTTTAGAGACAGGGTCTCGTTTCATTGCCCTGGCTGGTCTCGAATTTCTGGTCTCTGGGCTCAAGCAATCCTCTCACCTCAGCCTCCCAAAGTGTTAGGATTACAGGTTTGAGCCACTGCGCCTGACCTGAGGCTCATACATTGAGCAACTTTTCCGAGAGATGGAGCTAGGATCAGACCGAAGTTTCTCTGCTGCAAGCCCCTTCATCAGATGCCACTCATCAGGACTGCTTCACTGCATAACTCCAGGGGTACTGCCTACATTGTATTCTCTGAGGATGGCTTTTCTTGGGATTGTACAGTGAAGCACTTTATATCCCAGCCACCCTAAATAATACATACCATCTGAATCCAGGCAGTACGCTTGCTGCATAAATGTAGCTTCCAGACAAGTTTCCTCGTCTCCTCTACCGTGGATGCATTCTGGAGTGACAACTCCAGTTGCCTCCAAGTACAGCCGGTTAACAGGCCCATGAAGGTGCACTCCTCAGTGACCTTTTGGTGTATTCATGACCATCCTGTTTTGGAATACCACGCAATAGTTGCCTCACCTCTTGTTGTTGGTTGATTTGAGCATCGCTGAAACTCTTGCCACTCTGTTTTCCTTCTCAGGCTGCTGTACAGGACAGATTGAATGAGCAAGAGGGCGTACCTAGTGTTTTCAACCCACCTCCATCACGACCCCTGCAGGTTAATACAGCTGACCACAGGATCTACAGCTATGTTGTCTCAAGACCTCAACCAAGGGCAAGTTATTTCATAGCTGGGATTTCCCCCTTTTTTATTTATAAGTTTATCCACTTGGTTATATTGATCTCCCTGTGACAGGAGCAAAACAAATATTTAGAATGTAAACCTGTTAGTTAGACTTGGCCCGTTGGGTATATTATTTTGCCTTGATTCCTCAAGGAATTGTTACAGAAACTACTCATTTTTTTTTCTTTTCTTTGCCAGTTATTTGGAGAGTGATTTCTGCCTCTTAAGTTACAATTTGTTTACTCAAGTTCTTTGTTGCTTCAGTTTACTTAATCTTAAACCAGTTTTGAAGAAGTATATGGAATCTTTGTAGGAGCTTTGGCCACGTCTTTGAAATTAGCCTTGAAGGGCTAGTAGCAAGGAGGTGGTTCACTTAAATTTGACAGACATTTAAGAGTACTCCAATAACCTGGTATCTTGCTACTGGGGATCCAGACATGAATAAAGAGCCAGTCTTCCCATTTCAAATTCAATTTCTCACAGTCTATTGAAGGAAGTCAGATGTGTACACTGATAATTAATTCTAAAGAACTGCTTGGACTTTCTTTTTCGTACCCTTGGGGTTATACTCACCTCTTATACTTTTATACTTGCATTTAGAATCCTAAGAAAACACTCCCTTTAACATTGCAGCAGTTAGAATTTACTCCATCATCAAGCCTTTTTGTGGAGTACTTGATTTTTGTTGTGTTTTGTTCTGTTTGAGACAGGGTCTCACTCTGTCGCCCAGCCTGGAGTGCAGTGGCATGATCTTGGCTCGCTGCAGCCTAGACCTCCCGGGCTCAAGCAGTCCTCCACCTCAGCCTCCTAAGTAGCTGGGACTACAGGTGTGCACCACCATCCTGGTTAATTTTTGTATTTTTTGTAGAGATGGGGTCTTGCTATGTTGCCCAGGCTGGTCTTGAACTCCTGAGCTCAAGTTATCTGCCCACCTCAGCCTCCCAAAGTGCTGGAATTACAGGCTTGAGGCACTGTGCCTGGCCTACTTGATGTTTTAAAACATGTTTCTAAGTAGTGCTCTGTGGTTTTCTGAAGTACAGTAGCAGATTCCCATGTCAGCCATGGGGCTCCAGAGCTTCCTGGCCACAGACACAGAAAGTGTCTCAGGTTAACACAATGTGACAACTATGAAATGCTTTATAAACTATAGAGCCCTGGATGTATGCTAGTTTTAATAATTAAAAACAGCAATAATAATTAGCATTATTACTAAGATAAGCAGCTATATGGGGATTTGTCATTGTGGTTAATATAATTATTTAACGTTTATATACCAATGTCCAAGGTTAGTAATAGTGATTATCTTTCTTGCTATTTCTATATACATTATTTTAGGTTTTTATGTTTGTTTTGTTTTGGGACAGAATCTCCCTCTGTTGCCCAGGCTGGAGTGCAGTGGTGTGATCTCAGCTCACTGCAACCTCAGCTTCCCAGGTTCAAGCGATTCTCCTGCCTCAGCCTCCCAAGTAGCTGGGATTACAGGCGCCCACCACCGCGTCTGGCTAATTTTTGTATTTTTAGTAGAGACGGGGTTTCACCATGTTGGCCAGGCTGGTCTCAAACTCCTGACCTCAAGTGATCTGCCTGCCTTGGCTTCCCAAATTGCTGGGAGTACAAGTGTGAGCCACCACACCCAGCTAATTTTTGTATTTTTAGTAGAGACAGGGTTTTACCATGTTGACCAGGCTGGTCTCGAACTCCTGACCCCAGGTGATCCATCTGCCTCAGCCTCCCAAAGTGTTGGGATTACAGGCGTGAGCCACCAAGCCTGGCTTATTTCTGTATACCATATTTTGATGTGTAAATCTAAAAAGGAAAGAATGAGTGTGTATCATTTGGGGAACATTAATTTGCAATTGAATTTGACAAGTCTATAAGTAGCTGCCAAAAATAAGTATTAAGGCAGTTTTGGTTTTTATTTGTTTGTTTGTTTTTTTGAGACAGAATCTTGCTCTGCCCCCAGGCTGGAGTTCAGTGGCGCGATCTCGGCTCACTGCAACCTCCGCCTCCTGGGTTTAAGCAATTTTCCTGCCTCAGCCTCCCTGAGTAGCTGGGACTACAGGTGCATGCCACCATGCCTGGCTAATTTTTGTATTTTTAGTAGAGATGGGATTTCACCGTGTTGGCCAGGCTGGTCTCAAACTCCTGACCTCAGGTGATCTGCCCCACTCAGCCTGCCAAAGTGCTGGGATTACAGGCAGGAGATACAGCTCTGGACCTTAAAGCAGATTTAATACAAAAATTCTGCAAAAAAAAAAAATGATAGTAAGATGAAATAAGACCAAAGATGGTGGCACTTAGAAGGATGAGGTGGCCCGGAAGAAGGAACTGTATTTTAGAGGAACAAATCACATGGAAGGACCAAAAAGAGTGAGAAAATCTGACCTAGCCACTTGATAAAATATTAGGGATTGAGAGAATTGTCTCTAACTTTGTTTTTGGACTTTCAGGGGCTGCTTGGATGGGGTTATTACTTGATAATGCTTCCATTCCGGTTTACCTATTACACGATACTTGATATATTTAGGTATGTACCTTTGGATTTATGTATTAGTAGAATAGTAAGACTTTGGAGCTGAAATTTAGGCCAAAATAAGCTTTATGCTCTATCAATGTTGACTTACCAATTTGTCATGAGATGGAATACACTTCCCAAACTGTCTTTTAATACAACATACAAGTATTTTAAATTGTTGAAGCATTGGCAGGCATTGTGAAATGGAATTGTTTTTAGATTAGTCTTACCTCTTGTTTGCAAAAACCAGTCTGACTATATTTATTTGTCTCCCTCTCCTCCCCCCACCATATTTGTCACCTCTACACTTCCTAGTTGATGTCCACACCCTTTCCTTTCTAACCACTATCATCTCCTAGCTTCACACTCCTTAGAACTTTCTTCCTCAACTACTTCTCCTCCACCTGACTACTCACAATCCCAACAAATTCTCTTGCTCTGAGATTACCCAGTTTGCCCTTGATTCCTCCCACAATAGTTGGACCTCTCTAGACACTCCTGTTACACCTTTTCTTTCTTTTTCTTTCTTTTTTTGAAACAGAGTCTTGCTCTGTCGCTGTCACCCAGGCTAGAGTGCAGTGCCACCATCTCGACTCACTGCAACCTTCACCTCCTGGGTTCAAGCGATTCTCATACCTCAGCCTCCCAGATAGCTGGGATTACAAGCATGCGCCACCACGCCTGGCTAATTTTTGTATTTTTAGTAGAGACAGTAGAGATGGAGTCTCATTTTGTTAGCCAGGCTGATCTTGAGCTCCCGGCCTCAAGTGATCCACCTGCCTTGGCCTCCCGAAGTGCTGGGATTGCTGCCATGAGCCACCATGCCTGGCAGCTTCGGTACCTTTTCACTTTGCCCTGGCAGCCCCTAGGTTGCAAACACTGGAACCCTTTTATGTATATACCCACTTGCTTCATACCTTCACCTTTCTTCTAGCTTCCTTCATGTACCATTAAAAGAGCTCATCATTGGAAGCTACAGAGGGTCCAAGGCCAGAAAATGAGTGGGGCTCAACCGGCCGGGCTCTGTGGCTCACGCCTGTAATCCCAGCACTTTGGGAGGCCGAGGTGGGCGGATCACAACGTCAGGAGATCAAGACCATCCTGGCTAATACGGTGAAACCCTGTCTCTACTAAAAATACAAAAAATTAGCCAGGTGCGGTGGCGGGTGCCTGTAGTCCCAACTACTCAGGAGGCTGAGGCAGGAGAATGGCGTGAACCCGGGAGGCGGAGCTTGCAGTGAGCCTAGATCGCACCACTGCACTCCAGCCTGGGTGAGAGAGTGGGACTCCGTCTCAAAAAAAAAAAAAAAAGAAAAAGAAAAGAAAATGAGTGGGGCACAACTTCTTAGCACGTCAGGCTTGGGTTATCTGGTCCAGAGCCATGTCTAGGCTTTATGGGGAACTAAAATGTTCAAGGGCATCCAGGCCAGCAGATGGAGCTGGGATATGTAGTCTGGGCCTTACTTCCCTTCAAATATGGGACAGCCTTTACCCTGCTCTAGGGAGCAGAGGCTGAAGTTGTGGGTCCAGCAGCTGCATAAGTACAAGGGTCAGATAGTACCTTTTATATTGGACCCTTGGTATTTTATAAGGCTGTCTACTTAATGGCTTTCTTGCTTTAGCAACATTCTTCATGATCACTAATTAATTGCTTAGTACTCTTTCCATCCCCATTTTATTTAAGAATGAACATGTAAAAATCTTTAAAATCATAATGAAAACTAAGTTGACATCTCTGTTTTTTTCTAAAAAATAAAAAAAGCTGATTGTCCTAAATTGTGTAGATCGTGGGAATATTGTGTAATGAGGAAAAAAAAATAAAGCCTTTAAGAGAGAATTCTAAAATGCTTAATTTCAAAGAAAGTAGTTAAAACATCAGTCTTCTGACGAATTTCTAACCATTCCCCCACGTATACAACTTACTACATTTTGTGCTTTTAATTTGCTCTGGAACGTTGGTGTCAATGAATTTGGTTTGATTACTCGGGAGAAATTCCAAGTAGAATTGTATACACAGGGGGAATTTGTTGGGATAATGAATTGACTCACTTTTTGTTAAGGAAAAGTATCATAGTTTAATCACCTTGTCTGTGCTGAAAACGTTTCAAGTAAATGAATATTGTTTGCTTTTCTAGGGAAAATATGCATGGCATGTATTACTAATTTTAATGCAGCTGTATCATCCAACCAACTTGTTTAATGTTAGGTAACACATTAGCCTCTGTCCTGTTGCCTTCTCTGGAAACCCAAAGGATAAATAAATGGTACTATACAAATAGGGTAGGCCCTTTAGAAACAGATGTGTGGTACCATTAGGTATGTATTCTTCACTTTACAAGAGCTGCCAGTACGCCACATCTGCCAGGGTACTGTGGAGCAGTTTTATAACTTCCTCCATGGTTGCCATCAACCATAAATCATCAAGCAAAAGGTACTTGCCCCTTTGAAGAGCAAGTAAGTCATAACCGCAACTTCAGATTTGAAGTTCCTATCCATAATTTGAATAGTTTAGGGTTGTGAACTCAATATTTAAAATCCCAGGAAAACAGAAAGGAGAAGGAGGGGCAAGTAGGACAACCAGAAAGTGACCTCTGTTCTAGAGCACTGTCCAGTAGAACTCTCTGTGATGATAGAAATGTTCTGTATCTCCGCTGTTCAATGTGAAAGCCATTAAACACGTGGCTGTTGAGCACTTGAAATGTGGCTAGCATTACTAAGGAACTGGATTTTAATCGTATGTAATAGATTTAAATTCAGAATAGCCACATTTGACTAGTGGCTACAGTACTTAGACGGTGCCATTCTAGAGAGTCTGGGTGCATAGCCTGACACATGATCTTTTTGGATACTGTGTCTTCCCTTCCAAACCCTTCTAGCCCTAAATTGTTCTACAAAAAATACTCAGGATTTATGTAGGCCAGTGTTGGAATTTATAATCCCAGTAGTTTGCATTCTTCCTGAACAGGCAATAGAATAACACTTGCTGCTTTATGGCTTTTGAACCAGACTCTACTCTCGGATTTGATGGTCCACTCACAGACCGTTCACCTCCCTTTGTTGCCGTGCCTCTGGCTCTGTTACAGGAATCTGTACCAATTGGCCCACTCCATATGCACTATAGTAAGCTGGATTCATGTGATATTTATTCCTTCCTCCCCAGGTTTGCTCTTCGTTTTATACGGCCTGACCCTCGCAGCCGGGTCACTGACCCCGTTGGGGACATTGTTTCATTTATGCATTCTTTTGAAGAGAAATATGGGAGGGCACACCCTGTCTTCTACCAGGGAACGTACAGCCAGGTCAGTGCCACAAACCATATAGATGCCAACTTACCGAAATGATTCTATCCTCAAAGGAAAGCATAGCCCAGCACTGATCATGTCCTTCTTGTACTCAAAAACCTTAATTAGCTCTTCACTGCTTACAGGGGGTGGTAATAAAAAAGACCAAACCTTTTAGCTGGCCCCTCTTTGATCTAATGCTGCCCTTCTTTTGAGGTCTTTTCTGCATAACTTATTTTACCATACCCTCAGTTCCAGCTGACTCATTCCCTGAACATAGTCTGTACTTGCCTACCTCTGTGCCTTTGCTTTTGCCGGTCCATCCACGTGGAATGCCTTCCTCACATTTTTGCTAATTGGAATCTTGCCAGTCCTTCAACTAGATTATGTCACTCCCCACTTACAGCTATCCCTGATTGTTGTGCCCTGTCCTGCCCTATCTCATCATCTAGAATACTAATCTTTCCCTTTGTTCTTCCATAGCTTTTAAAAATTGATAGCAATTTTATATTCTTTCCTATATCATTTGTGTTCGTGTCTAATCTCTGCTACCAGACTGAAAGCCCCTTGAAGGCAAAGCCTACATCTTCTTTGATCTCTCACAGAATTGAATAAGGACATAGACCATAGACTCAGGGTAGCACATCTCATTCAACCTCAGCCATGTAGACCTTTGACTCAAGACCTCACCATTCAGGGGAGGAAAAATTAGAGTTCTGTGGGTGTTTGGTATATCTCTAGTTTGCCAGAGAAATACATAGAATTAACACTACAGGAATAGGGAAAACTATGGGAATGCTGTGGGAATAGGCAAAAGGGGGTTCTATTATGCAGCCTCCAGAATTCCTGAATCTATCTGGAGAAAGAAAAATGCTCACCCTTGCTTCCTGCTTTCATTTTCCCACATCTGCTTTTTATCATAGTCAGTCTCCTCGCCGGCTGTTCCCACCACACTCAACAAAAACTGAGCACCTACTGTATGCCAGGCAATGTCCTCAGTGCTAGAGATACAGAGATGAGTGAGATGAGCACCTCCCGTGTACCCTCTCTGCTATGATCCTGAGGGTAGACCACCCTTGACCATGTCAGCAGTCGTACAGTGTAATGTGCTCAGGAGCACGCACATGCAGGAGCACGCACAGGAGTCTTGGGCACTAGCCTTGTCTTTGAAAGTCTTTTACACCCTATGCTCTTTAGAATGCCTTTGGATCATACAGTCCATCATTCCTACTCGATATGTGGCCTGGGATCAGGGTTGTCTTCGCAGTTATTTTTTACTTACAAGGATGTTGTAGCTGTGAAGTAGAAAAATTCTCACCTCCCTTTCATATGGTCAGATTCTCCTGTTTTTATCTTCCTTAGACTGTGGGTGCAGCTGACTTTTCTGTGGTTTGTTGGGAACCTGTGTTTGTAAGCCTGTCTACTCTCATGTGTCTGTTAAGTTTGAATCCTAACAACACTAAAACCTTTTCATTAAAGCTTGTTAGCGTGGAGTTTCTATAGGGAGAACAATGCCAGGGGTGTGAAGGTAGGAGCTCAGGAATTTTCTGATTTCTTGCTCACCTTTTTTCCTTATTTTTCCTTTTGTTCCTAAATACATAACTGTATCCATTAGGACCCTTAGCTTAAATATAAGCTCAAGGCACAGTCTTCTTAATAGTGAGTGACCTTCTCTTTCTCACAGGCACTTAACGATGCCAAAAGGGAGCTTCGCTTTCTTTTGGTTTATCTTCATGGAGATGATCACCAGGACTCTGATGAGTTTTGTCGGTAAGTGGATTGATTATTTTCCTTCTCTTTTCTGACTCTTTCTGATGACAGTTTGTAGTCAGCAAGTTGTTCTCATGTCCTTTTCATACCTTTCCACAGCAACACACTCTGTGCACCTGAAGTTATTTCACTAATAAACACTAGGATGCTCTTCTGGGCATGCTCTACAAACAAACCTGAGGGATACAGGGGTAAGTTATGTTTCTTCTGCCTCATTGAGATTGTTGGAGTATCTTTGGAATAGTCTGGAAAGACATGCCATGCCATTTATTACAAGTGTGTGTGTTCTGTGGTAGATACGATGCTACTTGCTGTTTTATATTGTCTCATTTAATCCTCTCAGCAGTCCTGAGAGATGGGGGGTCATATTACCTTCACTTTATGGTTTAGGAAATAGGCTCAGAGAGTTCAAGCCACTGGCTGAAGATCACACAATTAGCAAGTTTTATTTTTTTGTGTTTTTATTTAATTAATTAAAAAATTTTTTTTGAGATGGAGTCTTGCTCTGTTGCCCAGGCTGGAGTGCAGTGGTGCGATCTTGGCTCACTGCAACCTCCGCCTCCTGGGTTCAAGTGATTGTCCTGCCTCAGCCTCCTGAGTAGCTGGAACTACAGGCATGCACCACCACGCCCAGCTAATTTTTTTGTATTTTTAGTAGAGATGGGGTTTCACCATGTAGCCTCAAACTCCTGGACTCAAGTGAGCAGCCCACCTCAGCCTCCCAAAGTGCTGGGATTACAGGTGTGAGCCACTGCGCCCCGCCATAATTAGCAAGTTGTAGCATACGATCAGGTCTGCCAGATTCTAAAGCCCGTTCTTCACATTCAGCATTGCCAAAGCCTGCCACATTCATAGAAATACCCAGTCTTGGCTCGCAGCTTGCTTTTAATCTTAATGGGCTTTTTACTGAAGAGTTTATTCTTTTCATCAACGATTTTACCAGAGCCCTTGCATAGTGAGTCAGTTGTTTGAGTACCTTGAGTGCTGATATGGATTTGGAAAGTTCAGATCTTTGCTGACAATAACTCTTCTTTGGAGATAAGTATTTTTAGACAGTTGGTAAAAGATACGAAGGCATCCAGTGAGGAAAAATGTAGTCATTTTTGTGGCTACTTCTATCCAGCAACTTTTGAGTTTATATTAGCATGCCACATACTGTGCCATGTCTTGAGAACCAAAGATGTGGCAGATGTTGTCCCTGCATCCCAGAGTCTGAATCTTAAGCCTAATTGTTTTTAAACATCCAAATTCCTGCGTGCGTTTTGCCATTCTAATATGGCTTTGCAGGGGGCAGAAGGGAGGTTGTGAATAGAAGGAAGGTAAGGATTTTTTTTTTAATAGAAGTTTATAAAATCTCTTATTTCACACCATAAGGAAAACATAGGTAAAACTCTGTTATGGTAAAAATCTTGGTCATTTGGAAACCAATTTTTTTTTTTTTTTTTTTTTGAGACCAAGTCTTACTCTGTCACCCAGGCTGGAGTGCAGTGGTGCGATCTCAGTTCACTGCAGCCTCCACCTCCCGGGTTCAAGCGATTCTCCTGCCTCAGCCTCTTGACTATCTGGAATTACAGGCGCGTACCACCACACCCTGCTAATTTTTGTATTTTTTGTAGAGATGGGGTTTCATTATGTTGGCCAGGCTGGTCTCGAACCCCTGACCTCAAGTGATCCAACCACCTCGGCCTCCCAAAAGTGCTAGGATTAAAGGTGTGAGCTACCAGCCCAGCCTCAACTTTCTATTAATAAGCTTCTTTGGAACAGAAAAACTAACCTTTTTAAGGGTAGAGAAAAGTTATGTGGGGAGAAAGGATAAGGAAAGGATTAGGCAAGAGAAAAAAAAATGATGATGGAGATTATTATCAGTATCATCAGGCTGAGACTTGCAGCCTTGTGCCCTTTTAGGTTTGAGCCCTTGTACAGGGAAAAACTGTGCCAGATTCTTTATAGATCCTTTTCCTACCTTCAAGTAGACATTATCCTTAAACTCTGCAGCCTTCCCTGGCATCATCATAACAACCACACCGCCACCAGGAAAGCCTGTCCTATTCTAGTCAAGCACCTAGGGATAGGCATGCAAATTGATAACAAAAACAAAAGATTACAAAACTGGGAGGAACTGGGCATGGTGGCACACTCCTGTAATCCCTGCTTCTCAGGAGGCTGAGGTGGGAGGGTCACTTGAGCCCAGGAGTTGGAGACCAGCCTGAGCAACATAGTGAGACCCTGGCTCAAAAAAAGAAAAGAAAGAAACTAGGAGGCGGGGAAAAAGCAGAGACTAAATGATACCTCCCGTCTTCCCCAACCAGGATTAAAACAGTTCTCTCTCACTCATTGTGGAAAGTCTAAGGGTTGATCTTTTTCACCGTCAAGTCCTGCCCTTGATCTGTTGGGTCTTTTTGTCAGTCTCACAGGCTTTACGAGAGAACACCTATCCATTCCTGGCCATGATTATGCTGAAGGATCGAAGGATGACTGTGGTGGGACGGCTAGAAGGCCTCATTCAACCTGATGACCTCATTAACCAACTGACATTTATCATGGATGCTAACCAGACTTACCTGGTGTCAGAACGCCTAGAAAGGTACAAGAGAGTTCCCTTCTGGAACAGAGAGAGACCAGTTGTAAATTTGGAGGGCTGACCTCTGGGGCTCTACCAATCCTGACTTCTTCTGTGCATCAGGCCGCTATTAGCTTTTAGCTTTGCCCATTTATTGTCAAAATATTTACATACTTTGACCTAAATTACTCTATATCAGGTAATCTGTTCTTAGAGATGTTCAAAATAAAGACAAGGGCTGGGTGCAGTGGCTAACACCTGAAATCCTAGCACGTTAGGAGGCTGAGGCAGGAGGATTACTTGAATCCAGACTGGGCAGCAAAGCGAGACCCCATCTCTACAAAAAATAAGAAAAAATTAGCCAGGCATGGTGGTACATGCCTGTAGTCCTAGCTGCTTGGGAGCCTGAGGCAGGAGGATTGCTTGAGGCCAGGAGTTTGAGGCAGCAGTGAGCTCTGATTGTGCCTCTGCACTCCAGCCTGGATGACAGAGCAGGACCCTGTCTTTAAAAAATAATAAATGAACGAATAAACAAAGACAGGCCTCTGTGCTCAAGAATGTATATTGTGGCATTTAGAATAGCTGAATATAATATAAAGAACTTCGATGTAAAAAAAAAAGTGGAATGGTTATAATTCCTCTCCATTACATAAGTTATGTACATTAATTATAGGAAATCCTAAAACCACAAAAAAGCACAAGGAAGAAATTTAAGATCACTGATAATCCTACCACCACTTGAACATTGTTATAAATTTTTTTAATTTTATACACAACACACACCCCTATATACGTACACATTTATTTGTAGAATTGGGATAATACTTTTTTACAACCCTTCTTTATGTAAGAATATATCACGGCCTTTTCCCTCATCATTAAATATTCTGCCACATTTTAAAAATTACTGCATAACATTCCATTATCTAAATACATCATAATTTAACCAGGCCACTCTCGTTGGATTTTTAGATTATTTTCGGTTTGTTACTATTATAATTAGCATATAGGGAGATAATTTTTTGCAATTTGTGATGGTTTCCTTAGATTAAAATTTAAATTCCTGGAAGTGCAGTTTCTGGGTGAGACAGTCAATATAAGTATATGTTAAGGCTCTTGATTTGTAATGCCAACTTGCCCTCAAGAAAGTTAAACAAACTTAAATTTTATGGAAAGTTTTTAATAACATGGGGACATGCTTGTTACATATTAGAAAAATGCAGAATCAGGCCGAGCATGTTGGCTCATACCTGTAATCCGAGCATTTCGGGAGGCTGAGGTAAGAAGATTGCTTGAACTCAGGAGTTTGAGGTCAGCCCGGGCAACATGGTGAAACCCTATCTCTACAAAAAATACAAAAATTAGCTAGGCGTGGTGGCACACGCCTGTAAGCTGAGGTGGCAGGATTGCTTTAGCCTAGGAGGTTGAGGCTGCAGTGAGTCATGATCGCACCACTGCACTCTAGCCTGGGTGACAGGCTAGCCCTGTCTCCAAAAAAAAAGAAAAATGCAAGATCAAAATCCTGTAAATATAGCGTTATTTTAACTGTGTAAAAAAATGTATAGAACAGGAAACTTTCCGAGGTAACTGAAATGTTCTGTCTTGATTGGAGTGGTGATTACATGGTTACATTTATCAAAATTCATTGAATTGTACATTTAAGATCTGTGCATTTCACTGCATGTAAATTTTATCTTAATTTTTAAAGATAAAATCTGTTCAACTATTTTGATTGGCTAAATATTTTGGCTAAGAGAAAACAAATTTGTTGGAGAGAAAATAGGAGATATGCCAAATGTTATAATGTTTTATCTTTGATTAGTGATTCTCTGAATAACTCTGAAAACTACATTTTCAGATCTGCTACAATGTGTGTATGGATATATATGTGTGTGTTTTGGTTTTAAGAGATCAGTACAAAAATGCAGTCACCCAAAATGGTATTTACTTGTAAAATATGATATTGATGATCCCTTCATAATAACAGTACTGTGTCACATTTGTTAGAATTAGGGGAAAAGTTTTATTTTAAAAGAGGAGAGGAAAGCTTGCTGTTTCCTTTTCTGCCAAATTAAACTGAGAAAAAAGGTGGCTTATTCAGATTCTGCCACGCTCTGCTTTTGGAATCCCTTATGGCAGTGTGAAATCGTCATCTGCTAAGAATATCAACATTTTTACACACACACACACAGAGAAGATTTCAATATAAGAAAACACAGAACTTTGTGAGAGTGCTGTTTTTCTTCTCTTGCTTTTGATCTATTCACAGGGAAGAAAGAAACCAGACCCAAGTGCTGAGACAACAGCAGGATGAGGCCTACCTGGCCTCTCTCAGGGCTGACCAGGAGAAAGAAAGAAAGAAACGGGAGGAGCGGGAGCGTAAGCGGCGGAAGGAGGAGGAGGTGCAACAGCAAAAGTTGGCAGAGGAGAGACGGCGGCGGGTAATGGACGTGTGGCTTTGCTCCCTGTGGTTCCCAAACTGCCGAGACTTTGCCATCTTGGCCTTAAGTGTGAAAGGAAAAAATGATAGCCACCTTAAACAGACTAAGAGGGAAAAAAAAAAGGAAAAAGGAAAGAAAAAATTACAACATGTTGGGATTAGGGGTGGTTTAAATTTTTCATACCATTTAAATATTCATTCTTTTTTAAATAAAAATTTAAAAAAAGAGACGGGCTTTGCCATATTGGCCAGGCTGCTCTGGAACTCCTGACCTCACATGATCTGCCTGTCTTGGCCTTCCAAAGTGTTGGGATTACAGGCGTGAGCCACCATGCCTGGCCCTAAATATTCATTCTTAATACCAGTATTAGCTGATTTGGCATTTTACTCGTTATCTTTTTGTTTTTGTTTTGTTTTGTTGTTGTTGTTTTTGTTCCCTAGCAATCAGACTGAGATATACATTATCTTATTTGATTATGTATTACCGCTTACCTATAACCAGTGTCTTTTAGCCATTTCCTTTTATTTCTTTTTTTTTTAAGAGACAGGGTCTCACTGTGTTGCCCAGGCTGGAGTGCAGTGGCTATTCACCAGTGCAATCATGGCACACTACACCCTGAAACTCTTGGGCTTAAGAAGTCCTGCTGTGGCCTCTCAAGTAGCTGGAACTACAGGCACATACCATGGCACCCTGCTCCCTTTCCCCTTTTTCTCAAATAAATACCTAGACATAATAAAGAATACATGAGATGCAATTGTACTTTAAATTTAGGTTGTTTTTGACTATTCCTGAGAGGTTTTTCTTAGAATACTTAGTCATTAATTTTTCTTCTGACGACTGCGTAATAAAGCTACATGGTCATTGTATTTATTTCTTGAGCTATAGCCTCACCTTTGCTTTGTGTCTCTGCAGAATTTACAGGAGGAAAAGGAAAGGAAGTTGGAATGCCTGCCCCCTGAACCTTCCCCTGATGACCCTGAAAGTGTCAAGATCATCTTCAAATTACCTAATGATTCTCGAGTAGAGAGACGATTCCACTTTTCACAGTCTCTAACAGTAAGGACCACCTAAGTTCTGTGAAGTGTATGTAGCATCTGGGCTATAGATTTGGAGCTTTTACTGACTCTTGAGAGTGGTGTTGGTGTATCTGCTGCTCTGATGAACAGGGAACAGAGAGAGAGAGAGAGAGAGATGGGTATGCCATCTGTGGACACCAGGAAGAGTACCGTGGACTGCTGTAGGCTCCTTCAGTTCTAGCTTCCAACTCAAAGCAATTTTTAAGTTTTTGTTTAATTATGTTTCGGCTCTGCTAAGAAAAAAAGGTACCTTACATAAGTCCCTCAAAAGACTTGTGTGTTTGAAGATGGGAGGCTCTTCCATGCTGTCTTCCTGCATTGGCTTCAGAATCCCACCAGAACCCCTGCTCTGTAGGAAAAGCTCTGTCTCCAGTGACCTAAAAGCACTGAAGTGACATATCTGAATATAAGTGCACTTGCAGTTTGGATGCAGTTGTCTCTCTCTTTCTACTCAGCCCAAAGGAAGCCCCATTTTCTGAGGCTACTTTATGTATATGATAGCCATGTGATAGTGTTTGTCATTTCCACATGGAAGTCATTAAAAGCAGAAACTCAAGAGCCTCACAGCATGAGGATCAAATTTTCATTCTTCCAGGGTTACTAGATGTGTTTCCTTGGTCAGTTTATTTAATTTCTAAGCCTCAATTTCTTCATCTGTAAAATGGGTTTAATAATAGGTATGGCTGGGCCCCGTGCTCATGCCTGTAATCCCAGCACTTTGAGAGGTCGAGGTAGGTGGATCATTTGAGGTCAGGTGTTTGAGACCAGCCTGGCCAACATGGTGAAACCTCGTCTCTACTAAAAATACAAAAATTAGCTGGGCGTGGTGGCACGTGCCTGTAATCCCAGCTACTCGGGAGGCTGAGGCAGGAGAATCACTTGAACCCGGGAGGCGGAGGTTGCAATGAGCCAAGATTGCAGCACTGCACTCCAGCCCAGGCAACAGAGAGAGACCCTGTAAAAAAATAAAAATAAAAATAAAAATAAAAATAATAATAATAGGCACTCCCTAGTAGGATTGTTGTTAGAATTAAATTCTTAACATTGTGCCTGGCTCCTAGTAAGTGCTTAAATACTAACTACTATTTTTGGTATTTGTAACCAAAAGAAAATTTATTTAAACTGAGAGTCAGTATGTTGCCTTTCCAAATTTATAGCTATAGTGGATTCTGCAGTTTCCCTGATCACTCAGAATAATCAAGGGTAAACCTCATAATTAAAAGAGGATGCACTGTAGTCAGGTGAGGCTGGGTAGTACATTCATTGCTTCTGCTTGTTTAACTGGACAACATTGGGCAAGTTGCAAAATTCTACAGGGCCTCAGATTTCCCATTAGTGAACTAGAACTGTAATCTGCCCTCTGATAAGTTTAAACTGAACATAGGTATGTCACGCAGTGAGCTAGATACTCTAGGGATCATTTAGATGAGTGAGACATGGTTTTGGAATTCATGGAGCTTATTGGCCAGTACAGAATGTAAGACTCAGAGAACTAATACAGAATTAAAGTTATGAAACATTTTGTTAAGAGAGAAGCAAATAGTTTCCTTGTTTTATTTCTCTCTCGTTTATGCATTTATTTATATTGGGGGAAGTGCTTATGTCTCTAACTTTGTTTGTTTTGAGACAGAGTTTCGCCTTGTCACCCTAGCTGGATTGCAGTGGCACTGTCCCAGCTCACTGCAACCTCTGCCTCCTGGGTTCAAGCAATTCTCCTGCCTCAGCCTCCCGAGTAGCTGAGATTACAGGAAGCCGCCACCATGCCTGGCTTATTTTTGTATTTTTTTTTAGTAGAGATGGGGTTTCACCATGTTGGTCAGGCTGGTCTCGAACTCCTAACCTCAAGTGATCCACCCACCTCGGCCTCCCAAAGTGTTGGGATTATAGGCGTGAGCCACTGCACCTGGCCCCATGTCTCTAACTTTGGATTTTTAAATTGAGATAACGTGGATGTGCCTCACACAGTATCCACCATGTAGTAGGTGGTTATTAGCGTTAATTTCCTTCCCCTGCTGTCCCATTTCTTAACTATGGGTTTGTGTATGTATTTTAGCTTTCATGTTCACTAGCAATTTTGCTATTGTACACACGAATTACATGGAATTTCTACCCTAAAAATTCTGATAGATAAAACTATATATGAAAAACCTAGGCCAGGCGTTGTGGCTCACGCCTATAATCCCAGCACTTTGGGAGGCCGAGGCAGGCGGATCACCTGAGGTCAGGAGTTCAAGACCAGCCTGACCAACATGGAGAAACCCTGTCTCTACTAAAAATACAAAATTAGCCGGGTGTGGTGGCGTGTGCCTGTAATCTCAGCTACTTGGGAGGCTGAGGCAGGAGAAATGCTTGAACGCAGGAGGCAGAGGTTGCGGTGAGCCGAGATCATGCCATTGCACTCCAGCCTGGGCAACAAGTGTGAAACTCTGGCTCAAAAAAAAAAAAAAAAGAATGAAAAACCTAACAAAAATTTACTCTCCTGAGAGTTTTGGAGGAAAAATCTGTTAGAACTGTGGAACAGAATAGGCTTGTGGCCAAAAGGGAACCAACCATTCATTAACTATTTGATCCTTGAAGACTTTTAAATGGGTTCCTCACTAAAAGCTGTTTTTTAAAAAAGAGTATCGGCTGGGCGTGGTGGCTCATGCCTGTAATCCCAGCACTTTTGGGGGCTGAGGCAGGCGGATCACAAGGTCAGGAGTTCCAAACCAGCCTGGCCAATATGGTGAAACGCCGTCTTTACTAAAAGTACAAAAATTAGCTGGGTGTGGTGGCGGGTGCCAGTAGTCCCAGCTACTCGGGAGGCTGAGGCAGGAGAATTGCTTGAACCCGGGAGGCAGTGGTTGCAGTGGACCGAGACTGCACCATTGCACTCCAGCCTGGGCGACAGAGTGAGGCTGTGTCTCAAAAAAAAATGAATAAAATAAATAAAAATAAAAAAGAGTATCATGGCCACATGAGATTAGTCTAAGAGAAATGCTTGGTCATAAATGGGTCTTAGAGATGGAAAGAAGTGTGTAATGTAGCAGTGCCCTGGTGGTGCTGGCCTGGAATTTAACATTCACAGAGATAATTACATAAGACCAAATAATGCTATAGTGTTTTTTTAGTACCCTTAAAGACCTTGTGTTGGCTGGGTGCAGTGGCTCATGCCTGTAATCCCAGCACTTTGGGAGGCTGAGGTGGGCAGATCACCAGGGGTCAGGAGTTTGAGAGCCGCCTGGCCAACATGGTGAAACCCCATCTCTACTAAAAATACAAAAATTAGCCAGGCATGATGGCGTGGGCCTGTAATCCCAGCTACTCAGGAGGCTGAGGCTGCAGAATCGCTTGAACCTGGGAGGCGGAGGTTGCAGTGAATGGAGATCGTGCTATTGCACTCCAGCCTGAGTGAAAAGAGCAAAATGCTGTCTCAAAAAAAAAAAAGACCTTGTATCACCTTCCTGTGAACTTGGTCCTTTATAAGTAATCTCCAGGAGTGACAGATTTGTAGGTAATGCTCAGCTCTGGAAAGTAGTGCAATGCTAAGATAAAAGGGGTATGCTGCAGAAAAATCTCCAGGTCCCATGAGTGGTCATAAAAGAGGCAGCTGACTTTGTTTTAAACAAATGTATAAGAGATAAAGCCCAGAACTAATTTTTCTGTCCATTGCAAATCAAAAGGGACCTCTAGTAGTAATGTAATCTGTTTCCTGATGGTTATCAACCCTTTGCCATTAGTAATAAAAAATGCCGGCTGAGTGCGGTGGCTCATGCCTGTAATACCAGCACTTTGGGATGCCAAGGCAGGTGGATCACTTAAGGCCAGGAGTTCAAGACCAGCCTGGCCAACATGGTGAAATCCAGTCTCTACTGAAAATACAAAAATTAGCCAGGCGTGGTGACATGCACCCGTAATCCCAGCTACTCCAGAGGCGGAGACAGAAGAATGGCTTGAACCTGGGAGGCAGAGGTTACAGTAAGCCGAGATCGTGCCACTGTACTCCAGCCTGGGCGACAGAGTGAGACTGCATCTCAAAAAAAAAAAAAGAAAAACAAAAGCCAAGTTTGTACAAGTGTTAGGTATTCTCAAGCAGAGATTAAAAAGAAATCAGAAAGTATTTTTTTGGCCAGGCATGGTGGTTCACGCCTCTAATCCCAGCACTTTGGGAGGCCGAGAGGGGTGGGTCACCTGAGGTCAGGAGTTCGAGACCAGCCTAATGAAACCCTGTCTCTGGCTGGGCTTGGTGGCTCACGCCCATAGTCCCAGCCTACTTTGGGAGGCCAAGGTGGGTAGATCACGAGGTCAGGAGTTCGAGACCAGCCTGGCCAACATGGTGAAACCCCATCTCTACAAAAAACACAAAAATTAGCTGGGCATGGTGGTGCGTGCCTGTAGTCACTGCTGCTCGGGAGGCTGAGGCAGGAAAATCGCTTGAGCCCAGGAGGCAGAAGTTGCAGTGAGCCGAGATCCTGCCACTGCACTCCAACCTGGGCAACAGAGCAAGACTCCATCTCAAAAAAAAAAGGTATTTTTTTCACTCATATTGGTTTCATACCAAGAATACTTGGTGTAAGTCTAATTGATGCATGTTAAGAAAGAGTGAACATTAATGGGAATTGCAAAGAGAGAAGGAAACTGAAAACGAGTTAGGTTGATAGACTAAAATATGAGAAGTTTATACAATCATGAATGGATTAGATAAGAGGAACATGGATTTACTATTTAAATTCTGGATTATAGCCCTTTAAAAATCCCTGAAGAGGGCAACATGGCAAGACTCTGTCTCTACAAAAAATTTTAAAAGTTAACCAGGCGGTGTTGGACATGTGTTATCCCACTTACTTGGGAGGCTGAAGCAGGAGGATTGCTTGAACCTGGGAGGTCGAGGCTGCAGTGAGTCGTGTTTGCACCACTGCACTCCAGCCTGGGTGACAGAGCGAGACCTGTCTGGGAAACAACAACAACAAAAAGTTCCCTAGAGCAGTAAGTTTAAGAAATGAAGGACTGCTTTACACAGAGGGGTATAAAACCCAGAGAATTCATCATTTTGAGAGGTGTATCAAAAAGAAAATGGAATAGATTCCTCCCAAAAAGGAAAAATAACTTGAATGGCATGTTCATCATCTTTGGGGTTGATCTGAATGAGGTTGGCAGAATTGTTGTTAGAAGTAGAATGCTAGATGGAGAGGCCACAGAGCAGGGACAGGGAGAGATGACAGTGGCCTGTTCCACAGGCATCTCACACACAGTTTAAGTTTTAGCATCATGGACTCTCCTAATACTGCCTCCCTTCTCACTAAGGATTTTAACTGTGCCTTGTCAGAGCCAGAGCAGGGTAAGGAGGGCATTCCCACAGACAGGAGATTCATATGAGGTACAACACATTTATTGTATTGTATTTTTTTGTCCATAGGTTATTGGGGAACAGGTGGTGTTTGGTTACATGAGTCAGTTCTTTAGTGGTGATTTGTGAGATTTTGGTGCACCCATCACCTAAGCAGTATACACTATACCCTATTTGTAGTCTTTTATCCCTCACCCCTTCCCACTCTTCCACACAAGTCCCCAAAGTCCATTGTATCATTCTTTTGCCTTTGCGTCCTCATAGCTTAGCTCCCACATATCAGTGAGGACATATAATGTTTGATTTTCCATTTCTACTTACTTCGCTTAGAATAATAGTCTCCACTCTCATCAAGGTCGCTGTGAATGCCATTAATTCATCCTTTTTATGGCTGAGAAGTATTCCATCATATATATATATCACAGTTTCTTTATCCACACGTTGATTGATGGGCTTAAAACTGGATCCTTGGCTGGGCACGGTGGCTCACGCCTGTAATCCCAGCACTTTGGGAGGCCGAGATGGGAGGATCACAAGGTCAGAAGATCGAGACCATCCTGGCTAACACGGTGAAACCCCATCTCTACTAAAAATACGAAAAAATTAGCCAGGCGTGGTGGCGGGTGCTTGCACTCCCAGCTACTCAGGAGGCTGAGGCAGGAGAATAGCGTGAACCTGGGAGGCGGAGCTTGCGGTGAGCTGAGATGGCGCCATTGCACTCCATTCAGCCTGGGCAACAGAGCGAGACTCTGTCTCAAAAAAAAAAAAAATGGATCCTTTTGCTATTATGTAAAAGATAATTGGCAAAACTTGAATAGGGCCTGAATAATAATATATTATAGAAATAATGTGTCAGTTACATTTCCTGATTTTGAGAGCCAAGTTGTGGTTATATAGAAGATTGTCCTATTAGTCCGTGATCACCTCAGAATACTTGAGGCCATGTGTCTTACAGTTAGCACTTCACTCTCAACTGAGTTAAAGAAAAAAATTAAGTGTCCTATACTTCCAACTTTTCTGTAACTTTGTGATTATTTCTAAGTTAGCATTTTATCAGACACCTCAAAGAAGAGACAGATTAATTCAGAGTAGGACTAGTGTTGGGCTTGTGTAATTTCTTTTAAAAGGGCTGCCCCATGTATATGCCATGGGAAATGAAAAGATCTAGAATTCCAGTGTAATGTGATTCTTTCCTATAGAGTCATCCTGGGGAGAGTTGGGGGATATTTGACTTCAGAGTTGTGTGTGTGTGTGTGTGTGTGTGTATTTCTCTTTTTCTCACCACCCTTCTTTTTCTATATGACCTCTGCAGGTAATCCACGACTTCTTATTCTCCTTGAAGGAAAGCCCAGAAAAGTTTCAGATTGAAGCCAATTTTCCCAGGCGAGTGCTGCCCTGCATCCCTTCAGAGGAGTGGCCCAATCCCCCTACGCTGCAGGAGGCCGGACTCAGCCACACAGAAGTTCTTTTTGTTCAGGACCTAACTGACGAATGACATTTTCTTCTTCCTGTCCCCTCCTACCCCAGTCCCTAAAAGAAATGGGGAAAAAAGAAAACAACAACAACAAGTCAGAAAAAAAAAAAAGAGAGAGAGAAATTCATATTATTATTATTATTATAATACAATATTTTTTTTAAAAGACTGCTGCATCCTTAGGAAGGATCAGAAACCATGCTGCCCGTAAGAGTCACAACCTGTGTGTGCGCGCAAGGTTAGCAACAAACGTACCCGCTCGGCAAGCCCACCCTTCCTGTGGCCTCTGTGCACGCACCTTCCAGTGAACAGAGACTCTTCACCTTCGACCCATCCATTGTCCCAGCTGGGAAGGGGACATTCCCACTAGTTCTCATTCATTCTTGCTTTTATGAAAAATAAAAGTGAAAAACCTCCATCAACCAGCTACTTGCAGCATCTCCTGAGGACTTGCTTCTCCTGCCTCTGGGGAAGAGAGGGAAGAGAAAGCACAGAGCAGAGAAGCAGAGATGTTCCTTGAACTGCCCACCAGTTTTCAATAACTTTTATTTCTGTTTTGTAATGACCAAAGGAATGAGGCTGACATAGGTATATATATATATTTTTCCTTTATTTGATAAAGAGCCAATTCTTTAAACCCATGAGTTTATGCCCTGGGCTCCTTAGCCCACAATAGTGTAATAAAAGTGCCCCGGGCTGGTTTGTGCTTATTTCTGCCATTGTCCCTCTCACGTTCCCAGAGAGGTCATTCTTTTTGGTCCAACTCTTGCTGTCCTTTCTTACCACCTGTGCACCCCACTTGGAGCAGTGGGAGGAAATCTGGGTTTGTGGCCCCACAAAGGCTGTATATGTAAAGATACACCTATGTATGTGGTGGAACTCACCTTTACACACAACTGCAGCTTTTCCTTGGAGTCTGTACCAGGTGGTGGTTATGGGGTCTGAACCAAAGGATAGCAGCTCTTCATTCCTCTTCTGACATGTGCATGCTGCTCCTCCCAGCCCTGGGCTTTCCTGAATTGCCAAGCCTGGTGCCTTTCCAAAGGACTAGCAGGGCCTGTGGTGGAGCCAGCAGAACCACAGGAGAGTGCCCTGCCTGTCTCAGTGGAAGTGTATTATTGTTTTAAGGATAGAACCAGAGGCCTTGAAGGGAGCCAAGACAGAACTCCCAGCCTGTGTAATCTATTGGAAGGCACATTTTCATTTCTGATGCAGCCACCTTCTGGAGGCAGCTTTTATCCTTTCTCTCTATTGCTATGTTGAAGTAATAGGGTTTTTTTTAACCTCTGGATGTCTCGTCTGTGGTTGAGTTTATGGTAATGGGTACATGGGTCAGGCCATGTATTAACAGATGCCAGTGCGCTCTGACAAGTATTCCAAAGTGTTCTGTAGCTAGACTGGTGCAGGCTCGTTGTACCACTGCAACCGACTGACGTTACTGTAGTTCCTAGAATGCTGTGAGGGCAGGGGGGTTCAGATCAACATAAAGCCTAACTTGCTGGAGTTGTAGTCTCAAGGCTTTCTCTCTTGCTTAACTAAAACCTAAGGACCACTGTTTTTGGTAGCAATTATATGGTTACTATCCACTGCAGTCCTCAGTTGTTGGGGTAAATCCCACATGGCAGAGTAAGGCACCCCACAGAAATTAACTTGGAGAGCCTGAGAAATTCCCAGTGGCCTTGGCATAGCTGTCTAGAACACCATCTCTAGGAAAATTTAATTCTGTCCCTGGCCAGCTATTGTTCTTCCACTTCGTTTTCTGCTGTCCCAAGGCCAGATGAGTGGAATCACCATCTGACTGTTGTCAATAAAATGTATCTGGCGTGAACAGCAGGATAACCCATGTTCTCCACGTAAGGATAACCTTACGTGAAACCTTTCTGCTGACAACCATGCAGAGGAATTTTTCCACTTAAGTCAGAGCCTTCCTCCCCATCTGGAATTCACAGCTGTTCCCTGGCAGCACACAGGAGGGTATTAAGGACCTTTGTGAGGCTAGGTACACTATCCACACCTCTTTGGGGAAGTTACGATTTTTTGTTTCCATCATAATTCAGTCTCTTCTTACTCTACAGTGTGCACTTTATGCCTCTCGCCTTTTGATAATAGTTGTTCAGTGAAGGAAGTCAGCTGCCAGAATATTAAGAAGGGTCTCCCTTTATGTCAGTACAACTGTTAGGGCGGCCTTCCCATTTACTTTAGGTTTCAAGAGGATTCACCGGAAGCACATGCCCCGGTCTAGTCCCATTTGAAACAGTTCTGCTTTACTGAGACCCTAGGCCGGTCTCCTTGCTGACCCTAGCGCTGCTGCCTAGGTGCCATTTCCTTTCCTCCTCAGTCAAATACAGGCTGCACATTTTGTCACTTAATGCCAGTACAATCTGTGTTACTCCTAAGGACTTTTGGGATTTCGATGAGACCTGCGAGGGAGAAGACACTGAGAAGCCGGTGATCTGTAAGCATTTGCTCTTGTTTCCACATCACCTCTGGGATATTTCAGCTGTTGTTTCCAAATGGCAAGTCATCAACTAAAAGCACTTGTTTCAAGTTTTGTTCTGCACTCCCACGACTGAAGTTGTAGATTGAGCTGAATAACCATGGGAAGTGACCAAGCAAAGACACTCGATTGGAGTCAGTTGAATATTTGTACCCTCAGTGGAGCCCTTCTGGTCTTTTCTTCCACTTCTGCAGAATTTCCTCTAGCAAATACTTCTTTCTCCTTGCTTGCCTCCACCATGATTTTGAATAAGAGATGGCCAGAGGATAACACTTGTCTCTTAAAAACTAAGCTAAAAAGAACCTAGAACCTTCAACTGAGCAGTTGTGAAAATTGCTAATGGTGCCAAGGCCAAGCAAAGAGTTTCAGAAAATGACTGAGAAGGAGCGATAACCCCCAGAACGCAAAATCAGGGGCATCATTATCCGGTGCTTGAACAAGGAGCTCCGCTCTACAACTGGTTTTTTAGGACTTGTGAGGAACGCAGCAACGGAAATCCATCCACAAAGGATGCAGTGCCCCAACTTGTACTGCGCCTGAATAGTCATGTGATAATTTACTGAAGAAATCTAGTGTACTTTAAATTTTTTTCATAAAAGTTTACATTGTATTGTAGGTTAACATTAAATGTTTTATAACAAAAACTTCATAACAGGCTGTGGATCTTTCTGTGTGGGACCGATGTGGTAGATAATTTTCTATGTGTGAAGGAGAGGTTGAAAAACACCGGGAGGGAACAGCATGGCATGGCATTGCCAAGAAGGAAGGGAGAGTCAAAGAGGAGGATGGAGTTAGGTCTTCTCTCTTGTATCCCTGTGGAAAAATAGCAACTTAGTATGATGGAGAGAGAGAGCAGACAGGCCTGGCTTCAAATTTGGGCTCTCTGGTTTGTCAGGTTTGCAACCTCGGGCAAATTCTCTAGCTTCCCTGAACTTGAATTTCCCCAACTATAAATGAAGATAATGCCATCCACCTCAGGATAGGTTTATAGATTCAATCAAGTAAATGTATATGAGGCTCCTGATATGTAGATGTCATTAAGTGTTTGTTCCCCTTCTATGGGAGTGTATTTTGTAAGAATATTTTCTTGCAATAACATTTTCTTAAGGAATTTGTCACTTTTGTTGGAACCAACTTGTGTCCTTGCAAAGGAGTGTCTAGAAAAAGCCTCTTCTGATTTACAGATTCTGGATGGTTGGCATTCTCCTAGGTATTTTTGCTCATGTTTTTATTCTTTTTTTAAATTTATTTTTATTTATTTATTTTTTGAGACAGAGTCTCCCTCTGTTGCCCCAGGCTGGAGTGCAGTGGCGGGACCTCGGCTCACTGCAAGCTCCGCCTCCCAGGTTCACGCCATTCTCCTGCCTCAGCCTCCCGAGTAGCTGGGACTACAGGCGCCCACCACCACGCCCAGCTAATTTTTTGTATTTTTAGTAGAGACGGGGTTTCACCGTGTTAGCCAGAATGGTCTCAATCTCCTGACCTCGTGATCCGCACGCCTCGGCCTCCCAAAGTGCTGGGATTACAGGTGTAAGCCACCGCGCCCGGCCTTTTTTTTTTTTTTTTTTGATACAGTCTTGCTCTGTTGCCCAGGCTGGAGTGCAGTGGTGTGGTCTCAGCTCACTGCAACCTCTGCCTCCCAGTTTCAAGCGATTCTACCATGCCTAGCTAATTTTGGTATTTTTAGTAGAGATGGGGTTTCACGATGTTGGCCAGGCTGACCTCGTGATCCGCCCGCCTCAGCCTCCCAAAGTGCTGGGATTACAGGCATGAGCCACCGCACCCGGCCTCATGTTTTCATTTCTGAGAGGAAATATAAGCCTCAGTTTTCTGCCTTTGTCCTGTGCAGATACTCAGTTTTGTGGGTACAGATTCTTGGTACCTTCAGAGTTGTCCCCGTGTTACTAGCCAAAGATTTGGGGCCTGATTTTTTTAATGTGCATTAAGTGTAAACTAGAACTCTATTGCTCAGTTTAATAAAGTGTGCAAGAGTTTAAGCTGAGAAGCCACTAAAAACATTTCACAATTGATTTTGAAACTTAAATATAAGCTGGGCATGGTGGTTAATGCCTGTAATCCTAGCACTTTGGGAGGCTGAGGTGGGCAGATCACCTGAGGTCAGGAGTTAGAGACCAGCCTAGCCAACATGGTGAAACCCCGTCTCTACTAAAAAATAAAAAAATTACCCGGGCGTGGTGGCACATGCCTGTAGTCCCAGCTACTCAGGAGGCAATTGCTTGAACCCAGGAGACGGAGGTTGCAGTGAGCTGAGATCTCGCACTGCACTCCAGCCTGGGCGACAGAGTGAGACTCTGTCTCAAAAAAAGAAAAGAAACTTGAGTATAAAAGTTTTAGCCGGGCATGGTGGCATGCGCCTGTAATCCCAGCTACTTGGGAGGCTGAGGCAGGAGAATCGCTTGAACCCAGGAGGCAGAGGTTGCAGTGAGCCAAGATTGCGCCATTGCACTCCAGCCTGAGCAACAAGAGTGAAACTCTATCTCAAAAAAAACCCACAAAGTTTTGCTATCAATGAACAGAATCAGAGGACTCAAAACTCCAAGGCCAGATTACACTTTTTTTTTTTTTTTTTTTTTTTTTTTTTTGAGATGGAGTCTTTGCTCTGCTGCCCAGGCTGGAGTGCAGTGGTGCGATCTCGGCTTACTGCAACCTTTGCCTCCCGGGTTCAAGCAATTCTCCTGCCTTATCCTCCCAAGTAGCTGGGATTACAGGCATGTACCACCATGCCCAGCCAATTTTTGTATTTTTAGTAGAGATGGAGTTTCACCATGTTGGCTAAGCTGGTTTCGAACCTCTGACCTCAAGTGATCTGCCTGCCTCGGCCTCCCAAAATGCTGGGATTACAGGTGTGAGCCACCGCGCCCGGCCAACATTTGGGTTTAAATCCTGGCTCTGGCCATGACTGTGGCCAAGTGACTGGCTTCAACTCCCTAGACCTACATCTCATCTGTAAAATAGGGTTGATCGTGGCATTGCTGTGAAGTTGAAATGAATTGCTGTTGCAGAACGCCTGGCACGTAGTAGGTGTTTGGAATACCTCCTGTTGCTGCTTACAAAACAGTTGTAGCTTACTACTGAAGATTTACCCTAGACGTGACTGAGTGCCTGGCATTTTTTTCTTCACACCTCTCTCTGGCGTGGCAGGCAGAGCTCCATGTGCACTTTTATCCTGAGGGAGCCTCGGGCCCCCAGGGTCCCTCATGCCTGTGAGCTCGGCCACTGCACTGCTGAGCCCCTCCCAGTCTTCCTTCTGCCCTCCCCTGCCTGTCTGTCCTCACTAACAGAATGATGCCCCAAAACTCCCAGGTTTCTTCCCCTTTAACTGAAACCTGGTTTTCCCTTGAAGATGCCATTTCAAAAAACCCTTAAGCAAAGGCCACTCATTTTCCCATGAATCTTGACACCAGGAGGCAGGATCTGTATTTCTTTCCTTTTTTTTTTTTTTTTTTTTTTTTGAGATGGTGTCTCACTTAGTTGCCCAGGCCTGAGGGCAGTGGCATGATCTCGCCTCACTGCAAGCTCCGCCTCCCGGGTTCAAGCGATTCTCCTGCCTCAGCCTCCCGAGTAGCTGGGACTATAGGCGCGTACCACCACGCTCAGCTAATTTTTGTATTTTTAGCAGAGATGGGGTTTCATCATGTTGGCCAGGATGGTCTCAATCTCTTGACCTCGTGATCCACCCGCCTCGGCCTCCCAAAGTGCTAGGATTACAGGCGTGAGCCACCGTGCCCAGCCAGGATCTGTATTTCTTTTCTGCCACTTTGGTGCGTGGTCTTGAAGGACGGTGCTGAAGAGCATGCCATCTGCTTGGACTACTTTGTCCCGTTCTGCTTGCTACTAGCCATTCTCTAGAAGTTGGCAACTGATTTTTTTTCCTTTTTTATTTTTATGTTTATTGAAAGTCTTACTCAAAACAACAGGTATTTTTACCTCCACTGGCAGCCTAGATGACTCCCACATCTCATACATGGATTCCCTGAAATTCCGGCTCTACTGTTTCTGATTTAAGTTGTGTTAAAGTGTGGTGCAGACTTCAGAGTCAAATCTAGATTTGAAATTGTTCCGCTGCTTGCTGACAATGATATTTGTTGACCTCGGAACCTGTTTGCTCACCCATAAATATTACAGTAGCACATCCTTGTAAAGTTGGGGTGCTGTTTAAGTGAGCTGATGACTGGAGTGCCTGGCTTCAGGCACTGGGCTGCTTAGTCAGTGTTAGCTTGCTTTCCTCGCAGCCCTCTCCCAGCGGGGCCATGCCTCACTTGGAACTGCTTCGTCCTCAAGACCTCAGCACCAATCCCTCCGAACACAGCCTTTCTCTCTCCAGCCCCCACTGTCCCTGCTCCGTCCGCAAAGCCATTCTGTCCCTCTGCAGTTGCCTCATTTCTTCCAACTAGAAACTCCTTGCCTTCCTTCCCGTCTCCCTCATGAGCCAGTACTGACTGCCACAATTCCTCAAGTAAACTCAACTGTTTGATTTCTCTCCCCCTACTCCTCAGGCTGGGGAACCCCAGCATACATCACAGCAAACTTGGGAGCCCTGAATGTGGGTGGCCATTCCTTGAATCCGGCTCTAGGACACTTCCTGTACCGCTGCCGCATAGGAACGGCTCCGGCATGTCCGCCTTTCTCAAATCCAAGCCCGCCTGCATCCTCACTCTAAGCTCATTACTGTGAGAGCCCGCCTCCTGAGAAAAATTGACATCACAGAACTTTATCTTCCTTTTTCACCTCAAAATTGTTTTGTGGGCTGTGTGCAGTGGCTCACGTCTGTAATCCCAGCACTTTGGGAAGCCAAGGTGGGAAGACTGCTTGAGCTCAGGAGTTTGACCAGCCTGGCCAACATGGCAAAACCCTGTCTCCATAAAAAATGGAAAAATTAGCTGACCATGGTGGCGTGTGCCTGTGGTACCAGCTACTCAGGAGGCTGAGGTGGGAGGATGGCTTGAGCCTGGGAGGTGGAGGTTGCAATGGGTCATGACTGCGCCATTGCACTCCAGCCTGGGCGACAGAGCAAGACCTTGTCTCAAAAGAAGAAAAAATTGTTTAGTGATGTTAGTTACTTCCTCTTTCCCTTTTGTCTTGTGGCTATATCTTTTTAATGAAACATACTTTACAAACAGTAAAATGCCCAAATTTTAAATCCACAGTTTGATAATTTTTTAACTATGTATACACCAAAATCAAGATGCAGAATACCTCCATCGCCCCAGGCAAGTTCCTTTGGGAGCCTGCTCAGTCATTAGTGCCTTCAGAGATTCTTCTAACTTCTGTTCACCATAGTTTTGCCTGTTCCTCCTTTTTATTTTTATTTTATTTATTTATTTATTTTTTGAGACAGAGTCTTGCTCTGTCACCCAGGCTGGAGTGCAGTGGCGTGATCTAGGCTCACTGCAAGCTGCGCCTCCCGGGTTCATGCCATTCTCCTGCCTCAGCCCCCCGCGTAACTGGGACTACAGGCACCCGCCACCACGCCTGGCTAATTTTTTGTATTTTTAGTAGAGACGGGGTTTCACCATGTTAGCCAGGATGGTCTCGATCTCCTGACCTCGTGATCCACCCACCTCAGCCTCCCAAAGTGCTGGGATTACAGGTGTGAGCCACTGTGCCCGGCCTGCTTTTTTTTTTTTTTTTTTTTTGAGACAGGGTCTCACTCTTTCACCCAGGCTGGAGTGCAGTGGCATTATCGTGGCTCACTGCAGCCTCGAACTCCCAGGCTCAAGTCATGCTCCTGCCTCAGCCTCCTATGTAGCTAGGCACCACCATGCCCAGCTAATTTTTAAAATTGTAGAGATAAGATCTCACTGTTGCCCAGGTTACCTGTTCTTACTAAAGTGTGTGTGTGTGTGTATGTGTGTGTGTGTGTGTATGTGTATGTGTGTGTGTGTGTGTGTGTGTGTTGCAGGGGTTGGGGGGGTGGTTTATCAATTGTTTTCCTGGTTGAGTTTAATTCCTTTTCATGTAGGAAAACTTAGAAAATGCAAAGAAACGAAAAAGACAAGGAAAAATTCATAATGCCACACTGGCCAGGAATGTCCATTGTTAAAATTCTTTTTTTTTTTTTTTTTTTAAGACAAAGCCTCACTCTGTTACCCAGGCTGGAGTGTAGTGGCACGACCTCGGCTCACTGTGACCTCTGCCTCCTGGGTTCAAGTGATTCTCCTGCCTCAGCCTCCCGAGTAGCTGGGATTGCAGGCGCCCACCACCACACCTAACTAATTTTTTTGTATTTTTAGTAGAGACAGGGTTTCACTATGTTGATCAGGCTGGTCTTGAACTCCTGATCTCAAGTGATCCACCGGCCTCGGCCTCCCAAAGCGCTGGGATTACAGGCGTGAGCCACCATGCCTGGTCTCCACTGTTAATATTCTGATGTTTATGTTCCTAGACTTTTCATTGCATATAAAAACTTTTCAAGCAGGACACACTGGCTCATGCCTGTAATCCCAATACTTTGGGAGGCTAAGGTGGGTGGATCACTTGAGGCCAGGAGTTTGAGACCGGTGTGGCCAACATGGCAAAACCCAGTCTCTACTAAAAAATACAAAAATGAGTGGGGCATGGTAGCACAGGCCTGTGATCCCAGCTACTCAAGAGGGTGAGGTGGGAGGATCACTTTAGCCCAGCAGCCAGAGGTTGCAATCAGCCAAGATTACACTCTAGCCTGGGCGACAGAATGAGACAGAAATGGGATATAATATAAATACTGTATTATTTCAAGTTCACACATTCTTCTGTATCTTATTTATTTATTTATTTATTTATTTCGAGTCTCGCTCTGTCGCCCAGGCTGGAGTGCAGTGGCGCGATCTTGGCTCACTGCAACCTCCGCCTCCCGGGTTCAAGCGATTCTCCTGCCTCAGCCTCCCAAGTAGCTGAGATTACAGGCGCCCACCACCACGCCCAGCTAATTTTTGTATTTTTAGTAGAGATGAGGTTTCACCATGTTGGTCAGGCTGGTTTCAAACTCCTGACCTCAGGTGATCCGTCCGCCTTGGCCTCCCAAAGTGCTGGGATTACAGGCGTGAGCCACCATGCCTGGCCTCTTCTGTATCTTTTTAAATGGCTGTACAGCATTTCACTAAATGGATGTACCATATATTGATGAAAATTATCTTGTGACATGCTAAACTTTTTTTCTCTTTTCTAAAATAGCACATTGATAAACATCCCCCCACCTGAATGTGAACATCCATGCTAGTTTCCTCAGGAGAAAAAAATAACAATCCTAGAATTGCTTAGTCAAAAAGGGATACAATTTTTTCTTCTTTTTAATGTTTGTGTTATCTCCAAATTGTAGTCCAGAAAGGTCATTTCTCTTCCTGCCAGCAGTGTACGAGTGTGTGCTCAGCCTCCCACCTGTCACCATGTTCAGAACCTTCACCAGCAATCATCCCCTTCTAAACCACTTGGATCTCTTTATCTTCTCCCTCAAACTGTTTGGAGTCCCCTCCCTTACAAAACCGCAATCCCAGTTTACCCACAAGTTGCTGCCAGGATCGTTTACACAACCAGCCTCCACTTCCTCCTTAGCCTCCTGTAATTGAACTTTCACCTTCACTGACCATCTCTTATGGTCACCTGTGACCTCCTAATTACCATCTTCATTGGCTTCTTACGAAACTTTCTTGAATGTAAAAGTTCCCCAGCTGGTACCTGACACAGAGTAAGTCCCCTTGTCTCTGTTCCCACAAGTTTGAGGTCAGATTGTGTGAACTAGGTTAAGGAAATCACACTTTGCCCCAAGGGCCATTGAAGGGCTTTATCAGACATGGGTTATAGGTAATTCTGTCACCATGGGGATTAGAAGGGAGGTGTGTAAGTCTGTTTTCATTCCTATAAAGAAATACCTGGCCGGGCGCAGTGGCTTATGCCTGTAATCCCAGCACTTTGGGAAGCCGAGGTGAGTGGATCACGAGGTCAAGAGTTCAAGACCAGCCTGGCCAAGATGGTGAAACCCAGTCTCTACTAAAAATACAAAAATTAGCCAGGTATGGTGGTGGGCGCCTGTAATCCCAGCTATTCAGGAGGCTGAGGCAGAGAATCGCTTGAACCTGGGAGGCGGAGGTTGCAGTGAGCCAAGATTGTGCCACTGCACTCCAGCCTGGGCGACAGAGTGAGACTCCATCTCAAAAAAAAAAAGACAAGGGCAGAGCTTTATTAAAAAGTTGTAGACAAGCCAGATGTGGTGGCTCACACCTGTAATCCTAGTGCTTTGGTAGGCTGAGGTGGGAGGATCACTTGAGCCCAGGCGTTCGAGACAAGCCTGGGCAACATGGTGATACTCCATCTCTACAGATTTTTTTTTTTTTTTTAATTAGCCAAGTAAGGCCAGGCACGGTGGCTCATGCCTGTAATCCCAGCACTTTGGGAGGCTGAGGCGGGCAGATCACCTGAGGTCGGGAGATCGAGACCAGCCTGATCAACATGGAGAAACCCCATCTCTACTAAAATACAAAGTTAGCCTGGCATGGTGGTGCATGCCTGTAATTCCAGCTACTCGGGAGGCTGAATCAGGAAGTAGAATCGCTTGAACCCAGGAGGCGGAGGTTGCGGTGAGTCAAGATCACGCCATTGCACTCCAGCCTGGGCAACAAGATTGTAACTCCACCTCAAAAAATAATAATAATAATAATAATAAAATCAGCCAAGTATGGTGGCTTGTTCCTATACTACCAGCTACTTGGAGGGCTGAAGAGGAGAACTGATTTTTTTTTTCTTTTTTCTGAGATGGAGTCTCACTCTGTCACCCAGGCTGGAGTGTAGTGGTGTGATCTCCACTCGCTGCAACCTCTGCCTCCCAGGTTCAAGTCATTCTCCTGCCTCAGCCTCCCGAGTAGCTGGGACTACAGGCGCCTGCCACCATACCCAGCTAATTTTTGTATTTTTAGTAGAGACAGAGTTTCACCATGTTGGCCAGGCTGGTCTTGAACTCCTGACCTCAAGTAATCCGCCTGCTTTGGCCTCCCAAAGTGCTGAGATTACAGGCATGAGCCACTGCACCTGGCCAGGAGGATTGCCTGAGCTTGAGAGTTTGAAGCTGCAGTGAGCACCACTGCACTCCAGCCTGGTCAACAGAGCAAGATCCTGTCTCTGAAAAGAAAAAAGAGGGCTAGGCGCGGTGGTACACGCCTGTAATCTCAGCATTTTGGAAGGCTGAGGCAGGTGGATCACTTGAGCTCAGAAGTTCGAGACCAGCCTGACCAACATGATGAAACGCTGTCACTACTAAAAATACAAAAAATTAGATGGGTGTGGTGGCACATGCCTGTAATCCTAGCTACTCAAGAGGCTGAGGCAGGAGAATCGCTTGAACCAGAAGGCGGAGGTTGCAGTGTGCCGAGATTGTGCCACTGCACTCCAGCCTGGGTGACAGAGTGAGACTCTGTCTCAAAAAAAAAAAAAAAAAAGAGAAAAGAAAGAGAATTGCAGAAAAATATAAAGAAAAAAATAACCATTATTCCCACCATCCAAAATGATTAACATTAATATTTTGGCATATTTGCATCCAGCTTTTTAAAATTTTTTTATTTTTTGAGACAGAGTCTCACTCTGTCACCCAGGCTGGAGTGCAGCGGTGCTATCTCGGCTCACCTGCAACCTCTGCCTCCCGGGTTCAAGCGATTCTCCTGCCTCAGCCTCCCGAGTAGCTAGGATTACAGGTGCCCGCACCACGCCTGGCTAATTTTTGTATTTTTAGTAGAGATGAGGTTTCACCATGTTGGCCAGGCTCACCTTGAACTTCTGACATCAGGTGATTCGCCTGCCTCGGCCTCCCAAAGTGCTGGGATCACAGGAGTGAGCCACCATGCCCAGCCAGCTTCCAGCTTTTTTCATAGATATACTTTGGTTAAAATAACAGAAAATGTGGGCTGGACTCGGTTGCTCACGCCTGTAATCCCAGCACTTTGGGAGGCCGAGGCAGGTGGATCACCTGAGGTCAGAAGTGCAAGACTAGCCTGGCCAACATGGTGAAACTCCGTCTCTACTAAAAATATAAAAATTAGCGGGCTGTGGTGCAAGCGCCTGTAATCCTAGGTACTCGAGAGGCTGAGGCAGGAGAATTGTTTGAACCCAGGAGGTGGAGTTTGCAGTGAGCCAAGATTGTGCCACTGCACTCGAGCCTGGGTGACAGAGTGATACTGTCTCAAAAAAAAAAAATCACAGAAAATGTTTATAGATATGCTAAAATAAATCCATGCTCAGCAGATGTGGCTAACATCTAGCCAAGCTGGACTTTGGCACTTGCCCCTGGGCAGGCCTGCCAGCATGCTGGGCACTGATCAGCCACGAGTCTTCAATATGAGGGTCTCTCCAGAGCCTTCATCTCAGGTAGAAACAGCAGCAGAGGCCCATGGATATGAACCAGCTTGTCTGATCTGCAGTGAGGAGGGGTGTAAGGAGTCATCATTATGCAAAAAAGAATAATCGGAAACGGGAAAGGTAACAGGTCATTTCACTATGCTGGGGCACTGGAAAGAGAGGGCAGGGCCTGTATAAGGGCACCTGGGCCCAGGGGTGGAGTCAGCTCCGCACAGACTTTCTCTCCCAGCGGCGCACTCACTTGCTCGCTTACTCAGTCACCTATTCAGGAGATACTCTCTGATGCCCGTCGTGTCCATTCCCTCTTGCTAGGTCTGGGAACATGGCAAACATGATGGACTGCTTGTTCTCTCTCTCTCTCTCTCTCTCCCTCTCTCTCTCTCTCCCTCCCTTCCTTTCTCTCTCTCTCTCTCTCTCTCTCTCTCTCTCTCTGATGGCCTTTGGTCTAGTGAGTGCAGGCAGTCAGCGGGATCCATCCTGACAGGTGAGATGCACAGAGAAGAGCCACCTGCAGGTGTGCACTGGAGCCCAGGGTGGAAGCGGGGCTGCTCGGGATTGAGGGAGGGGTCAGGGCAATTCGCTTGAGGAGAGGACATTTGCGCTGGGCTCTGGGAAAGGAGCATGCTTGCCAGGAGGAGGAGACACGTGAAGGCATTTGAGGCAAAGCAGGTGATAAAAGGGCAAAAGGGTGCAGGGGCAGATGACCTGGGTCTCAATCCCAGCTCTGCTGTTTGTTGGTTCTGTGACCTTGGGGAAGTCATCTTCCTTCTCTGAGCCTCTGTTTCTTCAATGGGAACTAGAAGGAAGGTAATAACAGTTTTACTGTCAAGAAAACAGAAGAGCCCAGGCATGGTGGCGCACACCTGTAAGCCCAGCACTTTGGGAGACTGAGGCGGGAGGATGGCTTGAGCCTGGGAGGTCAAGGCTGCAGTGAGCTATGATTGCGCCACTGCACGCCAGCCTGGGTGACAGAGCGAGACCCTGCCTCTAAAAAGGAAAGAAGGAAAAAGAAAGAAAGAGAAAGAAAGCAGAAGGGTCCCGCAGGGGTGAGGTGGCAGCATGGCAGGACAAAGAGTGTGAGTGGCCCTGGGCAGAGGGAGCACACGCCCTGCATGCTGGAACGGGCACTGGGGCACCACAAGGGTTGGAGCATGGCTGGAAGGGAGGAGAGAGGTGGGAACTGACAAAGTGTGACTAGATTAGGATACTGGTTCTTCCATCACCTCCATCCCTCCCGCGGGGAGGCTGGAGAAGACGGGAGAGGAGGGAGAGCCCAGCTTGCAAACTTACCGCTTTGAGAGCCTGCACCTTCCTCTGAAATGGCAAAGGAGATTTAAATTCAGGGCTGGATTCAGTCTGACTTCAGTCTCCTCATTCAATAAAGGAAAAACGTATTCTGTTGCTGATGGCCCCCCAAAGATCCCTCCTGGGCCAGAGGCCTTCCGCTTCCTATTGTGGCAGGGCAGTGGCAGTGGCGATGGTGGTGGCGGGAAGGGAGGGCACACCTGGAGCTTGCAGGAGGCAGGAGGGATAGGCTGAAGAGGGGGCCTCCGAGGTGCAGAGGCCAACCAAGCCAGGGGACCTCCAAGCAGGCTTTCCAAAAGTGGGTTCTCTGACTTGGGAAATGCAGGAATGGGGACTACAGAACTACCTGATACTCCCATTTTCTAGCTGGGCCTAGACCCGCCTCGTTTTCTCCAAATAGAAACAGAATATAATAAACACCTCAACTCTGGATGCCGAGATGCAAATGAAATGCCAGGGTTTGTGAGGCCCTGGGACCTGGCCCTGCTCCTGTCCCCTCTGCCACCTCGCCGGCTCCCAGCTCCCGCTCAAGCACCGCCCTTCCTCTGCCTTGCTCATTCTGTATCCTGTGTGGAATGCTCGTCTCCTGACCGGCTCCTTCCCACCACTCAGGCCTCACTCATCTCGAGGTTGCTTCCTCTGAAAGGCCACTCCTGTGTCAGGGTCCACAGACCCTCTGTGGCTTGTTACTTTTCCTTCACGGCCCTCGTTATGCTCTGAAATAATTGCTGACTTCCATATTGTCCTGCCGTCCTTTGGGAGGGCCAGTTTCCTGGAGACAGCAGCTCCATCTTGTCCACTGGGGTAGTCCTGATACCCAGGACAGTGCCCGGCTTGGGCAGAAGCACTTGGCCAGTTCTGCTGAATGAATGGTTTGGCACAAATGACCTTTTTAAAATTTTGAAATAATTTAAGATTCATAGGACATTGCAAAAACATTACAGAAAGGACCTGTGTGCCCTTAGTTTCCCTCAAATGGCAGCATCTTGTTTAAAACCAGAAAATTGGCATTGCTACAATTTACAGATTTTACTAGTTTTACATGCACCCATTTGTGTGTGTGTGTGTGGTGTGTATGTAGTTCTGTAAATTTCATCACATGTGGATGTGTGTAGCCCACACTATGATCAAGATACAGATCTGTTCCATCAGTGCAAAGATCTTCCTCGTGTTGCCTCTTTAAAAGTCATGCCACCCTCTTCCCATCCCCTATTTTTTTTGAAACGGAGTCTTGCTCTGTACCCCAGGCTGGAGTGCAGTGGCGTAATCTTGGCTCACTGCAATCTCCATCTCCTGGGTACAAGTGATTCTCCTGCCTCAGCCTCCTGAGTAGCTGGGATTACAGTCGGGCGCCACCATGCCCGACTAATTTTTTTTTTTTTTTTTTTTTTTGAGAGAGTTTTGCTCTTGTTGCCCAGGCTGGAGTGCAGTGGTGCGATCTCGGCTCACCACAACCTCCGCCTCCTGGGTTCAAGCAATTCTCCTGCCTCAGCCTCCTGAGTAGCTGGGATTACAGGCATGTGCCACCACGCCCGGCCTTCATTTGTGTATTTTTAGTAGAGACGGGGTTTCATCATGTTGGCCAGGCTGGTCTTGGACCCCTGACTCAAATGATCCCCCTGCCTCGGCCTCCCGAAGTGCTGGGATTACAGGCGTGAGTCACCATGCCCGGCCAATAGTCACTATTTTTTATTTTAGTTCCTTTTAATAGGTGTGTAAAAAAATACCTCATTGTGGCTTAATTTACATTTCTCTAATGGCTAAAGGTGTGGAACATATTTTTGTGAGTACATGAAATATCTCTCTAGTAAAATGCATGTTGCTCTTTTGGGTTTTTGAGAGTTTCTTTTTTCAGCTTTCTCAGGTTGAAATTGAGAGTTTTGAGAGTTTTTTACATATCTGAGATGTGAGTTGTTTGTCAGATATGTGGCTTGCAAATTAAAAGTTTTAATCTTGATAAAGTCCAATTATAGATTTTTCTTTTATGGATTGTTTTTGGTGTCATGTCTAAGACCTTTTCACCTAGCCCTAGATTTTCACCTGTTTTCTTCTGAAAGTCTTCTAGCTTTATGTTTTACCTTTACATCTATGACCCATTTTAAGTTAATTTTTGTGTAAGTTGTGGGGTTTATTTGTTGAAAAGAATATCCTTCATTGAATGTTTAAAAATCAGTTGGCTATACTTGTGTGGGTGTATTCCTGGGTTCTTAATTCTGTTCCATTGATGTATTTCTCTATCCTCTGCAAATACCACATTGTCTTGACTAATACAGCGATGACAGTAAGTCTTAAAATCAGGTACAGTTGATCTTCCCACTTTTCTCCCCTCCTCCTCCTCCTTCTTCTTCCTCCTCCTCCTCCCCCTCCCTCCCCCCCCTCCCCTCCTCCTCTTCTTTTCTTCTTCTTCTTTTTTTTTTTTTGAGACAGGGTCTGCCTCTGTCACCAAGGCTGGAGTGCAGCGGCATGATCTTGGCTCACTGCAACCTCCACCACCTGGGCTCAAGTGATTCTCCTGCCTCAGCCTTCCAAGTAGCTGGGAGTACAGACATGTGCCACCACGCCCGGCTAATTTTTGTTTTGTTTGTAGAGATGGGATTTTGCCACATATGTTGCCCAGGCTGATCTCAAACTCCTGAGCTCAAGCAATCGGTCTCCCTTGGCCTCCCAAAGATTACAGGCAAAAGCCACCATGCTCAGCCTATTCTTGTTTCTTTTTTTGAGACGGAGTTTTGCTTTTGTCGCCCAGGCTGGAGTGCAATGGCGCGATCTCGGCTCACTGCAACCTCCACCTCCTGGGTTCAAGCAATTCTCCAGCCTCAGCCTTCTGAGTAGCTGGGATTACAGGCATCCACTACCATGCCTGGCTAATTTTTGTATTTTTAGTAGAGATGTGGTTTCACCATGTTGGCCAGGCTGGTCTGGAACTCCTGACCTCAGGTGATCTGCCTGCCTCGGCCTCCCAAAGTGCTGGGATTACAGGCGTGAGCCACCACGCCCAACCTATTCTTGTTTTTCAAAGTTGTTTTAGCTTCTCTCATTCCTTTGCCTTTTCATATACATTTTAGAATAAGCATAAGCATGTCTGTATCTTTTTTTTCTTGTAGAGACAGTGTCTTGTTTGAGACCAGCCAGGCTGGCCTTAAGTGATTCTCCCACCTCTGCCTCCCAAAGTGTTGGCGTTAGGCCAGGCGTGGTGGCTCACACCCATAGTCCCAGCACTTTGGGAGGCCAAGGCGGGCGGATCACTTGAGGCCAGGAGTTCATGCCCAACCTGGACAACATAGAGAAACCCTGTCTCTACTAAAAATATAAAAAGCTTGGCGTAGTGGCCCACACTTGTAGTCCCAACCATTTGGGAGGCTGAGGCACGAGAATCTCTTGAACCCAGAAGGCAGAGGTTGCAGTGAGCCAAGATCGCCGCCACTGCACTCCAGCCTGGGTGACAATCTGTCTCAGAAAAAAAAAAAAAAAAACCCCACAAAAACAGGGCCAGGCATGGTGGCTCACGCCTGTAATCCCAGCACTTTGGGAGGCCAAGGCAGGTGGATCACTTGAGGTTAGGAGTTCGAGAGCAGCCTGACCAACATGGTGAAACCCTCTCTCTACTAAAAATACAAAAAATTGGCTGGGTGCGGTGGCTCACTCCTGTAATCCCAGCACTTTGGGAGGCCAAGGTGGGCGGATCACCTGAGGTCAGGAGATCAAGACCATCCTGGCCAACGTGGTGAAAACCCGCCTCTACTAAAAGTACAAAAATTAGCTGGGCGTGGTGGCGTGTGCCTGTAATCCCAGCTACTTGGGAGGCTGAGGCACAAGAATCACTTGAACCCAGGAGGCGGAGGTTGCAGTGAGCTGAGATCACGCCACCGCACTCCAGCCTGGCGACAGAGCCAGACTCCGTCTCAAAAAAAACAAAAACAAAAACAACAAACAAACAAAAAAATTAGCTGGGCGTAGTGGCGTGTGCCTGTAGTCCCAGCTACTCAGGAGGCTGAGGCAGGAGACTCACTTGAACCCAGGAGGCGGAGGTTGCAGTGAGCTGAGATCGCGCCATTGCCCTACAGCCTGGGCGACAGAGCGAGAGTCCATCTCAAACAAACAAGAACAACAACAACAACAAACCAAAGGGTTGGCATTACAGGCTCGAGCCACGGTGCCCAGCCTAGGCATGTCTGCATCTTAAAAAATAAACAACCACCCTTGCTGAGATTTTGATAGAAATTGCATTAAACCTACAGATTGATCTGAGAAGAAATGCCACCTTTACTATGTTGAATATTCCAATCCAAGTACATGGTTTGTTTCCATTTATGTAAGTCTGATTTCTTTCATTACAGTTTTGTAGTTTTCAGCATGCAAGTCTTGCACGTTTTGTTAGATTTAGTCCTAAGTAAAGTATTTCATTTTTCTTTGAGCGATTAGAAATAGTATCATTTGTTTTAAGCTGGGTGCGGTGGCTCACGCAGGTAATCCCAGCACTTTGGAAGGCTGAGGCAGGCAGATCACTTAAGTTCAGGAGTTCAAGACTAGCCTGGGAAACAACATGAGACCCCATCTCTACAAAAAAATATAAAAACTTAGCAGGCCGTGGTGGCACACGCCTCAGGTGACGCTAAATTAGAGGAGACTGAGCAAGGGCTACCAAGTGCTACCGCGCAGAGAGAAGCAAGGTTGCAGGCTGGACGCGGTGGCTCACACCTGTAATCCCAGCACTTTGGGAGGCCAAGGTGGGAGGACTGCTTGAGCCCAAGAGTTCGAGACCAGCCTGGGCAGCATAGTGAGACTTGTTCCTATTGAAAAAACAAAACAAGTTGTGAAATGAGAGAGACCTTATTTCCTCATGACAGGCCTGAGCCCCCTGATCCAGTCAGGACAGAAGAACCTACCTTGAGATTCATTTTTATTTTTTGAGACACAGTCCGCTGTCACCTAGGCTGGAATGCAGTGGTGCAATCTTGGCTCACTGCAACCTCCACCTCCTGGATTCAAGCAATTCTCCTACCTTAGCCTCCCGAGTAGCTGGGACTACAGGCTTGTGCCACCATACCTGGCTAATTTTTTTTTTTTTTAAGACGGAGTCTTGCTCTGTCACCCAGGCTGGAGTGCAGCGGCACGATCTTGGCTCACTGCAAGCTCCGCCTCCCAGGTTCACGCCATTCTCCTGCCTCAGCCTCCCGAGTAGCTGGGACTAAAGGTGCCCGCCACCACGCCCGGCTAATTTTTTTTTGTATTTTTAGTAGAGACAAGGTTTCACTGTGTTGGCCAGGATGGTCTCAAATCTCCTGACCTCGTGATCCGCCCACCTCAGCCTCCCAAAGTGCTGGGATTACAGGCATGAGCCACCACGCCCGGCTTAATTTTTTTGTATTTTTAGTAGAGAAGGGGTTTCGCCATGTTGGGCAGGCTGGTATCGAACACCTCACCTTAAGTGATCCACCAGCCTCAGCCTCCCAAAGTGCTGGGATTACAGGTGTTAAGCCTCATCCCCATCCCACCTCCCACCAAAAAGACACGGGCAGCCAAAGGCAGCGTGGGCGGTCATTGGTATACATCATACATTTATTAGTGAATATCCCTCTGAAATCAGCAACAATATTAAAAAAAATAATGATTGCACTACTTGGTCAAGCAGAACTAGCAACTTTCATTTTAAAAAAAGTACAAATCTGTTAAAAATTTCAATCAGTATACACATATATATAATACAACATACTAGTTATGTTAAATGCTACAAACCAATGTGAATCCCATGGAATGGAAAAAACCACACATTTAAGCTTTAAGAACCATTTTTTTCTCTATATATTAGCATTTTCTCAAATACATACATGGGAAAAATGAGGTAACTGTAAAATGTGCAAGGAACAGGGCCCCCAAAATTACATATATTTCTACATATATATGTAATTTTATATATATATAAAACCTTTCTAACACAGAACACAGGCGCTGGGCCCAGCCGGGGCTGGGGGAAGGTGCCCACTGTCATGCCTAGGCCAGAAGTTGGTAAATAAAAGAGTAAACAATGGCAAGCCCCCACCACAGGAAATCATTGGTAACATGGCATCTATAGCAAGGTCGGCAGATCACAAACATCCTAAGTAATTGTTGTATAAATCTTGTTTTTTAATGATGATTTTTTAAAATGCTGTGTTTCCCCCCCAATAGCTGCTTGTTGGAATCACTGCTGCAGCCGACACACAATCTGTGAGCCTGTTTCCGCCTGCCCCAGGAACTATAAGGGGTTTGAAAACGTTTTGTTGGGGTCGGGAAGGGAGGGGTTGGAGAGGGTGGTTCTGTGTGTGGGTTTTCAACACTGCTATAAATATAGAAACGTCACCTGGAGTTATATACAGTAAGACTTTGGGTTCTCCATGGGGGTGGGACCAGGCTGACGGGCCCCACGGCAGGCTGGGGCGGGAGGTGGGAGCCAGGGCCGCTGCGGGGAGAACGAGGGTGGTTGGAGCATCCCTGAGGCAGCAGGCGCCAGGGGCTGCCTGCTAGGATGTGCCGGCCCCACACGCAGTTCGTTCAGGGCAGCAACCCCAGCTGGGTATAGGACAAGAAAGGATTGGGACCAGGGAAAGTGGGTGGGAAGCTCAGCCAGACCCTACAGCGGCCTCCTCCAGAACTTGGAGGACAGGGATCAGGCTGGGAAGGCCCCCTGGAGATGGGGGTCCACAGCCTTCCTGGTCCCCATCCTCCTGGGACTTCCTTGGAGGAGATTCGCCCAGGCAGGTGGGAGACGGGCCCTGGCTGGAGGGAGAAATGCCCTGAAAAGCGTCGGGTCCCGGTAGGCTCTAGGGACGTGTGCAGTACAGTGCATGGCAGTTATCAGCTGAGCACAGACCTCCAACCCTGCCCCATGACTGCCGGCCGCCCAGCCCAGCCCGGCACACGCATGCATGCAGGCCGGCCAGCATGACCGTGCTCGGCCCCCTGGGCACTCGGTCCCAGTTGGTCCCTATACCCGCCCCTATTAAACCAAAAGAAAAAAGAAATTGTCTTAAATATCCACATCCCCAAATCCTACACGCGATTTTGGGCCAAATGAATGAACAAAAACTGCTGCTCCTCACGTTCATGCAAAACGACAGAGGGAGAGGAGATTGGGCACGGGTCTGGCTGCATCCCTGGGAGGGACAACCACCGGGAACACAGGGCTCCCTCTCCCCGTATGGCCCAAGCCCCTCAGGATACGTGTGCCCCAGCTCGGGATTAGGCTGGGACGCCCTCCAGCCTGAGGGTGGGGCTGGAATGTTGTTCCTGGGATGAGGGTCCCCTGGGGAACCAGACTCAGCCCTCACAGCAGCCAACACAGAGCCAGCTGCCTGAGTTCACTGTTCGGGGTCAAGGAGGGGGGATTCAGCCCTGGGGCTCAGGAAATGGCTCGTGACACCGTCTGTCTACGCACCTGGCAGTGCCACCTGGGCAGAGGGCACACCATTTCAGAGAACGAGACCTTCTGACCCAGGATGGTGCTCTGTCTGCCCATCCTGGGGCCAAGGATCTCCACCGGCCCCACTGAGGGAGCAGACCCCTGGCACTCAGTGCCAGCAGGAAAAGGAGGGACCTGAGGGTGTACAGGAGGGAGACCCGATCAGGGACACTCAGGCAGCTCCGTGGCGGGCGGGCGGGCAGGCAGACTAGGGAGGGAGTCTTTGGAGCTTGGCAAATGCAGGGGCTTATTGCAGGGACTCCTCACTGGGCTGACCCTGGCACCAGCTCTGGAGATGCAGGCGGGAGCGAAGGGGCAGGCCTGGGCCACTCCCTCCCCATCCTCCCTGGGCCCCCACCCACAAGTTTCCAGAGCTTCAGGCAGGGTTCTCCCGGGCAGGCGGCTGCGTGGCCTCACTCAGCCTCCCTGGGCACCTCGGAGGCGTCGGCCCGGCAGATGGGACACGTCCGGTTGGCCTGTGGGAACATGCACGTCAGGCGTTGCTCTCACCAGCCCCAATCCACCACATCTGTGCAGCCGCCTGGGGGGACTTGGTCCCCTGGAGCCAGAACTTCCGAGATGATGACAAGGACAAGGAGGGAAACAGCCCAGGCCAGCCCATCCCCCCGTCACTGCATGAGGAATACCCAGGAGCCGGCCTGGGCAGTGTTACCTTCAACCACTTGTCAACACACTTCGTGTGGAACTCATGGTTGCAGGGGAGGACTCGGAGCAGCTGCCGCGCCTCGAAGTCACTGAAGCAGACCACACACCTGTGGAGGGGCGCGGAGCGTCACCTCCACGCTGAGGGCCATGGGAAGGCTCAGTGGAGTGTGACTCCCCTGAGAGGGGCGTCCCATGGCAGCCAGCTGTGTTCAGAGGGGTGGGAGGTGGGGCAGGGTACTCACAGCGTCTGCTCCGACTGATGGCTGTCCGGGTTAAAGCGGTACGACGGGAGCTGCTCTATGTCTGCTTTGGTGAGACCCCGGGGCTTGGCATCTCCCAGCCGCTCGGCCAGGTTCAGGAGGGCCTGCATGCGGGCAGGAGACGGGGTCAGCGGCGCCCAGGGCTGCAGGTCTCCCAAACCCCACCCACCTCCCAGCATGGGGCTCCATGGGACCTCATAGTTCTCCATCTCCACATCATCCACGTCCAGGTCCAGGCTGATGGTGGGCCCCATTGCTGTTGGTGACATTGGCAGCATCGAGCTAGAGAGAGACAAGTGTGGGGGCCCAGGGTCAAGGTCAGGAGTGGGGCACACAGAGCCACTCTCCTGACTCCCTCCTTGCAAACAGAGCCCAGAACGTTGCAGCGGGGAAGGGAGCCCAGCTGGCGTGCCTGTCAGGTTAAGTGGGGAACGCCAGATGGCTTCAGAGGCCCTGGGGCCCCTGGAGCTGTGTTTAGGTCTAACCACTGGAGGTTCCAGGAGAACAGGGCATCAGGGACCTGGGGCGCGGATGTGCGGATACTTACAGGAAGTAGGGCAGGAAGCTGGGGTAGTAGGGTGGTGGGGGTGGGGGTGGGGGCGGCGGGGGCAGTGGCTGCTGCAGGCGGTATCTCTGGGTGCTCAGTCTCCGTGGCATCATGTGAGAATATGGCTGCAAGAGGGGCCAGGTGCAGGTCAGCCCAGCGGGCCTGCCTCCCAGCCGCCCCGGAGCCCAGATGGGCGTCAGCCCAGCAGGCCTGCCTCCCAGGCGCCCTGGAACCCAGCTGCAAGTCAGCCCGGTGGGCCTGCCTCCCAGCTGCCCGGGAGCCCAGGTGGGGGTCGGGGTGGCACTCACACCAAAGGACAGCTCCTGGTGCAGCGGATCGTGGGGCAGGTAGTGCAGGGGCACCGACGGGGAAAGGGCTGGGCCAGGCGCAGAGGTGGAGTAGGTGAAGCTGCCCAGGGAGGGCTGGTCCCCACGCAGGTCCACGTCGTTGTCGAGCCGCTGTAGGGGCTGGAAGAACCAGCGCCGGGTCAGCAAGTCAGTGACACGAGGCTGTCCTCACCCCGCCTCCCCCCACGCCATCTCCCTCCAGCATCGGACCCATGCCGACTCACCATCCGAGGGTGCTGGGTCTGCAGAGACACAAACTGCCCCAGGGGCGCCATGTGGGTGGGCTGGGGGGGTGGGGCCGGTGGTGGGGGGTGCAGGATGTAGTGGTCACTGGAGATGAGGTGGGGGTAGGCCTGATAGGGCACAGGCAGCTGCTGCATGGTGCACGCCTGGATAAGCTGCCAAGAGAGGGGGCAGGGGGCTGAGAACGTTCTCCTGGGCTCTGGGCCAGGTCTACGCCATGCCACCCAGCAAAAGGCCCCCACTGGGCACACACCCAGCAGCTCCAGGGTCTGCACAAGAAACCCTGTGGAAGGCCCATCCCTGTCCTAGGCCACCCAGGCAGGACACTCCACTGTTAAGGCCCACAGCCTCAACTCCTGGGCCTCTGCCAAGCTGTGAGGCAGGTACAGGGGTACTGGAAGGTCCCTGAACCTTGAAACACTCTATTACCAAATGTGAACACACGTATGCTTTCCTGGGGAGGCCAGGCAGGCGCTCTGACAGCCTGGATGGCTGGATAGCTCAGCCCAGTTCAGGGCTGCCCTGGGCCCGCTGAGCCGCTGGCCTGTGCCTGGGGCTTGCAGCTGGTGGAGGAGGAGCTGGAAACACTCACTCACCGGGGGCGGGAGGCAGCAGAGGGGGTAATGCTGCCCACTGAACATCACGGAGCATGCTGGGAGCTGCTGGGCACTGCAGCCAGGGATGTGCTGGCCTGTAGGCAAGGGGAAGCCTTGGGTCGTCACTGTGGTGACCGTGTAGGACAGAGGGACAGGTCCCTGGTGCACCTGTGGGTGGAGAGAACGCCGGGAAAGTGTGAGAAGGAAGCTGGCCGCGAGAGCTACTCTCAGGAGAAATCATCCTGCCACATCCAGCTGCCGGCTCCCTTTCCTTCTCCACGGTGGCCTACCTCAGTGCAGACCAGACTGTGCCTCTACTCCCAGGCCCCCGGGGCAGAGAAAGCCCCGTGGGAATCTAGCTCTGCTAGTCACCCAGTGTGGCCCTTTCCCCGGGCCTCAGTTTACCTACCTGTAAAGCAGAGCCAATAATGCCTCCGTGGAACGTGAAATGAAGCAAGCTAGGTAAAATCTAGGCCTTGCTGCCTCTGCCTTTCAGACTGGCTCACAGGGCCAGGGGCACAGGGGATGGGGTTCTGCCTACCTGCTCGTGGAGATCAACCATGAACGGGCTCTGCTGGGTGGCTGGGTGCAGCATTCGGGGGCTCCCGCCGGCAGGAGCCGAGGCTCGGCGCTCCTCTACGGGGAGGTGTGGAGGTCGGGACGGCGGCTGCTGGGAGGGTAAGCGCTCATCCCGGGCAGGCGGGCTGGCCAGGGGGCCCTCGAGGCCAGGGCTGCACCACAGAGAGGAGGCCCCGATAGGACTGAGGGGGGCCACTCGTGCACAGAGCAGGGAGAGAAGCCAGGGTGACTCCCCCCACGGGGAGGGAAGGCAGCTCAGGGCCCTGCGCCCCACCCCTGCTGGCCCCCATGCCCCAGCACCAGGACTGGGAGGCTCCTTCCTACCTTCCCCAGAGCTGGCCCGGGGTGCTGCCAGGTCCCGCAGAGAATCGCCGCTGGCCCACGGGGGCGGAGGGTGGCCACCTAGTCACCAGAGCCCATGGTCGCATCGGGGGGGCAGGGGGGTGGAGGGGCTGGGCCGGGACTCACAACCCTAGGAGGCAAGGAGACAAGAAAACTGAGGCACCTGGCCAACACGGTGAAACCTCGTCTCTGCTAAAAATACAAAAACTAGCCAGGCATGGTGGTGGACACCTGTAATCCCAGCTACTTGGGAGGCTGAGGCATGAGAATCGCTTGAACCCGGGAGGCGGAGGTTGCAGTGAGCTGAGCTGAGATCGCACCACTGCACTCTAGTCTGGTGACAGAGGGAGACTCCCGTCTCAAAAAAAAAAGAAAGAAAGAAACTGAGGCACAGAGAAGTCCAGACGCTTGTGCCATGAGGGGTCAGGAGACAAAGCCCAACCTCTGCAGTGTGACCCCAGGGACCAATGGTGTTCAGCCGTGCCCCTCCTCTGAGCCCTGGGGTCCAGTGCTGACACGCCAGGACAGCTCAGCCTGCCAGCACCCAGGCCTCACCCTCCTGCTGTGTGAAATGGGACCCAGTCCCCCTCAGTTGCGGAGCTCAGCGAGCTGGCCAGCGTGCTTCCAAGCCAGTGGGTTCCTGGTAGGCTCCTCCTGGACGGGGTCTCAGGGCACCCTGTCTTGGAAAGGGGCTTAGGGCCAGACCTTTCTCTGCCTTACACCAGGGGCTACAACTTGGCCTCCAGGCGGCAGCTGGGGGTTCCTGAGGAGGGTCCACATCCTCCCTTCCCTCTGGCTGGTTCCAGCAGGGATTCCAAACAGGCCTGGGACCCAGTTCTCCTCTTACTGGTACCAGGCAAGAGGTTCTAACCGGCTCCTGCCCTCGGGGGCTTCCAGTCCAAAGCAAGACACTATTCTTTCTTTCCTTAACCTGCTCCCACTGTGCCTATCCACGAGTGACTTCATCTACCTTTCAAGGAATGTATAGCTGGCCCATTTTACGGAGGAGGAAACTGAGGCTCAGCAAGAAGAAACTTGCCCAAAGCCCCACCGTAAAGTGTTAAAGCTGGGAGGTGGGCCAAAGAAAGCCTCTCCCTGTGCTCTGCTGCTGATGGAGAGGACCAGCCCCAGGCTTCATGGGAGGTGATGAAGGAAGCCAGCCTGGGGAGACTGTGGAGTCTGGCATGCAGCCAGGCCCTTGCTCTGGGGCCCCCAACCCAGCCCTCAAAGTGGGAGGTGGTGCCTGCTGAGAAAAAAAGGAAGGAAGAACCCGAGAGAGGAAGTTGAATAGGAATGGGTTGGGGCAGGGTCTCCTGCCTCCGGTCAGAGATGAGGGTCCAGGTGGAGGATGTCGAGGGACCTGGCTCAACCTCAGGGTTCCGCTCAACTCAAAGTTGGGACGAGGCCCTGGCAGGAAAAGCTCTAGAACCTGCCAGGCCCTGCAAAGCTGAAGGGTGCGTCCAACAGGACCAGCTCTTTGTTGTTCCTGCCACAGGGAGGCTCGTTCCATCCCTTCCCCATCTAACAAAACTCCTATGCATCCTTGATACCCAGCTTTAAATGTCACCTCCCTGTTGACACAGCCAGGGAGCCAGTGTAACTGTCAGCTCAACACCTAGTTCCTTCCTGCCAACAGCGGCAAGAACCATTTCCTCTGTGCTGCACTTCACAAGCCTGGGCCGTACTTCTCAAAAGGAGCCCGCATGGGAGACCGAGGCCCGACCAGCAGAGGGTGTGGGCAGGGCCAGGGACCACCTTGTGTCCAGCTCAGGGCAGGCCTGATGTGAGAAATGTGCACGAAACAGAGCCAATCACACAGGTCCAAGGTCACCCAGTCTGGCAGCAATGCCAACAACTGACAGTTGGGAGATTACAAAACACCTGGCTTCTCATGGCAAGCCTGGTCCCACTTGTTTCTGCCTGGCCCCCTCACTGGGAGCGAGAGCTTTCCCTCCAGGTCACCCAGGCCCAACCTCTGCCTGCCCACCATCGGGGACTGGGTTTGTGACCCCTGGCCTGGGCCAAGTGCACACCCTGACAGGCATGTCTACACACACAGCCTCCCGAACTCCTGCCGACAAACCAGCCAAGCAAACAACGGCCAAGGGAGACTCAGGAAATCCCCAAATAACTGAAACAGCAGATGCCTGGCCCATCCCAGTCCTCCTGGACCAGACACTTTGGAGGGATGGGGAACAAGGGCACCTAGATTTTTAACAAATTCCCCAGAAGTTGTCACAGCACAGCTAGGTTTGGGAATCTCTACCCTAGCTAACCTCAGAAAGCTTGGGAGCCCACAGTTCTGCTGGTGCAGAACAGTCGCCATAATAACCATGCTGTTTCCCCGGCGCCAACTTGGTGAGTCCTCCCAGCAACACTGGCAGGTCAGGACACCAAGGCTCAGAGAGGTGAGGTCCAAGGCCAGTCAGCTGGAATCGTGAGTGCGCAGGGGCATGACCTAAGCAGTCTGGCCATAAAGCACCCATGACTAGCCACCAAGCCAGCAGCCTTGACTGCTCCTCTTATATCAGGATGTCTTGCAGATGGCTGAGTAGTGCCAGGCCCAAGGCACTCCTGCAGAGGCCCAGGCCTGTGGGTGTCTGCTCTGTGGCCAGTCCCCACTCCCCAGGGCAGGGAAGGTGGTAAGGAGCTGTGAAAGCAAGCCAGGAGACAGAAGGGCCTCCAGCCGTGGGTTAGAGTGTCAGCCCTCACAGACTCACACATGACAGTGACTTCTAGCGAGATTCTTGCCTACAGACCGTGGGCAAGGGCTTACCCTCCCGAGCCTCAGTATCTTCATCTGTAAAATGGGAACAGCCCAATAACTACCTCCCAGTTTCCCATCAAGGACTGCTCCAAGGCAACAGCAGAAGCAACTTGTAAAGTTTGAACTTAGCTTGGGTGTGAATGAGCATTATTAGAGAATACGACACGCTGACCTCCACTTCCAACCTCAAGCAGAGCTTGAAGGGTGCCACTTCCGGGGGAGCAGGCAGATATGCCACTCTAGGGGAATACCTCAGCTGGTAAGAGTGGATCCTGGTTCTTTAAGCCCTGCCAGGAACAGGGGTGGCGTAGAAGGGTTACACCCACTTCATGGCTGAGAAAACTGGAGCCGAGAGAAAGGAAGTAAGTTACTCTAGGCCACAAGACCAGAGAGAACGGAATTGGTACTAGTTGGCCTCCTAGGCCCAAACTCCCCCAACCCATAACTCCTGTGGCATCAGTAGCTGGAGGAAATCACCTAATCCCGAGTCTCCAAGCCATACAGGAGGCTGGGAGAGCACTCTTTCAGGCACCCATCTTTAGCTCTGTAGTACAGAGAAGCAAGCAAGGCCCAGAGTTGGAGCTAGCAACTTGCTCAAGGTCAAATAGCAAGGGTGGCCAGGTGGCCTCCCCTAACAACTGCTCTGCCCATCCACATCTCCGTGCTGTCCTATCACGGAGCTCTGTGTGAACGGGTCTTGAGAGTCCCGTCGCTGAGCCCCGTCCGCCACAGGCATGCAATGCATTTTGCAATTAACATCACCCCCCCACCCACCCACCCATGAGAGCCGGCCAACCCCTTAAGTCCAGTGCCCCAAGCACCTACCCTGACCTTGGTCTAAGAGCCCCAGGGATCTGTTTGCAGGAAGAGACACTCCCTTTTGCAGATAAAAACAAAGTCAGACCCTGGGGGCATGAGCAGACTCAGCCAGGAAGAGAAGCCCCCCTTCCTACTTCCCCACACCCCACCCGAAACAAGCAGGCTCTGCCCAGCGCAAGCAGAGCTTCCCAACGCGTGGTGCCTGGAGGCCGCTGAGGGCCGGACCACCAGACTAGGAGAGAAGACTCCCTGGGTGACCTTGGTCAAGGAAATCCCTTTGCTTCTGAGAGCCTCAGTTGGCACAGCTGTAAAATGGGGGTGGAAATCTTTCCTTCCCACAGCGCCCAAATAAAACCAGAAGAGTCCAGAAGAAACCAGGTGGTCACACTAGTGGGGGAGGAAACCAGTGTCCTGGGGAAGGGGGGGCTCCCCAACGCGGGCCAAGTGCACGCTGTGGGGCTCTGGGAAGCTTCCCCAGCCACCCCTCCCCAGGCATAGTGCTGGGGGGCCGAGGCGCGGACATCTGCCCCGAGAGGGGCCTCCCTCGTCCGCTTCCTACTCTTTTGCGCCGCTCTCGGAGGGACACCGGGGGCGGGAGACGAGACTGCAGCGCAGGGGCCGGAACGCTGCGACTTTAAGAGCCGAGGATCCCGGACCATGTGCTCGGCGTGAGACAAAAGCAACAACAAAGGAAGTGGCGGCCGCAGGGGGAGGGGGGCGGCTCCTTCCTCTCCAACCGCAGCGCTCAGCTGCAGGAGAGGGGAGATACGGCCCGGCCACGGGGGGCCTTGGGGGGGGTTCCTGATCCCTGGGGTCTCGCTGCCCGCAGTCTGGACCGCCCGTGATTAACCCCTACGGAGCCAGCTAGATCACGGCCCCCCTTCCCAGGGGAGGGGAACAGAAGGTCCATGGGTGGGGGAATAGGAAGTTGGGGGCCCTGGCACCGACTCACCTTTGGCCGCCCGGCCACACGTTGACTCCTTTGTTCCCGATCTAGGACGGCCAAACTGGGCAGGGGGCGGGGGAGGGGGGGGGGTGCCTGTCTGGATCCTTTAAGAGCTCCCGCCCTGCCGAACAATGTGCTCCCCTCCCCACCCCCGGGTCCGGGGGCAGCCCGACTCCTTCCGGGGCCTCTCTCTTTGTTGTCCGCCCGACGGCGTCTGCCTCGCGAGGCCCACGCGCGATCAGTCTCTCTCGGCCCAGGCCCTCAGGGAGCGGGAGGCGGCGCAGGACGCAGCTGGGTCTGCGCGGCAGCCGGCGGCTGGCCCTTTAAGAACTGTCCGCGGCGGCAGCGGAATGTAACAAACCTCACATTTGATTCACAACATTCGAAGCGGCGGGGTCGCGCGCCGGACGGGAGGGGGCTCGCGGGGGCGCGCCGGGAGGCTCCGGCAAACAGTAACCCGCTGCAAGCCCGCGGGGGCCCCGCCCCGCGCCGGGAGCTCCGCCCTGAGAGCCAATCACTCGCCGCGACCACGCACGTGACTAGTGGGCCACCATCTTGAATTTTTTAACCTCCTCCTTGCCCCCACCTTCGCACTTAAAGTGACCGCAGCCATAGTCAAAAGCAAGGGGCGGGGCCACATATCCTGACATAAAGATGGGGAGACCCCAGGGTGGGCAAAACCGATCGGCTGCAACTCGAACTTAATATGCAAATTCGCTAACTACTCGCGCCTCTGAGGCTCAGTTTCCCTGCCGAAGAAATGGGTCCCGCCAGGAGAACCGGCAGTACGGACTTACTGTGTCATGGTCCCCTCCTCGGGGACAGGGTGCCGCCTGAGATACTGAAGTGAAATGGGTCTGACCTCTGACGGGGCGAGAGCGGCCTCAAACCGGCCCAAGTGGTTAGGCTGGCTCTAACAACCCTGGGCCGGCCACCTTCCCGGAGATGACGTCACCCCCAAGAGGTGCAGCACCGCGCTGACATCATGGCCCGGCCGCCCCACTTCTCCTTGTTTATACTACACGGCGTCTTTAAAAAGCTGGTACCGCCCAGATTGCCCAACAGACCAATGGCGGACCACCCATGCAAACGAGCTAACGTCTGCCGGGCAAGGAGATTGGCCCTGCTCGCGCTGACGTCACAGAGGCATTTAACCGCCCCGCCCCCAGCGTGGCGGCGGAGGAAGAGAGGCGGGGAACAGGTTGTAGTTTAAAGCAAAAGTGCAGGCGCCGGGCGCTCTAGCTGCTAGGCTGGGCTTGAGAGTTTGGTGTCCCTGCGGAGACCTCCCTAGCCAGGGAAACTGGGAACTAAGCCCCGTGAAGCGTCTATACTTTAGTTTTCTATTCCTCTCAGCAGCTATGAGACGGAGGGATTACTGTAGCCAGTTCATTTTACAGATGGGGAAAGTGAAGGCCCTCCCTTACTCCAGATCACACAACTAGAAGTGTGGCGGAGCAGGAATGTGAACCTAATCCAAAGCCGAGCCTCGTTCACCTTTGCCTCGAAGCCCACCCACCCGGGCCAAATTTATACAAAATGGGGTATTACCTCCACCACAATTATATAAGCAGAAAATCAGTAATTTGCTAAATATCCAAGAGCTGGAACAGGTCGAATAATGAATATTGGGTGCATGCATATAATCAATAACGACTCTTGGGCAGTTACCACAAAGAGGCAGCTGGAGGCGACACGGGGCTACCTCCAAGACAGCCATAAACAAGGCGCCAATGCAAAATGTTAACATCTGTTAACCTGTGTGGTGGGCCATGGGGCAGGGGGATGGGGAGCTCATTTTCTATGCTGCTTTGGTATATTTCATAATCCTAAATTTTATATAAAAATTGAAACCAAGATGCTGAACAGGTCTAACAGTATGTATCAGGTTTCTTTAATTGGACATATGCCACATCTGCATATATTTCTGGAAGGGTATACAGGAAACTGATTAACAATTGTTGTCCTTAGGGAGAACTGGAAGGGAGAAGTTGGGTCAGGAGGAGAGACTATTGTATATATTGCACATTAGCTCTTTTTAAAAAACCCTATGCATTATAACCCACTGAAATTTTTAAAGAAAGCTATTATAAAGACTAAGTCTTAAGTCTTTTAAGCCAGAAACCCCCTTTCAGCTTGGGGAACAGACATGTTTATGGCAATGTTTAGACCAGCAACGATCGTATCACTGTGCAACACAATGACTGAAGATGGAACTGAGCCGGCTGTTGGCAGATCTCTAAGCAACACAAGAGCAAGGTCATGATGCAGTGCTATCGATGCTCCCCGGAACGCCAAACTCTATCCATCACAGTTAAAAATTACATATGCATGAGAATAAGTGTGGCCATACAAGGTTATGTCTTTACCCAGTTCCTTATCATCAACTGTTCCTTTACCTCCAATGTCTCCTTCAACCTTTTGTTTTCCCCACCACATAAAAGCAATTTGAAAACCCTCCCCATGGCCGGGCACGGTGGCTCACGCCTGTAATCCCAGCACTTTGGGAGATCCAGGCGGGCAGATCACAAGGTCAGGAGTTTGAGACCAGCCTGACCAACACGGTGAAACCCTGTCTCCACAAAAAATACAAAAATTAGCCGGGCATGGTGGCATGCATTTGTAATCCCAGCTACTCAGGAGGCTGAGGCAGGAGAATCGCTTGAACCTGGGAAGTGGAGGTTGCAGTGAGCCGAGATTGCGCCACTGCACTCCAGCCTGGGTGACAGAGCAAGACTCCGTCTAAAAAAAAAAAAACACCCTCCCCACATTCGAAGGTACCTACATATTTGTTAGATTACTGCCTGCCTGTCCTTATGGATAGGGCCTACAGTGGCTCCCTACTGCCAACTGCATGGAAGCCTGGTTTTGGGGCTGCACTTAACAAGCTCTTCCTGCCCAAACTTTTCAGGCTCGCCTCTCCCCAGTCCCTCCTCTCACACCATGGTGGTGCTTCGTCTGGCTTTCTCTCCCTGCCACCTTCCTGCCTTTGCTCAGGCTAGACTGCCTGCCTGGGATGCCCTCTCTTTTCCTTTCTGCCAATCCATTTCACTTTTCGGCCGTTTGAAGCTCTGTTCCTATCTCACCTTTTACAGGAAGCTGCTTGTGACATCTCCAGCTGTGCTGAATCCCCCATTTTTGAACGCAGAGCTAGATGCACCCCAGCCTTTACCTCATGCCATTTAATTTGCACACAGTCCTGTCACAATCGCTGTGTGTCTCACTCAGTAATTCCCCTCCTGGCTGAAGGGGTTTGGCTTTTTTAAGTGCGCAGACGTCCAGCCTTCACTGGCATATACGGGTACCCCAGCCTCATTTTACAGATGAGGACCTGAGGCTCAAAGAGGTGAAGTGACTTGTCTGAGGCCACACAGTGAGACCACCTTTACCATCCCCACCCCAGGAAAACGACCCTCCAGCCACAATCTAATCCTGTACTTTTAAGCCACCAAGCCTCTGACTGTGGCATTCTCCCTGCTTAATATGTCCTCAATATCCCCTACTTACTGGGCAAAATCCTGCTCATGCTTTGGGACTAGCTCAAAGACCACTCCCTTGGATGGTGCCTTCCCTGCCCTGCCGGCTTGCGCTGGCTTCCTCAGTGTTAGGATTACCATCACACTGCATCATGAGAGCAGAAAGCCATCTCCATGTGACTGCTGCCCCTGCTCCCAGCAGGGCCCACAACACCCAGTCCAGGACCTGGCTCACGCTGGGTGGTGGATGCCCAGGAATGGGGCTCTGGATCTGCCTCTTCTCCTGCAGGACCAGGAAACCCCTGCCGTGTCCTTGCCCCAGGAAACCCTCAGTAAATCCCCAGTCATTTGAGTTTCCCCTCAGCGCCAGAGGCCAATAACACCTCTCCACCAACCTAAAAAACCTTCACGCGTGGATGTGAAATCACTCTGGAGCAAGTGGGAAGGGAGGCACAATTTTCCCAGAATTTTCCAGTTTTTCAAATGAAGCCAGAAATCTGAACTTTTCTTCGAATCCCTCCTCAGGGTCACTGATGGATCTTAGGCTTTGGAACCCTGCTGTGGGGACATGGCCTGCATACCTACTGTGCGAGCCTTGTTCTCCCCACACCCCAAGCCCTCAAAGGGAGACGTTTACTTTCATCGCACAGAGGAAAGCGGTTCAGAGCCATGGAGGGGCAGACCCTCGCCACAGAGCCCAGAAGTGTGAAACCTCAGATGGGAGTGGCCCACCTCTGCTCTGGCATCTGCTGTGAGGTTCTATGGGGGAAATGGGGGTCCTAGAGTCTTCTACAAGCTCTGGGCAAGTCCTATCCTGATCCTCTCCTCATCATGTTCTAAGAGCTGGCCACCAGCATTGGCCCCATTTTACAGATGAGGTGAGAGGTGACAGGACTCACCCAGTGTCATGCAGCCATCAAGGGGCAAACCTGGGATCCCATTCTCATCTCACATTGTGTGGTTTGTGAACCATGAATGCCAACACAGGGGCCCCGTGGTTGCTGAACAACCAAATGCAGATGTCCCCAGGGAAAGGGGAGAACACAGAGGCTCAGGGACTAGTGGATGGCTCCAGATCAGAGTGGACAGGAGCCTGAGAGGGATCCAAAGCTTGATCCTTCCAGCACAAAGCACTTGATGCCACATTCCGGCTTCCTCCCCCAGGCCTCCTCTGCAGTGGGGAGGGGCTTGGGCAAGCAGAGGCAGGAAGAGGAGGGCGTGGCCATGTTTCCTGCTGGGGCCCTGCCCGACTAGGCTTCTCACCTACCCCAGAGCCTGGACAACTGGCTGCCTCTCTCCCTCGGAGTCAGAAAGTACCCCATTTCTTTCTTCCAAGGCCCCTCAAACCTCCCTCCAAAGAGGCAGGGCCCAGTCACCTTCCCAGGATGGAGCTGGCGGGACACAGAGGCTGGGGTACCAGCCAGGGACACAGCACAGCCTGGCAGAGCCAGCTCAGGGTTCACACCTCCCAGACACCAGAGCATCAGAGCAGGGCCCAGAGCCTCACACACCAGGGAGGGAGTAGACAAAGCCCTGCTAAGTCCTTTCCACTCAGGGCTGGCCTCAACAGCCCTGAGCCCCGAGTTCTGGCTCCCTTAAGTGGCTGTGCGTGCAGATGGCGGCGAGGGCAGGGCGTCTGGAGAGGTGCTCCCCGTCTGGGGCTCTGGCCCTCAGCACTCGGGCTCCAGTTTTGAGACCTTGGGTGAGTTCTATGGCTCCTCTCCTTCTCAATCTCTCGTCTGTAAAATCGGGTGATCGATAGTAACTAGGCCACTGGGGCGAAAGGACTACACTGAGGGGTGAGACAGAGCCCCTGAGGCCAGCCTGCCCTGCCTCTGGTTAGCCTGTGACCTTGGGGAAGTCAGTAAGGTCTGTGAGGCTGTTTGTCCAGGTGTGAGGCTGGGTGAAAGCATCCTTCTCGGTGGGTCAACAGTGGTTCTCTGCGTGTGTGCCGGCCAACTTTTCGGGTCTGGGTCCGCATTTGGAGGTGTGCGCTGTGTGGGTGTGGCGTGGGGGCGTTCCCCTTTCTGACTCCTCCTCCCCACCCCGCAGTTCTCACTGCTGGAACCCCCAGGTTCTGCAAAGGGGGCAGGAACCGTCACATTGTTCAGTGATGAAAACCGAGGGCTGCAGGAGTGCGGTCCCTGGAAGATCGAGGAAGACAAGTCTACCCGAATCCCCCACTGTCCCTCCATCTTACTCGTCCTCCTTCCCCCACTTCCCAGCCCCCGGCACCAGCTCGACTCGAGCTTAGTGGCTTTCAGGCAACGGAAGCTGTGTGACCTTGGGCAAGACACGGACCCTCTCCGGACCCCGCGGCGTTCCGACATCCAGAATGCAGTAAGGACGGCGCTGAAGTGCAGCGGTCTGTTCCCCGGACCTGCAGCCGCTCCAGGGCAGGGCTTAGGCCGCTCTGGCTCCCCGGCGGCTGGCACAGGGGGCGTCGGGGAAATGTTTAGGACGGACGTGGCGAGGCCAAAGAACTGCAGCGCGTCTCCGGCTCGCGGTGCCGGACGCCTGGGTCCCAGCCGCAGCCGGGACCCGCCGGGGGTGGCGGTCGGGACGTGCGCGGGGCGCAGGGCACGCGGGGGCTCGGAGTTCCCCGGGGCTCCCCGAGTTGGGGCGTTTGGACCTAGCGGACGGGGAGAGAGCGGCGCAGCTCCCGCTGCCGGGCCCGGGACTGCGAGCTCCCGCCGTGCGGGCGCCGGCAGAGGCCTGGCGGGAAGACCCCGCGTGCGTTCCTCCGCCGGCCCGCGGCCGCCCCCTACCGCCGCGTGCTCGCCGGCCCTGCGCCCGGGGCGCTCGGCGCAGGGTCCGGGCCCGGCGTTACCTGGGGCCGCGGCGGGGCTCCACCCCCACCCGGCGGCCGGCGCGTCGCTCCCGCTGCAGCCCAGGCTCGCGGTGCGGCTGCGGCCCGCGCGCCGCCTGCCGCGGCCCCTCTCCGGCCCGGTGCAGGGGAACCGTCCGCGGACCTCACCACCCGGGCGCGCGGGGCCCACACCGGCTGCGCAGCTTCCAGGACCCCCGCCCCGGCCCCGCGCGAATGGAGCTGCCTGGACCGCACCACGCGTGCGGGAGCGCGGGTGGCGCGGGCGGGGCGGAGCCTCTTTCGGCCGCGCCCGCCCAGCGTCAGTCGGCCAGGGGTGCGTAAGGGCGCGGCGCCTGGGGCCTGGCAGCCTCCGTGACCTTGGAGGAGTGACTTCGTTTTCTCGCCTGTGAAACGGGAAACAATACGACCCCATGGTCGTTCAGAGAATCTTCGCTTCCCGGAGAGTGTGTCCCCTCCCCCAGCCCCGGTGGGCGCGGAGGTAGCTAATAGCTATCTGGGGTCAGCAGATCTTGGTTCCCCACTTTGGGCCATTCTCTGACCCTCAGTTTTCAAGTCTGCGGAATGGAATTGATGATACCTTCTTCAGGAGGAGGATGGGAGACTCCAGTGACAACAAAACGAGGCGGCCGGCCGAGACATCGGGAGGGATTACGTTCCCCGCAACCCCTGTGTCCCCATCGCTAGAGCCAACCTGGACCAGGGCATGGCCGGCACCAGCTCAGGCCGCGGGTCCCGGCCCCGGAGGGTAGCCCCACCGTCCCCGCCTCCTGGGCGCATTAGGCCAGCGAGGGCTGCACCCCGCCGCGGGCCGCGCTCTGGCTGGCATGCAGGTGGTGGTAGTCCCTGCAGACCGCGCCTCCCACAAGCTGCACAGCCAGGTCGTCTGCTTAGCCCAGGTTTAGCTCCTCTGCGGAGGGCTGATTAGACGGTGGAGCGGCTGCCTCCGGGTCTGCTTAGTTTTTAAAGCTGCCGTTTGTTGACAGAACAGCCACCTAAAGGAGAGCTTTAGAGGGAATGAGTGCCCTGGAAGGAGGCTCTGGGGTGGGGAGAAGTTGGTCTCATGGGTCCCCAATTTCTTTCTTTCTTTCTTTTCCTTCCTTCCTTTCTTTTTTCTTTTCTTTTCTTTCTTTCTCTTTTTTTCTTTCTTCTATTTCCTTTCTTCTTTTCCTTTATTTTCTTTCTTTCTCTCTTTCCTTTCTTTTTTTGACGGAGTCTTACTTTGTCGCCCAGGCTGGAGTGCAGTGGCGCGATCTCGGTTCACTGCAACCTCCGCCATCCGGGTTCAAGCGATTCTCCTTCCTCAGCCTCTGGAGTACCTGGGGTTACAGGTGTATGGCGCAACGCCCGGCTAATTTTTTGTGTTTTAGTGGAGATGGGGTTTCACCATGTTGGCCAGGCTAGTCTTGAACTCCTGACATCGTGATCCGCCCGCCTCGGCCTCCCAAAGTGCTGGGATTACAGGCGTGAGCTACCGCGCCCAGCCCCGAGTTCTTTCTAGGGTGGGAGGCTGTGAGTCTGTGACATCACGGGGATATTCTTGGGCTGGTTCCTTGTCTGTAAGAGCAACGAAGGGACTTTGTACCCTGCAAAGTGCAACTTCCGGGGATCATTGGGAAGTTGAGGGGTTGAATGCATTCACACCAGAGTCACTCTCAGCCCAGACTCTCCGGGTCACCTCTAAGGCTGTGCACTAGGTGGGCGTCAGAGGTATTACAGGTAAAGAAATGGCGGCTCAGAGGGAAGGAGAGACTTGCCTAACTTCAGGGCAAGTTAACGCTTGATTTCAACTTGATAAATTTCTGAGTATGCAGTGGGTGCACATAGCAAAGACAGGTAATGAGAAGTTTTCTTTTTTCCTTTTCTTTTTTTTGGGGGGTGGGGTGGGGACAGAGTCTCACTCTGTCACCCAGGCAGGAGTGTAGTGGTGCAATCTCGGCTCGCTGCAATCTCCCCCCACCCCACCTCCAGGTTCAAGCGATTCTTGTGCCTCAGCCTCCTGAGCAGCTGGCACTACAGGTGCACGCCACCACGCTGGGCTAAGTTTTGTATTTTTAGTAGAGATGGGGTTTCACCATGTTCTACGTTTCACCATGTTGGCCAGGCTGGTCTTGGACTCCTGGCCTGAAGTGATCTGCCTGCCTCAGTGTCCCAAAAGTGTTGGGATTACAGGCGTGAGCCACCGCACTCGGCCGAGAAGTTTTTCTGATTAAAAAAAATTTTAAGGCACACACTTCAGACAGTGGCTGTGAAGGAACCCTGATGTGTATCTAAACTGTCGCCTCGTGCACATCACCCCATTACTTACTCTGTGCTAAGTGCTGTCATGCATTACATCATTACTCCTTAGAACAGGCCTATGAGGTGGAGTCTGCATTAGGCCCATTTTGGACAAGGACACCAATAGTGTGGGAGATGGTGTACCTTGCCCAAGCCCCCAGCAGGTAAGTGGTGGTGGGGATTAGGACCCAGGTCACCTGAGTCCATATCCTGGGCTCTTAGTCCCACTCTGCCTGGCTGCCTGCTGCTCCATGAAGCCAACCCTGGACCTAGACCTGGACCTGGATCGTCATAGCCCAGATCGCTGTGTGCTTCCCAGGCTGCCTTGTGGCAGGTGGATGGTGCCCCTTGAGATGGGCAGGGCACCATCTGGCCACACGTGCCTCATCGTGATGGGTCCAAAGGTCTGGGCAGGCCAGGACACACCTCTGTCAACCAGAGCAGTGACTCAGAGCTGTCGGCCTCAGCCATAAGGGCAGGGAGAGGGGGCAGGGGCTTGGGTTGGGGTCTGCCCTATTTGGGGCACAGCAGAGCGACCAGGCTGACTCCCATGGTCTGAGGCAGAGCGGGGAGCCTGGAGCCTTGGGTGGGGTCACCTGCCTCTCTTCTTACCGGTTAAGCCACCAGCGATGACTAGTGCCTACTTCCTTCAGAGAGGAATCTGACGGCTGTGGCAGGAAAGTCAGGGGCAAGAATTGTTGCACAGATATGCTAATATCTCAGTTCTGCCACTTTCTGTAATCTCGGGTGGTGATCTAATCTGTCTAAGGTCTATTTTCCCATCTGTAATGGGGAAAAAAATCATCCCTGGAGTTATTGGCAGGATTAAATGAGGTGATATTAGTAATAGTAATGCAATAGTCACCACCATGCCCCCACGAAAACTAACATTCATTGAGACCTTATTGCGTTGGGCACTGTGCTCAGGACTTCAAATGGGTGACTTCATTACATCCTCACCATCACCTGCCCAGGTAGGCATCATGTATTACCTGCAACTTACAGATAAGGAAACCATCTTAGAGAGGTTATGCAACTTGCCCTGCCAAAATTGAACCCATTGTGAATATACAGTAGATAAAAAAAATAATAAAAATAAAATGAAATTAAAAATTGTGGCTGGGCACGGCGGCTAACACCTGTAATCCTAGTACTTTGGGAGGCCGACACGGGTGGGTCACCTGAGGTCAGGAGTTTGAAACCAGCCTGGCCAACATGGTGCTCAAAAAAAAAAATTGAACCCAGCAGTCTGACCCCAGAGGAGCCTGGTCTCTGGTCTCTTAACCCCTGCATTGTAATAGTTGCATCGAGTGCTACCCAGTGTCTGCAGCATCCTTTCCTCAGAAACACTTCTCAAAAAGAGGAAAAGCCTCTTGGGTATCAAAACTCCGAACTGCATCATAGCTCCCAGAGCCTGGCTATATGCAAAGTCGTCTTTTTGGTCTTTTTTTTTTTTTTTTTTTTTTTTTTTTGAGATGGAGTCTTGCTCTGTCACACAGGCTGGAGTGCAGTGGGACAATCTTGGCTCACTGCAACCTCTGCCTCCCGGGTTCAAGTGAATCTCCTGCCTCAGCCTGCTGAGTAGCTGAGATTACAGGCACCTGCCACCGTGCACAGCTATTTTTTGTATTTTTAGCAGAGACAGGGTTTTACCATTTTGGCCAGGCTGGTCTCGAATTCTTGACCTGGTGATCCACCCGCCTCAGCCTCCCAAAGTGCTGGGATTACAGGCGTGAGCCACCAGCCTATGCAAATGTTTTAAAATGGATGGATGCTGGACTCAATGGATCTCAATTCCCTTTTTTCTTTGCCTGGGGGGAAGCTCAGAACCTGATTCATGACCCATCTCTACAATTACCCAGAACTTGAAGGCAAATATATATATATATATATAATTTGTTTATTTTTTGAGAGAGAAGCTCTTGTTATGTTGTCTAGGCTGGAGTGCAGTAGCTATTCATAGGCACAGTCTCACTACTGATCAGCACCTGAATTTTGACCTGCTCTGTTTCTGACCTGGGCTGGTTCACCCTTTCTGAGGCAACCTAGTGGTCCTCTGCTCCTTGGGGTTCACCATATTAGTGCTGAATTTAGTGTGGACACCCCATCGGCATAGTGCCCTACAGCACAGAAATCCTGGCCTCAAGCCATCCTACTGCTGCAGCCTCCCAAGTAGCTGGGACTACAGGTGCACACCAGTGCCCCCAGCTCAAGACAAGTATTTTATGGCCTCAATTCAGGCGTAGATTACCCTTATTTTTCTCACTTGACTTCCCTTCATCTGGGTTTCTTCTTTTTATGCTGGTGGCATATAAATTTTGTTAATATGTTTTACATTTGGAGAGTTGGGAAGCAAACTATTAAAATGCCTGACTATAGCAACTGCCTGATATACAGTCACACAACCCTTAACAACGGGGACACCTTCTGGGAAATGTGTCATCAGGCAATTTCGTCATTGTGTGAACATCACACAGTGACTTACACAAACCTAGGCGGTACCACCTACTACACACCCAGGCTCTATACCACCACCTGTGCTCCTGGGCTGCTAACCTATGCAGCCCGGGACTGTACCGCACGCTGCAGGCAACTGTAACACAGGGGTAAGTATTTGTGCATGTAAACACAGAAAGGGTGCCGTGAAAGATGATATTATACTCTTATGGGACCGCTATTATATGTGTGGTTCGTTGTTGACCAAAACACAGATATATGGTGCATGACTATATATCTATTGTGAATTAGACATGTCCTCTGCCCACAAGAAGAGGGCCACCCAATGGTGACGACTCAGTGGTGTGCCTTAAGAAAGTTGTGCCCAGGGTCCCCTTTCTGTGTCAACTGTGATGGCTGGGCCAAAGTGAGGATAAGGAGGACTTGTGGCTGAGCCCCTTCGGGAGGCCACCACATCGGGCAGCGCTTAAAGCCAGCCTGGGGGCCGAGCTCCGTGGCTCATCCCTGTAATCCCAGCATTTTGGAAGGCCGAGGCAGGCGGATCGCCTGAGGTTAGGAGTTCGAGACCAGCCTGGCCAACATGGTGAAACCCTGTTTCTACTAAAAATACAAAAAAAAATTAGCCGGGTGTGGAGGCCCACGCCTGTAATCCCAGTTACTCGAGAGGCTGAGGTAGGAGAATTGCTTGAACCCAGGAAGCAGAGGTTGCAGTGAGCCGAGATTGTGCCACTGCACTCCAGCCTGGGTGACAGAGCAAGACTCTGACTCAAAAATAAATAAATAATTTAAAAAAAAAAGGCAACTTGGGAGTGGATGAAGCCCCTGGGGACGGGCAGATGCCTTTTGAGGGTCTCAATGCGGGGTGAGATCAGTGTCAACAGGCTCGAAAGTGGGTTGTCCAGGCTCAGCTAGCCCCCAGTCCTCCACGAGAACCTCACAGGGGCTGGTCTGGCCACGCAGTGTTTGATTGTTACACTGTTTTACCACTTCCCTCTCCTGACTCAATCCCCCACTTGTCCACAGATCCCCTGTCACTGAAGACTCGTAGCAGGGAGGGGACGGGGGCTCTGGCATCACCTTCTGACTGTCACCGTCCCCGCCTCCAGCCTGCCCCAGGGTTGGGCCTTGTTCCCAGGTCCTCTGGGCTCAGGGTCGGCCAGGCCCCTTCTCCTGTGGTGTGGGCCTCCAGCCCCAGGAGCACCAGGAGCTCTGGCGCCTTGGTCCCTTCCTCCTGTCCGGCGCCCCCAGCTGTACTCTGCCTCATTAGGAGTCGGCCCCCTCCTGGGAGGTGTGGTCTCTGGCAGGGTTAATGATTGCTCAGTGGAGGTGGAGATGGTGCCAAAGTCTGCTGGCCACATAGCTGCAGGCCGCAGAGGGTGCCCACCTGTGCGCCAGCGCCTGTCCGGCGCCTGCCTGCCGCCTCTGTGGCGAAGGGGACACAGGTAGGGACTATCCAGCTCATCGGGGGTCTCTGGGCCAGAGATATGTGGGGGTTGGGGGGATCCCTAGAGCCAAGGCAAGCTTGGGGGTCTTTAAAAGTCTCCCCTGAAGCTGGGCAGGGGAAGTCGCACGCTAGATGGGGCAGAGCTGGGTCAAGTCCCAGCCTGCTGTGAGGCCTGTTTCTTCGGTAAACATGGGATAATAATACCTCCTTCCCTGGGGGCTGATGGCCCCCTTCCCATCCAAGTCCTCACGGGATGATTCTTCAGAGGATGGAAGGGAGGCAGGCACCCCAGGGAAACGAGGTAACTGGCCTGGCCCCTTCATAGGATGCTCAGGGGTTGAGGATGGGGAAGCTGACCTGGGCTCTTACCCCAGCTGCTCGGTTCACATCCCAGCTCCACCCTGACCTTGGTGGGCTACTTAACTCTTCTGGGCCTCCATTTCCTCATTTATCAAATGGGGATGAGAAGAGTTCCAGAAAGGGCCTGAAAAGCCCTGAGGCAAAGGTGGGCATGTGGCCTATGACCAAGCCCAGTGCCACCTCAGCCAGTGCTAGGAAGTGTCAGGCAGGGACTGACCCAGGCTGGCCCCAGCTCTGCCCAGTCTGGGCCCTGCACATCTCTCTGCCCTAGTAGAGGAGGTGGGGACCCAGCTGAGAGTCGGGGCCACGCTGCGTCACTCAGGCAGGCCTGTGCTGGGTTGGGCACCAGGCACAAGGCAGGGTCCCAGTGAGCACCGAGGTCCCGCTGATGGAAACAGGTCATGGCCTGTGTGTAGACCCCTTGATTTTTATCCTCACTCTGCTTCTCAGCAGGGGAAACTGAGGCCTGGAGAGGGGAGAGGGCTTACCTGGGGTTGCACAACAAATATGTGAAATGCTGCCATCTGAACCCAGGGCTGTTTGAGTCTGTATGTGTCTGCTGGGCCAGGTGGCCTGGGCCACAGGCACTGGGAGGGCCCGTGGCGGGGAGCTGGGTGCTCAGGTCCCACATCCTTGCTCCGGGCACCCAGGCTCGGCTGGAGTCCGCTCTGTGGGTGCAGGCACGGACTCCTGGATCAACGGAGCCCAGACCAAGGCTTGCCCAGGGACCTCTGGATTTGGAGGCAGCCTGGGTCTAACCTGCTGCCCCTGGCTCACCCATCTCTGGGCATCTATGAGCCTCGGTTTCCTTGGAATAATAGGATAGGATAATTCCTGTTTGGGAACAGCTGTGTGAAGTAAATGAAAAAGGAGAAGTGAAAGTGCATGGCGAGCTGGCCGTGTAGCGGTGGCGGTGCTGGGGGAGCTCTGTAGCATCGTGGCTGAGTGCACCCCGGGGGCTCCCCACACTGAAGGAGGACCCACCTCCCCACCCTGACCCTCCTGGAGGCCCTGGGCAGTCCGGGTATCCTCACTCCCAGTGGTTCCAAATTCTAGAAAATCTTGGCGCCGTGGACTGCTCTGAGATGCGGCTGAAGCCTCCTCTCAGCCAAGGCTGAAGAGCTGGCACCTCCTGGGCCAGGTGGGACCAGTGAGGATTCCTGGAGACTACACATCTCATGGCGTGGGGGCCAGAGTCTCCCTGATTCTCCTCTGTGTCCTTTTTGGTCCTTCCCTAAGCACTTTCTTTTTGAGACGGATTCTCACTCTGTTGCCCAGGCTGGAGTGCAAGGCGCTATCTCGGCTCACTGCAACCTGTGCCTCCCTGGTTCAAACGATTCTTCTGCCTCAGCCTCCTGACTAGCTAGGATTACAGGTGCACGCCACCACGGCTGGCTAATTTTTTTTTGTGAGATGGAGTCTTGCTTGTCGCCCAGGCTCCAGTGCAGTGGTGCGATCTCAGTTCACCACAATCTCCGCCTCCTTGGTTCAAGTGATTCTCCTGCCTCAGCCTCCCGAATAGCTGGGATTACAGGTGTGCGCCACCATGCCTGGCTAATTTTTGTATTTTTAGTAGAGACAGGGTTTCACCATGTTGGTCAGGCTGGTCCAGGCATTTTTTTGAGAGCAGGGAAACAACAGCAGTGGCCGGAGGGCTTGAGAACAAGGAAGCAGTAATTTCTGGAATATAGATAGTCTCCATTTTAAATTACTTTATTTTTATTTTTTGAGACAAGGTCTTGCTCTGTCGCCCAGGCTGGCATGCAGTGGCACGATCTCGGCTCACTGCAGCCTCAACCTTCTGGGCTCAAGTGATCCTCCCACTCTAGCCTCCCAAAGTGCTGGACTGTGTTTGCTCCTTTAAAAAATGAGAACTATTGGTATTGGCCTGGACTGCCACCACACCTAGCCAATAGTTCTCATTTTTTTTTTTTATTTTTTTTTTGAGACAGAGTCTTGCTCTGTCACCCAAGCTGGAGTGCAGTGGCGGCATCTCGGCTCACTGCAAGCTCCGCTTCCCGGGTTCACGCCATTCTCCTGCCTCAGCCTTCCAAGTAGCTGGGACTACAGGCGCCCGCCACCACGCCTGGCTAATATATATTCTTTTTTGAACTTTTAGTAGAGACGGGGTTTCACCATGTTAGCCAGGATGGTCTCGATCTCCTGACCCTGTAATCTGCCCGCCTCGGCCCGCCAAAGTGCTGGGATTACAGGCATGAGTTACCGCACCCGGTTAATAGTTCCCATTTTTAAAAGGAGCAAACAGAGAAAAGAGCCCGGGGGTACGGTTGTGCAGTGACTGGGACCTTGTTTCACACCCACGCGTTGGCCTGAGGCTGCCCCAGCAGGGAGAAGCGGGTGCCTGTCCGCAAGTCCCAGCCCGGGGGCAACTCCGTTCACTTGTTTTCCATTTGTGCCTTGCTCCTGCCCCTTGCTGGGGTACCAGGAAATGAGGAGCCCAGAGTGGGGGCCACCAACTGCCTGAACACAGCTCCACAGCTGACCTGGGCCTTACAGAATGGAGAGGATTTGCACGTAGGCAGAAGGCAAAGAAAGACATTCTGGGCAGAGGGAATGGTTTAGGCAAATGGAGGAAGGAAAATGCAGGGTGTGGACCGAGAACAGGAGCATTCAACACCACTGGACCTCAGGAGTGGGACAGAGCAGCTCGTGTGGAAAAAGCAAGACCCAGGACCTCCAAGGACCTCGCCTGTCAGGCTGAGGGGCAGGCAGTGTGTCCTGCAGCCCCTGGGAGCCATGGAGGAGATTTGAGCTTGGGAGTGACCTGTCATGGGGAAGGCTTAGCATTGGGGCAGGCCGTTATTGCGCCTTCCCCAGCCCACACAGACACTGTGCTTTTTCCCCAAGTGACTGAATCCAGAGGCAGATGCTCTGGACTGTAGAACGCCAGCCTCATCATGATCATGAGGAGGCAGGACTGCGAGAAACCCGGGGCCAACCCCAGCAGAGCAGGAGGCAGGCGAGGCAGGGACGAGGCAAGAAAGAGCACTGGCCTGGGAGGCAGACAGGGTGGCACCCCCGCTCTGCCTCTGACAGCCTTGGAGCTGCTGGGCAGGAACCCTGGCCTCCTGCACTCATGCCTGTGTGCATAAAGGGGATTGATGAATCCAGCTCTTCCTTCCAGGGGGATGGCTGGGCCCACATGCAGGGGAGAGACTGTGTGTGCATCACACAAATGCAAAGGGGTGTCGCTGTTGCTCTGAGTGAGGGTCCACAGGCTTCTTGAGGCCCTCCATCCTGCCCTGTGAGATGGGGAGGGGGGAGTTGGGAGACACTTCCATGAGGGAGAAGCATGGCATGTATGGGGAAGGGGCTGTAGGGGGAGGCGCCTCGGGGACTGGGTGAAGGTCCTGGTTCGGGCTGTTCTCTCTCAACATCACATGTCTGTGGGCTCAGCATGACCTGTGGGAAAATCGGGCAGCTCAAGAAGGAAAACCCAGGAGCCTAGAAAAGAGAGAAGGCACAGGCCTGGCTTGGGTTCTGGTCCCATTACTGGCTGGGCCGCGCCCTTTCCCCTCTTGGACGTCAGTTTGCTGAGGACTAAATGGTAATGGGGGCAAAGTGCTAGCCTCGGCACACGGCCTTTCCTTGCCAGTTCCCATTTTCCTCTGGGACTGGGAGGAGGGACCCTGAGGGCAGGAATCTCCTGTCCTGCAGGCTGGACCCAGGGGAACTTTGTAATGATGATGAATCCATCTTGATACCTGCTGGCTGCACACCTAGTGACTAATTGTCCCGTGGCAGTTGACTCATTTCTGAAGGACAGAACATGAGAGAAAAAAGTGAGGAGGGAGGTAGGTCCCAGGTTACAGCCTCAGAGGGATGCCTGGGCTGGACACATCCAGCCCCTGGCTGTTCCTTACACAATGGACACCTGCAGTCTAGCAGTACCGCTAATGCCCAGCTCACCTGCGTCTCCACCGCCAGCCCCGCCACCACCACCATCTCCCTCCCCCAACTGTCACCTCCACCAGCGCCACCTGCGTCTCCACCTTCATCAGCACACACATCATCAGCATGTCCATCCCAACTTACCACCACCAGTGCCACCCCTACCCCCAAGGGATCCCTGTCCTAATATTGGACCCTGCCTCCATGACCACCTCACTCACTGCCCTTGACTCCAGCGCTATGATGTCACTCTCCAGGGCGTAGCTGTACCCACATCGCTGTCCCTGTCTCACTGAGGACTGTGGCTCAGCACTGCTGGGGGTTCTGAGGACTGAGAACTTACTAATTCCCCTAAGCAGTGGGGCGCATCTGTATTTATCAGTCTGGCTGAGTGCAGCCCTGCCGTTCAGCATGTGGGCTGTCCCCAGCTGTCATCTCCAGGGTTCTTGGCAAGCCAGCATTTTCCACAGCAACTTCCCAAGGTTCCCCTGGCTAGAGTCACATGGAAGGTAGCATCAGAAACAGCCCCAGGGCTCCTCCACACACAGCCCTGGCCCTGCCCATTTAGCTCTGACCTCTGCAAGCAGTCTCAGACCCTGGGGAGCGTGGATGGTCACCAGGGAGGGAGGAAGCTGTTTCCATGGTGATTGCAGTGGGAGGAGCAGCCATAAGGTGAGGACAACCCCACGGAAGGAAGAAGGTTTGCACTTGCTGAGCGCCTATTGTGTGCCAGGCGCTGAGGTGGCACATTCTTATTCCCACTCATCCCCCGCTGCCCACCCAGGGGTTATTATTCTCACAGGGGAGGGAACGCTTAGAGAAGGGCAGTGAACTGCCCAGCGAAGCTCTGCTGCTCCTTGACTCTGTAAACTCAAGCCAGGCTCTTCACCTCTCTGAGCTTTGTTTTCCCCATCTGTAAACTGGGTAGAATGGTACCAATCTAGAAGGGTTTTTTGTTTTTGTTTTTGTTTTGTTTTCTTTTGGAGACAGTGTCTCCCTCTGTCTCCCAGGCTGGAGTGCAGTGGCACGATCTCGGCTCACTGCAACCTCCACCTCCCAGGTTCACACCATTCTCCTGCCTCAGCCTCCTGAGGATTACAGGCACGTGCCACCACACCCAGCTAATTATTGTATTTTTAGTAGAGACTGGGTTTCACCATGTTGGCCAATCTGGTCTTGAACTCCTGACCTCAAGTGATCTGCCCGCCTTGGCCTCCCAAAGTGCTGAGATTACAGGTGTGAGCCACCACACCCAGCCTCGAAGGGATTTTGTGAGCATTACGTAGTGCCCGGCTCAAGTTCTGAGAGGCAGGAGGTGCTTCCTCCACGGGTCTCTTGCTATTCATTGCTGTAATGTTTAACGGTTGCCGAACATCCCACCCAGGGCTTGTCCACATCTTTCTTCATCATTGCCTGTGTTTCATGTTACGGTCACTTCCAGCTTCCCATGATTATAAATAATCACTCACGGTCAACAACTTTCTGCAAAAAGAGCTTCTTATTCTATGTTAGTTGGATGAGTAGGTCAACAGGGCAAACATTTTGAAGCTTTGGGGTCCACATCTGAACTGGGGTTTTCTCCTCTTGCTAGGGCCCTGGGGCCACGGGAGGGCTGCCTCCTTCTCCCTGCCTCAGGGAGAGGCGAGGGCCTTGGGCTCGGAGAGTGGCTGTGAATCCCACTCACTTTCAGCTGTGAGGGCCTCAGGGGAACACTCTCAGCAAGAGCCCGTTTGCTCATCTGCAAAATGAGTTGCTGTGAAGATGAAATTCTATGAATCCCAAATATTCTACCTCCAAACTACAGCCCTGCTCTTGCCTCCTCTCCAGCCCTGCTGCCCCCAGTTCAGCCTGGCGACACACAGCAGCCAGAAAGGTCTTAAGAGGAAATTACTCCCTGCCACTCCCCTGCTTAAAACTCTGAAATGGGCCAAGTGCAGTGGGTGGCTCACGCCTGTAATCCCAGCACTTTGGGAGGCCGAGGTGGGTGGATCACCTGAGGTCAGGAGTTCGAGACCAGCCTGGCCAATATGGCAAAACCCCGTCTCTACTAAAAATACAAAAATTAGCTAGGTGTGGTGGCTCACGCCTGTAATCTTTGGGAGGCTGAGGCAGCAGACTCGGTTGAACCCGGGAGGCAGAGGTTGCAGTGAGCCGAGATCGCCCCACTGCCCTCCAGCCTGGGAGACAGAGTGAGACTCCATCTCAAAAAAACCCCCTCTGAAATGACCTCCTGTTTTTTGTTTTTCTTAGAATAAAATGAAACATCCTTCCTGTGTCTCATAGGGTGGAGCATGCTCTGGCCCTGCCAAATTTCTGAACCTGCCTCCCTCCCATGATTCCCCACCTCTCTCCCTGCAACCCAGCCACAGGGACCTTCTTTGAACTCCTGGAATACACCTGGTTCTTCCCTGGCCCAGGCCATCTCTCATATTGTTTGTGCTACTTGGGACTCCTGCATAACAGTGCTCACCTTATCACAGCAATATGGGCATTTAATTTTTAAAAATATCAAATAGGCCAGTCACGGTGGCTCGCACCTGTAATCTCATCACTTTAGGAGGCCGAGATGGGAGGATCGCTTGAGCCCAGGAGTCTGAGGCTGCCCTGAGCCAGGATAGCGCCATTGCACTCCAGAATGGGTGACAGAGCAAGACCTTGTCTCAAGAAACACCTAAACAGGCCGGGCGTGGTGGCTCACGCCTGTAATCCCAGCACTTTGGGAGGCCGAGGCGGGTGGATCACAAGGTCAGGAGATCGAGACCATCCCGGCTAACACAGTGAAACCCCGTCTCTACTAAAAATACAAAAATTAGCCGGGTGTGGTGGCAGGCACCTGTAGTCCCAGCTACTCGGGAGGCTGAGGCAGGAAAATGGCATCAACCCAGGAGGTGGAGCTTGCAGTGAGCCGAGATCCCGCCACTGCACTCCAGCCTGGGTGACAGAGCGAGACTCCGTCTCAAAAAACAAACAAACAAACAAACAAAAAACACCTAAACAGGCTGGTCCAAGTGCAGTGGTGTTTACAACTAATTTATCACAACAGGTTACAGATTGCTTTCTTCCTTCTCCACTCAAACTGCTTCACTTGACTAGCCTTAAAACAAACAAACAAAAATATCAAATGATACTACAAGGCTTATAACAAAAGCCGGCCTTTTCCTGACCCACACCCCACATCCCCAGTATCCACTCTCTAGAAGCAACTGCTTTCACCTCCTTTGGCCCCCTCCCCTCCCTCCCCTTCCCCGCTCCCTCCCTCCCTTCCTCCCTTCCTCTCTTCCTTCCTCCTTCCTTCCTTCTTTCTCTCTCTCTCTCTTTTTTTTTTTAGCAATGGATTCTTGCTCTGTTGCCCAAGGCTGGAGTGCAGTGGGAAGGTCCTGGCTCCCTGCAGCCTCAAACTCCCGGGCTCAAGCAGTTATCCCACCTCAGCCTCACGAGTAGCTAGGACCACAGGACCACAGGCATGCACCACTGTGCCTGGCCTGTTATTTAATAATATTTTGTTGTTTTGCTTTTTTTTTTTTTTTTGAGACAGGATCTCACTCTGTCACCCAGGCTGGAGTGCAGTGGTGTGCTCATGGCTCACTGCAGCCTCAAGCTCCTGGGCTCGAGTGATCCTCCCACCTCAGCCTCCCAAGTAGCTGGGACTACAGGCATGTGCCACTATGCTGGCCTAATTTTTGTATTTTTTGCAGAGATGGGTTTTTGCCATGTAGGTCAGGCTGGTCTCAAACTCCTGAGCTCAAGTGATTCATCTGCCTTGGCCTCCCAAAGTGCTGGGATTATAGGCGTGAGCCACTGTGCCTGGCCTCATAATTTTTAAGACATTATCTGTTTATTTCTTTTTTATTATCACCTTCTTAGATTTTTTTTTTTTTTTTTTTTTTTTTTTTTTTTTTGAGATAGGGTCTTGCTCTGTCGCCCGGGCTGGAGTGCAGTGACGAAATCTCTGCTCACTGCAACCTCGACCTCCTGGGCTAAGTCATTATCTGTTGATTTCTTTTTCTTTCTTTCTTTCTTTTTTTTAAATTTTGAAATGGAGTCTTGCTCTGTTGCCCAGGCTAGAGTGCAGTGGTGCGATCTTGGCTCACTGCAACATCTGCCTTCCAGGTTCAAGCGATTTTCCTGCCTCAGCCTCTGAAATAGCTGGGGTTACAGGAGCCCGCCACCATGCCCGGCTAATATTTGTATTTTTAGTAGACACGGGGTTTTGCCATGTTAGCCAGGCTGGTCTCAAACTCCAGACCTCGTGATCCACCCGCCTTGGCCTCCCAAAGTGCTGGGATTGCAGGTGTGAGCCACCGAGCCTGGCCTATCTGTTAATTTCTTAAAGTGAAAGATGAGGATTTTATTATCTTACAGCCCATCACGCTTCCCCAGCGCGCACGGTAAGGTTGTAGTCCATCGACCATGGGAACGGGACCCCCTGAGCCACTGGCATATGATGTTCCTGGGCTCCTTCTAGTACAGCTTTCCTTTCCTGCATGGTCACTCGTTTTGCTTGCTTAGTTTTCTTTTCCTTTTTTTTTTTTTTGAGACGGAGTCTCACTGTGTCGCCCAGGCTGGAGTGCAGTGGCGCCATCTCGGCTCACTGCAAGCTCCGTCTCCCGGGTTCACACCATTCTCCTGCCTCAGCCTCCCTAGTAGCTGGGACTACAGGTGCCCGCCACCATGCCCGGCTAATTTTTTTTTTTTTTTTGAGATGGAGTTTCCCTCTTGTTGCCCAGGCTGGAGTGTAATGGTGCGATCTCGGCCCACTGCAACCTCCGCCTGCCAGGTTCAAGGAATTCTCCTGCCTCAGCCTCCCAGGTAGCTGGGATTACAGGAATGTGCCACCACGCCCAGCTAATTTTTTCTATTTTTAGTAGAGACGGGGTTTCTCCATGTTGGTCAGGCTGGTCTCAAACTCCTGACCTCAGGTGATCCACCCGCCTCAGCCTCCCAAAGTGCTGGGATTACAGGTGTGAGCCACCGCACCTGGCTAATTTTTTGTGTTTTTTTAATGGAGATATGGTTTCACCGTGTTAGCCAGGATGGTCTCGATCGCCTGACCTTGTGATCCGCCCACCTCGGTCTCCCAAAGTGCTGGGATTACGGGCGCGGGCCACCGCGCCCGGTTGCTTGCTTAGTTTTCTACATGGTATCATAAGTTCATCCCTTCACCCTAGCCAGAGGTGTAAATCTCATTTCCTGATTCTATAGGATAAGAGTTTGGATAGGGCATAGCAGGAATTGCTCAACTCTGTTCCATGGTGTCTGGGGCCTCAGCTGGGATTATGTGAAAGATTAGCGGTTGGACAGTGGGGACTGGCTGGACATCTTGCTCTCCCTCAACGCACAGGCCTCTTAATGTGGTTAGCTTGGGCTTCCTTATAACATGGTGGCCTCAGGGTAGTTGAACTTCTAACAAAGCATCTAGAGCAAAGTGGCCCAAGAGGCCCAGGTGTAAGCTGCAAAGCTTCTGAATGCTGCATTTCTGCCGCATTCTGTTGATCAAGCAAGTCACTAAGGCCAGCTCAGATTCAAGAGGAGGGAATTAGACTTCCCTTCTCAACAGAAGGAATATCAAATAATTTGTGACACCATTAATCTCCCACACATAGCTCCATTAACTCCAGGATTGTTACCGAAAAGCCCCATAACCTTCTGATTCTGGGTCCTTTGTATGTCACTTGTTTTTCTCTGCAGAAGATTTCAGGGTCTTGTCTTTATCCCTAGTACTTTCAAAATGCTTTGGCTTGGGTTTTCTTTTCCTTTCTTTCTAAAATTTGTTCTTGGAATTCTTTCAGTCTGGAAATGTGTTATTCACTTATACAAAATCTATTGTTTGTACTCATTTGATAGTTTCCTTTCCCTGTTTTCCTTCTCTGTTTCTCTTTCTGGGACTTCTATTAATCAGACATTGGACCTCCTGGATTAATCCTCTAATTTCTTATTTTTCTCTCCTAGTTTCCATTTCTCAACTTTATATTCTGATTCCTCCATTACATTTTTAATTCCTGCATTTTAAAAAAAATCTATAACAGTGGCTGTCAACTAGGGGTGATCTTACCACCACTCTCCCTCCCCCATCAGGAGACATCTGGCCCCTCCCCCATCGGGAGACATCTGGCCCCTCCCCCATCGGGAGACACCTGGCAATGTCTGGAGACATTTTTGGCTGTTGCAACTTGGGGGTTGCTACTGGCGTCTAGTGGGTAGAGGACAGAGGTGTTTAACAGTGAGGAAATATCGGCTTCGTATGTGAGAATTAGATAAAGGGTGGTTGAGGCGTGGCTTTGGATTGGTTGGTTTGCATAGGAGAGGCAGGTCTGAAGGCAAGGTGCTTGCTGTCTCTGGGAATTAGCCAGCCCTGGGAGGGAAGTCTCTCCCTAACCAGCAAGGCCCCAAAGATGTCAAAGCATCATAAAACACAGAAAATAAAAACAAATGGCTGGGCGCAGTGGCTCACGCCTGTAATCCCAGCAATTTGGGAGACCGAGGCAGGCAGATTGCCTGAGGTCAGGAGTTCGAGACCAGCCTGGCCAACATGGTGAAACCCCGTCTCTACTAAAAATACAAAAATTAGTCAGGCGTGGTGGCACACCCTGTAATCCCAGCTACTCGGGAGGCTGAGGCAGGAGAATCACTTGAACCCAGGGGGTGGAGGTTGCAGTGAGCCAAGATCGCACTACTGCACTCCAGCCTGGGCGACAGGAGTAAAACTCTGTCTCAATAAATAAATTAAAAAAAAAAAAGACGCCAAAAAAGAATGATTAATACACCAGATTCAAGGGGAGCAGACATAGTCCTCATCTCTTGCAGGGAGGAGTGTCAAAAGATCTGTGGTCATGTTTGTCTGCCATACCACTTAAAGCGGTTCCCTTCTTTCACTCTCATCACGCCCACATCCCCCTCCTCCACAGCAGGGATGCAGTGCACTATTAGGTGGTACTTTGTGTACTCGTCTGTAGTCTGTCTCATTCAGAACCTGCACTGTTTTGCTCACCATTGCCTTCCCATTGCTGGGAGCAGGGTCTGGCAGATAGCGGCTCATGGATACCCAATAACTATTTACTGAGGGAATGAATGAGTGAATCAGGGTACTCGGCACATAGTAGGTGCTCAGGAAACGCCAGCCGCTATTTAAGATTGTCAGCCTTCCTGATGTCCCATGTTTCCCCAGCAGGTCTGTGGGGAGCATGGCGAGATGAATCTGAATTAAAAGAGGGAATGCTGTGCTGGGGCTTCAGGGCGGGGTGCTAACCAAGGGCGGGGTGCTAACCATGCCCGGGAAGCATGCAGCCAGATCAGAACCAGGATCTCTGACTGTCTAGGGTACACTGCGGGAGGAGGGCCTGCAGCTAGCCAGTGCTGGCCAGGGCAGAGTTCTCCAGAAGAGAGGTATCAGGAATGGGAACTCCAACAATGAGAAGGGCAAGAGACAGACCGTCCTTTTCCTGCAATAATAACTTCTCACATTTATTATGTACTTACTGTGAGCTAGGCACTGTTTAAGCCTCAACACAAACCCCTGGTGTAGGTGCTGTTATTATTCCCATCTTACAGGTGAGGAAGCTGAGGCCCAGAGAGGGTATGTTACTTGCCCAAGGTTACGCTGGATTTGGACCCAGGCTCTCAGGTCCACATACCACATTACACTCTGCTCTATCTCATGGGTGTTCTGGATAAGCCACCTGGGGTTGCAGTGACTCACTGGCTCATCCATTCATTCCTTTCAGAAATACTCACTGAGCCTACACTGGGCTCAGCCCTGTGCTTGGTCCTGGGGTCACAAAGGTGCATCAGACGCGGACCTTGCCCTCACATCTCTTCTGGCCTGGTGGGAGAGGCTCATCTGCAAAGAGATAACAGAGGTTACTCTCAGGTGTATGCAGCATCCTGTGAGGTCACCATGGATGGGCGGAGGAGGCAGTTTCTCCTGTGGGAGCGTTGAGGGCGTGTCTGGACAGAAGGGGATCCTGGAGTTGGGTTCTTTTTTTTTTTTTGAGGTGGAGTCTCCCTCTGTCACCCAGGCTGGAGTACAGTGGCATGATCTCGGCTCATTGCAACCTCCACCTCCCGGGTTCGAGCGATTCTCCTGCCTCAGTCTCCTGAGTAGCTGGGACTACAGGCGTGTGCCACCTTGCCTGGCTAATTTTTGTATTTTTAGTAGAGATGGGGTTTCACCATGTTGGCCAGGCTGCTCTCAAACTCCCGACATCAAGTGATCCACCTGCCTTGGCCTCCCAAAGTGCTGGGATTACAGGCACGAGCCACCGCGCCCAGCCTTGGAGCTGGCTTTTAAAAATGAAGAGAGCGCATCAGCCAGCAAGGCGGGGAAGAGCATTCCAAAAAGAGGGACGGGCAGTAGTGAGGGCAGGCAGAGGGAGTCTGTGGGCGTGCGGGAGATGAGGGGTGGGCTGAGATGCAGGGAGTGGTTCGAGGTGAAGCTGGAGTGGTCGAGGGTAGTCTTTGGGAAGCCCTTTTATGGAGTCTGGACTCTAGCAATGGGGAGCCATCGAAGGGTTTTGAGTGAGGGCGGAAAAGATTAGATTATGTGCAGAAGGACTAGTTTGGTTGAGTGGGATGGATTAGAGAGGCTGGAGGAAGGGAGGCCTTGAGGAGGCTGAGGACAGTGTCCCCAGGGAGGGCGGCCAGTATGGGATGGAGAGATGCAGGCTGATTAGAGAGAAACAGAGGAGGCCGCACGGACTGGACGTGGGCGTTCAGGAGAAGGAGGTGTCAGAATGGCGTGGGCAGGTGGGTGGCTCCCCGAGGCTGGAACTCGGGAGGAGGGGTGGGTGGTGTGAGGGAGAGTTCTGGTTTTTGATGCTGTTTCATCATCAGGGCTCGGCTCTGGAAGCCATCCTCTTCCCCCACTCCTCCCCAGGGCTGCCTGCTTACTTCAGATGCTCTGGGGCAGGAGGGAAAGGGACATGAAGAGGTGCCCAGGACCAGGTGAGGGTGCTTGGTAGTGTTAACTTTTTTAAAAACACAAAATATAAATCTAGAAAAAGAGAGGGGACCATGTGCAGGTGGCCATCCCTCCGGCCAAGACCAGAGACAGACACTTCGAAATGGGGTTTGGGGCAGGAGCTTGGTGCTGGACAGTGTGGCTACACATACATATTCAACAGGTTACAGGAGGAGCTATGCATATTCATAAAGGAGCTCCTGACACATGCATGTTGAACACACATGCATGTAACATATGATCCACGCTCACTTGGGGTGGCAACTTAACATGTAAACGTATTACAATTACGCCCTATACATCAAAAGGCCTTTTTGTGACATGGAAGGTGCATGAGTAAGCAATCTCTGTATGAGCTGGAGCCAGTCTGTGGTCGGTGGGCTCTTATCAGGAGAAAGTTACTGAAATCAGTCTCTTGTCCGGTCAAGGCTGTGGTTATGGGCTGGGCGCAGTGGCTCACACCTGTAATCCCAGCACTTTGGGAGGCCGAGGCAGGCAGATCACTTGAGGTCAGGAGTTCAAGACCAGCCTGGCCAACACAGTGAAACCCTGTCTCCACTAAAAATACAAAAATTAGCCCAGTGTGGTGGTGGGTGCCTGTAATCCCAGCTACTCGGGAGGCTGAGGCAGGAGAATCGCTTGAACAATGGAGGCAGAGGTTGCAGTGAGCCGAGATGGCACCACTGCACTCCAGCCTGGGTGACAGAGTGAGATTCTATCTCAAAACCAAACAAACAAAAAAAGCTGCGGTTATGGCTGGTGGAACAGGGGCTCAGTTCGTCAGCATCTTGAACTGGATGAGCTGTAATTGCTTTAATTTGGCTTTTCTCGAGGCCAGTGCTTATTTAGCTGCTAGAGAAAAAGAAAAAAAAAACCCTCATGGCAGTTAGAACAGAGTTTCTTCTGTAGGGCTGCCTGGCTTCACCCTGGCCTGGCATGGCCTCAGGTCCTGTTTATAATTTGGCATCTTATTGCCACGGAATGTCTATTCTTTCAGTCCTGCGATCTCTATTTTAACATTAACGCTGGTCGGTTATTGTGTGTCGCCTGTAAAAGAGAAGGGTATAATGAGGCGTGATTGACCTCCCATCCCGCCACGGCTGGAAACTAAGTTTTGAAAGTTTTTCTGGGGTCTCCTGGGCCACAAGTGGGGCCGTTTAGTCAGTGGGAGGCATAGGATTTTATTTTTAGTTTACAGTAGCAAATGTGTTCCTTTGTTTGCTTTCAAGCTTGTTTAATTCATTTTTGGAAAAGTTAACATATTCAATCAGCACAAAAGAGTATACAGTAAAAAACTGGGCACAGTGGCACACGTCTGTGATCCCAGCTACTCAGGAGTTCAAGCCCAGAAGTTCAAGGCCAGCCTGGGCAACATAGTGAAACCCTGTCTCAAAAGAAAAAAGTATAGAGTAAAAAGCCCTGTCTTACAGAAAGATTATAGAGTAGCACAGTGAACATAGAGCATACAGACAACTTTCTAGACAGACAGCAAGAAACAAAACGTGTGGGGGCCCATCCTGCTCTCCTGCTTTCTGTGGAGTGACACATCAGTTGTCTTTGGGGATTCTTTTTTTTTTTTGAGACGGAGTCTCACTCTGTCTCCCAGGCTGGAATGCGATGGCGTGATCTCATCTCACTGCAACCTCCGCCTCCCGGATTCAAGCAATTCTCCTGCCTCAGACTCCCGAGTAGCTGGGATTACAGGCACCCACCACCACGCCCGGCTAACATTTTTTGTATTTTGTTAGAGACGGGGTTTCACCATGTTAGTCGGGCTGGTCTCGAACTCCTGACCTCAGGTGATCCGCCCGCCTCAGCCTCCCAAAGTGCTGGGATTACAGGCGTGAGCCACCATGCCCAGCCTTGTCTTTGGGCATTGAAAGGGCCTTGATGTTTCAGGTCTCTCTGTGACAGTGAATCAAAGTCCCCCTTTTCTCCTTTTCCCTAACAAGGGACGGCTTGCAACATAAGATGATCAAAAAGACTGGCCCAGCAGGGTTTTCTAAGGTCTCTGTCCAGCTATCAATCAACAAGAGGATCCCAGAGTATGCAGCCCTGCCTAGACCCACCTGACTGGGGAACCCTTCTGCTGTGGCGCATCCCAGAGGGCCAGGGTTCCACGGAGCACAGTTTGGGAAAGGCTGCAAAGACAGCCATTAGATGTATCAGCAGGTGAATGAAGGACCCTGCCCACCCATAGTCTCTGGATGGTCCTGGACAAATTATGGTCCCTCTCCAGGGTCTTGATTTTGAAGGATGCTATTAGTTTGAACACTTCTAACAGGCAGGTATAGATGGTGCAGTGGTTGAGAGAATGAACTCTGGACTCCAAAAGACCTGTGTTCCGAGCATGGTCTTGTCATTGACTCCCCGTGGCCTCAGGCAAGCCCCTTCGTATCTTGGTGCCTTAGCAGCTACCTCACAGTTGTGGGAATAACACAGCTGCACGTCTAGTGCCTTGGAGCAGTTCCTGGTGCGTGGCGGGTCCTGGATTCAGGTTCAGACATCGCGCTCACCCCCACCCCACCTGGCCTCCCCCTTGGTTCCCCTGACCCTAGAGCATCTGGGAAATGGACAGAGGGTGATAGAGGCCCTGGGGGAGAACTACTAAGCAGCAGTGGTGGGTGGGCTCGGGTCAGACCCAGGCCGATGGGAGTCTGCCAAAAGGAGGAAGGCCTGAGTCCAGGAGTCACTCCCTGACCTCTTCCCTTAGGTCTCTGCGGATGTGATGGCCCAGCTATGGCTGTCCTGCTTCCTCCTTCCTGCCCTCGTGGTGTCTGGTAGGTGTCTCCCCTCCCCAGCCACGCAGCCCTAACCTAGAGACCCTTGGCAGGACCCTCCGGAAAGGAGGGGGATCCCTCATCAGCAAACACCAGCTCCTATGGGCCAGCCCTGTGCTTGGCTAAGCGGGGGAGGCCTGGGGAGGAATCCAGGCCTGGACGGTTGGCCTGGGTGGCCATAAGGACTAGTGTGTGCTCCCAGGGGAGCAGGTAGGGATCGGGTTTTGCAGGGGTGTCCCGATGTTCCAGCACTCCGTGTCCCTACAGTGGCAGCCAACGTGGCCCCGAAGTTCCTAGCCAACATGACGTCAGTGATCCTGCCTGAGGACCTGCCTGTGGGTGAGTCCCGGTCCCTGTGTCTGCCCCATGTCAGGTCCTGACCCACAAGAAAGTCCTGGGGTGCCCTCTGGAGCCCCCACCATCCCTGCAACTCCATGGCTTATTGTGGGACAAAGAGGGACTGAAGGGAGCTCCTGTGATTCCAGAAGTTTGTTTTCTTCTCTTCAGCTTCTGGGTCAAGAGCAGTGTCCTCAAAGGTGTGAGACGCACCTCCAGGGGCCCTCACACCAGCGCCAAATCATCCGGCCTCCCCCATTGCCCATCACTTTCAGTCTCTGACTGGAGGATCCCCTTGGGCCACGCTTCCTCCTCCTTCCTCACACTGGCTAATCTCTCCCACTCCCACGCTGGCCTTTTTTTTTTTTTAAAGGGAGAGCAGGTGTCAGGCTCAGACCCTTTCACAGAAGCTAATGACTCACTTTGCTTTGTTTTTATTTGTAAAGTTACTTTCTATCTATGGCAGGTGAGATGGGTTTTGAGATGTAAAGTTTGCTTTTAAAGTAAATGTCTTTACATGAGATGGAAAGTCAATTTAAGGAATGAGCACCAGGAACAGAACACAGACATAGCAATGGTCACGGCAAAAGTCACAGCAAAGGTCATGGCAGCGGTGCAGGAACGAATGAAGTTTGGGAAACATTATTTTGGAAGGAGCCAGGGGGCCTAGATACCACATTCCCAGAAGGCAGGATATAGATCGGGGAAGTAGAAACCATAGGTGGCCGGGTTGGTTGGGACCCCAAATAACAGAGATGCAAACAAGGCAGAGGTGAATTACCGCCCCTCGTGGCCGCCCAGGAGCCCGGATGGAGCTGTGGGGGCGTGTCCCATCAGGCTGCCCTCCCTGCAGGGCTTGAGGGGGCGGGGGTCACGCAGCCTTCTTCCCGCTCAGTGGCCCGACTTCCCTAAGGCACAGGTCCCACCCACATGGGCCAGGATGGCTCAGACAAGAAACCATTCCAGTCACAGAAGGAGGAAGGGGACAAGAGGGCTCCTTCCTTTCTGGATTTTACACACATTGCTTCTGCTTTTGTCTCTTTGGCCAAAACTAAGCCACAGACCCACGCCTAGCTGCAAGGGAACCTGGCAAATGTGGCCTTCATTCTGGTTGGCCGTGTGCCTAGCTCAAAATCTGGGGCTCCATTGTTTTCAGAAAAGGGGGACAAGTGGATATTGGGGGACAAGCCACAGCCTTTGTTGCAGTGCAAAATGGAATCCAGGAATGTCGAAAGCTGCCAGATGAAACAAGAGACACCAAGGGGTATTGACAAATACAAAACCTGTGCAAGCAATCCCCTGATCAAGAGAAAGTATTTCCATCACCCCAGAAAGTTCCCTGTGTCCAGTTCTAGTCAATCTCTGCTCCCTAAAGGCAAGTGCTATTCTCATGTCTATCCCATGGAGGCTGGAGAGGGAGGAGTGCACAGGACTTTTTTTTTTTTTTTTTTTGAGACAGGGTCTGGCTCTGTCCCCCAGGCTGGAGTGTAGTGGTGCGATCATGCTCACTTCAGCCTCGACCTCCTGGGCTCAACTGATCCTCCCACTTCAGCCTCCCAGGTGGCTGGGACTACAGGCATGTGCCACCATGCCTAGCTAATATTTTATTTTTTAAAGTAGAGACAGGGTTTTGCTACATTGCTGAGGCTGGTCTCAAACTCCTGGGCTCAAGCAGTTTTCCCATCTCGGCTTCCCAAAGTGCTGGGATTACAGGCATGAGCCCCTGTGCACCACTACACCTGGCTAATTTTTTATTTTTATATTTATTTATTTTTGAGATGGAGTCTCGCTCTGTCACCCAGGCTGGAGTGCAGTGGTGCGATCTCAGCTCACTGCAACCTTCACCTCCCGGGTTCAAGCAATTCTCCTGCCTCAGCCTCCCCAGTAGCTGGGATTATAGGCACGTGCCACCAGGCCTGGTTAATTTTTTGTATTTTTAGTAGAGACGGGGTTTCACCATGTCGGCCAAGCTGGTTTCGAGCTCCTGATCTCAAGTGATCCGCCCACCTCCACCTCTCAAAGTGCTGGGATTACAGGCATGAGCCACCTCACCTGGCCTAATTTTTAAATTTTTTTGTATAGATGGGGGTCTCGCTATGTGCCTAGGCAGCTCTCAAATTCCTAGGCTCAAGCCATCCCCCATCTCAGCCTCCCGGAGTGCGGGGATTACAGATGTAAACCACCATACCTGGCCTTCTGCTTTTAAAAGAAATGCAACTTTCTTGTGGGCCACGAAAGTATCAGGGGACGTAGGCTCCCATGCCAGTGGCTGAAGCCCTCAGAGCCCTGTGGCGGAGCTCCAGGGAAACGCATCTTCATGAAAAGAAGAAAGTCCTTGCTAATGAATATCGGGGCCAGTGGAGGTGTCGGAGCAGAGGCTGGATGGGTAAAGGAGGTGGGGGCTCAGGGATAGGATGGGTTTGATGAATCTGTAAAAAGTTCCTTTCAGGCTAGGGAGTGGGTGACCAGCCTGCTGCTGTGCCCAGGCATGCAGTACAAGAGTTAGGGCTCTCAGGAGGCCAGCAGCAGACTGGACACAGCTTTGGCTCACTTGAGCAGAAAGGGGGTGTCCTGGAAGGCTCTCCAAAGCTCTAGTCTGCACCCAGATGCTGCAGCTGGAAAGGTTCACACCAGCCACGTCTAGTCTTGTGTCACGGAAACTCGGTATTCTGGAGAGGGCAGGGCCACAGGCTTGGCAAGGGGAGGGGTAGATGCCTGGGTACAGCCCCCGCCCCCTGCACTTTGTCCAGTGCCCATCGAGTCAGTGGGCACAAGGGAAATCAGGATGCTGCTGACTTGGCTGATGGTTGGGGAGGTCCCAGATGGCAAGTCAAGCCTGTGTACAGGGCAGCCAGGTGCCCAGCCCAGCCTCACAGCCAGCTTGGCCAGACCAGCACTGAAAGGGTGGCTGTGGACCCTGGGTGGCCCCTGTCCCATCCCCAGGTGCCCAGGCCTTCTGGTTGGTAGCGGAAGACCAGGACAATGACCCTCTGACCTATGGGATGAGCGGCCCCAATGCCTACTTCTTCGCTGTCACTCCGAAAACTGGGGAAGTGAAGCTGGCCAGCGCTCTGGACTACGAGGTAAAGAGCATCAGCCGGAGAGGGCACGGGACGCGGAGGGGGTGCTGGGAGGGCCCTGGGAGCCCGCGTCCTGGTGGCGGCACCCCCTGTGCTCCCACCCAGCAGGGGCTCACCACCGGCCCCTTCTCTCTGGCTGCTGCAGACACTCTACACATTCAAAGTCACCATCTCCGTGAGCGACCCCTACATCCAGGTGAGTTGGGAGGTGCAGGGGGGTAGACAGGGATTGCGAGAGTCCATTCCTGATTGTGTCCCCACCTCCGGCAAGCGGACAGTGCCCCAGTTAACAGTGAATTTAATGTTTATTTATATCGAGATTATACTAGTTCATTTCTTTGTCATATGACATTACCAAGATTTTAGTATTTTTAAAATTTATTTAAATTACATAAATATATTATTTATATCATATGAGGGCTTTTTTGTTTACATATAAATATATTGGTTATATTTTAATTATAAATTAAATGTTTTTTTTGTTTGTTTGTTTTTTGAGACGGAGTCTCGCTCTGTCGCCCAGGCTGGAGTGCAGTGGCGCGATCTCGGCTCACTGCAAGCTCCGCCTCCTGGGTTGACGCCATTCTCCTGCCTCAGCCTCCCGAGTAGCTGGGACTACAGGCGCCAGCCACCACGCCCGGCTAATTTTTGTATTTTTAGTAGAGACGGGGTTTCACTGTGTTAGCCAGGATGGTCTTGATCTCCTGACCTTGTGATCCGCCCGCCTCGGCCTCCCAGAGTGCTGGGATTACAGGCGTGAGCCACCTCGCCTGGCCTAAATGTATTATTAATGTATATAAATATTGATTAGAAAAGTGCCAAATACCTCTCCACCCCAGGGCTCCAGAGGCAAAATCACTCTCAACTGCTTTGGCTGAATATGTTGCAACTACACTCTTATTTCCCATTTTGGGAGGCCGAGGTGGGCAGATCACCTGAGGTCAGGGGTTCAAGACCACCCTGGCCAACATGGAGAAACCCCCATCTCTACTAAAAATACAAAAATTAGCTGGGCATGGTGGTGCACGCTTGTAATTCCAACTACTCAGGAGGCTGAGGCACAAGAATCGCTTGAACCCGGGAGGTGGAGGTTGTATTGAGCCGAGATTGCACCACCTCACTCCAGCCTGAGTGACAGCACGAGACTCCGTCTCAAAAAAAAAAAAAAAAAATTACAGATAAAACGAAAGTCCCCTTGGAAAATCCTTTCCAGCTCACTCCCACTGAAGTGTTGACTGTTACTGTATGCTTTGACACTCCTCAGCGCTGAGGTACATGCCTCCATGTACTTCTTGGTGCATTTTCTGAAACCCAGTGGAATCCAGCTGTCTATATTGTCTTGAAAGCTGCCTTGCCCACTCAGCGATTGAGCTTAGAGCTCTCTCTGGGTCTTACAAATCCCCAATTTTTGTAACGTCTATATCTAGGGTGGGAACCGCCCTTAAGCTGGTCCCCTCTGGTGTCCACATAGTTGTTCACAGCTTTATACTATGGCAAACAAAGCGAACGTGCACATTCCCGTGATAGGACAGGCACTTTTTTCCAACTTTTTATTTTATCTTTTTGAGTTAGGATCTTACTCTTGCCCAGGCTGGAGTGCAGTGGTGCAATCACAGCTCACATCAGCCTCCACCTCCTGGACTCAAGCAATCCTCTTAACTCAGCCTCCAGCGTAGCTGGGACTACAGGCGCTCACCAACCATACTCAGCTAATTTTAAAATTTTTTGTAGAGACAGAGTCTCACCATATTGCCCAGGCTGGTCTTGAACTCCTGGGCTCAAGCGATCCTCCCATCTTGGCCTCCCAAAGTACACAGGCATGAGCCACTGCGCCTGGCTGGCTGGCACATTTTATATTTAAAAAATTAACTGCTGGCGTGGTGGTGCACGCCTGTAATCCCAGCACTTTGGGACGCCAAGGCGGGCAGATCACCTGAGGTCGGGAGTTCAAGAGCAGCCTGACCAACATGGTAAAACCCCATCTTTACTAAATACCAAAAACTAACTGGGTGTGGTGGTGCATGTCTGTAATCCCAGCTACTCAGGAGGCTGAGGCAGGAGAATCGCTTGAACCTGGGAGGCGGAGGTTGCATTGAGATGAGATCACGCCATTGCACTCCAGCCTGGGTAACAAGAATGAAACTCTGTCTAAAAAAAAAAAAAAAATTAACTAATGATGCCTGCAACTTACTTTCAAGTGGTTCAGAAAACAACACATGGAGAGAACCTGGTCTCTAAAAAAAAAAAAAAAAAAAAAAAAGCCCCCAAAAACATATGGAGAGAAAGAGAGACCAAACAGTAGGTTGACCTGGATGAAGGACACCAGCTCTTTGTACGATACTTGCAACTTTTCTGGTGTTTTAAATCCTATTTTCTGGGGTCCCCTGGGCTTTCTCACTTGCAGGTGCAGAGGGAGATGCTGGTGATTGTGGAAGACAGAAACGACAACGCACCTGTTTTCCAGAACACCGCTTTCTCCACCAGCATCAACGAGGTGACACCTGCCTTAATGTGGTTGTGGGGCAGGGGGCATCCCAAAGTGCTTCTCAGAGTAGGAAGAGCCAGAGACAGTCAGTGGGGCATTCAGGGTTGGGAAAAACCTCTCCTAGCAGGGGCAGCTTCAAGAACCAAAGCCAGGGGGATGTAACCCCACAAACAATGGTTACAGCAATATTTTGCAATCAGTCAGGTTAGGAATTCTTTCAGTGATGAAAGCAAAAAAAAAAAGGGAGTTGATTTTTTTCGTGTAGACGGAGTCTCACTCTGTTGCCCAGGCTGGAGTGCAGTGGCACGATCTCGGCTCACTGCAAGCTCCGCCTCCTGGGTTCACGCCATTCTCCTGCCTCAGCCTCCCATGTAGCTGGGACTACAGGCGCCCGCCACCTCGCCCGCCTAATTTTTTGCATTTTTAGTAGAGACGGGGTTTCACTGTGTTAGCCAGGATGGTCTCGATCTCCTGACCTCGTGATCCGCACGCCTCGGCCTCGCAAAGTGCTGGGATTACAGGCGTGAGCCACTGCACCCAGCCTCGTGTATCTAAAAAATTTAGAGGTACCTCAGACTTCAGGCATGGCTAGATCCAGGTACTCAAATCATATCTTGATTTGATTTGAGCCAAATCATATTGTGAAATTTGATTTGAAATCATATCTTCAGGCATGGCTGGATCCAGGTACTCAAATCACATCAAGATATGATTTGAGTTTCTCTCCTCCTCTCAGCTCTGCTTCTCTTATTGCCTCCATCCTGGGGGAAGAGAGGCAAGTCTCTCATGTGGTGATAAAAGTACAGGCTCGCCGGGTGCCGTGGCTCACTCCTGTAATACCAGCACTTTGGGAGGCTGAGGCGGGCGGATCACCTGAGGTCGGGAGTTCGAGACCAGCCTGACCAACATGGAGAAACCCCATCTCTACTGAAAAAAAAAAAAAAAATTAGCCGGGTATGGTGGCGCATGCCTGTAATCCCAGCTACTCAGGAGGCTGAGGCAGGAGAATTGCTTGAACCTGGGAGGCAGAGGTTGCAGTGAGCCGAGATTGCACCATTGCACTCCAGCCTGGGCAACAAGAACAAAACTCCATCTCAAAAATAAATACATAAATAAATAAATAATAAAAAAATAAAAAAATTAAAAAGTACAGGCTCACATTGAGGAGACCGTCTCTTTCTCAATCTTTCCAGCCCAAAGCCCAGGGCTGACTTTCATTGGCTCATTTTAGGTCATGTGCTATCCTTGAGCTAATTTAGGGGTATGGAAGGCTCTCATGGGTTGGGTCTGCATCGTGGGCCTTCCCCGCAGCAAGGGGGAGGAGTGGGGACAGTTCCACTTAAGCTACATGGGTGGAAAGGAGATTCCCTGATGGTCACTGGGCAGCAAATACCACCACTCCTGAACTTCCGTTGCCATGTGCCTGCAAAGACCTTCCAGGTGGGGGGCCCCATGCCAGGCCAGACACGTGTGGTCTGGACAGCCATGTGAGAGGCTCTGATGCAATGCCTCAGCACCCGGCACTGTCTAGGTGCTAAGGTTACCTGGGGAGCAAGACAGACCTGGTTGCTACTCTCAGCAGCTCACCTTCTAGGGAAGGCCACAGACAGGAACCAATGAAACAAAATAAGCAGAATGGATTTCAGATGGCGGTGAGCCCCACAATGAGCACGAGACAAGGCAAAGTCAAGGAAGTGACTGCAGCGGGCGCTGCTTTAGGTTGAAGGGTCAGGAAAGGCCTCTCTGAGTTGAGGGCATCTGAACAGAGAGACCTGAATGGCAAGAAGGAGCTGGCAGGGGATGCTCCAGGAAGGGGTGCTCCAGGCAGGGGGAACAACAGGTGCAAAGCCCTGAGGCAGGAACAAGCTCAGCCAGTGTGGCTGGAGGGGGAGGGTGAGGAGGAGGTCAGGTCAGAGAGGCGGGTGGCAGCCCAGGCTCGAAGGAGTCTGGACTGTGATCTGGGCAGAATGGGGGGACTCTTGGGGGATTTGAAGGACAATAGTTACGTGGTCTGATTCATGATTTTCAAAGTTCTCTGTGGCCACCATTAGGAAGTATAGGTCGTGGCTGGGCACGGTGGCTCACACCTATAATCCTAGCACTTTGGGAGGCTGAGGCGGGTGGATCACCTGAGGTCAGGAGTTCGACACCAGCCTGGCCAACACGGTGAAACCCTGTCTCTATTAAAAATATATAAAAAAAATTAGCTAGGCATGGTGGTGGGCGCCTATAATCCCACCTACTGGGGAGGCTGAGGCAGGAGAATCGCTTAAACCCAGGGGGCAGAGGTTACAGTGAGCCGAGATCGTGCCCCTTCACTCCAGCCTGGGCGAAAGAGTGAAACTCCATCTCAGGAAAAAAAAAAAGGAGGTAGAGTTGGTGTGTACAGGGGCCCAGGAGCACAGTACTCCCCAAAGAAGCCTCCAGCTCTGTAGGGCGCTGTTTGAAACCCATGGCTATAGGCTGTAGAGAGCACATGGGATGTCTGAGTGCGCAGTGGCACAGTGAGGCTGGGCTCTAGAATGATCCCTCATCCTGGTTCTGAGGGGCTCCGACAATCAGAAGCCAGCTTAGGTGGTGGAGAGGCTGTGTGGGGAGGGGAGGAGGGAGATCCTCTCTGCCGCCCCGCACCCCCAGCTGCCTTCCACCCGCAGCCCTGGTGGGAAGGACAGGGGAACCCTGTCCCCATGAGTGCACAGCTGAGGACACTGAAGCTCAGGGGGGCAGTGACGGACAAGGGAGAGGAGGAGCTGGATTTGAGCTCGTAGGTGACGAGTCCCTCCCTGCAGACCCTGCCCGTGGGCAGTGTGGTGTTCTCCGTGCTGGCCGTGGATAAAGACATGGGGTCTGCAGGCATGGTCGTGTACTCCATAGAGAAGGTGAGTGTGAAGGGGGCCCTGACCGCCTTTGTGACCGCCAGGGGGCAGCATCTCCACAGACAACCCACAGGGCCTGAACGTTGGGGTGGGGACATTGGTCCTGCCTTGGCCCAGCCCTGGTCCCCAAACCGTCCTCTGGCCACCAGCCCCCCTCCCAGGAAACCTCGCCTTGCCCGCTTACCTAAAGAGGGTGCCTGCTGCAGACCAGACCCTTCTTCCTGCCCGCCTGCTCCCAGGTCTTGTCCAAATTCCACAGACAATAAGGGGTGTGTAAACCCATTTCTCATGGAAACAGACTTGCTGTTGATAGCGCCCTTTACCGAGCACCAACCACGTGCCTGGTACATACCGTATAGTCGCCCCTTGGTATCCGTGGGGACTTGGCTCCAGGATCCCTGAGGACACCAAAATCCATGGCTGCTCAAGTCCCTGACATGCAACGGGGTAGTATTTGCATGTAACCTAGACACATCCTCCTGTGTGCTTTAAATCACCTCTAGGTTACCTCCAATACCAATGCAATGCAAATACTATGTAAATATAGCATGTTATGCTATATTGTTTAGGGAATCATGGCAAGGGAAAAAGTTTGTACACCTTCAGTACAGACGCAACCATTGTGAGTGAGCCTAGCTACAGTTTTGATCTGTGGCTGGTCAAATCTGTGGATGTGGAAGCCACAGAGATGGAGGGCCGACTGCATCTTATTGGATCCTCCTTTCAACCCACTGAGGGTTGTCACCAGCCCCATTTCCTGGAGCTGGAAACTGAGGCTCAGAGAGGTCATATGACCTGGTGCCAGTGACTGGTCAGTGGCAGAGCTGGGACCTTCCCTGCGTTGCTCAGAGTGGGGTCCTCGGTGCAGGGCTGTCCCTAGGGAGCCTGACCCAAGTCTGCTCTGCCCCAGGTCATCCCTAGCACTGGGGACAGCGAGCATCTCTTCCGGATCCTGGCCAATGGCTCCATCGTCCTCAATGGCAGCCTCAGCTACAACAACAAGAGCGCTTTCTACCAGCTGGAGCTGAAGGCCTGTGTGAGTGGGGGTGCCGGCAGGCGGGCCTGGGACCCACGGCACTGGCTCACGGGTGGCCATCTCCCCGCAGGACTTGGGCGGCATGTACCACAACACCTTCACCATCCAGTGCTCCCTGCCTGTCTTCCTGTCCATCTCCGTGGTGGACCAGCCTGACCTTGACCCCCAGTTTGTCAGGGAGTTTTACTCGGCCTCTGTGGCTGAGGATGCAGCCAAGGTGCACGGGGGACCTGTGGGGTGTGGGTGGAGGCGGGAGGCGGGAAATTTGAGGAGCACTGACCAGGCCCCATTCTAGGGAACCTCGGTGCTGACGGTGGAGGCTGTGGATGGCGACAAAGGCATCAATGACCCTGTGATCTACAGCATCTCCTGTGAGAACGGGGTGTCCCCAGGCCAGGGCTGGGCCGGGGCCGGGGTGGGGTCTCCCTAGTCCCTGGAGGCAATGGGCCTGGGGCTCCGTCAGAGCCACTGGAGCAGCTGTTCCAGCTGTTCTGCCTTTCTCCTTGCCAGACTCCACGCGGCCCGGCTGGTTTGACATCGGGGCAGATGGGGTGATCAGGGTCAACGGCTCCCTGGACCGTGAGCAGCTGCTGGAGGAGGATGAGGAGGTGCAGCTGCAGGTCACGGTGAGCAAAGGCCCCACCACCCCTGTCAGAACCCTGCTCTCTAACCTCTGGCCTTTGATCTCTCTCTCTGAGCACTGGCTCTCTGACCTCTGCCCTCTGCTCTGTGCCTCAGGCCACCGAGACACACCTCAACATCTACGGGCAGGAGGCCAAGGTGAGCATCTGGGTGACAGTGAGAGTGATGGACGTCAATGACCACAAACCTGAGTTTTACAACTGCAGCCTCCCAGCCTGCACCTTCACCCCCGAAGAGGCCCAAGTGAACTTCACTGGCTACGTGGACGAGCATGCCTCCCCCCGCATCCCCATCGATGACCTCACCATGGTGGTCTACGACCCGGACAAGGCAGGCGTGGTGGCGTGGGTGTGGGCGGGGGTGGCTGGGGGAGGCCAGTGGGAGCCTGGATCGAGTGACGGTGTCATGTGGTGCTGGGTGGCGGTGCTGGTGGTGCAGGGTGTGATGGCGGAGAATGGGGGTGCTGGGTGCTCTCTGGAAGCCTGTGTTGGTAAGCAGTATCATCCTCTGGGCGATCCGTGTGGGGCTGAATAGAAGGCCATGCTGAGTGGAGGCTGACGTAGAACGTCAGATGATGCTGAGTAGAACATCATTGTCCATGGTGATGGGTGGCTGGCGAGGTCTCCTGGCATTGGGCGGCCATGATTTGGGTAGTCCTGGGAACTGGGGGAGGCTGAGCAGTGTTGGGACAAGTGGTCTGAGGTTGTGAGGTGGGAGGGTGCTTTTTTTTTTGAGATGGAATTTCGCTCTGTCACCCAGGCTGGAGTGCAATGGCCCAATCTTGGCCCACTGCAACCTCTGCCTCCCAGGTTGAAGGGATTCTCCTGCCTCAGCCTCCCAAGTAGCTGTGATTACAGGTGTGTACCACCTCGCCCAGCTAATTTTTGTGTTTTTAGTAGAGATGGAGTTTCACCATGTTGGCCAGGTTGGTCTTGAACTCCTGACCTCAAGTGATCCACCTACCTTGGCCTCCCAAAGTGCTGGGATTGCAGGCATGAGCCACCGCGCCCAGCCATGGGAGGCACTCTTAAGTGGAGGCTGCAGTGAGAGGTGGGTAATACGGTGGCGCTGGAGGATGAGTAACTCTGGAGGGTGTGTGGTGTTAGGTGATACTGAGGGGTTGGAAATGTTGCGTGGAGGACAGTGTCGGGTGGGGTTAGGTTGGCCAGAAGGGTGGCACTGGCCAGTGGGGTGACGTAGGGTGTGAGTGGTGTTTGGTGTTGCTGTGGGGGCTGGGGGTGGGGGATGTGAAGGGTGGGTGGGAGGGACAGTTGACAGGAGTGAGGGGTGTGTGTCCAGGCTCCAGCCCAGGTCTGGTACCCACAGTGCCTAGGGAGCTGTCTTCTACCGAGCCCGCATTTGCAGGGACTGGTGACCAGCGCAGCCTCCTGCACCCTCTCTCGCAGTCTTTTGAGAGCCCCCTTCCATGGGACCTCATCGGGCGGGGCGTCCAGAGATAGAAGCCTGGGGACTGGGGGAAGATGCAAGTGGGCAGAGCAGGGGGACAGGTCCCTGCTAGACAGCCCACCTTTACAGGGCAGCAATGGCACCTTCCTGTTGTCGCTGGGGGGCCCCGATGCAGAAGCCTTCAGCGTCTCCCCGGAGCGGGCAGCGGGCTCAGCCTCCGTTCAGGTGCTGGTGAGAGTATCCGGGCTGGTGGACTACGAGAGGCAGACGGCGATGGCGGTGCAGGTGAGGGCTGCTCCGGGGTGCCAGGGGCAGAAGCCGAGGGGCACTTGGGCCCCACAGCTGCTGCCTCCTCCCCTGCCCCCAGGTTGTGGCCACAGACTCCGTCAGCCAGAACTTCTCCGTCGCCATGGTGACCATCCACCTTAGAGACATTAATGACCACAGGCCCACGTTTCCCCAGAGCTTGTACGTCCTCACGGTGCCAGAGCACAGCGCCACCGGCTCTGTGGTCACCGACAGCATCCACGTGAGTGATGTGGACACAGTGGGGCTGTGGGGTCCCAGCAAGCGGGCGTGCATGTGTGAGTGTGAGAGTGTGTGTGAGTGTGTGTATGTGTGAGATGGGGGTGGCCATGAGTGAATCTGAGTGTGCTGGGGATTCTCCCTTTGTGTGAGGAAGCACGACAGCTCTGTCCCCACAAGCTGCATGGGTGGCGGTGCATGCATCGCCTCCACACAGCACCCTGCCGTGTCTCTGCCTCACAGGCCACGGACCCAGACACGGGCGCGTGGGGCCAAATTACCTACAGCCTGCTCCCAGGAAATGGGTAAGGGCTCAGGGTGGGCCGTAGGCAGGTGGGTGAGCAGGGCCCAGGCCCACCTCTCTGCCTCTCTGCAGAGATAGAATAGCTGGGGAAGACCGAAGGCACTCAGTTACATTTCAATTTCAGATAAACAAGGAATGACTTTTTGAAATAATGAATATGTTGCATATACTGCATGGGATATGCTGAAATATTTGTTGCTGTATATCTGAAATTCACACTGAAATGGGCATCCTGTGTCTCTATTTGCTGAACCTGGCCCCTCTGAGCAGGGCAGACCTCTTCCAAGTGGATCCCGTCTCAGGGACGGTGACGGTGAGGAACGGTGAGCTGCTGGACCGGGAGAGCCAGGCCGTGTACTACCTGACGCTGCAGGCCACAGACGGCGGGAACCTGTCCTCCTCCACCACACTGCAGATCCACCTGCTGGACATCAACGACAACGCACCTGTGGTTAGCGGCTCCTACAACATCTTCGTCCAGGAGGCGGAGGGCAATGTCTCCGTGACCATCCAGGTGTGAGCCTGCCTGGACCTGGTGGGTGAGGCTGGGGGCGGGGACCAAGCCTGCTCTGTGGGCATGCTGGCCCTGGGTAAAGTCGGGGCTCCGCTGTGTGGCTCTGAGACAGTCACTCAGAGTCTCTGTTTCCTCCCAGGAAATGAAGAAAATTATAGCCTTACTCTCAGGGTCATTGGGGAATAATTTAATGACTTGTGTGAGGAGCTCAGCACTGGGCCTGCCACAGAGAAATCCCTCAAAAACATACACTTCTTTTCTATTTACCCACCTGCCCCACTCCAAAAAGGACTTGAGGTGGCTTAGATAAATAGTAAGATAAAAATATGAAAGAAATAAGAAAAAAGAGAAAATAAAGGTGGCATTTGTTAAAGGGCACAAAGGTAAAATTAGAACCCAGTGCTATAGAATTGCTTGGAGTGAGCTGCAAATTCTGATCTGAGCTTCGTGGTGGCCAAAGCAAAAAAGGAAATGAGATCAGTGGCCAGGTTCACAGAGTTCATGAGATAAAAACCCACTAGTGACTCCAGAGAAACACCGGGGAGTAGCTTCCTCCCTCGTCCTGAGGAGTTCGGAAGCTTCGCCCCTGAGGCATCTTGTAAGAAGTGAGAAACCAGGTCCTCAGAGTGACAATCTGGTGGCCACAGAGCCCTCCCGTCTTTCCAGGACTGTGTAGTTTCCAGAGCATGTTCCTATCCCTGATCTCTTGACCAGCTTTGGAAGCAGGCGGTCTAATAGTTCCCATTTCGCAGGAGACAACAGGCTCAGAAAGGTTAAGTGATTTTCTGTGGTTACACAGCCAGTAAATGACGGTGCTGGGGCTGCAGCCCAGACCTCTCTGGCCCTGAAGCCTTGGCCTTTCCCCCTTCCTGCTTGGCACTTCTCCCCTGGTCTGTGAGCTCCTTGGGGCAGGAGCATTTCTGGTCGGCCGCTGTAACCGTGGTGCCCAGCATGAGCCCCAGGAAGCACTTGATGAATTAACTGGCCTGAGTTCAGGGCACCAAGGGATAAGCAGACAGGACGAGGCTTTTGGAAAAAATAAACATCTCCAGCTGCTTTCAAAGGATACGTGTAATAAACAAGGTCCCAGAAGAATGAAATGGAGGAGCTGAAGGTGGAGACTGGCTGGGAGGAAGGAAAGAATTGGTTGAGTCAGAGTGGTCCCACTCTGGATTCAAGGCCACGTTTGCTGAGCACTTACCCAGTCTTTGGCTGGGCCCTGGGTCCTCAGAGATGAGTCCACCACCATTCCTGCCCCCAAGCAGCTCCCAGTTAGGAAGAGGGCGTCAGACAGTTACCCAGCGGTGTCACCTGTGCTATGTTGAGGCCCAGAGGAAGCGCCAACCTGGCCTGGAGTCAGACAGGGAAGGTGTGGGGGGCATCGGGGTGAGGGAACGGAACCTGCAAAGGCCTGGCGGCACAGAGGAACCCGCTGTGTTATCCACACTGGTTCACCCCAAAGACAAACCAAGCATGCCTTCAGGGCCCTGGCAGGGCAGGAACACACACACACACTCACACACGCACTCACACACGCACTCACACACACACACGCACTCACACACACACACACACGCACTCACAGACATACAAAGTGGGTGAAGAATCAGCTATTTAAAACATATAGCGCTGACGGCCGGGCATGGTGGCTCCTGCCTGTAATCCCAGCACTTTGGGAGGCCGAGGTGGCTGGATCACTTGAGATCAGGAGTTCGAAACCAGCCTGGCCAACATAGTGAAACCCCATCTCTACTAAAATTACAAAAATTAGCTGGGTGTGGTGGTGCATGCCTGTAATCCCAGCTACTTGGGAGGCTGAGGCAGGAGAATCACTTGAATCCAGGAATTGGAAGCTGCAGTGAGCTGAGATCATGCCACTGCACTCCACTCTGGGCAACAGAGTGAGACTCCACCTCAAAAAAAAAAAAAAAAGAAAGAAAGAAAGAAAAAAAGAAAACAAAACAAAACAAAAGAAGGGCCAGACGTGGTGGCTCACGCCTGTATGTAATCCCAGCACTTTGGGAAGCTGAGGCAGGTGGATCACCTGAGGTTAGGAGTTCAAGACCAGCCTGGCCAACATGGTGAAACCCCATCTCTACTAAAAAATACAAAAAATTAGCCTGGTGTGGTGGTGGGCGCCTGTAATCCCAGCTACTTAGGAGGCTGAGGCAGGAGAATCGCTTGAACCCAGGAGAAGGAGTTTGCAGTGAGCAAGAGAGATCGCACCATTGCACTCCAGCCTGGGCAACAAGAGCGAAACTGTATGAAAGAAAAAAGAAAAAAGAAAAAATATGTATATAGCACTGAAGTAGTCATTATGGGAAAAGGAGGATCTTGCTGGACTTCACATTTATGAGTTTAAAACTTTCTTTGAATGTCTACAATTTCCTGCCCCCGTATCCCCCTTCCTGCTAGAATATCAGTAGCAAAAGGGCCTGTCTTGATGACGGCTCTATTCTTTCTTTGCACCTGGAACGGGGCTGGGCATGTAGGTCCACAGTGGCCGTTTGTGAGATGAAAGAATGGCCTCAGTGCTGAAGATCTCAGAAGCTCTTGCAAACTGCTGACCTGAGCCTCTTAGATGGGAAACTGGGGCTGGGAGATGGGCCCAGGGGCTCCAGGCCTGATTACTGCCTGCGTGGGCCAGCGCTGGAGAGGAGGGTCCGGCTGCATCGGAGGGGCTGGGGGCTGGGAATGCCGATGGCCGATGACCAAACCCTGCTTACCTGCACAGGCCCACGACAATGATGAGCCGGGCACCAACAACAGCCGTCTGCTCTTCAACCTGCTGCCTGGCCCCTACAGCCACAACTTCTCCTTGGACCCTGACACAGGGCTCCTCAGAAACCTGGGGCCCCTGGACAGAGAGGCCATCGACCCCGCCCTGGAGGGCCGCATTGTGCTGACAGTGCTTGTGTCTGACTGCGGCGAGCCTGTCCTCAGCACCAAAGTCAATGTCACCATCACTGTGGAGGTAAGGCCTCGCTTAGCCAGGATGGGCCCCGGGGGCCTCCCAAGCCGATAGCCAGCCCCTCCAGCTTGAGTCACACTTCTGCCCTCTGCAGCCAGCCTGCCTGGGTTACAATCCCGCTCACTCGTATGGCCCCAGGCAATTACTCAACCTCCCTAGGCACTCAGGCTCCTCATCTATAAAACCGGGGTGAAAAAGGTTAAAGATTAAGTGAGTTAATGAATGGAAAGTGCTTGGTAGAGTGCCTGACCTATAGACAGTATCAGTGAATATCAGCTCTAATTGTCACTCATAAAGTCCCACCTGAAACCCTCCTGTCTCCCTGCCACCATTGAAAAGCAAAGGGAAGGGGTGAAAATCAGCATTGCTGGTGTCTATTGCACATCAGGGCATCCGCCAAGGTTGGGATGGTTATTACCATTTTGTTTTTATTTATTTATCTATTGATTTATTTATTTTTGAGACAGGGTCTCCCTTTGTCACCCAGGCTGCAGTGCAATAGTGCCATCATGGCTCACTGCAGACTCAACCTCCCAGGCTCAAGCGATCCTCCTGCCTCAGCCTCCTGAGTAGTTGGGACTATAGGCATATGCCACCATGCCTGGTTAATTTTTTTATTTTTGTAGAGATGGGGTTTTTCCATGTTGCCCAGGCTGGTCTTGAACTCCCGAGCTCAAGCGATCCACCTGCCTTGGCCTCCTAAGTAGCTAAGACTAAAGATGCGTGCCACCATGCCTGGCTAATTTGGCTAATTTTTAAAATTTATTTTTCATAGAAACAGAGTCTCACTTATTGTCCAGGCCAATTTTGAACTGTTGGCCTCAAGCGACCCTCTCAACTCAGCCTCGCAAAATGCTGGGATTACAGGCATAAGTCACTGAGCCCGGTTTATTACCATTTTATTGATTGAGCAACTGAGGCGGGCCTGGTTGCTGTGGCTCATGCCAAAAACCTCAGTACTTTGGGAGGCCAAGGTGAGAGGATTGCTTGAGCCCAGGAGTTTGAGACTGGGCTGGGCAACATAGCGAGACCCCATCTCTACTAAAATAAAAAATTAGCCAGGCATGGTGGCATGTACCTGAAGTCCCAGCTACTTGGAAGGCTGAGGCAGGTGGATCATTTCAGCCCAGGAGGTTGAGGCTGCAGTGAGCTATGATCATGCCACTGCAATCCAGCCTGTGAGACAGAGCAAGACCCTGTCTCAAAAAAAGAAACTGAGGCACAGAGAGGTTCAGTACCTTGCCTGGGAGTCACAAAATTGGGTTTTGACTTCAATCAGTCTGGTTCTAAGGCTGCCACCAGCCCACAAGGCACCTTCCTCTGGAACAGTATTGTGACAAATGTGCACCTCTGCCGTGTCTGTGATGTGGATGGCACCCCATAGGGTTGTGCAGTGCACAGCCTGCACCACTGCACATAGCAGCCCTGTGTCCCCTGGACTGGGATGTGCCATTTTCACACAAGGGTCAGAGAGTGAGACCTCAGAAATGAAGAAAACGAAGCAGAATGAGGACTTGCTGGTTGTCCTTAGGGTGGGAGGGCTGCAAAGAGAGAACTTCATTTCCTGAGTGAACAGGTTTCTTCACCCCTGTGAGCCGTCCTCACAATTGCCCTATTAGCGGGGACTACTACCCCATTTTGCAGATGAGGACACTGAGGTCCAGAGAGGTCAAGGTCACACATGAGGCAGAGGTGGAGCAAGATGTGACTCAGTGCTCTTAGCCACTCCTGTGAGTTAGGGTGACCTTGAGAATGCAGCTGTTCTTGTGCGTGGAGCCAATGATGTCATCGCTGGGAAATTAGCAGCAGAAAAGACATCTAGCTAAGGTGCAAGAATGTTGTCTTCCAAATGTTCATTCTAGGGTTATTCAGAAAAACAAACACCTGTTATGTGACCCACAAACCCGGGAAGGGCTGGAGTGCTCAGGGCATCCCCCAAGCACATGCCAGTGTTAGGAGACATAGGGGAGGGCAGAGTCACCTCCAGGCTGTGACAATAGTTGCAGGGCTCCAGCTGTGCCCAGTGGGCTAGGGCTGGCCACAGAGGTGAGAGTCAAAAACAGCTGGTGTCTGAGGCATGAGCAGGTCTAAGCTTCTGCAGGTCCCCGGAGCCCAGCTCTGACTGAGCACAGAGGTGGTGTTGTGGCCTCAGTTGTGTGCAGGAGGGACAGGGGTAGGAGGGGACAAGGGAAAGTGTGGGCCTTGGAGCCTTTGTGGACATATAATGGTATTGGTGCCAACACAATAAATCCAAGAGATGGGAGTCAAGCTGGGCCAGGCAGGGTCGCAGGTGGGGACCCAGAACTGTGCTTCCAGAAAGCAGGGTCTAGGACAAGTTCTGAGCTGTGGTCAGAGAAACAGGAAGCAAGCCGGGCTTCCTGAGGATGGATGTGTAAGGCCAAGGTCCCACTGTAGGTCCCTGAACCCCGGGTGTGTGACCTGGGCAAGTTCCCTCCTCTCAGAGCCTGTCTCCTCATCTGGGAAGTGGGCAGTGAGGTCTGAGGCACTAGTAGAGTCCGTGCCTCGGAGCACAGGGATTATTGGTTTCTCGGATTGGCTCTGGGGAGGGTGAGATTGGATCCCGGGGACTCAGACCTGTCTCTGACTGCAGGACATCAATGATAACCTGCCCATCTTCAATCAGTCCAGCTACAACTTTACGGTGAAGGAGGAGGATCCAGGTACGTGCTCCCTGGGCCAGGAGAGACACTGCGGCTGGGACCCAGTGTGGCTTTGTCAGGGTGGACCTCGAGTTCCAAGAGAGGCAAGGGCAGAGGAGGCTTCCGATGGCGGGGTCAGGAGTCCTTCTGAGCTCTGCCCCTTGTCCACAGGAGTGCTAGTGGGCGTGGTGAAGGCCTGGGACGCGGACCAGACGGAAGCCAACAACCGCATCAGCTTCAGCCTGTCAGGGAGTGGTGCCAACTACTTCATGATCCGAGGCTTGGTGCTGGGGGCTGGGTGGGCTGAGGGCTACCTCCGGCTGCCCCCGGACGTGAGCCTGGACTACGAGACACAGCCCGTCTTCAACTTGACAGTGAGTGCTGAGAACCCAGACCCCCAGGGGGGTGAGACCATAGTAGACGTCCGCGTGAATGTGAAAGATGTGAACGACAATCCCCCCACCCTGGATGTAGCCTCACTCCGGGGCATCCGTGTGGCTGAGAATGGCTCACAGCACGGCCAGGTGGCTGTGGTGGTTGCCTCGGATGTGGACACCAGTGCCCAGCTGGAGATACATCTTGTGAACATTCTCTGCACCAAGGCCGGGGTCGATGTGGGCAGCCTATGCTGGGGCTGGTTCTCAGTGGCGGCCAACGGCTCTGTGTACATCAACCAGAGCAAAGCCATTGACTACGAGGCCTGTGACCTGGTCACGCTGGTTGTGCGGGCCTGTGACCTAGCCACGGACCCCGGCTTCCAGGCCTACAGCAACAATGGTAAGGCAGCCTGTCCTTGCAGGGCTTGGCAGGCCATAGCTTAGGGGCCGTGGGAAGGAGCCCTGGGCTGGAACTCACAAGGTCTGGGCTCAGATCTTGGCTCCAGCCCTTTCCAGCTGCAAATACTGGGAAAGTCCCAAACCCTCTCCAAGCTTCAGTTTCCCCATCTGTCCAGTGGAGTTGGGCAGTGGGGTGGGCTGTGAAGATTCAATGAGAATATGGATGTATGGCATTTATTGCAGTGCCTGGCATGCAGTAGCATCAAATTAATGCCATTATTTTACAAGATGCTGTGAAAGAAAGATAACACTGCAGAGCCAGATGTGTGCTTGTATCCCACTTCTGACACCAAATAGCAATAATAATCACATTAACAACTAGCATATATTGAGTCCTTATGACAGCCAAGAACTACACCAGGCACCTTGTAAGAATTTTTCCACTTCCACACAACCCATGGGGTAGGTGGTCCCTATCCAATTTTATAGATGAGGAAACTGAGGCAGAAAGTGGGTATTTAAACAACCAGCTTATATAGTTAGAATGTGCCAGTATAATGTCATAGGTGAGATCTACCTAGGCTGGGCCCAATCCTGGCCCACCACTATTGCTGTGTGACTTTGACAAGCTGCTTATCTGCTCTGAGGTCTGGGATGATACTCCCACCCACACAGGCCAGAGAAGACCGATCAGGCATTCTGGGTCAGGAGCAGGGAAGGGGACTGAGCATGGGGGAACACATGGGAGAGAGGCTGCAGGGCATGGGGTTGAGGCTGCGGGGCACAGGGTTGAGGCTGCAGGGCACGGGGTTGAGGCTGCGGGGCACGGGGTTGAGGCTGCGGGGCACGGGGTTGAGGCTGCGGGGCATGGGGTTGAGGCTGTCGGGCACAGAGTTGAGGCCCAGGCTCTTTGGGTCAAGCTTTTGCCCAGAGCCAAAGCCAGCTGACCTTGTCTCCTAGGAAGCCTCCTCATTACCATTGAGGACGTGAATGACAATGCACCCTATTTTCTGCCTGAGAATAAGACTTTTGGTAAGCAGCAACCCCATTCACACACCATACCCCTGCTCCATGAGGCTGCCTTTGAGCAACCCCGACAGACCCTCCTTGGACCCCAGGGGGAGCCTTTAGAAAGGGGGGAAGGCCTCTAATCCTGCATCTTCCTAGGGCTGCAATAGGAGAGGACATTGGAGTTTTTTTTTTCTTTTTTCTTTCCTTTTTTTTTTGAGATGGAGTCTTGCTCTGTCGCCCAGGCTGGAGTGCAATGGTACGATCTCAGCTCACTGCAACCTCCACCTCCCAGGTTCAAGCAATTCTCATGCCTTAGCTTCCCGAGTAGCTGGGACTACAGGCATGCACCACCACACCTGGCTAATTTTTGTATTTTTAGTAGAGACAGGGTTTCATCGTGTTGGCCAGACTGGTCTTGAACTCCTGGCCTCAAGTGATCTGCTTGCCTTGGCCTCCCAAGTGCTGGGATTATAGGCATGAGCCACCATGCCCAGCCAACACTGGAGTTTTCATTCCAGCTCTGTCCGACCTAATGTCTGGCCCTGGGCCAAGACTTCCCTCTCTGGGCCTCCATTTCCCCATGGTCCTGTGGGCCTGTGACCTCACCTGTGACAATGGGAGGTGGATGACTTGCTAACTACTGGCCCAGTGGTGGCTGTAATGAGGGTCTCTTTTGGTAGAGAGGTTGAGGGCAGGTTTAGGGGGTTGAGCCCTGAGCTGCGCTCGTGACCAGCCTTGGTCCAGGTGGGCAGTGTCCCGACCCTGCTGACCCTGTTCCCGTTCACACCTGCAGTGATCATCCCTGAACTCGTGCTGCCCAACCGGGAGGTGGCTTCTGTCCGGGTAAGTTCTTGGCTCCAGCCTTTGTTGGTCACATGAGCCCCAGGGGACACAGGGCTGAGGCCTTCAGGCCTTCCATGGTAGAAAGAAAATATATGGGCTCCAACACATGAAAAAGAAAACCCCAGAAGGGAAACCAACACCTGTCTAATCAATGTAATCAAACTTCACTGTGATAAATGTAGCATTCATAAAAATGTCATGACCGTAAATACCACTTGCAGTCTAGATATTTCTTACTATACCAGAATTCTTGAGTAATACAGAGAACTCATAGCTAATTGTAAATTAAGCCAGTGCCTTGTCATTAAATAATTCTCAGAGCCAGCTGGGCATGGTGGCTCAAGCCTGTAATCCCAGCACTTTGGGAGGCCAAGGCAGGTGGATCACCTGAGGTCGGGAGTTTGTGACCAGCCTGACCAACATGCAGAAACCCCGTCTCTACTAAAAAATACAAAATTAGCTGGGTGTGGTGGTGCATGCCTGTAATCCCAGCTACTTGGGAGGCTGAGGCAGGAGAGTCACTTGAACTCAAGAGGCGGAGGTTGCGGTGAGTCGAGATCGCGCCATTGCACTCCAGCCTGGGCGACAAGAGTGAAACTCTGCCTCAAAAATAAATAAATAAATAAATAAATTATTGGAGCCAAGTCATAAAAAGGCTTTCAGCTGTTTATGGTGTTGGATGTGGCAAGTTTATTAGGGGTGGTGGCCATGCCGTGTGGGGATGAGGCCTCCCACACCACCGAGGGCTGGGCCTGGCTGGGCTTCTTACTGACCTGGAGAGCTGCCTACCCTCTCTGGGACTCCGTTTCCCTGTTCAACAAGAAGCTAGCAGTTCCCAGAAGGTGGCATGTGGGTGCCATTCCCTATGCTGTGGAAAGGACATGGGTACAAGAGATGGACAGGGCTGGCCTTCCCCACTTAGAGCCAAGTGTAAGGACAGGGTCTCTCGGAGCCTCAGCTTCCTCTTGTAAAATGGGGATAGTAATTCTCCCTCTCTAGGTTGACGTTCATGCTAGAGACAGTGACTGTGTGACTTTCAAGTCTTCAGACAGCTTCCCAATCTTCTGCCAATTTGGTTATAATGTCATGAGTTTAGCCACGGCAATTTTCTTTAAATAGACTCCTTTTTAAGACCTAAGCACTGGTGTTGGCCTATCCTTAACAGTAACGTTGGTGAACTCGAAGCTCTGTGTGCTGGTTAAATTTTTCTCTAAAAGGCACTAGAATGAATAAAAATGCTTGTGTCCCCTCCCCAACCAGCTTCATGGTCCACTAGGGGAATTGGTACTCCCCGCACGGAAATGAGGGATCCCAGGGGAGGTGCTTAGGAAATCTGAGCATCGCTCTGTGTGTGCACGCCAGTGTGTGTGTCTAAGTGTGAATGTGTGTGCGTGAGGGTGTGTATAAGGGTGAGTGAGTGTATGTGAATGTGTGTGACTGTGGGTATGTATGTGATTGTGGGTGTGTATGTGTGTGACTGTGCAAGTGTGTGAATGTGTGTGGATTGAGTGTATTTGTGTGTGAGTGTGTGAATTGAGTGTGTGGTGAGTGCATGAGGGTGTGAGCGTATGTGTGTGTCAGGATGTGCGTGAGTGTGAGAGGGTGTGTGAGTGTGAGAGTGAGAGGATAAGTGTGTGTGATGGTGTGTATGAGTGTGTGTGCATATGTGTGTAAGTGTGAGTGTGTTAGGGTGAGACTGTGTGAGTGAGTGGGACTGTGTGTGTGTGTGTGAGTGTGTGTGTGAGAGGGTGAGAGTGTGTGTGAGAGAGAGACTGTGTGTGTGAGTGTGTGTGTGTGAGAGAGAGAGTATGGCAGTGGAGGGGTGTAGGGGGAGCAGGGCAGGATTTCCACATGTGAGGGACTTAGGGCAGTGATCTGTTTAGAGTTGGGGAACAGGGGCAGGTTCTTGTCCAAATCTGGATTTGCAGAGCAGGCACACTGTGTTTTGAAACCATTTGCTTATTCGGGGCAGCGTGGGGATGGCGGATAGAGACGTTGAGGGCCAGCCTCCCAGGCCACCCTTGCCTCTGATCCCTGCTGGGGTGGAGGGATGCCTGGCCTGGCCGGGCCCCCAGATATTGTCCACTCTTGCTCCCAGGCCAGAGACGATGATTCAGGGAACAATGGCGTCATCCTGTTCTCCATCCTCCGAGTAGACTTCATCTCTAAGGACGGGGCCACCATCCCTTTCCAGGGTGTCTTCTCGATCTTCACCTCCTCCGAGGCCGACGTGTTCGCTGGGAGCATTCAGTAACTGCGGGCGGCCCCGGGAGGGAGGTTGCGGGGAGGGGCCCGATAGGAGCTTTCAGGCAGCAAGTCCCCCATCCTGGAGGTTACAAGGGTCCTGAGGATTCAGCTTGGGTTCCAAGACTGACCTGCACCTCCTGCCTTCCGCAGGCCGGTGACCAGCCTTGACTCCACTCTCCAAGGCACCTACCAAGTGACAGTCCAGGCCAGGGACAGACCTTCCTTGGGTCCTTTCCTGGAAGCCACCACCACCCTGAATGTGAGTGCTGGTCCCACCTCCAGCCCCCAACGCCCTCTGCCAGCCCCCAGGGTCCCTGGTGCCTCATCTCCTGCACACCCCCTTCCCAGCTCTTCACCGTGGACCAGAGTTACCGCTCGCGGCTGCAGTTCTCCACACCAAAGGAGGAGGTGGGCGCCAACAGACAGGCGATTAATGCGTAGGTCTGGGGAGCCCCGGAGGGAGGGGTAGGAAGAACAGGGTGTAGGAGCCTGGTCCCCGACAAAACGTGGATGGGATGTCTCTCAATCCTGTTCCTGACCCACATTTGACCTTGTCCCTGTCTTCAACCCTGTACTTTAACCTGCACGACGTTCTTGCATGTCCCCAGAAGCCCATACCCAGCCAAGGGCAGAGGGAAGCCTTGGAACAAGGCTGCCATGTACAGTTGTGAAGGCTGTGCGTTGCACAAGGGCACTCTCCTTGCTAAGCTATTCACCCAGCCCCAGAGGAAGGGATTTCCTTTTGTAATTTTCACAGAGATGCTACCTACTCAGCCAACAGAGCTGTCCAGAGGAGGTGCCCTTTCTCACTCACACAATTCTTAATCCCACTGGCACAGCCCTGGCCACAGGCCCAGGCTAAGACCCCAGGCCTCTGTGACATCTGCCTTCTTTGCAGGGCTCTTACCCAGGCAACCAGGACTACAGTATACATTGTAGACATTCAGGACATAGATTCTGCAGCTCGGTGAGTGCCCAGAGGCCTGGGGGTGGGAGTGAGGGGGAGAAGCAGTAGCAGGAGGGGCCTGCTGGGTGATCCAGGCTCCTGACTCTTCAACTCTGTCCTGCTCCAGGGCCCGACCTCACTCCTACCTCGATGCCTACTTTGTCTTCCCCAATGGGTCAGCCCTGACCCTTGATGAGCTGAGCGTGTGAGTGGGGCTGCCCTTGGGGCAGGTGTGAGGGTGAGCAGGAAGCCTGGGGTGTGCCAAGGTCCCTCGGGCCTAAGTGGAGTTCTGTGGCCAGGATGATCCGGAATGATCAGGACTCGCTGACGCAGCTGCTGCAGCTGGGGCTGGTGGTGCTGGTGAGTGCGGGCAGGGCGGGGCAGCAGGTGGGGCTGCTGAAGACGAGTGTGCTTCCCTCACACTCATCTTTCTCCAGGGCTCCCAGGAGAGCCAGGAGTCAGACCTGTCGAAACAGCTCATCAGCGTCATCATAGGATTGGGAGTGGCTTTGCTGCTGGTCCTTGTGATCATGACCATGGCCTTCGTGTGTGTGCGGAAGAGGTGCGGCTCCCATTGCCCCCGTGTCTCCAACCTTCACCCTCTCCCACCACCCAAGACATCGGGGGGTGGGGGTAGAAGGAGCTGGGGCTTAGGCACAGGTATACATGCATTCACTCCCCAGTGACCCAGTGCGAGATCTTGGGTGAGTCACCTCCCCTCCATGAGCCTCAGTTTCCTTATCTGCGAAAGGGCATGACACTTGATTCCTCAGGGCACTCAAGGAAGTAACATGCATCTCACACCCAGCGAGACGTCTGGCACACACTATGCATTTAATAGATGCTGCTGCTTTTTCCAACATGTATAGAGTCAGCAGCCGTATCTGGGCTTGACTTCAAGCCTTGTCACTGGCTATTTGACCTTCGGCAAATCACTTGCCTTCTCTGGCTCTTACTTCTACCCTCTGTAAAATAGAGCTAACACTCACCTCCCAGGATCTTGTGAAGCCACATGCTCAGGGCCTCCACTGGGGACACAACAGGTGTGCAGCAACAGTGTGACCCCTCTTCCGGTTCCCCACAGCTACAACCGGAAGCTTCGAGCTATGAAGGCTGCCAAGGAGGCCAGGAAGACAGCAGCAGGGGTGATGCCCTCAGCCCCTGCCATCCCAGGGACTAACATGTACAACACTGAGCGGTGAGCAGGGGTCAAAGGGTAGGTAAGAGGCCTGGTGTGGTGGCTGAGGGCCAGGCAACTTGACCAGGCTTTCTCTCCAGAGCCAACCCCATGCTGAACCTCCCCAACAAAGACCTGGGTTTGGAGTACCTCTCTCCCTCCAATGACCTGGACTCTGTCAGGTGAGAAGTGCCCCTCACAGCCAGGCTAGGTGGTGGTGGTGGTACAGGTAGTGACGGTGATGGTGGTGATGGTGTTGGTGGTGATGATGGTGATGACAATGGTGATGGTGTGGTCATGGTAGTAGTGGTAGTTATGGTGGTGGTGGTGGTGATGGTGGTGAGGTGATGGTGATGGTAGCAATGGTGACGGTGGTGATGATGACAACAATGATGGTGGTGATGATGGTGTTGGTGTTGAGGTGATGGTGATGGTTGTGATGGTGATGGTGGTGATGGTGGTGATGACAATGATGGTGGTGGTAGTGGTGGTGGTGTTGGTGTTGAGGTGATGGTGGTGATGGTGGTGGTGGGTGATGGTGATGGCAATGGTGATGGTGGTGGTCATGGTGGTCATGGTAGTGGTGGCAGTTATCGTGGTGGCGGCGGTGGTGGTGGTGATGGTGATGGTAGCAACGGTGACGGTGGTGATGATGACAATGATGATGGTGGTGATGATGGTGTTGGTGTTGAGGTGATGGTGATGGTTGTGATGGTGATGGTGGTGATGATGGTGATGATGACAATGATGGCGGTGGTGGTGGTGTTGAGGTGATGGTGGTGATGGTAGTGGTGGTGGATGATGGTGATGGCAATGGTGATGGTGGTGGTCATGGTAGTGGTGGCAGTTATCGTGGTGGTGGTGGTGATGATGGTGGTGATGGTGATGGTAGTGATGGTGATGGTGGTGATGATGGTGATGATGACAATGATGATGGTGGTGGTGGTGTTGGTGTTGAGGTGATGATGATGGTGGTGATGGTGATGGTGGTGATGATGATGGTGGTGGTGTTGGTGTTGAGGTGATGGTGATGGTGGTGATGGTGATGATGGATGATGATGGTGGTGGTGGTGGTGTTGGTGTTGAGGTGATGGTGATGGTGGTGATGGTGATGATGGATGATGATGGTGGTGGTGGTGGTGGTGTTGAGGTGATGGTGATGGTGGTGATGGTGATGGTGGTGGTGATAGTGATGATGATGATAGTGGTGGTGGTGGTGGTGTTGGTGTTGAGGTGATGGTGATGGTGCTGATGGTAGTGATGATGGTAGTTGTGATGATGGTGGTGGTGGTGATGGTGATGATGGTGGTAGTCGTGGTGATGGTGATGGCAATGGTGATGGTGGTGGTCATGGTGGTCATGGTAGTGGTGGCAGTTATCGTGGTGGTGGTGGTAGTGATGGTGGTGGTGGTGATGGTGATGGTAGCAATGGTGATGGTGGTGATGACAATGATGATGGTGGTGATGATGGTGTTGGTGTTGAGGTGATGGTGATGGTGGTGGTGATGGTGATGGTGATGATGGTGATGATGACAATGATGGCGGTGGTGGTGTTGAGGTGATGGTGATGGTAGTGGTGGTGGGTGATGGTGATGGCAATGGTGATGGTGGTGGTCATGGTGGTCATGGTAGTGGTGGCAGTTATCGTGGTGGTGGTGGTGATGGTGGTGGTGGTGATGATGGTAGTGATGGTGATGGTGGTGGTCATGGTGGTCATGGTAGTGGTGGCAGTTATCGTAGTGGTGGTGGTGATGGTGGTGGTGATGGTGATGGTAGTGATGGTGATGGTGGTGATGATGGTGATGATGACAATGATGATGGTGGTGGTGGTGGTGTTGAGGTGATGATGATGGTGGTGATGGTGATGGTGGTGATGATGGTGATGATGGTGTTGGTGTTGAGGTGATGGTGATGGTGGTGATGGTGATGGTGGTGATGGTGATGGTAGTGATGGTGATGGTGGTGGTGATAGTTATGATGGTGGTGGTGATGGTGATGGTGGTGATGGTGATGATGCATGATGATGGTGGTGGTGATGGTGATGGTAGTGATGGTGATGGTGGTGGTGATGGTTATGATGATGGTGGTGGTGGTGGTGTTGGTGTTGAGGTGATGGTGATGGTGGTGATGGTGATGGTGGTGGTGATGGTGATGATGATGATAGTGGTGGTGGTGGTGGTGGTGGTGTTGAGGTGATGGTGATGGTGCTGATGGTGATGGTGCTGATGGTAATGATGATGGTAGTTGTGATGATGGTGGTGGTGGTGATGGTGATGATGGTGGTAGTCGTGGTGATGGTGATGGTGGTGATGGAGGTGGTGGTTCTTGGGCACAGTAAGGGAGGACTGGGCCTGCCAACACCTGAGCTCCATCACCTCTCTTACAGCATCAACTCCCTGGACGACAACTCTGTGGATGTGGACAAGAACAGTCAGGAAATCAAGGCAAGATGGGGGATGAATTGGTGCCTGGAGATTCCAACTTGGGTTCTTCTGTGGAGGGTTCAGGGCAGAGCTCAAGGGACCTGCTACTGACATGGGCAGTTCTGCTTCTCTGCACCAGGCCCCAGAAAGCCCTGTGGCTTTGGAATGGGGGTCCAATTCCTGCTCCTCCACTGGTTCACTGTGTGACCCTGAGAGACTTCTTGCCTCTGCTTCTCAGTTTTTTCACCTGTAAATGGGGATGGGAACATCAACCATGCAGGGCCATTGTGAGGATTAAGTAAGGGCAGGCATAAGAACCACTCGGCACAAACAAGTGCTCACCCATCTGCTTCCAGCCCTTTATGGCCGTTATAGGAAAGTCAGCTGGGGGTGGGAAAGGAGATCCAGAGGTGAACGAGCATAGTCTAGCAAAGGAGAGAAGATGGGTTCAAATAAACAACAGTACCGCCATCTGTTAAACAGGTGAGTTGGTTGGATGAGATCAAGTGTTCATAGACTGGCCTGCTGCATAAAAGCACCTGAGGAACTCTTGAAAAATACTGATGCCCAGGTCACACCCAGGTCCATGGGTGCAACATTCTAGCATTTTAAAGACCAAGAGTTCTGATTCTGATGGCCCACGTGGAGCCTGGGCATGGACCTGTTGTAAAGGCCGTTCAGGGGGTGCTAAGGTGCAGGCACGGTGGACACCGCTGGAGCGGGTCAGCAGGCTGAGTGTGGGGTGGGTCCTGGACATGGAGGGGTGGCTCTCTGGAAACAGAAGGAACTGCCCTCTCTCCTTCCCACTTTGAAAGCCACCTCTGGAGGAGACGCTTAAGGCCCATTGGAGCTGTGATAGGCTGAGGCTGTGTGTGGTGCTGCGGGGGATCCACCCACATTTTCCCCCAGTCTGGGTTCTGGGCTTGGCTGGGTCCCTGGCCACTAGGGGCTCCCAACCTCACTTCATGGTTCAGAATTTGTTTTCCCTGAGGACTCCTTACATGGAAAGATTTGGCCAACTGAAGCCTCTCTTGGTCTTTAAAATGGTAGAATGTCGCACAGGGGCCCAGGTATAACACGGTGCAGGGAATCTGGCACAGAGGCCTCCGGACAGGCCCCAGGTATGGTTGTGTGGGTGGTAATGCAGGCAGCCAGGCAGCGCTGGAGGCCTCTGGGTAGATGCTAGGAGATGGTTAGTGGCCAAAACTCTCATGAACATGTCTGGGGAACTGAGGCGAAGGAACAGTCTTGTCTGCTGGAGTGCATGGCCTGTGGCAGAGGCTGATGCTGCTCCTAACCCAAGGGAGTGGAGTTAAGGACCCCCTGAGGTGTGGCTGGATCTGTGGACCGGGAAGGGGCAGGGAAGTAGGAGAAGGGTCTGGAGAGGGTGTGGGGACAAGTCACGGAAAGTCTTCAAAGCCAGAAAATTGCTCAGATTATGTCCTGGGAGGGCAGGGGGTTGCTATATTTCTGAGAAGCTGCCCAAGGCTCCACCCCGTCTCCTGCAGCAGTGAGTCTTGTAGGTCTCTGAGCAGGTCCACGAGGCACGGGGCCTTCTTGGGAGCTGTCTGCCCCCTGCTCTCCCATGGCTGGGGTGGCGCGGGTGGATCCTTTTCCCAGGAATCTCTTGGTGCCCTGACTTGTCTAAGCTCCACACGTCTGTGTGGTAGGTGTGAGTGGCTGGAGAGATTATCACTCTAACCTCCCCAAGTAACCAGCAAGGAAATTCACATCCAGAGAGGGGTGCTGACTTGCTCAAAGTGGGACAGCGTGCAGGGCAGGGGCAGACCAGAACCCAGGTCTTTGGTCTCTGGCACCAGGTCATGTTATCGTGGGTGGCACTGAGCCTGCAGCTCTCCACTCGGGGTCTGTCTTGAGGGCTCTGAGGAACACAGGCAGAATGTTTAGCCCCTCTGGGGCCCCTCGGATGTTCCACTGTTTACTAGGGACCAGAACAGCCCCAGTCTGGAAAAAGCCCTTGGAGTGCCCTGGGGAGGGCGGTGGTGGCTGGGGCTCTGGCCCTGTGGGTGTCTCTGTAGCAGAGCAGCTGAGCTTGGGGGCCTGGCTGTTCCACAGGAGGGTGTGTGTGTGTGCACGCACACAGCATGTCGCATGGCGAGGTGGAAGAGGAAAGGCGGGAGAGATGAGTGAGTGTGTGCCATGATAAACTGCAGGTGGGACCAGCCTGTGGGCAGCGTCCCTCTGAGGGCAGCAAAAGGAGACGTCAAATTCAACCAGGGCAGTATCACATCATGGACACGCTTTTGAACCAGCAAGACCAGTGGTCTGCCCCCTCTTCAGTAGACCTCTCTAAGCCTCAGTTTCCACATCTGTGAAGAGAGGACATGTTCCCTCCCTCAGAGGGTTTCAGTGGGTAGTTGAGGTAATGGATGGACCTCAACCCACACGGTGCCTGCCGTGGGGTACAGGGGGCAGGAACTGCGCTGGGCTGGCTCCTCGGCACAGGACACAGGGCCTGGCATTATTTGGAACTGGGCTGAACAGCAGAGTGCCGCAGTGTTGGTGGGCAGGGCAAAGGCAAGAGTGGATCCCCCAGGCCACACCCTCCCCCTCCCCTAATCTGCATCACCATTAGCCAGGGCCACCTCTGGGACACAGCCTGGACCAGAGGCCCCAGGAGGGGCAGGGTGGGACCCCTGCCAAGGAACCACTGGTCCTGAGCTTGAAGCCCATCCACTCCCCTAGGGCCTGGGGCACTCGCCCCACCTTGCCTTGCCCTTCACACCTCCTCTCCCTCTCCCTGCAGGAGCACGGGCCACCGCACACACCACCAGAGCCAGATCCAGAGCCCCTGAGCGTGGTCCTGTTAGGACGGCAGGCAGGCGCAAGTGGACAGCTGGAGGGGCCATCCTACGCCAACGCTGGCCTGGACACCACGGACCTGTGACAGGGGCCCCCACTCTTCTGGACCCCTTGAAGGGGCCCCACCACACCCTAACTGCAACTGTCTCCCTGGAGATGAAAATATATGACACTGCCCTGCCTCCTGCTTTTGGCCAATCACGGCAGACAGGGGTTGGGGAAATATTTTATTACCAATGTATACTGTGACAGTTTGTAGCCAAAAACTGCGGCTGGAGGGGTGGGGACGGGACACTGAGTGGTCACAAGGGACTTGTGGGGCTCACAGCACAGGGGGGACAAGGGGCTGGAGAGGGTGGCCTTTAAAAGACAACTGTGGTTATAGAATGAGCTCTCTGTCCTGTCCCCAATACCCAAGAACACCGGTCACCCAGGATGCCAGGGCCCAAGAGCTTCTGTGAGCCCAGCTGTGACCTCCAGACCTTCCTGAGACCCTCTGGCCTTTCTGTGACTCTCTCTCAGCTGAGCCCCCAGGGTACTTCCTGTAGCTGTCTTTGGCCTCTCTGGGAATCTCAAACCTGTGACTCAGTGGGAGAGGGGATGGGGCTGGAACCAGGCGGGTGGGAGATAGGAACTGGGGAAGGACCACCAACAGCATGCAAGAGACGCCCTGGCCACGGGGCCAGCCACTGCGTGGAGACGCTCACACTCGTTCTACCTCACGTGCTGCCCGAGGCCTCACATTCAGAGACGTGCCCACTCGCGGGTCTCACACACCGATCCTCACCCACTTGAAGCTTCTGCCACTCAGACTTGTATGCAGTCTCTCCCTGTTCTGGGGATCTGGCCCCACCGGAGACCACAACGCACCAGTCTAGACATCTCAGGAGCCTGCCCCAGCTCTCAGGGGGTGGGAGGTGAGGGTGCTGAGCAGGTCCCCGTGGTCGCCCAGTGTGACCGGGAGTAGAGCTGAGGGCTGTGAGGGGACAGTGGGGCGTCAGGGCTGGCCGGGTTCGTGGCCTCGTGGCCACGAGGGAGCTTGGTAGAAGGGGTTCTTCTGTATTTGTGATGGGAGGGGCTGGAAAGACGGGGACGCAACAGCCCTAGAGGCTGCACAACCCCTCGGAGGCCTGTGGCACGCAGAGGGGACCCCTTCTAGGGGCCTGTGATCAAGAAGGGAGCCTGAGAAGGTCGGAAACTCGGGCGTACAAAATGGGGGCAGATCACTCGGCCGTGGGTCCCGCCCGCGAGCAGCACCGCGGCCGGCGCACACTCTGCAGCAGCGCGCGGAACAGGCCGGGCGGACGCTTGGCGGCGCCATCTGGGGGCGCGGTGCGCACCGAGCCCGAACGGCCGGGGCCGGCACGGGCGGCGGGCGGCGGCGCGGGCGCCCCTTGGCGGCCGTGCTCCTCGATCTGTCGCTCCAGATGCTTCTGGATGGCCATGCCCAGCACCTCCACCTCCATGGCGGCGCCGTATACCTCCCACGTCATGCCCTTCTCGTCCCAGCTCACGTCTCGCACGGGCTCAGCCGGCTCCGGGGGCGCTACAGCGGCCGCCAGCGCTGAGCCGGGCCGCACCCGCACTTCGGGGAAGGCGGGCGGCGCGGCGGCTTGAGGTGTCATGGGCCCAGTGGCCACGGAGCGCGTCTCGGCGGCGCCCAGCGACACCTGCAGGCCCGCATCTCGGCGCGAGGGCGGGCTGGGCGCGCGCGGCGCCGCCTGGAAGCTGAAGGCCGAGCCCCCAGCGCCGTCCTGCGGAGACATGGGGCTCACGGCCACTGAGACGCAGGCCTGCGCGCCCGCTTGAGTGCCCGCGTCCTCGCGCGGCGGCGGCGGGGCGCTCGCCTCCCACGACGGCGCCTTGGTGAAGTTGTCGCGAGTCCGCGGCCCCGGCGGGGGCGCTGCGGCCTCTGGGCAGGGGCTTCTCTCGGCCCCAGCGGCTTCCAGGTCTTTCTGGCCGAGACTGGAGGCCTCGGTGCTGGACACGGGCTCGGGCTTCGGCTCCACGCGGCCTTCACTGCCCCTGGCACCCTCGGGAGACCGGGCTGAGCCGAGGGCTTTGCGGTCTAGCTGCCTGGAGGAGGAGGACGGCTTGGTCTTCTCCAGACTCAGGGGGGCCACCTTCCCCAAGGATGGGGACTCCGTTTTTCTGGAAGGTGCAGAGTCGGCCTTCCCCAGGGACACAGGCTCTCCCTTCCCTGAGGCAAGGGGCTCTGCTTTTCTGCAGGATCCAGGATCCACCTTCTCTGAGGCCTGTGGTGTCTCCTTTTTCAAACACACAGCCCCTGCTTCTCCTGGTGCTGCAGCGCCCTCTTGCCCAGGGAGCTTTGTTTCTGCTTTGCCACCAGACTGCAGCTGTGCTTTCCCCGAGGCCCTGGGATCCGCCTTTGTGGTGGTAACAGGATTCCCCTTCTCTAGAGGCAGAGAACCCACTTTTCCCTCTGGGATAGCTTCTGCTTTTCCCAGGGACACGGGATCCTTCCCCGAGGGCACAGGGACTGTTTTTCCTGGAGTTGAGACCACTTTACCTGTAAACACAGAGTCCCCTTGTCCAGAGGGGACAGCGTCTGCCTTTCCCCTGCTCACAGGATCCTCCTTGCCCACTGCGAGGGGCTCGGCCTTCCCTGAGGCTGTGGGAGCCGCCTTTCCAGAGGCCACCAGACCTGCCTTCTCCGAGGACAGGGGATCTCCTTTTCCCCCAGTCGCTGGCTCAGCCTTTACTGCAGATGGGGGACCTGCTGTCCCCAAGGACCTGGGATCGCCTGGACCTGAAGACACAGGGTTTGTCTTTCCTGAAGACTCAGGATTCACTTTTTCAGATGATGTCTTTCTACTTCCAGCAGATATGGGGTCCTCCCTTCTGGAGGACACCGGGTCCTCTTTTCCTGGGGATACAGTTCCTGCCTTTCCCACAGACACACGCTCTGCCTGTCCAGGAGACAAGAGCTCTGGCTTTCCTGAGCACATGGGGTCCGTCTTTCCCAGAGAAACTGGATCCACCTTGCCTGAAGACATGGGATCCACATTTTTCAAAGACGTGAGATCTGTCTTTGCTGAAGCCGTGGTATCCATGTGGCCAGACACAGGACGCCCCTCTCCTGAGGAGGCAGGGTCCATCTTTCCCAGGAACTGGGAGTCCTCTTTTGTGGCAGGCACAGTTTCTACATTTCCCACAGATGCGGGATCTGCCATCCCCAAGCATGTGGGATCCAGCCTTCCCAAGGACCCAGGAGCCCCGGTCCCAGAGGATACAGGCCCATTCTTGCCTGATGAGCCTGGAATCAGCTTGCCCAGGAGCCCCGGCTCTGTCTTTCCTGTGGACACAGAATCCATGCTTTCCAAGGGCACGGGATCTGCCTTTCCCAAGGGCCCAGGATCTCTCTTTCCCGACAATACAAGATCTACCTTTTCTGCAGATGTAGGAGCGACCTTTTCTGAGGACACAGGATGCTCTTTTCCTGAATACCTGGGCTCCTCCTTTCTTGGGAATACAGGGTCCACTTTGTCTGAGGACACAGGATCCACCTTTCTCAAAGACCCAGGATCCTCCTTCCTCGGTGACACTGTATACGTCTTGCTGGAGCACAAAGGATCTACTTTTCCCAGGGATCCAAGATCTTCCTTTCTTAGAGTCATGGGATCCATCCTTCCAGGAGCCACAGGATCCCCCTTTCCCAAGATTTCAGGCTCTGCCTTTCCTGTAAACATGGGATCTGCCTTCTGCGAGGACCCAGGATCCTCCTTTCCTATGGAAGTGGAATCGGCCTGCTTTGAGGACTTGAAATCCATCTTCTCTAAGAACATGGGATTTCTGTCATCTGAGGATTTGGGCTCAGTTTTCACGGAGGACACAGGCTCTGGCTTCCCAGACGTGGTGGTTTCTGGTGTCCCTGAGATGGAGGCTCCATGTACCTCCAATGTCTCCTTGGAGGGTGCCTCCTGGGGAGAGAAGCAGGTTGGGGAGGGGCAGGCCAGGCTCCCTCTGGGGCCGTCAGAGCAGGAGGCCCCTTCCCCAGCCCCACTGGGGCTTCTGTGTCTAGACTCCATGCCTGGGCTTTGGTCAGGGGTGTGCCTGGGGGGTGCAGAGCTTGCCTTTTGCTGGGAGGGGCAGTAATCCCTCATAGCCGAGCTGCCAGCCCCCAGGCTCCCATCCTGTGGGCAGAAGAAGGCTGTGGGTCGGGGTCCTGGGGGGCTGGAATCCTTTTGAAGCAGCTGGAGCCAGGCCGGGTCTTCAGCAGTGTCCATCTGCCCTCATGACCACGCCTGCACCCAAGGCTGCTGTCTGGTTCTGAAACAGAGAGAGAGCTGACTCAGACTTCCCAAAGCTCAGTGGGGGAGGAGCCTCTGCCTTCTCCCCCTCCTCACTGAGTGCTGTGTCCCATCTGGTCCCCACCTGTCCAGAGGACCTGGACTAAAAACACAAACCCAAGCATGTCACTCCCCTGCTTCACTGCTCCCAGTGGCCCTCTGTATAAAGACGTCTTACAAGGCATTCAACGCCCTTCACAACTTGGCCACAGCCTAACTTTCTTTTTCTTTTTCTTTTTTGAGACAGAGTTTCGCTCTTGTTGCCCAGGCTGGAGTGCAATGGCGCGATCTCAGCTCACCGCAACCGCAACCTCCACCTCCTGGGTTCAAGCGATTCTCCTGCCTCAGCATCCCAAGTAGCTGGGACTACAGGCATGCGCCACCACGCCCAGCTAATTTTGTATTTTGTTGGTCAGGCTGGTTTCGAACTCCCGACCTCAGGTGATCCGCCCACCTCAGCCTCCCAAAGGCTGAGATTACAGGCGTGAGCCACTGCGCCCCACCCACAGCCTAACTTTTCAACTTTGCCTACTATCGCCCCTCTCTGTTCAACCCCACCCCATGCAACACACTATCCAGAAGTTATGCTTTTGTCCTCTAGGCCAGGGGCTGCAAGCTCTGATGTCCGGGGGTCAAGTAGGTAATTTCAGTGAGGGAAGTGGGTTAGGTATAAGACAAAAGGGAGTGGTGGGGACTATGGCAAATTAGAGAGCACATGCTCTGTCTAAAGGGATGGCCGGGCGTGGCGGCTCACGCCTGTAATCCCAGCACTTTGGGAGGCTGAGGCTGACAGATCACTAGAGGTCAGGAGTTCAAGACCCCCCTGGCCAACATGGTGTAACCCCCTCTCTACTAAATATACAAAAAAATTAGCCAGGTGTGGTGGTGCACGCCTATAATCCCAGCTACTCAGGAGGCCGAGGCAGGAGAATTGCTTGAACCTGAGAGGCAGAGGTTGCAGTGAGCCAAGATCGTGCCATTGCACTCCAGCCTGGGCAACAGAGCAAGACTCCATCTCAAAAATAAACAAATAAAACCAAAAATTAATAAAAATAATAAAGGGAGAACCACTACTCCCATCAGCCAAGTGCTATCCTGGAGAAATGCAACCTGGTGGTCCCAGTTCTTCCAGTTGCTTAAGTGGGAAATCCAGACTTTAATGTAAAATATGCTAATTAACTAAAGGTTTAAAAAAAAAAAAACCCAAACATTATGTGGGCCAAACAAGACTTGCCTGTAGGCCACCAGTTTATGTCTATGTAGGCCCTGGAGAGCTGTGAATGGTTTATAGTCAAGGAAGGGACATAGTCAGATGTGTGTGTTTTCAAAGATTCCTCTGGGATGGTATGGAGGCTGGGCTGAAGGAGCACAGGGGTTGGCCAAGACCTGTGAGGAAGCTGGTAAATCATTCATTTAATCTTTCATCCATTCAATCCTTCATTCATTCACCTAGCCCCTTCTCTGCAACAGGCCCTGAGCAGTTGCAGGAATCTCGATGAGAGACAGCACAGCAGAGGTCCTGGAGATGGTAGTTAAAGGCAGAATTGAGAAATCCAAAGGAAAACTGACAGGTACCAACAGGCTGTATTGGTAATGGCAGGGGCGGTCTGCAGGGTACTGGCTAGGGTGAGGGCTGCTGGGTGATGGTGCTGAGCAGGAGATGTAGGAAAGAGGGAGATCCGTTTTTGGACAGGCTGAGTTTGTAGTGCCTGGGGGATATCCAAGAAGAGGGTCCAGCAGGCAGCTGGACCTACAAGCAACCCCGTTCCGTTACACACTCAGTAGCCAAAGCGAATAGAGCTCCTGATCCCCTCAAACCTGCTCCAAAACCATGGCTTTAATGCTCAGGCCCAAATCCCTAATCACCCTTGACTTTCACACCCCACGTCTATCAGCAAAACATAATGGAGTTACCATCAGAATATATCCAGCATCTGGCCACTGCCATCTGAACCCCCCACCATCTCTCACCTGGATTATCCCTGCCTTTTCCTTTGTCCCATAGCTTATTCTCAACACAGCAGCCAGAGGGATCTTAGTAAAACCCGAGACAAATCATGTACCCCTCTGCTCGGAACCAGGCAGTGTCTCCCCATCCCATGCAAAGTAAAAGTAAACTCCTTAGAATGGCTCAGAAGCCCCTGCATCTTCAGGCCCCGTCACCTCCTCTGCCCTTTCCGCTGCTGCTCTCCCTCTCCCTCACGCTGCTTCAGCCACGCGGGGTGCCTCGCTGTGCGCCTTGCTGTGCCTTGAACACGCCTGCCTCCATGCCTTGGCGCTGCCTGCTTCTTCTGCATGGAGAGACTTCTCTCCAAATATCTGCATGGTCGGCTCCCCAAGGCTTTCCCTGACCCATGCAATGTAAAACAGCCTCCTCCCCAGCTCTGGCTGGCATTCTCCACCCTCTTATTCTAATCAGTTTTCCTCCATAGTACCTGTCACCATCTGACATATCACATATATTCGTTTATTGCTTGTGGTGTGTTGCTCTCATTAAAATGCCAGCTCCAGGAGGTGGGGACTTTGCTGTGCTATCTGATAATATCCCAGAGTTGAGACCTGGCACCCATGCAGTAAGCAAGGAAGATCCTCATACGGATTTGTTCCATGAATGACTGAATGACCTAAGATGCAGAGCCACCTGTGCCCTCCCTGGCTCAAAACCCTCCCCATTCTTGCCGGAAATGTAAATGAGTTGTCATCTTTTTGGAAGGACATTTATCAATTTCTATCAAAGTTTACAACGCGCATAGCATTTGAGCCACCAAGCCCAACTCTAAGCATGGTCCTAAAGATAGACCTGGGGTCCTGAAGATGGTCCTGGCGTACACAAGGGCATGGCTAGTGATGAGCACAAGACGGGGAGGCAGGTTCCGTGAACCGTGGGACAACCACGCAGAGCACCGGGCAGCTACTAGAAGGTGTGGGGTAATGAGGGAAAGCACCCAAGATAAATTAATTGAAAAAGGCCAGGGGACAGCATCGCTACTGGGATCCCACGCGTGTAGCCAAGGAAAAGGACACACATGGATGGGTTTATTTATAAAGAGAATTTCTGGATGGAATCCTATAAAACTTTTAGCAGTGACTGCCTCTCAGAAGGAAGAGCGGGGATCTGAGGGTGGGAGAAGCTTTTCTTTGTGCGCCCCTTTGTGATGTTTAAATTGTGGTTATGTGCGCACATAGTCCTTTTTTTCCCCAATGGACAATAAAGAGAAACCTTTAATGACTCACTCTTACCTTTGGGGTAAAGTCCAGCTCTTTAATAGGCTCCTAAGCCCCTATGTTTCTACTTAAGTGCTGGGATTTATCTTTCATTACCCACTCCCACCCCCAAAACATGTACACACACACATACACGCTCTCTCTCTCCCCCACCATCTCAGCCTCTACACACCCTCTTCTGGAGGAATCTCTCCCTCCCTTCTTGCCTGGCTGTCTCTTATTACACCTTCAGATCTCCGTTAAAACCCCTCCTCCTCTAGTGGGCCTTGTTTGGCTACCAGCTTCCTGGGGATTCCTGTAGCCTCTCGTTCCTCCTCTAACAAGGCTCATGTCACTCTGCATCTGGCCATTTACACCTCTGGGTCCCTGGCCAGACCTCAGGTCTCTGGATGGGGACACAGTCGATACTGTTCACTACTGGGTCTCTCAGGCTCTGGCTTATGAGGTGGGGGAGGGGGACCATCGCTAAGAGGGGAACAAAGGAAGAGGAACAGTTTTGCAGAGGATCATGGGGCACTGGGTTTCGGAAGTGGAACTGGAGTGCCCATGGGACTTATGGGGGGGTGACATCCAGGAGGCAGTAGGAAGCAGGCCAGAAGCACGGGAGAGGTCTGGTTGGAATTCGTGGGATCACTGGATGGTCACCAGCCTGCAGGGGTCAGGCAGGCATCAGATTTGAGTGGCGTGAATTGAGTCCATCTTCATCTTTGGCCTTTTGATAGTGATATGGGCACAGACAAATATTTGTTTTCTCCTACAAGGGAGATGATGAAAGACTCCTGACATCCCCAGACTGAGGGAGACAAGAGGGAGTGGTGGGGACTGTGGCAAACTAGAGGGCACTGGCCCCTTCTAAAGGGGCAACTGCACTCAATTCCTGCCAGCTGTGGCCAATTAGGAATCATTCCATTAACTCAGCATTTACTGAGCACACAGGCAATGTTCTAGGCATTATTCTTGGGACTGGGGATACAGCAGTGAATAAGAAATGTGGGGTCCCTGCCTTATAGATGCAGAAAGATTGGGAGGAGAGAAATAAACAAGTGGCAAATAAATCATAGTATTTCAAATAATGGATGCTGTGAAGACAAAGGAGTGGGCAGCTGGTTTAGACATGTGGTCAAGAAAGGCCCCTCTGAGGCAGTTACCATCTGAGCCAGCCATGAAGAGCTGGAGTGGAGTCGGAAAGGGGGTGGCAGCGGAAGAGGAGGCAGCAAATCACACGAGGCATGGTGGAGGAGGGGGGTTTAGCCTAAGGGCACTGGAAACCCTGGAAGTATTTTCTTTTTATTTGAGACAATGTCTCACTCTGTTGCCCAGGCTGGAGTGCAGTGGCGCGATCTCGGCTCACTGCAGCCTTGACCTCCTGGGCTCAAATGATCCTTCCACCTCAGCCTCCTAAGCAGCTGGGATTACAGATGTGTGCCACCATGCTGGGTTAATTTTTGTCTCTTTTGTAGAGATGAGGTTTCGCCATGTTGCCCAGGCTGGTCTAAGAGCCAAACTCCTAGGCTCAAGTGATCCTCCCACCCCAGCCTCTCAAAGTAATAGGATTATACCTTGATCTCTTGAGGCCAAGAGTTCCAGACCAGCATGGGCAATACAGCAGGATCTCGTGTCTACAACAGGATTATACCTAGCACCTAGTGAGCCACTGTGTCCCGCCCCTTGGAAGTATTTAAGCAGGGAAGTGAATGTGGCCGCTGTGCCTCCAGGTTTCCTAAATTTTTTTTTAGCTAAGTCATAAATCTGGATATCTGTATTTTATTTATTTATTTATTGAGACAGAGTTTTACTCTTGTTGTCCAGGCTGGAGTGCAATGGTGCTATCTCGGCTCATTGCAACCTCTGCCTCCCAGGTTCAAGTGATTCTCCTGCCTCAGCCTCCCAAGTAGCTGGGATTACAGGCATGCGCCACCATGCCCAGCTAATTTTGTATTTTTAGTAAAGACAGGGTTTCTCCATGTTGGTCAGGCTGGTCTCGAACTCCTGACCTCAGGTGATTTGCCTACCTTGGCCTCCCAAAATGCTGGGATTACAGGCATGAGCTACCGCGCCTAGTCTGGATATCCATATTTTAAATATTGGCTAATTTAAAAAATATCATACAGGCTAAACAAAACACTTTTTTTTTTTTTTTTTTGAGACAGAGTCTTACTCTGTCACCCAGGCTGGAGTGCAGTGGTACAATCTCAGCTCACTGCAACCTCTGCCTCCCGGGTTCAAGCAATTCTCATACCCCAGCCACCCAAGTAGCTGGGGCTACAGGCGCACATCACCACGCCCAGCTAATTTTTTAAATTTTTACTAGAGACAGAGTTTCACCGTGTTGGCCAGGGTGGTCTCGAACTTCTGGCCTCAAGTGACTGGCTGCCTTGGCCTCCCAAAGTGCTGCGATTACAGGTATGGTCCACCATGCCCGGCCAAAACACTTTCATGAGCCAACTTTGACCCCTAGGTCACCAGCTTGCAACCTCTGATCCATCTGGCCCTTGGGCTATGGAAAAGGACGTTATAAGCCAGGGTGACCGGGAAGATGGTCAAGGGAAAGGGCCCTGGGGCGGAGTTCCGCGGCTGTAATCCCAGTGCTTTGGGAAGTCAAGGTGGGATGACTGCTTGAGGCCAGGAGTTCCAGATCAGCATGGGCAACACAGCAAGATCCCGTCTCTACAAAAACTTTAAATTAAAATAAAAAAAAAAAAAGAAATTAGCCAGGTGTGGTGGCATGTACTTATAGTCCTGCCTGCTCCAGAGGCCGAGGCAGGAGGATCTCTTGAGTCCAGGAGTTTGAGGCTGCAGTGAGCTATGATCAGCCTGGGTAACAGAACAAGAAACTGTCTTTAAAACAGAGACAGGGAGAGAGAGAAAGGGCCCAGGTTCCAGTGAGGGCCAGGATCTGCCTACCATGCCTGCCTGTTTCCTTCTCTGGAAAATAGGAATTCAACAGCTGCCTGGCTGGTGTACAGGGAGTTTAGCTGGAGCTGGAAAGAGTCAGCAAAGGATATAGGAAGGGTGCTCTGGGCCCTCACTACCCCTCATTTCAGCCCTAGAAGCCCAGCCCTGGGGTCCTCACACACCAGCCCAGCCAATAAGCTCCTCTCCCTGGGTGCAGCCCGGGCAGAAAGTCAGGCCAGCCCACCGCTTATCAGCTCTGTGACTTCAAGCAACGCCCTTCTCCTCCTTGGGGACCCTGAAGAACCCACCTCCTGCTCCCCCAGGGCTATAGTGAGAATTAAAGAAAATGAGGGGTGTGCCTGACTCTGCTCACTTTAGGGCTGGACTGTGTCTGTGGAAGGCCTGTTTTTATCTGCTCAGCCTGTCAGAGCCCAGCTGTGCTCCCAGGAGGGGGCAGGGGAGGAAAGGGCCTGCAGCAGAGACACAAACCAGCAAAACCTGACCCTCAGACAGGCTTGTTTGACCCACAGAGCTAAACACATTTTAAAATCAGTTTTAAAAAGGAATTAACTGATCAACTTCTAAACATTAGAAGATTTCATGTGACAGTAAGATTTCCAGCTTCTCTTGGAAAACTAAAATTTGGCAATCTGAGCGTGCTTCCTGCCTGACAACATTCAGCTGGAGCCCCAAAGGGACAGCCTCCTTAGATGGGGGTGTACTCTCCAATCAGCCACAATCCTCTCTCTTCCCCATGGTGTCCTAGACACTGAGGCTGACTGTCTGCTGCCATCAATCATGGAATTCTCACTGTCGTTTTTCTCACAGCCGGCCCTTCATGTATGTTACCCTCCTGGCCTGTAGCCACCTGAGTGTGGACCCTGGAGCACAATGCCATGAAAGGCAGAGGTGACCTTGTACAAATCAAGCCCTTACTATGTGCAAATCCCACCCACCTGCCAGGCAGCTGTTGTAGTCCTGTTTTCCAGAGGAAGAAACAGGTTCTAAGAGGCAAGCTTGGCTCAGCTGATAACATGCCCCTTTTGAAAGTCCCCAGGCTTCCCGTCCCCAACTTGTATTTTCCAGCCTCTGAGATGGGATAAAGTCCAGGGTAGGGACAAAGAGCCTGGTCAGGGAGGTAGAAAGATGTGAGGTCAAGCCCCAGCTTAGTCATTGACATCCTCTATGACTCTGAGTGAGTTTTTCTACTCTGTGGGTCTCAGTTTTCCAATCTGTGAAATGGGAGAGGGGATGTAGTTACATCTGGAAGAGATAGGCCAGTCCTGGGTTTCAGAACTGCCCCAAGACCACTCCCAGAGGCTCTACTGCTCACAGTTCTGCTGGGCCCTTCCTGGATCTTGGGGAGGCCTGAGGATCCTCCAGCTGCTTCTCTGAGAGGCAGCCCAGGCCTGAGGCCCCACATTCTCTCCCCGCAACTATCCCACTAGAACCCAGCTCCATTACCTGGGCCCAGCACGCTCACTGTCTTTCTTTTTTTGAGACCGAGTCTTGCTTTGTTGCCTAGGCCGGAGTGCAGTGGCATGATCTCGGCTCACTGCAATCTCCACCTTCCAGGTTCAAGTGATTCTCCTGCCTCAGCCTCCCGAGTAGCTGGGATTACAGGCATGTGCCACGACACCTGGCTAATTTTTGTATTTTTTGTAGAGACAGGGTTTCACCATGTTGTTTAGGCTGGTCTTGAACTCCTGGCCTCAAGTGATCCACCCACCTCGGCCTCTCAAAGTGTTGGGATTACAGGCATGAGCCACTGCACCTGGTCTCAGTCTCTTTTTATCATCTGGATCCCACAACAATCTCATGAGGGGGGCATTATCATCCCATTTCACAGATGAGGCCACTGAAGTCAGAGGGAGAAGACTTGACCAAAGGCACACAACTGGGGCGGGAGGGAAGGCTGTAGCTCAAAGCCAGTGGTGCCCAAGCACAAAACCTGAGCTCTTTCTAAGATCGTGGACACTGACACTTGGCTTTTTTTTTTTTTTTTTTTTTTTTTTTCTGAAGACAGGGACTCACTCTGTTACCCAGGCTGGAGTGCAGTGACACAATCATACCTCCCTGTAGCCTCCAACTCCTCAGCTCAAGCAATCTTCCCTCATCAGCCTCCTAAGTAGCTATAGGCATGTGCCATCACACCCAGCTCATCTTTAAATTTTTGTAGAGATGGGGGTCTTGGTATGTTGCCCAAGCTTGTCTCAAATTCCTGGCCTCAAGCAATCCTCCTGCCTGGGCTTCTCAAAGTATTGGGATTACAGGTATGAGCCACTGCACCTGGCCTGACACTTGGTTCTTAAAACCCCCTTTCTGGTTTTTGAGGTCAGGCCAAGGTTCCTCCCAAGCAACAGTGCCAAGGAGCATGCAGTAGAAGAAGCAAGAGCTCCCCTGCCCCTGCATACATTCCCCCACCTGTGGGAACACACACACCCTATGAGCAGATGAGCCTGTACACTTGGGCACAAACAGGTTGAGTGTGGCCTGACTGAGGCAGAAGGCAGAAATGTCTGCTAGGTATGTAGGCGGGCTCACCTGGCATGCAAAGGAGTGAGCAGACTGCTTGTGGATGTATGTACCAGCTTGGGCCACTCTGGGGCCAGGACCTGGCTCCTGTGTTCTGCTCAAGAAGAGCTTGTTGTGCGTATGTACACCCTGCATGCGCAGAATGGCCTGTGTGTTTGTGCCTCGTGGGGGCTACTTGGACCCTGTGGGTATCTCACTCCTAGGAGAGCTTATCTGGGTGTTGCACAGGTGCCTGTGTCCTGCTCCCAGGGAGAGCAGCAGCCCCTGTGGCTGCCCATTCAGGTCACAGAGACCTGGCCAGCCATTCCTTTCCCTCTAGGATTTCTTTCCAGCATGGAGCTATCCTTACACCCATAAACAGGGCCAGAACTGCCAAGCACCTGCAGATACCTCTTCTGTGCTGACAAGACCAACAAAGGCTTGAGGGACTTCGTCAGGCATCTGAGTGTGTCTGAGAATCTCAGTCTGCTGCCCCTCGTCCCCTTCTCTCGTAGTGCCCTCAGAGCAGTGAAGTCTCCTGCTCGGGGATGTGGGGGGAGAAGGAATCTAAAGGTGTTAGCCAGACCTGCTTCCAGAAACGGCCCTCAGACCATGCATACATACATACATAGGAGGGCAAGAATGGACGTTCATGGACATGCAAACGTGGGCCAGTGTGGGTGGGAGTGGGCAGCACGCTAAGAGACAGAGTGTGTGTGTAAGAGGGAGTGTGTGCACAAGGGTGGCAGTCTACTCCAGGGTATCTGGGTACACAAGGGACCCCATGAGCAGGGGTGAGCAGGCCAGGGCAGGGTGGCCCCGAGTGTGTGGTGATCAGGGAGTATTGTTGAGTTGATGTCCATGCTGTGATCCGCGATGGCTGGTTTGAGTGCGTAGCTGTGCCTGGGTGTGTACGCAAGGCTCCCACCCAGTACCCTGGGTGACAGGTGGCCGTGTGTATGAGTCTAACGGAATGACCAACAGCCATTGTGTGTGTGCGGTAGACCTGTGGCCTCACTCGAGGAAATGAGGCGCCCGTGCGTGAACGCGGTGTTGTGTGATCGCGCCCCAGAGTGTGTGCCACACTGGGTGTGTGACGGCGAGTGTGCTCAGTAGTGCGAGTGGAGCCAGTGGAGCGTTCAGCTCGCTCCGGGGAAGATGAATCAACGCGGGAGGGCGCCCTCCCCCCAGTGGCGGGAAGCACCCCCTCCCGCGCGGCCGTGCCGAACAAAGCCAGCGGGCGGCGGCAAGGCCGGGCGCGGGGCCGACCCCACAGCCAGGGCAGCCTGGCCCGCCGGGCCCCTCGGATGTTCGGCCCGGGGCTGCGGGACCCGCCCCCGCCCCGCCCCGCCCCGGCGAGGAGCCTGGAAACAGACACCCACCGCCCCCAGCCGCGCGCACACACCCGGGCTCATGCCTCGCGAGGTGTCCGAGCCCCGCCGCCGGGGGGCTTCGAGGACCCTGGACAGCGGCTCCGGGGCGGCAGCGAGCGGATGAAGGGGCTGCCGCCGCCCGCCCGGAAAGACAGCGGGTGTGGGCGCGGCGCTTACCAGGCAGTGCCGCTGCTCCGGCTCCTGGGCGAGATGCGCTCCGGCTCCCGCCGCCGCCGCCGCCCGAGCGGCCTCGGCTGCCTCCGGCCGGGCTGGCGGGAGGACCCGCAGACCCGGCGCCGCCGTCCCCAGCGCCGGCTCCGCGCTCCCGCCCCGCGCCCCGCCCCGGGCATGCGCAGTAGCCGCCCGGCCGCCTCGGAACCGCGAGGGGGCGGTGACCGCGGGGAAACCGCGGCCGGAGGGAGCGAGGGAGGGGCGCCCCTCGCTGGCCAACCCTAACTGCGGCCGCTGGGCTCCCGGGTTCCGCGCCGTCCTCGAGCGGGTTCCCACTTCACAGACAGGGAGACTGAGGGCCGGAGAGGCTGCCCCTTTGCTGCGAGCTTGCTGAGGGCGGGGCGCGCCGTCTAGCAGATCTTAGACCAGCCCCTCGAAAGCCCTCGCCTGGCTTGACGAAGGAGGGAACTGGGGCTCAGAGGGGGCAGTCGCCGGCCTGAGGACTCGAGACGCCTGGATGGGGACCCAGGTCGGCGCGATCTCCCGGCTCCGCCAGCGAGGAAATTTCCCGCCTCCGCCCCCCCGCCACCCCCGGCCGCACTTCCGGCCTCCTCTTCCCCGCCCCCGGCCCTTTGTCTCGCCGCTGCCCACGCTCCAGCGAGTGGCGGGGACGCCGGAGGTAGTGGTGCGGGAGAGATGCCTTCCAGTCCCTGGCTGCGGCCTCCCCGGGGGCCCGCCCGCCCCCCTCCCCCTGGATACCCTCGAGCAAATCATTTCACCTCTCTGCACTTCAGTTTCTCGATCTGTAAAACGGGACTAACATTATGCACCTCACGGTGGTCTTGGAAGGGCAAAGTAGGTGTTCAGGGGCTTCCAGTGGTATCTGAATCACCAAGGACACAGAGACTCGCTGCCCACCCCCTCCACATTTCCCTGCAGAGAAGGAGTTCCCTTCCCCTTGACTTCCCAGAGGAGAAAAAATAATTCCGTAATTGCCCTAGATGTGACAAAACCCTCTCGCACCGGTCCTATGAAGCCACCACCATCTATTAATCAATGGTAACAACTATTGGCAATGATGCTTATGTAGGGCCAGACACGGCGCTAAGATTCTGTTTACAGGTTTTATCTAATTTCAATTTCCAATCGCTTAGGAGCAAGTTAATATTAATGTATTATATCTCCATTTTTCAGATAAGAAAACAGAAGCAGATAAGTAACTTGTTTGTGGTCACACATCTAGTTAGTAGTGGAGCTGGGATTACAAACCCATGCAGTCTAACTCCTGAAACCTCACGTCTTATTCTTACATTTTACTCCCCTCTCTTACTTGGTGAACCATAAGTCACCGTGATCCTTTAAAAATATATATATATATATTTAAAATTCTAGGTGATAAATGAAGAAAATCCGTGGGACTGACGTCTCCAGGCAGCACGCCAGGCAAGGAGAAAACCTCAGCGTGTCGGACCGGTTTCAGCACCACGGACAGCACCACACCAGAGCTGCTTCCTCACATTTCCGGTCCTGAAAATTGCTCATTCACTGCCCACAAGGCCATTTCGCTTCAGAGCTTACAAACCCTGATTCCACATTCATCATTTCATTTTTTTCTCCCTACAGCCCTTCAAAGTAAACATTACTGGCTCCATGACACAGATGAAATTAAGGCTTGGAGAAGTTCACAGATGTGAAAAGTGGCAAGAACCAACCTGTGATCGAAAAAGGTCCCCCTGGCACAGGACAAGGGTGGACAGGAGCAGAGACTAGGCAGGAGTGAGGAGGCTATGGCAGGTGTTCAGGTGAGCGATGATGATGCCTGAACCACGGCGGCATTTGTAGGGACGGAGAGGAAGGGTCAGATTGGATACCTATCTAGGGGTAAAATCAATAGGCCTTGACCATGAGGTGGATGTGGGTGGAGGGGAGAGAGAACTCTGCTGTCTCTCTGAGATTCTGCCTTGGGGAGCCAGGTGGATGAAGGACAGATAACTTATGAGCTCTGGGGGGAAAGGGGGGTTTATAGGATGGCCGTGCTGATACATTTGAGTCCAGAACTGAGTTCTGTAGTGGCCAAAGCTGAAGGCAGACAAGGGAGCCCATCCACCTCCAGCTGGTGCCAGAGGTCATGGGAGGGGTGTCGGCACATGGGAGGACGTACACATCAGGTACACACCAGGTAGGGAGACACAAGGGCCCTAGGCCAACCCTGAGGCACGCCAACATGAAGGGACTGGCTGGGAAAAGGAGGCTGCAGCAAAGAATGAGAAGCAGTCATCTGAGAAGCCAGAAGCAGCCCAGGAGCGTGTTATGTCTCAGAAGCCAAGGGAGAGAGTGTTCCAGAAGGCAGGAGAGTCACCACATCAAGAAGACAAGATATGGCCTGAAAGGTGTCCTCTGGACTTTGAAAGTTGATGACATGCAGTCAGTGGAGAAGCGGGGTGGAAGACAGCCATGGTGGGGGGTAGGTTGATGAGGAAATAGGAGTAAGGAAATGGAGTGGGCAAGTAGACAACTTCCTCAGAAAGTCTGGGCTTTGAGAGAGAAAACAGGAATGACAGTCTCTCCAGAGGGATGGGAGGTTGAGATGAAGGACACTTGAAGGCATTTAAATTCTGATGGGAGGGGCCCAGTACAGAGGGAAAGGGCAAGGTGTCAGCAAAAGAGAGGACCAGGGCTGGGCCTGGATGCTCAGGTGGAAGGCGGGGATGGGATCCAGAACCCCAGGGCAGCTCCCAGACCTGGAGATAAAGATCAAAAGCATGTGGTTTATTTGTGAGGTGCAAGGACACCAGCAGGGGAGTGGGAAGCTGACCCAGGAAGGGAAGGCAGCCAGTATGAGGTTATTATTCAGTCGGCTACCACAGTGAGTGAAGCTTAATCCTGCAGGGAACTCTTGGAAAATGGGGTAAATACACATTTTGGAATTCTCCTGGCTGAAGGCAAGGGAGGTGGGTTATTTATATCCCAACACCAGCAGATGTTGGTTAAGGGCCATCCCTGGAATGTGTTGGTTAAGGGCCATCCCTGGAATGTGTTGCATGGGCTGTATGTTAATTCCCAGGCATTCCTGGCCCACAATGAATGTGGGCAAAGTGGGTCCCAGCAGCCTGAGAGCATCTCTCTGACAAAGATGCAGGTACTGCTGGGAGTCCTGCTGGTGGGCACAAAAATGATAAGGGCACCCAAAGGGATGTGGTCAGAGTTCTGGCAGTGCCTGCTATGTGGACACTGGAGCCTCTTTAAAATCTGGGTCCTCTGCCATGCTCTGCAACCACTCGTGTTCCATAGGGACTTGTTGATAAAAACATTTTTAAAATGAAAATTTCCAGACAACAAAACAAAGCACTTGCTAACGCAGAGGAGGAGCTCAAAACAGGTACGGAGGCAGTTGATGTGGGTTCAGTCCTGGCTTTGCCAGTTACTAGCTGTATGGCCTTGGTTGAGGTCTCTCTTAGCCTTGATATCATCATATACAATGCTTAGCTCTCAGAGCCCTAAGGAAGATGTAGGGAGGAAAAATACACCAAGTGCCTTTGCTGTGGACAGCAGTGTTATGGCAAGCCCAGCACCGCACACCCTTTTCTGACCACGGCACCTCCATTTTCCTTGGGAGACCACCTCCCCACCCCAGCCCATGTGGTGGGATGGGATGGATCCCAGTGCCAGCTCTAGGGTGGGCAGTGACCCAGGTCACTGATTTGTTCTGGGGGGAGGGGGAGTCAGGGATGGAGCACGGAACCAAAGCCACCTGCTTCTCATACTCTCCTGGAATTTTGGGCCTTGCTGAATCGGTGTTGCATACACCTGGAATTGCTGGGGGTCATCTTTGTCCCCGTGTGGAGAGAATCCATCTGGTCCCAGGTTGTGATTCATCCTAGGGTTCAGGCTCACCCTGTGACAAACGACATGGTCACCCACACCCGTGTGAGTGTGTGTATGTATCTTGGGTTGCTCTGCCGCTGGGGAGCCACACACACTCGTACGCACCAGAAGATAAACAAGTGCCTGCAGCTCCTTGGCTGGCGCCCAGGCCGGGGGTGGAATAAACAATCCCAGTGACTTTCTGAAAAGCAAGCGTGTGTGGCAACAGGCACCATGGAGACAAGCAGACTGTACCAGAGCAGAGACAGCAGCCACCCCCCAAAGCCACCCCTGCGCGCGCACACACACACACACACACACACAAAATATGTATCTTGCCCTCTTTCCCCCCTCTTTCACGTTCATATCATGTTCATATCTCCTCCATAAAGCACAATCCCCTTCTCACACCCAGGCAGCTACTCCCATTCTAGCTTTGTTTGAGGCTAAAACTTTTGAGAAGGTCTGAGACTCCCAACACAACAGCATCCACAGTTCCTGAACTCGTTGCCTGGATACTGGCACTGGTCTAGGCCATATTTCAGCAAATTGAAGCCACTAGAGAAGGTGTGTGCTCTGTGTGTGGGGGGGGGGAGGGGGGAGGGCAGGCAGTGCCATATAAACCCAACTTTCTGTAAAGTTCTTGTGTTTGCTTCAGGGATGCACACACCACATACAAGCACACACTCCTTCAAGAAATACTTACCTGTAGTTGTAGTTGGCTATGAAGATTGAAGAATTTTTTTTAATTTTTTTTATTTAAAAATAAAAATAAAAAATACTTACCCAGACCCCACACACCTGCACCCTCTGAATACTCGGATCCACACCCATCCTCCTGTGTGCTGTGTATAACTCAGCACCCCCCAGATGATGATAACGATGGTAGTATACCACTTACTGTACATTAGTGTTTTACAGTCATCACCTCATTCTATTTAATGCTAAAGAAAACCATCTGAGACAATACAATTATTCCCATTTCATAGGTGAGGAAACTAAAAAGTTCAGAGACATTAAGTAACTTGCCAGGGTTGCACAACTAGAAAGTAATAAAGTTGGGAGTCAAACTCCAGCCCTACTCAGACACCCACACAACGCCCTCATACATGTGCACATGCTACACACATACACATATGCACACACATGAGGAAACCCTACCTCCTCAGTCAGCCCAGATAACTGATGCACATCAGGTCGCCTTCCCCACCCTGATCTCCTCACATGCACTACCCCCGGGCCCTCACAGTGCTGCACTGATGGTCATGAGAGCCCCAACCTGGGCACACAGGCACACAGCCTGCTGCTCACACAGGCCCCCTCCCCCCTCGCTGCACCCCCCTCACCCCCAGCAGCTGCGGCCCGGCCTGGATGAGGGAGGCCCCAGGATTCGGATGGGTGACTCAGGCTGAATCATGGCCCAGCTGCTCCTTGGCAGCCCTCTCTCCCATTCTGCCCGAGAGCCTTTTTTTTTTTCCTTTTTCTTTTTTGAGACAGGGTCTTGCTTTGCCTAGGATGGAGTGCAGTGTCATGATCACAGCTCACTGCAGCCTCCAATACCTGAGCCCAAGCAATCCTCCCACCTCAGTTTCCCAAGTAGCTGGGACTACAGGTGTGAGCAACTGCACCCAGCTAATTTTTAGTATTTTTTGTAGACAGGGTCTTGCTATGTTGCCCAGGCTGATTTTGAACTCCTGGGCTCAAGTTATCCCAGAGAGCCTATTTGGAAAGCCAAGTTGGATCTTAGGGCAGGGGACAGTGAGTTGGTGGTAGACAATAAGGGATGGAGCACTTGAGAGGGAGAAACTGGGCACGAGAAGACCTCTGTGCCCTCCCCCACTCCCTGATATCCTGCAGGTGCGCCCAGGCAGCCCCCACCCATGTCCCTCATTCTGCCAGGGAAAGGAGTCCTTCCGCCTGGACCCTGGCCAGGGGCTCCCTCTCTAATCTCAGGGCCGATTTTGGCTCCCCTGCCCTACCTCTTGGTCCTAACAATGACAATAACAATAAACAATATTAACTATTCTAAGTGATCACTCCCAATTTACAGCACCCTATAATTTACGAAGCACTTTCTCATCAGTATTGCATTAAATCTCCTACTAGTCCTATGGGGTGGAAATTAGCATCCTCATTTTGGGGCTCAGGAAACCAAGGCTCAGAGAGGTTATGTGAACTTCCACTGCCACAGTTGGTGGCGTGACAGAGTCAGGAAGCAAGCCTGGTCCAATCTGTGGAGGAAGCACTAGGGCCAGAAGTCAAGCTGCAGTTGGGTGTGGTGGGCACACAGTAGGAGGTAGGTGGGGGGACTGCAGGGGCATGGTAGGGTGCATGGCAGAGGGCATGGCAGATGCATGGCCAGTGGCTTGCTGTGTGGCAGGTTTGTTGTAAACTTTTTCTCTCTATCCTTCTGTAAGTAAAGAATTACAGAAGGATTTATGCTTTCAAGCTTTCTTTTCAGTGTGTCAGGCCGATATCCCAAGGCTCTCAACCCCACAGCATGGAGCTTCCACTGGGCTGCAAGACTTTTGCTTCTTGAAACCTCTATTTCCTCATCTGAAAAAATCGGTCCAAGTTTCGGGCAGGTAGGCTATTGAGAGGTGCAAGTGAAATCATGGTGCCCTTGAGGAGCCAGGAAGGACTTCCCAAAGGCTGCTGCTTGTCACATTTTGTTTTCTCTTTTTAAAAAACATGATGGGTGCTGGGCAGAGGGAGGGCTGGGCTTCTAGGAGCCTGGGGGTGGTACTAAGAGGGGAGTGGGTGACAGCTCTTCCTTCCCCTGCCTGGGCTCGGCCTGGCCTTCCCCCACCCTCAGCCCAGAGCCTGTTTCCAGGCAACAGGATGGATGCAGGGATGGTTTGAAGGGGAGAGAGCTATAAATAGGGAAGGGAGAAAACAAAAATAAAGTTCCAGAGAAAGCTGTGGAGCTGCATTGCTGGGGGTGGGGGTGGGGAGACCGACGAACAGCGGGGACGGGGGACAGTCCCCCAGCCCTCCATCAGTGGGAGAGGGCAGTTTTCAGGTTAGCCACCCAGCAAGGGTCCTCAGGGTGCTGACATGGATGGGAAGGCAGTCTCTGTGTGCACAGCAAAGCAGGATGGGGGTGAGGAGGAGAAATCACTTCCAGTCAGAGGACTAACAAAAGCTCAGAAGAGGGAGGGTTGCGGCAGGCAGAGGTGACGGCCGCTGTCTGGATGGAGGAGGAGGCAGGCAGACAAAGGGAAACCATGGGCCAGGTAAGGTGGGGTTGGATCCACGGATCTCAGGAGGCCTGGCTGGGCTCAGCCTGATGGCCACACTGCTGGGGACACACAGACACAGCGAGGTGGGCTTTTCCTCCATCTGCGACACTTGCCGCCCCCCAGGTCTTCCCCTACCACCCTCTTCTCCATCAGGTTTCAGCTCCAACCTCCCCTCCTCAGACAACTCAGACAACTGACCTGGCAGCCTTCTTTTCTTTCTTTCTTCTTCTTTTTTTTTTTTAGACGGAGTCTCGCTCTGTCACCCAGGCTGGAGCGCAGTGGCTCCATCTCCGCTCACTGCAAACTCCGCCTCCCGAGTTCACGCCATTCTCCTGCCTCAGCCTCCCGAGTAGCTGGGACTACAGGCACCTGCCACCACGCCCGGCTAATTTTTTGTATTTTTAGTAGAGACAGGGTTTCACCATGTTAGCCAGGATGGTCTCGATCTCCTGACCTCATCCGCCCGCCTGGGCCTCCCAAAGTGCTGGGATTACAGGCGTGAGCCACCGTCTCCGGCCCCTGGCCGCCTTATTTTAAGGTTGCTCACCACCTCCTCTTCGTCACATTCTATCACACCACTCTGCTTTGTTCTTCGTAAAACTCAAGATTATCTTGTTCCATGTATTTGTTGACCATTTTGTGATCACTAGGTGAGCTCTAGTCGGAGCAGTGACCTGAGGGCTGTTCCCTGCAGCCCCTCCTCCATCTAAGGACAGAGCATCTGTGCCACGCACACTGTCGGACTAAACGAACCCGCAACACGGGTACATGCGTGAACACTGATGCAGACACAGCACACTTCATGCCCACACCACCTTTGTAAGTGTGCACACACAGCTCAAACCCACCCACATACACAACCTCGCTCCCTGGCTCCATGAAATTGCACAAGTGTCCGTAATCTCCATGCTGCTACCTCCACATTTTCCTGTGTCTTTTGTTTATCTCCCCTCAGAGGCAAAGCAGGCCCCTTTTGGAAATTCCAAAGGAGTTGGGCTTTGGAGACAGGCTTGGGGCCAAATGTGGCCTTTGCCACTTCCTAGCAATGGTGACAGTGGGCAGGTAACTGCCTCTCCAGCCTTCATTCCTTCATCCATAAATTGGGGGTAAAAAACAAGAAAGACTTGAGAGCAGTTTCCAGTGAAATTACTGGAGATAAGCGTTTCATGGATATACTGGGCACTTGGGAAATGGCTTGGTCCCTGTCACCAGAGAGAGTCCATGAGATGCGTGGGCTCTCACATGCACACGGTCAAGGCTTCTGACACGAGGCTGGTATCTTGGCTAACACTTCTAGGCCTGTGCCTGGAATGCATTGACCCTGGCAGATGAGAACACTGGTCTCTGAGCAGAACCATTCTCAGTGGGACCAGGTGTGAGGGTTGGCACCCAGGAAGCAGGAATGAATCTCCCCACAAGCCAGATGGCAAACCTGGTTTTGGCGTTTAAAAATGGGGATCAGGTGCTGGTAGCTGGATTGGAGGCGGCAAACTCAGTCTTTAGGGGCCACGCAGTGCATGAAAATGAGTGAAGTGGATGGGTGTGATACAAAAGGAGGGGAAGGGACTGTGACCAACTGGAAGTGTGTCCAGCCTAAAGGCATTCAAATTTTACAATTTTAAAACCTTGTGCTCGCAAATCAAACATATCTACAGGCCAAATTCAGCCTGAGGGCCACGAGTTTGCAATCCCCACGGATTGTGGGTTGTGAGTAGCATCTTAATTCAACCAAAAGGGATCTGGAGTTCCTGGCATCCTCATGTAAGTGACTCAGAGAATCCAAGCCCACCGGTTTGTTCCCCGCCCCCCCCCCGCCACCCCACACGCCTCACGTCTGCCAGCTGCCTCCTACTTCCGGAAATAAAGGTCCCTACCCTGCGGGCCAAGGTGACCTGAGCAGAACGGTCTCCCGCAGCGTTCAAGGCCTTCTTCCCAGCTTGGCACCCCCAACAACTCAGGGAAAGAGGAGGCGCTAACACTCGGGGGCTAACTGAATAGAGCAACCTTCTTCCAGCTAGAGGCTGGAGGGCGGCGAGGCAGTCTTGCGGCACGAATTGAGGTCGCACCGAGGTTTAGAATAGGGCAGGGTCTTGCGCAGGCGAGTTTGGGGGCCTCTGCGGCATAGCCACGCCAAGATCCAGTCCGGGTGGGGGCGGGGCCTCTGCGGGACGGGGCGGGGCCTCGGTGCAAGCGCGGGGAGAGGGCCTCTGCGGCAAGAGGGCAGGGGCGGGGCCTCGCGCAGGGACTGCCTATGCCAATAAAGGCAGCGCATGGGGGGCGGTGCTTCTGCGCGGAGCCAGCAGTATCTCCGCCCCCATCTTTCTCACTCTGAGGCGGTGTTGGGGGCCCCCTAGTGCTGATCCTGATCCGCTCAAGGCTCCCGGGCGGCATCCCAGACCTCTGCGGGCCCTCGCCCACCTCAAACTTTCGGCCTCAAACATTCCGGCGCCTTCGTGGGGGTGGGAGGGTGGAGCACCGGAGGCCAGGGCTCTGCTGGCTGCAGGGGCAGTTGCCCACTTCCCTTCCCTTTAGACAAGTTTTTCTGCTTTGGGCAGGTGCGCGCGGGGCTTTGTGCGTGTCCACGTTCTGGAGTGGGAGAGGTCTTTCAGCGCTCGAATGGGAGCGCGCTGGTCTGCACGTGTTGGCCAGCGTGCATGCACGCGTGTTTGCACGCTCGCGCGGCCAGAGTGTGCACACTCGGGTTCGCGCATATGGACCCACGGACAGGCAGCGGGTCCGCACGTGAGTGGGCATCGGCGCGCCTGCGCTACCTGTGCGGCCAGTTGTGAGCCCTTCCGCCCCAACGCTGCGACGGCATGGGGCTTCCCTAGATCCTGCACTCCCAGCTGGCACTTTAGGGACTAGCAGGAGGCGCCCGAGGCCACCTTCCCGCCTCCCAGCCAACTGCGTGTCCCAGCCCCGGGGGCACCCTCCCCGACCTGCCATCCGGGGGACAGAGTGGGAGATGGAGACGCGAAGCCAGAGGTGGCCAGTCTTGTACCTGGGCTGTGTGTGCCAGACCCCAAAGAGCACAGAGGGGTAGGCTGGGACCTGGAAGACCCGCCGCCACGTGTCGCCCCCACCCGGCGCCCAGCCCAGCCCTGCCGGTGCGGCTCTGGCTACAGACAGATTAGCTTTATTCATGGACTCTCGGGGGGCGGCCGGGCCCACCCGCCCGGGACACGCTCACATGGGGGGGATGGGGACTCTCCATGCCACAATCACAACACACGACGCCCGCGTTCGGACCGGGCCGGCTGGGATGGGGGGCGGGGGACATGGCACAGCCTGGCTCCTGGTTTTGGTTAAAAAAAAAAGGTTCTCGAGGTTAATGGGAGTCGGGAGGGGTGCTCTGGGGCTGCCCGGGGGCCGCTTGGAGAGCCACTGTCGGGGATCGGGGAGGAGCCGTCGCTCGGATCTTCGTTTAAAAACACATAGAACATGCTACATCCGCGCAGACGCTGGATGGGAGGAGGCAACACTGGAGGGGCGAGGCTCCCAGCCGCGGCCGCAACCCTGGCCCTGTCCACGCCCCGGGGTTGGACGCGGGCGGGTAGGACAGACAGATGGACAGACACTAACACAGGCTCCGAGGGAGTTGCCTCAGAGCGGAAGGAAGATCTCGTGATTGGGGAGAAGGAGTCAAAGGACAGCCCTGGCTCTGGGGGGCGGGGCAGGGACAGGGACAGAATTGTGCTGCTGGTGGGGGCTCTCCTGGGCCCCTACGCCTCTGGCTCATACTCCTGATATTCCTCCTGCATCACCGGGATGGGGGTGGAGTAGAGAAGAGCAAAAAGGAGGAGGAGTTTGAGACCAAGTGGCCAAGCCCTGGCCCAAGAACCCTCTCCCTCAAGGAGGAATAGCACATTCCCCTTTTCCTGGGCAGAGGAGGAGCCTGGAAGTTGGGGACAACAGAGAATTCTTGGGCAGGTGTGCCTGGGGCCCAGCGCTAGACCCTATCTGCCCTCTCCTCCCTGCTCCCACCTCCTGGGGCCTGGGTTCTAGAAGAGGGATGTCAAGCTCCCTGGCCCAACCATGTCATGCCAGGGATGTCCCACCCCAGCTAGGGACGGCAGCAATCATCCTGGATTCCCAAAGTCCCGCCCAGCCCTGCTGCCCCCTCACCTGGGGTGGGTCCTCATAACTCTCCCCTTCTGGCTCCATCAGGGGCTCAATCAGTGGCTCCTCAGCAGCTTCCTGGGCCACTTCCTCTGGCTGTGGGCAGAAAAGGTCAGGACTCGTGAGGACAGCCAGGATGCCCCCCAAATTCCCACACTGGTAAGCTTTGGGTGGGTTGGAGTGGGGAAGGCTAGGGTGGGTTGGCAGAGCAAGGATAATTTCTAATTCAGTTATTTATTTGGAGTGCCTTGGAAGTGGGATGGAGGTGAAGGGGGAAATTCCCCCGAATCACAGTTGAAGTGGCAGCATGGAGTGGGAGCTGGCTCTCCACACCGCTCCCCCAATGCCTGGCAGCCTCCGCACTTCCACCATTTGGGTACTCAGTCACCAGCTTATGCCTCATCCTTTGTGTCAGGCTCTGTGCTGGGCATCGGGACCCCAGAGATAACCCTCAGGCTCCCCTGGGCTGAAGGGAGCTGGAGGCTCAGGGACAGGGCTGGGCAGGGGCTCTGAGCCATTCCCCCGCCACCTTCCACTCATCCCTCCCCCGGGCCCTGTGTGGCCTCGTTTCTTCAGCTGTTGCTATTTTAAGATAAGCTGGAAGCCACAGCTCGTGGTGTTGCTTGGATGTGTGAGCTAAGACTCTCCCCTCCCCGCTGCGTCTGCTGCCCAGACAGGCGCAGACCAGCGGGCATGCATGTGGGCGGGCTGCCAGACACATGGCCAGCCACCTGCAGGTGACCACATATATGTGAACAAACACGGGACTGAGCTGGCTACACACACAAGCACACGCGATAGCTTAGGATCCATGCACAGCCTGTGCAGTGCCTCATGTGGGGCTGGCACACACCTGGGATCCCGGAGCATTGGTGCTGGGGAAAGCCTGCCCTGACCACATCTGCACCCTGGGTGTCCCAGCTCCATCCAGGCAGCGTCAGCTCCTTCACATTACCTGTCTAAGTGGGCCCTGTGGGCACATGAGTTTCCAGCTCCTGACCTGGCTCATTTCCCCACTGCACAGATGGGTATGCCAAGGCCCAGGAGGTGGGGAAATGTTAGTTTGCCCCCAAGTCACCCAGCTATGACCAGAACCCAGGGATGGAATGTAGTGCTAAAAATGCCAGCTTGATAGCTGGGCGCTGTGGTGCGTGCCTGTAGTCCCAGCTACTTGGGAGGCTGAGGCAGGAGAATCACTTGAACCCGGGAGGCGGAGGTTGCAGTGAGCCAAGATCGCGCCACTGCACTCCAGCCTAGGTAACAGAGTGAGACTCCATCTCAACAAAACAAAACAAAACAAAACAAGCCAGCTTGAGCACATTGTTTGGAAACAACCCAAATGTCCAACATCAGTAGAATGGATGTGTGCCTTGTGACCTAACGACACAATGGAATACTACACAACAAGAATGAAGAACAACAATGCATACAAGAGCAGGGCTGAGTCTCACAAGCTTCCTGATGAATGGAGGAAGCCAGATACAGAACAGAAGAGCATGGCCTTCATGATGACTTTTTTTTTTTTTTTTTTTTTTGAGACAGTCTCACTCTGTGGCCCAGGCTGGCACGCGGTGGTGTGATCTCGGCTCACCGCAACCTCAGCCTCCTGGGTTCCAGCGATTCTCCTGCCTCAGCCTCCCAAGTAGCTGGGATTACAGGCATGTGCCACTGCATCTGGCTAATTTTTGCATTTTTAGTAGAGATAGGGTTTCGCCATGTTGGTCAGGCTGTTCTCAAACTCCTGACCTCAGGTGATCTGCCCACCTCGGCCTCATGCCTGGGATTACAGGCATGAGCCACTGTGCCCAGCCTCATGATAACATTTACAAGAAGTCAAAAAACACCCAACTAGTGTTGTGCTGATAGAAGCCAGGAAGCAAGGCCAGGCATAGTGGCTCACGCCCGTTACCACTCCCAGCATTTTGGGAGGTCAAGGTGGGCAGATCACTTGAGGTCAGGAGTTTGAGACTAGCCTGGCCAACATGGTGAAACCCATCTCTACTAAATATACAAAAATTAGCTGGGCGTGGTGGTGCATGCCTGTAGTCTCAGTTACTCAGGAGGCTGAGGCAAGAGCACTGCTTGAACCCAGGAGGTGAAGGTTTCAGTGAGCTGAGATTGTGGCACTGCACTCCAGCCTGGGCAACAGAGCGAGACTCCGTCTAAAAAAAAAGTCAGAAAGCAGTTCCCCTTGGAGGGTGATAGGCAGGGCCAGGACTGAGGGGAGGTGGGTGAGGCTCCTGGAGTGTAGATGTTAGGGAGGCCTGGCCTCCGTCTCCTGGCCATGCAAGTGAGACTCCATGAGTGAGTGCCCCAGACACCTCTTTTGTCTCCCCCTAGTCCTGGCCCTGGGGATAGGAACTGGAAGGGGTCACAAGGTGGGGTCCTGGGGGGTAGTGTTCTGTCTCGAGCTGGCTACTGGTTACAAGGGGAGTTCCCTTTGTGAACATTTCATGGAGCTGCCAGTTTTCCGCATGTACATTGTACTTCAATAAAAAGTTCACTTAAAAAAAAACCCATAGCCTGTAATCCCAGATACTTGGAGGGCTGAGGCAGGAGGATTGCTTGAGCCCAGGAGTTCAAGATCAGCCTGGGCAACATAGCAGGACCCCATCTCAGAAAACAAACAAACAATCCCAGCCTGGCCACCTGGTAGCTACCTGGCATCAGGCAAGTCATTTTGCTTCTAATCTCAGCAGCCTTGCATGGGAAACGAGGCTGGTGAGGATTCCATGATGATGGATGGAAAGCATGCTCGAAGCAGAGAGTCTCAGAAATGCAGACCATGGGCCTGCATGAGTCCCCCATGCCGCTGGTGGCCCAAGGGACTGTTGTCTGTGTTATAACTCTATGATCTTGGGCTCCCTTGGGAGGGTAGCCTTGAGGCGTCAACAAGCACCAGTAGGAGAAAGGTGACCAGAGAGAAATGATTCTGTGCAAACACCCATCACAGCCTGGGGCTAACAGGCTGAACCTGCCTCTCTTTTGCACCCCAGCTCGCAGCACTAGGACTGGCCCTGTGCCATCACCAAGCGACCCCAGTGACATGGCCTGAGCTTATCCTCCTGACCACCTTATAAGGGAGGCAGGCAGGAACTGGGGTCTTGGGCAAGTGACTTCACTTCTCTAAACCTCAGTCTCTTCATCTGTAAAACGGGCTGGTTATGGTGCCACATTGGGAAGAGTCAATGAGTTAGTTCATCTAGAGTCAAACATCTAGGACAGTGCCTGCTCATGAAAGAGATCAGTGAATGGAAGTGATTATTGGTAACATGATTATAAGAAATGGGAAGTCATGGCCAGGTGCAGTGGCTCATGCCTGTAATCCCAGCACTCTGGGAGACTGAGGCAGGTGGATCACCTGAGGTCAGGAGATCGAGACCAGCCTGGCCAACATGGTGAAACCCCGTCTCTACTAAAAATACAAAAAATTAGCCGGGTGTGGTAGCGGGTGCCTGTAATCCCAGCAACTTGGGAGACTGAGGCAGGAGAATTGCTAGAATCCAGGAGGCAGAGGTTGCAGTGAGCCAAGATCGTGCCATTGCACTCCAGCCTGGGCAACAAGAGCAAAACTCCATCTCAAAAAAAAAAAAAAACAACAAAAACAAATGGGAAGTCATACAGATAGTAAAATGCAGAGACAGGGCTTGAACTAGAACTTCTGAGTCAAGATCCTGACTTCCAACAGTGGAAGGAACCAACTGTGCAAAATGACAGGAGTGGAGGGCAGCGTGGGGTCTCCCACAGCCTGGTGGATGCACTCATGCTGAACGTACACTGATCACCCAAACCAGACGCTGCAGAAGGAGCCCCCATCCCCATGGAGGCAGGGTCTGCACGTGTCCATGGACAGACACAGAGCATTCACAGCGAATGCCTGCACACACATGTCATGGGGGGTCCACTTCCAGGCACACCTGTGGTCACAGGATCCCCTGCAGGCAGACCCAGACTGCTTGCGTGATCATGTGGCCACAATCTCTTGCGGGGCATTCACTGTATGCAAACCCAGCTCTTTATATCCATGGTTCTCATAGTATGCTCCCTGGAACTGCGGCATCAACCTCACCCGGGTACTTGTTAGAAATGCAAATCCTCCAGCCCCACCTCAGACCTACTGAATCAGAAATTCTAACGATGGGGCCAACAATCTGTATTTTAACCTGGCCTCTTGGTGATTGATACACACTCAAGCTTTGAGAATATCTAATCTATATTATCTCCAATCTGCATGAGATTCCTATTGTGTTCACTCGCATTTTACAAGTCAACTATCAAGTTCAGAGACATGGTGGGAACTGCCCAGGGTCACACAGCCAGGAAGTAGTGGAGTTAGGATTCAAACCCAGCTGAGGTTGGGGGTAGGTGGGTTCAGAGCTCACAACTCTTAACCCCCTCTTATCAGGGGGTCCTAGTAGGGGGATCTGTCTCCATGCACACATGAGTGGTTCCCAGGGCTCCCCTGGGGAAACACAACTGCACAGATCACACCCACCCCAGCACAGCTCCCACCTGCTCCAACCTGCCTCAGGGCCTTGGTACTCGCTGTTCCTACAGCCTGAAATTCGCTTCCCACACATCTCAAGGCTGCCTCTCTCATCCCTTGGGTGTCAGCTCAAATGGTTCTTCCTCAGAGAAGTCTTCCCAGCCAAAGTAGCCCTCTCACCCCTTGCCTGTCTGTCCCATCGCCCTCTCTGTCTTTTCTCTGTAGCACTTATCCCCGCGGAAAGCATCCTGCCTGCTGGCTTGCGTTTTACTATCTTCTCCCACTACAATGTCAGCTGCAGGAACGTAGGAACCTATTCACTGCGGCAGCCTCTACAACAGTTCCTCTCTGGCATGGATATTTGTTGAATGAAAAGAAATGAATGAACAATCATTGACACATGCAGACGTGGCCAGAAGTCATCTGGGTCACGCTGGCAAGCAGGATACACGCAGACAGCCAGGTCTGGGTCCCCATCACCGGGAGCATTACACCCATGCACGCCTTTATTCAGTTACATTCTGAGCTGAGTCTAGCACGGGCCTGCAGGATGGGAGGCAAAGTGGCTTGTGTTCCAAGCTGGTGGCAGGATTAGGGGGGCGGGGATGGTGACAGGTTTATTTGTGTGCCTGGTGTGTGTGTGTGTGTGTGTGTGTATGTTTGCGTGCATGTGCGGGTCAGGAGGATCGCTTACCTTCAGATCAGTAGGGAATTCCTCCCTCTTCACCAGTCCTGTGGCTGCTGCGATGTTCCCTGCCCCAGAGAACACAGCTCCTCCCAGATGTGAGGCCTGTTCCTTGGTTTTTTCAGCCACTGGAGCAGGGAGGGGGTTGAGGAAGGGGTTTGGGAGCCAGGGGGAACCACTGATGCCCCGCCTTGTAGTATCCCAGGGCCTGCCCTCCCCACGGCGCATTCCCGCGGAAGCCTTGGGAGTCTCCCCCGCCCCCGCCCTCTGGTTCCCGGCCAGATCATCCGCCTAAGTGAGAGAAGGGGCTGGTGCCAGGGCTGGGCTGGTACCTGAAGCCACACCTTGTACCACACCTTCTCGGGTCTTGCTTCCTGCAGGGAGAAAAAGCGGCACATTTAAGGACTCTGTGCTGAGGGAACAGAAACTCCAGCACAGCATGGTGATTACAGAGTGGGCATCCCGGCCCCATCACTGCCTCCTTGGGTCCCCACATCCTACAACCTGCACCCCCATGTTAACCCCCGTCTTATCACTGCACTGGGCCCCACACCTCTGTCTGCAAGGGTTGCAGTTCTCTCCCACCTGATGCGATACCCCACCCCTCTAGTGGATGTTGGCTGAGGGCCAGTGCTGTGTCAAGTCCTCTGCCTGCCCCGCTGCACTTCACTTTTCCCCAGCCCTGGGAGGCGGGTGCTGTTATTGTCCCCGTTTCAAGGATGGAAGCTCAGTGTGGGTTCCACCACTAGGAAGTGGCTGAACTGACATTCAAGTTCAGGCCTTTCTGACCCTAAAACTTCAGCTACCAACCACTCTAACAGCATGTAGCCCAGGATAGGAGGCAGGTGGGGGTGGGAGTAGGGGTGGAGCTGGGAGGCCACAAAGCCATGTATTTTGAAAGGTTCCCCTCGTGCCCCATGCACCACTGCCCATAGCCCACTGCCCCACTCCATTTCCTCTAAAGATTCTCTTCTCCTAACGAGGGTGCAAACCCCTTCTTCTGGCCAAAGTAGGAGGTGTCAGGCTCAGGGTGGGTCTAAAGGTGATGTGCAGATTGTAACTGGCACCCGTGGCATGGGCTGGGCCTTCCTCGGAGGGTAGCAACTTGATAACTTCAAAATGGCTGGGGGCCGCTGGGAAGGCCAGAGGGCCTGATCTGGGCTGGAGGATGAGAGCCGGAAACGGGGTGGGGAGTATCCCGTCTGACAATTTGGCAACACAGACAACAGTGATGGAGCCAGAACTGGGTGTCTAGGCAGACTGAGCCCAGCAGGGGGGTGGGGGAGAGGCTGGTGTGGGAAGACAGGGTTCTCAGGGCGAAGGCCAACCAGCACCCAGAGACAGGAGGGGCAGGCTGCATGCTCCCCTTTCACTCCTCCCACAAAACATCAGTTTCCACCTACTCTGTGCCAGGCCCTGGGCCAATCGCTCACTGTCTGAAGTGGGTAAGAGAAGAACAGATTCAGTTCCTGGACCTCAAGTAGTGGGGAGAGGACTTCCAGCCTCCAAGGACTGACTATGTGAGGAGGGAAGGGACACTGCCTGGGCCTTGAGAAATGGGGAACAGATGGACATCAGAAAGGAGATTGCAGAGGGTATCCCAGGCCCAGGGACCCACACAGACAAGGCAGAGCAATGTGCTTTCAGGACAGTCCATGTGCCAGGAGCCATGGGTGTGGTGGGAAACGTAGACTGAGGCAGGACCATGAAAGGCACTGAATGCCAGGGTACAGGGAGCCGAGGCTTTAACTTGTAGGAACTGGGGTCCATCAGGGGCTCCCAGGCAGAGGCAGGAGCAGGAAGTGCCAATCTAAGGGTAAGAGCAGCATGGCTTGGAGGGGCCAAGTCTGTTATCAGAGAGAGAGTGTCAGAGAGCCAGAGGCCAGCAGGAATGAAAGACCTTGGGGAGGAGGCAGGAGGGAGGCCAGAGCTGGGATCAAGCAGCCGTGCACTTTAGCCTTCTCCCGGTCTCCATTGCCACCGCCCTCGCCCCTGCCACCCTCATCCTGTGGCCTCATCAGGCCTCCCTGCAGTTGTTCTGTCCCCAGAGGCCCAAGTGACCATTCTAAACTAATCACATCATGGCAGTCCTTTGCTTACAATCTCTCGTGGCCATCATAACAACGTTTTGCCCTGGCCTGCAAAGGGCCCTCGTGAACTGTCTCCTGCCCATCGCTCTGACCTCACCTCCTACCACTACTTCCTGCCCTGCCCCCAGCTCACCCCAGGGCCTTTGCACCTGGCTTTTCTGCAGCCCTGCCCCCCTCTTATTACTCAGGGATGAGGCATTCTCTTCGGAGAGCCACTGGATGTCAACTCGCACTGCTGAAATGCTCTGTATCACCATCAGGAGATCAGGAACCATTCTTTCCTGTTCACTGTGAAACCCCAGCATCCGCAGGATGCCTGGCACATAGTAAGTGGACACAAAATATTTTTCAAATGGCCACAATCCAAATATGCCACGACCCTGGGCAAGTTATCCAACCCTGGCCTTTCTTCTGATACCAGCCGGTGGTTGCAAGGAAAGTGGATGGGGAAGAGAGCTGGCAAATGTAAAACCACAAGAGTCGTGATGCAGGTGGACCTGGAACGAAACTCAACTCGGCCTTGGAGGTGCTGGAGGGAGGCGCCACAAGGGGAGGGGTGGGGCTTCAGAATCTATAAAGCTCCGTTCAAACTCCAGCTTCAGCATTTACCAGCTGCTGACCTTGGGCAAGGTACTTAGATCTCTGGGAAGCCCAGTTTCCCTTATCTGTAGAATGGGCCGGAGCATTACATGAGGAAATGGATATTATGACATTTTACCCAGTACTTGGCATACAGAAAGTGTTCAACACCAGATAACTATTAATAATGGTTATTATTAATAACCATTATAAGAAATGGAGGCTGTCTGCTTTCATCACTGCACCGGTCCCCGGCCTTTCAGCTGGAGCCCCCCACCTCATCAGCCCGCCCCGTGTCCCCATTTCCGGATACAGACCCAGGCTTCTATGGGCTGGCTATGTCCCCTGTGACCCCTGCTGACCTCGCCCCATCTGCTGACTCATATTCTCCTGCCCAGAACCCCTCTCCCCGGGACCCGGCCCCAGCTCCACACTCTTGGGGGACCCCCAGCCCTGCAGCCCCAGAAACCCCGCCCCTCGCCCACCGACGTAGAGGACGCCCTCCTTGGTCTTCTCCGCCGCCTCGGTGACCCCCTGCTTGGTTTTCTCCGCGGCTGCCACAACGCCCTCCTTGGCCATGGACAGGCCCTTCATGAACACGTCCATCCTGGCGGCCTGGGGAGGGCGATACACGGGCACCGGTGCACTGACCCCGCACTCTCACCCCAGCCCCTCAAGCGAGACGCAGGTGACCCCCTACTCCCGAGACCGCGGCGCCCTTCTGGACCCTGAGCCCCCTCCCGCTTTCCCCTCATCCCACCCCACTCCCCAGTGCGAAGCCTCAGGGCCGCGGAGAGTCCTAGCGTCCTTGAAACCCGGGGACGCGGGAGGGGCCACTGCCTCGGTTATCCGGGCCCTGCAACCTGCAGCCCCGTCGAACCGGAGTGCTGGGTTCGGCGCGAAGATCCAGGACCCGCCTGTACACGCACGGCACAGTCACACGGTCATGCACACAAACATACACCACGGACAAGCTCACGTGCACACACAGGACACGCAGACGCTCCAACGCGCACGAATACCCCGACCCACACGGGCGCGGACACACGTCCCCACAGCCGCCCGGGCAGCTGCAAACACCGGAGCATACTCACATACTCCGCGGTGCACATTGCCGCGCATCCCCCGGATCCCCCTCCATTTTCCATCCCCTTCCCCAGCTCCCTCCTGCCGCCCCAGTCCCCTCTCCATCCTCATCCCGTTCCCCATCCCCGGCGCGCGGCCGCCTCACCTGGATGCGGGGCCGGGGCTGGGGATGGAGCGGCGGCTGCGGCGGGCGGACGCGGGGGCTCCGCTAGGCCAGGCCGGGGTGGACTAGGGGCCGGAGGGGGGATAGGGCCGGGGTCAGGCGCTCGGGTCGCGGGTCCTGAGCAGGAGCGCAGCAGTGCCCGGGTCTCGGGTTTGTAGCCAGCCACCGCTCGTTCCTCGCGCCCTGCGAGCTCGCGCGCTCCGGCTCCGGCTCCGGCGCTGCGGCAGCTCTGAGCTCAGCGCCCCCCCTGGCGGCCGCGCCGCCCCTTCGGCCTGACTGACAGTGGGCGGGGAGGGTGACAGCGCGTAGCCGATGAGCCTCCCGGGGCGGGCCCGGGACGCGCCCCTGGGAGCCCCGGCCGTAAGACTCGCGTAGTCTGTTGGGAGTTGGGGGAGGGGGACAATGCGGCGTGTGAAGAGTGGGGAAGAAATCACGCGACTGGATTTGGAGTTCTGCTGGGCTCGAATCTCAGCTGTGCTTTTTATTAACCGTGGGACCTTGAGCTACTCGGCTCTCCTTTCTGAATGACAGTTTCCTCCTCTGTAAAACAGGAATGGTTAATTCAACGAATGTTTACTGAGCGCTTAGACCAGTGGTGCAGGTTTAAGGCTGGAGGCAGCGGAAAAGGAAAACAAGGTTCCTGGTCTCGGGAAGCTTACCATGGGGGTGTCTGTACGCGTGTGTGTTCGTGCGCTCAGTGGTGGAAGACAGGACAGAAAATAAACGGATCAACATCCAAAGCAACAAGGTCATTACAGCTTGTAAGTTGTGAAGGTAACGGTGATGTAACACGGGGACTAGAGGAGGCGTGCTTGAGACAGCGTGCTCAGGGAAGGCCTCTACCAGCAGGTGAATTGTAGCAGAGACTCCAGAGAGGCACCATGACACCACGATGGGTGAGGACAAGATCCATAGAGAGTGCAAGTGCAAAGGCTCCAAGGCAGGGCTGTGCTGACAAAAGACAGCGCAGGTGGAGAACAAAACCACTTTTTTGTGTGCTTACGGTGGGGACTGTCAAAATGATCACAGAATGCCAGGCACACAGTAGGCCCTCAGTTGGTTCTATGATAGAATTATGCCCAAGAAGCTGTAGTATCCCAGAGGAAAGGGACTCTGACAACTTAGGGGAGTCAGGAAAGGACATAAAAAAGAGGTGACACCTGAACTGTGGCCTGACAGGAAGGGGAATATTTCATCGAGCAGGCTAGGGAGAAAGAGAATTGTAGGCTGTGGGTACAGCATGGGCAAAGGCACTGTGGCCAGAAATGCAGGGTGTGTAAGTGACAGGTAATTAGGTGAGGGGGCCACCAGCAGCCAGACTGCAAAAAAAAAAAAAAAAAGAAAAAACCCAACCAACCAACCAACCAAACAAAAAACATTCACAGGCCGCTGGTAGAACTGCAAATTGGCGCAGACATTTTGGAAGGCAATCTGGCAGTGTTTACCAAAAGCATAAATGCATGCGCCTTTGGAGCCAACAGCTCCCCTTCCAGGAATTGATCTCATGCGACTCTAGTCATACATGCACACAAAGATATCTGTGCAAGGATGTTCACTGTAGCATGTTTTTTTGTAGCGAAAAACTGAAAATGATCATCTATACAGGACTGGCTAGCTAACTGTGGCACGCCCACCCAGTGCAATGCCACACTGTGGTTGGCAAAGATGAGCTAGACCCATGTGTGCTGACATGGGAGTGTGCCAAGATGTGGTGGTAAGTGTGAGAAGCAAGGTGCCAAACTGGAATGTGTGGAATGAGCCAATTTTGATACAAAGGGAATTATATTTTATGTATAAGTATTTATAATTTTCTATGTGTCAAATATATATTTTATACTAACATATACATACTTATCACATACTATATACGTTATACACAGACACCTTATATACAAACATACACATATTTATGGCTAGATATACAATTCTTTTTTCTTTCTTGTTTTTTTGAGATGGAGTCTCCCTCTGTCGCCCAGGCTGGAGTGCAGTGGTGCAATCTTGGGTTACTGCAACCTCCACCTCCAGGGTTCAAGCAATTCTCCTGCCTCAGCCTCCCAAGTAGCTGGGAGTACAGGCATGTGCCACCACACCCAGCTAATTTTTGTATTTTTAGTAGAGACAGGTTTTTACCATGTTGGCCAGGCTGGTCTCGAACTCCTGACCACAAGTGATCCGCCCACCTAGGCCTCCCAAAGTGCTGGTGTTATAGGCATGAGCCACCTCACCTGGCCACACCTCTGTAATAATTTCTGAGAAAACTGTTAAAGGGAGTTGCACCTAGGAAATGGGACTGAGAGGGTTCAGGGAAGGAAGTTTCACATTCCATTGCCTTCCTTACTGGTGCTGTTTGATTATTTTCCCTTGGATAGTATTTTACTTGTGTTATTTTAAGAACTAGCATGGAGGGTACCTGCAATTATTTTTGGTCTCTCAGCATTAAAATTGCCCCCTTCCCATGTTTAGAGGGGTCCCCCACCTTCTGAGGCAGAACCCACCTTCCCCTCTGAGAGATGACTATGCCAGATAATTGCTTTCTCAGTCTTCCTTGCAGCCAGGACATGTGACTGACAGGTGCAGCTCCAGACTTGGGACCTGAAGCTAGTCCCAGGAAGCAGCAGGGAAGCGGAGGGTGGGGTGGGGGGAGGGCTGTGTTCTGGTGTGGAAAAGTGGTGGTGGCAGCTCCTGCCAAGGACCATTGGCAGCAGTGACACTCACTGTGGGAGTGTCCAACACCAACAGGACAAGCTGCACTGTCCATGCCCAGCCATGGCATCGGGATTCTTCATAGGTCTGCCTGGTAGTGGGATTTGGGGCATCATTTCAGGCTGTGTGGTCTCCAGTGTGGATTTTCTAGCTATCCTGGAGATTATTTGAGCTGTCCAGTTTTTTTTTTGTTTTTTGTTTTTTTAAGAGATAAGGTTTCACTGCATCACCCAGGCTGGAGTGCAGTGGCACAGTCAATCATAGCTTACTGCAGCCTCGAACTCCTGGTCTCAAGCGATTCTCCCATCTCAGCCCTTTCAGTAGATGAGACTACAGGTGCGTGCCACCATGCCAGGCTAATTTAAAAAATATTTATTATTTGTTTGTGATTTACTTATTTATTTTTCGTAGAGACGGGGTATTTGTTTGTGATTTACTTATTTATTTTTTGTTGAGACGGGGGTCTCACTAGGTGGCCCAGGCTGGTCTTGAACTCCTGGCCTCAAATGATCCTCCCACCTCAGCCTACCAAAGTGCTGGGATTACAGGTATGAGCTATTGTACCTGGCCCATGAGCTGCCCAGTATTTAATAAACTCCTTATTTGCTTAAATCACCCAGAAGTGATTTCTGTGGCTTGGGATTAAGAACTCCTGATGCCAGAGTACAAGATAAAGAAAGATGAAGGAGGATGGAGGAGCGGGGAGAAGGAGGAAGAGAGAAAGAAGATGAAATGAAGCGTGTCTGAACTTCAGATCACAGGAAACAAGAAGTCACTGAAGGATTTTAAGCACAAGAGACCTAATGAGATTTGCATTTTATGGGGCCAAACGGAGGTGGGTTGGAGGAGGATAAGGCTGGCTGTAGAAAGATCAGTAGGAGGCTGGGGCAGACTCCAGAGGAGGGACAAGGACGCCTGAACTACAGAAGCCAGGGTGACGCTGGAGCAGGGCTGGAAGGAGAGACGTGAACATCACTTGGGAGTAACTTATTAGGTGTTATGGGAGAGGGAGAAGGACAAGTCGAGGAAGATTCCCAGGTTTCTGGTTTGGACAATGGGGTGAGTGATGTTGCTGCAAAATGAAATAGGCATTGAGGGGGTGGAGCAGCTTGGTGGGGGGATGATGATGAGCTTGTCTGGGGGAATGACAGACAAGCTGGAGGAGGTGTCCAGCAGACACTAGGGTATCTGAGCCCAGAGCTCAGGAAAGCACTCCAGGCTGGCTTCAGATGCAGATTTGAGCCACGGTGTACTCAGAATTCTTTAACAAATGGCACAAATGGCTCTCCAAGGTTGGGGCGGGAAAAGGGTAGGCGGGAAGGAACACCTAGATTTGTAGTTTGCCAATGTCCTTGGGGTAAAATACTCCCACCACAGTTGATTCCAAGCTGTCAGTGTGATGTCATTGAACAGAAAATTGGTTCAGTTATCTAGAATTTTCATGAGACAGATAACGTAGATAAAAATAACCTTAAGAGCACAGATAATAGTAAAATAACTAGGAAGTTATGTGTTTTGAGTATTAGCTATGTTTTTTAAACATAATGTAACTATAACTTTATATAATTTAATTTTTAACAATGTAATGGCTTTAACAACTGGCTCACACAATTCCTGAAGTTTTTTTTTTTCTTTTTTTTTTTTTTGAGACGGAGTCTTGCTGTGATACCCAGGCTAGACTGCAGTGGCGTGATGTCGGCTCACTGCAACCTCTGCCTCCTGGGTTCAAAGGATTCTCCTGCCTCAGCCTCCTGAGTAGCTGGGATTACAGGCGCCCGCCACCACACCTGGCTAATTTTTGTATTTTTAGTAGAGACGGGGTTTCACCATGTTGGCCAGGCTGGTCTCGATCTCCTGACCTCGTGATCCGCCCACCTCAGCCTCCCAAAGTGCTGGGATTACAGGCATGAGCCACCACGCCCAGCCAGATTCCTGAAGTTTTAACAATTGTTCTTGTGAGCCAGGTGAGATCAGTGCCCCACTGGGATTGGAGTCATTAGCATAGAGGTGGTGGCTGGAGCCATAGGGCTGAGTGTGATCCACCGGGGGTGCATGGAAAGTGAAAAGAAGAGAGTGCCCAGAACAGACTCCTGAGGTGCCGCAAACTTTGGGGTGGCCAGAAGCAGAGGAACCTGGAGAAAGACAGAAGTCTCTGGCAGTGAGAAAGAAGGACAAGCTGAAGAGAGCGCACAGACACCTTGGGGATAGAGGTCGACTAGACAAATGCTACAGGGAGGCCAAAGGAGACCAGCAGTGGAGAGTCTGCGACGGATGGGCAGCAAGTGGGTGGTTGGGGAGCTGAATAGCAGTGAGCGCAAAGAGGGAAGGGGCAGCAGGGGACAGCCTCCAGGAGAAAGTGACATTCGAGCTGGGTTTTGAAAGATGAGAAGGACCTTACAAGTGGTGGTGAGCATTCCCAGCAAGGGATCTAGCAGGTGGGACAGTCCAGAGAGTCGAGGTAACAGAAAATAGGTTAAATTCTGAGTCAGGCAGGAAGTTCGTTTGGCTGCTAGCACAGAAACTTATGCAAAGCAGGCATTTATTCTTTCACTTAAACAAGTCCAGTGGTGGGCAGTCCACAGGTGGTGTGATGACTTCACAGTCATCAGGATCCCAGACTCCTACCTTTCTGGTGTACCATTCTTAGTACATGAATTTCATCCTCATGGCCCAAGATGGCTGCTGCAGCTCCTGCCATCATGTTGATGCAGACAGCAGGAAGAGGGGAGGTAGGGTAAAAAGAATATCTGCCAGTTGTCTGTCTTTTTCTTTCTTTCTTTTTTTTTTTTTTTTTTGAGATGGAGTCTAGCTCTGTTGCCCAGGCCTGAGTACAATGGTGTAATCTCGGCTCACTGCAACCTCTGCCTCCCGGGTTCAAGCTATTCTCTTGCCTCAGCCTCCTGAGTAGCTGGAACCACAGGCACATGCCACCATGCCCGGATAATTTTTGTATTTTTAGTAGAGACGGGGTTTCACCATGTTGGCTAGGCTGGTCTCGAACTCCTGACCTCAGATGATCTGCCCGCCTCAGCCTCCCAAAGTGCTAGGATTACAGGCATGAGCCACTGTTCCCAGCTAGATTCACCAATTATTAGCATTTGCTACATTTTTCTCTCTTGCTCCGTATGTGCTTCCCTCAGAAGGGGGCACGGATACTGGGTCACCACTCTCTAGCAGGATGGCTCCTTTCCCCCGCCACATACCCCTACCACCCTTTAGAGCATGGGGTGGCAAAGCTCGGGCTCGTGGGCCTCCAGTGGCCAGTCCCTAAACCTGCGAGCCTCAGGAACTCTCACTGTTTCTGTTCTCTCTTTCCCCAGGAAATGGGCCTTTCCATTCTTTTCTTCCTCTCCCCTTCCTAGGAATGTACTAAGGACGATGACTCTGGAAGCTTCTGGGAAGGGAACATGGCAAAAGGTGGGAAAGGGTTTTAGAGAAGATCCTGGTCGGAGCAGCTGGAACAGAGAGTTCTCTTAAGCGGATCCTGGAGATTCCAGCCCCGCCTGGGTTCTGCAAAAATCCAGATGTGCCTTTGTAACTCTGTGTGTGGCGCCTGGCAGATTAAACATTTAGCAGCATTCCTGCTGTCCAGAGGCCTCAGAGTCCTGCAGGGCAGGCAGGACGGGAAGCTGAGAACAGGGAGGGGAACCGGGGACATTTACTGAACATCTGCAATGCGCCAAGTACTCCGTCCATTACGTCACGACGTCCTCATGGCAATCCTTCAAAGCAGGCATTTTCATTCCCATTTTACAGATAAGGGAATTGATACCCAGAGAGGGAAAGTCACTGGCCTTTGTTCTTTTCAATCAGTTTTCCCTGAGTGCCTACTGGGTGCCGATATCATTCCAGGTACAGGAGATGCAGCAGGAAATAAGACCAATGAAGCCCTTGCCCCTCTGGAACTCAGCATTCGAGTGGGATGGGGCAGACAATTCACAACTAGAAACCACAAAAGACGCTTCCACTGTGCCGCTCTTGTAAAAGTCGTCAGCGACACTCACTTTGCTAAATCTATTGACCAATCCTCCCTGCTCCCTCTGACTTCTGAGTACTTCCCATAAGCCAGACGCTGTTGTAGGCCCTGGGGACACAGCTGTGAACAAGAGAGGCCTTGGGGGCTGGGCGCGGTGGCTCACCCCTGTAAGCCCAGCACTTTGGGAGGCCGAGGTGGGCAGATCACCTGTGGTCAGGAGTTCGAGACCAGACTGGCCAACATGGTGAAACTCTGTCTCTATTAAAAACACAAAAATTATCCAGGTGTGGTGATGTGCTCCTGTAATTCCAGCTACTTGGGAGGCTGAGGCAGGAGAATCCTTTGAACCCAGGAGGCAGAGGTTACAGTGGGCTGAGATCGCGCCACTGTACTCCAGCCTGGACAACAGAGCAAGACTCCGTCTCAAAAATAAAAAGGCCTTGGGGACCTTGAGGAAGGCAAGTGATGAGTAAAATAAATCAGTAAAATGTATGGTGTGTCAGGAGGTGACAAATGCTGGGGGCAGTGAGGGAGGAGAAGCAGAGGAATTGCTGCACTGGGCTGAGGGGGGTTGGACAGTCACATACGATGGGCAGGGATCGCCTACCCTGAGAGAGGTTAGGAAGTGAGGGGACAGCCTCTGGAAGTCCTAAGGCAGGAGGTGGCTGGCACATCTGAAGATCTGCATGACTGAAGGCCACTGTGGCTGCAGCAGAGGGAGGGAAAGGAGGGCTGGAGGGAGGAGGGCCTTGTGGGCTCCTGCACTGTGAGCAGAGGAGGGAGTGATCCAGATTTCATTTTAACGGCTGCTGTGTAGGGAGTAGGGAGGGGACTATTCTTGGGCAAGGGTGAAAGCTGAGGACCAGTTCAGAGGCCATCACTATCACACAGGCAGGATGACTGTCACTTGGGCTGGGACGGTGGCAATGGAGACCAAGAGAAGTGGTTGGGTCCTGGATGTTTTGAAGAGAGAACTGGTCATGGCATGTGCTAACAGGTGAGAAAGACAGAGCCCCAGGACCATTCCAACGTTTTCGGCTGAGCAGTTGGAAGGGTGGAGAAGATGGTTGGAAGAACAAGTCTGGAGCGGGGCAGAGGAGGTGTCAGGAATTCATCTTTGGACATGGTAGCTCTGAGATGCACAGTAGATACCCAGATGGAGCTGTCAGGCGGGCAGTTGGATATACTCTTCTGGATTTCTGGTGGCGGCTAAGCATGTCACTCTCTAAATGACATTTAATGCCCATTACTGGATAAGGGCATGAAACAGCAAGTACTGACAGAACAGACAAGAGGTCCCAGGGCTTAGTCCTAGGGCCTTCTGATGCAAAGAGGAGAAACCATCCATTTTGTTCACAGCTGTGCTCCCCAGAGCCTAAAATGGTGTCTGGCACAAAGTAATTGGTAGGTCATTATTTGTTGAATGAATAAACGAATAAGTAGTGTTAAGCGCTAAGAAGGAAATAGAACAGAGTGATGAGTTAGAGGGCATGGGGGAGAGTGTTCTTCTCTAGATAGGGTAGCAGTCAGGGAAGGCCTCTTTGAGAAGGTGACATTTGAACCAAGCCCAGAAGGACAAGGAGAAGTTCTGTAAAAAGTTGCAGAGGAAACTGCAAGTGCAAAGGCCCTGAGGCAGGAAAAAATCTAGCCTTTTGGAGGCTCCATGTGCTCAGGGCATGGGAGGCTGGATCGCCTAAGAACCTTGCAAGCCCAGGACCTGGACTTTGGATCACATCCTGGGTGTCCTGGAGGTTTTTTTGTTTGTTTGTTTTTTTAAACGCAGTTTCACTCTTGTTACCCAGGCTGGAGTGCAATGGTGCGATCTCGGCTCACTGCAACCTCTACCTCCCCAATTCAAGCGATTCTCCTGCCTCAGCCTCCCGAGTAGCTGGGATTACAGGTGCCTGCCACCATGCCCAACTAGTTTTGTTGTTGTTGTTGTTTGTTTGTTTTATTTTTAGTAGAGAAAGGGTTTTACCATGTTGGCCAGGCTACTCTCGAACTCCTGACCTCAGGTGATCCACTGGCCTCGGCCTCCCAAAGTGCTGGGATTACAGGCGTGAGCCACCACAGCTGGCCTGGGTTTTAAACAAAGAAGTTACGTGACCAGATTAATATTCTAAATGATCCCCCCGAGGAACCTGGAGAACTTTCTGTAGGAAAGCAGGAGTGGAAGCAAGTGGAGTGTCAGGAAATACTCACGCAGCAGCCAAGGTCAGAACCAGCTTCCCTGGAGTCAGGGGAGTTGGGAGGGAGAGGAATGGGCAGATTCAAGATATTTTAGGAACAGGATGGTAGGGCTGGGATTTAAGAGCCCCTGCTGGTTCAATCCCAGCATGAAGATGTCCCCCATAGACAGACTTGGAAGGGCCTCAGGGAGGGGCCAGGATGCCTGTAGCGCCAGGGGGGTTGCTCTTAAGGTCTCTCCTTAGTCACCTCAATCGAAGACTCCAGGAGCTTCCCCAGGCTGGAAGCTGTGGGAGGTGGTGGGAAGGGGTGCTGTGGCTGGGAGGGTCATTCCGAGCTGGGCTCTGGGCCACAGCTGTAAGGTAGCTAAGACCATGCCCGGTACTGGGGGGAGCCCTTCCTTCCTTTTTCTTCATCAGATCTAGATTCCTGGCCGGCACAGTGGCTCACACTCGTAATCCCAACACTTTGGGAAGCAAAGGCAGGAGAATCACTTGAACCCTCCCAGGCTGATTTGAGACCAGTCTAAGCCACATATTGAGACCTCATCTCTATTTTTTTTAATTGAAAATTAGCCAGACATGGTGGTGTGCACCTGTAGTCCCAGTTCCTCGGGAGGCTGAGGAGGGAGAATGAGCCAAGGAGTTTGAGGCTGCAGTGAGCTATGGTCATGCCACTACACTCCAGCTTGGGCAACAGAGCAAGACACTGTCTCAAAACAACAACAACAAAATCTAGATTCGTGAGCTCTTCCCAGCCTGGTCCTCTTCCAGTGCTCCCTCTGTCCAAATTTCTTCAATGCTCCTCCCACTGAGAGGTGGCAGTATGTCCCCTCCCTTGAATCTGGGCCTGTGACTCTAGTAGAATAGAGTGGGTCTGATGTGGTGCCGGGTTTCAGGCCCAGGCCTTAAGAAACTGGCAGCTTCTGCTTCCTGTCTCTTGGGATGCTTGCTCTGGGAACCCAGCCACCACGCCGGGAGGAAGCCAAGCAGCCACATGGAGAGGCCACGCAGTGCCATCCTGGCCAGCACCCCCAGCTGAGGCTCCAGCTGACAGCTGGCATCAGCTGCCCCACGTGTGAGTGAGCAGATGACTCCAGCCCCAACCTGTAAGCCACCCTAGCTGACCTCCCTTTGAAGGAGAGCTGGGCTGTCCTACTGAGCACTGCCCACGTTGCACGCTTGTGAGCATAATAAATGATGATGATTGTTTTAAGCCACTGAGTTTGGGGTGGTTTGTTGTGCAGCAATAGATAAGTGGGACACAGGGCTTCACCCCTCCAGGGCCTATCTATCACTAAATATCACTGAGTTTTCCTTCTACATACCCCTTGAGTCTATTATCATCTCTCCATCTTCTCTGCCGCCCCATCTGTCACCTGGACGACTACATTAGCATCCTAGTCAGTGTTTCCCCACACCTTCTTGCAGCCACAGGGTTCTGTTTCCTACACAGCAATCCAGAGAACCTGCTGAAAAGCATATCTGATTGCCTCCCCAGCTAGTCTGTACATGCTCAAAATGCTCAGTGGCTCCCCACTGCCCCTAGGATCAGGCTTACCCATTTCTTTCCCCTTTTAGCTTCGCCCACACTGGCCTGTCTTCTCGTCCTCTGGTATTCCACATTCCCTTTGCCCCAGGGCATTTGCACATACTGTTCCCACTCCCAGAGATGCCCTCCCCGACCCAGTTAATTATTTCCTATTATTTCTTGTTTATGCTTTAGGTCTTCGCTCAAATACCACCTCTCAGCGACCTTCTTCTCAGTTGTTCTTAAAACGGGGTCCCTGGCCAGCAGCATCTGGGAACTTGTTAGAAATACAAACATCCTGGGCCTGGCGCTTTGGCTCACGCCTGTAATCCCAGCACTTGGGAGGCCAAGGTGGGCAGATTGCTTGAGTCTAGGCATTCAAGACCAGCCTGGGCAACATGGCAAAACCCTACCTCTACAAAATAAAACAAAACAAAACAAAACAAAACAAAACAAAAAAAACTAGCTGGGCGTGGTGGTGCATGCCTGTAGTCCCAGCTACTCGGGAGGCTGAGGTGGGGGAATCACCTGAGCTGAGAAGTCAAGACGGCAGTGAGCCAAGATGGCACCACTGCACTCCCGCCTGGGCAGCTGGAGTGAGACCTTGCCTCAAAACAATATAAATAAATAAATAAAATGGAAACATCCTCAAGCCCAAGCCCAGAACTAAGGAGTCAGAAGTTCTGAGACAGGGCCCAGCAGCGTGTGATGAGCAAGCCGTGCAGGTGATTCTGATACACGCACCTAAGAACTGCCGCTCTGAAGCCCCAGCTTGGATCGTGGACTTTTTAGGTTCTCCCATCCCCGAATCCCTTTCCTTCAGTGGGTTGTGTTTGTGATGACACAGATTGTCTGAGGGATGCATAATCTCATAAACCTGAGCACAGGGCCCGCTTGTTTTTCGCTCATCACCGTAGCAGCACCTAACCCTGTGCCTAGCACGTACCAGGGCTTAAGGATGTGGGTTGAGCAAATACTCAGCCTCCAGATGGTCACGAGCCCCCCAAGTGTGGGGGAGGAGCAGGGCCTTTTATACGTCTGGGACCCTAAAAGTGCCCAAGGGGAGGAGGCAAAACTTTAAAGGACTTGGGGAGCCTTCAGCCTCCACAGAAAAGGGGTTGTTCAGAAGGCTGATAAAGGGTGTCCAAAGCTTCCCTGCCTTCCTTCCCCATCCCAGTCCCCACCCTCCCCAACCTGGGAGAACCCTCAGCTGACTTCTGATGAGCACGAGCCAGGCCTTGTTCTATGGGTTCTAGGTGTTCTATATCATTTAATACCCTCAACAATCTTCTGAGTTGTGTATGATTAACATTTTCATTTTACAGATGGGGAAACTGACTCCATGAAGCTCAGGCCTGGCCGCGGTCAGGGTAGAATCAGGACTGGAACCCAGGCTGTATGGCTGCGGCCCTGACCCTCACCATCCATGTCAGGCAGAGAACACTCAGGTGGGGCAGGAGGTAAGGTGGGGGCTGTGGGGAGCCTCATGTGTCTCCAAAGGGACTGGGGGCCTGTGAGGCAGTGGGTCCGGGAGGAACTTTCCAAATCCTCAAGAGAAACCAAAAGTGTGAATCTTAGCATAAAACCCCCCTATGTCTAAACGTTGGCAGATGATTAAACTTTTAAAAAACTCAGATGCCACTGGGTATGGTGGCTCATGCCTGTAATCCCAGCACTTTGGGAGGCTGAAATGGGAGATCACTTGAGCCCAGGAGTTGCCTGGGCAACATAGTGAGATTCCTTCATCTCTAGTCAAAAGAATATTTTATTTAAAAACAAACAAACAAAAAAACTCAGGTGCTTCCAGAGACCAGATGAATACCTGCTCTGATGTGAGGTTGGGGATGGTGCCAGAAGGCCCCACGGCCATGTCAGTGTCTCTGCTTCTGCCATCTGCAGGGCCGTCCACCTCACATTCTGGGGTCACCCTCCACGGGATGCAGACCTTGCTTTCCCTTCGGGCAGGTTCCAAATATTGACGCTTACCTTCAGGTCTTGGCCCCCATGGTGTGGGGCTTGGTCACAGCTGCTTCCCCAGCCCCAGGCCTGCATGAAGAAGGCACTCACTAAATGCTTGCTGTTGAGGTAATCAGCCTGGCCTCTCTACCCTCAGTGCACCATGGCCCCGCCCTCTCCCCCCCCCCAGCCCCAGGTGGGCGGGGCAGGTGCTGGTTGGTTAAAAGCTGGTAGCTGGGGGCTTTTCAGATGCTGGGTCCTCCATGGAGTTTGAGCTGGGCATGGCTACTGAAGGCCTTGTGAGTCCCTTGCCTTCCCCTCCTGGAGCAGGGGATGGGCAGGGTGGGCACAGGGACAGCCAGGGCCAGAGCTCACAACCCATCCTGACTCCTTTTTTTGGCTCAGGTGAGTGAAGCTGAGGGTGGAATCCGAGAGTGGGAGGAGGAGGAGAAGGAGGAGGAGGCAGCAGAGAGGACACCCACGGGAGAAAAGTCTCCAAACTCTCCCGGGACTTTGCTGTCTCTGAGAGGGAAGGCCTGGACGGGGGGCCGCATGGAAGTCAAGCTGGAGCTGCACCCCTTGCAGAACAGGTAGGCAGGAGCCTGAGAGTGGAACACAGCCCCTTGCTTTCAGGCCAGCCTCTGCGCTGGCAGCGTGGCCTTGGGCAACCCCTCCTCTCTTGGCCCTAGCTCTTCATCCGTGGGAGGCCAGGGCTGACCTAAGCCTTGGGCCCTGTTGGCCCTTCCAGACCTAACCCCGCAGAGACTGTGGGTCAAACACCCCCACTCCTCCCCTGCCGTTCAGGACAACTGATTTCATTCACCTGAGAGGGGAATGCTGTGCCCCAAATCTCATCTCCCAATTCGCCCTTGAAGGGGAGGGTCCTCCCTGTCAGTCCAGGTGTCCCGGGGGTGGACTTGGCTCTCTGCTTCCTCCTGGCTGCCTCCCCCTTCCCCTACCAGGTGGGCTCTGTGGTTCTTCAAGAATGACCGCAGCCGGGCCTGGCAGGACAACCTGCACCTGGTCACCAAGGTGGACACTGTGGAGGACTTCTGGGCGTGAGTGTCTGTCCCCAGTGGGGCTAGAGGTGGGGGGCTCTGAGCTCTGGGCTCCCTCTCTCCGGGTTGAGCCAGCCCTCCCTAGGGCCTTTCAGCCTTGGTGAGGGCTGGGGCTTTGTGGGTTCTGCCCAGGGGGTGTAGGGCACAACCACCCCCCACCCCACCACCTTCTTCGGGCTCAGGGAGAGAGCCTGGGGAGCAGGAGAAGCAGGAAGCTGACCCTGACTCGGCCACTCCAGGGCTTTGTGACCTGGGCAAGTTCCTTCCCCTCTCTGAACCTGTCTCAGCTGCAAAGAGAGGACTCGGCTGCCTCAGTGTCCGGGTGCTCACGGGAGTGGGTCTGAAAAGGGCTGCACAAGCCCTAGGGAGGGTGAGAAGGCCTCGGCTGTAGCTGGAGGGGGGAGCACCAGGGGGTCCAAAACCCTCCCCAGGGATTGGCTCAGCCTTCACTGGGAAGGCTCTGTGGAAAAGGTGGGTCTTGAGAGTTTGGATAAACGGGGGTGGAATCCCAGGTGGCAGGCCAGTGTAAGCAAAGGCTTGGAGGCCATGGGGTTGGATGAGGAGCTGGGAGGGCTGAACCCAGTTGGAACCAGGCCCTAAAAAGCCTTGACTTTTGGCATGGGGTGGGGGGCTCTGTCCAGGCTATACAGTCACATCCAGCTGGCCAGCAAGCTCTCCTCTGGCTGTGACTATGCCCTCTTCAAGGTAAGCTCTGCTCTCCTCTTTCCCTCCCGCAAAGGGACAAGGGGTTGATCCCTCCCGGATTCCACTGCGTTAATCCCTCAGAGGGGTGGGGGTGGGGAGCTATGGGCCACCTCTCAGCAGAGTTTCTGACTGGAGGAAATGCTCTACAGGAGCCCGGACAGAGTAGGTCAGGCCCAAGCCGCACCTTGGAGGACCTTAAGAGGCGGGAAGAGGGAGAGGGAGAGATTTCTGGCCTGGCTCCTTAACTAGGGAAGGGCATCAGAATTGCTTGAGGACACTCATTGATGCCACACCCATCCCTGGAGGGCTGACATTGTGTTTAGAGATCTCCCCAGTGACTTCTGCCCTGCCTGGGAACCAGGCAGCCAAGCCTGGGATGTCCCCCTTGCCTGCATTGGGGTCTGCCCCTGAGGCTTCCTTAATCCACCCCGATTTGAATGCTTGTCTTAAGGAACTCAGTAAAATGAGACATGCACATATACAAGGCTATACAAGGTGACCAGTGCTGTCTGTCGGGGGGAGCTGAGTGGCTGGGGGTGGAACCTGCTTGCACTGAGGGAAGGGAGGATAAGAGAATCTGGCCTACTTAGGGCCTCAGCAGAGAGCGGATAAGGCCAGGATGGTGGGTGGGTCCCCATTTCCCTTTGAACACAGGGAGGCAGTTGACTTGCCATCTGCCTTGCAGGATGGCATCGAGCCCATGTGGGAGGACAGCAGGAATAAGCGGGGTGGCCGCTGGCTGGTCAGCCTGGCCAAGCAGCAGCGCCACATTGAGCTGGACCGGCTGTGGCTGGAGACGGTGAGTTGGAGGAGGAGGGTCCTCAGGGGAAGAGACGGGCTGTGTGGGTCTCATAGTGGCACTGGTCTCAAGGATGGCAGGCCAGTCCCTATGTCCTAGCCGGTGATCTCACAACCCCCTACTTCGGGTCCAGCTGCTGTGTCTGATCGGGGAGAGCTTTGAGGAACACAGCAGAGAGGTATGTGGGGCCGTCGTCAACATCCGCACCAAGGGGGACAAGATCGCTGTGTGGACGAGGGAGGCGGAAAACCAGGCGGGCGTGCTGCACATTGGGTGAGGAGGGTCTCTGGCACAGGGTGGGGGCTTGGGTCTCTTCTAGAGGGAAGGTGGGTGGAGGGGGCTTGGCCTGCATGGGAGACCTCTGAAAGTCTCCATAGCCTCCCTCCCTTCTGCCTTGCCCACCTGTATGGAAGGGTCTGGCGTTCAGATTTCTAACTTTCTCTTACGGCAGTGCAGCTCTCCTTTTGCATTAAGGGGGTCATATTTTGGGTTTCCACATGGGTAAGACACAACAGGTGTGGCCGTGGCCAGAATGAGGGTAGGAGTCTGGTGGCCTAAGTTATCTCTAGGACCCTCTGATGACTACCTGTGTCTCTTTTCCTCTGTGTCCCCCGCACCTGCAGGCGTGTATACAAAGAGCGCCTGGGCCTCTCCCCAAAGACCATCATTGGGTACCAGGCCCATGCAGACACAGCCACCAAGAGCAACTCCCTAGCCAAGAACAAGTTTGTGGTGTGAGGGGGGCCTTGGCACCCCTCCTATGTAATGGGACAGCCACCACTGAGCCTCATTACTTTGGGGGATGGGGCGGGACTGGGGATCAGACAGCCTAGTTCTTACCTGTCCTCAAGTGAACAGGAATGCAAACATTCTTTAACATGAGTTGGGGCCTGAGCCTTAGGGGCTAGATGGGGGTAGTGGTGGCAGTCTGAGGACCTAGCTTGTCCTGGGGCCACAGGACAGCAGCAGGGTGGAAAAAACTCCTGGGGGTGGGGTGAGTCATGGCGGGGAAGGAGGGCTCTATGGTAGGCGGAGAAGCCCATAGTCCAGTGTTTACTGTTTCCACCCAGGAAGGAGGTGAGGTGGCCTGAGAGACAGACTCTTCCATGGGTGGTGGGCTCAAGGGCACAGACACGCTGGAGGGTGAACGCCATCATTTGTACAGAGGGATACGTGGGTTGCTGAGGACTGAGAGAGCCTTGCAAGGCCGCTCCCCTTCTCCCCAGCTGTGACCATGGCTGTCTGGGCCTTGCCTGCCTCAGGGCCAGACTGAAGTGGAGGTGGAGGGATGCTGGGCTAGGCCTCACCAAGGTTCTGGTAGAAGTGGTGGAAGTGGATAAACTTGATAATAAAAGCTTAAGCATCTTTCTGTTCCTGTTTTAAATAAATACTTCTGAACAAAGTTGGAATTATTTTTAAGAGGGCTTCAAACTGGAGTAAGATTCAGGTTCCCCCAAACTTTGATCTGCCTCTGTCCTGTCTTACAGGGGCTCATGTGAGATCACTGGGTACCAAGGAGCCTGACCGGGACCCTGGCCAGTATGGAGGACAGGGGGTGTGGCTGGGGAAACTCAGCCACCAAGGGGGCTTGAGCCAGGTTCCGGGGCATATGCCCCTGGCAGGGCGCAGCCGGTGTGGTACCAAGGCCCAGGCCCTCGTTTGGCCTGAGTTTGAGCCAGGATAAGTAGAGCTGGATTTCCGCTGGGTGAAGGTGAGCCTGATGCGACTCCACAATGACAAAACGTCCTGCACGTGTTAAAAACTCAATCCGGACCAGCTTCCCCATTCGCCTGCCAGAGCAGCAGTTAACCTTCCCCTGGGATGGGCTCCAACAGCAGGCTGGGGATTGGGATGGCGCTGGTACCCAGCAGGGGAAGCAAGGCTTCTACACCCCGGCGGCCTCCGGCGCCATCAGCCGGCGTCCCAGGCGCGTCTGCAGGACGCTGGGAAACGCGGCGGCGGCCTGCGCGGGGGCGGGGCCTGGCCGAAGGCGGGGCTGCGAGGAGGTCCGAATCAGGCTGTGGGGGCGGAGCTCGGGAAGCGGAGCCAGGTCCAGAGGCGGGGCTCAGGCGGGACTGAGTTGGGCTATGGGGGCGGAGCCAGGTCAGGAGGCGGGACTCCAAAGGGACTGAGGGCTGTGGGGGCGGGGCCCGGTCCAGAGGCGGGGCCCTGTCCAGAGGCGGGGCCCGGTCCAGAGGCGGGGCCCGGTCCAGAGGCGGGGACAGGTCCAGAGGCGGGGACAGCAGGGCTTCGGGCAAGGAGGTCTGGATGCTGAGGGCGGTCCCTGAGGGGCGGGCGGGGCCCGACCGGCGCTCTGTGTGGCCGAGGCCATGAAGCCGCAGCCGCCCGGCTAGGCCCCGGGCGGCTCTAGCCCAGGGCGGCCCGCGGGGCGCTGGGCCTGGCTCCCGGCTCCGGTTTCCGGGCCGGCGGGTGGCCGCTCACCATGCCCGGCAAGCACCAGCATTTCCAGGAACCCGAGGTCGGCTGCTGCGGGAAATACTTCCTGTTTGGCTTCAACATTGTCTTCTGGGTGAGCGCGGGGTCTGCGCCTTGCCCTGTGCTGGGGGGTGGTGGGAGAGGGAGATTCAGTCTTTTGCATGGGGAGACTACTCCCTGCCCCAAGAGTTTGGAGCTCGGGACCATCCCCCCATTTCTGCCACACCCACGCCCACTTCCAGGACCACCCGAGGTAGCTACAGAGGCCCGGATTGCTGGGGGCGGGTCCTAGCGACAGCGTGGGGTCGGGGTTGGGGTAGGGAGTCTCCCTGAGTAATCCCGAGGCCTGGTGGAGAAAGGGAAGGTGTTTCCTTGAAGACCCCAGGGGCGTGCTAGGTGCAGGTTGCCCCTCTCGCGCAGCCCTCCTTCCTACCCTGGGATGTGGGATGCACGCCAAGCCCCACCCCTGGTTTAGCCGATAAGGAGATTCTGGCGTGAAGGGAGCCGCCAGGCCCCTTCCCTGGCCTCCTTTCCCTTCCAGTAGTACCTGGGTCAGGTGCCTCACCTTAGGCTCCTGCAAAGTGGGGTGGGTCACAGTCTTCTCCCCACCCCAGTCCCGCACAAGGAGGCTGACCTGCCAGGAGGGGCAGGGAGGGACAATGGCGAGTCCTTGGCGGCTGGGAGGGGATCTCCCCAGTTGAGAGCCTGGGAGCTGGCCTTGGGGAACAGAATTCAACATTCCACAGCTGACAAGCTGAGGCTCCTGGGTGGGGCTGCCCCTACCGGGGAAGGGAGCTACTAGTGCCCCTCCCAGGGTGGCATCTGTCCCCCTGGGCCCTGCCAGGTCATTTTTCCCATCTCTCCAAAGCCGTGGCCCTCTGCAGTCTCTGCTCCTGAGGCCTTGGGTCAAGATGCCAGGCCCTTTCCCTTGTGTTCAGCAAGACTCAGTGGCACTGCCCCCTACCCACGTGTCACCGAGCTCACTGGTGTGGTGGGTGTCCTTGCACTGCAGCACTAGGCTCTTGAGGGTGTGGGCAGTGTGTGGGAGCACTGGCAAGGAAGTCAGAGGGCCTGGCTGGGACACCTTGGGCAAGTCACCTCTCCTCTCCAGGCCTCAGCTTGCCTGCCTGGGAGACGACGATAAAGAATCTGCCTGTGAGGGCTGTTAGGCAGATACAATGAGTTCAATTTGTTGTATTCTCACAACTGCCTTATTATCTACATTTTACAGATGGGGAAACTGAAGGAATAGACACAGAGAAATTAAGTCACTTACCTAGGGTCACACAGCCAGAAAGTACAGAGCCAAGGTGACGGCTTAGTGGGCAGAGGGTGGAGGTGAGGCAGAGCTGTGAGCAGAAGTAACCTCGAATACCGAGGGGGAGCAGGCGTGAGAGACCCGGGTTTGTTGCTGGGGCGGAGCGTGGGGTGTTATGTTAAGGTGGCATGGAGAAGCGAGGGCTTCCGGTGATGGGTCTGATCTGGCTTCTGTTCTGGAGACCACTTGCCTGGCTGCTGTGTGGAGGGTGGATGAGGGGCAGGGCCTGGAGGTTTGGAACGGGGGCAGGGCTGGGGCAAAGCTGGGATGGTGAGGTGGGAAAGGTGAGGAAGGCTGCTGGGAAAGTCAAGAGGCTGAATTGACTGGGCTGGGTCACTTGGGAGCTGGAGGGAGGATTTCAGGTTTGGGTTAAGGTGGCCTAAGGGAGGCTGCTTGTGAAACAGGCACAGAGGTTTTCATGTTTAATGTCAGGCAGACCCTGGTGTTGTTCTGCTTGGAAACTGCTTGTGGTTTCCTTTTTTCTTTTTTTTTTTTTTTTGAGGCAGAGTTTTGCTCTTATTGCCCAGGCTGGAGTGCAATGGCACGATCTCGGTTCACTGCAACCTCCATCTCCCAGGTTCAAGCGATTCTCCTGCCTCAGCCTCCCAAGTAGCTGGGACTATAGGTGTGTGCCACCACGCCTGGCTAATTTTGTATTTTTAGTAGAGATGGGGTTTCTTCATGTTGGTCAGGCTGGTCTCAAACTCCTGACCTCAGGTGATCCACCTGCCTTGGCCTCCCAAAGTGCTGGGATTACAGGCGTGAGCCACCACGCCCGGCCATCCTGCTCGTGGTTTCTTACTGCTCCTAGAGTACTGTCGGCCTTCAGGGCCCCGCGGGGCCGGGCTGTCCGCCCTTCAGTTTGTTCCTAGAACTAGACGTGGTCTTGTGTCAGGGCCTCTGCCTGTGCCCTACCCTCCTCCTGGAATAGGCTTTTCCCTCTTGCTCTTTTCATCATTCAAACCTCAGCTGAAATGCCCCCACCCTCCCTTCTGCCCTCTCTAAAGCTGGCTTCCAACCCCAGCATCCCCCATCTCGTCGCCCCGCTCGATATTTGTCAAGGGGTCTGTTTGCATCTGAAGTTTCCTTGTCTGCTCACTCACTGTCCATCTCCCCTGCTGGAGTGTAAGCTCCGTGAGGGTCGAGTCTGTCCTATTCACCAGCGAAACCCCGGCATGGCGGGGATCAGTGCCGGTGGGTCGTGGAGGTGTTTGCTGCAGGCGGGTGGACGTAGGGGTGCGGGACCAGCATGAGGTCTGGGTGGGGATCGGGAGATGCCAGCGTCATGATGGGATGGAAGACGAGCGTGAGGAGGAAGAACGGCAGAAGGCTGAGGCTGGAGGCCGTGGGACCAGCCACAGGTGGTCCCTCCAGGAACACAGCCCTCCAGGAACTCCTGCTGGAGGCTGAGAGCTCACTTCCCAGCTGTTTCCCCAAAGTGCTTTAATTGTATTTCCTTGGCTCTGATTGGCTGCCTCTGGACCAATCCCCGGGGCAGGTGAAGGCGGAGCATCTTGGGAAGGAGCTCCGGGAGGAATGGGGTTGAGTTAACTGAGGTGGGGTTCAGGAAGGAGAAAGTGGCACTCAGTCCCCTGTCTGAAGGCCAAGGGCAGGCCAAGTGGGAGGAGGCAGGAGAAGTGATGTTTGGTTTCACATCAGCAGACCCAGCAGGCAGGAGGGAAGGGAAGATGTTTCCAGAGAAAGAATAGAGCAGTGTGGGGAGCCCACGGTCAGGGAAGGGAAGGTGATAAAGGCCTTGGCCGTGGCTATGTGCTGAGGGGAAGGAGCCTGCAGATAAAGCAGGTGGGTGGGGAGGTCGCAGGAGGTGGGGTCATGGCCCTGGGCTTGGGTATGACAGCCTTTCCCCCTCTGAGACTGCACGCCCAGGGACCTGCCCAGGGTCAGGTGTGAGAGTGACCAGCCTGGACATCCAGGGCTCTTCCCAGTAGCGAATTGAGGCAGGAAGGTGGGAAAGCTGAGGATGGAGGAGAGGCACTTGGACTGCCCCGGTGGGGAGTCTAGCTGGTGTTCTGAAGGCCCAGGCAGAGCTGTGGCCATGGGGCAAAGCCACTGGCACAGGCCAGATCCTAGGTGGATCCTGCTAGGGATGATTGAGATTCCTGTCATTCAGGGGTGTCTGGTCGTGAACCATGGAAACTGAGTCTGGCAGGCGGAGGTTAAAGGGGTAGGATGGGGCTGGGCTGGGGAGGAGTGTTGAGGGTGGGGCCGCAGTCACACGGCTTTAGGGCAGCAGGAGAGCTGGACTTGGCAGGGTGCAGAAAGGAGGCTAGGAGCCTGGAACCCCAGCACCAGCTTCGGTCAGGTGTAGAGGCTCAGTATACTGGCACCGTCACTACCCCCGCTGACACAGCTGCTATTGCTGCTTGGCAGGAGTGTCTCGGCCACCGTCTGCTCCAGTTTGGAGTTCCAGGAAGGGGCCCCTGATGTCCATCCCAAGGCTAGGAGAGGGTTCAGTCCTCCAGGCTGTGTCCTGTGGGGAAGAAGCACTGGGATGTGTTCTTGGGAAGATGGAAAGGACCCCGGATCCCGTTCATAGCCCTTGTGCCTCTTCCTCTCTCTGCTGGAAAGGCCCTGGCTACCGGGGAAGGATGACGGGGGAGGGTCCTGGGGCTGCTCCCAGCCCTGAGCTCTTTGTTGCTGCCCTTGCAGGTGCTGGGAGCCCTGTTCCTGGCTATCGGCCTCTGGGCCTGGGGTGAGAAGGTAAGGCAGCGGGCGGGCGTGGAGCTGGTGTGGGACGAGGTGGTGGGAAGGTCAGCTCCCCACACCTGCCTCTGCTGCCCGGCACAGGGTGTTCTCTCCAACATCTCAGCGCTGACAGATCTGGGAGGCCTTGACCCCGTGTGGCTGTTTGTGGTAGTTGGAGGCGTCATGTCGGTGCTGGGCTTTGCTGGCTGCATCGGGGCCCTCCGGGAGAACACCTTCCTGCTCAAGTTTGTGAGTGCTGCCCTCAAGATCCCCTGGGAACCCCCATCTCCTCCCATCCAGTTCTTGCAATACAGTTGGAGCTTAATGATGGGTAGCTTTATTATTATGCTATAATCGTCATCGTTAGATTCATGTTGTCTATATTTACTAGGATCCTTTCTGTGGTATGGTAAGTGACCGAGACGTGGTGGCCCAAGCATAAAATATTTATTGACTCAAATAAGAAAAGTCCAGGGGTGTGCTGGCTGCCGGTGCATTTTGATCCAGGGGCTGCCACAGTTTCACTTGGCCTGGTTTCTCCCTGTTTCTCGGGCTCCCCCCGTTTGGCTCCATTCCCAGGTGGCAGGAGGCTCAGGAACAGAGCCGGCTTCCCCATGCCCTCCCAGGAACTCCTGCTGGAGGCTGAGAGCTCTCTTCCCAACCGTTTTCCCAAAGTGCTTTAATTGCATTTCCTTGGCTCTGATTGGCTGCCTCTGGACCAATCCCTGGAGGCCGAGGGAGGCAGTGCTCTGATTGGTGGACTTTAGGCACTTGCCAGTCCTGTATCTGGGACTGGTGGGTTTGGGGAGGTGTCTCCATCCGAACCTTGGAAACTAAAGGTTTGCATGGAGGATGGTTTTTCAGAGACAGCAGGGTGTGATTACCAGACAAAGGGAATTGGATGGGTAGGTAACAACAGATGCCTTTTACCATCATATAACAATACTAAAATAATAGAAGATGGGGGCTCTGGGCGCCTCTGGGTCTTGGTGGAGGTAGGGATGGAGCCCTTCCCTGTGGCACACCCAAGCTCTGGGAGGTCACCAGAGCCCTGCGTTTCCAACCCCTACTGTCTGTATGCCCAACCCCAGTTCTCCGTGTTCCTCGGTCTCATCTTCTTCCTGGAGCTGGCAACAGGGATCCTGGCCTTTGTCTTCAAGGACTGGATTCGAGACCAGCTCAACCTCTTCATCAACAACAACGTCAAGGCCTACCGGGACGACATTGACCTCCAGAACCTCATTGACTTTGCTCAGGAATACGTGAGTCCAGTGTCCAGCCTGGGACACCTGTAGGAGGCGCCTTCCTGGCAGACAAATGAGGGAACAAGTTCCCTGTGATGGGACCATCTCCTTACCCACCTGGGCTAGCGGGCCCCAGGAGAGAGACCCAGGAGTGTCCTCGTCCGAGGAGAGCCAGCCCCTGCTGATCCTTATGGGTCCCCATTTGCCTAGTGCCATAGGGCCACGGCCTTGGGAAACAGAGGGCACGGGCTCCACACTAGCAGCTCCCAGGCCAGGGCCTACGACACACGGGAGAACGGAGGAAATGTGACATAAAATATAGATTTCTACTTCTGCTAAACCTTGGGCCCACGGTATCGGCTGCAGCTATGTTGCTGCCGCCCCTTCACTGGTACAGAGGCTCTCTGTTTGCCATTGTTCCCAACACTCTGTATTTTATTATATCTGTCAGCCCTTATCTCTCATTTATACTATGTTTGGCCTCTGTGCATATTAGAGTTTAGACCCCTGATGGAAGGTCTGCCCTCAAACTTGCAAACTTAACCCCAGTGAAGAGCAGCCAGAGAAGAGTTCCCGAAACCCTATCTGCCTCCCACCTGCACCATCTCACCCACTCACCCCTAACCACAAACACACAGTCACACACTGTCACCCACAGTCACACCCACACCCAGTCACACACTCGCAGGCACACTTGATCACACCTACACCTACACATGGTCCCACAGTCACACATGAGTCACACCCGATCACACCCACACACGGCGACAGGCCCTTGGCACCATTCACCACCAAGAGTCAGCTCTGGATCCAGAGGTGAAGCAGAGCTGGTGCCTGCTTCAAGCAGCTCTCAACCCAGGGCAGAGGCAGACATAGCCAGGCAGTTATGATGCCGTTCATTCATTCATTCAGCACAGGATTGTTAAGGGCCTACCATATGCCGGACCCAGAGCCAGGCCCTGGGGATTCGGCGGGGAAGAAAGCTGTCTGAGAGGACCTGTCCTCTCAGGGCTGGCAGTCGGGAAGAGACAGATGGTGAACAAGCAGAACAAACAAATGTGTGCATGTACATACGTGTGTATGCAAAATTGTACATTGTGGTAAGAGTCAAAATGAAGGGTGGAGAATGGGAAGGCCTCTGCGTGGAGAGCTTGAAGCCTCCCAAAGGAGGAGAAGGAAGAGAAGGGAGAGTGTTCTGTAGCAGGAGCAGCTGGCGCTGAGCAGGTGCCAGGAGGCAGGTGGAGGCTGAGCCCTGCCCTGGGACCAGCACATGCAGGGCATGTGGCAGGCCTGACTCCTCCAGTTCTCTGGCTCGGCCATGGGGCCTGCCTGTGTCTGCTGCTGAGCTTGAGCTCCCCCAGCCCTATGGGCTACTCTCCAGCCCCTGTGCTGCTGCTCAGTGAGGGCTGTGTGCACCCGTGTGCCCCACAAGACCATGGTTCACGGCAGATCCCAAACTCGCCATTGCTCCTGCCTAGGGGACAGCTTAGGGTGTTCTGGGTGGGGGTGATGGGGTGTGGGATGATGCCAGCCGGCATGGAGGAAATGGGGTGGGATGGCTATGGGGGTGGCAGGATTCGCCTCCTGTCCCTGCACTGAAGAGAGGAGGGCTTTGTAGAACCTCTGGGGCAACTGTGGGAGGCCTGCTGCAGACATGGGGCCCAGCGGTCTCTGCTGCCACAGGGCTTGGCCCAGCGCCTGCCTCTCAGGTAGTCTGGAGGAGGCCACAGTCGTTGAACCAGTATCCTTGTCCCACTCCCTCCCTTTTTCTAGCCTCTCTTGGGTCGGGGAACGGGGAGCTCAGTGTCCCCTCCCTTGCACCCCTCTGCCTCCACCAGCCTGGAGGTTGGGCCCAGGCCTGTGGGGGTGGGGAGGTGGCCACCCACTTGGCTGTCCCAGCCCTGTCCCAGACAGCCCTGTATTCCTGCAGCCTGGGCTTGTTCCCAAACAGGGTGAGGCTCCTGGGGTGGGTCTGGCTCACCTGGGGCTCTCCCCTGCCCCCACAGTGGTCTTGCTGTGGAGCCCGAGGCCCCAATGACTGGAACCTCAATATCTACTTCAACTGCACTGACTTGAACCCCAGCCGGGAGCGCTGCGGGGTGCCCTTCTCCTGCTGCGTCAGGGACCCTGCGGTGAGTGGGGCTGGGGGAGGAGAGGTAAGGGACTTTCCAGTGCACAGACTCTGGAGAAACCTCCCACAGGGCCCCGCTCCGCTCTGCCCCGCTCTGGGGGCGTGGATGCTGGGGGACGTCATTTTACATGGGTGGCACTGAGGCCTGTTGGGGCGCGGCAAGACCTGTCTTTTTTATCGTAGTGAGATGGAAACAGCAGGACCCTGGGGCACAGGGATGGGGACTGGCCTGGAGGCCTCCCTGCACCCTATACATCTACATAAACACAGCCGCAGCCATTGTCTGCTCCTGGCCAGCTTGAAGGTTGGCCAGGCTGTCACTCTCAGTTATGGTTGTATGTGACGGGGGTTGCCTGGGTCATTGCCAGCCAGCACCCCACTGGGCCACCGTTGCAGGGTAGCAGGGAGTGGGGACCTCTGTCCCTTTACGACTTTCTTCAGGGCAGAAACCTCTCCTGATGATGTTTCTTCAGTCATAGTCCATCTGGGATGCCAAGGGCCAGGTTTCTCCCCATTCTTATAACACACCAGCAGGCAGGATTCCTGAACGGAGGCAGGTCCAGGTTGGCGATTGCAGCCACGCATTCCAGCGTCTGGGAAAGAGGCACGTGGGGCCAGGTGTGGTGGCTCATGGGAGGATCATTTGAGTCCAAGAGTTTGAGACCAGCTGGGGCGGCACAGTGAGACCTCGTGTCTACAAAAAAAAAAAAAAAATTAGACGGGCATGGTGGTACACTCCTGTGGTCCTAGCTACTGGCGAGGCTGAGGTGGGAGGATCACTTGAGGCCAGGAGGTCGAAGCTGCAGTGAGCTATGATCGTGCCACTGCACTCCAGCCTGGGCAATGGAGTGAGACCCTGTCTCAAAAAAAAAAAAAAAAAAAAAAAGCACATGGGCCTCAGAGAGGCTCACTTAAGACTGGTGGACACGGCAGAATCCATGGGCCCGTCTGCGTCCTCTGAGAAGGAAAAGCCACCGCACTGCCCAGGTACCGTGGACCCCATGGGATGCGTCCTCACCAAGTCACTAACTGGCCTGTCTCCCCTCAGGAGGATGTCCTCAACACCCAGTGTGGCTACGACGTCCGGCTCAAACTGGTGAGAGGGGTAGGAACCGGGCTGGGGCAGGTGGGGGTACTGGGGTGGGAATGAGAGTGTCTATAACCTCCTCTGGAAGGCCTCAGGGATTCTTTGGGGAGAGGGTGCTGAGTCCCAGGAACCAGCCAGACACCCAGGCAGCGGAGGGGGAGTAGACCCCTGGGCCTGGGCAGATGTGGGTTTGCTCAGTTCTGCTCTGTGGAGCACCCTTGGGGTGCCCGGCTTTGCCCTAGAGGCCAGAGATTTGGTGCTCATGAGACAGTCGGCTCTGGAGGAGTGGAGGGAGAAAGACGGTAAGCCCTTAGAGAAAGCAATATGAACAGCCATGTGACAGTCTCAGCTGAGAGCTTGGAAGAAAATAAGGGAGGTGATAGGAGAGAAGCTGGGCAGGCAGGAGGGGGCGTGCATCTGTGCTGAGACCCCATGAGAAGGATCCGGCTTTGTGGAGGGACTGTGGGGAGCAGGTGCTGCAGGTTTAGACCCTGGGGTGGGCGTGAGCTTGGCAGGCTGGGAGGGTGGGAGCCGGCCTGAAGGGCAGGTAGGCTGAGCCTGGTGCCTGCATGTCCCCAGGAGCTGGAGCAGCAGGGCTTCATCCACACCAAAGGCTGCGTGGGCCAGTTTGAGAAGTGGCTGCAGGACAACCTGATTGTGGTGGCGGGAGTCTTCATGGGCATCGCCCTCCTCCAGGTACCCTTGTGGCCCCACGTGCCCCTCCCCTTGCCGGGGCCGCCCTCACTCTCCCCTCACCTGTCCTCTGTCTTACAGATCTTTGGCATCTGCCTGGCCCAGAACCTCGTGAGTGACATCAAGGCAGTGAAAGCCAACTGGTGAGGCCGCCAGAGGCCATGGCCACATGCCTGGCCTACCCAGGCCTCTGGGGGGCCCCCCAGGACCCTCCTACTATACTCGTGACGGGCAAGGCTGCAGGAGACGTTCCTGCTGGGACTGAGCCTTGAGGGGTTCGCCTGAACCGCTGTGCTGTCCACCCACGGAGAAAGTTGCTGTGCCTCCGCCTGGGCCTCTTGTCCCGTATGCGTGTGTACACACACATGCAGGCACACGTGTGCACAGGGAGCCACCGTCTCGGCTACATTTGGGGTGGTGGGCTCTCCAGGGGACTAGGAAGGGCGCAGCTCAGAGGGTCCAGGCCAAGTGGGGTGGGAGGTGCTGTGTGGAGGGTCCCCCCCCGTTCCCTGCCCCCCAATGCTGGGACGCACTTTTCTGTGCGTAGCTGTATGGGGCGCGTTGCCTGAGCCACTGCCTCACACAGCTTCAGAGCACTCTTTTCTATGAGCTGTAACTTTGAGCCTGCCAGGAACCCACCTCAGCCTCAGTGTCCCAGACTCTGAAATGGGTCCAAGAATTTTCTTTCTCTTGCTTGCCTCTCAGGAGCAAATGGAATGATGACTTTGAAAACCACTGGCTTACGCCCACCATTTCCGAGGTCCTGTCCACGGCGGGGCCTCAGCAGAACTCTCTGATTGGGGCCCCTGGCCCAGCCCCACCCAGCCGACATGTTTTCTTTGGCCTGGGTGGTTTATACCCTGAGCCAACCTTTAAAAATTGGTAGATTTCACATAAAAGTCCAGATCCACAGCTTCTCTTGAAGAATGACCACCTGGCTACGCCGGCTCTTCAGTGGCAACATTACCTGGGACACTGCCTCCCCAGTCACCAAGGGCCCCAGCTGGCCCGTTCTACTCACCTAAGTGCCGCCTGACCCTTGTACACTAGGAGCTGGCCTCCCACCTCTGCAGGGTTATTCCCTGCACCTCGAGGCCGCTGCGGGCCAATCTGGAGTGAAACACGGGGACCTGAAGGATGGGGAGGCTGGACCCCGCTTTGAAGAGGGTGCAGCCTGGGAAGGGCGGCCTTGCTGGGGACTGCGGTGGGAGTAGAGTGCCCAGGAGAGGGTCTGAGGGGTGGGATGGGGGTCAGGACAATTTTGCAAAAGAAGTAGCTGGAAGCCATGGGACTGGCGGGAGCCTGTTTGGGGGATCTGGATGGTTGACTCCTAGGAGTCATCTTCGCCGTGGCTGCAGAGCTGCCTGATGGGCACTAGAGGGCACGCCAGCCCCACACTCCCTGGGTCTGGCTTCCTCCCGCAACCTCACTCTAGTAGAGCCTGTGCCTGCCTACTAGCGCTCTGGGGTTCGGAGAGTTTGGGAATTTCTCAGAGCCAACTGGCTCAGGCTTGGGAAGGCTGGCTGCTGCCCTCGGCTCCGCCTCATCAGCTATGTGAAGGGGTGTGTGTGGAGTGATCCTGCCGCCCCCTCCCTGGGCTCGTCCAGAGATCTCAAACTCCGATGCCCCTGGGGCCACGTATGTTGTATAAATGGATGAAACAGGCCCTTGAGTTGGGAGCCTGCTTCACTTTGACTTTCCCACTGTTGCTGGAGACAAAGACATCGTGATGAGAGAAAGTTCGCACAATCTAGTCGGTAACAGCCACTTTCCTTGAGACCAAGAGAGTGCGGTGGGGATGGGGGGCAGAGCACGGGTCCCCGTCTGACAGTGGCCGCTGCCATATTCAGGTGTAGCTAATTGCTCTGGTGTGGGAATGCAGGCCTAATGACAGAAATCTGGAGAAGCAAGAAATACAGATTTGTATGTGAGATGTCCTGATTTTTTAAGTTGTTGGCAGAAATTAATTCAGAAATCAAGTCTGCAGGCCAAACAAGGTGCAGGACCCAGCTTTGGCCCCATGCCCCTGTAGGTCCCTCTGGGACAGTCACCGCTGGAGTCCTGGCTGCTCTGTCATTGAGGGATGCTGGGCACTGCTGCCGGGTGGCCAGGGTATGGGGCATGTGCCCAGCAATGTGGCTCCTTGGCCCCGCTGGCCAGTGTCCTGGGCCCCTGACAGGCGCTGGCTGTGAGTGGTTTGTACATGCTACAATAAATGCAGCTGGCAGCATTGTGCATGTGTCTTGCATTTTCGCTTTCATTTTATCCCTCAAACCACAGAACACCCTGTGCGGTGGAATTTCTTTTCCTGATGAGGAAATGGACTCCGAGAGGGGAGGGAGGTTGCCTGGAGCGCACAGCTGGGAGGAGGCACACCAATCTGACCCTCTTGCTGGAGTTTTGCACCACACCTGTCCTGTGTGTCTGATATATTTGGGTAAAACCTCTGTACTCAAAATAAGGGCGGTACATTCATCCCCCAAGTGTGAGTTGAACATCAACTCAGGGGTGGAGATACAGAGAAGGGCAAGGTCTTGCCTGTGTGCTGCATTCTTGTGGGGAAGACATGGAAAGCAAGCTGGCCAGCATTTTTGTTAGTAATACATACTATGAAGAAAGCAGGAGTGACTGCAGGGGGGCCTGGGAGAAGGCGAGTGGAGGGGCACCATCTCTGGGCTGCTCTGGGGGAACGATGTTCTAGGTTTTGGTACCAGCTTCTGTAGAGGCCTGGAAGCCAGCGTGGGCTCCATGTGAGGGAGCCTGGGGTGGCTGGAGAGGTGGGAGTGGGGAGGGGCAAACGGCATAAGCACAAGGAAGTGGTGTAACCAAGATATGTTTGGAAACAAGATTGAAGAGATGGGATGGGAGTGATGAGTAGGAGTGGTTGAGGCCCTGGCTGGGAACATGGAGTTCTCCAAAGCTCAGTTCTGCTACTGGATATCCATTCTTTCATCCATCCACCCACATTCACCATCTATCCATCCATCCGCTCACCCACCCACCCATCCATCCACACGTTCACTCATCCATCCATCAATCATCCACTCACCCACCCTCCACCCACCTGCCCATTCATTTACATGTCCATCCATCCATCCATCCATCCATCCATCCATCCATCCATCCATCCATCCACGTATCCACCTACTCGCCCATTCATTCACATGTTCACTCATCTATCCATCTATTCACTCATCCATCCACTCACCCACCCTCCCACCTACCCATGCATCCACACATTCACTTATCTATCCATCCACCCACTCTTCATCCATCCATTCATCCACCCACCCACCCATCCATTCATCCAGTCACCCACCCACCCTTCCTCCATCCATTCACTCATCCACCCACCCATCCCTCCATCCATCCATCCATCTTCATCCTCCATCGAGTCACTCAGCTATCCACTGCCATTCACTTAGGTAGGCCCTAGCTAGAGGCTGGGGTTACTGAGGCAGCTCAGACCTGCCCCTGCCTTCCCGGAGCCCAGTATCTTGTTGGAGGCAGACAAGGAAGAGTTGCTAATGTGCAATGTATACGTGGTGACAAGGACGTGATGATCACTGCTAAGTGGGGTCTTGGGCTGGCTACAGACACGTTTCCTGTCCCCCTAGTAGAACTTAGAGCAGTTCTTTGCACCAAGGGGCTCTTACCCACAGATGATGCAGCTTCTTCAGATATGCAAAAACACAAGGGAGCTTGTAAGACTGTCCATCCCTCTAGGAGGGTCCCTGGGCCTTGGGACCAAGGTCACTTTCCACCGTCTGTTAGGATGAGATGCACACTGGTAGAGACAGGTGCATACTGGTAGAGACAGGTGCACACTGGCAGCCTGGGAGTCCCCTGTCTAACCACAGGAGAGGCTGCCAGCAGCTCCCTGGTCAGCTTGGTGGGAGGACATCTTGTGACACCAAGATACCCTACAGAGAGAGCTGGAGGGACAGAGAGCACCCAGGCTGGCGAGCTCCTTTATCTCTGGGTGAGGTGGTCATATGGGCTGGAGAGGACGGGCAGGAGCTCCTTCTGGGGAGGCTAAGGCCACAGATGCCTTGGTAGTAGCCACTCCCAGTTACCACCAGAGGGCGCCAAAGTGCCGCCCACGCAGCTCAGCCGGCTCAGCTCGCGGAAGGAGCTCTGTGTAGAGTCATTGGGGCGACCCCTAGGGCCAAGCAAGCCCATGCCATCGTTCCGAGACCCTGGGCCCACCCCGCTGGTGCCAAATCCAGGCCTTACCACCCTCTGCCCTGTCTTCTCTGGGGAGTGGAGCAAATGATGCTGCCTGCCCACGGGTGCCTCTCTCAGTGCTTACAGGGCCCAAGCCCACTTGCTGGGCTGGGTGGGTGGTGGTGTCCGCCCGATAGAGCTGGAGAAAGGGGTGAGCGTCACTCTCTCTAGGAGGATGACGCAATGTGCTCCACAACCTACACCTCCATTCACTCATTCAGCCAGGGCAGCGGAGCACCCCGTCGCTGCCAGGCACTGCCGCGGGCACTTACGTGAGGGACAAAACAAAGGCCCCACCTCGTGGAACTCACAGCCCAGGCCAGGAAGCAGTCGGCTTTGTCTGCCAAAGGTCAAATATAATGGCAAAAACCTCAACTACTTTTGCATCAACCTACTTAAATCCGCTAGGCTGTTGGGCCGTGCTCCCCTTGACTCTGCCTTCATGGTGGAAAGCAGCTCCGGGTGGGGCTAAGCAGTCGCGTGTGGGGTGTCCCCATCACATCGTACTTGTGGACGCTGACGGCGAACCTCGTGTGATTTTCATGGGTCGTGAATATCATCCTCCTTTTGATTTTCAGCTATTAAACAACAGAAAAGCATTTTTGGCTCTTGAGCTCTATAAACACAACTAGCGGGTGGGATCCACCTCGCGGCTGGAGTTTGCAGACCTGGGTCCAGGAAGGAAGGAAGGAGACGGTACACAGTGAACATCATCGCGTGAGCCTGCCCTGCTGCGAGTGGGGACACAGCGGACCAAGCAGGGGTGAGGCAGGGGCAGGCCTGGCACTAAATGGGGCAGTCAGAGCGGGCCTTGCTGTGAATGCCAGATGGAGCAAAGACCTTTCATTTTAACTGTAACACATTTTTGACAGCACAAGTAAAATAGGAACCCATTCTACTTAGAAAATTGGCTGGGCACAGTGGCTCACGCCTGTAATCCCAGCACTTTGGGAGGCTGAGGCAGGTGGATCACCTGAGGTCAGGAGTTCGAGACCATGGTCTCACCATAGAGATATGGTGAAACCCTATCTCTACTAAAAATACAAAAAAAAAAAAAAAAAAAAAAAAATTAGCCAGGCGTGGTGATGGGCGGCTGTAACCGCAGCTATTCTGGAGGCTGAGGCAGGAGAATCGCTTGAGCCTGGGAGGTGAAGGTTGCAGTGAGCCAAGATCACACCATGGCACTCCAGCCTGGGCGACAGAGCAAGACTCCATCTCAAAAAAAAAAAAAAAAAAGCCTGTGCATTCAGCCGGTTCGTGTCATGACTGCAGGGGTACCTCCCAGCAGGGGCGAGCCATGCTTTTCCTTTCTACCCGATGCATGAGGACTGTCAGGCTGTGCCCACTTTGGGGCCCTTCCCACGCTAAGGCATATTGGTACAAGGCATGGCCAAGACCTCCTGCTTCACTGGGCAGGAGGACGAGGGACATGGGAGGGTAGCCTCAAATCAGGGCTGATGATGGAGGTAGCCCTGGCAGGTCCCTGCTCAGGCCTAGGGGCCTGATTTTTGCTCCTCAGCCCAGGCGTTGGCTTGATGGGCAGCATTACCACAGGTCTGGTGGGTCTGGGCGTTAGCCCATCAGAGGTGGGAAAGTCACAAAGGAACCCCCAGCCCTGCCTAGGCTGTTGCCACAGTAATGCCTCCCTGGCCCCCTTGGCAGCTATGTGGAGAGATAGGGACGTCAGTACCCTGCAAAGAGAGGGGCCTCTGCTCTGGCCCAAGCATCCAGCCTTTGACTAGAGGCTGCCTTGGGTGCTGGAGGCCTGGCTGCACCTGCACACCTGGGTCCTGCTTCCTGGGATCATCCTGTCTGGGAATTAGCTCTCTAGGTCTGCCTTCTCGCCAGAGAGCTGCTTTCCTCCACCAGCCCCTTCCCAGGCTGCTCCAGTCTGTCCCACTCTCAATCTGTGGGAACCTCCCTGGAATCATGCTTAGGGTGGGTGCAGTCCCCTCCAGCAGGACCATGTGGAATCCAGCCAGCTTGCCATCAGCCAGTGTTCACCAAGTAACATTGTGCCCCGGGTAGTGCTGGGCACCTGGAATTCATTAGTGACTCCAACACAGTCCCTGCGCCCCAGGGCCTCACCTTCCGGGGGAGACACAGATAGGTACATCACCAGGCTTTAAAAGTGATTGATTTGCTGGGTGCGGTGGCTCACACCTGTAATCCGAGCACTTTGGGAGGCTGAGGCGGGTGGATCATGAGGTCAGGAGATCGAGACCATCCTGGCTAACACGGTGAAACCCCATCTCTACTAAAAATACGAAAAAATTAGCCAGGCGTGGTGGCGGGTGCCTGTAGTCCCAGCTACCCAGGAGGCTGAGGCAGGAGAATGGCGTGAACCTGGGAGGCGGAGCTTGCAGTGAGCCGAGATCATGCACTCCAGCCTGGGCGACAGAGTGAGACTCTGTCTCAAAAACAAACAAACAAACAAACAAAAGAAGTTATTGATTTGTTCAAATAGGTAGTATAGGCAGGTGGCTAAAAACCACACACTGCATGGAAAGATAAGTGCAAATCCCCTCTCTCCCCTGTCCTGTGGTCCCCTTCCCCTCCCAGGGACAGTGACTGTGGCCAGTGCTGTCTGTGCCACCCTGGACATGGGCTATGCCTTAGAAAGCCGAGCTCCTTAAGAAACAAAGCAGGCCAGAGCCACATCCGCAGACCCGCATGGCCCACCGGAGGCCTCCGTACACCCTGTCTGTGTTTCTCACTGACCAGCATTTCTGGGAGATAATGATGTGTCAGTACGTATAGATCTACTCAGTTATTTTCAACAACAGCAAAGTGATAATAATAGCAAGAATTTATACTTGCGATGTTAGCAAGAATTTATACTTGCGATGTTCTGGATGCTTCTTGGAGCACTTTATTTATATTAACTGATCTACTCCTAAGAATTCAAGGGACAGGCACCTGCTGGTCTTGTTGCACAGGCGAGGAAGCCAGGAGTGCCCCATTGGGTGGACACTGCCCGACTGACTCAGCCCACCGTCTTGGGCATGCAGGAGGTTTCTAGGCAGCGAACACCCTTGGATTCTATCTCTGGGCACTTGTATCTCTGTGGGATAAATGTTTGGAAGTGAATTGCGAGGTTAAAGGGCAGGTGCATTTCTAATTCACATAGCTGTTGCCAAATTGCCCTCGGAAGAGGTCATACTGATTTACGGTGCCACAGATACCGTTGGGCAGAACCCTTGCCCTCCCGCTGGCAGCAGCCGGAGCCCACCCTGCATTCACCCACCCGGTTCATCTTTGTCAATCTGTTGGAAGAAAATGGTTTCTCTTTGTGGTTCTCCTTTGCACGGCTCTTATGAGAGAGGTTGAGCATGTGTTCATGCAGATCAGTACGATTTGGCATAGTCAGAATTACCAGAGTGAGCTCCAAGGGGTGGGGGAGCCCCCGGGCTGGAGTGGTTCTGTGTGAGGTAAGGGAGCTGGTGGTCTGGGAGTCTTGCAGGTCGGTGGTGTGTTGGGTAGAGGCAAGGAGGGTGCTCCTGGTGGAGGGACCGGCCTGAGGAAATGCTCAGAGGGGTGGGAGGCAGGAGGACCTGGCCTGGCCCCTCTGCTCAACAGTAAGCCACATGGCTCCTGCTCCTTTGGTCCCTAAGCCCCAGCCAGGTTTCTTCCTCTGCTCTCTTTCTCTGCTTGAGCTAAACTGCAGTTCCTGGGGGAGGGCTGGGAGAAGGTCTCCGCCCTACAGGGGGCATCTTCCAGCATCCCCAGAGGAAGCCTGACCCCCAGCATTCAATGAGGAATCCCCCATGGCCCGCTCCATGTCCTGGGCTCCTCCTGCCCCTCCCACCCACCCCAGCTGCAGGGGCGCTTACATCCTCATTAACACGGCTCAGTGGCTGGCGCTGGGAATTGATCTCCCTCAGGCCCAGTGTGGACAGCGGCTAATGGGGATGAATGGGGCGGGAGGTGCCGCCGAGGGACGGTCGTCCGGTGGCCCACACAGGGCGGAGAGGTGGGCAGATGGAGATGTGCAGAGCCAGGCCCCGCATGCAGCTGGGACGCCTGCAGCTGCCTCGACCGCTGGCCAACCTGGGTCCTGGGGCAGGATGATCAGACAGGGGGATGCGGCGCGGAGGCGGGGAGCTCTGGAATTCAGCTGCTCATGGGGGTGGGAGTAGGCTGTGGGGATAGGGCCCAGTCTAGGAAGTGGAACTGGAGTTCTGGGGTGGCATCCAGGAAGGCTATGAGCATTGGGACCCCAAGGTTAAGCAGGCAGTGTTGGAGGGGAGTCAGTGTCGGGGAGGGAGGGAGACACTCCAGAGCTGAACCTGGCAGCATGGGGCAGGCAGGATGCCATTGTTTAGTCAGTCAACAAACACCAAGTGCTTACTATGCACCAGGCACTGTGCCAAGGACTGGTACCCATATGAAGTGGCCAAGACAGTCAAGATCTTCTTCCATGGATGGGGGGCATAGATGATGATACATGCTCAGAAGAAAGTAAACACGGTTATGTGACAGGGTGATGGAACAGAGGTGCTAGTTGAAGAAGATTTCCAGGGACGTCTGTCTGAGGAGGCAGCATGTGGGCTAAAACCTGTGTGGTGAGGAAAAAAATCATTCCAGGCAAAGGGAACAGGCAGTGCAAAGGTCCTGAGGTAGGAATGGGCTCGGGCATTTCAGGAAAAAGAAGGGGCCATTGCGGCTGCAGTGTGGCCTGTGAGGAAGAGATGAGCTGAGAAATGGGTGGCATTAAAGCAAGGAAAGTCACAGTCAAGGCCAGAGCCAGGTCTAAGGGGTCAGTGGGCAGGACCCCCTTCCTAAGTGGTGTGGACCATACACAAAAGCTGAGAGTGAGGTCCTGTCTGGCTCAACTCGGCCTGAGGACCCAAGGGAAGCCAGGCTTGGGAAGACTCCATCACTGCCTGATCACTGTGCCTGCAAATGGGAGTGGGGAGGCCCTGGGAGTCTGGGCCATCCTTGGCCAGATGCAGAGGACACAAAGAGGCCTTCCTGGCCACTCTAGGAGAGGCTATCCGGCCCCTGCTGCATGCATGGCTCAGTGACCTGTCTCGTCCCACTTCTGGCTGACTTGAGAACCCAGCTCCCAGCAAATAAGAAACCTATTCATGAGTGTTAAAGTTTTTGTTTTTGGTTTTTTGCAACAGGATCTTGCTCTGTTGCCCAGGCTTGAGTGCAGTGGTGAGAGCATGGCTCGCTGCAACCTCAAACTCCTGGGCTCAAGTGATCCTCCCACCTCAGGCTCTCGAGTAGCTGGGACCACAAGCAGGTGCCACCACGCCTGACTCATTTTTTTTTTAGTAGAGATGGGGTCTCACTATGTTGCCCAGGCTTATTTCGAACTGCTGGACTCCAGCGATCCTCCCACCTTGGCCTTCCAAAGTGCTGGGATTACAGGCGTGAGCCACGGCGCCCGGCCTGAGCTTAAAGTTATACAATAAAGCTCAGTACTGAAGCAGGAGGCAGCCAGCCCAGCAGGCAGGGACGCTCTAGAATTCTTTCAGGGCTTGAGACCTAAAACCCACGTATGTTTTTTATGGGCAATTTAAGCAATTTTCAAGGGTGATCTTGACTGTTCTTTTGATTTTTGTCATAGGTGCTGACCTCACTATCAAATACCCAAGTTGGATGTTGCTGCCACAGATCCTGTGGGCTGAGGCGTGCCCTGGACTCTCACGGGACAGGCGCTGGCAAACCAGGGGAGGGTCTCACATGAAAGGACCACAGCAGACTCATCCCTTCGACAGAGGAAAGAAATAGAATGGTGTTTGGATTACAGATACTAGTAAAATATGATCTTGAAAAAACATTTGATAAATTACAGCAGGAATTTATAATTTAAAAAAAATCGCCAGGTGTGGTGGCTCATGCCTGTAATCCCAGCACTTTGGAAGGCTGAGGCAGGTAGATCACCTGAGGTCAGGAGTTCAAGACCAGCCTGGCCAACATGATGAAACCCTGCCTCTATTTAAAAAAAAAAATTAGCTGGGCGTGATTGCGCATGCCTGTAATCCCCAGCTACTCAGGAGGCTGAGGCAGGAGAATCGCTTGAACCTGGGAGGCGGAGGTTGCAGTGAGCCGAGATCACACTATTGCACTCCAGCCTGGGAGACTAGAGCGAAACTCTGTCTAAAAAAAAAGAAAAATCACAATTTCTTAGCAACTAGAAATAAAAGGGAATTTCTTTCACCTGATAAAGGGCACATATCAGACATATGGAAGAAACTTTATACTTCATGTTGAAACATTAGCAGCAGGAACAAGACAAGGATGCTGACTCAGTGCTACAATTCAGCACCGTCATAGAGTCCTAGCCAATGCAGTAACACAAGAAAATAAATAAGAAGGATAAAAATTAGCAGGGAGGAGACAAGGGCAGGAACCATCTCTGTCCTCTTGTTTCCAATTAAGCAGATACCTAATAAATTTTATTAAATTGGAGGAAAATTCATTGTATCCTTAAAGAAGGTTCTTGAAGGTAACAGAGCAGAATGGATCCTTTAGTAGCTAGAGTCTGAAATATTCAGCGGTCGTCAAGAAGTTCCATTGGTCATGGACCTGCCAAAAAGATAGAAGCACGATAAGACCAGAAAAGAATGAGAGAGCCCTTGGGATGCCAGGAAAATTGTTTTCAAAATAATTGGTGTCGATCCAAAATCAGGGGCATGATGTTTGGGTCGGTGGGGTCTCTGTGGCAGAGGACTCAATGGCCCCTGGATTCTGAAGTGGGAGCACGGGGCTGGGGGAACAAGCCAGGCAGTGTCTTCCAGCCAGGGGGAGCTGCAGGGAGAAGAGGAAGTCTTTTCACTCTTTGCCCTGGGATACTGAACGTCAGAATATGCTGCTGTTTTCCATGGGGTTCTAGAGTATTGAGTTTAATTCCCACTTCTCGTTTATTCCCTGCCAGGTTTGGGTTCTTGATGTGTCTATGACACACTCAGGAAAGGTAGCCCCGGCTCAGGGCAAGCTGTGTGTCGGGCACCTACTGCATCTGCCTGGTCCCCATCTCTCCCCCAGCTTCTGGTGGCGGCACCTAGATTTTCCTTTGGGGAGAATCCCTCCCTCCTTGATTCCTGTTCTCCAAAGGGAGTGGCATAGGGCCCAAGCCTGACATCAGCACATTCCATGGCCTTGGCTGTGGAGAGGCACAAAGGATGCCTGCTCCTGGGTCCTCACTGGGACAGAGAGGCTCTGCTCCCTCCCTTGGAGTTCTAAAAGCTGTTGGTGACCACCTTCCTGCCTGTGGTCCCAGAGTGAGGCTGACAGAGAAACATAGAGTCCAGAGAAGGTGAGCAACCTTGGCTTGGTGATGGCACTTGAGCTGTAGGTGTAGCCATATCTTATGGCAGAGCCATTGTTTTGTCTAAGGGGGTCCGAGCTGGGTTTCTGTCATCTTCAACTGAAAGTCCTGATGGACATAGTGGGAAAGAAGGGAGAAGCTGAAGGCCTGGGTCAGACATGCCCTGTCTCGGGGGTGGGGGCGAGATGCAAACCACTTCCAGATGGAGCACAAGCTTCTTCCTCTGTCCCATAGCGCCCCTCCCAAGGGAGCTGATCCCGAGATCCCTAGAGGAGTGGAGGAATGATCAGGCATCATGCTAAGGAGTTTTTGTAAAGTCAATTTATTGAGTCTAATTTACACACATCGAAGTCTCCACACTTTAGGTGCATATTTCAGTGAGTTTTACAAATTTATTCCCCTGTGTAACCACCAAGATAGAGAACATTTCCATCACCCAGAAGGTGCCCTGTGGTCCTTCTATGTCAATCTCTGCTCCTACCCTGCTGCCAAACAAACATTGAGCTGCTTTCTGTCACTGCGGGTTAGATTTCTATTTTTTTCTCTAAAGTTTTGCATATAGTCAATCCTCAGTATTCACGGATTCCATATTTGTGAAGTTGATGACTTGCAAAAATTTATTTGTAACCCCCAGATCAATCCTCGTGGCACTTTTGTGATCATTCCTGGACATCAGCAGAGCACTGAGAAGTTTCGTTTGTGGATGCACACATTTCCTGCGGAGGTCAAACTCAACGAGCGACTTTCCCCCGTCTACTCAGGGCCACCTTTCCCGCATTTTTGTACTTTTTGTTGGGGGTTTCGCTGTTGAAAATGGCCCTCAAGCATCGGAGTGAGGCCCTGGCTGGTGCTCCTTGATGCTAGAAGGCTGCGATGTGTCTTACAGAGAAAATGCATGTGTTGGATGAGCTTTGCTCAGTCATGAGTTATAGTTCTGTGGCCATGAGTTCATGCTCACAGATCAACAGCCTCTATATTAAATAAGGTGTCTTTAAACATAAGAACACATGCCACAAATGTATGCATTGGTCAGGTGACCAAAATCTTGTGAGCAGAGGATCGCAGGAACCTAACTCTGCATTTCCCTGGGAGCAATGCTTCCATACCGGTGAATTCAGTGTTCCCGGGAATGTCACAGAACATTACTGCCAGGCATGACAGCCGGCCGGTCATATATGCAGTCATACAGATGCCACCTTTTGAGTCCGGTTTCTGTCACTTAGCATGACGCTGCTGAGATTCATCCCTGTTGTTCTTTTTGTTGCTGAGGAGTATTCCATTGTGGGGCTACGCCAGCTTCTCCATTCACTCAGCAGTTGATGGAGCATTTGGGTTCTTTCCAGTTTTTGGTGATTATGAACAAAGCTGCTGTGAACTTTCGTGTACAAATCCATGTGTGGACATATGTTTTCATTTCCATTCTAAGTGTCAGCTTAGGAGCACATACATTTATTACTTGCTTAATGCTTGCAGTAGCCCTGCAAAGCAGCCTCATTTTATGCATAAGGAGCTGGGCTCGGAGCAGAGCTATGGTGGCCTGCTGAATATCACATGGCTCACAGCAACTGCCACTGGCGCACAGTCTCTTCCCTGGGGGAGGCCTGGGGGTCCCTATTCAGAGTGGCCCCATGGTGGGTGGGAAGGCCTTGGCTCTGTCATTGCCTCTCCAGGGGCCTAGAGGTCCTCAGCTGCAAAGTGCAGATTCAGTCCCCCCTGAGATCCCTGAGCTCCAAGCCTGTGATTATGGGGCCTGAGCCACAGCAGCGGGCTGCACCCCAGCCCCACTGCAGCCCTTCACAGGCTGAGCAGGGCTACAGCCAAGACTGACAGGCTGGGTGGGCTGGCTGGCTGGCTTCTAGGGCTTCAGCTGCCCTGAATACATTCCCCTGCTGGAGGTGACACCACCGGCTTTTGCTTTGGGGGCTCATCCTCCTCTAGCATTTGCAGGGGATGAGCTGCCACCAAGGCCTTACACTCTCTGGAGGAGCTCCACATGCTGAGGGCCTGGTTTGTCTGGCCCTTCTCTATGGTGGGGCTTTGATCCCTGTGCAGAGAACTGACACAGGGACTGAGAAATGGCCAGAGCAGGCTCTAGGCAGCCTTTGCTCTGCACCCTTTCCAGGTTTCTGTGTCCCAGACATCCAGCGAGCTGCCTGACAACCTCCCAAAGCCTCGCGGAAGCTTTCCGTTGCTTGCGCTCAGCGATCCCTGCATGCCACAGTGGATACTCCCCTCCCTCGAGCCCCTGAGGCCTCAGCACCAGCTTGTCTCTTAGCAGGCTCTTCCCCTGGACTCCACCTCCTGCCCATCTGTTGGCTCAAGGAAGCCCTGGATTGGGGACAGCCTGGTACTTGACAGCAACTGATGCAGAGGGAAGAGCCCCAGGTCCGGGGAACGAGGACAAAGATCTGGGTGCTGAGTTGTTGCTTGTCCTCTGGGGCTCATCTTCCTCATCTCTAAAATGGGTACCATTTCCACAGTTTCATTCATTGTCATTGACCCCATCTCCTGTGGGTCCCGGCACTGTCCCTGAGGCTGGAAATCAGGGGAGGAGAGGGGCCCAGACAGGCCCCTGCATTGTAACAATGCAACAAGGCAGATGCATTGTTGCAGATCTTGGAGATGACAGAGGAAGTCCCAATGCTCTGGGGACCAACTTGGGGCATTGTCCATGTTTTGGCCAGTCCTGGTACCAAAAACTGACTTTGACTACTATTTTTTTTTTTTTTTTGACAGAGTCTCTCTCTGTTGCCCAAGCTGCAGTGCACTGGTGCAATCTTGGCTCACTGCAACTGCCTCCCAGGTTCAGGTGATTCTCCTGCTTCAGCCTCCCAAGCAGCTGGGATTACAGGCACCTGCCACCACACCTGGTTAATTTTTTTTTTTTTTTTTTTTTTTTTTTGTATTTTTAGTAGAGACGGAGTTTCACTATGTTGACCAGGTTGGTCTTGAACTCCTAACCTCAAATAATCCACCTGCTTCAGCCTCCCAAAGTGTTGGGATTACAGGTGTGAGCCACGGTGCCTGGCCTGACTTTGACTGCCTTAATGCAAGGGGGAGTTAATTGGAAGGAAAGGGCAGAAGTCAGGGCCACGCTGGGGAGCTGGGTGGTGAGAACTGAAGGAAAGTCTCTTTAGGGTGTGGCCACTCAGATAAGAAATTCTGCTGAGATTCAAAATTGCACAGAAGGGTGAGTACCCACCAGGGTGGAGGGTGGGTCTCATGACTGGCAGGCTGCCAAGCTGGCCTGCAGTGGGCTCCCCAAAATGTGGGGGAAATGCAGGGAAGGAAAAAGTCCTAAGTGTCCCCTGGTTGGGTGGAGTGGGAGAGTGGTGTCAGGTGAGGCTTGCCGGAAGCACTCAAATGCATGCGAAACAGAACTGTGAACTCCAAGGGGCAGAAACAGCAGAAGGCTTCGGCACTGTGAGCCTCAGAAGTGGCCGGCACCTACCCAGTGGCCAGCCCAGGGAAGGACTTCCCACCTGTTCTCTGATCCAGCGTCTCCACACGGGAGACACTTGTGAAGTTTACGTGGGACGAATGAAGCCCAGCACACGGGCCTTGGCAGTCCCACCTGGCCCCACCTGCTAGGAATTTAGAAGAGAGCTGCAGAGACCTGGCACACACAAGGCTACCGTCCAGTCACTGAGGTGTGTGGCAAGGGCTGGGGAATGCCCGAAGAGGCGACCCACCTGGACGGCAGGCAGGGGCTTTCAAAGGAGGCCAGGAAGGCTGAGCAGTGTAGGGCCAAGGCTGTGGCAGAAAGGAGGGCATTCCTGGGGGGAGAGACCCTGGGTTTTGATTCTTGGGCCCTGGCTCTACCCTGTGGACCTTGGAGGGAGCAGGGGCCTGGGCAAACAGAGGTGACCTGGGGGTGCGGCAGGAAGGGGAGGGTGGGGTTGGGGAAGAGCTGTTGTGCGGGGCAGGCAGTGGGGAGGCGAGGAGATGGGGTGGGGGGTATGCAGGCCCCTGCAGGTCCTGCAGAGGACACCCCAAGGTTACCTTGGCCTGTGGCTCCACCGCTCAAGGCTGCTGGCAGCAACGACAACAGCGAACCAGCAGCCTCTCCGAGTTTTATTATCATTCAAATGAGGACGTGGAGAGGTATTTCATTTGATTGGTAGAATAATAGGAGCCATTTATCTACCTTCTCTCAACCTTTCATATCTGTTTCACTATTTTATGGGATCGCATACATCATAGTAAAGGCAAAAATGTATTTTTTTCCCTTGACTTGGGGCTGGGGGAGCAGCAGGGATGGGAAGGAGGCTCTCAGAGTGGCTGGCAGGAGCTGAAGGAAATGAAATCGAAAAAGACTATTATTGGTGACAGACAGTTACATCTGAAAGGGAATAAGAAACTCCCCAGTGCGGGCACAGAGAGGAGTTTTAAATGGAAGATCTAACAGCCTCCAGCTCTAGGTCCATTGAGAGGCAGAGGACTGAGGGAGGCGTGAGGGGTGGGCGGCGAGACAGGGAGTGTGGCGGGGCATGGGGCGGGGGGGCTTCAGGGAGCCAGGAGGGTCCTTGAGGGAAACAGCAATGAGGCTGGCACAAGGGGCATGTGGTCCAGCTGTTGGAATTCTTTGTCTTTCTTGGGTTATGATAAATTACACATGTCATACAAGGATCCGTTCTCCTTTTGAAAACACTAGAACATCACAGGTAAAGACCCTGTGACCATCAGCCCCAATCCCAGCGCCCTCCACCCTTCCCAGAAGTAACAACTGTTAAGATTTTTTCCTCTTGATTTTACAAATATATAAAGATGTCTTAAAAGAGGTAATACTCTTTTGTGAATTCCCACCCCACCATCCCCCTCCCTTTTTTTTTTTTTTTTTTTTTGGGGGGGACAAGGTCTCACTCTGTGGCCCAGGCTGGAGTGCGGTGGTGTGCTCTCAGTTCACTGCAGCCTTGACCTCCTGGGCTGAAGTGATCCTCCTGCTTCAGCCTCCAGAGTAGCTGGGACTACAGGTGTGCACCACCACACCGGCTAATTTCATTTTTAGTAGAGGCGGGGTCTCCCTGTATTCACAACCCAGGCTGGTCTTGAATTCCTGCATTCAAGCCATCTTCCCAAAGTGCTGGGATTACAAGCATGAGCCACCCCACCTGGCCCTTTACCCCTTTCTTAAAAGGTGTCATGCTGTCTCATCAGCTCCTTGGCTTTTCTCATTGGACATATTTTTGAGCCTTGTGTGGGTCTGGGTCACTCCTGGAGCTGTCCGGGGTGCTCCTGTCTGTGATTGTCCTGTGCTGTAGCCCCCTGGTGCCCCCCGATGAACCCTTGGGTGGCTTCCAGCTTTTCACAATGACAAAGAATGCTTTGAGGGGTCTGGGCAAGGCTTTCTTGAGGGCAGGTGAGCAGTGAACTCTCCGGTGGGGAGGGGTGCATTTTCAGCTGGAGGAGACACTGTCCCATTGCTGTCCGAAGCGTCTGTGGTGGGGCTGCAGCCAGCTGGCCACCGCGAGGGGAAGTGCGCAGCTGTTCTTGCACGAAGGTTCCCCGTGAGGTCGTCTTGGGCAGCAAGTTGGTGGCAGAGAGGGGAACAGCAAAGCCCTGGCTGGACAGGGTGTCAGAGCAGAAGTGGGAAGGCGGGACCCACAGAGCTCCAGGGGACCCCTGGAGCTCCAGGTGCAACCCCACTGGGTGGGGGTGGGTGAGGTTCCTGGGAGGCACGCAAAGGGAAAACGGGCAAGACCCGGGATGTGAAGGCTGGCTGCAGGCTCGGGCTGGGTGAGAACCAGCAGCACTTGGTGTGGCTGGCAGGGTAGCCCGCCAGCACAGCCAAGGGGGCAGGGTAAAGGCAAAACTCAGGTCTCTGGGTGGTGCCAGCACAGGGCAGGGGTGTGCAGAGCATGGGCATAGAGAGTCCTCCAGGGGCCCTGGCTCCCTGACAGCAGCACAGAGACAGGGAGGGGGTTCCCTCCGAGCGTGGGAGACAACTCAAGGCCTACCAGGTATGGGGCTGAGGCTCCCTGCTCAGGCCCCCCATCCCCCACCATGGGATGGCACTTGGTCCCAGCCCTCAGAGATGTGATGGGAGCAGGTGGGAGAAGGAGGCGGGTGGCCTGGTGGGAACTGGGCTCTCTATCCTGGGAGACTCTTAGGTTCCGGAACCCTCTCAAGAGTCCAGTTGCAAGACTTAGAAGGAGTTTCTTAAACAAACAAACAAACAAAAAAACCAAACCAAACCAAACAAAACAAAAAAAACAGTGTTATTGAGATGTAATCCACATACCATACAATTTGCCCCCTTAAAGTATACAATTCAGTGGTTTTTAGTATATTCACAGATATGTGCCACCTTGATCACGGTCAATTTAGAACATTTTCATCACCTCCAAAAGAAACCCTTTAGCTATCACCCTATCTCCACGATCACAAATCTCCGCGCTGTTGCTATAGGTTTTCCTGGTCTGGGCATCTCACAGGAGAGCACGCGCAGGGTGTGTGGTCTTCTGCACCGGGCTCCCTCCATTCAGCACCACGTTTGCAGGGATCGTGCACGCTGGGGCCTATAACCAGCACTTCCTTCCTTCTGAGGCCGAACGATGCACCACATTTTGTTCATTCATTCATCAGTCGATGAACACTTAGGTTATTCTCACCTTTTTTTGACTTTGGATGGCCCCTGACTTACGATGGTTTGACTTCATGGTTTTTGACCTTACAGTGGTGTGAAAGCCACATCCATTCAGGAGAAACTGTACTCCGAGCACCCATGCGAGCATTCTGCCATGAGATGTTCAACGCTTTATTATAAAAAAGGTTTTGTGGGGCCGGGCGCGGTGGCTCATGCCTGTAATCCCAGCACTCTGGGAGGCCAAGGTGGGCGGATCACCTGAGGTAAGGAGTTCGAGACCAGTCTGGCCAACATGGCGAAACCCTGTCTCTATTAAAAATACAAAAAACAGCCGGATGTGGTGGCACGTGCCTGTAGTCCCAGCTACTCGGGAGGCTGAGGCAGGAGAATGACTTGAACCCAGGAGGCGGAGTTTGCAGTGAGCCCAGATCGCACCATTGTGCTCCAGCCTGAGCAACAGAGTGAGACTCCATCTCAAAAAATAATAATAATAATAATAATCGAAAAAATATATAACAAAAATAAAAACACAATAAAAAATAATAAAAATAAAAAAGGCTTTGTGTTAGATGATCTTGCCCAACTCATGTCAATGCTCTGAGCACGTTTAAGATAGGCTAGGGTGAGCTATGATATTCAGAACGTTCGATGTCTTAAATGCATCTTCAACTTATGATTATTTCCAACTTAGAATGGGTTTATTGTAAGTGGAGGAGCATTTGTACTATGAATAACGTTGCTATAAACATTCGTGTACACGTTTCAACGTGGACATATGTTTTCATTTCTTTTGGGTGTGTGTACCTACGGGTGGAATTGCTGGGCCATTTGGTGGCTCTGTTTCAGGAACTGCCAGACTGTTTTCCACAGGGCCGCAGCCACTTCACATTCCCACCAGCAGGGCGTGAGGGTTCTGACTTCACACTTCTCACCAACACACATTATCTGACTTTTAAATTCTAGTCATCCTAGTGGGAGGAGTTGCTTTTTGAGGAAACTTCAAAAGCAGGTGGGGCTAGGTGAGGTGCCTCACACCTGTGATCCCAGCACTTTGGAAGGCCAAAGTCGGAGGATCGCTTGAGCCCTGGAGTTCGAGGCCAGCCTGGGCAACATAGCGAGACCCCTGTCGCTACAAAAAATTAAAAAATTAGTTGGGCATGGTGACATGTGCCTGTAGTCCCAACTGCTTGGGAGGCTGAGGCAGGAGGATCACTTAAGCCCAGGACTTTGAGGTTGCAGTAAGCCATGATCGCGCTACAGCACTCCAGCCTGGGCGATAGAGCCAGACCCTGTCTCAAGGAAAAAAAAGAAAAAGAAAAAAAAAAGCAGGTGGCAGAGCTAGCTTGGTGCACCCCTGGGCTCCAGGACTGTCGGGAGTCTGCGTTGGCTTCATCTCAGTCAGACCCCGGCCACACGAGCAGCTTCAGCCACTTCCTGGTCTCATCTTGGAATTTGGAGTCCCCCTCCCAGTGGTTCCTGCAAAGCCCCAGGGGGACTCAGAGTGGCCTCCTCTTGACAGTCAGTTGTGAGTCAGCAATTTCCTCTCATGATTAAGACGGTCCCACGGGAGCTTTGGTCACTTGGAACCTAAAGACACTTGACTGATCCCATTGGTCCTCCTGAGTGGTTCAGAGTCTGGGAGGCTGCCAGGGCCCAGGTCACACTTCCTGGCCTGACCAGACCAATGAGCCCATCACCTGGAATCTGCAAGCCCCTCCGTTGAGCTGGGAGCCCTTCGAGGGACTCCTGCTTGCATTAAACCTATACCAGTGCTTTCTGAGTTTCACTCTCCCCCCCGGGGTGTGATGATGATGCCAACCATCCCTGAGGGGCCTGTGACAAACTCTACCCCTTTATACATCCTGCCTCTGATATGAACAGCCTTTTTCTTGGGTCCCTGAACACAGTTTTGTTACTGCTGGGGCTTAACAAAGCCTTCCTGAATGCCCAGGAGAGCAGCAGGGACCTAACAGAGGACTCCAGAGGCTCAGACCCAGCCCCGCACGGCTCCTCCACCCCAAATTCAGCCCCGGGGTCTTGTTCACCAACTGCTGGGTCAGAGGTCCTGATTTCCATGTCTACTTGCTGCTGGGCGACAGGGCAGCTTTCCCTGGCCCCTGCCAGGGGGTCCCCAACCAGGCATCTCACTGATTTCATGGACCTGCCCCAGAGAGGGGCACCCAGTTCTGTAGTACCCATCCCCCCAGGGCTGCCCCCACTTCCAGTTTTCCAGGGGGTAGCACTGTGATGTCACCCCTAGTGAGGGCCGTTTTGTTCCTGTCACACTCCCCACTACCACAACAACTAGGCCCCATCCTTGAGGGACGCAGGCTGCACAGAGAAGCAGAGAAACAAGAGAAGGGAAACCTTAGCTGTGGAGCTTCCAAAGTCCAGGTCCTACCACATGCAGTACATTTGGAATGCTCTCTGCACAGCACGTGTCTCCCCCTCGGCATGGACAGTTGAGGTTAAACATTGTCTGTCTGGGGAGGACAGAAGAGTAAAAGGAACTAAGGGAGAGGGCTCTCCTGGGCTGGGTGGGGGTACGCCTGGGGAAGGATAAGCCCCCAGGGGCAGCTGCAGCTCTGATCTCGGGATTGGTGGGGCTGAACCTCATTTCCTGGGAGGGGCAAGGTCCCCAGGTGCCCTGGGCCCTGAGAAGGCCAGGAGACTCTAGACAGGGAGTGAGCAGTGGTGGCTCAACAGAGGGCCTGTGACAGCCCAGCGAGCTCCCCAGCCCCAGAGCCCTGTAGGGAGCGGCCAAGTTCTCAAGGAGGGCCTGGAAGGGCGTCCCAGTTGTGACAAGAGGAGGCCACAGCCAAAACTTGCTTGGCCCTTACAAGCAGAGACCAGATGGGGATGCAGACAGCTCATCGGCTGCCAACTCGGAACAGAGATGACAGCCAAGAACCACATGTCCCAGTGTATGTCTTGGGGGTGCCAGCAGGGATGACATCGACCGATGACCCATCTGCCACCTCCCCTGATGTTTATGATGTCACCCATATTTGCTGGGATCTGTGGGGTCCAAGAGATGGGGGAGGGGGCCCTGAATCTTCTGAGTTGAAGCTGACAGAGCTGAACTGAACTCAAAACTTTTCTGCTACTCAGTAGAAAACGAAGGTTGGAAAGGAAGAATGCAGATAGTAGGAAAGTAAGGTGGTGGTTTTGGCACACCTGCGTGAGTGGCCTGAACATTCACACCCACAATCCAGGGCTGAATGCGAGACAGTGAATGCAGCCTTTGGTGGGGTGGCTCTTCCTCCCCGTCCCTGGTCATGTGATGGGCACTGGTGTGTACTGAGCATTTCCTCCTCGCTCTCCCTCCTGGGGGTAGGTGTCAGGGGAACAGAGAGGGCTGGGTGAGTGGTGAACACAGCCATCTATCTTCCTGCTCCCCAAGTCCCCCTTTGGTGAGGATGTTGCCAGGAGCAGGCAAGAGCTGGGAGGGCAGGTAGTGATGACTAGGAAGGAAAGAGGCAGTCCCAGGTGCCTGGGTGACCTGGTGGCCAGAGGAGAGGGAGAGGCCTGGAGGAGGCTGGGACAGAGGAAGGCTCAGAGGAGGCACTGGGCGGTGGTCAGCAGACTTAGGAGCCAGAATCCACTTCGGGTTCCTGGGCATATTCCCTAAGCAATCGGAGCCTCCGGTCCTCACCCCAAACATGGTGGGCTCCACATGTCTGCCTGGCCCACATCTTTCTCCTTCCTGGTTCTCACTTGGGAAACCTTCATCTCCCAGTAGTTTAGGCAGTGCTGACCCTGGCCTCTGGCTTCAGGCCTGGCCAATGGGGCTATATTCTTGCACCCTTGTTGGAACTGTTGGCCGAGGGAAGCTGGCTGTCTGCCAAGATGGCTGGGCTGAGCAGTGAGCGCCCGTGGGCCCCTCCTTGCTGATCTCCCCAAGCTGGGCCCAGGCCCCTGCCAGGCCCTTTGTACCTGCTGCTCACTTCCCTGGGGTGCCTTCTCCTCTGACCTTCACCTTCAGCTCCTCTCATCTGAGGCTCAGCCCAGTGGCCCTACTCAGAGAGGCCAACTTGGCTCCCTTTAAAGCAGTCCCCAGTCCTGTCCCAGGGCCTTCCCTATGTCTGCGTTTTTTCCCAGCACTCACCACCGTCCGAGATGAGCTCCTGAGCTACTTTAACTGACCATCTCCTCCTCTGATATCAGCCGCCAAGAGCAGGGACCTTGCTGCTCTCCTTCCCAAGCCAGGGCCCAGCACAGAGCAGAGGCTCAGCAGTCCCTGCCTGGACACTGAATGCTACTGAGAACTCTGTGCCTGGTGTGGGGCAGAGTCTCCAAGGTCACAAACGCATCTCGGGGGTGCAAAATCCCTGCTAAGGTTTTCTAAAACAAAACTTAATTTCTGTCTTGAGTCCCCATTAGAGTAAATTCAGGATAAATTTGGCCCATTTTGGGGTGTTCTTGGTCCATTTGTGGTTGCACTCAGGTGGAGGAGGGACCCAGGAAGGGTCAAGGCCTCGAGTGGGGCCAAACTCCCCAGACATCTGTGTGACCTCCACGCTGCACCCACAACCCAGGGGTCTCTGCCTTCCACACTGGCTCCACATAGTCCTCCGTCCTGCCTGGTACAGGATCCATCCCTGCCGCATGCCCCTCTTAGGCCACCAGGGTCCCCCGTCACGTCCCAGGACCAATCTGGTGACCCCTCTGCTTCAAAACATACATTCTGCCTCAGTGGGGCACATGGGGACTCTAAGCTGCCCCCATCCATTCTGTCCAGGCCCCTCTCACAGGAGTTAGGAGGGGCTGTCTTGGTGGCTGGTGACCTGATGAGTGGGTGTCTCCGTGGGCCCCACTGCTCCCCTCCGAACATCCCCCTGCCTGGGATCCCCAGACTCCTTACAGGGCCAGGCTAGCTCCTCTCCCTGTCACCCTGGGGCTCTGCCAGCTACCAGGCAGGAGGCTGTCAACACCGGGAGGAGGACATATCCGAGGCATCTCGGACGGCAGGCGTGAGTGAGCAAGGCTCGTCCTGCTAAGGGTCTGGGGACATGACTGGGTGTGCGGAGGAAGAGAGAGGCCAGGCTCAGGCTTCATCTTGTTTAATCCCTGGAGGACCTAGGGGATCCCTGTTTAGACCCCTGCAGGCTGCAGTGCGGCTCTGCTCCGGCCTTACCGCCTCCCCGCAGCTCAGAGGATGGGACTGGGGTCCAGCTCCCTGCCCGCCCCGCACCCCGTACCCCGCACCCCGCAGCCTGTCCGTCCATCCGCCCCGCTTCACTTCGCTGTCCCCTCTCGGGGTTCGAGTCGCAGCCTCCAGCCTCACCCCGCACCTCCCGCCCTGCAGCTCAACTCTCGCCTCCGCTGCAATTTATTACTGGAGGCCGCAGAACCAGCGGCGTGGAGTGCGCCTCCCGGGAGCCGCCGCTGTCGGAGAAAGGCACCCACCCTGGGCCGGCTCCCGGGCGCGGGGCGGTGTCTCAGGGAGGCGTCTCAGCCGAGCTGCAGGGCGAGGGGAGCGAGCCGGGTCCCGGGGGAAGGCATCCGGTCAGGGCCTCGCCCACCCGGGTGGCTCCGGCGCCACGGGGCCTGAGCTCCGCCTTTGGGATCCGCGAGGATTGGAGACTGGGGACCCGGCAGCAGAGGGTCCAGGCAGAAAAGCTCCGTGTGGCCCCCAGGGAGGGTGGATTTAAAGAAAACCAGTCACATTAAAAAGCCAGGGTTCGTGGAAATACTTGGACTGCTGGCTTCTCCTGAAAAACGGGCAGTCGACACCGGGAGGGCTTCCACAAGGCAAACCTGGGGGGCAGCCCCGTTTAGAAGGCCCGGCTGCCCTCTTCAGTCACCCAGCGCCTCGCCAGACCCCAGGGGACATTTGGGCTTGAGACCCCTGCTCTGCGTGGGGCACAGCAGAGGCCAGGGGAGACTGTGGCCCAGCTGTTCCACGGGCTTCTGGAGGCCAAGGACTCTCTCTTTTTGTTTTTATCTTTGTATATTACTCTGGTACATAAAGGCTGGCATATAAAAGTGTTGAATAAATAAATTTTCAATGAACAGCTGAATGAATGATGATGGTGATGAATGAATGAATGGATGGTGATGACTACCCAGAATTATAATCAAGTGGATGAGACTCAACCACTTGAAAAGGTGAGTCCACATTGCAGGCCAAGGAAGCAGAGGTGCAGAAGCTGGGGGCCCCTGAAGGAGTCCAGGGCACTTGGGGTGGAGTGGGGACCAGGGCAGCATGGCTGCCCAGGGGCAGCAGGAAGGCCAGGCTGAGGGGCTGGAATTTGAGCTTCCTGGCTGCTTTACTATCCAGTCACCTGAGCTTTAAACACCCCAAGTCTGGGGCCACCCTCCAGGCCCAGGAAATCAGACTCTTCACCGGTGGGTGGGGCAATCCGTGCTTTAAAAATGTTGCCGGTTGGGCGCGGTGGCTCACGCCTGTAATCCCAGCACTTTGGGAGGCGGAGGCGGGCGGATCACGAGGTCAGGAGATGGAGACCAGCCTGGCCAACATGGTGAAACCCAGTCTCTACTAAAAATACAAAAATTAGCCGGGCATAGTGGCGCGCGCCTGTAATCCCAGCTGCTAGGGAGGCTGAGGCAGGAGAATCGTTTGAACCCGGGAGGCGGAGCTTGCAGTGAGCCGAGGTCGTGCCACTGCACTCCAGCCTGGCGACAGAGACAAACTCCGTCTCAAAAAAAACCAAAAAAGTTCTCCCAGGCGATTTTGGAGCCCCCAAAAGCTGCATGGCGGGGAAGTGATTATCTGCCACGGGTCTGCTGCTGCATCCATCCCTCTTCCTGTCCCACCTCCCAGGGCTGGGTGTCTTTCTAAAGCCACGGGTCACCTTTCTTGAGTGGTGGTCAGGCCCTGGGGGTCCATCTTAGCCACTCACCATATTTTAAGTAAGTTTTAGAGGGAAGGAAAAGTATGAAATGACTCTCTTTGTTTTGCCCAAGTAAATCCATTTATAAAGTGCAGCACTTGTTTAAGAAAAAAACAACAGCTATTGACAAAATATAAGAAAATAAATTAAAGCCGCAGCTTCTTAAAAGGACCCTGTCCGATAATTTGATTTTTTCCCCCTTCTTCCCTCAAAGGCCAGAATGACACAATCAATCTTGCTGTTCCATAGGCTGTCTCATTACAGCTTTTTCTTAAGTGGAAAAAAAAAGAAAAAGAAAAAGAAAAAGAAAAAAAGTGGAAAGAAACTGAGTGCCATCTACAGCACCATCACCTCCTGCCCTACAGCAGATCCACAGGGACCCTCTGTCTCCCCTGTCCCAGCCTTCTTGTCCTGCTGCAGCCCAGCTCTGACCCCCACCCTACCCCAGCTATGCCCTCCAGATGGGACCAATCAACTGGTCTTAGATGAGACTGGTCAGCTCAGAGGCCTTCCCGCCAAATCTCATGACCCATAGACTCCATGGGGATCCTATCTTAAGTCGTCAAGTGGGTCAGTCATCAAATTTCTCATCCTGACAGCCTCATCCAAATAACTGACATTTTTCATGAGTAAAATACATAGCAGAACGCAGGTGTGCTGAGGGCTTTGCACACCCGGGTGAACCCCCTCTGCGTGCAGCACTTTGCTTCCAACATAATGCAGATCTCAGGTGGAGGAGCTCCCACCACCTCCACCTCCTCATACGACCCTCTTCCTCAAATGTTGCCCTGCGTGGTTACCATCCATCCCGTCAGCCACACACACTGGGTGCCTGCCCAACATTGGTGGCACTCTGATCATCCCCCACGATGAGAACAGGTAAGGTTTTTTGGGAATAAAACCAGTTTTAAAAGGCAATCCCACCTGCGTTTAGATCCAAGGCCATAGCATGTCCTTGGCCAGATCACTGCGTCCCTGTGAGTTTCTCCACCCAGAGAGCGAGGTCAATAACACCCAGGGGTGGTTGTGAGGATTGAATGTGCAGCTATATGTAATCATCATCATCATATTTTATAATCGAGCACTTGCTCGTTGCCTGATCCTGAGTTATCATTCCTTTCTGACATTATCAGATTAAGTCTTCAGTTCATATTATTTGCCTTACTTTACAGGTGAGAAAACAGACATGCAGAGAGGTTAGGTTAATTGCCTTTGGTCTTATAACTAATAAGAGGGAAGGGTTTTTTATTGTGGGGGGTTTTCTAGAACCCGGGCCCCCCTTGCTTGTTAGTCCCCATTTCCCTCTGGAAAGTTCCCCACCAAGTGTGGTCTTTGAGGAGAGCAGTGATGGTGCTACCTCTCACAGTGGAAGCTCTGGGGCAGCTTGTCCCAGGCTGTGGGGCCAGAAGTAAACTCAGCTGAGACCCTCAACCAGTCTTCAGTCCTTGGTGCTCTCAGACTTGGTCCCCCAACCTCCATGGATTCAGATAACCCCAAATTTACCTTCCCTTTTTGCTTAATATGGGCAGAGTCTCTCTGCAGCTTGCAACGCCAGGACTCTGCTTGCAACAAAATGAGTAATAATAATATACCAAAAGTAGCTATTATTTCTTGAGCATTTATTATGTGCTAGGTCTTGAGATAAAGAGCTTTATAGATGTTATGGTGTCTCATCCTTGCTACCTCATACAATTGTCCCTGTTTTACAGGCAAGAAAACTGAGGATCATATACATTTGGATTCTTGCCTGGCATCACACAGCTGGATGGAGGGCCAGGGGCTCAAACCCTGAGCTGCCTGAGCATAAGTCTGTGAGCATAAAACTCTGTTGGTGGGCCTGACATAAGAGGTGCTTACTCGGTGATGGCTTTAGCACCATGTATGCATGCATTAGGTCTGTTAAAAATTAGTGGGGAGGTTCTAGTTGGAGGTGAGATGAAGTAGACACACTCCACCTTGTCTCTCCCACAAAATGCAGCTTCAAACCTGGACTAATTGCATGAATTACCTCCTTTAAGTCTGTGAAAAAAAGACCAGGTATCAAAGTAACACCAAATTGGTGGTAAGTTTACTATTTTTCCCCCATCCAATATCCCCTGAATTGAAACCCCTGAATTCAATGCAGCCAAAAACCTTGAAGTGGATATCAGCATCTATAGAGAGATCTCCAGGGAAAATCCTCTGATTCTGGCTTCGGGACCAAGAAAGGGGTCTCCCACTGCTCCCGGTGAGTGAAGAAGCCTCCTATTTTTTTTTTTCTTTTTCTCTTTTTCTATTCTGTCATGCCACAGCCCCTAAGCAATGATGTGGCAGTAGCACTAGCAACAGTAGCAATAGCAGCAGCAAAAGCTGGCGGGAACCTAAAACTCTGAGGAAGGGGAATTTTCCTCTCCAGTTGGAGGAGCCGTGGTCCATGAAGGTGGGGCAAACCCCTGCTGCTTTGCTATCTCTGGTGCTTGGGCTCAACTCATACAGTCACAGGAAATGCATGGCAGAGGAGAAATAAAGCCCCAGATTTCTGGCCCAAGGACTGGACAAGGGGAACCTCAGTGAACCAGAAAGTATAGGAGAGATCTCAGAGAGAGAAGAGCTGGGAAAAGTGATCCCTTAAAGTTGTTTGTGAAATCCTGGGCTCCTTCCCAAAATGTGCATGATCTGTACAGGATTAGACCTTAAACTGCATACTTGAGAACTGAACTATGGGATAGTGCACTGCTCAAATCCCAGATTAGCCATGGGGTGGTACATACGGGGCAGATTCAAATAGTGAAACGGCAAAAAAATAAAATAAGTAATAAAAAAATGAATAAATAGCAAAACTTTGTAAATTGAACTGACATTGGAACCACAGGCCACAGGAGGCTGTTGGGAACTTATGACCTGAACTCACCTGGATCATTTGCCTGCTAACAGAAAAATACCAAAAATTACTCTATATAGAAAGAACCAGGAGTGGCTGGGCACAGTGGCTCATACCTATAATCTCAGCACTTTGGGAGGCCAAGGCGGGTGGATCACCTGAGGTCAGGGGTTTGAGACAAGCCTGGCCAACATGGTGAAACCCCATCTCTACTAAAAATACAAAAATCAGCTGGGTGTGGTGGCGTGTGCCTATAATTCCAGTGACTCAGGCAATTCCAGCTATTCAGGAGGCTGAGATGGAGAATCGCTTGAACTAGGGAGGTGGAGGTTGCAGTGAGCTGAGATTGTGCCACTGCACTCCAACCTGGGTGACAGAGCGAGACTCCATCTCAAAAAGAAAAAAAAAAGAACCAGGAAAGGCTCAACTCACTCAGGAAAAGATGCCAATGCTGAGGCTACTTTGCTGAGATATCAGACTTTATAGCATCTATTATGAAAGTGGTGCAATGTGTAAGAGCAAACACTCTTGAAATGAATGGAAAGACATAAAGTCTCAGCCAAGAAACAAGATACCAAGAAGAACCAAGTGGAAATTTAGAACTGCAAAAGACAATAACAAGAATCTCCCTGGATGGGCTCAATAGCAAAATGGAGATGATAGAGGAAGAATCCAGTGAACTTGAAGATAGATTAATAGAAGTCATCCAATTTGAATAACAGGCAAAAAAGAGTGTTTAAAAAATGAGCAGAACTTCAGGGACCCATGAGGAAACACCAAAAGGTCTAACATTCTTATCATTTGAATTCTGGAAGGAGAGAAGAAATAAATAGGGTCTGGAAAAAATATGTAAAGAAATCATGGTGAAAATTTTCCAACTTTGGTGAAAAACATAAACCTACAGATGTAATAAGCTCAGTGAATCCTAAACAGAAGAAACCCAAAGAAATCTGTGACCAGAAAATCATAATCAAACTTCTGACAATGAAAAATGAAGACAAAATCTTGAAAGCAACCCCAAAAAAATGACACATTTCCTATAGGGGAAAAATGATTCAAATGACTCTGGATTTCTCATCAGAAGCCATGAAGGCCAGCAAAAGTGGAACGACAGTTTTAAGGTGCTTAAACAAAACAAAACAAAATAAGAAAAGAACTGTCAAATCATAAGTCTTTAGAAGAAATACCTTCTGGATGAAGGTAAAATAAAGACATTTTCAGATGAAGGAATGCTAGGAGGATTTGTTACTGGGAGACTTGCACTAAAAGACTGCTACAACAAATTCTTTAGACAGAGATCATAGTGGAAGGAAATGTGTAACATCAGGAATAAATGGAGAGCAGAGGAAATGGTAAATACTTGGATAAATATAATAGGCGATTTTTTCTCTTGTTGAGCTCTTTAAAATATGTCTGATGGTTAAAACAAACAAACAAAAAAACATTGTGTGGTAGGGTTTTCAGTGGCTGTAGATGTAATATAGAAGACAAATATAACATAAAAGGGAGAGGATAAAGGGACCTACACAGCAGTAAGTTCTTTACACTTCACATGAAGTAGACTGAGAAGAGTTAAGTATGTCTATTGCATTTTCTAGAACAACCTCTAAAAAAACTATTCAAAGAGACATAGTAAAAAGTTAAATAAATAAATTAAAATCAAATACATTCATAGGAAAACAAATAATCTTAACTTAAGCCTTACATTTTACACAAAAATTAACTCTATTTTTTCTTTTTTGAGCAAGGGTCTCATCCTGTCTCCTAGGCTGGAGTGCAGTGGTCAATCACAGCTCACTGCAGCCTTGACCTCCTGGGCTCAGATGATGCTCCTACCTCAGCCTCCTGAGTAGCTGGGACCGTAGGTGTGCTCCACCATGGCTGGCTAATTTTTTTTTTTTTTTTTTTTTTTTTTGAGATGGAGTTTTGCTCTGTCACCTAGGTTGGAGTGCAGTGGCGCGATCTTGGCTCATTGCAAGTTCCACCTCCCGGGTTCACGCCATTCTCCTGCCTCAGCCTCCTGAGTAGCAGGGACTACAGGCGCCTGCCACCGTGCCCAGCAAATTTTTTGTGTGTGTTTTTAGTAGAGACAGGGTTTCACCGTGTTAGCCAGGATGATCTCAATCTCCTGACCTCATGATCCACCCGCCTCGGCCTCCCAAAGTGCTGGGATTACAGGTGTGAGCCACCACGCCCAGCCATGCCTGGCTAATTTTTTATTTGTAGAGAAGGGGTCTCACCATGTTGCCCATGCTGGTTGGTCTCAAACTCCCTGGCTTAAGTGATCCTCCTGCCTTGGCCTCCCAAAATGCTGGGATTACAGGTGTGAGCCACCATGCCAGGCCTCAAAAATGGACTCTAAATAGATTATAGATAAAACTTTTAAATGGAAACATAGAAGGGCATCTTTATGACCTGTGATTAGACAAAGAGTTTGTAGACATGCTATTAAAAACACAGTCTATAAAAGGATAAATTGAGTTTCATCAAAATTAAAACTTTTGCTTTGAGAAAGAGACTGTTAAGAGAATAAAAAGACAAGCTATGGACTTGGAGAAAATATTTACAAACCACATATCCAACAACAGATTTGCATTCAGAGCATATAAATAACTGTCAAAACTTAACAGTAATGTCATGGAATCTTTGGGGTGTCACTTTCTGGTCTGAAACCTCTGGTGGTGGTGCCTTTGCTCACCCCCAGAGTTTTGCTCAGGCCCACTGGGCTTGTTCCACCCACTCGGCCTGGCAGGCTGCACTCAGCTCACACTACCAGCCTGGATCCCACATCTGCCAAGGACGAGTCAGGCGTGGAGCGGCGAGGGGTGTGTGAGCAAGTGTGGGGTCCCGCTTCTGTGCAGTCAGACACACCTGCAGTGGGGAGGGCAGCACAGGTGCCGGCTCTCTGTGAGGCTGTGGCTGGACCAGGTGCATTGCAGGTAGCTTCCCCGGCCAGCACTGGGAAATGCAGTGGCACCCAGAAGCTTGGAGATTCCAGGCACTGCAGGACCCCAAAGAGGGAGTCACAGCCCTAGCTCAGAGAGGCCTCCCAGGTCTGGGCTCCCTAAAGGGCTGCAGGTCTTCTCTCCTCTTCACCTGCAATGTGGTGAGCAAGGGCCATGTTTCAGCCCTGTTCATGTTATAGCTCTTTTAGCTCCACCATTTGGTGGTCCCGAGTTCTTCTCCTGCAGCCAGAAAGAATGAGGTATGCAAACAAGTGCAGGGTGAGCAAGATGAAGAAGAGCTTACTGCGCAACAGAACAACTCACAGGAGACCTACAGGGGGTAGCTCCCTTCTGCAGCCAGGGTGTCCCAATGAGTGTTCAGCTCCTAGCAGAGAGGAGACCCTGGAGTGTGAAGCTCCTCTCTGCTGCTAGTCATCCCACTGTCTGCTCAGCTCTGGCTGAGCCCAGGGCTTTTATGGGCCTCAGAGGCAGGGACGTGCATGCTGATTGGTCCACGGGCCGCCATGTACAGACCCAGAAAAGACACTTGGGTCAGTGGGCCTGGAAGCCTGGCCCCCAGCTTTCAGGCTCTCCCTGGCCTGAAGATGGAACCTCACTGGGGACTGCTGCCTTCTGCCCAGGAATTTGTCTGCCTCCTGCTTCAGTTCATGGCACTGGGCTCAGCCCTGATAGCAAAGAGAAGCCAGGCAAGGGGAGCAGGCACTTCCAAGCCTGCAAGGGCAGGGGGACTTCCCAAGCCTCCAAGAGTGCAGGGATGCCTGAGTCTGCAGCAGCAGTTTGAGGGTGGTGGGTGGGGGAAGGGCTCCTGTCTGCTCCTGGAGTGGGAAGCCCAGGTCTGCAGCCTTGGTTTGGGCGGTTGCAGCTGCACCCAGGAGGGCAGGGTTCCTGTCTGTTCCTGGCCCCCCAAGAGCACAGGGAGACTCGGATCTGCAGCCAGGACTTGGGTGGCTGCAATGTCACCTGGGGAGCTCCTACCCCAGCTTGGAAAGGGTGGGACTCCCGTTTGTCCCCACCTGCTGGCTCCACAAAGTGTGCAGCCCTGGCTGTGACTCCCTGCTGCAGTCGGCATGATGGAGCCACTGCTGCCATCAGTAAGAAAACAAAAAACCCACTTAAAAACTGGACAAAAGATCTGAACAGATACTTTACAGAAGAGGATATAAAGGTGTCCAATAAGCATATGAAAAGATGTTCAACATCATTATCCATTAGGGCAATAGGTACAACTACACATCCACTAGAATGAATAAAATAAAAGTTCTGACAATACCAAGTGGAATGCTCACACATTGCTGATGAGAACTCAAAATGGCACCACCAGTCTGGAAATTGATTTATCAATTGTTATAAAGTTAAATATATGCTTACCATGTGACCCAGCAATTCCACTCCCAGGGATTTACTCTACAGAAATGAAAACTTATGTTCCCATGAAAATTGACCCATGGCTGGACATGGGAGCTCACGCCTGTAATCCCAGCACTTTGGGAGGATGAGGCAGGAGGATCACTTGAGTCCAGGAGTTCGAGACCAGCCTGGGCAACATAAGGAGACCCTGTCTCAACAACAACAACAACAACAAAAATAGCAGGGCATGGTGGTGCACACCTGTAGTCCCAGTTACTTGGGAGGCCAAAGCAGGAGGATTGCTGCAGCCCAGGAATTCAAGGCTGCAGTGGGCTATGATTACATCACTGCACTCCCGCCTGGGCGACTAAGTGGGATCCTGTCTCAAGAAATTAAATAAATAAACAAATAAATAAATTACTGTGAGGAAAAACATTATTGAAAACTTAGTCCCTGTTGGTCTCCAGTAAGTTGTGGGTGTACAAAGCGGAATCCGGTAAGGTCCACATTTGTGGGCGTCTTCCAAACAAAGCCAGCAACAGCATGACATAAGGGGGTAGGAGGAGGGTCAAGTTTCACCCTAATTGCCACCTTCTCAGAGAGGCCTTCCCTGACCCTCCCCACACAAAGTAGCATCCTTGTATGAATTTCCCGTTGCTGCTGTAATAAACCACCCCAAGATTAGATGTTTAAAACAATGCACACTTATATCTTATGGTCCTGGGGGACACAAGTCCAACCTGGGTCCCACTGGACTAACATCAAGGTGTGGGCAGGGCTGTGCTCTTCCTGGAGGCTATTGGGGGGAGTCTGTTTCCTTGCTTCTTCCAGCTGCCCGAGGTCACCTGTCCTCCCCCATCCTCATGGCCCCCTTTTCCCCCTTCAAGTTGGGCTGAGTCCCTCCTGCACTCTCACTCTCTGGTTCTCTTTCCTCTGTCTCCCTCTTCCATCTCTAAGGACTCTTGTGATTCTACTGGGCCTATCAGATAATTCAGGACAACGTCCCCAACTCAAGGTCAGCTCATGAGCCACCTGCAATGGCTTCTGACGCTAACTGCCTGGAATTAGGCCAGACTCCACAGGCTAAGGTTACATTCCTCCGCAAGACTGCCCTCACTTCAGACACCAGCCACAGGAGCAAGGGGCCCCAGGCCACCCCCACTTCTCACCAGCTGCCTACACATTCAGGGGCTCTCACTGCACCCACAGGTTTGATAATTTGTTAGAATGACTCAGAACTCAGGAAAGGGCTATACTTACGATGATAAACGGATACAATCAGAACCAACCCAAGAGACAGACCCACAGGGCGAGGTCTGGGAGAGTCCCAAACATGAAGTGTCCATCATGATCTCCCTGTGGAGTCAGGACGCATCCCCCTCTGAGACATCAACGTGTGACAAAACAGAGTATTGTCAGTCAGGGATGCACACCTGAGCTTTGGTGTTGAGTTTTTATTGGGGTTTCATTACATGGACACAATTGCTTGAATGGGCTGCATCATTGGCCATGAAGCTGAACCCCATCTCCATCCCCCTCTCCTCCGTGGAGGTCGGGCTGATATCATGTGTGGCTCACAGCCCCACCCTCTCATCACAGGGCTGGTCTTTCTGGCATGTCCAGCCCTGATCCTGAGCCACCTCCTTGGCATAAAGTAACAGCTATTGTCTGAGTGACTGCAAGTAACAAGACACCCATCACTCAGGAAATTCTAAGGATTTAGAGGCTACCTCCCAGGAACTGGGTACAAAGGCCAGCCAGATTCTTTATGATTCACAACCTTAAGTCCATCTTCACCTTTAACTCTCCTTGGAGTGTGACCTGACATAGTCACAGGTTCCAGGGATTAGACTGAGGACATCTTTGGGGGGCTATTATTCTGCCTGGCACAACCTCCCAGTGTCTAACACATCACCCTGCTTTGTTTTTATTACAATACTGGTGCCTTTGTAAAATGGTCTTATTTTGTTGTTTATTTGCTTATGGCCTGTCTCTTCCTCTGGAGTGTCAGCTATATAAGGGCACCTTGGAGCACCCTGAGCGGACCTAGGCACGTCATGTGTGCCAAATGACAGAGGGAGAAGAGAAAGAGTTGGTGGAGGCAACATTTGAGCTGGTACTGGAAGGATGAGCGGAGTGCTGCAGGGTGAGCAGGGACTCTGGCCAGGAGCAACAGGTGCATAGAGCCAGAGGAGGGCTTAGGGACTGGGTGGGTCAGGGAGCCCTGGGTGGATTGTTGTGGCCGGAGCACTGGGGTGTGTCGTGGGAAGAAGGCACATGTTGGGAGCTGATCAAGACAGGCAGCTTAGACACAACTGCACGTGGCCAGGCGACAGACCTGAGGGCACCTGCGCTATCTGCTCTAGTGCCTTCTCTCTCTGACACAGGTGCCAGGAGGGAAGCACCAGGGTATGACAAATAGGGATGGACCCTGGAGTCAGCCAGTAGTTGTGTAGTTGTGACCATGGGCAAGTCACCTCACCCCCCCGTGGCTGTCACTGAGGCTGGCCCACTTTCCTGTCCAACCCTCTTCTCTTTGCTTTCCTCTAAGGCGGAGCCTGGAGAGCTCAGTTTCCCAATCTCTCTTGCGGCAAGTGCCACCAATCTGGCCAATGAGCTGGAGAAAGAATCTTTGAGGGTGTTCTGGGAGTGGAATGGGCCCAGTAAAAAGAGGGATAGACTCAGCTGGATCAGAATTTGGCCTTCTCCTCTGCTTCCGGCTTAGAATGCCACATGATGTCAGGAGCAGCAGCAGCCACCTTGTGACCATGAGGGGCAAGCTAAGAGTAATGTCCTAAGGCTGGCAGGAAGATGGGAAGTTCCCTGGCCTGGAAGGATATCACTGAGCAACTGGGCCAGTGCCAGCAATCACCCACCTCTGGGTATTAGTTGGGCATTCTGTTACTCACAAACACAGCCCTGATTAATACACTCTCTAGGCCTCAGTTTCCTTTACTGTTCACTGGAGCTAATTATATTTATCAATATTCATTCCACTCATGTTGTGTACCAGGAAGTCCTCTAGGTGCTGGTGGCAGAGCAGTGAACAAGAGATAAGGTTCCCATTCCTTATCTATTTATTTATTTTTGAGACAGAGTCTCACTCTGTCACCCAGGCTGGAGTGCAGTGCTGCAATCTCGGCTCACTGCAATCTCTGCCTCCTGGGTTCAAGCAATCCTCCCACCTCAGCCTCCCAAGTAGGTGGGACTACAGGCATGCACCACCGTGCCTGGCTAATGTTGTTGTTTTGTTTTGTTTTGTTTTGGTAGTGACAGGGTTTCACCATGTTGGCTAGGCTGGTCTCGAACTCCTGAGCTCAAGTGATCTGCCTGCCTCAGCCTCCCAAAGTGGTGGGATTACAGGCGGTGAGCCACCGCGCTGGCCCTCATTCTGTCTGCATTTACATCTCAGTGCGTGAGAGAGACAATGAGCCCACAAACAGGAAGCTGAGAGTAGACAAGCCTTCCTAAAAGTCTTAGGAAGAAAAAAAGGAAGGTGATGTGATAGAGACTGGTGTGCACATGGCACGGAGTCTCTGTGATTGGGCTGTGAGGAGGTGGCGCTGGAGCTGAGACCTGAGTGTGAAGAGGACAGGGATTGTGGGGAACAGCATTCCAGGCAAGGGAGTGGCACGTGCCAAGGCCCTAAGGCAGAGCCCGGCATGGCAAATGGACAGGCCAGGAGGAAGGCCAGGGGCCCGGAGGGCAATGAGTGAGGGTGGAGGTGAGACCAGCAAGTTGGGCAGGGCCAGGTGACATGTCTTGGTAAGCACAGTGACATGTTTTGCATTATTCTAAATGCAAAAGGGAACCCACTGGGGGCTTTCAGAAGGATATGGGACAAAGATTTGAGTATTAGGCACACCCCAGGTGCTTAATAAATGTCTGCAGCCTGGGGTAGGGCGTATCCAGCCTGCCCTTCTCAGGCTCAGCTAGTCCCTCTCTTGTCCTGCCTACCTCACACCCCCAGCTCCTGAGCAGGGGACCCCTCGGGCTGCCTTTTCCATCTTCTTGGCCCTGCCTCATCCTCCCCTAGGGCTGTTTGCTCCCTCCAGAGCAGGCGACCATAATTGCTGCTTTCCACAATGACATAAAAATCTAAGAGGCACAATCAATACAGCGCACACACATCGTCGTCTTTCATCGCAAACGATAAAAGTGTAAACAGCAGGGGTGGCGGCAGCTCTGGAGGCTGCAGTGGGGGCAGGGCGGGCTGCCACCACTTCCCTGCCTGTCACCCTTCTTCTGGGACACAGGGCTCTTCCAGGTGCGAGCGGGGGTGCCTTCCCCACTCTGGGGAGTGGCACCCCTCATTAAAGCCCATTCAGGGAAGTGGTTTTTCCTGTTTTTGCTTCCAGATGCAGCAACCCCAGTTTCTTTAACCCGACTTCAGGAATCCAATTTGTCCTCTGTATTTTAAAAGCTTTTCCCTTGCTTCCCCTGCATCCAAAACACAGAGCTAGGGGTGGCTTCTGGTGGCAGAAGGACTCGTTGGGGTCTTGCCTGTCACAAGCCCATGAACTGACCTCGACCCCATTTTAACCCCAGCTCTTGAAAGCCACCTTCTTCCGCCCCGTCCAGCCTGCCACCCACAGCTTTTCTTGGAACGTGCACAGAAACCATTACATCCCCAGCTCTCACACACTCCCGGCGACGACTTCCTCAGACTAGTTACTTAATGAACGTCTTCCAATTCCGATTCCGTCTTGCTGTAGTCTCATTTGCGAAAGCCAATCTGCTTTACGATTCTAACCTCTGGCTAGAAACTGCTCCCAATTTCATGTCATCCATAAACTTGATGAACGATTAGCTTGCTTCTCTGCAGTCATTCATTTATTTATTCAACCGGTATTTAGTGAGCACCTACTGGATGCTGGGTGCTGGATACAGAGTTACAGGAGACGCAGGTCCTGGGCTGAAGAGACTCCTATGGGGAGGCGGAGCCCACGTGAAAATGGTTCCCATTTATGTGATCTGTGTTCAACTGGGGTGGGGGAGAGAGCCAGCTCCTTCTTGGTGCGGGGGGCGGGGGGCAGTTTACATTTGCCTGAAGATGCTGGAGGGGATTTGGGCAGCTGGAGAAGGAATGACGTTCCAGTCAGAGAGACTAGAATGTACGTAGGCAAATTGCTCTGGGTGGTGATGGGGAAGAAATCTGCTGGTATATACATGTCCAGGGCTGATGAGAGCTTCAGCTTGGAGCCGTCTAGAACCAGGAGGGCTCCTGTCTGTCTCTTGGCTCTGCTCGTTTCCACATTAGCTTCGTCCTGAGGCCCCATGTGGTAGTAAAAGGGTTATACCTTCCCAGGGTCAAATCCAGGAACAAAGAACGTCCCCTCCAGTCTCACTGGGTCTTACTGGGTCACATGTCCATCCCTGGCCGATCATGGTAGTTGGAGGAATTTAAGTTCTCTGGCCCAGCCTGAGCCACATGGCAGCCTTGGACCCTGGGGCAAGGTCTGCTCCATCTGAAGCTCATGGATTGAAAGCGGGGACGGTGGGGACTCCCAGAGAGAAACTGGGTGCTGTTAGCACCGAGAAGGATGAACGGATGTGGGGCTGGAGAGACGCAGATGATATCCACTCTGTGGTCACCAGATGGCTCGTGCTCCCAGGTGGTGGAAGGGGAGCCATTGGTTCCTTTCTGTGCAATGGGTACAAGGACCGAGTCAGAGGATGAGGATGGGACATCTGAGACCGCCTCATCACCACGTTCTTCTGACTGCGTGAGGACCAGTTGAGAATTTCCTTTCTGCTTTGCCAGAGGCTGGATTGAAGCCAGCCAGCAAGTAATTTCCAGTCGCTGTCCTTGTCCTCAGCCTTCCCATTCTTCAAGCCCTTTTCCTGTCCTTCTCAAAAGCCAAAGCTCCAGCCTGTTCCAGAAACCCCGTGGGGGTCACCCCCAGCACCTTCTAGTTGAGCTGCGTGGGGGGCTCAGCCGGGCCAGGGCCGCCTGCCTTATTGGGCAGCTCATTGACGAATCTGGAGCGGTAGCCACCCCTCCAACCACTATGGCCTTTCACGAGGACCCACAGAGCAGTGGGCTGGTGGGTGGGCCTGGGCCCTGGGGACAGACAGATCTAGGTTCTGGTCTACAGCAAACAGGATTAGGTTCAGCTAGGAGTGATAGAAGCGACTCGAAAGAAAAGAGCAGCACTGTAAACAAGATAGAAGTTATTTCTCTCTCAAACAATCAAGAGCCTGCAGGCAGGAGCTGGGACTAGAAGAGCCTTCTCCGGTCGGTCGAGGGCGACCTCCTTTGCAGGAGACCACCTCCACGTTACCAGCCACGGTGGTTGCTTAGTTCCAGCTGCCGAGAGGAGAAAGGGAAGGAGAGGGACATGTTCTCCCTTTGAGGACACTTCCCAGAACTGCACGCTACACTCGTGCTTACAGCGTTACGGTCTGAATTTAGTCATGTGGCAGGGAGGCTGGAGAGAGTGCCGATTCTGGCAGCCATGAGCCAGAAGGGAGGGGAGGGCAGAGGGAGGGGAAAATAGACACTGGCAGTGAGGAATAACTGGCAGTCTATGCCCCAGACCCCTAAGTGTGCTCACAGCCATGATCGCACCTGCTGCCCTGGGAGAAGGGAATTATATTCCCCCGTTTTACGGATGAGGAGGCTGAGGCAGACAGAGACAGAAAGCTTAGTCTCGCACGCTCTCTGTTCCCATTCTTGCCTTCCTCTGCTAGCCCTCTTCTTGCTCCTGCCCTGGACCCAGAACATAGTTCTCAGTGGCCCTTGAGTTATCCTTTTGTTTTCTGAGACAAGGTCTTGCTGCGTTGCCCAGGCTAGAGTGCAGTGGCACGATCTTGGTTCACTGCAGCCTCAACCCCCTGGGCTCAAGCAATCCTCCTGACTTAGCCTCCCAAGGAGGTGGGACCACAGGTGTATGTCATCATGCCTGGCTAATTTTCATATGTTTTGTAGAGATAGGGACTCCCTATCTCTACAAAAGAGAGATTGCCAGCTGGTCTTGAACTCCTGGGCTCAAGCAATCCTCCCACCTTGGCCTCCCTAAATGCTGGGATTACAGGCGTGTGCCACCATGCCCTGAGCATTAGAGTTATACAGTAAAGCTCAGTACTGAAGCAGGATGGGGCCAGCCCGGCAGGCAACCCGGGGCCCTCCTGAGAGAGCAAGAGCAAGCTCTCCCCTAGTCCCCGGGCAGGGGTCTGCGGGGTCTGTGGGTCTGTGGTGTCTGTTCCCCAGCAGAGGCAGGCAGCAAGGCCCCAAACCTGGTTTCCATACAAGGCTTACAACTCTTCCCCTAACTGTGCCCATTTGTGATTGATGCCGGTTTAGGATTCACCAAGGCTCTGTTCCTTGGTGCTCCTGAAAAATGTGGAAACCTTTCTATTTGTACAACCCATCTGTAAACTAGGGCTAAGCCACGTCCTTCAGCTCTCTCAAGGGTTTCTTGATGGATATTGAGTGAAAAATAATGTAGTTAATGTGTTCTGAGGAACTCAGGGAAAGCGGCTGTGAGCCCATGGTGCCAGTAAATGATCACTGCCCTGGGCCCTGGGAGGGGCCATTCTGGGGGCTGGACTGGGGAAGGCAGGGTCGGGGTGGCAGTGGTGCTTCGATCTGGAATGACACTTGCTCACTTGTGGAGCAGGCGAAAGCTGGGAGGCCCCTAGTGATGCCCAGTCATGGGGAGCAAGGATGTTCCCTGGGCAGGTGGTGGGCGGGGACATGTGGCATTGTGGGGGACTCCAGAGGGAACAAGGAAGCAGGCATTAGCCTGAGGTTTGGAGGTCACCGCCAACCTGGAGGGGCCTGGGGAATGGCACTCACAGGCCAGGGACTGGTCCTCAGCAGAGAAAGGGCAGGTTTTCAAATGGAAGGTTCACCTGCAGAGAACACGGAGTTGCTCCAAGCACCAACCTCTCCCATTTAGATGATGGGGGGGAGCCCCAGCTGCCTCTGTAATCCACTCCTGCCCCTGCTCCACCCAGTCTCCACGCAGCAGGCTGAGCTGAGCAAACCTCCCCCTCCCCTCTCAACCCTGCCCAAGATTTCCCGTGCTCCTGAACCCACAGACTCTTTTCATTCTCTGCAGGGGCCCACCAGGTCCAGCCTCAGCGTTTCTTCCTACTTCACTTCTTCCACCTCCTCCTGGCCCACCTCCTTCCTACCACAATGCCTTCTATGTGTTCCTAAACCGACCATGCTCACTCCCACCACACAGCCTTTGCATTTGCCATTCTCTCTGCCTGGAATCTTCTTCCCGCAGCTCTCTGCATGGCTGACCCTCCCTTGGAGAGATCCGCTCTTCCCTATCTGCCCTCTCTTCCTCTAAAACAAACTCTTTCCCCACCACTGCCATCATCCGGTTGCATTTTCATCGTTGTGTTTAAGACCATGTAAGAGGATATGATTTGATTCCTTGTCCATTGCCTATCCTCCCACATGGGCCCAGCCCAGGGCAGAGCCTGCACACCTGTGTCCTTTTCTCGCTGCAGCGCCTGGAACACAGCAGGTGCTCAGTCATGCATTGGAAGGAGGCAGCCTTAGTTTGCATCCCCCTGGAAGCGAACCCTGAGACAAGGTTTCCCATACAAGTAGTTAATTTGGGAGGTGGTAGGGGAATGGGAAAGGGAAAGGAGCAGCCAGGAGAGGGAGCGCTCTCAGTGAGTTCCAACTGTGGGCAACCACAGCTCCATCCTGCAGGGCTGGGCTCAGTGTGGACAGCGTGCCTGAGAGTACCCCACACAAGGGGAGAGTTATGGGCACCTAGACACCAGCTCCTATCAGTTACTGGCTGATGGCTTCTCTCGGGGGGCCCTATTTTCCAGCACTCTGGCCTGTGGCAACATGGGCAGAGTGGCATCCAGATGGCAGAGAAAGGTCTCGGGCAAAGAAATGTGGTCGCAGGCGCTGGTGGCTGGAGGTTGGGCTGGCATACACTGCAGTGGGCACCTACATTGCCTGCTATGGGGGAAGGCACCAAAATGGGCAGAAGATGGGGCCTGGGCATCAGGCACAACCCAAACCCAGTTACCCACACGGGGGTCCAAGATCAGGGCCTGACTCAGCGGGTGATGATGCCCAGCCTTTGCTTTCCCTGGGCTGAGATGCCTTAGGTGCAGGTAACCAATACAACTCAACCAATACAGCTCAGGAGAGGATGAGAGAGGCCCGGCATAGCAGCCTTGGGAGGGAAGCTGTGGGTTGGACAAGGCAGGGCCTGACAGAGGCAGTCTTGAAAGGAGTGGCTTAGCTTTTGATCTGCAAAGACACCTGAGCCCTGGCAGATGGTTTTCTGGCCTCCTCAGGTTTCCAGCTCTCCCAGCTGCCTCCAGAGGCAAGTCTGGGGCAGGAGGAGTTTGGAGAAGCTGGCTGGGGGGAGACCTCTGCTCCTCGGCTGCAGGTTTGCATTCTCTTTGGCAGCTAATTACTTAGGATGAATGATTCTGACTCAGATGGAAGCCCCCTCCTCCAGCACCCCTCCCTCCAGCTGGGACAGAACAGGTGGTGGAGGGAGCAGAGGGCTCCGGCGTCACCGGCACTCGGCACTGCTGCTTGCCGGGCCATTTATCACTGGGGGTGTTTATACCCCACCTGGGGCCAGAGCCTGAGCAGAACAGGTGGTGCGTTGAGGAAGGGAGTGAGGAGGTGATGGGAATTAACTCTTCTGGCACCAGCTCCAAGGGGCCCTGGGGCTGGCTGGAGGTGGCTGAAAAGATAGGAACTAAAGCATCAGAGGAAACGGAACAGGACCTACTGCAGGAGGTGTTTCAACTTTCCCTGCATTTGGAAGATTTTGCAGGTTAAGGAGATTAACTCAGATTAAGAAGATTGGCTTTTGGTGTTTTGCTAGGGGTGGGGCTGGGTAGAAAAGAGCCTGGACTGGGAGCCTTTGCTGATGGCTGTGGTGTAAATACTCTCACCCTGGCTGACTCAAGCTACCATGAATGTAGGCCCGAGAGCATTGCGAGATTTGAACAACTAAAGCCATGAATCTTGAATATTTAACAGTTGGCTCCTAGAAGCTGGCAGGAGCCGGCCCAGGCCTGTGTGAGGCTATTCAGGCAGAGCATCTAACATATTTATTCACTGGTTCGGTAAGACATCACAGGGCACCCTCTGCGTCTGGAGCCATGTTTTAGGGACACCAAGCAGACCCCGTCCCAAGCCCACAGATGCAGGACGAGGTCATCTCAGGGTGCGATGGGGCTACTGTGGCAGCAGCTTTACAGGACGATGTGTGGGGGACGCGGCCTTGCGGCCTCTGTGCATCTGGACAGTGAGTTTATGGAGGAGATCTAAACCCGCCTCTGTCCTTATCAGGCAGTGCAGCCACCCTGTGTGCCCACAGTGAACACAGAAGAGTGAACACTTGGGTATTTTCTGGCTCGGCCGTTCTACTGGGTGTCACACGTTCCTCCTTTATTCCTTCCCTGCTGTCTCCCACTGCCTCAGCACTCGGCCTGGGTACCTTCCATGGGCATTGCCAAGACCCAAGGCCTCCCTGGAGACCAGTTCTGTCTGATTTCTGGAGGCCAGTGTGACGGTGGAGCATGGCTCAGTGGGAACAGGCAGCCCACGGGCCACATTTTCCCCACAGGCAAACCCTTCCCTCCTTCACTGTGTACCTGGGCAGTCCCGGATCCCAGGAGCCGCCAGCGGCGGGGAGGGCTTCATGCCCAGGGTGGAATCTTACCTGGCCCTCTTCCTGCCTGGGGATCAGAGCTCAAACTCCTATGCTCTCTAAACCCTGGGGTTTAATTAAGAAAATATGGAGGTCCTCTGGGAGCCATAGAGGGCTCTGCAGGTATTTATTTATTTATTTATTTATTTACTTGAGACGGAGTCTCACTCTGTTGCCCAGGCTGGAGTGCAGTGGTGCGATCTCTGCTCACTGCAACCTCCACCTCCCAGGTTCAAGCAATTCTCCTGCCTCAGCCTCTCATGTAGTTGGGATTACAGGCAGGCACAGGCCACTATGCCCAGCTAATTTTTTCATTTTTTTGTTTGTTTGTTTTAGTAGACATGGGGTTTCACCATGCTGCCCAGGCTGGTCTCGAACTCCTGACTTCAGGTGATCCACCTGCCTTGGCCTCCCAAAGTGCTGGGATTACAGGTGTGAGCCACCACACCTGGCCTCTGCAGGTATTTTAAACACCAGGGTTGACCTTATCTTGTTGGTCCGGCTGATCTATCCACTTCCCAAGTTTCCACCCAGGAAGGGGCCTGGGTGGCCCATGCCCTTGTCACCTCTGGGCAGAGTGGGTGTGGCACCGGCGCCAGCCACGCTCCACCACACATATATGGCTTCATGCTATTTTCTCTTGCACCTGAATCTTTAAATCATCCATGTCTCTGGGCGAGCCGAGGCTGCGGCGGGAGCTGTTAATAATAGACACAAGCGACTGTCTGGTTACGAATTGCGGAGACGGTAATTAGCATTTTAATTTAGGCGTTTTCTTCACACTCACTTCTGGAGACCTGGATTCGAACCTGAAATTGGGGTCACCAGTGGAGGTTTGCCTGTGTTCTCCCAATCCTCCCACAGGTGTTTGTCTTTGTCACACAAGTACCCACAGCCCAGGGCTGAGTGTGGCCTGATGGGGGCACTGTCTGTCCAGGCTGCGGAGCGAGGATTTGCAGGGGAGAGGGGAGTGGAGCTGCGCTGGGGTGGGGGTGGGGGTGCTGTGCAGAGGCACCAGGGGTGGGCGGTTGGACGGAGGAGGAAGGAGTGCTGAGCGGCTTTGGAGGGAGCAGAAAGGGGATTTCACAGAGGCAGAGGAGGAGCCGGCAGGCTGTGCGCCCCTATCCAGGGCTGTCAATCTTTCCCTTTCACAAGCACTAATTTTCTTGATTTTTCTGCAAGCCCAGATTTACTGCTTAACTACCCCAGCAGCCGGTGGTGTTTGGAGCATTAGGAATAAATGACTTAATGGACTTGTCTTTTCTCTTTCTCTCTTTCACGAAACAAGATTTAAAAACAGCAATCACAACAAAGAAAGTTGTCTCTTATCTCAGTGTCTAAGGGATGGGAGTAAGGCTTTGGGGTCCAGAGAGAGTCAAGCTCATCCCTGTTTATAGTGTATGTGTTGTGGGGAACGCACTCCATATCCCCTTTTCCAGATCCCCCCATATTTGGTGAGTGGGCAGATGTAGGCAGCTCCTTCTGAGACAAATACCAATGGATCAAGCCCTGCCATCCCAGCCCCACTTCTGACATTCATGGTTGCCCAAAGATAGCCACACGCATTGAAAAATGACCTACATTCTCCCACTCTGTGCAAACGGATCTTTGCTCTATGAGGCAGGAGTTCCAGACTCCCTGGCCCTTGGGGCCAGCCAGCGACTCCAGGCTGCATCCAGAGGTGAGCAGGTCTCGATGAAGGGGGGTGATTGTTTGGCTCGACGAAGCCCATGGCGGGTGCAGCAAAGTGTGGGGGACTGGCTGGCTCTGAGCCCTCTTGGTGGAGCTGATCAAACCTCGCAATGCTCTCGGGCCTACATTCACGGCTGGTGCGGAGCTGTGTAAGGAGGTGAAAAGGCTGGGAAGCCTTCCTTCTCTCTTGTCTTCTCTCTGATGTCATCGCTATCACTCAGGAATCTCTGGGGTACAAATGATGGAGGATGAAACTCAAACTGGCCTAAACCAAAAAGGCAATGTATTTGCTCCTACAAGTGAAAAGTCAAGCAGTAGTCAGGTTTCAGGTAAAGGTTGATCCAGCTAAATCCCATCACCCCAGGACCCGAGTTTTTTCTGAATCTCTGCACTGTTTTCCACAGCTCCATCCCCAGGCTGGTTACCCTCAGAGGCAGAGGTCGGTTGCCAAAAAGCCCCTTGGACTCTGTGTTTCTTTGTTATTTCTGGTGAGGAAGGGAGGGGGTTTCTGGATTTATTTTGGGGATTCAGTGTCCCTCGTTGATTTACGTCAAAGGCTTATCTTTGAGTCAATGACTGTGGCTATGGAATAGGGTGTCAGGCTGTCTTGAGCCTGCTGGGCCCACCCTATAGCTGGGAATGGAGTCAGTGGAGATGCATCTCCTCCAAAGGCGGGAAGATGAATCCCCTCAAAGGCAAACGGACTTGAAGGCAATGACCAGCTGACACTCACTCCATCATGTTTGTAAGCACTGCCTCCCTGTAATGGACTCACAGTGCTGCACCCTTTGCCAGGTCACTTTTGTTGTTGTTGTTATTTTGCTGTTTATTTAATGTAACGCCACGTGACTTTGCAGTGACTTCCATTCAAATGGACTGAGGACGCATCCTCACCCCAGCGATGTCGGGCTTGGTCCCATAACTCACTTTGGCCAACGGAATGTTAGCAGATGTGATGCGAGCAGAGGCTTTCAAGCTGTGTGTGTGGGTTTTACTTTCTGCTTTTTGTTTTTGTTGTTATTGTTGTTTTTTGAGACGGAGTCTTGCTCTGTTGCCTAGGCTGGAATACAGTGGCATGATCTCAGCTCGCTGCAATCTCTGCCTCCCGGGTTCAAGCGATTCTCCTGCCTCAGCCTCCCAAGTAACTGGGATTACAGGTGCCAACCACCATGCCCAGCTAATTTTTGTATTTTTAGTAGCAACGGGGTTTCGCCATGTTGGACAGGCTGGTCTCAAACATCTGACCTCAGGTGATCCACCCGCCTTGGCCTCCCAAAGTGCTGGGATTATAGGCATGAGCCACCACGCCCGGCCTGTGTGTGTGGTTTTGAGGGGCTCCTTGCATTCTTCCAGCCACCGTGAGAAGAGCACCCTCTGGGTAGCTTCTGGTCCTGGAATGTGACATGTGAAGCAGAGCTGAGCCTGACCTGTGGCCTGAAGCCTATGGACAAAAAAAAGAAATGATTGTGGATTTCAGTCACTGAGATTCTTGGAGTAGATTGTGACACAGCTTTATTGCAGTGACGGGTAACTAATGCAAACACAGAGAGGTGCTAGGTTATTTAGAGGTTTGACATTCTGGACGTTGGTGGCAGGGTGGTGGGGGGGCAGCATCAGAGAGAAAATTGGAGGATTTCCCAGAAAAGCCCTGCTTGCCCTCTGGAATGAAGAGAGATGTCTGGCTTCCCTCTGTCAGATGTCTCATGCCTTTTCTTGCCAAGGGCCTGGGAGAAAGGGGTTTCTTTTTGGGGGAAGACGCAGAACATGGCCTAAAAGAACAATAGGCACCCCCTCTCCACCATCCAATCCCATCCCACCCCACCCCCTGCTGCCTGTTCCCCGGTGATGGCTGAAGGCACAGCCAGGAGACAGGGACAGCAAGAGCCCAGGAGAGGCCTGGGGAGTGCGTCCTCGCAGCAAGCTGAGGGGCCACCTCCAGACCGGGCTGCGTTTGGCCCTCGCAGAGCTGCTCGGCTCTAAGCCACTGCATGCAGTTGGCAGATTCCTAGAAAACTGCATTTGAATTAAAGTTTTATAATTTAATCTCCATTTGAAATGCCTTGGAGAGAATCTGTTTGGAAGGTGAGGAAGAAAGGATACTTCGCAGCAGTAAATACCGACTCTCTCATTCATCTGATTCCTAGCGGTGGACTCACCTGCGCCGTGGCGGCCCTGTTCATGGACACGTTCACAGGCACGTTCAACATCCCTAGAGCGGCGAGAAGAGTTATTCCACATTTCCAGTGAGGAGGCCCAGGCTCAGAGAAGGGCCCTGCCCATGTGAGTAGTGGAGTGGGACCCCGCCTGGCCCCGACCCTAGACAGGGGGTGTAAGTCCCCTCCCGGCTGTGGTCCAAAGGCATCTTGCCGCCCAGCCGGGGCCACTTGCTCTGGTCAGGTTGCTGGACTTCCTCAGTGTCCTCCCCAGGCCCTGAGCATGGTGGGGTTTGGGGAAAGGAAGTGTTGCCTTTCCTTAAACCCTGGAATTTAAGAGTGGCCAGGCTGGAGGGTCTGTTCCGGCCCTCAGTGTCCAGGGCCCACAAACTTGGACTCCGGGCAAGTGTGCAGATCCAAACTTTACCACTTGGGTGAATAACTTTATTCCTGACGCCCTTCGTTTCCCAGTGTGAAATAACAAAGGTACCTATGTAATTATATGGTTTGGCTGTGTCCCCACCAAATCTCAACTTTAATTGTATCTCCCTGAATTCCCATGGGTCGTGGGAGGGACCCAAGGGGAGGTAATTGAGTCATGGGGCCAGTCTTCCCCGTGCTATTCTGATGATAGTAAATAAGTCTCATGAGATCTGATGGGTTCATCGGGGCTTTCCGCCTTTGCTTCTTCCTCATTTTCTCTTTCTGCTGCCATGTAAGAAGTGCCTTCCGCCTCCCGCCATGATTCTGAGGCCTCCCCAGCCACGTGGAACTGTAAGTCCGATTAAACCTCGTTTTGTTCCCAGTTTTGGGTATGTCTTTATCAGCAGCATGAAAATGGGCTAATATAGGAAACAAAGTGCCTGGCCTGCAGTAACCATTCAATCTGCAGGAATTACCAGGCTTGCTTGTGTTTAGAATTGCTGGGATGGCAGCGTGGTTAAGAGCTTGAATTCTGGATTTGGACTCCCTGGGTTCTAATGCTGGAATTACCTCATGTTAGGTGGGAATTTCCAAAAATTTCACGTAAACTCTCTGAGCCTTAGTTTCTTCATCTGTAAAGTGGGGCTGATACACCTCCCTTCTGAGGCCAGGTAAGGATTGAGTCCAGTAATTGGTATAAGCGTCAATTCTGACATACATACAGTAAGTGCTCAATACATGCTTGCTGCATTGATTCTGAAATACATACAGTAAGTGCTCAATACATGCTTGCTGCATCGATTCTGAAATACATACAGTAAGTGCTCAATACATGCTTGCTGTCATGCTTCATCTCCCACTTCTGCGTTTACTGTCATACCTCTTCCATCACCCAACACCTGGATGGTGGATGCCTGGGTGACCTCACAGGACCTGTGGCCCCCAGGTGGGTGTTCCTGGCCACACAGATAGAAGCAGGCTGGGAATGAGAGAAGGTACGAGTGAAGGGACAGAGAAGAGTTGCAAGATAAAGTTGAGGGCAGGTGAGGGTGACCCGAAAGTCCTCCCCTGCCCATGGCTGAGGCTCTGCAATGATTGGTCAATACTTCATTGACTTGCGCCATCTCTTCATATCTCCACATCTCTAACTTTAAGGGGGGTCTTTGCTGCACAGCCGGGCGTTCCCATGGCAACCTCCTGGAGACACAAAATAGCCATGCCTCCCGAACAAGCAGCCTCCGTCCCCTGTGTTTCCTAGAGAAGCCACTCCGGTGGGGTCTGAGGAAAACTCAGCTCTCAGCACAGCCTCGGGCAGTTGCCCCTTTCCAATGTGCCTCATCCTGGAGCCTGGCTGTGGAGGGTGGTAGTTTATGCACTTAACATACATTTATAGAGTGCCCGCGGTGTCCAGAGACACAGTGAGGGCTGCCTGGGGGCCCAGCAATGGAGAAGACAGACAGAACCCTGCCCTCAGGGACTAGGTTACTAGTTGGCATCTCTTCAAGTAAAGGGAAAAGGAACATTAGGCGATTTGGGCCAGTGCTAAGCACTGTGAAGGGAACAAAACAGCCAGGGGGCTGCAGGAGATGAGGAGGGGGCAAGAAAGCCCTCTCTGGAGCCCTGAGTCCTGAATGTGGCAAGGAACCCGGCCATGTGAGACCCTGGGGGGCAAGTCTCCAGGCAGAGGGGACAGTGAATGCAAAGGTCTGGAGTGACTGAAGAACAGGCAGGGGCAGCAGGGGCTGGGGCTTGGCAGGAGAGGTGGGCAGGGGCTCCATCAAAGAGGACTTCAGAAGCTGGGGTCAGGAGAAGGGGTTTTACTTTAACTGTAGTGGGCAGCCATTTTGTGGGGCGGGAGGCGTGGTGCGGTGCGGTTAACCAGGGTAGCCAGGGACTGATACACATTTTTTGGAGATTCTTTGGATTGCTTTGGGGCAAGTCGGACTCATCTTCCTGGGTTCCCCTGCCTGGGATGCCCCATATTTGTTGAGCCAACTCCTTGTTTGGCTGAGAAATAGAACCCTTGCTTCCTGGAGCTGGTCTTGCTGATACCCTGTAGGCCTAGGATTGTCTTCACAGGAATGTAGGGGTCTTCTCACCCAATATCCCCAGCCTCCTTGCCGTGACTTTGATATTTCTGGCTGCTGATAGCAAAGGCCCCTCTCCCTGACCCAGTCAATCGTATTCCACCCCACCCCCAAAGCCAGTGCAATTTCTCCCTGATGAATGGGCAGCTCTGGACCCATGAATCCTTCAGCCAGCCCAGGCCCGAGCGCTCAATCTCTCATAACTCTGAGTTAAGGATGTGGAGTGACATCCAAGACAGCTGGATAAAGGATGAAATAAGAGGACTGATAAGTGGGATTGATGGCTGTCCTTGCCCAGGATGGGCTGGGGGAAGGGCAGAGGAGGACCCAGGGTGAGTTATTGCCTCCTCCAGGGTGTCTGGGGCTCTGAGATCACTCCAGCCCACATGGCAGACAAACTTCCATCGATCCCTGGCCCCTTCAGGAGTCTCAGTTCCAAGACCCTAGAGAGGATCCCTGCATTCTGGTGGCCTCAGAATTTAAATTCTTTTCTAGAGGCCACAAAGTGCAGACTAGGAGGATGGAGTATTGGTGCTGGCCTAGGCCACTGCGGGGCGGGACGCCAGGAAATGGGAGCCTCGCCTTGAGTCTCAGTTGAAGCAGACAGGATTCTTTTTTACACATGACAGAAAACTAAGCCAAACTTCCTAAGCCCAAAGGAACTTTACTGGCTCATGTAGCTGAGTAGTTCAGGGTAGATCCTCCTTCAGGTGTGGCCCGATCCAGGACTCCAACTGGTGGCCCAGTTCTTCCGTTTATTGAATCTGCCCTGGTACAGGTTCCATTCTCAGCAGGCTCTCTTCTCATGGTTGCAAGATGGCTACCAGAAGCTTCCAAGGCCACTTTCTTATTTGTGTTCAATGGGAATGTTTCCCAGGATTAAACGAAAGCCTCACAATGGAACCTCATTGGCCCTGATTATGCTGATGTTGGGCTATGCACTACTTCATTTATGCACACCTATCACTGTGCAATGGGAATGTATTAGTCTGTTCTCCTGCTGCTAATAAAGACATACCCAAGACTGGGTGATTTATAAAGGAAAGAGTTTTAGTGGACTCACAGTTCACCATGGCTGGGGGCTTCAGGAAACTTACAATCATGGTGGAAGGGGAAGCAAACACATCCTTCCTCACATGGCAGCAGAAAGGAAAAGTGCTGAGCAAAAAAGGGAAAAGCCCCTTATAAAATCATCGGATCTCATGAGAACTCACTCACTGTCAGGAGAACAGGGTGGGGGAAACCGCCTCCATGATTCAGTTATCTCCACCTGGACATGGGGATGGAAAATGCTATCAGCTAAGCTAACCTGGGCCCACCCTTGAAGCTGCATTTGGGGTCAATTTTACCAAAATCCATGACTAGGACATTTCAGATTCTATGAGGAAGGGGGAGGGGAGGAAATGGATGCTGGGGCAGCAACAAACACGCATCCATACCACCTCTCAATTTCATTTCTTATCATTCCCTAATACACACTCTTGTCTCTCCCTAATCATTGATTCAGATCCTTCTTGGAAGCTCAAGCTCTAACTCTCCTAACGAAATCCTCTGAATCAGTCAGGAATCTTTGGTTGCAAGTAATAACAGAAACCCAATTAAAATTGGCATGAGCTGAAAGAGAATTGTCTGATATCAGTTTAAAGTCCAGAGATGGTGCTGCTGGACCAGGCCTGGGTGGTTCCAGGGATTCCAACAGTGTCATGGGTGCTTGGTCTCCATCTCTGGGCTCTTCTGGCTTCTATGTGACTTCATTCTCAGAAGGCCCTCCGCAAGGAGGAGAGGGATGGCCCCAGTAGTCCAGGTGCCCATCCTGCAGTTTAGCAACCCCTGTGGAAAGAGAAACCTTTGCCCAGGGTTCTGCCAAGGCCCCAGGGTTGATGCTTACTCCACCCCTGACCAATCACCGTGGAACGGTGGGGCCCACAGAGCTGAAAGGTCAGGTCTGGTCCCGATTGTACCCCTGACCCTGGTGGAGGGGGAGCCCCACCAGATCCGCAGGAACTAAGGGAGGAGGAGGGGAGACTTCTGACGGATGGATTCTGTTTCAAGAAAAGAAGTCCCATAAGCTGGGCAGAGAGAGACAACAGCCCCCAGTGACCCTGTCCTCTCCGACTCTGCCAGCACCGTGTGCTTCCCTTGCTCTCCACAGATGCCTCTTCCTCCCTGTGCAGAGCGTGGGTGCGGGAATCATGCCCTCTTCTGTTCCTGTGGTCAGGAGGTGCTTAATAAACGCTGCAGAACAACACAGAGCGTGGCTCGAAATTGGATGTTGCAATCACAGCCACTGTGGATGGAGGAGCTACCTCTACCAGGTGCTTCATAAACACCGTTTTCAGGAATTACACTTGACAAGATAGAGGCCAGGAACGGTGGCTCATGCCCGTAATCCCAGAACTTTGGGAGGCCGAGGCAGGAGGATCACTTGAGCCCAGGAGTTTGAGACGAGCCTGGGGAAGATAGCGAGACCCTGTCTCTACACAAAATACAAAAATTAGCTGGGTGTGGTGGTGCACACCTGTGGTCCCAGCTACTCAAGAGGCTGAAGTGGGAGGATCGCTTGAGCCAGGCAGGCGGAGGTTGCAGCGAGCCATAATGGCCCTACGGCACTCCAGCCTCGGGGACAGAGCGAGACCCTGTCTCAAAAAAAGAAAAAAACCGAAAAAGCAAGATAGAGGTGAGAAAATGCAGGTCCAGAGATGGGAAGCAATTGCCCAGGTCACACAGCTGGTGAGCAATAGAGCCGGCATCCTCACTGTGTCTGGCTGATGCGTTCTATAACCCCTGGCTTCACCTCTCTGCCGGTACTCCCTCCCCTGCCCTCCAAATGTGAGCTCCAGGGCCCTGCAAACAGCCTGAAAATATCAAGCTGCTTCTATTTGATTTGGTCTCTTTTCTGACTATTCCTTGGTACCAGAAGAAACCCCATGTAGGTGAGTAGTTGGGCTTGTTCCAGGGGAAAATGGACAGTGACTTTGCCACCTCTTCTGAGGCCTGGCTTCCTTGCAGGGGGGTAATGGGCCCGCTGCTGTCAGGGTCTTTGCACTCGCCGTTCCTCTGCCAGGGATGCTCTTCCTGCAGGTCCCTCTCTGCTCCCTCTCATCATCCATGTCTCAGCAAAAATGTCAGGTCCTCTGGGGCCTTGCCTACTAGCCCTCCGCCCCTGGAAGCATCACCCTACAGCATCCTCACTGTCATTTTCCTGTTTACTAGCCTCGTGTTATTATCTCATCCCACTAGGACGGGAAGTTCCAGGGAAGAGGGGACCTATCTTGTCTTATTCACAGACAGGAGATCCTCAGGGCCCAGAACAGTCCCCAGTGCATAGTGGGTGCTCAAGAAAGACTTTGAAAATGGGAAGAGGGAACGAGTGGCCTCACAGAGCTCATGATGTGCTGTTTCTGATTTTTTTATTTTCTTTTCCTCCCTCCCTCCCTCCCTTCCCTCCCTCCCTCTCTCCCTCCCTCCTTCTTTCCTTCCTTAGTTTCTTTCTTTCTTTTTCTTTCTTTCTTTCTCTTTCTTTCTTTCCTTCTTTTTCTTTCTTTTTTGAGACAGGGTCTCACTACATTGCCCAAGCTGGTCTCGAACTCCCAGGCTCAAGTGATCCTCCTGCCTTGGCCTCCCAAAGTGCTGGGATTACAGATGTGAGCCACCACACCCAACCAGTTCCAAATTTCTGAGGTCTTGAAGCCCTCCTTGCATTTTGTGGCCTGCCTTCTGGGAGGGGACCTCTGCTTGGCAGGCTGGCTTGTCTTTGCCCCCAGCCAGAGCTGCTGGAATAACAAGCAGGGCAGGAGCCTTTTCTCCAAGGGGGGCTGACCTGATCTCTGAGGCAGTGCCCATGGGCTGGGCTTAAGAGCTGACTTGCAGGACAGTTGTCCCAATGGGGTCCCTGGGACTCGTGTCTGTCCCCTGGGGCTGCATGTCGCTTGAGTGCCCAGTGAGGTGGCTTGGGAGGGATTTGGCAGTGGCCATACTGCACTGCTCTGCGCCTCACCACTGCAGCAGGATGGAGCGGGGAGGGAGTGACAAGGGGCTCACACCAGTCTCCAGTGGCCAGAGAGCTTGACAGGTGGTTCCAGGGCCTGTCCAGTCTCTCCATAGGCACTGGGAGAGTGACTGAGTCTCTCCTTACTTACTCCCAGGCTTCTGCCCCTCCAGCATCCTGACACCATGGCTCGCTTTTTCGGGGCTCTCCCAGCCTTTCCCTACGGTCCTACCACCTTTGTCGCCTCCACACCCATTTCTTTGTTTCTAGGAAAATCGGAGTCTCTCCTCCATCCCTCTCCCACTCTCCTAGACTGGTGGAGAGAAGTGACCAGTGAACCCAGCTGGGCACTGGATGGAATGTGAAAACTCTTGAGACATAGGACAGGAGTTACAGCCGATCTCTGCCCTTTTCCCAGAAAGAAGGCGAAGGTGAAGTCCAAGGTTTCTACACCACAGCAGGCCAGGCCAGGAAGCAGGTGAGAGCAGTGGCGCCTCTGGAACAGCATCCAAATGTCTTTAGAAGGTCTGAGAAGCCCCTGCCAGCTGCCCCGGTGTCACCCACACTATTCCAGGCTGCAGCTCACTGGCCCCATCGCTCGGCTCTCCCTCACACAGGCCCTCTGCCTGGTACAGGACCATGCCCAGCTGTGCCCTCTGTCCAGAACACTCCCCTGGGGCTTGTCAAGGCTCACCACTCCTTGTCATTCAGGTCCCAGCTCTTGCACCATTAAAGCGTCCATCAGATTCATCAGGAGGGCCTGGGACATCCAGACGGGTGGGCAGCAGAACAGCTCCTCAGCAGGCAGGTCCAGGTAGGGCCTGGGAATCTGCATTTCTAACAAGTTCTCAGGATTGCTTTGGGTTTTGTTAGTTTGCCATTTCCACTGCAGCAGATGAAACTCCACAAGGGCTGACCCAGAGCTGTTTTCATTCTGAGTATCCACAGCCTGGCACACAGTAGGAGCTCAATAAATACTGATTGGATAAACGAACAATTTGACACACCCTCCCATTGATTAGACAGGAGCTTTCCCCATGCTGGGGCCTCAAGGGCTCCCTCACGCGTAGGATACCTCGGCATGATGTGTGGAGCTGCTATGCGCTGGAAATTCCAGAGCTGAACAAATGCTGCCCCCTGCCCTTGGGCACACACCCCTCTAATGAGCCAAAGGAGGCTATTCTAAGGCAGCCAAATGCTGCATGTTCTCCAGTGTGTAACTGTGCTGCTGACACTTCCTTAGACAACCTGGGAAATGTAGGTAAAATTATTATTATCGTTGTTGTTGTTATCAATATTTATTATACGCATTGTGTAGGATAAGCCATTTCACACCTGGTTTTTAATCAGTTTCTGTTCCCTGAAGACAGTCTGGTGAGTAACTCGTTAGAAAACTGTAGTGAGCTGGAGTCCTCCAACACACCTGTTGGAAGACCCAGTTCAGGACAGCTTCCAGGCCCTGAGCTGGGCAGTGGGGAGCCCTGGGGCCCTGGAGACAGAGGGCATCCACAGCTGTTTTGAAAGCTCACATCCAAACTTTAGAATGTGGAAAGATTGAACTCTTTTTTATTTTTGTGTATATATATATATATATATATATTTTTTTTTTTGGTAGAGATGGGGTCTCGCCATGTTGCCCAGGCTGATCTCAAACTCCTGGACTCAAGCAATCCTCTTGCCTCAGCCTCCCATGGTGGAAAGGACTGAACTCTTAAGATAATTCCCATAAGTAAGTGATGTCTGGTCCCTCACTGCTTTACAAATGCCCCTGCCCTCATTGCCTTCCTTAAAACCCATCACACAAGCCTGTCTATGGAGGCAGGACCAGAGAGGCAGGGCGCACAAGTGAGGGCGCTTGTGTGCCCTTTGAGCAGGGGGTCTGGGGGACCAAGGGGTAAGGGAGCAGAAGAGGAGCCTGAAGCCACTGTGACTATCACCCGCCCCGGCAGGGCTCCGCGCCCCCCGACGCCCCCCTCCAGTTAGGAGTGCCACATGCTCCACCCCCTGCTTCCAGCCAGCCTCCCACCCACCCCCATCCAGGGAGTGCTGGGGGATGGCCCCGGGTCTGGGGGGAGCTGCCACAAGAAAGACACATTTCCTGCCTAATGGAGGTGGTTGGGTTGGTAATGAGTGTTCCTGCTAATTTGGAGGAATGATTTAACACCAGGAGGACCCTGGGAAAACATCTTCTGAATAGAAAGAGTGGAACGACCCCCACCAGGCGGCGGCTCCGAGTACCGTGTTACTTCTCGGGCCTTTGGATCTGTCTACACAGGGAGGGACTGAGAACCCCGGGAACTGCATCCCTAGGAAGGAAGTGGGAAGGCAGGTGCCAGCTCAGTGTCTGGAGCTAAAGAAGGGAGGAAAGCCCCTACACACAGGTTCTCCCACCCCTCAGTGAGGCATTGGGTGCAGGGCCCAGTAGAGAGGCGGGAGAGCTGCTTGTGGACCGTGGTCGGCCACCTCGCCAGCTGGACACCTCTGGGCCTCACTGTCTTCCCAGCTGCAGGGATTAAAGGGGACAGCGAGGGGTGGGGCAAGCCCTGCACATGTTTGTCTGTCCATTCAACATTGTTTTTGAAGCACTTACTATGTGCCAGATGTTCCTCTGTGCCCTGGGGCTCTGGTGGGCATGTCCCCGGAGGTCCCTGCTCATGTTCCAGTGGAGAAGGAAGAGGACGATGGACAGGCCAGCAGATAAATGAATAAGAAAGACAGCATGTGGTCTGCACCAGTGGCAGCACAGCCGATGGAGCAGGGACCTGGGGCAGGAGAGGGAGGTGGGGAGCTGAGGCCTGGGCTGCTGAGGATATGGGAGGGCAGGCCAGCCGGGGAACAGCAGGGGCAAAGGCCAGGAGTGGGGGCCAGCCTCAGAGGTTTGGGGGAAGTGACGGAAGCAGACGGAGCGAGGGAGTGGGGGGAAGCGTGTGGCCCTGGAAAAGAGTCTGGATTTCCTTCCACTGCAGCCAGAAAGTCACTGGAAGCTTCAGCACGGGAGTTCCGTGATCTGATTTACATTAGAAAACACAACCCGAGATGCTCTCGTGTGGAATGGAGAGACTGGGGAGGAGGTGACAGAAAATTTAGGAGGCTGTAGTGAGAGAGGAGGGGGTTTGGACCAGGGGGGGCCGGTGAGAGAAGTAGCTGGGCCTGGGACAGGTCTGGGGTGGAGCCTGCCGCCTCTGCTAATGGGTGCCTGTGGGAGGCCCTTTAGAGAAGAGCAGGAGGAGGTCTGATCCGGAGCCTGAGCCATCCCTGAGCCAGGACTGGCCAGCCCTGGAGAGGGGAAGGCCATGGGAGGGAAAGCAGGGAGCTCTGCTGGACTCTGGATTCCAGGAGGGACCTGGGAACCTGAATTTTTAATGAGCTGACCGGTCACCCCAAGGGATTCGGGTGACGCCTCTGCTCTCAAATTTCAACTCTGGACTTGGAATTCTATGTGTGTAAAAAACGTAGCCTGGGGGTTCCGGTTGCCAAGTAAAGGGTGGAATATAAAAATTTAAACATAGAAAACACTTGTCATTTCACTCATTGCGACTCTCCTCCCATGAAACAGCAAAGAGAAGACTCCAGAGTCCCCTCTCACAGCAAGGAGGTGGGTGCGCTTTCCCGGGGGTCCTCCCCACCCGCAAGGGCCTCTTCTCTTTCACACTCTGAGATTCCAAGGGTAGCAGCCCTCTCTGAGGTGCCTACAGCCTGCATGTGAGTGAAGGAACTGGCAGATGAAGCCAACACCCCCAAACTACCAATGATTCCAAGGGCCTGATGCAAGAACTCAGCCGCCCCTGGAGATGACTCAGTAGTCAAGGTGAGCTGAAAGTGGCAGCTTCCCCTCCAAAGCATACCTCTTCTCACACACAAGCCTGGGACGTTGGCCGTCTGGGGCTCAGGGACCACTGTGTGCATCAGAGACCCAGGCTCCTTCTGTTTATCTGTTGCCCCTTCCTAGCACGTGGCCTCTATCCTAAGGTCTCCTCATGGCCCAGAAAGACTGCTGGGCTTCCAGTCATGATGTCAGGCTGGAAGGGGAAAAATGGAGGAGCAAAGAGGGTCTAGCTCCTCCTTCTCAAGGAGTCTGCCCAGAAGTCCCACACACATTTGCTTACATCTTATTGGCCAGAATTCAGTGCACTGACCACACCTAGCTGCAAGAGAGGCTGGAAAATGTAGGGTTTTTTTTTTTTGTTCTATTTTCTTTTTGTTTTCTTTAAGCTGAGCCCCTTGCTCAGGACTATAGTGAGACAGAAGGGAGAAAGGGGTGTTGGAAGGCAATTAGGCACCTTGGTCCCAGGACATTAGTGGTGACAACATGTAAATGAGATCAAGGCCTGCCCCTGCTTAAAACTCTGCTGTCCTCTTCACCACAGCCCCACAGCCCTAGTTGATCCAGGCCCTGCCCCACCCCTTCCTGACTCATCTCCTCCTTCCTCTCATTCAACATGTGTTAAGCTCATCCCCCACCCCCCCAGGGCCTTTGCACTTGCTGCTCTCCCTGCCTATAACACGTTGCCCCAGGATCCTCGTACAATTCACTCATCTCATCATTAGGCCCCGGCTCACATGCCCCTCCCTAGGGGGCCTGCCCCACGCTCCCTACCACAGTCACTCTCAGCCCCATTCACCTGTTTTCCAGAGCACCCAGAACACTCCAGAATTTGCTCCTGCGTCCCGTGTTTATGCTCTACACAAGGGGGAGACTGTCACTTTTGCCCAAAGCTCAGTGGCACAGCCAGAGAGGCTGCCCACATGCAGGTGCAGATGGAGGAGAATCCTTCATTTGTGTTTCCTCCTGCACCATAGTCTGCGGGGGCCGGTGTGAGAAGGCTCTTGCCAGAGGCCTAGGTTCAGCACAGCCATTCACATTTTTGGTGGGCTTTTTTTTTTTAATTGAGACAGTCTCACACTCTGTCACCCAGGCTGAAGTGCAGTGGCGTGATCTCGGCTCACTGCAACCTCTGCTGCCCAGGTTCAAGTGATTTTCCTTCCTCAGCTTCCCAAGTAGCTGGGATTACAGGCATGTGCCACCACGCCTGGCTAATTTTTGTATTTTTAGTAGAGACGGGGTTCCACCCCATTGGCCAGGCTGGTCGCAAACTCCTGACCTCAAGTGATCCGCCTGCCTTAGCCTCCCAAAGTGCCGGGATTACAGGTGTGAGCCACCGTGCCCAGCTTAGCCATTGGTGTTCGGAAAGTGCAGTACTTTTTTCCTCCTCACTCAGCCTCACTGTGGGCCTTGGCGGTAGAAGGGTGGTTCCTCCGACTTTCACCATGCCTGTCTGTCCACTTCAGAGGAACAGGGGATTACACACAGGGAGCCCTGCACTGGGGCTTGGTTGCAGATGTTCACACTGCCTCCAGTCTATGCCCGGGACTCAGTAGATACCCTGGATGGCTTGTCACCATCACCCGGACTCCCTCTGCCCTCTCCCCATGGTTGGGTTCCCTGTGTCTATGGTCATCTCTTTCTTGCTTTGTTCCCTTGTGGTCCACTGGCTCAAGTAGCTTCTTAAGAAAGAGGGGAAGAGGTCTGCGGAAGTACTTTTCTCTCTTCTCATTTGAGAAGTAGTTTATCTGGGTATAGAATTGAGTTTGGAGATAATTTTCCTTCAGAATTTTTAAAGCATTACTTCTTGTCTTCTAGTTTTTCTGGAAACTTGCAGAAGCTTCTTCTGCAAGTCCCCAAGCCTGGGGACACCTAGGCTTTTGAAGTTCTGCAGCAATGTACTTTGGTGTGGGTGTTTTCAACCACTGTGGTGAGCAACTGAATCCTTTTAATCCCAAAACTGGTGTCCCTCATTTCTGAGAAATATTCTTGAGTTATTTCGGGTATGAGTCCTTTCCCTCTGTTTTCTCTTTCTTGACTCCTGTTATTCATATGTGCAATCCCTTGAATTGATCTTTCAATGTTCTTCCCTTTTACCTCCTATTTTCCTTTTCTTTGTCTTCTTGCTCTGTTTTCTAGGTTTCCTCCCTTTTGCCCTCTAAGCCATCCTTTCGTTCTTCTTTTTTAAAAATCATTCATTTGTGCTTTTCATTTCCAAGAACTCTCCTTCAACTCTCTGTTCTCTGACTGTTCATTTTGTTAGCTCTTCGTGGATGTAACATCTCTTATCTCTCTGAGGTTTTTAATACACTTTGTAAAGATTTTTTTTCGGAGATAATCTTGCATGGTCCCTTTCTTTACACTGTTATTTTTTCTTTTTGTGTTTGTTTGTTTGTTTGTTTGTTTGTTTTGAGATGGAGTCTCGCTCTGTTGCCCACACTGGAGTGCAGTGGCGCAATCTCAGCTCACTGCAGCCTCTGCCTCCGGGGTTCAAGTGATTCTCCTGCCTCAGCCCCCCAAGTAGCTGAGACTACAAAAGCCCACCACCATGCTCGGCTGATTTTTGTATTTTTTGTAGAGACAGGGTTTCACCGTGTTGGCCAGGCTGGTCTCGAATCCTGACCTCAAATGATCCGCCCGCCTTGGCCTGCCAAAGTGTTGGGATCACAGGTGTGAGCCACTGCGCCCGGCTTTTTTTTTTTTTCCTCTTTGTCTCTTTGTTTTCTCTATTCCATGATGAGCCGTCCCTAAGCTGTCTGCTGATTTGAGGCTCATCAGATCATGATCAAGTACCAAAATGCAGACTGGAAGCTCCCAGATCTTGATGAGTCATCATCTGGCGAACCTCCCAGTGTTGGTAAGTTGAGGTCTTGCATTTGGGCTGGCCAGATCCCTAGGAAAGACTCAATCTCCTGCCTGGTAAAAAGCTCTGGCTTATCAGCTTCTGGAACTGATTAAGGGAAGGAAGCTGGGCAGGGGGGTCCCAGGATTCTGTAGCCCCCGTTTTCAGTACAGCAGCTCTTAGCTGTGCCTCGCCTCCCCCAGTCTAGTGCATAAACCTTGGACTTTTGCTAGTGGTTGGGGAGAGGATGGGAGTAGTGATCTAACAGCTTGGAGGGAGGTAGGGGATCTAGAGCCTATTGGTTTTCAAAAGCTTTTGCTCCACTCTTTCTTGTTTTAACTCCCATTCATCCCCATTTCCAGGTGTACCTGCAGCTGCAAGTTCCTGAGGCTTTGAGGGCTCTGAGATGTGAATAGACTTGGATCTCTTCTAGAGAATCAAATAGCCTAAGGTCCTGTCCAACGGAGCCCTCTCTGTCAGGTATCACTCATCCCTCTGTTCCCAGGTTCCACAACTGCGTTGCTGTCATCTCCTCCTCTGTTATCTTTCTTATCAAATTGGTGTTTTTTAAAAGATCATTTGCTGTCCAGGCGCAGTGGTTCATGCCTGTAATCCCAACATTTTGGGAGGCTGAGGTGGGAGGATCAGGCCAGGAGGCGTGAGTTCGAGATCAGCCTGGGTGACATAGTGAGATCCCATCTCCACAAAAAATAAAACAAGTATCAGGGCATGGTGGTGCACTCCCGGAGTCCCAGCTACTTGGAAGGCTGAGGTGGGAGGATCGATTGAGCCCAGGAGGTGGAGACTGCAGTGAGCTATGACCGCTCCACTAAACTCCAGCCTGAATGATGAAGCAAGACCCTGTCGCTAAAAAATAAAAATAAAATTTAAAAATTCATTTGCTGTATTTTAAGTGGAGGCTGGGCAGGAGTGAAATTAGATATGCATGTTCTGTCTGCCATCATATCTCACCCTCCACAGCTTACAAAGGAGGTGATGGGAGTGAGAGTTAGGGCTTCCGATGGAGATGAACAGGCACGGAACACCTAACCCCCTCCTGTGTATGGGCGACCCTCACTTTATGAGGCTGAGCCCATCACCCCTTGTAGAAGGGGTATGACGATGCCATATACATACTTGCCTGTCATGCCGAGCAGCTAGGCTGGGAGTCTGTGCCCAAGCCCAGCCAATAAGATGCTCCCCCCCAAGATCTGGTCAGGACCTAGTGAGCAAAGATGCAGGAGTCAGGGAAGACCTTTGGGGCGGGGTAGCAGCAGGGACCATGCCGCATGCAAGCTGAGGTGGGCACGGCCAGGGTGCTGGCAGCCTTGTTCACATCAGCTGTGTTCTTCAAAGGATTTGGACAATGATCAGCTAAGAGCCCTGAGTGATTCACACAACTGGCTAGTGGCAGGCTACTGGCAGTTGGGGTCAGGGCAGGGACCTCCTGACAGGATGCCATGTCCTTCTCCCTGTGCCCTTGGGTCCTGCTCAGCCCTTTGGAAGCTGCACCTGGAACCTCCCCAAAGGGGGCCTTCCCCACCTGCAAACTTCTCACAACCTCTGTCCTGCTCTGCCTCTCCAGACTGACCCTCTCCTGCCCTTCCCAATCCCGGACCCTTAACCTCCTGTCCCTTATCCAGAGGCAAGTCTCTTAGTCCATTTTTGTGGCTATAAGAAAAAACTCCCAACTGGGTAATTGGTAAAGAACAGAAGTTTCTTTCTCACAGCTCTGGAGGCAGGGAGGCCCACAGTCAAGGAGCTGGCCGGTTGGTGTCTGCCGAGGGCCTGGTCTTTGCTTCCACCATGCTGCTTGGCTGTTGCAGCCTCCAGAGGGGAGGAAGGCTGTGTCCTCACCTGGCAGAAAAGCAGAAAGGCAAAAAGGGCCTCAGCTATTTCCCTCGAATCCATTCATGGGGTGGAGTCCTCAGGACCTAATTCCTTCCCAAAGTGCCCAACTCCTAACATTCCCCCAGTAGGGATTCCGTTTCCACACGCATTTTGGAGGGGGCCACACTTCAAGCCGCAGCAAAGGGCTGCCCTGTGGCTTACAGCATCAGCTTACGCAGCCCACTGGGTTCCAGCTCTCCATCTGCCCTGGCCGTCTCTGCTCCTCCTCTGTTTCAGCCAGCTCCATGCTCCCACACCTGTAGAATGCCTTGGCCACCACACTTCTCTCCAGCCAATATTTAAATATTTTTAAAAACATTTCCTATTTCATATGTTTACGCCTGTTCTCCTGGCTAGAAATGTAAGTGCCTTACCCCTTCACTGCAGAGTCCAGGGCCAGGCAACTTGCAAACAATACAGATATACTTTTTGCAAAATGTCCAATAAATTATTTCTTCACTTCCCTGCTCTGTCAAGGAAGAAAGCGTTTATGAACTCATGTATGATTTATAGACACAAATGTTGGTAGTGAAAGTTATTCACCCATATCTGACCTTAGTTGTCAACTAGTTTTTATTGTAAAACCAATATAACATGAAACATTTTTGGGAAAAAATGGGGAAATCATCCATAATTCTACCTGGCACAACTATTTTCATTTTTATTTTTCCATGTATATTGCCTTCAAGCCCTTTTCCTAAAATGTCCATAGCTCCAATCCTGGTAGTTTCTCCCCATAAAACCTGGCTCACAGGACAGGTCCCAAGGCAGCTTTCCTGGACCCTGAGTAACTCCTTGTCTCTCTGCCTCTGTCCTTGACCTTCTCACCCCAAGTGTCGTTCCTTGTTTTCACGTCTCTCCTACCCTGACGGGGCCAGGAGCTTCCTGGGGGCAGGAGGGCTCCCGCAAGTCTCTTGTGTCCCAAGCACAGAGCCTGGCGCGTGGTTTGTGCTTCTTGCGGTCACAGTTTGGCATTCTGTGCTGTCACTGTGTGTTAGAACAGACGCCTTTTCCCTTGTTGCTCTGTAGTTTTCATAACGATCATTTTTAACCACTCCAGAATATTTCATCAAGTGGATGTTCCATAATTTAGTTAACCAGTCCCCTACCGGGGAACATTTGGGTTGTTTCCAGTTTTTTCTGTATTACAAATAATGCCGCAACAACTGTCCTTGTGCAAGATCATTTATTTCTCCTTTTGAGTAAATTCGTGGAATCCCTGGGTCAGGCAGGCCCCTGGGCTTGGGCACGGCTCACAGGGAGGGACACAGTGCCCCCACCACCATCCCTTCCCTCAGCATAAACACATTCTGTGATGACACAGATCTGTCTCCCTGCTCTTCTGAGCAGTCAGAGATTGCGTTGTCCTCATTCAGCAAATGTTTATTAAAGTTTTATCTATCTTGGATTCTCCAGAGCCTTGTCTTATGCCTTCTGGCTGCTGTAATAAAGCACCATCAGCTAGGTGGCTTACAAACCATAACAGTTTGTTTCTCACGGTTCTGGAGACTGGGTCAGAGATCAGGGCACTGGCAGGGGTTCTGGCGAGGGCCACTCTTCTGGTTTTGGACGTCAACTTCTTATTGTGTCGTCATGGCAGAAAGAGGGCCAGAGATCTCTCTGGGGTCCCTCTGATAAGGGCACTAATCCATCCATGAGGCTCCACCCTCATGACCAGGGGACCGAGGTTACTTTTTTTTTGGAGAGAGAGTCTCACCCTGTCGCCCAGGCTGCAGTGCAGTGTGGCGATCTCGGCTCACTGCAACCTCTGCCTCCTGGGTTCAAGTGATTCTCCTGCCTCAGCCTCCCGAATAGCTGGGATTACAGGTGTGCACCACCACACTCAGCTAATTTTTGTATTTTAGTAGAGATGGGGTTTCACCATGTTGGTCAGGCTGTTCTCGAACTCCCAACCTCAAGTGATCCACCTGCCTCGGCCTCCCAAAGTGCTGGGATTACAGGCGTGAGCCACCATGCCCGGCAGAGGTTCCTTTTGACCACCTTAAAACCATCACACTGGGGGTTAGGGCTTTGACGTAGGGATTTGGGGGGATATTGACGTAACAGTCTGTTACATAACCTGGTGTGTCTGAGACATTTGTGGCCTTGACCTGATGTGCCTGCCCCACATCTGTGCCCCATCTTCTGGCCGCTGGCTCACTGATTTTCTCCTGGGGAACCCCCACCCGTGCCCATGTGCCGCTTCAGTGGGACTGAGGTGACTTTCTATTACAGCGTGGACTTGGGCATCAGGCCTGGCCAATCAGAGTACTGCATCTCTGCTTTACAGGGATTGGTTCAGGGAATGTCACATGACTGAGTCAGAGCCAATGATTTGCAACCTTGCGACACTTAGCAATGCCCTTTCTTCCCCCTCAGGGCTGTGAGGACCTCCCAGGAATGATGCCATAATGTCGCTGATGTAATATCGACATAATATTGACAGCGAACATCAGAGCTGCCTGCAGCCAATTTGCCACTGTCTAGGGAGAACCCCTGAAGATGGTGCCAACACAAGGGGAGAGCACCAAGGGAGGCAGAGGGAACCCTCCTTCATTTACTCCTCCTGCCTCTATGTGCTAAGCCCCACTCTGTGCCAGGCCCATTCCTGGCCCTGGGGAAACAGCCACGAACAAGACAGAGTCCCTATTCTCACGGTGCTGACATCCTAGTGAGAGGTGACAGCGTGCTGGCAGTCGTCGCAGCCCTCGCTCACTCTTGGTGCCTCCTTGGCCTCGGCACTTTTGTGTCTAGCTTGGGGATCGTAAAGGCACCAATCAGCACCCTGTCAAAACGGACCAATCCACTCTCTGTAAAACAGACCAGTCAGCTCTCTGTAAAATGGACCAATCAGCAGGATGTGGGTGGGGCCAGATAAGGGAATAAAAGCAGGCTGCCTGAGCCAGCAGTGGCAACCCGCTCGGGTCCCCTTCCACACTGTGGAAGCTTTGTTTTTTCGCTCCTTGCAATAAATTTTGCTGCTGCTCACCCTTTGGGTCCACACTGCGTTTATGAGCTGTAACACTCACTGGGAAGGTCTGCAGCTTTACTCCTGAGGCCAGCGAGACCACGAACCCACTGGAAGGAAGAAACTGAACACATCCGAACATCAGAAGGAACAAACTGCGGACACGCGGCCTTTAAGAACTGTTAACACTCACCGCGAGGGTCCGCGGCTTCATTCTTGAAGTCAGTGAGACCAAGAACCCACCAATTCCAGACACACTAGCAGGGAGAAGCAGGCCCTAAGCCCAGTAAGCACACAGGTAAACAGGTGAGTAAGTAGGATTGCTCCAGAAAGTGGCAACTGCAGAGAAGAGAAACAGCCCATAGGGGTGAGAGCGGGTAGCTGACGGAGGGTGGCTATTGTGGACTGGCCTTCAGGGGGCCTCTGAAGAGTTGACATTTGAGCGACTTGAACGATGTATTCCAGTTGGAGGCAGTCACCTACTTTGTCAGGCTTAGGCTGACAAAGGCTCCAGTTGGAGCCTAAGGTGGGACATGGCATTGTGCATGTTTTTTGCTTTGTTTTGTTTTACATTTTTCTTTTCTTTCTTTCTTTTTTTTTGAGACAGCGTCTCATTCTGTCACCCAGGCTGGAGGGCAGTGGCATAATCACGGCTCACTGCAGCCTCAAATTCCCCAGGCTCAGGTGATCCTCTCACCTCAGCCTCCCAAGTAGCTGAGATCACAGGCACATGGCACCACACCTGGCTAATTTTTGTATTTTTTGTAGAGACGGGCATCTTCCTATGTCCCCTGGCTGGTCTTGAACTCCTGGGTTCAAGTGATCTGCCCGCCTCCAGCTCCCAAAGTGGTGGGATTACAGGCATGAGCCACTGTGTCTGGTCTTTAATTTTTCAAATATGGTAAAATACACATAACATAAACTACCATTAACCATTTTTTTCCTGCACGGTTTAGTAGATATGCAGGTTTTGAAGATATTTTTGAACCCCTGGATCCAGCAGTTTCCAAAGCCATCTGCTTCCTGACTTTTCAGGTTTATAAGCCAGTAGTCACCCCAAGTTTGAACTGGATTTTCTGCCACTGGCTCCTGGAGCCTGAGACCATCAGCATTGTTGGAAATCTCTAGAAACACGCTACTCCCCGCAATGCATCTGTTCCCTGCGTCTCTGCAGCCTCACCAGCTCTGGGTATTATCATCAAGCAGCATTAAAGCCTAGAATATGAAATTCAGGGGGAAACAACTGATCCAAGGCGGGAGAGAACCAAAACCGGCCTCGCCTCTCCTCCTGTGAGTTCTCGGTGCCCGTCCACACACAACTGGGTTCGGGCCGCTTTGTTCTTTGCTCTGAGCTGTTGTCTTATGGCAGGTTGTGACATTTCCACCTGGAGGTGTCCCGCTCATTGCTCTGGGGACATTTTTATTTTCATATTTAAAGAGAATTTTTGTGGCAGTCTGTGTCACCAAGGGCTGTCGGGAGCCCCTGGCAATATGATTCTGTCTGAAGAACAAAGAGGCAAATTTGCAGAAGATCAAATGCAGAGGTATCGTGAGGGAAGGAGGGCTGAGAGCTGCAGATGAAAACCGTGATGGTTCCAGCCCAGATCTGTGCGTTTTGCTGAGATCTGAGAGCCGTGAATAATGCAGGCTCTACACACAGCCCAGGGTGTGCAGCAGCTGGTGGTGGAGAGGAGGTGGGATCCCCCCAACCTCGTTGAAGACGTGGCTTCGCTGTGAAGAAGCAGGGCTGGGCACAAGCCCTCCAGGCAGGGCCAGCTCCAGTGAAAAGAGCAGCAAAGAGGAGGGATGGAGTTGAGGGGCTCAGGCCGTGCCGGCATACAGATGAGCATGGGAAGCCCAGACGCAGGGAAAAACACGATCCACTGCCAGCTTCCCGCAGTTGCAGCTGGTGTCCCTGGGGATTTAGGGGGATGCAGAGGCCACATTGAGCTCTCCTGCTGGACCCTGACTACACAGGTACCTTCTCTGCCAGACTCAGGAAGGTGCCTCTGCAGCCTTGGGGATGCAAGCTCTGTGTGCTGCTTCTGGAAGGCCACCTGTTCCCTGGCTCCTGTGTGCCCCCACACCCTCAGCTTGCCACTGCCCCTCCTGGGCCCAGGCCCAGGTCCAAGCCTACCCTCCAGGTGCAGGCCTTTTCCACTCTTCCCCCCAGCCTCCAGCCCTGAGCCTCCACCCCTCCTTCAGCTCCTCCCAGCCTCCCCCTACTGCAGTCCCTATCCTACCATCCCTACTGGGTCCTCTTCCTCCCCTTCTGCCCTAGTTCTCCCTCCCTTCTCTTGGCGCTCTCAAGCCTCTGGTTGGCTGCCTCATATCTCTTGACATAATCTGACTACCCACTGAGTCTTCCTTCCTGGGTTCACAGCCCCAGACCAGTTCTATCTCTCTTTCTGCCCAGCTTGAGATATCCGGTGCCCCTGCCCTGCCCCTGTGCAGCACTCTCTCTAGAAACATGGCCCTTCCTTCTGGGAGTGGACTCTCAACCTGGCCACCTAGTATCGGAAACTTCTTCCTGAAAAGGAAGATCCAGCCCCTCTCTGTGTACACAGAAATGCCAGACATACAATCTGCTTACCCAGAACCCAAGGGTCCACCATCAGTAGCACCTACCCCAACTAGCCAGGGCCACAGAGAGGCAGGGACCCCCAGAATCCATCTCTCTGTGTGGGGCAGTGGCAGCACCAGCAACCTCATCCGGCCTCCAGAAGCAGGGGGACAGGACGCAGAGCTGGGCAGGTTGGGGTCTCAAAGCCAAGGGCAAGGGCAGCTGTGTGTCTGCAGCTCCTTCCCAGGCGTTCAGCCTCTCAGCATGATGCTCGGCTTCCCAGAGGGTTTCTGGGCTCCAAATATCCTTTCATAAATGCCCTTCCTGTTTACCTGAGCCTGAAAAAACTTCCATTGCATTGGGTTGTATTTCATTATATTACAGTGAAAGACCCTGCCTTGCCCATCACCTTTTTCGTTTTTTTAAAACCCTATTCTAGTATCTCTTTAATATAAATTTATTAAGTTTAAAACATAAATTCATGCAAAGAAAAATATTAAGTAAAATATTAAGTAAATTAAAAATTCAAATTATGAGTCCAAAATCCTGAAACCAGAAAAGATTTGACAATATCAAAATTGTAAATGCATATATATGTCCCTTAAACCAACAATCGCTCCTTCCCTATTCAGCCAGTAAAGCCTGGAGATTAGAGGCCTTTCCAAATCAGGGGATAGAAACCTTCCCCACCTGCCCTTCTTCTCCTTTCTATTTTTGTTCTCACAGCTATAGAGTATCCCACAGTCCTGACAGGCCCTAGCTCATTGAGCCAGCCCCTTGTGGGCGGACACCTGAGTTGTTTTCAATCTTTTGCTCTTGTAGTGCGGTGAATAGCCTTACACCTATGTCATCGAGTTAGTACAAAGTGGAGCATGCACACGATAAATCTATCAAGGGAGAAAACGAGATACGGAACAGTCCATAGGACATACTCGGTTTTGTACAAGAAAGAGAGAAAATAAGAATATGTTTTCATATTTGTTATACTTCAACAAAGATACTCTGGATGGACAGATGGAAAGCTGGTAAGCATACCTGCCTTTGTGGTGAGGGTGGGTGGGGCAGCAGGTTAGGGGAGAGACTTCCCAGTCACCTTTTTTTTTTTTTTTTTTTTTTGAGACAGAGTCTCCCTCTGTCGCCCTGGCTGGAGTGCAGTGGCACCATCTTGGCTCACTTCAACTTCCACCTCCCAGGTTCAAGCGATTCTCCTGCCTCAGCCTCCTGAGTAGCTGGGACTATGGGCACAAGCCATCATGCCTGGCTAATTTTTTTGTATTTTTAGTGGAGACCGGGTGTTACCATGTTGGTCAGGCTGGTCTCAAACTCCTCACCTCAGGTAATCCTCCCGCCTCGGTCTCCCAAAGTGCTGGGATTACGGGTATGAGCCCCTGCATCCAGCTCCATTTACTTTTTAAGCTCCTTCTGCTTTTGGAACCATGTGATTGTATTACCTAGTTACAAAACAAAAACATAAATGAATGTAGAGGTGGAACACAGAGGTGACCAAAATCCTGACTGTGGCAGCTAATGGCTGACTTTGGGGAGCTGCTCCGTACTGTGGTCTTGAGCTGTCTCTTGCACTCCTCCTTCACCTGCAGGAGCCAACAGGGAGCTGGAGAGAGGGTGGGGATAGCACTCAAGAGTGCAGACACCCGCCCAGCTGTGTGCACATGCATGCAGCTGCCAGCAGCAACCAGAGCCACCCCTGGCATCCTGTGTCAAGCCCACGGTGTTCTGGAGTAGTGATGAAGGGCCTCTCCCTCAAACTGGACACCTTAAATTCTGCTTCCTGCCACCAAGGGAAGACTCCAGAGGGGCCTGCCCCGGTTGAGGGACTGCCCAGTGACAGCCATTTGGCTCCCTTCCTATACTCATATAGACACAGCCTGGCCCAGGCGGTGACTGCTTCCTACCTGCACAGACACCACCTGACCCACACACGAGAGACCAGCAGAGCAGCCCACACCATTGTCCCCAGATCTTGGCACCCTGAAGAAGCTGAGCTGAGCACACACAATTAAAATCTCCCCTCTGCAGCCAGAGGAAGAACCTGGGCTTTGGGGAGGGCACCAGGAGCGGGCAGCTGGGGGCAGGGCCATGCTCCCTTTTTGTCTCTAGCTGCCTTTTGTTCGAAGATAAACATGCCTCGGCCTCCTTCCCCTACCTGAAAGCCGCTTCTGCCGGCGAGAGAAATCGTACACAATCTCTGCTCTGGATGTACAAAAAGTCTGAAATTGCTTGGAGACCAGGCGGGAGGGAGCGGGGTGAGGCTGGGGGATCAGGGCGGGTAATTGCGGGTCATCCATCTGCCTTGTCGGAGGCACCAGCCCCGCAGCATTTGCAGAGAGGACTCCGTGAATTTGCTTTTTCCCCACATCTTGCATTACTTACTCTTTCCTCAGCAGCCATAAAACCTTTTCCTAAAACTGCCCTCAAGCATAATAAACAGGAGACATTCGGAACTGGTGAGAAAGACAACCCCAAAATGATGCACTTGAAGCCGAATCTGCTTTGGGGGACTGGGAGGTTTCCACCGGACCCCAGCACTGCCGAGGACACCAGGGCTGCAGCATGGTGGGGGGTCTCAGTCTCTCCCTCCTTCACCCTGCTCAGAGGAGTGACCCTGGAAGGCCGCCTCTGAATGGGCCTTAGGGCTTAGAAGCTACCAGAACCCGCTCAGCCCACCTGCATTCCTCCAGGTAGCCCACCAGTGACCCTTGAGTTGGGTTCCGCCTGGCCTAGAGCCAGTTCTCTCCCTGACTTGAAGTGAGCGGTGGAGAACAGGGGGCTGGGGTGATGGGTAATGTGACATTGGAATGACCTGCCCAGCACCCAGGCAGGATGCAGGACCAAAGACTTCCCCAACCCACAGCCCCACAGGGGCTAACAAGACCAGAGCTTCGTGCTCCTTGTTGGGAGGAGCCGGACTTGCTGAGAAGCAGGGGGCTCAGCTCTGGAACCTTTTGCCTGGGGAATACGGGCCACCGTGAGACCTTACCGCAGTCTTGTCACCTCACCGGGTCTTGGCTTCCCCATTGAACAGTGTGAGCGGCACCGTGACAACAATGGCAGGAAATGTGTGTTGCTCACGTGGAACATGCCAGGCCCGGCCCAAGCACTTGATGTGGAGGCTGTCATCTCGCGGCCCAGGTCGGCTGCAGGGTCAGGCTGTGCCATGGCCGGGTGCGGTGGGGGGGGCTGTTTGTAAATAACAACCTTTATTTACAGTCTATAAAGGCTCCATTAAAGCCAGAGGTTTTCAGAGTCCAAAGGGGCCCTAGAGGCCATGCAGGCCCACCTTCTCTCTCTCAACACCCCAAACTCACGCCCGAGGAGGCTGAGGGACCCTCCTGGGGGCACACAGAGGTGGGGCAGACAGGGACAAGAGTGTGGGTCTCCAGGCCGGCCATGTGGCCGCCTGCCCTTCCTTTCTTCGCTGGCCCCGGAGGCAGGGAGTAGGGGCCCACAGGCTTCCACCCTTGGTCTAGGAAGTGTCAGCAGTGGAAGGAGGCTCCTGTCCTGGGGCTGTCGCAGCTCTTGCCCTGCCCTTTGGTGGGCTTTGTCCTTGGCTTCTCCTGGTGTGGAGGGCTGGGGCAGCTCCTGGAGACTCCCCACTTCCCTTCACGAGGGATTCCCCCTCACCCTTTCCAGCTTCCTCTGCCTATGAGAGAGGTGGGAGTGAACCCCAGCTGTGGCCCTCTCCATGCTGTCCATCACCAGTGGCTGCAGAGGACGGAGCGGCTGGAGGAGCTCACACCGCCTGCCGCTGGGGACGATTCTGGTCTCAGCCTGCAGGGGCGTGGGGGACCCCGGGCCTGGGGCCTGTGGGAGAAGGTGTATCTGTCAGTTCTAGGGGCAGCAGGGGGTGAAATCCCTGCTGGCAGCCTCATCACCTTTTCAAGGGTAGGGCTTGCAAACTCTTATGCCCACAGCCAAGCCAGCCAGGTGGGGACAGCCCAGGACGGACCCTTGGGGCTCCAGCTGACAGAAGCACTCACAAGACAGGCCGGTGTGGGTGGCCGTGCTGCATTTTGAAGAGGAATCGGAAGCCCGGGCTTTTAAAATAGGAGATGTCCTGAGTTGTAGGCACTGCCAGTCACACATGACCCATGAGCCCGTCCTATGGGGGTGCTCCTGGCTCCAGGGACCCAGGCCCTCTGTTCGGTGGGGCTGTGCTGGGGCTGGGAGGGGAGGCACTCCGCTCGCTCACACACCAGAGGCTCCCATGAGGAGGCCCCGTGTTCCTAAGGTGGGAGCAGAGGCCTGGAGAGATCGGGCAGTTTGCCGGGACTGCAGACTGAGCAACAGCTCCCACCACCCTCAGAGCCTGTGATTTCCAGGCGCTTCCCCCAAAGCCACCACTGCCAGAGGGTGCTGGGATGCCCTCTCCTTTGCCTCCTGCATGCTGGGTCCTCTGATGTGCCCCTCTCTCTGCCAGGAGCTCAGGATGGAACCCCAGACATGGCCAGCCACTCCTCGGCAGGCAGCCTCGGTCCTCTGTCAAGGCAGGGTTCCTGGCCCACAGATCTTTGTCGCTCCTGTCCTGGCTTGGGCACTGAGCTGTTTTGTCCTCTTACCTCTGTCTACTCAATGTCCCCAGGTGGATACCTTGGGAGGATTCCTGAGGCAGGACACACTCGCCCTCAGGGCTCCGATGGGCCCCAGTTCCTCATCTGAGCCTCAGTTTCCCAGCCTGTGAGATGGGGCTGATAACCCAGCCGTCGGATTCCCAGGGCTGCAGAGGGTGCTGCGGGGTCCGGCATCTTCCCTCACAGGGAAGGAAGGGGGTCCGTGCAGGCTGCTCTCCTGGGCCTCAGTTTAATAGGCCTCAGATTCGCACTGGAGACTCACAAAGATGCTCTGTCGGGATGGAGAGAAGAAGAGAGGTGTCACTCTGCATAACTGGCCATCTCGCCTCTGTCTTCTCCCTCGTTCTCTGGGGAATCTCGGCACCCCTGTGAACTCCGTCTGCAGGATCTGTCCAGAACCCAGCCCCACCTTCTGCCTCCCTTGGGCCCTGTGGGCTGAAGGCCATGTCTCAGCATCTCCTTCCCTGTCCCTGGGCTCTGGCCACCCAGCCTCCTTTCCAGCCACTCCCACTGAGGGCCTCTGCCTCTGCGGCTTTCCCAACCTGGAAGGTTCTCCCCACAGACAGCTGTGTGCCGCTCTCCTCTTTCTTGAATCTCTGCTCACATCATCCTATCAATCAGAGAGGCCTCTTGGAGCCACCCCACAGAAGAGGGAAGCCGCTCCTTCCCCGGCCTCCCGCACCCCAGCCCCTTGGCCCAGCTTTGCCTGCTCAGCATGCACCCCCACCTGGCGCCTTGAACAGCTGCTTAGTGCTTCTCTACTTCGCCTCCAATGCAACTGGCTATAAAACAGACCCCATGTCTGTTTTGTTCCCTGATGTCTCCCCAGTGCCTGGCCCCTAAGTAGGAGCTCTGGAAACATGTGCTGAATGAATGAGTGAATGAATGGTTGAATGTAAACATTTAAGTTATCCCGCAGTTTCTGTAACCCTATGGGGAATTTCTGGCATTTTTAACATATGAGACCCAAAACATAGTTTTACTGGAGAGTCTCCTTTCTCAAGAAGCTCCCAGCAGGAGCATGATGGTGGGTGGCTGAGTCCAGAGGTTCTGCCCACCCCAGGGAAGGAGGAAGACAGCACAGACATGCTCAGTGCCAGGGGGCAAGAATGTCCCCCCACAGAGAGGAGGCAGCTCGGTCTATGTCCCCGGGGGCTCACAGCAATGCCCAACAGAAGTTCCGGTGCAGGGGAATCCCAACACAAAACCAACTCTTCATTGTGACACAGGCCATGAGGAGAATCTTCAGAAAGGGCATTTACAGGATGTGTGGGAGCTGTTAAGCTCACTTGAGGAAGGAAGAGTAAGGAAAGGAGAATGGTGCAGACACAAACACATGGGCAGAGTGTGCTGGGTGAATGGGCTTTCCTCCTCCTGGGACATCACAAGTTCTGTTTAAGAAAAGGGCAAAAGGGGCTGGGCACAGTGGCTCACACCTGTAATCCCAGCACTTTGGGAGGCCAAGGCAGGCAGATCACTTGAGGCCAGGAGTTAGGGACCAGCCTGGCTGACATGGCAAAACCTCGTCTCTACTAAAAATACAAAAATTAGCTGGGAATGGTGGTGGTGCACCTGTAATCCCAGCTACTCGGGAGGCTGAGGCAGGAGGATCCCTTGAACCAGAGAGGCAGAGGTTGCAGTGAGCCGAGATTGCGCCACTGCACTCCAGCCCGGGCGACAGAGCGAGACTCTGTCTAAAGAAAGAAAGAAAGAGAAAAGGGCAAAAAGTTGGCAAACACTGGATTAAACAAAGTTAGATTGATTTTGTCACTGCAGGACTCGCCAGAGCCTTTAATGGGATATAGCGTGCCCCATTTCCCAAACTGATTTGTTTCATGGAGGATGTGGAGAGCTCAGAGGGCCATCCAGACCACCTTGGGAATTAGGAATTACTGACAAGAGCAGAGGGGCACATGGCAGCCAGGGATGGGGGTGGGGGACAGGGGGGATACGACTGAAAAATGAAGCTGGGGTCCATTTGTAAACTCTTTGAATGCCCTGCATTCAGGAAAGGGCTGCTATAGCTGAGCACTGCACAGCTGCCGGGAACACCAACCCCAGAAAATACAACCTGAATGGTGGCTCCTGGAGCTGTGCAGTGCACACGCTGAACATCTGTCCATAGCAGCATGCCCAGAGGTGGGCAAGGCTCATTCGGCCCCAGTGAATTGCTGCCAAGTGGGAAGATGCTATAGACTAGTGTCCACCAGTATTGAAACTGGTAAAACTAGTGGTCACAGAAGACTGTACTTCTCAGCCCTTGGGGTGTGGATGGGCCACATGACTAGTTTCAGTCAATGACAAGTGAGCAGAAGTCAGGCGATGTCACATGCTGAAGCCGTGCAATGTCCCTGTGCTCTTCTTCTGTTTCTTCTTTCCCAGAAGCAGCAACTGACAAGGTCATGTGTCTCAGATGCCACTTAAAAATGGTGGTGCCTCCATCAGCCTGGTTCCCTAAGTGACTGTGTGGAGCAGAGTGCCCTGGCTACCTGCACTGAATATGTGGTGCGCGTAAGAAATAAAGACCTGTGTGGTAAGCTCCTGTGACTTGGAGGTGCTTGTTACTGCAGCATAGCTCAGCCTATCCTGACCTACACAGAAATAGAGGTAAATGTTGTCCTGACTTGTGATTTTGAAAAGAAATCTTCTGGTGTTAAATGTTGGAGACAGGATAAAAATACAACCAATATAGCACAGACCAAGCAGAATCCCTCTGCAGGAGAGGCGTGGCCCATGGGCCACTGGTTTGCAGCCCACCCACCATCGCAGGCTCAGCTGTAGGGCCTCAGAGGACCGTACATAGAACGTGAGCTAACTAATTTTTCTGTACTTTCCCATGCAATCTCAGATCTACTTGTGGGCGTACCGGGACAGAATGAGACTCTCTGCTCTATGATTAACTGGAAGAGATTGCCTGGTTACAAACAGAGAAAAAGAAGGCAATTCTATGGCTCTTTTAGAAGCTGCTGAAAAGCAGTATTTGGGCATTTGAACGCCTGTGGGCCAGCAGCTATGAGACGAGGGCTGAATCAGACTTCAGGATGCAGGAAACAGGGTTAGGAACTCATGGTTCAAATTCCAGCTCTGCTATTTGGTGTGTCACCTTGGGCATGTCACCTCACCTCTCTGAGCCCATTTCCTTGTTGGGAGGTTGGGGATCATCATAGAAACCACTTCTCAGGATGTTGACAGGAACGAGGGAGGTGTGTGGCCAGTCAGGTGGTTCCTAGTCTCCTGGGGCATCCCTGCTTGCACGGAGAAGGCTCATCCAGGGAAGGGGCCAGGATGGGCCTGAGACCCAGGTTCCCCGGGGCCAGTCAGTTACAGTCTGGCTGTATTCATTTCCTGTGGCTGCTGTCACAAATTCCCACAAGTGTGGTGACTTTTTTTTTTTCCATTTTTAAATATTGTGGTTAAAAAAAGCCCATGTAACATGAAATGTACCCTGCCAGCCATTTGTAAGTGTATGGTCTGGTGCTAAGTATCTTCATATTGTGCAACAGATCCCCAGAACTTTTCCATCTTGCAGAACTGAAACTCTGTATCTTGGTGACTTTTTAAACAACACAGATTTATTCTCTTACAGCTCTGGAAGCCAGAAGTCCAAAATCATTGTCACTGGGCTAAAGTCAAGGTGTTGGCAGGCTGGCTCCTGCTGGAGGTTGGAGGGAGGATCCATTTCCCAGACTTCTGTAGCTTCCGGAGCTGCCTGCATTCTTTGGCAGAATTCCACTTCCTTACATCACTCCAACCTCTTGCTTCTGTTGTCACAGCTCCCACTTCTGGTGTCAAATCTCCCCCTGCCTCCCGATTATAAGGACACTTGTGATTACATTTAGGGCCCACCCAGATAACCCAGGATAACCCTCCCTTCTCAATCGCATATGCGAAGTCCCCTTTGCCAGGAATTGGGACTTGCGTGTCTTTGGGGGCTGCTCTTTGCCTAACACCCTGGCTACGGTGGTCCGCTCTGGGCCCGAAGTGCCTTCACTGGCAGCCAGGACAAGCAGGGTCCCAGAGGAAAATGCCAAGTGGGGGCCCATGGAGTAGCAGGACTTGGGGACAAGCCCGATTCTGTCCCCTGATCTGGCTCTCACCGTCTGGAAACATACAGGCGCCTTGCTCTGGTCCTTCCTCGTCCTCTGCAAGGCAGGCTCCTTCCTTCACCCCTCCACTTCCTCAGGTGACGGTATCCACCCCAGGACCATTCATGGAACTAACAAAGCACTGGACATACAGACAAAAACTGCTTCTTTCCTGAAGCTCCCATCCTAGTGAGGGAGAGTGAAGAAGCCGGGTACGTGATGTGGGAGGCAGTGAAGCGCGCTAAGGAGAGCAAGCGGGGACGGGGAGAGGAGGGCAGGGCAGGCCCGGGCTGTGAAGATTCAGCCCACACACATTTATCAAGCACCTACCAGGTTCCAGGGCCTGGGACACAGCTAAGAATGAGACAGACCCAGCCCCTGTCCTGGAGGATCATCTGTTTTAGCAGGGGGATGAAGCCGATGAGGAAATGAATGGGGCATGTGCAGAAGGCAGTGAGGCTGGGAGGAACCACAGCGGTGCCTTGGGCTCAGGAGTGATGGAGCTGCTTCAGATGGGGCGGTCAAGGAGGGCCTCTCGGAGGAGGTGATTGGGGACTGAGGGAGACGGCTCCAAGTTGAGGGGACAGCAACTGCAACGTGGGGGTGATGCAGCTCAATAGCCATGCGTGTCTGGGTGGCAGGAGCTCAGAAAAGCGTGTTGGCGGCAGTAAGGATGGAGGGGGATTGTCCTGGGATGGGGCTTCCCGTCCCACCTGCTGTGCCTGGGCTTTTAAACCAGCAGTGAAGACACCTGAGACAGACCCAAGAGAAAGGCCTGCCCACACCTGGTGGCCACTCCAGACAGAATGAGGACAGGGCCCAGCACAGGTGGAATGGCCCAGGCCTGGAGGAGCCCCTCTCAAGGAGGAGCCTGCCTTGTCCCCCACTCCTGCACGGAGCCCTGTTCCCTCACGCGGGCTGGCTTCTTTAACGAGACCATCTGTCTGGCTTTCCTCACTCGGCTGAGCCTGCTGGTGCCATCCATCTCCCCCAGCCCCATCTCCCATCCGTCTGTCACTGCTCGGCCCCCACCATCCCTGCCCAGCTCTGAGGGGGCCTCAGCAGGTCTGGCCTTCGTGTTTACTCTTCTCATCTGGCCACATCTGGCCCCCGTGCTGAGTCACCCTCTCCATCTGCCTGTCCTCGCTGTTGGACGGTGGCCGTCTCCTTCCTGGCTCTTTTGGAGCCACGTGGCAGCCCACGCGTGGAGCGGGTGCCAGAGCCGGCACACGCGTGGGGATGTGACTGTGAGCGGCTTGGTGCCAGCCTGCATCCTAGGAGGGGCCCCTCAAGGACAGCCCCACTGGAGGCCTCCCCCGCGGCCTTGGAGGGTCCGGTGGTCCACTGGACGAGTCTCAAAGAAACCAAAGAGACTCAGAGAGACAAAGGCCACAGCCAGGCTGAGGCAGAAACGGAGATGCCTGGTATCAAGGCTGGGTATGAACCCAGCTCTGCTGGATGCCAGAGCCTTTCAATTCTGCATCTGAGCGTGGAAGTAGGAAGAGCGTGGGCATTTCAGAAGGGTGTGGGGGCGGGAGGCAGCCTGGGAGCAAACAAGGGTCACAAGCCCGGGGTCCGAGGCCCTGCAGGGCTGGACCCAGAGCTCTGAATCTGGGTAGGTTACTTAGCCTTTCCCAGCCTGACTTCCTGCACATATTTTGAAAATTAAACCAGTTGCACTGAGGTAGTACAATACCATTACCTACCCCTCAGGCCAGCCTGGAATAGCACCCCTTCCTCTGACAACAGCATCCCAAATTTTCCTTAAGCCCCTTCTCAATCCCTGAGATTTGGGAAGGGCTGACAGGAGAAGACACGTGACCAAAGATGAGACAATCCAAGCACTGCAAACTCAGCCCCACCCCCACTTCAGTGCTTGGCTTGGGGTCAGGTGGGTGCCAAGCTGGGCTAGTCAGGGCCAGAACCTTTGCTGAACTTAGCTCCCCTCCCCTCCCCTCCCCTCCCTCCCCTCCATTGCCCACCACCCCACTCCCTTTTCCTTTCTTTCTTTCTTTTTTTTTTTTTTTTGAGACGGAGTCTAGCTCTGTTGCCCAGGCTGGAGTGCAGTGGCGTGTTCCCAACTCACTGCAACCTCCACCTCCCAGGTTCAAACAATTCTCCTGCCTCAGCCTCCCAAGTAGCTGGGATTACAGGCGCCCGCCTCCACGCCCAGCTAATTTTGGTATTTTTAGTGGAGATGGGCCACTGTGATGGCCAGGCTGGTCTCAAACTCCTGACCTCGTGATCCTCCCACCTCGGCCTCCCAAAGTGGTGGGATTACGAGCGTGAGCCACCACACCCAGTCCCTTTTTTAAATTTTTTTTTGAGACAGGGTCTCACTCTGTTGCACAGGCTGGAGTGCAGTGGTGCAACCACAGCTCCCTGCAGCCTCAAACTCCTGGGCTCAAGTGATCCTCCTGCCTCAGCCTCCCAAAGTGCGGGGATTACAGGCATACTCTGCCGCGCCCAGCGTGCTGGAACTTTTCTAAGGAAGGGGTGCTCCTTGCTTACTGTGAGAGTGAGCAGGCTATGAGCTAGAGCTACTGGTGGCTGCCATGTGGTGAGAGCCCGCCTGTGAGGAAAACCAGCAGAGAGGAGAGCAGAGCCAAAGCACAGAGAATAAGAGCAGTCCTAACAAGCCCCTGGATCCAGCTGGGCCTGAAGCCAGCTCCACTTCTGGACTTTTCAGTAATCGATGCCAATACATTGCCTTTTATAACAGAGCCTGAGTTGGGTTCTGTCATTTGCAGTCAAGGAGTTGTATGTGCTGTATTCCTGAAAGGGACAAACATGTGCCTGATACACAGTAGGCTCTCAATACATGCTGAAGATAAGGATAAGACCTTTGTGAGAACAGCCAGTCTCAAGACATATTCTATGATTTCCTGGGCATAACACTCCACACACGGCAGAATTATAGAGATGGCAAGCAGGCTGGTGGCTGCTGGGAGCTAGGGCTGGTGGAGGGTGGAGGTGGGTGTGACATCTTCACGGGGATGGGACAGGTCTGGATCTTGAGTGCTGTGGTGGCTTCATGATCTCCACATGTGACAAAATGACGTAGAGCCGTATGCATACCCTGTGCCAATGTGGGTTTCCTGGTCTGATATTGTACTAGAGTTATGTAAGATAGAACCACTGGGAGAAACCCAGTGCAGGGTACACGGCACCTCTCTGTACTATTTTTGCAAGTTCCTGTGAATCTGTAATAATTTCAAAACAAAAAGTTATAAAGAAGAAGTTCTTTGTAGGCGTACCACCCAGCAGCTCTTGGACCCCAAAAGGCAAATCATGGGAATTGAAATCAGACGGACCAGAGCTCAAATCTCAGCATGGCTGTTCACCTGCCAAGTGGCCTTGGGTCAGTCACGTCTCTTCTCCTACCCTCAGCGTTCTCATCCGTGGAGTGGGGCTCACTGGGGCTTATGGGCCCACCCCATGGGGTGGTGATGACAGAGGATACAGTCAAGACCGTGCTCTGTCTCGCTCAGGACCTGGCTGTCGGAGGCGATAAGCTTCAGCAGCAGGCCATCAATACAGGGCTTGGCAGGGGGCCTTGCGTGGACCTGGCAAGGTCTTGGGTTCTGAGCCAGCTTCCCTGGGCTTGAGTCCTGGCTCTGCTGCTCTCTGCCTGGGTGACCTAGGGTAGACTACTTGACCTCTCCGGCCCTCAGTGTTTCCATCTGTACAATGGAGATAATCATAGTGCTGATCACGTATGTGACTTTTGAAGATTATTTTTTGTAGAGACAGGTTCTCCCTAGGTTGCCCTATGTGGCTGATCTTGAACTCCTGGCCTCAGGCGAGCCTCCCACCTCGGCCTCCCCAAGCTCTGGGATTCCGCGTGTGAGCCACGTAGCCTGGTCTGCTTTTGAGGATTAAATGAGATAGGGCACCTGAGGCCCCTAGGGCAGAACCTGACACTTGGCAGGGACAGTAGCCCTTTGGGGTGTGGAGAATGGCCCCATGGGTGGGGGTGGGAGGACCCTGGCCATGCAGTGAGGTCTGTTGCAGCATTGCCAGGAAAGCTCTCACTTCCTGGGGATCAGCACCCCCAGGAGCTTCCCCTTCAAGGTCCCGCAGCCAATGATGAATTCCACTCCGGCCAAGCAGAAAATCTGATCCCAGGCACCTAAGGAGGCAGAGGGACCCCTGTCCAGAGAACCTAGGCTCCCGCCTTCCTTCTCCTGTCCTCCCTGAGGAGGGAGAGCACAAACCTGAAGTGGAATCTGCACGGATTGGACTTCGAGGTACAGCCTCTGAGAAGAAAGGAAAGGACTTAGTGTTTGTGGTCAGTGAAAGAAATTCTGGGGACAGTGGGGGCTCAGTGGTTGCTTGAGGGAGGCTGGAGATGTTCCTCTGTCTCCAAACATGTATTTCATGATCTGTCATGGTTTTAGGATCCCTAGAATTCCATTATTGCTGAGCTCATCCCTAGGTTAAACACTGCCCACTCCTGCATTCTGTTCTTTTCAAACTAGAGGAGTAACATATTAAGCCATGAATGTGTGAACTAATTTATGACAGGGTCTGGGGTGAGGCATGCTCAAAGCAGACCGAGGAAGGGCAGGAGAGGCCCAGGAAGGGGTAGGGGGAGGGTTGGGAGGTAGGGAATGATGCCTAAGGCAAACTTTGCCTGCTCTGGCTGGCTCTTGGTGATAATCTATTTAAAGGCCTCCCCTGGCTGTTCTCGTTGATGTAGATCCATTTGAGCAGTTTCAGGGCTGCAGTCTTTATTTAATGCAGCTCCCAGCCTGATGCGCAGGGCCCAGAGCTGAGCGGAGGCTGGCTCCTGGCAATGCTTAATAGCAAGGTGAGAACACGGAGCTCCTGAGTAGGGGAGGGGCGACGTCAGGCAGCAAGGGCTGGGCCGGCTGTGCTCCACAACCTGCTCCTTGCTGCTGCTGGGAGGATGGAGCAGGCTGGAGGTGGAAATTCCCATCCCGGAGTCAGCACTTAGGAGAAGGGAATCTCAACGTCAAATGAGCTGGTGATTTGGTGGGATGGGAGAGGCTTTGTTGAATAGTGGCTGAGGATAAGCCAGCATGGCTTCGGCAAACAAGAAATATGTTAGCTCATGGAGCCGTCCAGCTTCAGGTACGGCTGAGTCCAGGACTCCCTGTGAGAACATCTAACAGTTCCTGAGACCACAGGCTTCCTGTGGAACACACTGGGGGAGCATGTCTGGGGCCAGGCATTCCCTGCAAAAGTCCCAAGGCCCTTTCTGATTGGTCTGGCTTGGGTCACATGCCCCTTCCCTAAACCAAACACTGTGGCCAGGAGGATGGGATACGCTGATTGTCTTGGCCCACTCCAAAGGACCAAGTGAAGTGGGGACGGGGGTCAGTTCCATCCAAGCCTCACAGAGGACAGGAGGCCCCGGAGCGGGGCCGGCCTAGGAAGCAAGCAGACGCTGGCTCACGGCAACGCCGAGCCTGTGTCCACACACCTCCTCCAACGTACCCCTCTCAGCTGCCTCTGCAGATACTTCTTCAGATGAGAGCACTGAGGTAGAGGGACTTGCCCAGCACCCAGAGGGGGAGTCCAGCTAAAACAGAATCCAGATAAAAGATTCTATTTTATTCTAAGTTCTTTCCAGCGCCTCCTGGTCCAGCTGGCGCCGATGCCCTGTCCCACGTTCCCTGCTCCTGATATTCCAGAGTACTTGGACTCCTAGGTTTGGGACCTGAAAAGGATCTTAGAGTTTGTTGTCTCCAGTCTCTTCGAGTAATGCACCCAGGGCCACACAGCCCACGAATAGCAGAACGGGGACTAGAATCCACATCTAATAGGACAGCTTGTCACTTACCTTGTGTCTGCCTCACTGCTTGGGAGTCTGGTCTTAACGGTGTGGCCCTGGTCTCCATCTGCTTGCCAGCCTTAGTTTCCCACCTCCCCATGGTGAGGGTGTGAGGGTATCCCCGGGGGCCCCCTAGAGCTCCCCAGGCTCAGCCCCTGACTGATGGTCTCCGCTTTCCTGGGTCTCCACGCCACCGCGGTTTGCATGTCTTACTCCTCCTTGACATCATTTTCTTTCTAGATAATTGCTTTGTTCTAATTCTTTAGAGGCAATTTTCTTCTGTTACTTTATTTCTACAGTTAACACCCTCCAATTAATTTCATAGCTCTTGAAAGTTCTCACATAAGTTGCCCTCACAAACCCTTCCAGTTTAACCGTCGCGTGCAACAGCAGCGTCTCCAACAATACAGTCATCTATTCACGCCTACTGCATCCGAGCACACCGGCTGCATTTGATCTTCATAATAACCTTAGGAGAGTAGCCTCCTTTTACAGAGAGGGAAAATTCAGACTCAAAGAGGTAAAGCAGTCTGCTCCAGGACTGTAGTACAGGCGGAGCTGGGATTTGAACCTCCACCTCCAGCTGCTGGCCTGAATCAACAGCAGCTCCAGATCAGGGGGAGGGCATGGTGGCTGTCAGCTCCCAGGTGCACATCTGTCCTACTGGGGTGGCCCCAGAGTGAACTTGGTGGCCCTGCTGGCTCTACCCCTGGCGATTCCCTGCAACCTGCCCCTGGATCCTATACAGAGAAGCTTCCCTGGCAGGCAGGAGGAAATGAAATCCAGGCGAAACACAGGGTCTCAGCCTCTGTGCATGGATAGGGAAAAGACAGTAGTGGTTACAGCATCTCTAGAGGAGAGGAGGAAAAAAAACCTAACACCAACTACATTTGCAGAGAAATAATAAATGATTTCAAATTCTATTTTCCTATCTCTCTCAGTACATCTCCCAGTGCTATTTTATCTAGTAAATAGGAGGCCTAGTTGTTATTCTCAATTATGATATTAATTCTCCCGGTGACCCTGGGCAACTTACCTCCCTTCTCTGAGCTGGTTTCTCTATCTATCACCACCCGCTCAAGGACAAGAAGATGTTCTCACAGGAAGGAAGCTCCCTGTGTCTGGAACAGGCCTGGGCCCTCATTTACCCAGCAGGTGCTGCTGGTGTGGGCGGGGGTGGCCTGCAAGGCGCGGACGGACCGCAGTCCCCGGTGCCTGCTCTCAACCTCTCTCTCCTTTTTCCTAACCACAGACCTGACCCTCCTGACCGTGTTCGCGCTTGTTAGTTCGCACAGATCCTTCTGCCAACCTCCCTGTCCTGTTAGATTCTGGAATTTTCCCCTGCCCCTTCCTCCCAGAGTTGGGGGAAGGGTAGCAGCAAACCCCAGCTGGGCGACAACTTCCGCCGCCATGTGCTTGGTTCGATACTGTTTTCCTGTTTTTCCAGCCATCTCCCTTCTTTGGAGGGGAGGTTGCCACGGGCGATCGGCCCAGCCTGTGTTTACCTCGGCACTCTGCGCCTCCTCTCCTGCATCCCGCAGGGGCTCCCCAGCCATCTGGAATGGGGCCCACAGCTCCCCTCTCCCCCACGTGCCAGCCGAGAAGGCCAGTTTGAGCACCGCGTGGGAGGCCCGAGCTTCCCGCCAACATGGCAACTGAATTTGGAAAACAGCTCATCACCAATGAAGAAAAAAACAAAAAACAAAAAACAAATAATGAACTGCAGAGACCCCAGGCTGGGGTTCAGCAAACACCAATGGAAACAAGTCCCCTATGAAAAAGTCTAATGATTTTTGCTCTTGTTCAGAACTGAAGACTAATTCTAAAATATTGGTTGTCAGGAAAGAAAGGTTCTGGGTGGGGCCGCAAGCTAGTTCCAGCCCGCAGGAGACCCAGGGCTTTGCAGCCCGGGAGACTCTGAGCGCTCACACATACAAAGCGTAGCTGGAGGACCCTGGATAGACAGTGCTGTGAGGCAGGCAAGATGCGTGGACCTTGGTTGCTGCTTTTAATGGAGAAGGAAGCTCAGGCTCAGGGACATGATCATTTCTCGGCAGATCTGGGTCCTCATCTGTGATAGTCTGAGGGCCCCATCGTAGCTTAGGGAGGACTTCAGGTCATATTTGTACCAAATCCTCTCCTGAACCCTAGGGCGACAGTTAAAATATTTAACAACCCAAGGTGCCAGGGCGCCGAGCCAGCGGGGCTGTGGCCAGACAAGCCACTGGATAGGGCAGGTCCTGGAGGCCCTGGAGGCTGGGGGTAGGGGCAGAGTGGCCAGGACAGAGGAGCAGAGGCCTCTGGGGCCAGAGGCGGCAGCTACTCACTACCTGGGATGGAAGCGATTTAATATTTTAGCAGCTGGCTTGACCCGCCAAGTGCCCCGGGTGGCTGTCAGCGCTGCTCCACCCAGCACCTGGCTATGACCCAGCACGCATCTTCCATAGCAGCGAAGTCAAACCTGCCTCGCTGTGTGGCTTCTGGGCCTCATTTCCACAGGCCTGGGGGGCCCCGGGGAAGGCGGGGTGAGAGGCTCTGCGGTCATCTTCCGGTGCCCTGTGCAGTAAGAGGACCCTTGTCCAGTGCTTGGCCTAGAGCCTGGCATGAGGCTACTGCTCAAGAGGGTTCACTGCACTTAAAATTTCCAAACCTGCGCTTCTGCCTGCCCCTGCCCCTCTCGAGTGAGAAACATGACCATCAGGTAAACAGGCAAGCATCTGCACATCCAGGCAGAGCACAGCGGCTGTGGCCACCACTGCCCCCCAGCCCAGGCCTCATTTCAGGAGCAGTCTTGCAGCCAGCTGATGAAGCCCCGCACACAGGACAGAGTCCTTTCTTGGGACTACGTCTTGTGTGAGAAGGCAAAGATGCCTTCACAACCTGGCTCATTCACCTGCTGAGCCCCCACCCCCCGCAGCTAGGATCTGGGGTCCTGGCCAGACCTCACACCCACCTAGGATGAGACAGGGTGTGGCAAAAGAAGGGACCCAGGCTTTTTGAAGGAAGCCCTTCCGTAGCAGAACCCTGAGCGGCATTGGGGTCTCCTGAGGAGCCGCCTGCAAGAAGCATTCTCCTTTGAACTCGAGTCGTCTCCACCTGCGCTTTTCAGAGCCAGCCCTGTTCCTCTGCAGGAGGCTTGCTCCTCACCCCGTCGTGGGTCACTGCTGATGGGGACTGCATCGACTTCTGAGTGGTCCCAGCCAGGCACAGGGAAAACAGGGAAGAACTTGACCAGATGTCTTTTCTTCCTCCCATCCACCAGGAAGCTCTGCAGAGGACTTTCAAATTCCATGGGCTGACAGCAGCCAGGCCTCCCAGCATGGATGAGCCCCGGGGCCTCACAGAAGACTGGGAGGGAAGTGGGTTGGAGATCGGGGGCAGAGGAGGGAATGGTGATCTTGGAGGGAACGTTACAGAGGTGGCTTCTCTGGTCTCTGGCCAGGACAACCACCTCCTCTCCCGGCTGCAACCAAAGAGTGGGTGGCCCTGCAGCACAGTACCTGCATCAGAGGCACCTGGGCATATGCTTGTTAAACATACAGACTCCAGGCGCCGCATCTGTCCTGCCAAGCGAGCATCACTGGGGCAGGGCCATGAAAATGACCTTTCAAAAAATGACTGCAGTGATCGATGCTCTTGCTTCGAAACATTTGAGAACAACTCCCTTAGACTGAGATGTCATGCTTCTTGGGCTGGGATTCCCCTTCATTTCCTCCTCCCCTACCCCAGACTGTCTGGGCTTGAGTCCCATTCTGCCACTTAAAGCTGTGGGAGTTTGAGTGTTTCCCATCCGTGCCTCAGCTGCTTCATCTGTGAAATGGGAGAGAAGTAGAACCCACCTCCCCTTTGAGCCCGGCTTCCAAGGGGGCAGAAGGCACCTTGCCTTATGCCTCCCTGAGAGCAGCTCTGATAGAAGCTGTTACAGAAGGGAACCTGTCCCTGCCTCACCCTGGTGCATGGGGTCATCAGGCACCAGGTGGTGGCATTGGTTGGGGTGAGAAAGGCTCTGCACCCCTAACACAAGGGCTCTAGACCTGGCTTCACCCCGTCACACCTGTATGATCCATTCTCAGTGCTGGGACACAGCTCTTCCAGACAAGCAAGGCCCCTATTTTCAAGGTGTCAGGACGCAGACAACAAACTCACAAACAAACCAGTGAAACAAACAGTGATAACTGTTGCGAAGGCAATTGAAAGACCCCAATGCCAAGTTACTGGCATGGTGCAAATAGTGGCAGAGTGTCCTGGGCAGAGAGAACAGCAAGTGCAAAGGTCCTGGGGCAGGAATGGATGCAGAGTGCTAAGGGGACAGAAAGAAGGCTGCTGTGCTGGAGCATCCCCAGGGAGGAGCAGTGGGGGTGAGGGAGAGGGTGAGTTCAGAGAGGCAGCCTGGCAGATCTTGCAGGGCCTATGGAGCTTATTCTGAGTGTGATGGGCAGCTTCTCCCAGCTGGGAGAATTAAATGGAGTAAATGAAGCACAGTGCTTGTACCAGGGTTAGTGCTAGGTGACGGCTCTCTGTGTCCTCACACCATGACAGACGCACCATGGCTGAGACATTAGGGTTACATGGTGACTTGGAGCCTCAGGTCCTGTAAGGAACTGTCTGGATGCAACTTCAGATCGTTGGGTGTGATCCATTCAAAGACGTCAGGAGGTGTTTATTCAGATCACTGGCTTCTACCTGCACCGCCCCCCCACCCCGCCCCCAACCCCACCATCCCCCAACACTGGGCCACGGTAAAGCGGTTCATCTGTTTCCTCAAACCTGAAACACAGCCGGGCTTTTCAGGGCTCTAAGGCCCCCGAATGTGGTGGGTGCCCCGGAGAAGGACAGGGCAGGGACGTGTGGGGATCTGGCCCTCTCCCGCTTGCAGGTGTGGCTGGCGTACGCGTTGGGAGCGCCTGCTTGCCCCTCCTCCGGGGGGGAAGGACTGGCCGTCGTCCCTGCCCCGGGGGTGCGGGTGCGCCGAGCCCTCGGGAGGCCTGGCTCTGGTGTGGGCTGCGGGGAGAAGGCGCGGGAAGGAAGGAAGGAGGCGAAGCGGTGCGGGAGGGAGGCGGCCGTTGCCATGGAAGGAGCTGCAAGGTATTCTGGGACCAGAATTCTCTCTGCAGAGGGCCGGGTGGGGGGCGGCCGGCTGGGGAAGGTGAGGGGAAATCCAGTGCCATTCCTTTGTCCTTGGCGCTTCTCAGCCTCCCTGCAGACCGCGAGCGGAGCCCCCGCACCCCCGGGGCTGGCCCCTGGCCTCCCGCCCCAGCCCGGCCGGCGGCCCCTCCCTGCTCCGCTGTCCGCCTTGGGTACAGAAGCGGCGAGTGGCCCCTTTCCAGGAGGCCTGTTTACCAGCACGACAACGGCAAATTAGTGCGCTTAAGAGGCATTCAGCGTTTATCCCGGCAAACATGCGCAGCGTGAAGGGGGCCTGCGAGGCCTGCTCCCCGGAATCTGCTGAAATGGGGTCTGCTGTGCATCTTAATCGACTTCCTTCCACCCATCACATTAAACGCATTTAATCTACTCTTGCAAATGGCTAATTTTGAAAATCCGCTTATCAGAATTAGGTCCTCAACATCCATATTTATTTACTTTTCATTTTCATAATCTTTTTTTTTTTTTTTTTCCCTTGTGTGGGACTGAATTCCATTTACTATTGTGTGGCTCGCTCTCACACGTCCCGGGGGGCCGGGGCAGGGGACAAGGGCCAGGTTAGGAGCAAACTGGAAATGGAAACCTGGCAGGGATGAAAGGCATGGGCTCGGGATTTGAGGATTGGGAGGCTCTTCCCGGGTGGCAGCATCTTCAGGAAATCACCAAGAGCTGAGGCTTGAGCAGAGCAGGTTTAAAAAGGCGATGAGGAAGTCTTGCTGAATCGCAGGCGCCCGGGGTCTGCCTGGCAGGAATCAGCAGCCGTGTCAGAAATGTGTAAGAAAGTGGTTGGGATCAACTGTCTTCCCCAGCGCCCCCGGTGCCAGGCTCCGTGCTAAGCGCTTCACGTGGACCAGCACTCATGCTCACGCCAGCCCTGCTCAGTGAATGCCAGGCGCGTCTCGCAGACAAGAAGACTCCTGCTGTGGCTTAGACCCACATTTACATCCAGACTGCACGTCCTCCTCTGCAGCATGTTGTCAGGTGTGCAAGGCACGTTTTTCCTATGAGTGTGTAAGAAACACAAGTTTGTGTGTGCAGGACTCAGGCCTGTGAGAAACGCAGACTCAAGGGAGAGATGGGTGTTCAGAATCTGGAAGATGGCTCTCCAGGTCACAACCTGTGCAGCCTCAAGCGTGGATTCTGCATGCGGCTTTCCTCACCACGTTTGGGCTCTGCAAGTTTGCTAAGAGTCGCTACAGAGCTAGGAAGAGCCGCCAGGCCTCTTGGCCTCTAAAGGACTTAGCACTCAATGTTAATTTTGTTGTTGCCAGTCCCCTAATGAGCTGATTTGGCACACATCTAGAGCAAAAACCTGAATTTCACTTCGTTTAATTTACTTTCAACATTGGCTGGGCACCTCCTATTGGCCAAGTGATGTTCTGCAGAATACCTGGGTGGAAGGATAAATCCGATCTGTTTCGAGCCTTGGGAAGCTCACGTTTACTGGATTTTACAAGAAAGGCTCAGAACAACAAAGTGTTAGCAACTGCATACCAGACAATTTTATTCTCCCAAAGAACTGCTAAGTTATGTTGTAGCCATCTTAGATTTCCAGATCTAATGGGAATTCTAAAGCATAAGGCATTAATTACATCTTGGTGGTTGAGATTAGGGCTGAATTGTCTGCAGACTTGAACTCAAACCTGCAGTTCTGCCGCCTTCACTGTATGACCTTGGGCACATTGGACCCTCAATATCCTCATCTGTGTAATGGGGGTTATATAAATATCTACCCATAGGGCTCCGAAGATCTAAATTAATGCTGTAGGTGGAGCTTTTAGTGAGGTATCTGACAAAGGCCTACACCTAACAACCAAATAGTAAGCATTATGATACATAATCATTTACTGAATCAAACTCAGCAAATAGAATTCAAAGACAGAAATAAACATTGATCAAGTGTTTTCCATTGTTCCGAGTATGTTGGTGAGCCACCTGGAAAGCTAACAAAGCAGTCAGTGGGTCTTCAGGCCCTGCTGCCAGGTGCTGGCTGAATGGCAAGGTGGACCAATGATTTACTGGGACCCTTCCCTCCTTTCTCTGGCCCCCACCTTTTCCCCTTTCAACTTCCTGCCTCTCTCTAGAATTATACGATATGCCAAAGTAAATTCCCTCAGACTTGCAAATAGCCTATACTTAATCCCCCCCACCCCGCCCACCTGAGGATAAAAACTCCTTGCAGAAGGCAAAATTTCCTCCCATCCCGTGTTAGGGATGTGTGGGCGCATGTCTGCAGGAAGGGGAAGCCGTGGGAGTGTGTGTGTGTGTGTGTGTGTGTGTGTGTGTGTGTGTGTGTGTGTGTCGATGCAGGAAGAAAGCGGGCGGGTGTGTGCGCAGGGAGACACCTGTGGGTGTGAGCGTGGGGATTTGTGAATGAACGAGCCTGTGTGTGTGCGGGGACTGGGTGTGTGGAAGGGGCGGTGGCCCAGAGAAAACCCAGCTCCTCCAGCACTCACTCTGGATCAGGACCCCTTCCATCTGAGGGAGCCGAGTAACGTGGGTGGAGTGAGCCATTGGGACGGCTCACGCTCTCTAAGGCGAGGTCAGAGAGAGAGACTGCAGGACCAAGGGCCCAGATGGGCAAGTGAGTGGAAGGTCGGCCACCAGGCCATGTGGGGTGTTCTGGGTGGATTTGAGTGTGTGTTTCCCAGGTGGTGGATGTGGACTGGCTTTGGAGATGGGCAAGCTGGCAGGTGAGGGGGCAGAGCTGAGTGGATACCAGAGAGGATGACCCACTCAGGGGATTCTGCCAGCCGTGTCTGGGGCTGCAGGCACAGTGGTTCCAACAGAGCAGCGGGAGTGGACAGAGGTCACAGAGGGAAGGGAAAACAGTCCCAGAGAGAGGGTGGACTCTGTTCTCAGACTGAGGAGGCCGGGAAGGGAAAGGCGGGGGCGGGGCGAGGGTCCGCAGCAACAGAGCCGGCAGGAATACCAGGTCATCACGGTATTTGTTGATTTTGAAAGCTGAGTTGCATTTGAGAGATGAGGTTATGTGCCAGCGGAAAGAAGCAGCTCCCGTATTAGTAGAAGACACCAAAGCTGGAAAAGGAGGGTCTCCCAGTGAGAGCGGGAAGCCAGAACAGGAGGCTCTGCCTGAGACCCCCTGACTTTCGCATCTCCCTTGAGGAAGAGACTTCAGTTCTTGTCTCCACGAGCACAGAAGTCTCCCAAGATGCAGCTTCTTGCTCTAAGGCTCTGGCTCAAGCAGAATGAAAACCCCCTTCTCTAGGTTCCTTTAGCAGAGTAGGGCCAAATTTTGTTATTTTTATTTTTATTTTATTTTATGTATGTATTTTTTTTTTGAGACAGAGTCTTGCTCTGTCACCCAAGCTGGAGTGCAGCCGCCTGATCTTGGTGGATATGTGTGTCAATGCAGGAAGGACGATTGCTCACTGTAATCTCTGCCTCCTGGGTTCAAGCGATTCTCCTGCCTCAACCTCCCGAGTAGCTGGGATTACAGGCATCCCACCTGTACAGCCACCACGCCCGGCTAATTTTTGTATTTTTAGTAGAGATGAGGTTTTGCCATGTTGGCCAGGCTAGTCTTGAACTCCTGACCTCAGGTGATCTGCCCGCCTCGGCTTCCCAAAGTGCTAGGATTACGGGCGTGAGCCACCACACCCAGCCCCCAATTAAAACAAAAATTGTTTTGTGCACGTGCGTGTGCACACACAGACACTCCTGCCTCTTGTTTGAGCCTTTGGGAGCCCTAAGAGCTTCTTTCTCTCATCCATTCTGCCCCACTGTATTTCTTGGCCAAGTCATTTTTGTTCGCGAATGACAGAAAACCCTTTCTAAATGGCTTATGCAAAAAAGGAAATGTGTTGGCTTGCGTAATTAAAAAGCCCCAGGGTAGTCTTCAGGCACAGCTGGATCCAGGACTCAAATGGGGTTTTCAGGACCCAGCTTCTCCCTCTCTTTGCTGCTGTTGGACCAGTTTCAATCTCAGGCTGGGTGTGGGGAACCTCAGAAGCTCTGCGCTCCCCGCTGTGGCAGCAAGATGGTTGCTATACCTCGCACTCCCCTCCTGTTGGGGCCAACTTTGAAAGGAAGAGCAGAGGCTGATGGGGAATGTCTTGGCTAGAACTGGACCAGGGACCCCTTTGCAGGCCAATTACTCTGCCAGGGGTATGGAATGGTGATCTTCTGGGGCCCCTGCCCACCCCCAGAGCCCAAAGTGGAATATGAGAGCGGATGAAGGACAGTAGATGGCCAAACCCAGATGCCACTGCAGCCATGGAGGACACGCTCAGGACGCCAGGCACCCATGGGGCCACCACCCAGGGTGTGCAGCCTCTCTCGTCACACTCCTCTCCTTTCCCAGGCAGCTGGTGAGGCAGTGGGGCCTCTGACTGGGAACCCAGCTTGTTTGTTACAACTTACATGTGATGAAGGGAAAAAGGAAAGGTGAGAAGAAAATGCAACAGGTAGGAAAGTGGTCCTGTGGGCAGCGGTGGCCATTTGTCATTTTCTGGCTGCTCAGAATCCACCCTTTTCATGGATATCACCCCAAATCTCCCTCTAGATCTGCATAACCCAGCCACCCACCTCCCAAGGCAGAAGTGAAAGCACCAGGCTCCCCCTGCTGCACCCCAGATGCAGCCAGGGTGGAGGTGTCCAGCCTGAGCTCTCCCATCTGATGGCTGCTCCTGGGACACTGACTCTGGAGTGGGCATCTCAGGGCCCACAGGGACAGCAGGACGGCCTGCCCCACCTCTCCCCACCGTGGCCACAACAACGCCCAGACAGGGATGTTCTGGTTGCCTCTCACTCCCTGCCCATCTCCAGGCCTGGTTTCTCAGCTTCCTCCTGATTTAGGGAGGCCCCAGCAAGCACCCAAGAGTGTCCTTTTCTTCCATTTGCCTCACAGAATCCTCTTGACATTCACAAAACTCAGGTTTCTGTCCAGCCAGGGCCAGCTCACTCCCAGGGCACCAGCCCTGTCCTCTCCAGGCCTGTCTAAGAGGAGGCTACACCCAGCCCCAGAGGTGAGAGCATTTCACCACCCCTTGCCCGGGCACTCCTGGCCCTCACGGGACCCCCGTGGAGGTGTCCGCTCTCAGACACTGTGATGCCCTCACGGCCAAGGTCAGAGAGCCTCTTTCAAGGACCTTCCCCTCTCTGGACCTTGCCGACAGTCCTAGTTTCTAGTGATAGGCTCGTTCCTGACTCATTGGTGGGACCCTGGCAAGGTGCTTGGTGAATGAGCTCACTCACGTTGACGTTTCAATCAGCATGTTTATCTCCCACCCACCCACCCCTGCACTAACCGAATTTTTTCTCCTGCCCCGAGGGTGTCTTTCCTCTTCCAGCCTCCACACCATGCATGACTCACTTGCTGCGGAATCGGGCATTCAGGCTGCAGAGGCTCAGCGTCAAGGCTCCAAAGCCTCTGGAAGGAGATGCCAATGGATGTGGGGGGGCTCATGTTCACAGACAACACACCCGCGGGGGCTGGGGGAGATGGCAGGTGGGAGGGCTGGGAAAGTCGTGTGCCCCATTTCACCCACCACCCCCTTCCTTTTTTCTCTTCCAGGAGCACCACCAGGTGGTCATCTGGAAGCTGAGTCTCTCTGAGGGCCTCTGTAGTCACCAATGGTCACAAACGGCCAGCGGTCACTCATTTCCCATCAGCGTTCTGGATAGGAGTGATGCTGTCCAAGTCCCTGGAATCGTAGCATCACCTGACTCAGGCCATCCTCGGGGGTGGGACATGTAGAAGGTGACAGGGCATAAGGACAAGGAGAAAGCCTTGTCCTGCCCCAGGCTATGTGGGAACCACTGTGAAATCGCCTACAGGACATTAGCACCTGGCCACAAAGCCAGAGTCAGCCCTACCCGTCTAGGGAAATGGTGGGCTCCCTTTGAGACCAACATCCGTTTCCTGACTCTGGGGGTTACCCCGTAGATGATCCCGCAGGAGATGACAGTGCGCTCATGGTGTGGCTCAACAGATCCACATTCACCTTGCTCAAGGCCCCTGCCCCTGGAGTGAGACTGTGCCTGTTTATCAGTGGATGGGCGTGAGCTGCAGTGAGTGTGGGGGGCCAGGTTGCTCGCTGGAGGAGGGAAAGGTTCCGGAAAGGACAGCACAGACACTGAGCCCCTGTGGTCCGGGAAGCTTTTCCTAGAAACTCCCAGGCCAGTGGTGTTCAGCTCTGCCGCCCAAAGCATCTCAAAGATGTGCTGGAGTTTCCCAGAATGAGATCAATTTGTCCACCAGACCATAAGCTTCCTGTGCGTGCTTTATCTCACCACTGGCAGCCCAGGGCCCCGCAGAGAACTGCCACTCAGTAGGTCTTCGTTGGTATTTGCTGAAGAAACAAGTCTGCCCCTAAACAGAGAAGGTGGCAAGGTAGTTACTATCTATCTGGCTTGGAGATTATGTATGAGTTGATTGGTCACGTCAAAAGTCAAAATTAAATCTATCTAGATGCCATAGTTAAAAGGGCCCAATGATGTATTGGTTGGGTGATTTCTTTTGTGAAAACAGCTCTAAAGCGTTATCCATTTTTCTCTCCAGAGCTCACTTTAAATGTGTTCCATTTTGGACTTTAGAATTTATTTTAGGGCTCCCACAGTATCTTTGCTCTCTGAGACTTGCAATGGCTCTGGGCTAAAAGCAATAGCCAACTTCAGAAGGGGAAGGAGAAAGGCTCTGCGGCGCAGATTGCAGCCTCCAAAAGGGGAAAATTTTCCAGAGACCTCCGGTGGTGGCTACGGCAAAGTTCCCTTCTGTCTGGGGGCCATCTCAGGCCCCCTTTCATCCAAGGAAGCAAACATTTCTGCACAAAAACAATCCTCAGCCACAAAGCCAGAGCTTTCTGAGCATGTGGATCAGTCGGAATGCTTCAGCAATAATGAGTAACTTTGAATAATGCCTGAGCAAAGTTTCCCAGCAGCTGAGCGGAGGCCCTGGGTTCGCCGGGAGCACTGCAGGCCCTTGGTCCTGTCCCCAGGGCTGCTCATGGAGGATGGAGGAGCATGCAAACAGCACTTTAAGTGATCATTGCTGATCCTTTGTGTTCCTCTGTATCAGAAAAAATACTCTAGCACAGCAAACCTGTGATTTCTCCAACATTCTTATTCAAGACAAGGAGAAACTAGGTATTTAAATGAACTGAAACAAGTAAATAATACCGCGTGTGGTACATGGGTATAGCGAAAATCATGAGTGTATCATGCAAATGACTAAAGTTTGGGAGGTGTGGCTTTTTGTCACATTGCCGTGGTCCTCAGCATGAAAGCACACACACTCTGAGCTCCCTGCTCCTGCCTTCTGTGATCAATGTTTCTAAAGCCCGTGGGCAGCCAGAAATCAGAGTACAATAAATATGTGCAATGGAATGTGGAGGGAGGGTGCGGTGAGGATGTTTTCTGGTCTCAATAACAATTTTTTCTTTGGTCTCATCTACAAAGTAGAAGGTCACTAATCCATGAATTGCAGATCAAAAGGAAACTTTGAGACCATGTGGTGAATCAAGCATTCTCACCCTATTTCACAGACGAGGAGACTGAGTCCCAGAGGAGAAGGGGACTTGCCTAAGATTATACAGCAAGTGAGAACTGGCCCTAGAAAGCAATTTTTAGATCAAAAACAACAGCCTAAGTTCCTGGACGTATAACACATGCCTGCAAATCAGTAAGAAAGAACCAGTCGAAAAACGGGGTAAGGATTTCAGAGAAAATACAAACGTCATTTAAATATCAGAAAAGATGCTCAACTCCGGGCATAATAGACACACACATTAAAATTATACTGACACATCTGCTTCTAGCTATGATGGACTAGCCTGCATCAGACCAATCACCCTGCTGGGAGCAATTCGGAAGGCTGGATGAAATACTACAGAAACAGCTGTTTGAAGATACTGGAGAGGCACCAAGGCTCCCAGATCCCAGAGAGGAGGGAAGCTCACAGAGGGGAGCCTGCTGTTCGGCAGAGCTCTGTCCCCTGCAGTGTTTGCCACTTCTGAGCAGTGCCTGAGAGGCTGAGAAGCACTTTAGCCATCTCATGGGGCTGGGGAGACAAAAACTGGAGTCCAGGGCCTCTTGAGAAATAAGGACCCTATCTATATCCCCATATTCAGAACAGCACGACAAAATAGCTTAAAGGCAGAAGCAACTCAAGCGCCCATCGACAGATGAAAAAGGATAAACAAAATGTGGCATATACACTCAAGGGAACATTACTCAGCTTTAAAAAGGAAGGAAATTCTGACACACGGTACGATGTGGATGAACCTAGACAACGTTACGCTAAGTGAAGTCAGCCAGTTGCATGGAGACAAATATTGCATGATTCCACTTACGTGAGATACTCAGAGTAATCACCTTCATAGAGACAGAAAGTGGAATGGTAGTTGCCAGGGGCTTGAAGGAGGTGGAATTAGGAGTTAGTGTTTAATAGATGTGGCGTTTCAGTTGGGGATGATGGAAAGAGTTCTGGAGATGGATGGTGCTGATGGCTGCACAACAATGGGAAGGTACTTAATGCACTGACATACACACTTAAACAGGGTTAAGATGGTAAATCTTATGTTATGTGTATTTCAGAACAATTTTTCTAAAAGCAAGAACGTTGGTAAATAGCCTAGGCTTTCATCTGGGATCCCAAAGCACTATACCCTAGAAGTAAGTTAGCCAGAACGAAACCGGCCCTTTCAGGGACTGCAGGCCTGTTTCAAATCATCTTAATTCCTGATTGGATAAATGCAATTTAAGACTGATGCTGCCCCTGGCTTAGCAGAAGTTAAAGTAAATCCTCCCTGGAGGAGGATAACAGCATCCAGAGCCTCAAATTACCTTTTCCATGTTCATTTATTATGTCTGATATTCAGTGAAAAACAGAAATGCAGAAATACAAGAATGGGATGAAAACCAAGAGAAAAATAACACATTACAAACATATCCACGTGGTCTCAGATATTCAAGGTACCATAGTTGGCCTTTGAAATAACTGTAATTAGTATATTCAAGAAGCTAGATAACAAGAACGGGAATTTCAGCAGAGAACTAGAAACTGTTAGAAAAAAGAATCAAATGGAAATTCTAAAAATAAAAAAGGGAGTGATAAATTTGACAGAAGATGTGTAAGATCTGCACATATAAAACTCAAAACATTGCTGAGAGAAATTAAAGGAAATACAAATAGAGAAATACATTGCGTTCATGGATTGGAAGATTCAATGTGGTTAAGATGTTGATTCTCCCAAACTCATCTATAAATTCAATGCAAAAACAATTTTTTTTTTGGTGGAGATTGACAAGCTCATTCTAAAATCTCTATGGAATGATCTAGAATAACCAAACATTTTGAAAAAGAAGAATAAGATGGGGAATTTACACTACCTTATTTCAAGACATTATTAAAGCTACAATAGTCAAGACAGTGTGGTATTGGTATAAAGATAGACATCTAGATCAATGGAACAGAAGAATGATTCAAGAAATAGACCACAGCTGTTGATTTTTGAAAAAGATACCAAGGCAATTAATGAATAAAGGATATTCTTTTCAACAACTGATGCTAGAACACTTGGATAAACATATGTAAAAAGATAAAAATAAAATTTAAAAGAAACCTTGACCTTATCTCACACCGTATACAAACTGAAATGGTCTATGATCCTTGAAATTAGGGTCTATGATCCTCATAAAGTAGGCCTAAAAAATTAGATGTATGGTCCTTGAAATGGATCATAGACCAAAATGTAAAAGCAAAGCTATAAAACTTCTAGAAGAAAATCTTAGCAATCTTGGGTTTGGTAAAGATTTCTTAAATATGACAAAAACAATGACATATACAAGAAAAATAATAAAATGGACTTCACTAAGCTTAAAATATTTAGTCTTTAAAAGACACTATTCTGTTTGGCAGTTTCTTAAATATATACTTGCCATATGACTTAGCAATTCTTCTAGAAGAAAAGATGTGTTCACACAAAGACTTGCATGTGATTGCTAATGACAACTTTAATTATAATAGGCAAAAACTGGAAACAATTCAAATGTCCATCAAATGGTAAATTCATAAGCAAAGTATGGTATATTCACATAATGGAATACTACTCAGCAATGAAATGAGTTATTGATAGATGCAACAAGATATAGATGAATCTCAAAAACATTATGCTAAGTGAGAGAAGCCAGACACAAAAGGATATATGTGTATATATTTTTAGAGACAAGGTCTCACTCTGTTGCCCAGGCTGAAGTGCAGTAGCTCACAATAACCTTGAACACCTGTGCTTAAGTGATCCTCCCACCTCGGCTTCCCGAATAGCTGGGACTACAGGCGTCCTCCACCATGCCTGGCTAATTTTTCAAATTTTTTGTAAAGACAAAGTCTCACTATGTTGCCCAGGCCCAAACTCCTGCCTCAAGCGATCCTCTTGCCTTGGCCTCCTGAGTCACTGGGATTACGGGTGTGAGCCACCACACCCAGTCTGTATGTTTATATACATACATACATACATATGTATATATATATATGAAATTTCTAGAAAAGGCAAAACTATATATCTAATAAGCATATCAGTGAGTGTCTGAGGCCCATGATGAGAGTGAGGCATGACTATAAACAGGCACAGGGGAACTTTTGGGGGTAGAGAAAGTGTTCTAAAATGGTATTGTGGTGATAGGTGAACAATCAAATTATTTACTAAAAATCATTGACCCGCACACTTACAATGGATGAATTGTATAATGTGTAAATTAGACTTTAGTAAAGCTGTTAAAAGTGGGAGGAAAAGACAGTGATAAAAAATTAAAAGGCCAACCGCAAACCTGGGGAAAGTATTTGCAAAATATATATCTGACAAAGGACTTGTATCTAGAATAGATTGAAAACTATTACAGCTCAATAAGAAGATGATAAACAACCCAATCTGTTAAATGGGCAAAATATTTGTTCAGACATTTCACCATAGAAGATAAATGGTTGTCAAACAAATGCAGGAAAGGACACCCAACAACATTCATCATCAGGGAAATGCCAATGAAAAAACCACAATGAGATTCTACCATCCAGCCACTAGAATGACTAATGTTAAAAACATTGATCACACCAAGTGTTGGTGAGGATGTGGAGCAACTAGAACTCTGACACAAAGATTCATCCATGAATGTTCATAATAATGTCATTGTTAGAGCCAACATCTGTAAAAATCCAGAGGCTCAACATCATCAGACAGTGATAAATGAATTGTAGCATGCCATGCAATAGAATACGACTCAGCAATAAAAAGGAAGGAACTGTTGATATAACAGCATGGGTGATGCATATTGATGCAACATATGGGTGAATCTCAAAATAATTATGCTGAGTTAAAAACAAGCCAGACCAAAAATAAATACCTACTGTATGATTCCATTTATATAAAATTCTAGAGAATGCAAATGAATGTATAGTGATAAAAAGTAGATCAGTTGTTGACTAGGGAGAGAGGACAGGGAGGGACAGATTAAGGACATGAGGAAACTTATTCATTATAGCAATGGTTTCACAGGTGAATGCATATGTCAAATCTGATCAAGGTGCATACTTTAAATATGTGCAGTTTTTGTCCCTCAATTATGATTTAATAAAGCTGTTTAAAATGGGAAACATAATGTTAAACACAATAACTAAAAGTAAGAACTAAATAATGGGTTAAGAAACCACTGAAGTCACCTTGTAAGATCGATCAGAAAGAAATATCTTACATTGCATCAGAAGAAAATATAGAATGGAAAATACATACAAGAATAAGGAATAGGCCAGGCATGGTGGTTCAGGCCTGTAACCCCAATGCTTTGGGAGGCCCCAGTAGGAGGATTGCTTGAGGCAAGGAGTTCCAGACCAGCCTGGGCAACATAGTGAGACCTCATCTCCACAAAAAGTAAAAAAATTAGCCAGGTATGTGGTGTTGCGCACCTACAATCCCAGCTACTAGGAGGCTGTGGTGGGAGGATCCCTCAAGCCCAGAAGTTCTAGGCTGCATTGAGCTCTGATTGTGCCATTGCATTCCAGCCTAGGTGACAGAGTGACACCCTGTCCTCCCCCCCCAAAAAAAAGAAAAGAAAGAAAAACAAAACAAAACAAAAAAAACAGAATAAGAACTATATGAGTCATGGTGAAAGGGCTAATATGACATGTAACTGGAATCCAGGAAGGGAAGGAAAGAGAAGACAGAAGAGGAAGAAAAGGCATAAATAATATTGGAAAAGACAATGGCTAAGAATTTTCTTAAAAGCATATATAAGATAACATGCACTGGGCACGGTGGCTCGCGCCTGTAATCCTAGCACTTTGGAAGGCTGAGGCGGGCAGATTGCCTGAGCTCAGGAGTTCAAGACCAGCCTAGGCAACATGGCGAAACACTGTCTCTACTAAAAAAAAAAAAAAAAAAAAAAAATTACCCAGGTGTGGTGGCACACACCTGTAATCCCAGCTACTCAGGAGGCTGAGGCAGAAGAATCACTTGAACTGGGGAGGTGGAGGTTGCAGTGAGCCAAGATCGTGCCACTACACTCCAGCCTGGGCAACAGAGCAAGACTCTGTCTCAAAAAATAATAATAATAATAATATGCCACAAATTCAAGCAGAGCTAGAAAACCACACACCTAGACATACCAATTTAACACTACTGAAAATCAAGGACAAAGGGAAAATCTTAAAAGCAGCCAGAGATAAAATGCCAATTGCTTCCAAACGACAGCAATAAGACTGATAATTGATTTCTCAACAGAAGTAATGAGATCAAGAAGACATTGGACTGATAACTTGAAAACACTGGAAGAAAAGAACTTCCAACCTCAAATTCTACTGAAAATAGTCATCAAATAATAAAGAGATATTTTCAGCTATCAAAAACTGAGATCATTTATTACTAACAGATGCATACTGAAGCCAGTACGAGCAGGGGTTTTTCAGGCAGAAAGAAAATGACCTCAGTTGGAAACATCAAGTTCCAAGAAGGAAAGACAAATAACAGAAAATGTTAATATAAGGGTAAATGAAATTATTATTGACTATATAAGACAATAAAAATGTATTTTAGGGTTTAAAATCAAATGAAAATACAAAATGACAACAGCATAAAAGGTGGGAGAGGAGTAAATAGAATTAAGTGTTATTAGGTTCTTATGACTCTGGGAAGGGATAAAATTATTAATTTACATTCAACTTGATTAAGTCAAAGATGAAATTTTAGACTAATTGTCAAAGCTAATAAGCTAATAGACAAAGAAAAAGGAATAAAATAAGTATCTGATTGATACAAAAGAAGGCAAGGGACAGACGGGACAAATAGAAAACCAATCATAAGGTGGTAGATTTAGATGCAAATGTAGAAGTAATTACACTAAATGTAAATGAACTGAGTATTCCAATTAGAGGACAGATATTGTTAGATTTGATTTTTTAAATTCTATATGTTATTTACAGGAAATAAGCTTCCAATATAAAAAGGTGAACATAAAAAAAATTTACAAAGAAACTACTAAAAACAGCAAAAAGTTGAGGTAGTTACATTATTATCAGATAAAGGGGGCTTCAAAGCAGAATATTTAGTTAGATATAAGGAGAGACATTTCTTAATATAAAGGTTAAATCCACTAGGAAAAAGAATAATTCTTTATATATTTTATATTTCTAATTACATAACCTCAACATATATAAATAACTGAATAGAACTAAATGGAGAAATAGAGGAATTCACAATCATCATCCAGGGATTTTAATATAGCCCTCTCAATAATGTTTAGGACAGACCAAAAAATCAGTGAGGATATAGAATATTTGAATAATATATATAACAAATTTGACCTAACTAACATATACAATACACTGAGCTCCACAACTTCTGATATACATTTTGTGTGAGTGTGTGCACATGGAACATTTATCAAAATGAACCATATCTTGGCCTTAAAGTAAGTCTCAACAAATTTCATAAGATTGAAATTCTTGACCATAGGAGTTAGGCTAAAAAACAATTTTTAAAAAACTTTTTAAAACCCAAATGTCTGGAAATTATAAAGTATCCTTCTAAATAGCCTCAGCTCAACATTAAAATAATCATGAAAATTGGAAAGCATTCCTCAAAGAGCTAAAAGCAGAACTACCATTTGACCAGCAATCTTATTACTGGGTACACACATTGCAGCACTGTTCACAATAGTAAAGACATAGAATCAACATAAATGCCCATCAATGACAGATTGGATAAAGAAAATGTGGTACACATACACCATGGAATATTATGCAGCCATAAAAAACAACAAGATCAGATCTTTTGCAGGAACATGGATGGAGCTGGAGGCTATCATCCTTAGCAAACTATACAGGAACAGAAAACCAGACACAGCATGTTCTCACTTGTAAGTGGGAGCTAAATGATAAGAACTTATGAACACAAAGAAGGAAGCAACAGACACTGCGGTCTATTTGAGCAGGGAGGGTGGCAGGAGGAAGAGGAGCAGAAAAGATAACTATTGGGTACTAAGCTTATTAGTGGGGTGATGTAACAGTATGTACAACAAGCCCCTGTGACACATGTTTATCTATGTAACAAACCTTCACATGTACCCCCAAACCTAAAATAACAATTAAAAGGAAAGAAAAGAAAATTAGAAAGCATTTTAAGCAGAATGATAATGAAAACACAAGATATTAAAACCTGTGTAGGTACAGCTACAGTCATGCTTAGAGGTAGCATTTAAAAAGGAAGAAGACTGAAAATAAATAAGATGTAAAAAGAACAGCATATTTATCCTTTAAAGAAACTTAGAAGAAAAAAATAAGAGCAGAAATTAATAAAACAGGAAAGAAACAACAGAGAGGATCAGTTAAGTCAAATGTTTTCTTAAAGAGGAATAAAAGTGATAACTCCTAGAAGACTGATTATTTTTTTCTTTTTCTTTCTTTCGATTTTTTTTTTTCTTTCTTTTTTTAGACAGGGTCTCTTGCAAAGACTCCAGGCTGGAGTGCAGTGGCACAATCATAGTTTACTGTAACCTTGACCTCCTGGGCTCAAGTAGCCCCCCTGCATAGCTGGAACTACAGGCCCACACCACCGCATGTGGCTAATTTTAAAATTTTTTACAGAGACAAGGTCTCGCTGTGTTGTCCAGTTTGGTCTCGAACTTCTGGCCTCAGGCAGTCTTCCTGCCTCAGCCTCCTAAATTGTTGGGATAACAGATGTGAGCCACCATGCCTGGCAAGACTGATTTTTAAGAGACAGCAAGATAAGGCACAACTAGCTAATATCAGAAATGAAAAGAGGAACATCATTACAGATCCTACATATATTAAAAATAAGAGGATATTATGAATAACTGTATGCTAGAAAATTTGAAATTTTAGATAAAATAGAAGAATTGCTAAACACAACTTACCAAAACTGATAGAAGAAACAGAAAATCTGAAAATTCTTCTATCCATTAAATAAATTATATTTGTAGCTAAAACCCTTCCCACAAAGAAAACCCCTGCACCAGTATGTCTTCATTGAATAATTCTTCCAAACATATAAGGAAGAAATATCACCAATCTTACATATAGTTCACCAGAGAATAGAAGAAAAGAAATAATTTCCAATTATTTTATATAAAGCCAGCATAGCCTTCATATTAAAACTTGATTATGAAAAGCATAAGAAAAGAAAATCTCTCTTATGAACACAGCAATCTCTTTCACAGACATATACTCCTGAATAAATTATTAGTGAATGGAATCCAGAAACACAGAACAATGCATCACCACCAACTTGAGTTTATTCAAGGAATGCAAGGCTGGCTTTAAAAAAAAAAAGAAGGGTGTAATTTCCCACACTAACAGAATAAAGGCTAAAATTGTGTAATCATCTCAACAAATGCAGAAAAAGCAATTGATAAAAATCAACACCTATTTACAATTTTAAAAAGCTCTTAGCAAACTAGGAATCGACAGAAACGTATTTAATATGACAAAGGTTATGTATAAGACATGTGTAGCATATATCATGTTTAATGATGGATATTAAAAGTTTTCTGCCTGCAATTATGGATGAGACGAGGTTGTCTACTTTCTCCGCTTCTTTTAAATTCTTACCCACTATACTGGAGGTCCTGGTCAGTGCAATAAGGCAAGTAAACAAAATGGAAAGGAAAAAATAAATCTGTCATTATTCATAGATAACATGATTATGTATTCAGAAAATCCACAGGAAAATATCAGAATAAAACTTCTATGCTGAAATCTACTAAACATTATTGAGAGAAATTAAAGAAGACCTAAGTAAATGGAGGGATACAATGTTTGTAGCGTGAAAGACTCATTATTATAAAGATGTCGATTCCCCCAGAATTGACCTGCAGATTCCATGAAATCTCAATAAAAATCGACAGGGTGTGTGTGTGTAAATTGACAGGCTAATTTTAAACTTTACATAGAAACATAAAGCGTGGAAAATAGTCAAAACAATCTTGAAGACAAAACGAAGTGGGAGGACTTATACTATCGGATATCAAAACTTAGTATAAAACTACAATCATTAAAAAAAGTATAATATTGGCACAAGGGTAGACAATGGGCTAGAATAAAGTCCAGAAACAGATACACACATACAGGTGAGGATTTGAGTTTTTTACAAAGTTGATATGACAGAGTGGTGGGAAAGGTTGAGCTCATCCTTTAATAAATAATAGATCTTCTTTTTTTTTTTTTTTTTTGAGATGGAGTCTCACTCTGTTGCCCAGGCTGGAGTGCAGTGGCACAATCTCCACTCACTGCAAGCTCCGCCTCCCGGGTTCACGCCATTCTCCTGCCTCAGCCTCCCAAGTAGCTGGGACTACAGGCTCCCGCCACCATGCCTGGCTAATTTTTGTATTTTTAGTAGAGACGGTGTTTCACCATGTTAGCCAGGATGGTCTTGATCTCCTGACCTCGTGATCCGCCTGCCTCGGCCTCCCAAAGTAGTGCTGGGATTACAGGCATGAGCCACCGTGCCCGGCCAATAATAAAGATCTTCAATAAATGGTGCAGGGTCAGCTGGATATTCACATGGACAAAATCAGTCTTAGCTCTTATTTTATACTATATGAAAAGTAAAATAATAAAGCTCCTAGAAAATAACATTGGAGAATATCTTTGTGACATTGGTCAGGGCAAAGGCTTATTATATAGGATATAATGGCACTAGCATCAAGAAAAGTATTGATAAATTGGACTGCATTAAAATCAAGTACTTCTATCCATCAAAAGACATTATTCACACACAGCTGGGCACAGTGGCTCATGCTTGTAATCGCAGCACTTTGGGAGGCCAGGGAGGGTGGATCACTTGAGGTCAGGAGTTGGAGACCAGCCTGGCCAACATGGTGAAACTCTGTCTCTACTGAAATACAAAAATTAGCCGAGTGTGATAGTGTGGTAATGTGAGACTCTGTCTCAAAAAAAAAAAAAAAAAAAAAAGACACTATTAATACAATGAGAAGTCAAGCCCCAGAAAGTGAAAGATATCTTCTGTACATATCACTTACAAAGCAAGACAGAAAGTCTCACTCTGTCGCCCAGGCCGGAGTGCAATGGCACTATCTCAGCTCACCGCAACCTCCGCCTCCCAGGTTCAAGCCAGTCTCCTGTCTCAGCCTCCCGAGTAGCTGAGATTACAGGAGTGCACCACCATGCCTAGCTAATTTTTTGTGTTTTTAATAGAGACAGGGTTTCACCATGCTGGCCAGAGTGGTCTCGAACTCCTTACCTCAAGTGATCCACCCTCCTCGGCCCCCTGAAGTGCTAGGATTACAGGTGTGAGCCACTGCGCCAGGTCGCTTACAAAAGACCTTTATCCAGTACATACAAAGAACTCCAACAAATCAATAAGTAAAGGAAGACTCAACAGAGAACTCAGTAAAAGATTTGAACAGGCATTTCATAAGGAAGACTCTCTACACACATATGAAAGGCCACTAACCTTCTTTAGTCATCTGGGAAATGCAAATTAAAACCACCTTGAGATAACTACTCCAAAAGTTAAAAAGACTGGCATTTTCACATATGAAAGGGCGCTAACCTTCTTTAGTCATCTGGGAAATGCAAATTAAAACCATTTGAGATAACTACTCCAAGAGTTAAAAAGACTGGCATTTTCAAGTGTTCATGAGGATATAGATCTCGTGGCATTCTTATCACAGCAAAATTGTAAATCAAAAAACTACTTTGGAAAACTGTGTAGCATTATCTACTAGAGCAGAACATATGCATGTCCTATGGTCCAGCAATTCTACTTCTAGATGTTTCCCCAACAGTCATGAGTATATATTGGACCAAATGACAAGTACAAGAAGGTTTACTGCATCACTATTTGCTCCAAACAGGAAACAACCCAAATAACCATCAATAGTAGGATGGATAAATAAATTGCAGCATAGTCCTTTAGTGGAATACTATGCGCCAATGAAAATGAATGAACTGCAACTACACAACAAGAATGAATCTCACAGATGTTACGTTGAATGAAAGATGCCTGGCACAAGGGTATGGGCTGTATGACTCCACTTATATAAAAGGCAAATGAGGCAAAACTAATCTATGGTGATAGGAGTCAGGTTGAATGTTACCTTGGGGAGGGAAGATAGTGACTGGAAGGGGGTGGGGAGGCTTCTGGACTCTCAGATAATGTTCTATATCGTGATCATGGTACTGTCTACCATATAAGTTCACTTTGTGAAAATTTATCAAAGTGTACACTTATTATTTGTGCCGTTTTCTGTAAGTATGTGAGACTTAGATAAAAAACTTTGTTCATAAAAAAATTATGCCAAGACACCAAAAACTGGCAAAGATTCAAGAGCTGGATGGCGCTGTGTGCTGGGGTGGGTGAACAGGTGCTGTCACACATTGCACGCACACAACCCCTGCAGAGGGAGATTTGACAATCTACCAAGTTACAAATGCACATATCTTAAAAAACAAAAAAAAGTAATAGACTATTTTTTGAGAGCAGTTTTAGGTTCATGGCAAAAGTGAGCATCAAGTACAGAGAATCCCCACATGCCCCTCCCCCTAGCCTCCCCCAACACTACACATCCCCACCGTGCACCTGTCCGTGAATCAGCGCTGACTCATCACTATCAACTAAAGCCCATCGTTTACATTAGGGCTCACTCTTTGAGTTGTAGAGTCTATGTTTTTTTTTAATTAATAAACCTTTATTTAGAGCAGTTTTACGTTCACAGCAAAATGGAGCAGAAAGTACAGAGAGCTCCCATAGAGCGCCCTCTGGCCTGCCTCATCCGGTGACCACACAGCCTCCCCGACTACCAACATCCTGCATCAGGTGGTACATTTGCTGCAATCGATGGACCTCTGTTAACACATCGTTATCACCCAAAGTCCATAGTTTCTGTGAGGGCTCACTCTTGATGTTCTCCATTCTATGGGTTTGGACAAGTATAGAAGGACACATGTCTGCTACTATAGTACCATACACAACAGTTTCCCTGCCCTAAAATCCCCTGTGCTCCAATTCACACCTCCATTGTCTCAAACCCCTGGCAACCGCTGATCTTTTATTTATATTTATTTATTTATTTATTTATTTATTTATTTAGAGATGGGGTTTCGCTCTTGTTGCCCAGGCTGGAGTGCAATGGCACGATCTCAGCTCACCACAACCTCCGCTTCCCGGGTTCAAGCCATTCTCCTGCCTCACCCTCCCGAGTAGCTGGGATTACAGACATGCACCACCGCGCCCAACTAGTTTTTGTATTTTTAGTAGAGACGGGGTTTCTCCATGTTGGTCAGGCTGGTCTCGAACTCCCGACCTCAGATGACCCGCCCGCCTTGGCCTCCCAAAGTGCTGGGATTACAGGCATGAGCCACCATGCCCGGCCGATCTTTTAATTGTGGTAAAATTAAAAGATTTTAATTTTTAAAGTTTTAAATTTAAAGTCTTAATACAATTTACATCTTAACCGTTTTTCAGTGTGTCATTCAATGGCATTCAGGGCATTCACACTGTCGTGCAATCATTATCACCATCCATTTCTAGAACTCTTCATCTGGCAAGTCTGAAACTCTATAACCATTAAATAACAATTTCCATTATGCCTTCCCCCCAGCCCCTGGCAACCACGATTCTACTGTCTCTGTGAGTTGGACTGAGTTGGACTGCTCTAGATAACTTATGTAAGTGGAATCATACAGTATTTGTCCTTTTGTGCCTGACTTATTTCACTCACAAATTATCCTCAAGATTCATCCATATTGTTGCACGTCAGAATTTTATGACTGAGTATTATTCCATGCATGTATAGACCACATTTGTGTCTACTGATGGACACTTGGGTTGCTTCCACTCTTTGGCTATTGTGAATAATACTGCTATGAACTCAAGTGTGCAAATATCTCAAGTCCCTGCTTGAATATGAGTGTGCAAATATCTCAAGTCCCTGCTTTCATTACTTTTGGGCAAATACCCATATGGTAATTCTACTTGTAATTTTCTGAGGAATCACTATAATGTACTCCATAGCAGCTGCACCTTTTTACATTCCCACCAACGGTGCACAAGAGTTTCAATGTCTCCACATCCTCATCAACATTTGCTATTTTCTGAGGTTTTTTTAAAGCCTTATTTTCTAAAAAGCAGTTTCAGGTTTACAACAAAATTGAGAGAAAGTTACAGAACTGTCCCATATACCCCCTGCCCATACACATACACTGCCTCCCCCATTATCAACGTCCCCCACCAGACTGGTGCATTTGTTATAAATGATGAACCTACACATGGTAAAACACTGTAATCACTAAAGTCCGGAGTTGACATTAGAGTTCACTCTTGGTGTTGTACATTCTGTGGGTTTGAATGAATGTATAATGCCATGTGTCCACCATTATAGTTTGATACAGAGTAGTTTCACTGTCCTAAAAGTCCTTTGTACTCCACTCATTCATCCCTCCTTCCCCCCAACCCCTGGAAACCACTGATCATTTTACTGTCTCCATAGCATTGAGTTTTCCCGAAGTCATCTGGTTGGAAGTCAGATTGGCTTCTTTCACTTAGCAGCAGACATTCCAGATTCCTTCATGTTTTTTAGTGGCTTAATAGCTCATTTCTTTCAGTGCTGAATAATATTCCCTTGTTTAGGTAATTTATCCATTCATTTACTGAAGGGTATCAATACACGGATGCTGCCGAGTCTTCACAATTATGAATAAAATTGCTATACCATTAATGTTTAAAGTGGTTATTGACATAGTGGGATTAATATCTACCATATTTGCTAATCTTCTATTCATTGCCCTTGTTCTCTGTTTCTATTTTTGTCTTCTACTATTTTTCTGTCTTTTGTGGTTTTAATTGAGCATTTTATATGATTCTATAATCTCTCCTTTCTTAGCACATCAATTATACTTAAAAAAAATTTTTTATTGGTTGCCCCAGAATCTGTGATATACACTTACAATGAATCCAAGTTCACTTTCAAATGACACTGTACTGATTCATGGGTAGTGCAAGTAACTTTATAGTAACAAAATATTCCTAATTCCTCCATCCTTCACTTCTGTCATTCAGCAATTTACTTTGCTTATCTACAAGCTGTAGTCACCAAATATGTTGTTACTACTATTATCTTAAACTTTTGTTAGATCAATTAAGAATTAAAAACAAAAGTGTTTACCTTAACTTATTCCTTCTCTAACACTCTTTTTTCTTTACATAAATCTGAGTTTCTGACCCATATCCTTCTTCCTCTCTCTGAAGAGGTTCTTTTAACATTTCTTGCAAAGCAGGTTTAATAGTGATAAATGCCCTCAATTTTTGTTTGCCTGAGAAAGTCTTTACTTCTCCTTCACTTCTGAAGGATAACTTTGCTGAATACAGATTTGCAGGTTGGTAGGTTTTTTCTTTGAACACTTCACATATTTCACTCCACTCTCTTCTTGACTTCATAATTTCTGAAGACAAATCTGATGTAATTTTTATCCTTATCCTCTATAGGTAAGAGATTTTTCCCTCTGGCTTCTTTCGAGATTTTTTTCTTTGTTCCTGAATTTCTACGATTTGAATATGATATGCCCAGATGTAACTATCTGGGCATTTATCCTGCTTGGTGTTCTCTGAGCTTCCTGGATGTGTGGTTTTGTGTCTGAGATTAACCTTGAGAAATTCTCAGTCATCATTATTGCTTCAGATATTTCTTCTGTTCTTCTCTCTCTTTCTTCTCTTTCTGGTATTCCCACTATGCATATGTTACCTCCTTTTGTAATTATCTTAAAAATTCTTGGATATTTTGTTTCATTTTTTCCCGCAGTCTTTTTTTCTCTTTGCATTTGAATTTTGTAAGCTCCTACTGACATATCTTCAAGCTCATTAATTGTTTCTTCAGCTGTGTCCAGTCTACTGATGAGCCCATCAAAGACAGTCTTCATTTCTGTTACAGTATTTTTCATTTCTAACACTTCTTTTTGATTCTTTCTCATAATTTCCATTTCTCTGCTTACATTACCCATCTGCTTTTGCACGTCTACTTTTTGCATTAGTGCCCTTAGCATATTAACCATGGTTATTTTAAATTCCTCATCTGATGATTCCAACATCCCTGCCATGTCTGAATCTAGTCTGATGCTTGTTCTGTCTGTTCAAACTATGTTTCTGCCATCTAGCATGTCTTGTAATTTTTTGTTGAAAGCTGGACTTGATGTATTAAGTAAAAGGAACTGTGATAAGGTCTTTAGTGAGTAGTGGTAAGGTGTGGAAGTTAGAGAAGGATTCTATAGCCCTATCATTAGGTCTCAGTCTTTTATCGAGCCTGTGCCCTTGGGTTGTGATCCTCACAATGCCTCTCAGTTATTCCCACCTTTCCCCCTTGGGTGGCACAAGAAGGATAGATTTGGCTGCAGTTGAGAATTTCCTTCCCCTCATGCCAAAAACTGGGGTAGGGGGGGCTAGAGTTGGGTATTTTCCTTCCCCCAGGTCAGTTAAACTCTGGTAAAATCGTTTCCTTTTAGGGCAGGGTTTGGTTAAGAACAGAATGCTCTGGCACATTTCAAAATGGCCGCTTTTCTCCCCCATCTGCTAAAAGCACACGGGGATTTTTTCTTCAGTCTTCACTTTGAGAACCTGGCAGGGCTTCTGGAGGTAAAACTCACATAAGTGAGGTGGGGTAGGGTGACATCCCCTAGGACTCGACCCCGTGGAGTTTTTAACTCTCAAACTTGTCTACACGGAGCCTCCAGCAATCCATCAATTACAGTCTAGGCTTTCCTATCACAGAATTGTTCTACCAGAGGTTCTGCTCTGGTAAGTTGTGATTCTCTGTATCCATCTGTCAATTTTGGTGCAAGAGTTTGCCCTGTGACCTCAGATCTCTGAGGAATCCAAGAAACGTTGTTGATTTTCAGTTTGTTCAGCTTTTTTCTTGTTGTGTGGATGACAGGGATGAGTTTCAAGCTCCTTACTGGAAGATAAAGGACAGGAAATCCCATTTCGTTTTACAGTTTTTTTTTTAATTATGAACATTTTCTTTCTTTATTATTTATTTATTTATTTATTTATTTTGAGACAGAGTCTAGCTCTGTTGCCCAGGCTGGAGTGCAATGGCACGATCTTGGCTCACTGCAACCTCTGCCTCCTGGGTTCAAGCGATTCTCTTGCCTCAGCTTCCCGAGTAGCTGGGATTGCAGGCACCTGCCACCACACTCAGCTAATTTGTTGTATGTTTAGTAGAGTCGGGGTTTCACTGTGTTGGTCAGGCTGGTCTCAAACTCCTGACCTCATGATCCGCCCACCTCAACTTCCCAAAGTGCTGGGACTACAAGCGTGAGCCACCGCTCCCGGCTGACATTTTCAAATATAGACAAGAGTAGAAAGAATTATGTAATGAAGTCACATGTAACCATCAGCATCAACTTTTACAAATATTCTATGGTTCTTCTTGTATCCATTCCCTCTCCCCTAGACACAGTTTTTATTTTTAACAAATGTAGTTTATTCTCTTTGACCAACACTTTCATGCTTAGGAATTTACCTTAGAGAGATATATGCATATGAGAAAAATTACTTTGTCTAAGGTTATTTATTGCAGTACTGTTTGAAGCAACAAGAGGTTGGAAACAATATGAATGTCCATTAACAGGAGACTAGTTGGATACACCATGAAACATCCATGCAATAGATAACTATCCAGGTGTGGAAATGACTGAGGAATTAGGTTATGCACCAATATGGAATATTTTCCAAAATATATTGTGGAGGAAAAACAAAGCAAGAGCCAAAGGATGCATCTAACCCACTGTCATTTGTGAAACAAAAAGAGGAGGAGTAATGCAAACATATTTTTTCATGGGTACATAAAATATTTCTAGAAGGATAAACAAGACACAGTTAATACTAGCTACCTTTGTACAGGGAGCTAGTGCTGTGGGGCAGTGGCTTGAGTAAGATTTTTGCCATAGGGCTTTTCTACCTTTTGATTTTTTAATCATGGGAATGCACTACCTAGTGAATGAATGAGTGAATAAATCAATAAATGAATGAGTGAACAAATGAATATATTTTAGAAGAAGGGAAGGAAACTCCTTCTACAGCCTGGAGTTGGTGGATGGGTGGACTCAGGCATTTATTGAATGCCTATGCACCTGGGCTCACCTCATTGTCATATAATGCCTCCAATCCTTGTAAAGTCATGGTTTATACCCTTGTCACAGAGGAGGAAGCTGGGGCTCAGAGAGGGATGCACGAGATGAACTGCCACCAGTAAATGGCAGAACTGAATGGCAGAACTGACTGGGAGCATGGGCTCACTCGGGTCAATCCAGCTCATTCTCCAGGGGGAGTAGACAAGGTAGCTTGATGTCCTGCATTTCAGGGACAAGAGCAGATTGGAATTGCTGGGTCCCTGGCATGGACTCAAGTTGCTCCCTGGGGAGCCACGTCCACTGTGATGGCCAGAGCAGCCGAACCTTCAAGTTCATCCAGGGCAGAATCACCAGGTTCCCTCCCCAGGGATTCTTAGCTGCTGGATTAATCTTAGTATTTCATTTCCTCCATCTCTGAAAACACAATCCAATTTAATTTAGGTAGAAAAACTACACAAAAGCCATAACACTCAGTTTATCCCTTGAAATGCAATCAGGCTGAAGGAAAGAATTAATTTTTAATTCCATCTTAATTACTCAGAGAAATAATCTATTGGCAGAGCCTGGCCCTGGGATGCCCCTGCCTGATCTCTGCCCGCTGCCAACAGCACCTGAGGCTCGCTCCAGGCGCTGACCAGAGTCGGGGAGAGGCAGGGGCCAGGGCCGGGGCTCCTGCACAGGTATTCTTTGCTGAAGGGAATTGTGAACTGAAGAAATTAACACGTTATCTCACGCTATATTTCCTTCAGAATGATCTCAGATTTCTTTAATAAAGCCACAAGCTGTACTGCTCGGAGATGCACAATGGGGGGCGTACAGGGCATACCAGATCATCTGTGACTCTGGGCTGAGAGGATGGGCTATTTTTTCATTGTTTTGCGTTTGTTAAACAGGTTGAGCCGGGCGCAGTGGTTCACTCCTATAACGCCAGCACTATGGGAGGTTGAGGTGGGCGGATCACTTGAGGTCAGGAGTTCGAGACCAGCCTGACCAATGTGGTGAAACCCCGTCTCTACTAAAAAAATGAAATTAGCTGGGAGTGGTGGTACATGCCCGTAATCCCAGCTACTTGGGAGGGTGAGGCAGGAGAATCACTTGAACCCAGGAGGTGGAGATTGCTGTGAGCCCAGATCACGCCATTGCACTCCAGCCTGGGTAACAAGAGTGAAACTTTGTCTCAAAATAAGAAAAAAAAAACCCAGGTTGGTGCAAAAGTGATTGCTGTTTTTGTTATTACTTTCAATGGCAAAAGTGGCAATTACTTTTGCACCAACCTGTATTAATTGAGCACCTATTATGTGCCAGGCACTCTTGTGGGGGCTGGAGACCCAGCAGACCAGGTCCCTGCCCTTGTGCAGCTGATGTTCTGGTGGAGGGAGACAGACAGTAAACTAGTAAGCACATAAGTACAATAATCATGTAGTGAATAAAATAGGACAGTGGATTGGAGGGTAATGGGCGAGGGTTTGTCAGCAGCAGACAGGGAGTCAGGGGCCGTCTCTCCAGAAATGGGATATTTTGGGGCTGAGGCCTGGGAAGAGCATACCAAGAGGGGCACAGCAAGTGCCTAGGCCTCAGGGCCTAGGCAGTGCATTGGAGGAGCAGAAAGGTCAGCATAGCTGGAGTGGATGAGCCAGGGAGAGGGTGGGACATCATGATTTTGCATTTCATTCTGGTACCAGAGGAAGCCACTGTATGCCCATGCATACACACAGTAGGTGCTCAATAAGTGCTTGGCAAAGAAACAGCACCCTCTGAACCGACGCACTTGGGAATCTGTGCATTGCCATTTTGTCCCTTCCTTGCTGCCAGGGAAATTCAGACAACAGCTAATGTCCAGGAAGCCGCCCTCTGCCAGCCCTCACCAACGTTGTTTTGATGTGCTAACAACGCTTAATGAGGATCCTAATGAGTCACTAAAAATGGCATCATTAGGTTGAGAACAGAACAGTCTACACAAGCAAATGTCCAAAACAACCAGGCAGCTAGCCAGGGAGCAGCCGCTGCCCCTCCAGCCAATGCCGGACAGATCTCCCACCTGCCCAGTTGAGCGGAGCCCATTTTCCTGCTTGTATCTCCCCAGGCTACGAATCCCCGTCCCAGGACACTGCCTTGGCCGCTTGGTTACTACCACATGAAGCTGTTAGTTGAAGAATTGAGAAAAAATGAAAAAAATAAATAAATAAGGATTTGCTTTGATATGAAAGTAGAGGTGAAAACATAGCTCAAGGCTGGCCAGCAACTTAAAGCACTAACGCATTAGGAGGGAGGTTTGAACATGAGGGCTGCAGGCGAAATCCGACCAGAGTGCATTTTATTTGGCCTACACAGCAGTTTGAAAAGATTTAAATCAGTTTCCTACACTAAATTATTGGAAGGGTTTACATTAAAATTTGAATGCTAAGCTTCTCCTGAAAAACCAGAAGCTGTGGCATCCGTGGGCACGTATTCCAGAGTGGCCGTCCCTCAGACAAGACATGCGCTGAACTCTGTCACAGTCGCCACCACTCCTCAACATCTCCCCACCCTGAGGACAGTGCCAGTTGCCATTTATTGTCAGATTTTCCCAGATCCTTTTCTTTTGGTGATTCAAGAAGAAAAAGCAGGGCGCGGTGGCTCATGCCTGTAATCCCAGCACTTTAGGAGGCCAAGGAGGGTGGATCACCTGAGGTTGAGGAGTTCGAGACCACCCTGACCAACATGGAGAAACCCCTTCTGTACTAAAAATATAAAAAATTATCTGGGTGTGGAGGCGCATGCTTGTAATCCCAGCTACTCGGGAGGCTGAGACAGGAGAATCCCTTGAACCCAGGAGGCGGAGGTTGCAGTGAGCCAAGATGGCGCCACTGCACTCCAGCCTGGGCAAAGAGCAAAACTCCATCTCAAAAAAAAAAAAAAAAAAAAAAAAGAGAGAGAGAGAGAGAGAAGAAAGAAATATACTTATCCAAGCCCCTCTCATGGACAAACAAAACCCAGGTGAGAGAGAGAAAAGAGGGGAGAGAAACCGCTTCTTAAGGAAGCAGAGACAACTCCGACACATTGAATGTGTGAGCAAAAGTGCGTCTGCCTTCAAAGAACCCTGCCTGGGTTACATGGGAACCAAGCTACAGCCCACCCAGCCTGGGTTACATGGGAACCAACCTGCAGCCCACCCTGCCTGGGTTACATGGGAACCAAGCTGCAGCCCATCCTGCCAAGGCGCCTTTGGCCTCTGACTGTGGGGTTGTTGTTTCTACATTGGAAGCTATTTCTATTGCATGGACAACACTAGAAAAGATATTCTCATGAAGCAGAATGTAAGTGTGTGACCTGCTTTGAGTACGCTGCAATATTGTGACTATCTTGAGTCAAATGCTTAGTGAATCAGAAAGTTACCATTTTTTATTTGAATATGGATTGAAGACCCCGTAGGCATGTTCTTCTCTGGGTCCAGCTCCAAAACACGTTTAGGACCACCCTGCCCTGGGGAGCTGGACACTCCAGTCAGGGACTCTCAGAAGGGCAGCCAGCTTGTAGTCAAATGATGTGTACAGAAGGCCTTTTAAGGTGCTTAAAAAGTTGGCTAGCTGCATTACTGCTGATTGTTTGAGTTTTGTGAAAACAGGTAATACATGTTTATGGGAAAGAAGCCGAACACTGCAGAAAGGGTTACCATGAAAAACAAGTTTCCTGCTCACCAGACCCCCTGGACTGTTGTCTCCCTTCCCAGAGGGCTCCTCACTCTCATGGAGCTGGGATCTGAAGTAGGGCCGTGGTGGCCCCCTAAAAGATGAGACTATGTCCAAATCCCTGGAACCTGTGAATATGACCTTATTTGAAAAAAAAAAGTCTTTGCAAATGTAACTAAGTCAGAATCCTGAGATGAGGAAATTATCCTGGCTTATCTGAGTGATCCCTAAGTCCACTGACTGTCATACCCTTATAAAATAGGCATACAAAGAAGAGGAGGAGGCAATGTGGCCACAGAAGCAGAGCTTGGAGTGATGCGGCCACAAGCCGAGGGATGCCAGCAGCCAATGGAAGCTGGAAGAGGCAGTGAACAGACTCTTCCTGCATTGATCAGAGTTCTCCAGAGGAACAGAGAACTCTACATTATAAACCACACACACACACACACGAACTGGCTCATGGGATCACGGAGTTGGGTAAAGTCCCAAAATCTGCAGGGTGGGTTGGCAGGCTGGAGACCCAGGAGAGCTGATGGTTTAGTTCCAGACCAAGGGCCAGCAAGCTCAGCACTCGGGAAGAGCCAAAGTTTCAGGTCAAGTTTGAAGGCAGAAAAAAATAAGCTGACACTCCAGTTTGGAGTAGACAAGAAGGAGGAATCCTCTCACTTGCGGCGGGGGAAGGGTCAGCCTTTTGAGATGTGAAGCCAGCTGGCCTTCCTGGGTCGAGTGGGGACTTGGAGAACTTTTTTGTCTCACAAGAGGTTTGTAAAATGCACCAATCAGTGCTCTGTAAAAACGCACCAATCAGTGCTCTGTAGCTATCTAGAAGTTTGTAAAATGCACCAATCAGTGCTGTATAGAAATGCACAAATCAGCACTCTGTAGCTAGAGGTTTGTAAAATGGACCAATCAGCACTCTGTAAAATGGACCAATCAGCAGGACATGGGCGGGGACAAATAAGGGAATAAAAGCTGGCCATGCCCCAGCCAGCAGCGGCAACCCCTTCAGGGATCCATGCTGTGGAGGCTTTGTTCTTTTGCTCTTCCCAATAAATCTTGCTGCTGCTTACTCTTTGGGTCTGTGCCATCTTTAAGAGCTGCAACACTCACCGTGAAGGTCTGTGGCTCTGTTCTTGAAGTCAGCGAGACCACCAACCCACCAGAAGAAAGCAACTCTGGACACACTTTTAGTTCTGTGAGGACCTTCAGCCAAGCAGATGAGGCCCACCCACATTAGAGAGACAGTCTGCTCAATGCAGTCAGCCAATTCCAATGTTACTCTCATCCCAAACACTCTCACAGAAACACCTGGAAGAAAGTTTGACCAAATAACTGAGCACCCTGTGGCCCAGTCAAGTTGACACAGGAAAGTAGAGCCTCCTTGGCCAGGCGTGGTGGCTCAGACCTGTAATCCCAGCACTTTGGGAGGCCGAGGTGGGTGGATCACCTGAGGTCAGGAGTTGGAGACCAGCCTGGCCAACATGGTGAAACCCCATCTCTACTAAAAATACAAAAAAAAAAAAAAAAATAGCTGGGCATGGTGGCACCCGCCTGTAATCCCAGATATCAGGAGGCTGAGGGAGGAGAATCTCTTGAACACAGGAGGTGGAGGTTGCAGTGAGCCGAGATCAAGCCGTTGCACTCCAGCCTGGGCAACAGAGCAAGACTTCATCTCAAAGAAGAAGAAAGTAGAGCCTCCAGAGGGTGCATGGCCCTGCTGACACTTTGATGGTAGAGTTCTGACCTCCAGAGAGAGGATACATCTGTGCTGTCTGAGGCCACCAAGTGCATGGTCATTTGTTATGGTCGCTGCAAGAAACAGAGCTCCTGCCCGTCTCTGTACAGCCGTCCTCCTTGCTTTCTGCATACACAGAGCAGGCTGTACCCAAGGAAAGAGGCCTTCTCTTGCTTTTTTTTTGTTGGACACTGTTGCTTGGAAATCTTTCCCATAGGCAGTGGCCACGGTCTTCTGAATGCTTGCATAGTATTCCAGCCTATGGGGTATCCTGTTCATTGGCCCCGAATGCCTCATTGGTGATGCTGGGGTCGCTTCCAGTCATCCGCTTCCACAGACAGTGCTGCAAAGGGCATCTTCCCCGCACAGGTGTGCGCGTGCCTGTGCAAACACGCTTGCGAGGCCAGTTCCCGCAAGTGGAATTGTCACATCAGAGTGTGCGCATTTCATGGTGTTAAAGGCATCGCCAAATTGCCCTCTGAGGAGGTTATACCACAGACTCCTCTTTAAAAGTACATTTTTTTCCTCGTTATAAAAGTAGTCTTTTAGTAGGATTCTTCAGTGTGATTTGATGACACCCTGTAACTGAAATCTTTTCTGGCAGAACGTAGTTAATGGGAAAATAACATCAATTACCTGGAATTTTCCTGCCAGCCTGGCTGGCTTGCCCCTCTCCTGTCAAATAGGGGGTTCTTGTGTTAGGCGCCTGTTTTTCCTTCAGGTGGTCTCTGTCTGGGCTCTGAGGCAGGGTGCGAGGACGGGGCTCTTTGGAGCTGGCCAGCCCCCCTCGCGTCAATGACTAATCCCAGCCTCCCCCATGTTCCCTCCGTGAGGAGAAGAGGAAGGGAAACAGAAAGTCATTTCCCCCATCTGGATAGTCCTATATTTAATGTCGAATGTCTAATGTGTCCTCGTTCTTCCTGTTCTTGACCAGCCTTTGGCTAAGAGATACGTTCCCTGCTGCTCGAAGGTGGAAGGAAGGGTCGCCACCCACGGGCAGAGGGGGCTTCTCTTCTCCGCTCTGGGCCTGGATCGGCTGCCGGGACAGATAACCTCCTGTGTGGGGTGCCCACCCCTGGTGAGGCCCCCACAGTGGCTTTAGAGCTGGAGGGGCCCCTGAAGGCCAGCTTGTCCAGCACCTGGTTTTAGGGATGGACAAACTGTGGCGCGGCAAACGAGTTCATTTGTCCGAGGCCACATCCCCAACGGCCCCCAATCACCTGCTGTGAAAGGGGTTGAGCTCCTTCCAAGAGATAAAGGCCTGGATGTGAGCCCTGCCCCCCTTCTCCAGCCCATCTCCTGTCATTCCCTGCCTCACCTGAATGGCTGGGACAGCTCAAGCGGACTTGACTTTGGTTGGCGGCTGCTCCCGCCTGCCCATAGCCCCACACACTAGTCCCAAGCTGTGCCTCAATTCCAGCCCACACTTATGCCAACCTCCCTCCTCCTCAGTTTGCTGGTCAGCTCCTTCTCATTCATGATGACTCAGCTCAGACACCCCATCCTCCAGGAAGCCTGTCCTGGTTTCCTCGAGCTGGGTTCCATGACTCTTCTTGGTGCCTAAGCACATCTCTGTTACCTCTTGCCACATTCCTCGTGGTTCGTTTGAGGCCCGTCTTCCCACCAACACCACACAGAGCTTTTTGAGGGCTGAGAATAAACCCAAGTCATCTACGTCTCTCCAGGAACACGTGTTTATTAAATGAATGAATGAATGAATGAATGAATGAACAAACCAGAAGCTGGGTGACGGTCGCTGTCATGGAGTAGAAAGAAAGACTCTTGGGTTAGGGATCGGGACACCTGGATCTCTGCTGCTTATTATTTGTAAATCACTGGGCAAGCCTCTTACCTTCTAAGGCCTCAGTTTCCTCATCTGTAAAAGGGTACAATTTGACTGTGTGTCAGTCAGCTGTTGCTATGTAGCAAACAACCACAAACTCTCAGAGGCAAACGGCAATAAACTTCATAGATGTGCCTGACGTAAGATGGAGTCACATCCTGATAAACCCACAGAAAGTTAGAAATCTCGTAGGTGGAAAATGCACTTGATTCTCCTATCCTGGCAAACATCGTAGCTTAGCCTGGCCTAGCTTAAACGTGCTCAGAAAGTTTCTATCAGCCTACGTTGGGCAGCAACATCTAAAACAAAGCCTGTTTTATAATAATGTGTCAGATAGTTCATGTAATTTATTGAACACTATACCAGATGTGAAAATTGGGGGCTGGGCGCTTTGGCTCACGCCTGTAATCCCAGCACTTTGGGAGGCCAAGGAGGGTGGATCACCTAAGGTCGGGAGTTCAAGACCAGCCTGACCAACATAGAGAAAACCCGTCTCTGCTAAAAATACAAAAATTAGCCAGGTGTGATGGCGCATCCCCGTAATCCCAGCTACTTGGAAGGCTGAAGCAGGAGAACTGCTTGAACCCGGGAGGCGGAGGTTGAGGTGAGCCGAGATAGCACCACTGCACTCCAGCCTGAGCAACAACAGCGCAACTCCGTCTCAAAAAGCCAAAGTAGTTTCTACTGAGCATGCATGGCTTTGCATCATTGTAAAGTTGAAAAATCGTAAGTCAGGGACCGGGTGTATGTGACTCCCACGTGTGCAGACTGCCTGGATGTTGGCAGCCCAGCCTGGGCTGCGCTGGGAGGGCGGTTGGGTCTGGCTCTGCTCCATTGTGTTTCTCATTTTTCTTGGACCAGTGGGGTGCCAGGCCGTGTCTTATGGTTGTACCCAAAGTTAAAGGTCGAGGGGAACACGCAGCTCCTCGGGGGAGAAACTGCAAAGGGTATGGATACAGAGAGGGGTAAAAAATCGAGACCAATAAATCAAGCTACCCCTGACTCTGTGTCGCTGAGGTGGTCCAATCAGCCCTTCCCCCTCTTCTGTGGCTGCCCTGAGTCCTCCTGTCTGGGGAACTTCCCTAACCCCCATCTTCTTTCCGGTCAGCCTGGGCCCAGGTCTCTCCCCATGGAAATTCTGGGAGCACAGTTTTGTGTCTTCTCTCCCAGCTCAGTCTGCAGTTTCCGCCCTGTACAAAACCTCCACTAAAATGTGCTCGCTCCTTCAGCAATAGCACAACCGCGGCTGGGCACCGTGGCTCACGCCTGTAATCCTAGCACTTTGGGAGGCCAAGGTGGGCAGATCACCTGAGGTCAGGCGTTCGAGGCCAGCCTGGCCAACATGGTAAAACCCCGTCTCTACTAAAAATACAAAAATCAGCTGCGCTTGATGGTGGGTGCCTGTAATCCCAGCTACTTGGGAGGCTGAGGCAGGAGAATCACTTGAACCCAGGAGGCAAAGGTCACAGTGAGCTGAGATGACCCCACTGCACTCTAGCCTGGGCAACAGAGCGAGACTCCGTCTCAAACAAACAGACAAACAAACAAAAGCACAACTGCCCATCTGTTCTCTCAAGCCTGAGACCCAGGCATTCGCCTTCCTCTCCCCGTGTCCAAGATCGCACCAAGCCTGAGGATCTTCTCCTCGGTCCCTCCTGACCCTGACACCTCCTGTCCAGGGCCCCCGCCCCCACCCCATGCTCCTGGGGCCAGGCCCTGCCCCATCCAAATATGTTCTCTGTGCTGTCACCTGCAAAATCTTTGTGACAGGCAGATCTGACTGTGCCGGGGACATGTGGCTGGGTCCTCGCTACTAATGGTGGGATCCAGGAAGGAAATATAAGGCAGTGAAGGGACTGGGTGAGTGTGACAGGTTGAATTGAACTGTGCCCCCCAAAAAAGGTAGGCTAGAGTTCTAAGCCCTAGCACCTCAGCAGGTGACCTTATCTGGAGACAGGGTCCTTCCAGAAGTCATCAAGTTAAGGCGAGGTGACTAAGGCGGCCCGGATACAATGTGACTGGTATCTATAAAAACGGAGAATTTGGGCAAGACAGACAAACACAGGGGCAGATCATGTCAGACCACAGGGAGAATACCATCTACAACAATGCCTGAGGCTGCCAGAATCAAGAGCAGAGGCGTGGAACAGACTCCCCCTCACAGCCTTCAGAAGGAACCAACCCTGATGCCTAGATCTTGAACTTCACATTTCTGTCTTTTAGCCCCCTAGTTTGTGGTACGTTGTTACTAGGCAGCCCTGGGAAATTAATGCGGTGAGGGGTGGGGAGGACACCAAGCGGAACATTAGCACAGCCAGGGAATGGTATCTGGGTGGCAATGGGGAGCGGTGGGGACTCTGGCAAACTGGAGAGCCCATAGCCCAGTGGAAGCCGGCTCCAGCTGGTTGTTGCCGCGTGGGATTGCAAGCCTGAGCTTCAGACTCTCTAAAGAACCTGGAAATCTAGATTTGTATGTGAAATCATGAAATCACCTCATCTTTTAATGTTGGCTAAAAATACAAAAGAAAACAAAAATCTGTGGGACAAAATTGGCTGGAAGGCTGCCAGTCTGTGATTTTGGGCTTACAGCAAGGATCAACAAACTATAGCCCACAGCCCAAATCTGGCCTACCACCTGTTTTTACAAATAAAGTTTTATTGGAACAGAGCCGCGCTCACTCACTTACATACTGACTACACCTGCACTCCACAGTGGCAGTGAGAAGGTTCAGCAGAGACTGCAAAACCTAAAATATTTATTATCCTGTCTTTTTTTTTTTTTTTTTTTGAGACGGAGTTTCACTCTTGTTGCCCAGGCTGGAGTGCAATGGTGCGATCTCAGCTCACCACAACCTCCGCCTCCCGGGTTCAAGCAATTCTCCTGCCTCAGCCTCCCAAGTAGCTGGGATTACAGGCATGTACCACCACGCCCAGCTAATTTTGTATTTTTAGTAGAGATGAGGTTTCACCATGTTGATCAGGCTGGTCTCAAACTCCCGACCTCGGGTGATCTGCCTGCCTCAGCCTCCCAAAGTGCTGGGATTACAGGTGTGAGCCACCGTGCCTAGACTATCCTGTCCTTTATAGAAGATGTTTGTCAGCCTCGCCTCTGGCTTAGTTAAGAAATTTAACCCCTTCATCTTGCAGGAAACAACCTTGGCGATGAGGCTTCTGCTTTCTCATCCATCACACACTCTCACCACCCCCGGCCACCCCTCCCCAAATACACACACACGTTACTCTCCAGCAATAATGAACTACTTTAGTTCCCAGAGCAGTCCGTGCACATATGGGCTGTATGTTCGTCTGTGCCATCTACGCTGGCCCCTGGAAGGGTCCCATCTCCACTTGTCTGCCTGGCAAACCCTTCGAGCCTCGGCTCCAATGCTGCTTCTTTCATGTAGTCCTCGTGGGTTGCTCCTCCCACACTCCGTTCATAGATTCCCCTAAAGCATCCATCTTGTTCTTGCTTGTGGAGCCCTGTGTCCTTGGGAGACCATAAGCATCTTGACAGCAGGGCAGGGTCTTCTCAGCTCTGCCTCAGTGGCAGCCTTAAGCAGTGTGGGCCCAGTTCCATAGGCAGGAACTCAGGGAGCAGAGACTCCTGAAGGAGGGAGTGAAACAGTGGAGGTAGCAGAGATGGTATTGATGGCATGGTGCCCACTCATCTGCAGGAGTTGCAGCCTCCCAGGCACTCCACAGCACTCCAGATGCTCCCTAGAAGGGAGGCAAGCCCCTGGCCTGTTCTCCCTCCAGAGTTGCGAGCTGTTTCCCAGCGTGCAGGAGACACAGTGTCGGGGTATTCGTGCTCTGCCAGCTATAACCTCCAACAGAGAACCAAAGCGAGAGCGTAAAGCCCATCTCCACCACAGTAGGAGACACTCGGAGCCTGGCTGAGTATGTTCTACTGGTAAGAACTCATTCATTCATTCATTCACTTACATATTTCCATGCACAACTCCGTAAAAAGCAATGTTTTGGTACAGCACAGAAAACAAATGTGATTAAGGTGCTGCCCCTGAACTGAATTGTGCCCCCCATTTTTCACTCTCCCCACATTCATCCTTGCCACAGCCTTGTGGAAGGTAGATTGCACTTTGAACTTGGCCATGGAACTTGCGTCGGCCAGTGGCAGATGAGTGGAAGTGACGGCTCAGAAGCACACCTCAGGAGGTACCGTGTGTTTTCTCTCACCTTTGCTGTGGGCCTTTGTCATTGCCTGGGAAGATCCCACCAGCTGGCCCACTGGTCCAAGGAAGATGAGAAACTCATGACCCACAGTGAGACGCAGAGATAGCCAGCAGCCCCGCCCCAGTCAGCTGGGCACAAGCTGATCCACAGATGCACGTATGATGAGCAATAGCTGTTGCGTCAAGTCGCTGAAATGTTGGGGTGCGTTGTTACGCAGCAGTAGACAACCCAAACAGTTCCTGTCCTCAAGAAGCCTCCACAGTAGGAGAACTAACCCAGATCCCAGAACATAAGGCAGGTGGGCCCATTGTTCTCCGTGTGGCACCTGTGACAGGCAGAATAATGCCCCCTTCCAAAGTGTCCATGTCCTAATTCCTGGAACCTGTGAATATGTTGGCTACATGGAAAGGGAGGATTCAGGTTGCAGATGGAATTAAGGCTGTTAATCAATTTACCTTAAACTAAGATAACGCTGGATTATCTGGGTGGGGCCACAGTATCCCAGGGTCCTTAAGTGGGGAAGAGGGAAGCAGAGAAGGGTCAGAACCAGGGAGACGGTGTTGCAGGACTCAGCTGGCCATGGCTGGCTTTAAAGAGGGAAGTGGCCACGAGCCAGGGAAGGCAGGCAGCCTCCAGAGGCGGGAAGAGTCAAGGAAACAGATCCTCCCCTGGAGCCTCTAGAAGGAATGCAAGCCTGCCGACGCCCTGATGGTAGCCCAGTGAGATGCATTTTGGACTTGGTCTCCAGAACGGTGGGATAAGAAACGTGTGCTTTTCTAAGCCACCGAGTTTGTGGTATTGTTATGGCAGCAAGTGGAAGCAAATACAGCACCCTCCCCACTCCAGTGCCCCCCAGCCCTTCTCTCTCTGGCTCTGAGCCTGGAAGGCTGACCTTCCTTGACTGCAAACCAGGCTCCTCGGTGCTGTGGCTTACAGTTGGGGCCAGCCAATGGGTGGCACCCACGGGAAACTGGAAGGTGGAAGGAGGGGCCAGGGCATCTCTTCCCCGCTCTGTCCCCACCTGGGTTGTGGTTCTAACAGTAGCTGTGTCGTCTGAATGCTCTTCTACTTCCAGCCAAGGTCACAACACAGTGGCATTCTGGGTGGCTTGTCCCTGGTGCTTCCACACCCCTGTGGCTTCTCTTATAACCCTGCCTGCACCTATGTAATTAGACCCTTCATTAAGCTCTCCTCAAATCCCAGCTGAGCAGCCTTCCATCTCCTGCCAGAAACCTGCCTGATACACGGGATATGATCATAAGAAAAAAAAAAAAAAAACAGCTGCTGATCAGCTTGTACAGGGAGGCACAGGCATTCTTCAGGACAGAGGGCTCTGTGTGTGGCGTCTACAGTGTCTCCATGAGCAGGAAGGGGAACAGGGCTCTTGGAGCTGGGAAAGGGGTCTGGGCTTGGAGCCAGACACAGGGGTGTGGACTCTTGACCCTCTTCCTATTATTACGTGACCTTGGGCGACTCGCCTGACCTCTCTGAGAGCTTGTTTGCCTATTCCTAGAATGGGCATGGACGGGTATATCTCCCAGGAGACGCGAGGAGTGACATGGCCGGCACGTGTTGGGAGACGGATGAATGGTGGCTGTCGGCCAGGGGGGCATTCCAGGGGACAGAGCAGCGCGAGCTCGACAGGCAATTGTCGGACGTGCTTGGGGAGCTGTGAGCAGCTGAGTGCCTGGAATAGTAAGACAGGCTCCAGAAAGGGATGCAGGGACATGGAGCCCAGAAAGCATTTTGATCAGGGCAGAAACTCTGGATTCCATTCACTTGGCAGTAGGTTGCCATCGAGGGTCTTGGAGCTGGGGAGCGACACAGAGTCTAAGTGATGCAGGAGGGAGAGAGAGAGAGGGAGAGGGAGAGAATGAAAGAATGAGAGAGAGAGAGAGAGAAGAATGTAGAAGGTTAAGGATCTTTGGCAATTTCCTTTGGAGAAATTTTCAAAGCCATCTGTGTCTTGTTTCTTTTGTGTGGAAAGGGGAAATAGAGGGAAACAGAACTCTAGAATCAATTTACCGACAACTTGGGCCCTGACAGTAATTATTTTCTTGAGTAGCGGGTCTTCCAGCTTGAAATCTTTGCCAACTAGTGTTCCGGAGTGGGCTGGTAATAGGCAGGGTGCCCGTGTTAAATGCTCAGTGAGGAGGACATTCCCATCATGGTCTATGGGATGGCGCTCCGTGGAGTGGTGCAGGATGCGGCCTGTGCGCTGCACCTGGAGACCCCAGGAGCAGGAAGGATGGCTTAGGGGTCCTGACGCATGGCTCCTGCTCTGCCGGAAGCCCCCACTGTCTTCTTCTCTGGCCATGGCGGTGGGATGGATGGCAGGTCAGCCTCCCAGCTTCCGCTAACTGAAGGTGCCCCCTGTTTTTACCTCTGACAGGAAAGGGAGGGGAAATCTGAGCCAGTCAACAAAGTCAAACATAGCCACCTGCAAATGTAGCTGGAAGCCGTCCATCACCTTAGTTACGGCGTGTACCAAAGAGGCAAGGTGAGAGTACCATCCTATCTCCCCTGGCTTCTCAGAGTCTGGCCTGCACAGAGGGGAGGGGCCCGTCTTCTCTCATAGTCTGTTACATCCTGTTTTTAAAATCTTGTGTACTCTAACATTCATAAACGACTTTGGCATCCTGTAAAATGTCATCATTTTTAAAAAATGACTAATTTCAAATCCTTTCCTACATTAGTACTTTATTGTTTGAAAGAGTCAAAAACCCAACTCAAACTGGCTCAAGAAAACAGGGAACTGGGAAATTCAAGGGCATGAACCACAGCGTGAGGCACAGCTGGATTCAGGCGTAAAAGCACTGTTATTGGGGCTCTGCTCCCCACCACATCCTGCTGTTTCCCATGCATTGGCTTCATTCTTTGACAGCCTCTTTCACCATGGAGGTTCCCAGCAGCTCCAGCTTTACATCATACAGGTCAAGCAGCCCCACAGGAAAGACAGGGCCTCATTCTTCACAGATATAATCAATGTCCCAGAATGGAGTCCTCTTGCCTGGCCAGGGACAGGTGTCCTCCCGGACATCACTGTATCAGGGATGGCACGCTCTGGGTGGCCAAGCCTTGGCTAGGTGTCTGTCCCAGTCCGTGATCCCTGAGAGGGGTGGTTCCAGGAAAAAAGTACCCAGGAAGAGGAGGGCAGATGCTGAGGCCACCACAGGGCAGGGGCCACCATACACTTGTTCCTCATTTCCCGTTTCATTTTCTTTTCTTATCTTTGTGTGTGTGTGTGTGTGTGTGTGTGTGTGTGCGCGCGTGTGTGACAAGATCTCACTCTGTTGCCCAGGCTGGAATGCAGTGGTTCAAGCTCCTTGCAGTCTTGACCTCCTGGGCTCAAGCAATTCTCCCACCTCAGCCGCTAAGTAGCTAAGACTACAGGCACACACCACTATGCCCAGCTAATTTTTTAATTTTTATTTTTGTAGAGACAGGGTCTCACCATGTTGCCCAGGCTGGTCTCAAACTCCTGGGCTCAAGCCATCCAACTGCTGGGCCTCCCAAAGTGTTGGGACTACAGGTGTGAGCCACCGCGCCTGGCCCTTCTCGTTTTCAATAGCCCAATGTGCCATCTAATATTGGAATGTATGTGCAAACAACATTCACCACTGAAAACATAAAACTGTAGACCTGACTCTATTGGCTCGATTCCTGCTCACTTTCTTGGGAGCCAGTGTCTGGGGAAAAGTCATGATATGGACCTTCAGAGGCCTGGTCAGAGTGACTCGGACCCTTCTGCTTAATGCAATGTCCCCAGAGCAACAGACAGCAGAGCCTGAACAGAGCAAAAAGATCTAGCCCTTTGCTTATAAAGGGAGTAAATTCACAGAGGCGAGAGACTCAGGCCCAGGCAGGTTCTGGGCCTCCTCAGTGGGAAGGAACTGGGGAGAGGCCATTACCCTGTGAGCTGGGTCCCTAAACAGGAGGTCTGGCCATATTAGAACCTTTTGGTTGTGAGAGACAGAAACTAAACTCAGACTGGATGAGGCAAAATATAAATGCTGAAATAATTATTATAATCACAATCCAGGCGCAGTGGCTCACGCCTGTAATCCCAGCACTTTGGAGGCCAAGACAGACAGATTGCTTGAGCTCAGGAGTTTGGACCAGCCTGGGCAACATAGCAAAACCCATCTTTACAAAAAAATCCAAAAATTAGCTGGGCACGGAGGTGTGCATTCATAGTCCCAGCTACTAGGGATGCTGAGGTGGGAGGTTCCCCTGAGCCTGGGAAGCCAAGGCTACAGTGAGCTGAGATTGCACCACTGCACTCCAGCCTGGGAGACAGAGAGACTCTGTCTCAAAATACATACATACATACATACATACATATGTATGGCTGGGCACAGTGGCTCACGCCTGTAATTCCAGCACTTTGGGAGGCTGAGGTGGGTGGATCACAAGGTCAGGAGTTCAAGACCAGCCTGACCAACATGGTGAAACCCCGTCTCTATTAAAAATACAAAAATTAGCTGGGCATGGTGGCGCATGCCTGTAATCCTAGCTATGCAGAAGGCTGAGGCAGGAGAATCACTTGAACCCAGGAGGCGGAGGTTGCAGTGAGCCGAGATGGCGTCATTGCACTCCAGCCTGGGCGACAGAGTGAGACTCTGTCTCAAAAATAAATAAATAAATAAATAAATAAATAAATATTCCTGGCCAATGACTTCAGGCATGGCAGGATCCAGGTGCCAGTGAGTCATCAGGAAGCTGAAGCCCCATCTGAGGTCTGACCTCCTGAGTCAGCTGCATTCCCTAGTCTTTGGCAACATCAAGTTCACCCCCACCCCAGCTCAGCAATTCCAGTAAAAGGCTAGGGCCTTCTTACAATCCCAGGATTTGCCTTGATTCGACTTTACCTGAACAGCTTCAAACCACTCTCAGTAACCAGGGTGATGGGCTCTACTGATTGGCCAGGCATAGGGTATGTGCCCACCCCTCTGAGTGAGCGAGCAGCTTCTTCCAAAGCTCAGGGACTGAGCAAGGGGGAGGAGGGGTCCCACTGAGCAGGACGATGCCTGCAGGAAAAAACAACAGCTGTCCCCTACTTGGGGAGGGAGTTGGGGGGTGCTGGAAGCACAGAAGGCAGCGAGTGCCAAGCGGAGAGGAAGGCTGCTGCTGGGGGAGGAGTCCCAGGTAGGAGTGGGGGATGTGGGGTGGAGGAGACTGGCTGGACTTGGGCCTGGGGAGCAGGTTATGGGGTCACAGAGGGCAGGTTTCCTCCCCTGCAGAGCCGATGGAAAGCCCTGCGGGCAGGCAGAGGGAGAAGCTGGGTTCCATGGCCCGAAGCGCAGCTTGTTGCTGCTTGGGAGAAGAAGCCGTGTCTGGGACCTACAGGGACAGACCCCTTACCCGCGGTGCCTCTCCAGGCTCAGAGTCTGACACCTGCCCCTCTGGCAGACGCGATCTCCACTGTGCTGGGAAGCTGCTGCTGGCTTCTGTGTCTTCCTGGGGTTGCCCCAGATGGCCAGGAGGAGAAAAGGACACTCACTTTCTCATAGGGGATTCAGGGCTGCTGCTCCGAAGCCCCCCAGACTGGCTTTGTGAGAGTCAAGCATTGCCCAAGGGCGCACCTGAATCTAGCCCTGTTAGGGGGGCCGAGACGCAGCGTGAAGCGGGCAGAGGCCGTCTTGGCTCCCAGGGGCTTGCCTTCTAATGAGGCCAAGGCCAGGTGCTTTTCCTTCCCTCTTGGGCTCCACACTGGGTCTGGCTCAGGCACGGGCCCTCAGGAAATGTAGGTGGGGAGGCCAGTGATTCGGGAGGAAAATGGACTCCCCTGCCCTCGGGGAGAGGTGCTGCTTTCAGTACGGTCCTGCCTCCATCTGGCTGGGTGACCTTCACTTAGTCACAAACCCTCTCTATGCTCCCAGGTTCCTCATCTGTCAAATGAGGAGGCTGCAGCAGCCAGGCCCCAAGGCACCATTGGCTCTAGCATCCTTTGGCTCCCTGGCCAGGCATCCCCACTGAAGGCACCTGGGCTCCAGCAGCTATACCTGGCTCCCATCCCTTCCCCCAGGGAGCCCCGGCTCCCACCCGTGGGTCCCCCTTGGTGCCCTGCGAGGAACCAGGCTGGGCCGGGGCAGCGGGAAGAGGTATTCAAGGAGCCATAATTATTGTAAAGAGGAGAGTTTAAGTGTTTAGTTTTATGAGGCAGCCGGCCCTCTCTGTCAGCAGAAAGCCGCGCGGCTCCCTGGGTGTGAGTTAATTTCCTCCGTGGCTCGTTTCCTCGGCCGTCGTCATTTTTCCTCAGCTGCTTTATGGCTTTTGGAGCAGTGTGTGGGGGCAGCAGCTTTGCCCACTGGAGCAGGAAGCCCCCCACTCCTCCATGCCAGAGCCCAAAGGGCAGCCAGGCCTGCAGGGGGCAGTGGGGCCACTGAATCTTGCACCGGAGGTGGCAGGCTGGGCATGAGAAGCAATGAGGCTGGGCCAGTTGTCCCTGTGCAGGCCCCTGCCCCTGGCACCTCCCTAAGGAGCTAGCAAAGAACAGGTCTAAATTAAATGATGGTCAGGCTGGTCAGGCCAGCCTTGCTGCCATCTGGAGCGTCCCCATCACACAGCCATGCGCTTTGCCCTCCGGCTCATGGCGAGCATGGTAGGGGAGAATGCAATAGCTTTGGCCTTAGACAGACCTGGATTCAAATCTCAACCTCATCAATATACCGTGCCACTGGGCCAAGTGACTTACCCCTGGGCTGCCATTTCTTCGTACCTAATATCCATAGCACCTGCTTGGTGGTGCTGAGGGGCTGGAGCATGGTAATATATGCAAAACACCTGGCACAGAGACGCCATTCCCCAAAGGTCAGCTCACTTTCCCAACCCATGCTGTCTCTCTAAATGATTCGCCCATGTCCTCTGTGGGCCATGGGGAAATCATCCGCAAGCCAAGGAAGAGTGGGGTTCCTGAGTGCACAACCAGATGACTTCTAAGAGATGCCGTGGTCCACATTTGGGGAGCGGAGTCTGTGTACCAGGTGCTTTGCATGATCATGCTGCAACCCCACTGAGCAGGTGTTGTGGACACCCCCATTCTGCAGACAAAGAAATGGCAGCCCAGGGAAAGTCGCTTGGTCCAGGTGACATGGTCATGATGAGGCTGGGATTTGAATCCAGGTGGCCAAAGAGCCACCTCTCTCCCACATCAGGCCTTGCCATGCACATGATGTTATCCCAACAAGGACCCATGGGGACCCCCCAAACAGCTTTGCAAGGTAAGGATTGTTGGGTCCCATTAAGGATGAGGGACCTGAAGCTCTGAGAGGTGAGCCAGCAAACTGAGATTGTCAAGTTGATCAGAAGCCAAGCCTGTGAGTCCTGGGTGGACATACTTAGAGGCAGGGCAAAAGTGGACTCCCTTTTAGAGGCAGTTTTCTCATGTTCAGGCTGTAGATGGGCAGTTTTGAGAATCTTTGAACAACGTTGCCTGATCTCGCATTACTGAATGGCTCTAAGGAATAATGGAGATAAAACAGACAGAGATACCTGGGTTTGAACCCACTACACCACTCGTGAGCCTGAGCAAATCACAGATTCTCTTTAGCCTCAATTTTCCCATCTGCGCAATGGAGACAGCAGCTCCTATGTCACATGAACAAGAGTTCATTACACAAGATGAAGCATGTGGGCACCTTGTGCGAGGAGTTAGAGGGCCCAAACTGTCTTCTGGATTCTGCTAGCAGCTCTTGGTTCAACCTTGAGCAAGCACCTCTTTTAGGCTGGAGACCCCTTTGAGACTTCATTAAGTTGTTGGCCCCCTGCCCAGAAAAGTACACAGAGGACCCCACAAGTTTGGCAAGTGATTTGGAAGGTTCCTGCACCTCCGGCAATCTGCCCACCATCCTTGTTAAGCAGCTAGCTGAGTATTGCTGGGTCCCTCCAGTCCTAACCTTCTATGTCTCCATGGTGGGGGCGGGGCGGCGGCACCCAGCTCACCCTTGTCTTTTTCAGACCCAGTAGCACCTGGATTCTCAGAGTGGTCCCAGCCTGTCGTCCCACCTGACTGTACCCTGGGGAAGAAGAGAAACTGTTGCAAAACTCCAAGTCCCACGATGGCTGGCTTTCTTGGCTCACCTCCCCCACAAGTGGGACATCTATGGTTTGCCCCCAGCACCCAACCCCTCTTCCTTCTGGGACCATTCACCTGCATTCTCCTCGGGGCCCTTATCCATTCTCAGCTCATGATTGGTGAGCTGACTTCACACCCACCTTCAGGAGCAGGCCCTGATTGGCCACTCAGCATATTCCCGCCTCCTGGCTGTGGCTATTGGTTGAGAGATGGGCAAGTAACCCAATCAGCACATAAGACGCAAGAATATTCCTAGTGTTTCTGGTAGAGCAAGGTTTCTCCTATCTTCCATGGAAGCTGTTGGGAGAGACCTTCATTGTTTCCCTGAAGGATGTGGTATAAAATTGGAATTTTGCTACCAGGAAGGGATAGCCTGGAACTGCTCGAAGTGGGAGGACGGAATGTTCTACAAGGAGCCTGGAGGTCAGACAGGAGCGATGGGAAGGAACAAGGTCCTTGTGACATCTTTGGAGCCGCTGGACCAAGCCTCACGTGATGCTAACACTGCCTCCACTCAATAAACTCCCCAGGAGGTAATCAATTAGACTTGGGTTTTCCTGTCACTTGCAACGCAAAGCATTCTAATAGAAACTCCCTGAGGCCTAAACAAAGACTGGATCAGACAGGAGAGCTCAGGAATCAGGAAGACAAAATTCTTTCAAAGGGTGTGGGAACTGGGAAATACCCATCGGCCCACCTGGTGCTGGGAAGACTTCAGAAAAAAGCCACCAAGGCAGAGAGCGTAGATGAATTTTTTGGTATTATTTGTCTGGACAGGAGGAAATGTTGGCTATTTGAAGTTTGATTAACCATCAATTCCATTCAAGTCCTCAAATGTTTCCATGCAGGACACTGTCACATGGTGGAGGACACACGTATGAGCAAGACAGCCCCTGCAGCCAGGAGCTGCTTCCAGGTGAGGAACACAGGCTCAGACAAAACTAACCAGAACATGAGCAAGACTGGAATAAGAGCTGAGGCTGAGACATGGATCCATGGGCCTCGGGACCCTGGCAGGAAAGCAAGATCCTGGGGACAGAGCACCTTTCTCTGCCCACAAAGGCACTGTACAGTTGCCCAGCCCTGCCACTCAGGGCCACCTCCCCCCAGAAAGAGCTCTTTATCTGACTTGTACAAAAGCACCTTAGGGGCTAGCATTGCCAGGTGCATTGGGGAGCAGTTCCTCCAGGTCTAGCCCCACCAACTTTTCCAGATTCTGTATTCCTCAAAGCACAGGGTAAGTCCCATAGTAGGGGGAATGATCTTCAGAGGTGCTGGGGATGGAGTTAAGTCACACTGCGTCACTTGCATGCTGAGAAAGTGACTCCTTGTTCAGTTCTAAGAGCCTCTATCAAGGACAAAGTCTGGGTTTGGTGTGAGCCTGTCTTTAACATCTCTCTAGGGCTCATTGCCCTCCCTTGTTTAGCACAGAGGGAGAGCTGGCCCCAGCCTTCTTGCCTTCCACCGGCAACCAGCTCTTGCTCAGATTTCATCACGTTGTTTTGTTTTTGTGGCATTTATTTTAACAGTTGTCTTCTATTTATGGCAAGTGATATTGGCTTTCCATTTATGGCAGTGATAAAAAAGCTTCCTCTTACATTTCATTTCTTTAAGTTTTTTTTAAAAGGGGTTGATGGAAAGAAAAATATTAAATAGCACAAGTGAGGCACAGTTACGACCAAAATTGTGAAGGTGGGATGTGAATGACAGGCGATGGGGAAATAGTCACTGCACAAACATGGGGTGCCAGTGGTGTGGCAGCCACGGTGCTGGGGGCGAGGCCAGCGGGGAACCCAGCAGACAAAGCCCTGCCTTTGTGGAGCTTACAGTCCAGCAGGGGTGGGTAGGAGGAGATGTTACCAAAATAAATCAAATGCATGGTGTGACCAATGGTGGCGAGTGATTTGAAGGACGGGGAGGTAGGGAAGGGAGGGCACCGGCTGCCATGGGCGCTGCCTCGCAAACACTGGCTCATGCTCTGAAAGCGTGGCCGTGAGCACAGGCTGGGAGGAGGCGAGGCTGCAGCTTCACAGCTATCCTGGCACCATGCAAAAGGATCTAGTGGTGTCGCCATCCCTCCTGGTTGAGGCTGGCTTTGGAGACTCCCGCTGGTCAAGATTACACGCCGCAGGAAACCTCACATCAAGGCACTAGCCTCCTTTCTTCCAAACAAAAAAGCAGAGGACCGTCTGCGGAGACAAGCGCTGTTGCCTGGAAAGCAGCCCCCAGGGCGCGGCGTGGGGTCACACAGCTTTGTCGGTGCTCCACGCTGTGCACAGGTGTGGGCCCGCTCCATGAGATCGGGACTCAGCGGTGACAGTGCCCCTTGGGGCTCTGAAATCATCACCTTCTGAGTCATCAAAGTGGCATTGACTTACAGTCAACAGTGCGTGGTGCTAAGTGCACTTTATTATTCCAATTCTTTGAAAATTGGTCATCTCTCTGTGGTCCATCTATGGCCTGGTAGGGTAGCAAAGCCAGGAGTCTGAATCGTGGCTCCCCTGCTTTCAAGCTGCCTGATTCTGGGCAGGTTCTTATTCTTCTGAGTTTTCATTTTCTTGTAACTAAAACGGGGGTAGCCTATTGAATGTGGTCACATGGGGGCTCCTGGCAGCCAGTCAATAAATGTCGTCCTGTTTCTCTAGATACCAGACTATGAGTTACCCAGAACCCTATCTCCCTTCCACCAATGGGAGCTGGCAGGAGGAGGAGATGGACAGGAAACTTGGAAAACTCATTCATTCATTCATTCAACAAGAAAGTATGACTCCACCCCAGGCACTATTCCAGTCACTGGCGGTACAGAAGAGAGCAAAGACAGGTAAGGTCTCTGATCTTATAGGAACATGTCATGAAAGCAAGACATGAGATTTCAGCTAGCGACAGGGTCTGTGACGAATGTTTGGGGAAGCCAGCTCAGACTGGGTGTCCAGGAAGGCTTTGCAGAAGAGGTAACACTGAAAGAGAAAGGGCGAGCTTTGTGAAGGTTTGGAGGTGGGGAGAACATTCTAGGCAGAAGGAAGAGCAAAGCAAAGTCCTCAAGGCCTCTGAGAGCCAGAAAGAAAGCCAGCTCCCCTGGAGGACATGGGTGCTGGTGGGTGGGGAGTCAGACCCTGTGGGACTCAGGAAGGGGAGAGGCCTGGGTGGCTCTGTGGAGTGGGCTGTGTGGCAAGACCTGCAGTTCTTGTTCTGTGCCAGGGGCCATTTGACAGCATCTTCAGAAACCCCCACATCATCTAGACTCTGGGCTTCCCACCTGCCAGGCCAGGCTCTTCCTGCTAGTCCATGCTGCCTCCTGGGGCAGCCAGTTCTTCAACCAGGCCCACGGGGCACCCACTTGCTGGCTGAATTTCTCTCCCTGCATCCCAGTTCTCCTCCAAGTTGGAAGAAGTCTTTGTGGTTTGGATGAAGGAAGGGACGAGGAGGAGGGGGACAGAGCAAAGTGTGTTTGCTGGCACCAGAATCACAGCAGAAGCCAGTGCTGGAAACCTTCCCAAGTATTTAGAAATTAAAATAATAAAAGAAAACTGAGCATATGGAGTTTGTAAAGTGCTGTCCATCTTCAAGAAGGGATACAGCTTACTCAGAGTGCATGGGAGAGCAGGTCGGAGTGAACGTGTCTGTGGGGTAGGGGCGAACACTCAGGCTCTCGGGTAGGATGAGGGTCCCCAGGCTAGGCTAGCCCAAGAGGCAGGAGGAGTGTGGGAATTCCCTTTAAGCTGCACTTTTAAAGAAGGAGAAAGAATATCCTCTATGGCCCCTCCCTAACTTCACAGGCGTCCCCAGTCCTTCCCTGCCCAGGGAACGCCAACTCCCCAGCTCAACTCTGAACCAATCTTCAGTTCTTTCTCTCCACATCCAAATTCTCAGCCCAAATGCCACCTCTTCAAAGAAGCCATCTCTGGCCACCTCATCTGGAAGGCCACCTCTCCAGGTACTTTTTCATCACTCTGTGTATTTCTGCACGAACCTATCACTATCTAAAATGACCACGGCCCAGCGCGGTAGCTCACGCCTATAATCCCAGCACTTTGAGAGGCCGAAGCGGGAGGATCATGAGGTCAGGAGTTCGAGACCAGCCTGGCCAACATGATGAAACCCCGTCTCTACTAAAAATACAAAAATTAGCCGGGCATGGTGGCACATGTCTGTAATCTCAGGTACTCGAGTGGCTAGCCAACCTGGTAAAACTCCATCTCTACTAAAAATCCAAAAATAGGCTGGGCATGGTGGCGGGCACCTGCTACTGGGGAGGCTGAGGCAGGAGAATTGCTTGAACCCGGGAGGTGGAGGTTGCAGTGAGCCGAGATCATGCCACTGCACTCCAGCCTGGGTGACAGAGCGAGACTCCGTCTTAAATAAAATAAAATAAAATAAAATAAAATAAAATAAAATAAAAATAAAAAGAACCTTGTTCATTGGTTGACTTGTCCCTCCACCATGTAAGCATCGTGAGCCTGGACCTTGCCTGTCCTCTTTCCTGCTACGTCTTCTACACCTGGAACAGGGCTTGGCCCAGGCTAAACCCTTCACAGACACCTACCAAGTGGGGACCGAGTGAATTCCAGAGCCGGTTCATTTGAGTGTTCAGGTAGCACCATGAACAAGCCTGTGATTGCTGAGTGGCAAACAGCACCTCACGCATGGGCAGTACTTATGGGGCTGTGGCAGAGCCCACATGGTCATGATCTGGGGCACTGCTGAGCAAACCCAGCCGAGCCACCAGGTGCTGCAGCAGGTGTTGGGGGCTGCCCATTCTGACAGAGCTGCCAGGCAAGAAACTTCAACCTGCTACTCCTGGAGCTGGGAGCCCACCTGGGAGCTCCAGGTGCCTCCTTCCACCCCAGGTGCTCAAGTGTTCCCTGTGCCAGGAAGCCCACCTGGCACAAGCTGGAGGGTAGGCTGGCTGGAAGGCAGGGGCAACAGGGCAAAAGGAGAAGGCAGGTGCCTTGTGGGCCCTCCCAGGTAGGAGACCTGGCCGGCCCAAGGTCCCTGAGGGTTCTGGAGGTCTCTTGAGTGCAGAGCTGGCTCTGTGGGTACACAAGGACATGTGTCGGGGAAGCCGAGAGGAACTGCCCTGGGGATGGCCAGGCCTGGGGATGACAGGGTCCCCTCCTTGCAGCCCCTCCCCTCCTCTCCTTCTGCCTCCCCTCCGTCTGGCTGCTCCTCTCCCGCTCTGCTGCATGCTGGCCTCCGCAAGATGGATTTTCCTGGCTGTGCCAATCTTGCTGCCACCTGTTCGCGCTGTGCTGGAGCCAGCAAAGTGGCTCAGCTTCAAACCCAGAGCAGCTGGGAGAACGGTGGCCAAGCCTCGTCGCCCCCCTTGCTCCCTTCCTTTGTTGCAGCGGCAGCAGCTCGGCCGAGCCATCCTGTCACCTGCTGTCAGCTGGGCAGCCCCTGCTCTTCCCCACCAAGCCTCCTGCAGACCCCTCAATCCCTCCCCAGGCCTAGCCCTTCGTGGCCAGGTTGCAGGGTGGGGCCCAGGCAGGCACTTCACAGAGGCCCTCAGCACCCCACCCTCCGTCCCTGGCCCAGACTGAATCCCCTTCCCTCTCCCCCACTCCCCAAGGGATTCCCCCACTTACAGGAGCCTTCCCCAGGAAATTTAGATGGAAAGTTGAGGAACCAGGGGCCTAAGAGTACCAGGAAGTGACCAGCTCAGCCTGCTGAGCCCACGACAGGGCAGGGTGGCATGGGACACCTCCAGGTAGTGCAACCTCCGAACCTCCGGGAGAGGGAGGGCTCTGGAAACTCCCTGCACCAGCAACCCAACCCGCGCCCGAGGCTGGAGTCCAGCCCTGCCCCTCGCACACGTTGGCTCCACCTCGGTTTCCTCAGCTGCCAATGGGCTGAGTCTGTGCCTGTGCACCCCACAATGTCACTGTGAAGAACAAACAGAGGGTTAGTGCCTTAAACTCCTTCAAGAACAAGGCAAGGATATAATTAAACATGTGCGTGGGATAGAGAAATGCAAACTGTAAAGGGCTGTGCAGCTGAGGAGCTGTTTTTGCTTTTCTCAGAGGCGGCGAGGCCCCAGGGGCCAAAGGCTGTGCATGCCGCCCTCAGGGAGAAGATGCGGGCTTGTGCCTGTCTTCAGCAACACTGGCTCCAGCTGAGGGGGCATCTGACAGCAGAGAGACAGGCACATCAGAAGATAGAGCGAGACACAGGCAGACAGACAATAAACACAGATAAAATAGCCTGTGAGGCCGATGGCTCTCCTGATGGAAGCAGACAGGCAGCGGAGGTGGTGGCAGGGTTCCAGTAGCCTGGGGCCTTTCTCTCCTCCACCAGGATCCTTCCCGGGGAATGATCTCTCCCTTCCCTTCCTCCTGCCCTCAGTCATCTGCTCCCGCTCACGAGCCCGTGGGCACACAGGTACAGTGTCCACTCATGCTCACAACAGTGCCTCTTGCAGTTATGGAGGGGGCTGGGTATTGGGGGTTGGACTCTCCAAATTCCAGAGACGCTACTGAGGAGGGACCTGGTCCTTGGCATTAGGGGAAAAGATCTTCCCCTGGGGCAGATCCCTTGGAGCCTGAAGAAGTGCGCCTTTGTGGATGAACATAATAGAAAATAGGAGGCCATTTCCATGGGGCGCTAATCCCCTGGCTGAACTTTGTCAAGGTGCATCCTTCCCCAGGTGCCCAGAGCTGAACACGGGAGTCTGCAGATGAGAAGAGAGCTCGGGGCTCAACAGGATCCGATTGGGAGGGCTGGAGTGGGCTGGGCGCACCCTGCTTCCTCTGTCCCCACCACATGTCCTCCCGCAGCCACCAGACTGCTCTTTCTTGAGTGAGCTTTATAGTGTCCCTCCCCTGTTTATCGACGCCCCCAACCCCTGGCTTCCCACTACACATATAATAAGGCCCAAATTTATAAATGTACCCAGGGCTGCCCCTGCCAACCCCTCCCTGCGTCCCGGCCCTCCTTCCCCAGCAGCCTTGTTCCTCCAGCCCAGTCCCCCACAGGGCCTTTGCATGGCTGTGCTCTCTGCCTGGGAAACTCAGTAGCCAGTTGTTGCCTTGGGCGCCTTCTCATCACTCAGGTCTCAGAGCAGAGGCCTTCCGTCATCTCACTCAGCACCCTCTCCCTCCTCTGGTCATCATCACATCTCTTGAGTTTTGTCCGTTTGTGTTTCCTCATAGCAGGTATCCCTGCTTGAAAATATCTCCTTCCTGTGTTTGCCATCTGTCTCCACCCTGCAGAATGCAAGTGCTGGTCCCGTTCAGTGCCGTGTCCCCATGTGCTGGAGCACAGCCGTCCACACAATAGGCATTTAATAGGCAGGAGGGTCTGGCTTCCAAGAACCCCAGGCTGAAGGGGACAGCAGCCAGGAAAAAGAAGCCAGACAGGCCGGTCCTAGGCCTCGGTGGGCAAAGGGAGGGGCATAGAGGCCTGGCTCATGACAGCAAAGAAGTTCCCTGGGGGAGATCCTGTGTGCGGCACACTGGTCCTCCAGGAGGGGAATGACTGAAGGCTGGGGTCCAAGTCCCTGCTCTGCTCCTGACAACTCAATCTTCTGGCCCCACTGCCCCGCTCTGTGGAATGGGGATAAAAATGGCTACTTCTGGCCAGGGGCAGTGGCTCATGCCTGTAATCCCAGCACTTTGGGAGGCCAAGGTGGGCGGATCCCCTGAGATTAGGAGTTCAAGACCAGCCTGACCAACATGGTGAAATGCTGTCTCTACTAAAAATCCACACACAAAAAAAATAGCCAGACGTGGTGGCACACGCCTGTAATTCCAGCTACTCGAGAGGCTGAGGCAGGAGAATCACTTGAACTCGGGGGCAGAGGTTGCAATAAGCTGAGATCGCACTACCACGCTCCAGCCTGGACAACAGAGTAAGACTCCATCTCAAAAAAAAAAAAAAAAAAAAAAGTGCCTACTTCCCAGAGTTGCTCTAAGAACTGAATCAAGCCCTGTGTGTGAGAGTCTGTTTATAAACATTTAAGGGTTGTACAAATGTGTATTTATTGGTAAGGGCCCAGTTGGGCTGCAAGGGTCAGAAATCCATCTCAAACTAGCTCAAACTCAAAGGGGAATTCAGGGGCTCTTGTCATCGAAGAGTCCCCAGGGTGAGAGAAGTTTGGCTTCAGGTATGGCCAGATCAGGGTGCTCCAACAGAACAAGTCGCTCCTTCCTTATCTCCTTGTCAGCCCTCCTCTGTGGGGGATCCCTGCTTAGGCAGGCTTTTACCAGTTGCTGGCCATCAGCCCTTCCGGCCCCTACCCTGCCATGTGGCCCATCCCACCTGAAAGGGAGCATCTTCTATGTAAGCCCCGGCTTCAGCCTCAGGATTGGTTCTCACTGGTACAAATGGAGGACTCAATTTGAACCAACCTCTGTGGAAGCCAGGATGTTGGGAAACTCTGATTGGCCACCCTGGAGCCAGGACTACCATGGCTTCATCTGAGCCATAGACTGTGCACGGAGGTGGTGGTGCAGGTTCTTCAAAGGAAATGGGAGCACCACTACCCAAAGAGGGGGTCTGGGACCCTGGCTGGCAGACAACGGATGTTCACCGCCAGACAAATGGTGGCATTCTCAGCCTTCCGACTGGCCCTGCGAGCAGAGCACTTGAAGGTCCCAGGTCCGTGGAGGCTCCACTCTGGGGCTGCCCTGCAGGTGGTCAGAGGAGTCCACTTCCCTGGGAGAGTATTGAACGGAGCATCTGTGAGAATGAAACAGAATTGTTCACGAATGTGATTTGTAAACGTTGAAAACACCCTTCAAATGTTAGAGATTATCCTTAGTGTTGTTGTAGAACAGGAAAGGGGCGAGGCACTACAGGATTTTGGAACTGAAACGGGCTTAAAAATGATTGGCTGCCACCCTAACCCCCCCCCTTTTTTACCCAGTCATCTTACGTGGCAGCCAGAAGAATGTATTTCGGCTGCAGATCACATCCTGTCACTCCCTCCTGAACCCTCCGCTGGCTTCACTTTGCTCTTGCAATATTCTAGATTCTCCTTGCTCCAGGGCTCTGGGGGTTGGGTCCCTGCCCACCTCTCGGACTCCATCCCCTACTTATGTCCTCCGGCCACACCCCGTGGCTCCGGCTGCATTGCCTGTCCTTGGGGTCTGGAAACACATCCAGCTCATTTCCCCCCGGGATGCTTTGCACTTGCTGATCCCTCCGTCCACAACACTTTCCCACGGCTGCTGCCACTTTCTCTTCAATCAGGTCTCTGCTGAAATGGCACCTTCTCAGAGACCCTCCCTCCCACACTTCCATAGAGATGCACTCCACTCCTCCTCTCTGCCCCTCTCTCTCACTTTACCCACTTTATATTCTGCAGCCTCTGGAATTATCTTGTTCTATTTGTTTGCTTACTTATTGTCAGTCTCTCTCCCACCTGCTACCCCCACTGGAGTACTTGGCTCCAAAAACACAAGGTCTTCCACATAGCTCAAGGCCTGACATAGAGCAGGGGGGTCAATAAATACCTGTTGAATGAATGACTATCTGATGGACAGATGGGTGGGTGAGGGTGAGCGGGCTGTGCTCAGATATTGATATGACTTGCCCAAGGCCACACAGCTGGCACCAGCAACCAGGTGGGCTGAGCCCATGCCCTGTCCGGTCCTGCCTTCACTCTCTAATCTATTTCATGCCCCTTTAAAAAATAATAATAAACATGTGTCCTGTTATTCCCTTTAGATTGGGAACTGGTGTGGAGCTCTGGTAGCTAAAGACCCTCCAGACTCCCACGTCCCACCAGCTCACACCCTGTGGCCTCGGGGCCACCTGCTCTAGCTGCTGGATGCACCCGACTTCAAAGCCCGTTAAGTGGATCATTACGAGGTTAATAAAACCCGTTCCCCTACACCCGCACACGTCCGCCCTCGCCTGCGGCTGCTGCCCATCAGCTGGGTCTGCTCTCACTGTTGCCAGGAGCTGAGAGAGAGCAGGGCGGCCATGCAGGTGAGCAGCCCTCAGGGAGCAGTTGTCACTCAGGCCCTGTCCCTCCAGGCTGTCCTTTGAGGTGGGAAGTGGGAGGTGGCCTGTCTCTTTGAAGACCCTGCACCTGAGCCAGACCCTGTTGGGGGCCTGTGAGGCTGGCAGGAGGCGGCCGCTACAGCGGGGCTGAGGCAGCCTCGCACACAGCTGTCCTCTGTGAGCTGTGGTGTCTCCGCGATGGAGGAGGGAAGGGGCCTGCTGTCACCCTGACCCACTCCAGGCACAGGGGGAATAGGGGCTGGGGCAGTGTTTGGGCAGTGGTGACAAGCCTGGGGTGGGGCAGGGTGGACCCCTGGGGCTGAGGGTCCACTTTCTGGGGGTGCCCTGATACAGGTTCCAAGACATTCCCGGCGTGGGGTCCTGAGGGCGGGGAAGGCTCCTCTCTTCATCCAGAAAAATTCCATCTCGATGAAATGTAACTGAAGAAAACATCAGCTCATCATGTGGTTAGTGAGGGGGAAAGACACACCGCTGAAGGAAGCATACAGCAAGAGACCAGATAGTACAAAATCTAGTGACTGATGCCAACATATAGACCTGCACCCAAGGAGAGAAAGGCCCAGGAGGCCGTGTAGCAGACTCCGCCAGCGGCTTTCTCCCTGGAAAAAGCAAGGATGTGAGGCGGGGTGATGTGCAGTCTTTTTTAAAAACACAAAATAATGTATTCATGTTTTATATGTAAGATTAAAAATTAATTTTTAAAGATATTCACCAAGGATATAGTTTAGAGTGCGAGGGTCAGAGCTCCCCTTGAAGGAAGGGAAAGGAGAGTGAGGAAAGGACAGGAGAGGGTCCCGGCCGCGGGCGAGACCCCTGGGGTGCTGAGCCGCTGCCCTGGGCCTGGTGCCTGGGGGACAAACCTGTGGTGCCGCCTGTCACCGCGGCGCCTTCTCTGGGACTGGACACCCCCAGCTATCTCCCCGGGCTTGACCTCGCTTGAAGCTCCCTCCAAGATCCCACCCTGAAGTGGCTGAGGTGGGCCCAGGAATTGGTTCCAGGACTCGGGGAGCCGCGCGGGGCAGGAGCCAGGCCCACAGACAGCAAGCAGCCTTCTGCTTGGCTGATCCACGATGTCGGGGCTGCAGCATCTCCGCTTCCGCCCGGAGAGTGACGGCGTCCGCAAGCTCATGCGAGGGGGGTTATTTTATTAACCAGATAGATTAAGCATCTCTCCTTCTAATTACCGGTTTAATTAACCTTGGCACACAGTATGTACCAGCCCCGAGGGACAGAGTCAGAATGGCTGCTCTGGGTGAACATCGCCCATCTGCTCTGCGCTAGCTCCAGGGGACTCTCAAGGGGCCAGGGCAGCAGACATTGAGGGCCAGGAGTCTGGTGGCACCAGGAAGGAGCGGAGGAAAATGTGGGCAGGGATTGTCGGAAACCTCACGAGAGAGTCTTGCCATGGGCGCCGAATTCCAACAAGGCTGCCTCTTCAGCAGCCCTCCTGCAACGACCTGAGCAGGGCTGACCCCACCTCAGAGAAGGCAGAGCCCGGGCCACCCTGCTTGGGTCTCCCAGGGGTCCGCAGGGTAGCCAGTGTGCCCTGTGCAAGCCTGGGAGGTAGAAGACGTGGATGGCGATGGTGGAGGTGCTGCTTCAAATTCTCCAAGCCTCAGTCTCCTCATCTGTAAAATGAGCAGGATGGTATCTAAGTCACGGGGCAATTTATGAGGTTTAATGAAGAGAACAGAAACTGAGATGCTTAAATTACATTCGTCTGTTCATTCACTCGTTCAGCACATATTCCTGGAGTGTGCACTGTGTTGGCAAAAGTAAGGAATACGATGGTGAACAGGGAGAATCGAGAGACTGAGTGCTCTGGGAATTGACAATGTCTGCCTAAGGACCCCAGAGTCATAGCACATGTGTGCACACGCACACGAGCACGCACACACAAGCACACATACACACGAGCACACACAGATACACATGCATGCACACACACGAGTGCACACACACAAGCACACATACACATGAGCATGCACACACATACACAAGCACACATACACATGAGCATGCACACACATACACATGAGCGCACACACACGAGCACACACACAAGCACACATACACACGAGCACGCACACACACATACACATGAGAACACACATATGAGCACACACACACAATGAGCATACACACACACACTGCTTCTTCCTGAGCTGTTGCCCGTGACATGCACACTCAGCACACACTTAGAAGACGCCTGCACGCACACACCTGCATGGAGACGTGTGTCTCCTTCACAGCCATGAACAGCACACACACTCATCTCAAAAACAACTCTATACCCACACGCATGCACGGGTGGCCATGTGTGAAGACGGCTGTGTGGCTCCTCTATTCTCAAGAAACATAAGGCCAAGAGGTCACATTAATAAAAAACATGGTGTCCTGGTAAAGGTATATTTATTTATTTAAAAGCTTATTAAAATCTTAACCTAGTCTCCTCTTCACTAATGCAGTGTTACTGGAGTCTCTTGATGATTGTGTGGGAGGGTGAAGAAGAGAGTGTGTGTGTTTGCATATGTGTGAGAGAGACTTTCTATTGATTTGTGTGTGGGGTGTGCTAGTGCGTGGGCTGTGTCCAGGTGTGGCCTGTGTGTGTGTGTGTGCCTGGGAGCATGTGTATCCCTGCATGTGTGTGTACATGTCCAGGTGTGTGTGTGTGTATATGTGTGTGCGCGCACATATGACCCTGGGTGTGTTTGAGTGTGTGAATGTGTGTGTGTGTTCATGTTGGGTGTGGGGTGTGTGTGTGCCCAGATGTGACTTGTGTGTGCGTGTATGCATTCAGTCTGGGTGTGGGATGTGTATATCTGTGTGTGCATGTCTGGGTGTAGGGTGTGTGTATGTGCGTTCAGTCCAGGTGTGGGGTGCATGTATATGTGTGTGTGCATGTCTGGGTGTGGGGTGTGTGTGTGGGACTGTGTGAATGCCTTGGTGGGGAGTATGTGTATTTGTGTGTGCATGGACGTCTGGGTGTAGGGTGTGTATGTATGTGTTCAGTCCAGGTGTGGGGTGCATGTATATGTGTGAGTGCATGTCTGGGTGTGGGGTGTGTGTGTGTATGCCTTGGTGTGGAATATGTGTATGTGTGTGTGCGTGTCTGGGTGTGGGCTGCATGTATATGTGTGTGTGTTGGCTGTGTTTCTGTGTGTGTGCACATCCAGGTGTGGGCTGTGTATATGTGTGTGTTGCCTGTGTTTGTGTGTGTGCACATCCAGGTGTGGGCTGTGTATATGTGTGTGTTTGTTGCCTGTGTTTGTGTGTGTGCACATCCAGGTGTGGGCTGTGTGTTTCTGTGTGTGTGTGCACATCCAGATGTGGGCTGTGTATATGTGTGTGTTGCCTGTGTTTGTGTGTGTGCACATCCAGGTGTGGGCTGTGTGTATGTGTGTGTGTTGCCTGTGTTTGTGTGTGTGCACATCCAGGTGTGGGCTGTGTATATGTGTGTGTTTGTTGCCTGTGTTTGTGTGTGTGCACATCCAGGTGTGGAGTATTCGTTGTGCTCTTGTGCTTCTCAGGCCCTTTGAGTAGTAAGAGGTGCTTCTCAGCCTGTTTTTTACCATCGCCCCCGTAAGGAGCCTTTGTAGACTTTCCATCCCTGGTAGCCTACCTGAAATGTTAAGACCGCAGATATGCTGTATATCTGGTTACGCACTGTATGTGCGTGTGTGTATATGTGTGTGTATATCTGTGCTTTAGAGACACACAATTTTTTTTACCTGCCCTGGAATAACCAGCTTCTACCCTGCTCCTGGAGAAAGGAGACCCTCCCACAGACTGTTGAGAGTCCCTGCTAGGGAGCAAGGGTTTCTTTGTCTGGCCTCAGGGGTGTGACCACTCTCCTCCCACTCCTGGCCCATGTTGTGTGCAGTGGTTCCCAGTCTTTAGGGCCCAGCTGGAAATCTCTTAAAACACAGCTGTCTGGGCCCCACCTAAAGATCCTGTCAGTAGACCTGAAGAGGGGTCTGACCTCGGGGTTTCAGCAAGCTCCGAGGGGGTTCTGATACCCTGCCTGAAGTGGGGATCTGGGGCTGAAGGGGGTTTTGAATCATCGAGGAGTCATCTAGTCTGAGGGAAGAGGGTCCACCTAGAGACCTGACCTGGTTCTAGAGAACTCAAGACCCAGCTAGCCAGTCCTCCCTATGCCAGCACTACCCCAGGGCTGCCCAAAGGAGGCTTGCGAGAGGCTGGTGGCTGGACCAGAACCCTTCCCATTGACTCAGGGCATGGAGGAGGCAGTATGAGGGTGTGTTCTCAGGACCACGGTCACGCAGCGGATGTCTGGGACAAACACTGCCCCAGAATGTCTGGAGTCCCATTTTCCACCTGTTTGATAAAGCCGCAGATGCCCCACACACAAACCTGGGCCTCCCTTCTGTGGGTCCCAACCTTCTCCAATAGACTGGAGCTCCCATACCAATCCCAGGGTGGGCCTGGTAAGCAAGGCAGAGGTAAACTTCTGCCTCCTCTCCCAGCTCTCGGTTCACTGAGTCAAAGCTTATCTCTGTCCTGCCTATTAGACCCACCCTGGGATTGGTATGGGAGCTCCAATCCCCATTGGAACCCCATCTGGAAGTTGCCAGAGACCTGGTAGCAAAATCAATCAAAACCAGAGAACCCCTACCTGGCCCAGCTTTCTTTGGATGCCAAAGAAAGCTGTGTCTCTTTGGAGGGCTGGGCCAGTGCCAAGCCCCAGTGCTGGGTGTCTGAGCAATCAGAACACAGGGACCAATTGATGCGGTGTGGGCAGGGCTCCAGCATGAGGCCGCAGGGGAGATGGGAGCCTGGAGGAGGGAGGGAGGGGCTGTGTGGTGGCCATGGAGCAGGGTGGGGTGGGGGTAGAAGTGGCTCTGAGGCCGTGAGAGCACGAGAGAAGACCAGACAAGGGTGGATGAATGATGGAGATGGGCACAGAGATGGAGAAGAGTGGGGGTGGGGGATGCTGCGGTCTGGTGGGGAAGCAAGAAAGGCAGGCTTCTCCTTCTCTTAAGCTTTTAAAGGCATCAGAGCATCTTGCTAATTGTTCATCTCCCAGAGACGCTAATGAAATTAACTCTGCAAAATACTCATCAGGTCATCTGCAAAGGGCACGGTGCCAGGCTTCCACTTGGTCCAATCCCGTCCTTCTCCTCCTCCGCTCCTCCTGCCCCTTCCTGACAATCCTCCGCCCCCTCCTTTTCACATAGGCCCCTCAGCAGGGAACTGCTCACCTCCCAACCTGCCTGAGAGTGCCCAGCGGGAAAACTCGAAAAGGGGACTGTGTAGCCAGGGAGACCTCAGAGACAGATGTCACGGAGCTCACGGAGCTGGGAAAGGTTGTTTCTGGGTGTGTGTGCGTGTGCGCGTGTGTGCGCGTGTGCGTGTGTGTGCGCGTGTGCGTGTGTTAACACATGCATCATGGGAGGATGTGTCTCTAATAAAACCATTTAGACTGAACATTCTTTCAATCACTCAGCAAACATTTCTGGAACAGCTTCTAGGTTTAAATCCTTGTTCCATCTCTTACCAGCTGAGTGGCTTTTAGCAAGTTACAACCCCTCTCTGTGCCACAGTTTTTGTATCTACATAATGGGTACAATAATCACATCTACTTCATAAGGGGCTGTGAGAATCGAAGGAGATAAACCAGGTACAGAGTTTAGTCCTGTCCTGGGCACCTTGAGAGTTCTCAAGAAATGCTGGGTGCTGTCCTTGGTCCTGGAGGCTCCAAGGCAGTGACATCCCAGTTCTTGCGCCGAGGCACGGCCAGGCCAGCCTTAAGGCACAGGCATGAAGTGCTCAGTAGAACGGGGCAGCATGGAGGGTGGGCATGTGAACAGTGTGTGCAGGAATGGAGTGGGGAGATATGGAAGTGTCTGTACATGTATGTAACTGTGCGAGGAACATGAGTGCCTGTACTGCTTGTCATCAGTTACCCAGTATGCACATGTGTGAGCTGGGTGTGGGAAGTGCATTTGTGTTGTGTTCGTTGTGGAGACTGAGCAGGTGCTGGCTTGCTGTGTGTGTGTGTTGGATTCAGAGCACAGGTGAGTGTCGGGGTTTGTGTGCAGAGGGGACAGGTCCAGATGTTGCCGGGGGTCCTTTGAAGGGGCTTATTTTTAGTTCTATCTCCTGTCTTATCCCTCACAAAGTAATCATTTCTTTTATGATCTGGCTCTCATTCCACCCCAGCTTACAACTGGGAGGACATTTGTATCTTCCCCAACATGCTGCAGGTTCCCCCGGTGGGTAGCATTGAGCCTTACAAATAGTAGTCAGTCATAAATGCTCACCCTGTAGATTTTTAATAAAGGATAATTCTATATTATTTTTCTTTTTTCTTTCCCTTTTTTAGAGATAGCATCTTGTTCTGTCACCCAGGATAGTGTGCAGTGGCCTTATCATATCTCATTGCAGCCTCAAACTCCTAGGCTTGACCAGTCCTCCCCACTCAGACTTCCAAGTAGCAAGAAAACAGGCATATGCCACCATGCCTAGATCATTTAGAAAAATGTTTTAATACACAGGGTCTCTCTATGTTGCCCAAGCTGGCCTTGAACTCAGGGCCTCCAGCAATCCTCCCCCTTCAGCCTCCCAAAATGTTGTGATTACAGATGTGAGCTACAGCACCCAGCCCTGTATTTTGTTTTCAAATATAAATGACAAAAACCGCAAATGGGCTTAAACAGCTCAAAAGGGAATGCGTTGGCTGATCTAACTGAAGAATTCAGGGGTTTCAGCAGCCTCAGAAGCAGCTGAATCTGAGGGCTTGAACAATGAACTAGGATTCTGCAACCCTCTCTTCTCCAGGCTCTGCTCCTCTCCACCCCAGCTTCAATCTCAGGCATGCCCTTTTATTGTGGCAGTACTGCCAAGATCAGGTCATTTCTTTCCAGCTTCAAGTACAGCAAGAAAAGAAATTATTCTCTCTTTAGTTCCAACAAAAGTCCCAGAAATGAGCCTCAATGGCCTGGCTTGGGTCATATGCCCATCTCTGAACCAATCATTGTGTTTCAGGGAATAGTGGATGCTGATTGGCCAGGCCTAGGCATTTGTTGTCTTTTGGAATTTGAGGGGGATAGTCCGACCTGAATCTTGTGTGCTAATGGTGGGGAGGGGTGATCCTTCCAAGGAAAGACAGGAAGCTGCTTCCAGAAGACAGAAGCTGGATGCTGAGCAGTGGGCAGATGTGAACACTTGGACCACAGCACGGACCATAAAGAGCCAATGTCTTGGCCGGGTGTGGTGGCTCACGCCTGTGATCCCAACACTTTGGGAGGCCGAGGCAGGCAGATGACTTGAGCTTAGGAGTTTAAGACCAGCCTGGGCAACATGGTGAAACCCCTTCTCTACCAAAAAAAAAAAAAAATGCTGGGCATGGTGACAAGGGCCTGTAGTTCCAGCTACTTGGGAGACTGAGGTGGGATCACTTGAGCCTGGGAGGCAGAGGTTGCAGTAAGCCAAGACAGTGCCACTGCACTCCAGCCTGGGTGACAGAGCCAGACCCTATCTCAAGAAAGAAAGAAAGAAAGAAAGAAAGAAGAAAGAAAGAGAGAAAGAAAGAAAGAAAGAGAGAAAGAAAGAGAGAGAGAAAATCCAATGTCTTGCTTAAGGGTCTCCAAGAGCATGTCCTGCTTGCTGAACTAATTTCCTGATCAATTGGGTTATTTGTCTGGTAGATTGGAGCAAACCTGGAAGCTCATGATTCTAGGGCTCTGCTAAGTCTTTCCACTTATTTTTGTGGGTGCAGCAGTGAGATGTGAGCTGAATGATGGTGTGGTCAGAGGCTTCCTGAGTGGACAAAGGAGCAGCTGGTTTACTGCCCTAGTGCAATATGCAAGTTGATCTCGAGTTGGGAGCCTCTGGACCCTGTCCTTGGTCCTGCCTGCAGCAACCTGTTTAGTTAGGACTTGGTTGAAAGTATATGTGACTTCCTAATGTCATCTGGGAATGACAGAAGCAGAAGAAAATAGCAAATACCCTCCCTGACAGCACCCACATCCTGAGAGGGCTCCATATGGGAAAGAGGGATTAGATGTAATATGATGGAAAATAATTGGGATGAATTTAAGTGTCTGCATTTAATTGCAGAAAACCAGCAACCTAAAGGGTAGGTGAGGAACACCCAGTTGTTGATAGTACCTAGGCAAAGACCTAGGACAATGTCCATCAAAGTGTGATCCGTCTTCAGACCATTGGCAGCAGCAGAAACATCTTGTAGGTATTACAGGGCACAGTAAAAGCAGATTCCTAGACCCCTCCCCAGACATCCTGGATCAAAATTAGGATAGGCAGGACATGGAAATTTATACTCCAAGCAACTCATAGGAACTTCGATGCATGTCCAAGTCAATGATGGCCTCAGCACAGGGTCCGAGCTCCCCAGGTCCAGGGGATATTAGCAGTGCGATATCACTGACCAACAGCTGATTAGGACTCCTCTTGTGCATCAGGCCATGATGGCAGGACACCTGCCAACCCCTTCAGGAGATGCCTTCAGGAAGCAGCCTCACCACGGAACACCTACAGGGTGTCTGGGTGGCGAGACAGGGGCCCAGAGCCCTGCTGCCATGCCAGCATCTGAAGTAGAACTGTTTGCCCTGAAAATTCAGGATAGACCAAGACTTCATCTTCTGAAGAAAAATTTGCCTGAGTAACAGAAGCAAAGGAGGCTGGAGCTCTCAGGAGTCCTCTTCCCATCTGGCCATCCTACCTTAGGGTCTGAGACAAACCCTTTCCTGGCAGCCCTTCACCCTGGATTCTTAAGAAGAGTTCCAGTGAGACACCTACTCCCCCTCTCTGCAAGGGCACTCCTCCTCCTTCTCCTGACATGACTCTGAGCATCACTTGGAAGGGAACAGTTCAGCTGAGGCCTGGGTGACTAAAAGGAACCAGCCACGTGAAGATCTGGGGACAGAGTATTCTAGGAAGAAAGGCAAATGGGAAGGCCTGGAGGTGGGATGAGCTTGGATGCTGGAGAAACAAAGTGAGGGGTTGAGGGGCCTTATGGCCAGGGCCTAGGCAGAGTTGAAGAGGAAGGCAGGGGCCAGATTCTGCTGGGACCACAGGCTGTGCAGGCACTCATGCTACTCTCCACATATTTCAGCTCTGCCTTCCAGGCACGAGGTGGGATTATACTTCCTGGCCCTCTTGGGTGGGACTGTGGGGCCAGTTCTGGCCAGTGGATTGTGACCAGACATGATCCATTGTGTCTGGGCTGAGCGATTGATGGCTGGTGGGTGCACCTCTGGAATGGCTGCTGTCAGGCTGGGTCCTCAAGTGAGGGTGACCTGGAGTCATAGACCCATGATGGACAAATGAGAAACAAACCTGTGTTGATTTAAGTCACTGAGATTTGGGGACTATTTGTTACGACATCCCCTAATCTATCCTGACTCTTACATAGACCATTGCATTCTGGCTGAAGAGAGAGGGGCAAGAAGAGAAGTGAACAAAGCAGCCAACTGAGCAGAAAAGACCCTTCCTTTCCTGTATCTCAAACCTCATTTCCCAAATTCAAATCCCAGAGTAGAAACTGTAGCAGGAGAAAAGATGAGGACATGGACGTTGAAATCAAACCTCCCAAGGATGCATCTTAGCTACCCCTGCAGTCTATTGAATAAGGTTGGCCCTGAGCAATCAGGCACTTCCTCTCCCTATGCCTCAGCTACTGCATCTGCATAATGGGAATAACAATGTTTCTTTAACAGGACTGCATGTGAGGATCAAGCCAAATTATAAATGTATGCAAGGACATAGTGGTGTCCAGCATACTTTTTTTTTTTTTGAGATAGAGTCTTGCTTTGTCGCCCAGGCTGGAGTGCAGTGGCATGATCTTGGCTCACTGCAACGTCTGCCTCCCAGGTTAAAGCAATTCTCCCTGGCTCAGCCTCCTGAGTATCTGGGATTACAGGTGCCCACCACCACATCTGGCTGTGTGTGTGTATGTATGTGTGTGTGTGTGTGTGTGTGTATTTTTAGTAGAGATGGTGTTTCGCCATGTTGGCCAGGCTGGTCTCAAACCCCTGACCTCAAGTGATCCACCCACCTCAGCCTCCCAAAGTGCTGGGATTACGGTGTGACCCACCACACCCGGCCATCCCTTTAGACAGAGCATACACTATTATAATGTCATCTTATACCCCAGTCCTCAATCTTCTTCCTTCATCCTCAACCACCAGCCTCCAGTGCCCAATCCCCAGTTCCTGATCATCTCCCTACACCGTGGGCCCCAAGGGCAGATCCTGCCACTGACTCACCTCTCCCACCCACCTCTTTCCTGCAGAGGCTGAAGAGGGGTGTTATGGTGCCAACAGGAGCAGCCTGGGCACACACTGCTCCTACACACACACACACACACACACACACACACACACACGAGACATGTGAGTTGATCAGGCCCTGACACCGTGTACATTCAAACTGCCCCGAAAGCAAAGTTCCCAAACCAGAAGGTGGTGAACACTTCTGGGCTCACATGAAGTCTAAAAAATTATTTTTTACTAGTTAAAAATTTTAAATCAGAATATTTCACATACGACGGCTTCTGTTGAAAATTTGGAAGATGCGGCTATACTGTGCCCCGGTCCCCTCCCCCGACAACCAGCACCTGGAGCAGAAAAGGCAGCTGCCCCTTGAGATGGGATCCTTGCGCCTGTCCCCAGCACTGCCCTTTGCCTCCCTGGCGATGGAGCCCAGCGTCTGTATGGTTGCCTCTGGAGCTTTAGCTGGTGTTTTTTATAGCAGACTTAAGAGGAAAGCAAAACATTTTTCATAACCCTTCTCTATCAAAAGTGGGAAACAAAAGACAGACCGAGAGAGGGCCTCGTGTCTCAAGAAATATAGGAGAGCTCATATCTCTTTGTGGAAGCAAGACCATCCCTTACATCGCCTAGCCTGCAGCGCCAATTTATATTATCGACCGGCCCCGTAGGCGTTTGAGTTTGCGACCCTGCCCTCACCCTGCTCATTCCCCTCCCGACCCAGACTAGGACCCTCTCTTTTTCCGATCACTCCCCCCAGGCACACCGCACGCGGCTGTCATTTCCTTTCTCCTTCAAGGCAGCCCTCTGTTTATTTTAACCCGATTAGGGAATGGGGGTGGGGCACAGGAGACTCCAGCAGCGGTCACTGCTGGAGGCTCCAGGAGACGACGTGACTTGACCAAGGTCACAGAGCTGGAAGGTGAAGTCGCCTAGACCCTACCCCCAGTCTCCCTAGCTGCCAAAGCCCAGCTCGTTCCTTTACACCCACGTCGCGGGCGCCGTGCGCTCTCGGGGCTCAAACACCGCGCGCCCAGTCGGGTGCGCTGCGCCTGAAGGTTGTTTTCCTTCGGCGAACGGCGCCGAGGGGTTAGGGAAACCTTGGGTCATGGTGTGAGGCGCGCCCCTGGAATCCACCAGCCTGCGAGGCTGGGACTGCGGGTGTCCCCGAGTCTGGCCTGCCAGCTCTGGTGGGCAGGGCACCTCTGCGCGCGGGCCAGGGCCCCGGCGCTCTCCCGCAGCCCCCTAACCAAGCCGCGGGCTGGCAGCGTACCGCGGCGCCCGGACGGCCCCGGAGCGCGGCCGCGAGGAAAGGGCGGGGAAGAGGACTGCAGCGGAACCTGCCCGGGGCACCCCTGCCCTGGGCGGCTCTCCGCAGGCTAGCGCCGCGCCGGGGTCGCCGCAGCCCCGGGCCCCTCCCGGGCCACCTGTGCGCAGACTGGCGGGCCCGCGAGAGCCCGGATCCGGAGCACCGATCCACTCCGGGTTTCAGACTCCTGCCCCTGTCCCTGGAGACCCCGCGGGGCGGTGGGAGGCCTCCACCCCCACCACCCCAAGCCCCTCCCTGGGGGAGCCTCAGGCATCGCCCAGAGGGATTCCCGGTGCTGGGGGTGGCCCGCGCGCGCCGCGCGGGGCGGCCCGGCCCCTCCTTCCTTCCCCCGCCCCTCCCAGCCGCCGCCCCGCTCCGTCGCTCCAGTCCGGGTTTTGCGGCGCCCACCGGCCCGCTCTCCGGCTGCGGGCTCCGCGGCGCGGCTGGCTCGGTGCGCGGCGCGGCTGGCGCTGCGCTCCGCCCCGGCTGCATTGCTGCGCTCCCGTGCCCAAGGGAGCCACGCGCCGCGTGCGCCCGGCAGCCGGCCGCCCGGAGGCAGCGCAGTCCGCTGGCATGGGCCCCGGGGGCGCCCCGAGCTGGGGCTCCGGGCTGAGGCGCTAAAGCCGCCCTCCCGCCCGCGGGGCCCCGCGCCCGGCCCGCCCGCCTGCCCGCCCGCGGCCATGGCCGTCCGGCCCGGCCTGTGGCCAGCGCTCCTGGGCATAGTCCTCGCCGCTTGGCTCCGCGGCTCGGGTGAGTCACGCCGCGCGCGCTCTGGGGAGGCTTGCGGGGGACCGTGCGCGCGAACGCTCGCTGCTCTGGGGGTCCCTGACCAGCGCTGCCAGACCCGGCTGGGAGCCCCCCGAGGCCAAACTTTGCGAGGCGGGACGCGGGGGGCTCTTCTTGCTGCTGCGCAGCTTCCCCGCGCGCTCTCCCGGAAGCCTGGGTTCTGCCAAGTCCAGGAGCAGCTGTCAGCCCGCGGGGCTGGCGAGTGTAGACACCCCACGCCTCCGGGTGGGGGAAGTTTGCTGGTTGCCTGGGCCCGGAGCAGGGCTGGGGGTCTGGATCAACCCCAGGGAGCCTGACTTTGAGGATTCGAAGATTAGAGGGTTTTGAGCCTATCCCAGTGCCCAGGAAATGGGGGGTGCGGGGAGCGTTTAAGATACCTCTTCCCGGTAGCATCTGCCCTAAACAGCCACTCACAATCTCCCAGCTTGGCACCTGGCCTCTGCCCACGTCCAGAACACAGTGTCCTCCTCTGTCCCCGCCACACACGCTCTCACACGCACACACTCAGGCGTGGAGGCGCATACACCAGCCCCCAGTCCTTGCAGCCAGCACAGTCAAAGCGCCGCGGTCCCGGTGGCCGGGGCTGTGGCTCCTGGCCTCCCTGGTGCGGGGGGCCAGAGTTGTGTGTGGTTGGTCCGCCAGTTTCCCCTTCTTCCTTAAACTCCATAGCCTTTCTTGGCCCCTGCATGCCCCATTGGTCACCCTAACCCACTGCTAACTCAGCCCTCAGCCCACCTCATTCCCTTGGGAGGGGGCTTGGGGGGAGGAAGTTCCCCTGCATCCTTTGTCTGCTGTCCCTGAGCCTTCACCTAGGCTGAGCTGTGGGGGCCTCCTGATCTCTGCCCCCCATGCACTTAGCTGAGTTGAGCGTATGTGTCTGTGGTGGTGGGGGGTGGGTGCCATTTGTGTGGTCAAGGGGGCTTGAGGCTTACCCTGGCAATTCTCGATTCTTGCTGCCCCTAGAACCTGGGCGGTTACTCCCCAGCCTGGCCAGGCCGCTGCTTATAACAGGGGTGTTGGAAGGGAGCATTGGGGTTTCTGAGCTGCCAAACCAGATTGATCAGAGATCAATGAGTGGGAGCTCAGGGGCCAGCCTGATGATTGAGGCCGATGGCTGTTTCCTTAAAGGGTGTCTCTGCGCAGCGCATCCTGCACCCACCACTGCCTGACCGCCCGCCCCATCCTGCCTCCTCAGTACCCCTCTCTACTCCATCCCACCCCTTCTATCTCCCTTCTCCATCAGCACCCCTCTTCTTCCCCAGGGCCTCTCCTTCTAATCCTGACCAAGCTGAGAGGCTGAACTGCTGTTGGGTGTGTGTCCGTGTCCCCCACATGTGTGTGTTAGGGGTGTGTGTGCAGCTCCACAGATGAGCACCCGGGTGCAGGTTGCACTGTTGTCCATGATGAGGTGGGGGTATTAGTGCCCCACACACAGGTGGGGTGTTGCCCGACACCCAGTAGGTACCCTGGAAATGTTTTCTGAGTTGATGCTTTTGAGGGCTGTGTGGTCATAGCTGCATGTCGCCCACGTGAGCACGTGTGAAGGCTGCGGGTTGACATGTGTGCCCGGGTAACCAGGGGGGTTGGCATGGTGTGTGCAGCATTGGCATGTGTGTGCCCTGATGAACGTGTGTGATGACCAGCATGCCGCACGTGTGTGACGGCTGTGTGCAGTTGCACAGGTGAGCGTGTACAGATAAGGGGGCACAGGTACCGGTGAAGCAGGGTGCTGCAGCCTGGAGCGGGGGGTTGCCACAGGGACTCCTCAGGAGGCTGTGGGGTGGGGAAACTGCATCCCTGGTTGGCAGGGCATCTGTTGAGGCCTGGCCCAAGGTTGCCCAGGGAGTCGGGAGGTGGGCACAGGCGCCGCAGGGGCTGACGCAGAGCCTGCCCCAAGGCATCAACTCTGCCCCTGGGCCTGCGGGAGGAGCTGCTGAAGGCCATGGGGTGGGGAGGGGCTGGCCCTACTTCTTTGGGACTCCCTTCCCCCTGTGCCCCACAGGCACTGGGCACATGTGGACGCCCAGGCAGGCTGGCCCTGCCGTGACCCGGGCTCCTCCCGCGCTGCCTTTTGCCTCCGTTGCAACAGCCTCCGGTGAAAAATGTGTCTGTGAGCCGCTGAGGGAGGGATGGCCAGCGGGCAGCAGGGGGCGCCGGGGGCCAGCGCGACCGACTGCAGCCGCTTGCTCCCCAGGCCACGCGCCCACCCTCTGTTGCTGGACATCACACAAAAGCCTGTCCCTTCAGCACACTCGCACCTGCAGGCCCTCTCTGTGCCCGCGCACGCAAGCACCCATCTGTCTCACAGGATTTTCCCTCTCAAACCCCGTCACACGCAGCTGGCATGCAAACCCCCACCCTGCCCCTGTGGTCTCCCTGTCACCCAGACCTCTGCAGTCTTGAGCAGGAGGGACTTGGGAGCTGGCTCCCTTGAAGATGGGGCTGAGGGGTGCCATGCTCTGGCATTGCCGCATTGCCCAACCTGACCCCAACCATCTAGCCTGGCTCCTCCTTCTCAGACCCCATCCCCATACTTAGGGCTGACCTAGGACTCGTCTGTCCACCCCCACACTTGGGAGAATGCAGCTGGCTGAGGGAGTCTTAATCCTCCAGGGCTAGGAGATACCCTGTTCCTGCTCGCCCTGCCTTGCAGGTGGGGTGGCCTGGGCTTTGGGGCCCCTAGGTCCCCCCAGGGGAGAGCTGGTCCTCTTGCTGCCTGCCTGCTCCCCACTTGCCTGTGTTGGGAGGGGGGGCTTCTCTCAGGAACCAGGGATAGGCATTGATCCAGGTACCAAGCCCACACCAGAAGTCACGGCCCTGGTTCCCAGGAGCAGCCAACTTTGGCCTCAGCCAAGGGCCAGAGAGCCCCTGTCTTCACGACCCTTCTTCCTGCCTAGTGCTGCTCTGGGCCCAGACCCACAGGCTGGAGCTCTGAGGCTTCAGAAGGCAGGAGCCTGCCCTGAGCTTGGGGTGGGGCTCCCCTGCTCTAGTGCTGGGCCTAGCTGCCACTTGGGAACCTGTGTGTCCACGCATATGCATGCGGGGCCTCCTGTTCTAGGCCACCCCTCTCCCAATGCCCCCTCCTCCCAAGGGCCCTGCCGTCCCCTCCTCCTATTCTCCCAGCCTGGGGCTGGAAGCCTTAGCGTCTCCCTTGCTTCTCCCTTCTCTCTCATGCTTCACATCTAATATGTCACCAAGTCCTCCAGCTCAGGCCTACTTGTGGCATTGCTCATGTCTCTCGACTTCTTTGTCTTCCTCCACTCCTTTCTCCCTCACCTGGACCACTGCAGCAGCCACCACCACCCATCCCCCTCGGGCCTCCTCCACTCAGACTAAGGCATCCCCTGGCATCCAGGCTGGAAATCTGCTAGAAAGCTTTCGGTGACTCCCAGTGCCTGCAGGTCAATCCAAACCTTGAGCCCCCTTGGGCCCTTAGGAAAATACCTTCCTCCCTCGTCATCGCCCCACATCAGCTCTGGCCTGGTCTATCTGGAGGTCGGGTGCCCTCCCTGGCTCTGACTGCTGGTGGGGTGGGCACCCCCAGGCAAGCTCCGGCTTCCAGACTGTAGCTCCTTTGCCTTGCAAAGCCTGGTGCCACTGACCCCGCCAGCATGCTCCCCACCCAACACCCCAACGTTGGCTCTGTCCAGACCTGGGACACACCCCTTTGCTGCTGCCAATCCCTGCACTGTGAAACCCGCAGCTTGAGTCCAGCCCCTCCCAAAGGCCTCCCACCTCCTCCCCTGCAAAGGGGTCCTGGCATACTGATGTGCTTTGGGTGGGCTAAGGAAAGACTGAGGTATTGAGTCCTCAGCCCTGGGGAAGCTGCCAGAAGCCTCTGACCTGAGCCTCCTCCTTCTCCTCCAGTGCCTCCCTCAGGTATTGCCATTGTTTATGGCGCGGTGACCCTGTTCTCTGCCCCAACTTGCTCTGAGTCACTGCCAGCCAGGTGCTGTTTCTCTTCATTTCTCCATTTTGAGTTTGGGCTCTCTTTGCAGGCAGGGAGGGCTGCTATTGCTGGGGACAGGGAGAGATGTTTGCTCTGCCCCTCTCAGCAACCATCCCATCCCTGTCCCTGAACACGGACTGCCATGCTCCAGGGAGGCTGGAAACGGCCTCCTGTCCAGGGTGGGGACCAGGAAAACTAGGCCCCATCCTGGGGTGGAGGATGCTGTGCCCCAGCCACGTGTATGGACAGCAAACCAGCTCACATTGGTGCATGCTTGTGGGCCACTCACGCAAGTTGTATGCCCATGTCTGTTGAGTAGGAACCCCCATCCCCACCCTGGCATGGATTTTCCCAGAGTGAATGTTTTCTTGAGCAAATGGTGTCATTCACAGAGTCACGTCAAGACGTGGGCTGCTCTGCACAGCTCCTACGTGGGGTGGGACTCCTGGTTCCTGAGGCTGAGCCCCAGGGCCCAACCACGCTCAGACAGGAGCTCAGCTTCCTGCAATCAGTTCCACCAGCCCACCCCTTTGTTCCTTGTCTGCTCCTGTGGGAGTGGCGTTGAAGGGTCCTCCTGCCTTCTGGGGAGTCTCACCCCGTATTCTTGCCAGGTGAAGCAGAAAGGACAGGCTAAGCTTTGGAGGCAGTCAGGGTCAACTTCCAACCCAAGCCTCGTGTCCTTGGACAAGCAACTTGCAGTCCCCAGCCTGTTTCCACATTGATAGAATGGGTCATGCTTGCTTTCTGGGGTTATAGTAACAGATTGATGGGCAATGTGGAGAGGGCACTCAGGGTGAACCCCGACACCTAGTAGGTGCCATAGCTTGTCTGTCTCCTTCCTCTGTGTTCCTTCGCATTTGTGGGGGGATGGCATGAGTTAGGACAGAGGTGGGGACTTAAGCCGCATCAGGGCCCGAGCCCAGACACAGGAGAAAAATGCATCTCAGTGTGAGCTGCTTCATTTCCCACTGACCCAGGCCCAGGCAGTGGCCCCTTCTGGTTGGAAGAAGCATCCCCCCTCCCCCGCCATCGACACATACACCACCCACTGCAGGGACTTGGGCCTGATTCAGACATCATTGCTTCCAATGCACAAGGGGCAGTTGTTTGGAGGTTCTGAAGATGAAGATTTGGGCTCAGCTTTTCGTGCAACTGTGTGTTGATGATCATCTCTGACTCTCAGGACATGGCACAGAGTGGGGCAGGAGCCCTGAGCAGAACGAAATTCTAGTCCTCTCTCTGCTATTTGATTGCTGTGTGATCTTTTAGACAAATCATTTAACCTCTCTGGGCTGTTTGCCTCTCTGTATACTAAAGGGTGTAGTATACCCAATGATGCCTATATTGGAGCCTGGGGTGGACTCCGCACTCAGCAGCAGGCTCCCCCAGGAACTGCTCACACCTGCCCAGCACCTGCCACAGACATCAGATGCCCTGGCAGGGGCTGCCTGCATCGCTGGAGAGCCAGGTGGCTGCTGGGGCAGAGCCAAAAGTGGTTGGGAGGCAGAACTGGGGACTGAGTCCCAACCCCTAGGCCAGGAATTGAGGGCCCACTTCTGCTGGCAAATATCTCCTATGTCAGAAACAGGCCTTCTCAGGGCGCCCAGAAGGTCAGGGTCCCAGTGCCCAAGGCCCACCCCCTTCCTGGGCACTGATGTCAGGTGCGACAGGCAGCTTCAGACCCCAGGGGCCCAGAACCCCAGGCACATGGAGGAGGTAGTGAAATGGGTGAGTTGGCAAGCTCTGTGGCTGGGTTTGGACCAGTACTAGGGTGAGGCCAGGCAGGTGCCTAGGCACAAAGGTAGGGCCAGCCCCCAAGAGTGCACGCCTCCTGGCCCTACATCCAGCTCCTCCCTGCATGGCTTCAGTTTCCTTGTCTGTACAACTGACTCAAAAAGAACCCACCTCCTAGGATTTTGTGCAGATTAGACGGGCTGAAGTGTGTCAGTGCTGGCACATAGTGGGCACTCAATACACGTTAGCAATGATGATGCCATGGCAGAGGGCACTGTTCAGTCCTCTCCTTCGGGAAGTGGGGGAGTCCTTGGCTGTCTTTGTGGAAGACGGTGCGACTGGGGAACCAGGAGGGAGGGAAAAGGCCTGAGGTGAGCTTCCCATTCTGGGCTGGGGACAGGCCTGGCTTCCTTTCTGTTTCTTGTCATGCAAGGGCAGGTGGTCCTTGACTGGCCCTCCCAGCCCTGTTTGAAGTGGGAGAGGGGGAGCCACACAGAGCTCTGGCAGCTGCTCAGCCCCAGAGTAACTGGGGAAGGGGAAGTTTTAGGTAGCATTTTGATGGGGGAGGGGCCATGAGGCCCCTGCTTCTGTGCTGTGGTGGGAGCGCCAAGGGCCAGCCGTCACCCTGACTGGTGGGGCCCCCAGAGCCGGGCCTCTCCCACACTGGGATATCAGAGCTGTGTCCGTCTGGAAGGCTCAGGGTCACCTTGAGCTCCAGGCAAATATGTAGCTGAGATGGGGAGGGGGTGGGGGGAAGGCCGGGGAAGTCTGTCTAGATTGACAGCACCTGAAGCGCCTTGGGGAGGGAGGTCCGGACCCTGCATCCCACCTCGGCCCTACGTGTCCCCAGCCAGGGCGGCAGGTGGAACTCCCGTGCCCCAGGCCAGCAGGTCCACTGGAGAGGCTGTGGGGGTCTACGGGAGTACTCCCTGAATTAGACTCTACCCCTCCTAATCGGGGCAGGGACCCAGTGGAGCCGAGGGGCCAGTGGTTTTTCCCAGCTCTGCATCTTTCCAGCACCGCCCCCCACCCCGCCCCTCCCCACCCACCCCACCCCCCCGCCCAAACAAATGTGCCCGTCACTGGCGGGTAGCAGCCCCTCCTCAGCGCGTGTCTCTGGCTTCGCCAGTCCCCGCCCCGCTGTCTAGGTAGCTTGGTACGCGAGGGCCCTTAGGCCGGCGGATCTGCGGGGCACGTGAGCTGCCGTGGAGCGCGGGTGCCCGAGCCCACGGCAGCCGGGGCCGAGGGGCTTCGCCATTCGCCGCGGCGCCCGTCGGGCGGGGCTGCGGGAGGCTCGCGCCCGGGGACGTCCAGGCCGGGGGTGGGTGCCGCGGGGCAGCCGGGCGCGGGGTAATTAACGCGCTGCAAACTCCGGCGGCCAAGCCGGGAAGGGGCGGGATGCCTCCGCCCGCCAGCCCGCCCGCGGCCGCCCGCCGGATTAGCGGCTCTTTGTTCGGGGCCTGTTAACAAGTTCCTGGCTGAGCGCTCGGCTGCCGCCCCGGGAGCGGGCGTCCAGCCTCCGGGCACCGCCGCGCGGCCGCCTCCGCCCCGCCTCCGTGCTGTAGCCCAGCTGCAGCCCCTGCCCCTGCCCGCCCTTCCCGGGCCCCCTGAGAAGTGGGTGGGCGCAGGGCTTCTCAGGCGATCTTGTGCCTGGGGCTTCCGAAGACCCCGGGCTGACCTCGCTGCGAAAGGGAGGGGAACGTCCCCATAACCCGAGCACCTCCTGCAGGCCGGGGCTTCCGATGCACCGGTGTCGCCATTCCCGTTTTACAGATGAGGCCGAGCACCGACTTGCCCCAGGTCCTGGCTGTCCTCTGCAGGCTGGGGCCCCACTCCAGCCCCTGACACCCAAATTCATTCTCCTTCTGCTAAGAGGAGAGACCCTGTGGCGGGAAGAGGAGGAGCCCCTGGGGGCTGTAGACTGTTACGTTTTTTATTCTTTATTAACTTGGTGATGGTAGTAATCTGGGCTCCGCCTACATCATCTGATCAAAACCTCAGGACAACCTACAGGTGGGTGAGGTTAGCCCCATGCGTCAGATGAGGACACATATCAGGGGAGGTCACACCGCAGGAAGTGGCAGAGCTGGGACCTTATTGGGCAGCTACTGCTCTGCCCGATCTCCCCCACCACACACCACACCCACCTTGTGGGCTCTCCTATGTGGCTATTTACTGCCAGGGCCTCTCTGGTATCCTATGGACTTGATGGGAGAAAGTCCAGAGACCCTGATTCTCTGTGTGGCCTCAAGTGAACTCCCTCACAGCCTGAAGCCCATTCCCCATCCCCATGCTGCCTCCTGACCCCACCTAGTGTGCTTCCAGCCTGAGAATGGCTGTCCAGGCCACCAGACGTTGATTATTAACTTCCTCTTGTGGTGTTGGCTTTCCTCACCCGTCGCCCTGAGCTTTAAGCCAAAGGGACTTGCCCGGGCCACACTTCTTCAGGCGACTGGGACTGTTCAAAACCACTTTCTTATAATGAGGGGGACTCTTTCCCAGTAAGCTCCCCAAATGGTTCTGGGCCCTTCCTTCTGGGGCCGCACAGGTTGGGGGAGCCCCTTTCAGTTAGTTAAGACAGGGCTCCCACCTGGCCACACCTGCCCCTTTCCTGGCCAGCCCTCCCCAGCCCTCTCAGCTGCTCCTCATGAGCATTGCTCCAAGCCCGAATCCCAACCCCCCACATCTTTGTTACCTGTCTGTGGGTGGTGGCCCAATTGTCACAGCCTCCTCAGCCCTGGGAGCTCACCACACTGTGCCACAATGCCCCAGCTTGAAGTGACATAGGACACTAAGTGTATCTGTTGCAAATATTAGAACCCAACTCACACTGGCTTAAGGAAAAAAAAGAAAAAAGAAGAAGAAGGAGACCATAATGGCACATGGAACTGAACTCAGGGGTGGCTGTGGCTTCAGGCATGGTTGTATCCAGGGAGAACAGTATGGCCAAGATCCTTCCCTCATCTCTGCTCTTGGGGATTTGGCACCACTCTCCAACAGCCTCTTCCCTCTATCCCAAGGTGGCTGCCAGGAGCTTCCGGGACTACATCCTTACAGGTCCAGGCCCAGGCTCCGCACGGGATAGGGGAGAAGAGCACATCTCTGCCCTCCACCACCCAACAAATGTCCAAGTCTTCCATCATTGGTCCACCTCCAGTGCCCTGCCCAGTTGTGTGAGCCAATCACCATAGACAGGGGTAGGATTATGCAGATTAGGTTGGGCCGGAGCCACCAAGGCCATTGTCCTGTTGTTACCCAGGCTATTTGCTACTCCTCTCAGCTTCTTGTCCACCAAGAAGGGTGGGCACAATCATCCTCAGATGTCATCAGCACATTTTGCCAGGTATTAAATAAGCATGCTGAATAGCACCAGGCACAGCCTGTGGCTCAGAAGTAAAGCGGGATCTGGATCAACACTATTTTATTGGCAGCATTAGAAAACACAGCTGGCCAGGCCGGGCGCGGTGGCTCACGCCTATAATCCCAGCACTTTGGGAGGCCGAGGCGGGCGGATCACGAGGTCAGGAAATCGAGACCATCCTGGCTAACATGGTGAAACCACGTCTCTACTAAAAATACAAAAAATTAGCCAGGCGTGGTGGCGGGCACCTGTAGTCCCAGCTACTCGGGAGGCTGAGGCAGGAGAATGGCATGAACCTGGGAGGTGGAGCTTGCAGTGAGCCAAGATTGCGCCACTGTACTCCAGCCTGGGTGAGAGAGTGAGACTCCGTCTCAAAAAAAAAAAAAAAAGAAAAGAAAAGAAAGAAAGAAAAAAATAGAAAACAAGGCTGGCCATTCAGCAGGTTTTGCCTGCCCTTCATTGTGCTGTCATCTGCTCATATATCTGCATTTGGCCATCTAAGATATTTTATCAGGTGCCTGGCTGGAATCCAGACACGCCATGTTTCTAGTCCATCCTTAATCTACCGTGGGACAGTAACCCCATAATAAGGGAAGCTGGTCTGGCGTGACTGGTCCATGGGGATCCCAGCAGGCCTCTCACGGTCCCTCCTTCCTTTGGTCATCTGCAGCTGATTGAGAAGCTCTTCTAGAACCGTGCCTGGAGTTTGCATAAGGCTCATTGGGCTGTGGCACCTCCAGTGGATGTTTGTTAGGTTTTGTATCTGGTCCAGCTTTCATTCCAGTCTTAGTGGGGTATTTTGGGGGGCCCTTCATCCCAGCAGCAGGGCCCAGGTGAGCTAGGTAAGTATTTCTCTTGACCTGTTTCTTTTCCAGCTGCAGAGCCTGCTCTTTAAGCTTCTGTTCCTTCTCTCAACAACCCAGTCTTCCGCCAGTGCTTCTTCTTTCCTAAATTTGTGAGAATTGTTTTTTTCTTGCTGCCTTCAAAGAACCCTAAGTGATACATTCACCAAACCAAACTTTCTTCCTTATGATGACTAGACTACAGCTCCTGCCCCACAGCCACCGGCATGCCACTTTCTCAGATGTCAGCAGCAGGGCTCAGCTCTTCTGGGCTCCTTCCTCCAAGCCCCGCCCCTGCCCTGTGTTTCTCTGGCGTTGCCCACAAGCCTCACGCCGCTGCACCTGTGCTCTGCTTCCGAGCGTGGTTCCTCCATCCATGCCTCTCACCTGTGGCTTGTCCTTGGTTTCGGGCCATCTTTCTATGTTGGGCATGTCTGGTCAGAGTCTGAGCCTGCCTACCTGGATATCTTGTAGTTGCCCTGGCACTTTTCTAGGGACCTTCTTTCTCCAGTTCCTTTAGGATCACACAACCAGAGGTCCATTTTTGAGACCCGCTTGGTCTTCTCAAGACCTCTTTCCTTTCAGACCCCTGGCTCCACTGGAGGCCCGTCTTTGGTGTGAATTCCTGAAGTCCACCACCCAAATGCCAGGACACCTTGAGAGTGGTCAGCATTCTGCCTCCCCCTACAACAGTGTGGTGTCCTGTCGAATGGTTAACAGTTGGCTCTTCAGGCAGGCTGGGGAACTAATTTGCCAATTTCCATAGTGTAAATACTCCCACCACCGCCTATATCAAGTTACCAATGTGATGTCAACTGGCTTAAAAATTCTAGAAATTGTAGTGATTGGCTGTCCTGAGCCAGGACAAGCTGGCTGCATACACCACTGCTCCTGACCAAGGTCACTCCCAGCCCCCTCTGAAGTGACCGCAGGCAGGGAGTGGACAAAGGCATCTCAGGCCTTCCCCTGCAGGACCTATTGACTTCCCAGGCTGAGAGGGCCAGCTTACCTCCTGGACACCAGACTCTGGTTAGGCCTTCCCCTGCAGGACTAATTGACTTCCCAGGCTGGAAGGGACAGCTTCCCTCCTGGACTTTAGACTCTAGTAGGTCGAAAGGTAGAGAGTCAGCTAGGACCTGGGAGGACTGTGCTTAAGGGCCAGGGCTCTGATGTGGATTAGAATCCTGAACTGGGTGAACTTGGGCAGGTTATTTAAGCTCTCTGTGCCTCAGTTTGCTCACCTGGAAAATGCAGACAATGAAAGGTTCCTACCTCATAGGGCTGCAAGGATTAAACGAGTCATTCCGTGTGGTGCACGCAGCCTGATGCCGGCTCACAGTAAATGCTCTGCAGGTGCGAGCTGTGTGGCCCGCCGGGTGGGGGATGCTCACTTTTGGCCCCCCTGTGTGACACGCCCTGGAAGTATTTGTGTGGAGGGGTGTGCGGAGCAGGATCTGCGGTTGATAAAACTGGCAGCAGCAGGTATCAAGGGCAGGGCCTGCAGGCCTGGAATCTGAGCAGGATCTTCAGTTGATGAAACTAGCAGCAGTGGGCGTCAAGGGCAGGGCCTGCAGGCCTGGAATCTTGGGAAGGTGTTCATTCTTGGATAATGAGCATTCATGAGGGGGCCTGAGAAGGAAGGTTGGCGTGGTGAAGGGTGAGTCACCAGAGTGACTTGGCTGAGTAGGACTCCTGACACCTGAGAGCCCGGGTGTGTCTCCAGGACATGCGGAGCAGAGAGGTGGCAGAGGCCACAGCCACATTTGAGAGCCCAGACAGGCCCAACAAGGACAGCCCACCTGCTGGCCTCAGGCCAACCTGTGACTTCAGAGCTGGTCCCTGGGCACCCCCTGCCTCTGCCCCAGAGTTCTGGGAACCCTGAGGCCAGAACAGGAGAGGGACTCAGGCTGGGACCTTGGCATGTGGTGGGATTTGGCCAGACAATGAGGGGAGGAGAAGGAGTGGACAGGCAATCCCAGTGGCAGCCTGTGTACAGGGCAGCCGGGAGGCGTGCAGCCCCGCTGGAGCAGACGGTGCCTGTGGGGTGCCAGCAAGCGACAGGGCTGTGACCACATCTCTGAGCTGGGGAGTGACAGGCAGTGAGCAGTGTTTAAGGAAGATTAATCTGGCAGCCCATGGAGGATGGATGGGAGCAGGGAGAGGCTGGAGGCAAGGAGACCAGCCGGGAGGCTGCCGTGGTCATCCAGGCAAGAAATGACGAGGCGTCCCTCCCTGATGGCGGGCAGACAGCGGGGATGGAGTAAGAGAGATGGATGTGGGAGACGCTGCAAAGGGGGAGATGTTGCATCTGGATGCTGCATGTGGGGGGGCGAGGGAGGGGGAGGAGGCAAACATGATTCAGAGCTCTGGAGCCTGGGGAAGTGATGTCAGAAACAGAAAATAGATGGGGAGCTGGGTTGGGGGAGAAGCTGAAAGATCAAGAGGCTCCGCCCAGGGAGCTCCACCCTGCCAGGCTATGTGCAGAGTGTGGACAGGGCGCCTGGGTCACAAGCAACAGAAACTGGCTCTGGGCACGTGAAGCCAAGGGAGGGGAACAGCGTTTCCGGGTCAGGCAGGCACTGGGGGCGAAGGGCAGACTTAAAGCCAGCTGTGGCCCAGGAGAGACGTCCAACAGGTCCTGGTGGTGCTGGAGCCATCCTGTTTCCTTTAGGGCACTGAAAGCCATCCGGGAAAGGTGGATTTACTTGGTTCTGTGAAGCCCTACGGGGTAGGTCGGTACCAGCAGGGAGAGACACAGGGAGGCTGAGGGAGACCCTCCCAGCAAGCAGAGGCTCGGAGGTCTGGGCGCGATGAGAGCCTCCACAGGGGGGCTCTATGGGACAGTCAGGGAGACCGTGGACAGGGGCAGGTGGCCTCGGTGAGTCTCGGTGGGAAAAGGGAAAGGACGGCTGGATACTGACTTGGACTCCTCTCAGCTCCACCCTATTTGGTCTTGAGAAGTTTCTTACCCTTTGAGAACTGGGCTTTCTGGACGGATGGCTCCATCTCGAGGGGGTTGGTAGTTTCTCCGCCGCCCATTGTTTTAACTGCTGAAATACTTTCTCAGGCCACAGCACCTCCACCCTCCTTTGGCGACCTCCTGCCATGGGGCCCTGGTGGGACTGTCAGTTATGAGAACCCAGCCTCTCCCTGGGGAAAGCACCTGTCCCAGCTGGCGAATGGTCCCGGAGATCCTGGGCACATGATTGGGCCAGGCTGGCCACATGGCCTGGGTTGAGCCAGTCAGGATCCTTGCCAGGGCTTCTCCCGCCTGGAGGCGGAGGTGCGGCCCCGATGCCTCCCGGGTTGGAGGCAGCAACGATGCAGGTTCCGACACTGGCCCAGGACTATTTCCCCCTTGTGTGGAAAGCGGCCGTGGGGCTGAGGCGGGTGAGGCCAGCGCACAGGGAGATCAGGGACAAGCGGAAGGAGGAGGCTGTCCCAGTGGCCCCGAGGCCCTGAGGCTCTGGTCCCTGCAGCTTTTCTCAGTCCTGTGAGCTGCTGTTAACAGCCTTCCTGGCCCTAGATCCAAGAACTTCCCGCTTTAACGCCCGTGTGAGTTGGGTTTCTGTGTCCTGCACCTGAAAGGGGCCTGACCGAGGATCTTAGGAGAAATGATGATGTGAGCAAAGCGCCCACCCAGAGGTAGCAAGGTGGCAGCAGGCAGGGCATTTAGCCCCCACGCAGCAGATAGAACATTCTAAAAAAAAAAAAAGAGAAAGAGAGAGAATTCACATAAAAATCCAAATGTCAGGCTTCTCTTGAAAAAGCAAAAGATCTGGGCTGGGCCCAGCGAGCCCATTTTCCTGGGTGGCTGGGGCTGGAACCTGGATGCCACTTTGGCAGATGAGCACCCCCCACTGCTAGGTGCCTCCATGCCCATGCACCCCCAGTGCCTGTGCACTCCCTGCCCTGTGCACCCCCACCACCTGTGTGCCCCCTTCTCTGTGCACCCCCTACCTTGTGTACCCTCTGTCCCAGGCACTCTCACACTCCGTGTCCCCCTCTGCCCTCTGCCCTCTGCCCTGTGCAGCACCACCACCTGTGCACCAGCCTGCCCTGCCCTGCACACCCCTACCCTGTGTACCCCCTGCCTTGTGTACTCTCTGTCCCAGGCACTCTCACCACTCCGTATCCCCTGCCCCATGCACCCCCAGTGCCTGCGCACTGCCCTCTCTTTGCCACTCACCCCCGCTCCCATGCACACCAAGGCTGCGTCTCCCCACCCTGTGCCCAGTGCTTGGTGGGTGTCAGGTACTGAGGCCATGGGCAGGGCCATCCCTCTCCTTCCCTCCCTCCCAGCTCTTGGAGTCTGCATTTGGGGCCTTAGATTTCGCCTGTTCAGTTTGAAGTGGTGGAGGATAGTCAGGTGGAAACATCTAAAAGATAATTGGAAACTGGGAGTGGCACTTTCAGATGCAATAAGGGTGGGAAGTGGAGTTGAGAGACCCTTTCATAAGGAGCTGATCACGGACATGCATGAGCTCGAATCCCATTCTAAGAGGATGATTAGGGAATGGCCATGGCTGGGGTGGAAAGGAGGATTCAGGGGACAATTTTGAGGAAGCCAAAAGGGGGCCCGGGAGAGAGCAGTGGGGGCCCAGGAGTGTGTGTAAGGTTTTGAGCAGGAGGGGAGGCAGCCTTGAGGAAGGCTTTGGCGAAGGCCCCGCCGATGAGGCCTGGAGGACACGCTGGGAGGAGGCAGGGAGAGCAGCCGGAGGACGCTGTGCTCAGAAGCAGCAGGAGTGAGCTGGGACAGTGTGAACGGTGTAGACAGACAGGACACAGAGGCCATTTGGAATTTGCAGTGCATGGAAGGATACCAGGTAGAAAAGGCACAGGATGCAGTGAAGGTTTCAGGGAGAAACTTGGGAAAGGGGGGCGAGGGCAGGACAAGCATACTTGCTGAGCACTGGCGATGTACTTGCACGAAAGCTCTCGATGGGTAGCTCAGAGGTGAGTGATGTGCCCACATCCCACAGCTACCATGGCAGAGCTAGGTGCCAGCCCCAGCTCCATGGCAGCAAAATGGGCAGAAGGTCCAGAGCCTCATAAAGCTTTTAAGAGAAGCAGAGGGGATGGGCTGAGGGACAAAGCTAGGTGACGATGGCACCTGAGCCATTAAAGCATTTATTGAGCACCTGCTGGGGCCAGGCCCGGCGTCAAGTGCCGCAGATGAGCATGAGGGCCGTGTGACCATGTGGGAGCTGGAAGCAGGGGCATGCTGGGTAGCCAGTGAGACAGGACAGTCCTGGAAGAGGTGACACTTGAACTGAGACCTGAATGACAGAAGGAGCAGGCTGCAGGTGCAGCAAAGGGCCTCCTCTGGTCTGGTCACAGAGAATGTGGAGCTGGGTGAGGAGAGGTGTGATGACTTGTGTCTGTGTTCATTTATACATGCATAGAAGCCACCTCTGCTTCCAGAGACGCACAGCAGGAGGGGCTGAGGGCACATTTGCTAGGGTTAGCTGGTCGGAGGGGGCCTGGCTCCCAGACCTGCTCTGCTGCTACAGCACAAGCCCAGGCCAGATACACTCTTCTGCCCCATCTATGAAATGGGAAGAATGACTGGGCCTGGGCTATCATGGAGCTGATCCTGAGGCCTGGGACAGGGGCAAGGGTAGAAGCCATGGGAGGGCGCAGGGAGCAGGCCAGGCAGGCTACTTCCACCCTTCACAGGCCTCAGCAACCCCAGGATCAAACAGTAACTGGTAAAATGAGCTTAGTCCAACCGATGGAGTTGGACTTTGATGCATATATATTTTTCTTTCCATTTTTTTAATTCTTCTTTGCCATTTTTTAATCAAGGTGAAATTCACATAACATAAAATTAACCATTTTAAGTGCACAGTTCATTGGCATTGACTACATTCACAATGTTATGCGACCATCACTTCTATCTAGTTTCCAAACTTTTTTTTTTTTTTTTTTTTTTTGAGACAGAGTCTTGCTCTGTTGCCCAGCCTAGAGTGCAGTGGCGCGATCTCGGCTCTCTGCAAGCTCCACCTCCCGGGTTCACGCCATTCTCCTGCCTCAGCCTCCCGAGTAGCTGGGACTACAGGCGCCCGCCACCATGCCCAGCTATTTTTTGTATTTTTGGTAGAGACAGGGTTTCACTGTGTTTGCCAGGATGGTCTCTATCTCCTGACCTCATGATCTGCCCATCTCGGCCTCCCAAAGTGCTGGGAATACAGGCGTGAGCCACCGCGCCCGGCCCAAACATTTTCATCAGAACAAAGGAGACCCCATTAAGCAGTCACTCCCCATTCTCCCCTTGCCCCAGCCCCTGGCAAACAGCAACTTGCTTTCTGTCTCTACGGACTTGTCTATTATGATATTTCATGTAAATGGAATCATGTAATTTGTGGTCCTCTATGCCTGGCCTCTTTCGCTTAGCATAATGTGCTCCAGGTTCATCCGTGTTGTAGCATGAAAGCATGCATCACTGCTTCATTCCTTTTTTTTTTTTTTTTTTTTTTTTTTTTGAGACAGAGCCTTACCCTGTCGCCCAGGCTGGAGTGCAGTGGCACAATATTGGCTCACTGCAACCTCCGCCTCTCAGGTTCAAGCGATTCTCCTGCCTCAGCCTCCCGAGTAGCTGGGATTACAGGCATGCACCACCACGCCCAGCCAATTTTTGTATTTTTAGTAGGGACGGGGTTTCACCATGTTGGCCAGGCTGATCTCAAACTCTTGACCTCAAATAATCCACCCACCTCGGCCTCCCAAAGTGCTGGGATTACAGGCGTGAGCCACCATGCTCAGCCTTCATTCCTTTTTGTGGTTAAATAATATTTCATTGTATGGATGGACCACATTTGGTTTATCCATTCACCCATTGGTAGACATTTGGGTCGTTTCTACCTTTTGGCGACTGAATAAGCTGTTTTGAACATTTGGGTACAAGTATCTGTTTAAAGACCTGTTTTCAGTTCTGTTGGGCATACACCTAGGAGTGGAATTGCTGGGTCATACGGTAACTATGTTAAACTTCTTGAGGAACTGCCAAACTATTTTCCTTAACAACTGCACCATTTTACATTCTCACTAGCAATAACGAGGGTTCCAGTTTCTCCATGTCCTGATTCTTATATTTGAAGTGTTAAATTCTTGCAAACATTTTTCTCATGTCTTGGTGCTCCTGCTTTGCTGGTGCCTGAATCTGTGTGTGGCCGCCAGGTTAGCCTGGTGTAGGTCTCGTGGTTCAAGATTGGCAACAGAGGACCGGAGAGGAGACCAAGCAGCTGGGAGCCCCCAGAGGTGCAGCTAGCTGTAGGGTCAGAGCGGGTCTGGGCCTCTCTCAGCCCTCTCGGACCCTGTGGACCCTGTTTCCCTCTGCAAGCCCCCTTTTGTCCTCCTTCCCCCTCCTCCACCCCCACCCCCAGCCAGGAGCTGCCCTCTCTGCCCCTCTGTGCTGCCGTTTTGTGTGTGTGTCTCGTCACCAGGATAAATGCGGCTACAAACAATGCGGCGGGCTGGGTGCTAATTTGTCAGACGCAGTGCGCGGCTGTGATTCCGAATACATTAACATTTTCACATGAAATCATTTCAATTTTTAGTGATTAAGAGGTATTTGTTTTAAAGCATCAGGGTGATTTGCTGCAGACCTGGGGGGCAGTGGGGGTGAGGGAGCCCCGAGTGTGATGTCACTCATGGCATCAGTGTGGGGAGTCACCACTCCACACCCACCTGTGCCCACCCTGCACTTCCTGGGCATGGGGCTGGAGGTGGCAGGACCAGGGAGTAGGAATCAGGGGACCCAAGAGTCCCTTGAGGGCACGGAGGCCCAGAAGCCTCAGCCCCCCCATCTTCCCCTGGCTTCCCTGGGTTGTTTGGCCTCACTCAAATATCGCCTCCTCAGCGAGGTTCCCCCTGGGCCTCCAACCTCAAGTAGCAGCCTGTCACTCTCTGCTTTAGCTTCTTCATGGCGTATATACACATTGGAGATGACTTTCTTGACTTACTTACTTGTTTATGTTCTGTACCACCCCCAGTTAAAACACACGCTTCTTGAGGGCAGGGACTATGGCCTGCTCATGCTCACTGCTCGTTCATGGATGGATGGATGGGTGATTGGATGGCTGGGTGGATGGGTGGATGGGTGGATGTGTGAAAGATGGATGGGGGCTGGGCGCGGTGGCTCATGCCTGTAATTCCAGCACTTTGGGAGGCCGAGGTGGGCGGACCACAAGGTCAAGAGTTCGAGACCAGCCTGACCAACATGGTAAAACCCCATCTCTACTAAAAATACAAAAATTAGCCAGGTGTGGCGGTGCGCCTGTAATTCCAGCCACTCAGGAGGCTGAGGCAGGAGAATCAATTGAACTGAACCTGGGAGGCTGACGTTGCAGTGAGCGGAGATCGCGCTGCTGCACTCCAGCCCGGGCAACAGAGCGAGACTCCATCTCAAAAAAAAAAAAAGAAAGAAAGATGGATGGATGGATGGATGGATGGATGGATGGATGGATGGTTGGATGGATGGGTGGATGTATGAAAGATGGATGGATGGATGGATGGATGGATGGGTGGATGGATGGGTGGTTGGATGGATGGATGGATGGATGGATAAAGTGGGTGGATGGGTGGATGGATGAATGGATGTTTGAAAGATGGATGGATGGATGGATGGATGGATGGATGGATGGATAAAGTGGGTGGATGGGTGGATGGATGGGTGGATGTATGAAAGATGAATGGATGGATGGATGGATGGATGGATGGATGGATGGATAAAATGGGTGGATGGTTGGGTGGGTGGGTGGATGGTTGGGTGGGTGGGTGGATGGATAAAGTGGGTGGATGGGTGGATGGATGGGTGGTTGGATGGATGGGTGGATGTATGAAAGATGGATGGATGGATGGATGGATAAAGTAGGTGGATGGATGGGTGGGTGGATGGGTGGGAGGTGGATGGATGGGTAGATAGACAAGTAGATATATGGATGGATGGATCAATGGGAGGGAAGGTGGATGATTGTTCAGGGGGCACAGAAGACTCCCTTGCCATATTGGGCATCCTATCATCCCTGAATCAGTCCCTCAAGTCCCCAGGCAGGCCACCTTGGGTGTGCCAGGCTTCTCTACACCTGGGAAGTACAAGTTCATTACCACGGGGCTGGTTCATTACCACAGGCCTCCAACCCTCTCACTTCCACATCACTGCTCCTTTTTTTTTTTTTTTTTTTTTTTTTTTTTTTGAGATGGAATCTTGTTCTTTCTCCCACACTGGAGTACAGTGGCGCGATCTCGGCTCACTGCAACCTCCACCTCTCTGGTTCAAGCAATTCTCCCACCTCAGCCTCCCGAGTAGCTGGGATTAAAGGCGTGTGCCACCATGCCCAGCTAATTTTTGTATTTTTAGTAGAGATGGGGTTTTGCCACGTTGGACAGGCTAGTCACAAAACTTTTACTCTTTAAAGCCTGTCCCTGTCACCTTCCTCTCTGGGTGCCATGAGAACTGCTCTAAGGGGCTCCCTAGGCCTTCAGACAGACCACCTCCGCCAGGTCTCAGCTGTTGCCAGTCGTCTTGGCTGGGGACCCTCTACTCCCTTCCCAGGAGCTCCCAAGCAGGGTGGCCCTCTCCAGAGCAGCTCACAGTGCGCTAAAGCCTGGGCTGGAGAATGTGCCTCCATGGGGCATGGGTGCGGTGTGCACCTGCTTGTATGCTGGCTTGTGTGTGTTGTGCGTGTGTGTGTGTGCTGGTGTGTGTGTGCCAGCGTGTGTGTGTGCTGCTGTGTGCTGGCATGTGTGTGTGTGCTGGTGTGTGCTGGCATGTGTGTGTGTGCTGGTGTGTGCTGGCATGTGTGTGTTGGTGTGTGTGCATGTGCATGTGTCCTGGTGTGTGTGTGTGTGTGTGCTGGTGTGCATGCTGGTGTGTGTGTGTGTGCACTGGCGTGTGTGTGTGTGTGCTGGCGTGTGCATTCGTGTGTGTGTGCTGGTGTGTGTGGGAGTGTGTGCTGGCATGTGTGTGCACTGGCGTGTGTGTGTGCTGGCATGTATGTGTGGGTGTGTGTGTGCTGGTGTGTGTGTGTGCTGGCGTGTGTGTAGGTGTGTGTGTACTGGCGTGTGTGCTGGCATGTGTGTGTGCGTGTGTGCGCTGGCATGTATGTGCTGGCATGTGTGTGTGCTGGCGTGTGTGTGTGTACTGGCGTGTGTGTGAGTGTATGTGCTGGCGTGTGTGTGTGTGTGCCGGCGTGTGTGTGGGTGTGTGTGTGCTGGCCTGTGTGTATGTGCCGGCGTGTATGTGTGTGTGCTGGTGTGTGTGTGTGTGTGTGAGATGGGAGGTGATCAGGCCTTTGCCCAGTTCCTGCAGCCTCGCTCTGTGGTGGCCACACAGAAGCCCGTTCCTCATCCTTCTGTTGCCCCACCCCCCACCTCCGTGCCTCGGGTCAAACCCCTCCCTCACCTACCCCAGTGAAAGGAAAATAACTAGAAGCTTTTATCGTTCTGCAGAAGCAACATCAGAAAACAATTATTGTTTTAATTACCTGCTGTCGCCATACAAGACAGGGAGGTTGTAAAGTGTGATAAAATCTTTCATGTTAATGGACTGCCAGCCCGGGCCAGGGCTCGATTTATGGGGCTGCAGCTGGTAACTCCAGGCAGCTGTATGGAACCCCCAGGGCCCCTCTCCCTGTCCCTGGGGCCAGGGCTCCAATGCCAGGGACCTGGCACCCCTTTTGTTCGTCACATTTTACCCAACACAGCGGGGATGCTGGCCTTCTCTGTGCAGGAATGCTCAAGGCCAGCACGCATCCAGGTGTGACCTGGGGGCTCCATTCCTTAGGAAGGCAAGCCTTGGGCTGGCCCCTCTTTCTGCCCCATGGAAGGGGCCTAGCCGTGGGCTGGGCTGGTTTTCCCTGACAGGCCCTCTCGCCACCACTCGGCTCTGCTGTGCACCACCTTGGACCCTCCTGCAGTGCCCAGAGCGGGGCTTCCCCATAAGCACAGTGACCTCACACCTGTCTCCTCGTCTCCTGCCCACCTCCACCTCCCAGAGCTGACCCCTGGCCGCTGCTTCCTGACTGAAGTCCTCATCTGTCCTGCCCTCAACCCACCCATCCCCACTGCTGTACCCACCATCTTCCCAAAGCCCACTCAAGCTGGTCCCTCCTCAGGTACCAACCTTATTTTCTCCTAAGTACTTTCACTTTCACACACTTTCTCTCTCTCTCTTTTTTTTTTGAGACAGAGTCTCACTCTGTTGCCCAGGCTGGAGTGCCGTGGTGCAATCTCGGCTCGCTGCAACCTCCACCTACCTGGCTCAAGTGATTCTCATGCCTCATCTTCCCGAGTAGCTGGGACTACAGGTGCCTGCAACCACGCCTGGCTAATTTTTGTATTTTTAGTAGAGACGGGGTTTCACCATGTCGGCCAGGCTGGTCTCAAACTCCTGACTTCAGGTGATCCACCCGGCTCAGCCTCCCAAAGTGCTGGGATTGCAGGCGTGCGCCACCATGCCTGGCCTCACACTTTCTCACTGAAGCCTCAATGCAGAGTTTGGAGGAGGTGCCATTATTATGCTCCCGTTTTAGAGATGCAGTAAATGAGCTGTGGAGAAGTCAGGTGTTTGGCTGGCAGTCTGATTTCACAGGGCTGGAGTGAGGACTCAATGGGGTGACAGTTGTGAAATGCTTAGGACAATGCCAGGAGCAAAGTCCACGCCTGATCCAAGCTAGCTCTCGTAGTAATTCTTTTTGCTTCTATTGCTGTTCACCCTGGAGCAAGTCACTTATCTGCTTGAATCATGCCTCACTTTCCTCATCTGAAGGATGGGGATAGCAGTCACCTAGCCTCTAGGATGAGAGGATCAGAGAAGGCCCTGTGTGGTGTGTGGTGAGAACCCAGGACCCCTCAGCTGCCGCTGCTGCTATGACCGTGTAATGGTGGAGGAAGCTCAGGTTGGGAAGCTAAGTTGGGTCCACCTTATACAAGGCCCTTCATGGCACGCCAAGGGGTGTTGAGCCATTCTGGGGATGGTAGGGAGCTGCTGAAGATTTTCAATCGGGAAAGCAGTGGACTCAGATCTGAGTTTTAGAAGGATGGCAGTGGCAAGCTGAAGCTGATTGGGCAAGAGGGAGCCGTCGGTACTGGAGTGATCTCCAAATGAGGACTCCAGATGATCTCCAGATGAGTCCTCCAAATGAGGACTGACGAGGCCATAACAGGCAGAGGTGGAGGCAGGGACAGAACTGGATGGCCAGGGCTTGGTCAGCCCTTGGGCAGAGGAGGAACGAAAGGAGGCTCATGCCTTCTTAAATCCTCCATTCCCTCCCCAGTGCCACACACAGGACTGGCACGTGTGGTAGCCACTCTCAAACCCAGGATGCAGGTAGCTGGCCAAGGTCAGGAAACAGCAAGACCCTCTCAGGCCGAGGCCAAGTTGGAGTTGAGAGGAACCCAACTCAGAATCTTTTTTTCCTTCCAACTTTTACTTTAGGTTCAAGGTGGTGCGTGTGCAGGATTGTTACATGGGTGCATTGTGTGTGCTGGGGTTTGGCGTACAAGTGATTTAGTCACCTAGGTAGTGAGCACAGTGCCTGATGGGTAGTTTTTCCGTCCTCACCCTCCTCCCACCCTCCACCCTCAAGTAAGCCCTGGTGTCTGTTGTTTCCCTCTTTGTGTCCATGTGTACTCAATATTTAGCTCCCTTAAAAGTGAGAGCATGGTTTTCTCTTCCTGCATTAATTCACTTAGGATAATGGCCTCCGGCTGCATCCATGTGGAGCAAAGGACATGATTTCATTCTTTTTTATGGCTGTGTAGTATTCCATGGTATATATGTACCACATGTTCTTTATCCAGTCCACGCCAGCCCACAATCTTTAGGCCATGGCCTGGGACTCAGGTGGGGCCTCCCTAGGCACCTGCAGGACCCCAGCTTCCTCTCCCTGACAGGTTCAAGCATAGCCCATGAGTCTCTGCCCTTTGTGGCTGCATTCATTAGCTCAGTCACACAGCCTCTTTTTTTTTCTTTTTTTTTTCTTTTTTCTTTTTTTTTGAGACGGAGTCTTGCTCTGTCGCCAGGCTGGAGTGCAGTGGTGCGGTCTCCGCTCACTGGAAGCTCCACCTCCTGGGTTCACGCCATTTTCCTGCCTCAGCCTCCTGAGTAGCTGGGACTACAGGTGCCCGCCACTACGCCCAGCTCATTTTTGTATTAGTAGAGACGGGGTTTCACCATGTTAGCCAGGATGATCTCGAACTCCTGACTTCATGATCCGCCCGCCTCAGCTTCGCAAAGTGCTGGGATTACAGGTGTGAGCCACCGCACCCGGCCCAGTCACACAGCCTCTTATTCTCTCATTCATCAACTTAGGTCTTCAGTAAATGTTTGTGGAGTGCTGCATCTGTGCTGGGCTCTAAGCCGGCACTGGGGAGGTGGAGCACCGCGGAGCTGTGTGTGTGACCTCCGGGAGCTGATAGTCCAGTGGAGGGGATGCAGTGCACCAGTGAACCAATGAAGAAATTAAATAATTACACACTGCCAGGAGTATGGAAGAGAACAAAGGAGCTGAGACAGGGCCCCCTGCCCATCCCTGTCCTGTCTGCACAGGAGAAGTGGCTCCCAGTTCCCCAGCCCTACCGAGATGCATGGTTGGCATTAGCCGCTCAGCTGGACCGATCTGTCTCCCTGTCTTCCCGGGATTACTTCCCCCGTTTTGGCCATCACTTCCGAACTCTAATTTATTCCCCAGGGCCCAGGAGGGGCCATTCATTTAAAGAGTTTTCTATGGAGCATTCTCCTGTGAGGACCCTAAGGGGAAGAAAAATGCCAGGAAAGGACGAAAAAGAGAATAAGAGGGATCTGGTTTCAGAACTCCCAGGCAGCAGGACAGATGTGGAAGGAGCAGGGCTCTGTTTGCCGAGAGACATATTTACCTAGTGGCACAAGTGCCCTCCCACCTCCCTCTACTCTCTGCAGGTTCCCATGTCCCATCTTCTCTCTCTCTCTCTCTCTGTCTCTCTGTCTCTCTCTCCCTCCTCTCCCTCTCCCTCTCCCTCTCCCTCTCTCTCTCCCTTTCCTTGGGTCGCTGCAGGAGTCTGAGCCTGCCCCACCCTCCCAGGGAGAAGCTGTCTCCTGGTGCTAGGAGATGGTGTCCCTGATTACAATTCAATCTGCCACTGTCCCTCTCCCTTCCCTCCCAGTTCTTAGAGGAGCAACGTGTGCACTGTCTGGGCTCCTGCAGGGACCAGCCTCACTCTTCTTATCCCCATAGCTGGGCCAGAGGAGCTGGCAGGCTGGGCCCATCCTGTGCCAGGTGGCTGTGGGAGACACATGCCTGAGTGCAGCCACCAAGCTCCATGAAAGCATTCAGAAACTCCTGGCACTGTGGGCAACCCCTGCACTCTGCAGGCAGCAAGGCCAGGGAGAGAGGTGGCCTCAGGGTGGCTTCTTAAAGTGCCAGGTGTTCTCACATCCCATCAGCCTGGGAATGGGGCCTCCGGCCAGGGGCTGGCTTGTACACCTGGAGGTGAACATTGGCACTGGTGTGACTGAGGAGATATATGCCCATGGGTGAAGGTGACCTTCCTGCAGGCTCGGAAAGCAGGCCCTGGGGGCTCAGGGCCACCTGCCAGGCCTGCCTCTGTCTAAGTCTGAACAGAGGCCGCCTGCCCAGTCCAGTGTGTGTGTCTCCCAGGAATGTTCCCGGAAGGGGCCTGCCTGTGGCTGGGAGAAATCCCCATCCCGGATTCTGTAACCATCCTGTCCAAATTTCAGGAAATTCCCTGATTCCTTCCCAACAGTTCCAGATGCTCCAGAGCCTCCGACTCATCGCTCCCTGTGCTGGCATTTCCCTGCCTGGCTCCGGCCCCTTCCCGCCTGTCAAACACATGAAACCAATGGGCCCTTCAAAGGGTAGCTCCAAATCCCTCCCCAGCGTGCAGGTGTGCCAGTGAGGAAGAAGTGTGGGCGTGGGTGTGAACTCTTGTGCACCTGAGCATGAGTGTAGAGGTACCAGCATCTGTGCAAATGGATGCCTTTGATAAAGGATGTGTGCGTGTGTATGTGTGTGTCCTGCAATGATGTGCACATCCTAAGTATTCTGGGGTGTAGGTCTCCTGTCTAAGTGTCTTAACAGATTCATCTGGAATTTGAAGCAACTGTTTTCTCATTGATAAGGAGCTGACAAAGAAATGAAACAAAAGGCCTGGATGAATAAACAGTCTTCTGGATAGAGAAGTGGAAGATGTGAGCTCAGGCAAGAATTGGAGCTAATCTTTTTTAACATTTAAATAAAAGATCTGGAAGAGGATGTGTATAGTGAAATCACCAAGTTTGCAGTTAAATCGAAACTCTCCTGGGTGGTAGTAAAATGCCAGACTGGTGAGGGATGAGCTTTAGGAAGATCTTATCTAGAAAGGCAGTGAGCTGGACAGAGAATGGCCAGCAGGCTTTAGTTTGGGGAGAATGATATGGACGAAGTCTGGGGGAAGGCAGCTTTCCTAAGGCAGGGCCCAGGAGGGCAACAGCAGGCTGGACATGATGCGAAGGGGAGATTGCAGCAAGCCATAGATGTTCTTCTCCCAACAGGTGAGTGAGGGATGCCAGTACCCAACCATCCAGCATGCTTGTGGTCACGCCTCCTCAGGGGAGCCCAGCCCGAGATGGGGAAGAACCGGATTGTATTACAGACTTACATGATCTGCATAATTCATTTCCCTCAATTTGCACATCTGTGAAATGGAAGTAGCGATCCCTGGGGGCCTGCTCCACAGGGGAGCGACAGCAGCTGAGATCTCACAGAGACGACAGTGTGTAGGCACCTGTAAAGTTCAGTGCCACAGTGAGTGGTTATGGAAAGAGTTGCGATGAGAAGGGAGCTGCCATAGAAAATCAGACCGGCCCACCTGGGACAGCCTCAATCAGAGAGAGGCCAAGAGGGAGTGTGGCAGAGATCTAGGAAATCAGAAAGGGCTCGGAGAAGGGAGCTTGGGCTCCTTCACTACGCCCCAGCCTGACAGAGCGAACCGCTCCCCCAGCCCCCAGCAAAGCTCAGGAGAGGTATGTTTAAAACCAATCACAGGAAATCCGGCTGCACTCAGCAGGGAATAAACTTTGAAAATCATTTCCCCTAGAGGTGATACAGGCTGGAAATATAAATTGCTTCCAGAAAGGTTTAGATAAGTTCATGGATGGCAGAGCCAAAGTAGTTCTTGGGCAAAATTAGAACGTTAGGAGGCATCTTCCTCTCTGATGTCAGAGGAAGTCCCCGCCAGAGCCAGCGCACAGGCCAGACGGAACAACCTGATACCCCGTCTCTGTGTATGTGTGAGTCTGCATTTAGGAACAACTTGTCCCTGTCTGACGAGGGTGCCTTCCCTCTCACCAGACTCACTGTGCCGTGAAATTGCCTTTCCTCCCTCCCCAGTCCCTCACCCCCATTGCTGCTCCCATAGCCCCCTTAAACTCCATGCTGTGGAGTTCCCCAGCCCCACTCCCACACCTCACTCTCACAGTGCCAACTTCTGTCTCCAGCTTGCCCCTGCCATCTCATCTGCCATCACAGAGCAGCCACCCCTCCCTCTGTGTACTGTCTTCTAGCACAGGCACCTTGCCTGGCAGTGCCCATGAGCTGGTGAGGACAGGAGCCTCTTGCCAGGCCCTCCAGTGAATGCTGTTGGCTTGCAGCCTCTCTCTCCGGCTGACTTCCCAGAGCCCGTCTCTGCCTGGCTGCTTCTCCCAGGGTCCCTAGCAGAGGCCGGCTGAATAGGAGCTGACGTATGAGCCCTTCAGGGACCCACACCCTGGAGAACTTGGGTACCCGAGGCCAGATGGATATCCACACCAGGGACAGGGTCACCATCAGGAAATAGGCACGCTTGGGTGTGTGCCAGGTTATCTGATGCGTGCAGAAGGTCTTCAGGGAATGGGATTAGCAAGGGAGGCAAGGTTATGGAGTATGCTTTCCCGCCGCTGTTCCTAAGATGCCTTGGGCCCTTTCCAAGCTGCCATGGATGGGCTGTGTAGCTAGCTGGGAACTCTGTTTTAGCACCACAGATAGCGGTCCTGGACATGGCACACTTTCAGCACCGTGGACAGCCCCAGGCGCTCCACAGATAGCGGTCCTGGACGTGGCACGCTTGCAGCACCGTGGACAGCCCCAGGCGCTCCACAGAGGCTGTCCCTCTGTGGACTCGGCTTCCTAACCTCCGGACTCTGCTTCCTAACCCCACCACCACCTCTAGAGACCTCTAGAGAATTCATTTATCCATCTGCAGAAATTAATTGAGCACATATACATCCAGTCACTGTTGTGCAAGAGTACACTACTGAACGGAATAGTCAAAAACTTGCCCTTTGGAGCCTCCATTCTTTGTGGTGGGGACTCCCACCCCATAGGCTTCCGTTGAAATTCCCGGAACTCGTTCCAGGCAAAGTGGCCCTGCAGGTCATGAAGTGTGAACAATTTATTATTTCTTGCAAACCTGATTCTACTGCTTAACTCTTGGGGGAAGGAGCTGGAGAGGTGGGAAGTAGGGATTGGCGAGGCCTAATTCAGATGGTATTTTAGGATTTTAGGAAGCCACTCCCCTGCTAAAAAGCCTGTGATGGTTCCCCAATGCCTATAGAAATAAGTAGTAGTTCCCCAACCTGTCATTCAAGTCCCATGGTAAAATGTTCCTGATCTGTCTTCCCAGTCTTGTCTTCTTACCTCTCCTCATGTTTCCTTCACTCCAGCCAAACTGGATTCTCAGTTAACAATCTTTTGGTTGCAGTATGAAAGAAAACTCGACTCACACAGACTTAAACACATTTACTAAGTGGATGTTATTGACTTGCAACTGAAAATCCCAAAGGTACAGCTGACTTCGGGCAAAGCCTGATGCGCTGGCTCAGACAACAGCACTCTGGAGCTACCCTGCTCGCTGTTCTGCTCTGTCTTCCCTGGTGTTGGCCATATCCTCGGCTTCCCCAGGGCATCCCCTAACATCTCTACACTCTCCCTGCCTTGGTACTGGGATGACTGCAGCAGCACAGCCCTCACATCCTCACCCCACACCTTCCAGGGGAAAGATGCCTCCTCTCTTGAAAAGCCCTGGGGAATGTCTCCTGGGACCTCAGTGGCTGGCCCACATGCCCATCTCAAACCAATCACCAGAGCCAGGGCAGGAGATAGCATTGGTTTAAGCCAGTCAGGGTCCATCCCTGAAGCTGGTAGGGGTCATTTCCACTCAAACCACATAGCCTACTATGGAACAAGAGTGGATCTCCAAAGAAAATGGGGCTGTTATTTTGGGAAAAGAGGAGCTGGAGCTGGGAAAGCAGTCAGCAGGTGTCCAGTCATGGAGTGTGTTCTCCTGCCTCTGTGCATTTGCACCTGCAGGTCTCTGCCTGACCTGCCCTTTCCTATCATCCCAGCTACTGATGCCCTGTGCCACTTTCCAGGCCCCTCTCAAAGGCGACTGCCTCCCTTACCCCACTCCTGTCACTTCCATCATGTCCACCTTCTCTGACCCCTCACAGCACCTAGCACATGCTGTTTGTCCTGAGGGGATACTGAAGGGGATAAGTGGATTAGCTGGGAGCAGGTAGGGGGGCCAAGGCCACTCAGCCATGAGCACATCGGAAGAAGATGAACTGAAAGCCAGGAAACCTAGAGCTCTGTGGCAGCAAGGTCCCTGATCCGCAGGCAGTGAGGAGAGTGGACATGCCTCCCAGGGCCCATGTGCAGGAGCCTGGTGATGGATGGCTGCTGTCACATTGGCTTAGTGGGGTGGGATAACAGCATCGTTGAGCCCAGGCAGGCCAGGAGGGCCGCTGTCTGGGCAGTCCCAGGCTGTCCCTGGTGCCCAGGTCACATGGCCTAGGCCGTCTCCTGCCCTCACTCCTAGTAAAGGGTTGGACTTCCCTGGTTTGTGGGTAAGATCCTTGCCCCTGAAACTGCCCTGGCAGGGCCCGTGGCAGGAAGGCTGAGGATGTGCAGGGAGTGGGTGATCTGGCCTGAGTGGAGGCACTCTGGGGAGGGCATGGGGGTCCTAGGAGAGCAGATGCTACAAGCGAAGACAGAAGCAAGCAGCACCTGGACTCCTTTCCCACTGTGGCTTCACGGCCACTTCCTTTTTTTTTTTTTTTTTTTTTTTCTTGACAGAGTCTCACTCTGTCGCCCAGGCTGGAATGCAGTGGTAAGATCTCAGCTCACTGCAGCCTCCACCTCCTGGGTTCAGGCAATTCTGCTGCCTCAGCCTTGCTTGTGGTCCAGGCTTGTGGTCTACTGCCTCAGCCTCCTGAGTAGCTGGGACTACAGGCGCGCACGCCACCACGCCCTGCTAATTTTTGTATTTTTAGTAGAGATGGAATTTCACCATGTTGGCCAGGCTAGTCTTGAACTCCTGACCTCAAGCAGTCAGCGCACCTCGGCCTCCCAAAGTGCTGGGATTACAGGCGTGAGCCACCGCGCCTGGCCTCTTCATTAAAGTGTGAACCTTCTTCACGCCTTGCTGGCGTTGGCCCAGGTTGTGGGGACTAGGACGTGGTTGGGGAGAGCAGGGGCTTGTAAGGAACCCGCTGGGCCTGAGGGAGAGGAGACTGGAGCAGAGTGTCAGAGAGAGGAGGGAAGGAACTCCGAGGCATGGGGGCCTGCTGTGAGGGTGCAGGGACAGGCTGGGCTGTGAGTCGGGGGAGGGCCTGGGCGGCAGAGCCATTATTCATTCCCACCAGCCCGCAGCTTCCTAAATGAGATAACACTCACATCAGCACTTTTCTCTTTTGTGCTCCTGTTTTAATAACACGTTGGGCTCTGCAAGGGGGTGACCACATCTCTATCTCTTCATCTCTTTCTGCCTTTGAGGGAACCCTCACCCTGTCTAGGATCCATTGGTCCGGAGCAGAGCTCAGAGTGGCAGAGGGCTCATGTGAGGGCTGGGGACCCTCCCTCTGCAGATGCACTTCCCAGAGGGAGCAAGTGGGCAGGACAAAAGGGGGCCTCTCCCCCCCGGCCCAGGCGTCCCTGGTGCCCATCTTCTAACTCCACAACCAAGAGGACTTACAAAGTCCAGGCCAGCTTCAGAGAAATCTCATTCTGCAGTGGGACAAACGGGACCAGACGACAGGGAGACCTGCCCCCATGAGCCCACGCTGACAGCCCTGGAAAGGGCTTCTGTGCCACCCTGCCCCGCCTTTGTTATGGGTCCCCCCACAACCCTTGAGCAGCACAGAGAGCTGCTGGCAGTGGGGTGGCCTGGATGGAGCTTCCATATGATCCCCAAACTCTGGGTGTCTGGGCAAAGGTTTCCCCACTGGAAAACCATCCACCTCCTTCACCGGAGAAGGGGGATGAACCACTCCGCGCTGAATGGAGGCAGCGTGACTTGGTCATGCATTGAAAGCTGTGGCAGGCAACGGGAGTGTCAGAAACTGTTCTCATCTCTTCAGCTAAACTTGTAAGGTCAGGGGGTCAGGACCACATGGTAATGATCACGAGCTAAAGTTGCAGGGGGCACCAGATGTCTGTTCTAATTTATTTCCTTTGAGCCACAGAGCTGCTCAGTGACACAGGTGATTGTGGGTGCCGTTTGCAGACAGAGCTGTGCCAGAGTGAGCCGGCCAGAGGTGAAGCGGGGACTCACACTCAGCTCCCAGCTTCCAGATCAGAGCTGTGCCCACCACCCCAGAGCCACACCCAGGGCTGAGCCTAGAAGAGCTGTGAGATGCAGCATAGCAGGGGACTTGGGGCACAGACTGTGGAACCGGGCTGCCTGGCTGTCCCATGTGCAGCAGTGTGGCTGTGGGCATGTTATTGATTGAACGTCTCTGAGCCTCAGTTTGTCACCTGTAAAATGGGAATCTTGGTAGCACCTAATTCGTAACGTTGCTGTGAGGATGAAATGAGAAGTTCTCTATAAATGTACATAGCACAAACCACAAAGATAGAAGTTCCTATCAAATTAAACATGTGCTTACCATACGCCCCAGCAATCCCTCTCTCTAGAGAAGTCCCACTCCCAAGAGAAGTAAAGATATATGTCCACCAAAGACCTGTCTGTGAAAGCTCTTAGCAGATTTACTGAAAATCATCAAAATCTCACTTCTGAAAAGAAGGTATACAAATGGCCAACAATCATGAAAAAATGCTCGACATCACTAATGATCAGGGAAATGCAAGTCAAAACCACAATGCGATACCACCTTACTCCTGCAAGAATGGCCATAATCAAAAAATCAAGGCCGGGTGCGGTGGCTCACGCCTGTAATCCCAGCACTTTGGGAGGCCGAGGCGGGCGGATCACGAGGTCAGGAGATCGAGACCATCCTGGCTAACATGGTGAAACCCCGTTTCTACTAAAAATACAAAAAATTAGCCGGGCGCGGTGGCGGGTGCCTGTAGTCCCAGCTACTCGGGAGGCTGAGGCAGGAGAATGGCGTGAACCCGGGAGGCGGAGTTTGCAGTGAGCCGAGATCGCACCACTGCACTCCAGCCTGGATGATAGAGCGAGACTCCGTCTCAAAACAAAACAAAATCAAAAAACAGTAGATGTTGGCATGGATGTGGTGATCAGGGAACACTTCCACACTGCTGGTGGGAATGTAAACTAGTACAGCCACTATGGAAGACAGTGTGGAGATTCCTTAAAGAGCTACCCTTTAATCCAGGAATGCCACTACTGGGATTCTTCCAGAGGAAAAGGAGTTATTATACAGAAAAGATGCTTGCACACACATGTTTATAGCAGCACAATTCACAATTGCACAATCGTGGAACCAACTCAAATGCCCGTCAATCAACAAATGGAGAAACTGTGATATATATATATGATGGAATACTACTCAGCCACAAAAAGGAATGAATTAACAGCATTTGCAGTGACCTGGATGAGACTGGAGACTATTACTCTAAGTGAAGTAACTCAGGAATGGAAAATCAAACATTGTATGTCCTCACTGATATGTGGGAGCTAAGCTATGAGGATGCAAAGGCATCAGAATGATACAATGGACTTTGGGGACTTGTGGAGAAGAATGGGAAGAGGTGAGGGATAAAAGACTACAAATAGGGTATAGTGTATACTGCTTGGGTGATGGGTGCAGTAAAATCTCACAGATCACCTCTAGAGAACTTACGTAACCGAATACCACCTGTTCCCCAATCACTTATGGAAAAATAATTTTTTTTTTTTTTACAAAAAGGGCTAGGCACTGTGGCTCACACCTGTAATCCCAACACTTTGGGAGGCCGAGGTGGGTGGATCACCTGGGGTCAGGAGTTTGAGACAAGCCTGGCCAACATGGCAAACCCTGTCTCTACTAAAAATACAAAAATTAGCCAGGTGTGGTGACGGGTGCCTGTAATCCCAGCTACTCAGGAGGCTGAGGCAGGAGAATCACTTGAACCCAGGAGGCAGTGGTTGCAGTGAGCCGAGATCACGCCATTGTACTCCAGCCTGGGCGGTAAGAGTGAAACTCTGTCTCAAAAAAAAAAAGAAAGAAAGAAAGAAAAAAAGAAAAGAAAATCATCAAAATGTGGAAACAGCCCAGGTGAGGGGACAGACGCTGTGGTGCGTCCACACGGTGGGGCACTGCCCAGCAGGGGAAGGACGCTGCCGTGGGTTCAGGCCACTCAGAGGGACTCTAAAGTACTGTGTACCGCTAAAGAAGCCAGACACGAAGGACTCCATTCTGCATGATCCCATTGCGGTAACATTCTAGAAATGGCAAAACGCCAGTGACAGAAAGCAGAAGGGGGTTGGGAGAAGGGATTGACGCAAAGGGGCTGGCGGGAACTTTAGGGGATGAAGCTATTCTGTATCTTGATGCTGGTGGTGGATACATTTGTCCAAATTCATCAGGCTGTAGATTTAATGGGGATAAACATTATTTTATGCTTTAAGAAAAACCCAGATTTTTGAAAAGCAGAGCCAGGGGTGTAGTAAGTATGGAAGTGCTCGCTGCTCTTATTATTATTAGTGTGACCATTATTATTATCCACGGAAAATTCTCTGGATGGGTCGCTTGTTTGCATCCCTGACCCACCGGGCTGCGCCCTGGAGCCCCCCTGCTCAGGCTGGCCGAGGAGGGCGCCTCTCCTCCCACTCGGCAGCTGGGCCCGGCCGTGGTGTGTGATGGGCCGTCTTGCCCAGCCCTGGCCCCTGGCCCCTGGAGTCCTGACAGACGTGCGGCGCGTGGGGAGGGCTCTCAGCTGCTCCCTGGAGTCTGCTTTCCTCCCGCTGATCGTGTGAGGCGCTCAGCGACACGTTAGCAAGAAAGATGCCACAAGAAATAAAGTTTGTTATGAATTATTCTACTTGGGGCTAATTATAGGCACAGAGGAGAGGATTATTTACAGAGACAGGAGGCAGGGGAGGGGGAGGAGGAGGAGGGGCCCTGAGACATGGAAACGAGTGGAGGGCTGGAGAGAGTTCAGCAAACGGGGCTTTTTGAATAAAAGCTGTGACTAAACTCAGGTCCATGCTGATTGTAGCGTCTCAGGGGACAGATCAGAGGCCCCAGGCCTTGCCTGATCCTCAGGACAGAGCTGGAGAGAACACTTGGTCCTGGTATCCCGTGGGCCACTAGGGTTCTCTTGGTGGGTGTAGCACAGCTAAGGAAGCCTCATCGCTGGAGTCCCAGGGTGGAGGTGGGCCCAGATCTGTGCAGGGCCCAGCCTCACTCTGTTCTCCTAGGCCTTCCCTGTGCCAGGGAAGGAGAGGCCAGGGGAAGTTTATGTCCACCCACGGTGTCCCAGCTGAGCGAGAAGGGACACGGGATGATATGAGCTGGCCGTGGGCGCCCACTGCATACAGCAGGTTGGTGAGGGAAGGTCCGATGGGGACTTAGCCGCACTGTGCCACACCGAAATTCACAGCCCACCGTGGCTTGGAGGAGCATGGGCTGGTGTGACCCTGGCTTCCAATTCTTCAACAGGAGGTGGGAAACCATTGTTTCTGTGCAACTTCCTAGTCTTTAAATGCTGCCTTAAACCTCCTACATCACACCCAGGGGTCTGTGGACCACAGTTCACAGCCTCCTATTGTTCCAGTTGGAACAGAGGACTCAGCAGGGCTATGGCCCAATCACTCACCCCGAGACCCCTCTCCACCCTCCAGCACTGCTTGCAGTGGATCGTGGAAGTCGATCCTCGGTGCCAGCCACAGACTCCCTGCCCAGTGCTCACGACAGACAGCAGCAGTTCCACACTTGGGTCTGCAGCAGGGTGGGTTGGTGGCTCGCAGCTTGCCGGAAAAGCCCCACCTTATCAGAGGGCGGTGGTCTTGCCCTCCCCTGAGAGTGAGCAGTAGGCCAAGGTTTCTCCAGTTATTTCTGCCTGGCTGCACCGCCATCTACTCACGCAACCAGGCAGGAAATGACAGAGGCATCTTCTGCTCCCGCCCTGCCTCCCTCCCCGCCAGGAGAGTCACCCTCCATGCCCTGCCCCGGGGATGTTTTTCATAGCCGTTCCCCCTCTCCAGCAGCCTGTTCCAGGTCAGGCAGCTCCCTGTCCTCCTGTGACGATAGCCTCCACCAGCCCCACGACAGAGCCCTCGCTCCAGAGCTCTCTGATCCCCTTCGTCCCTGCTCAAGTCTTCTGCCGCCCCTGCTTCCCCACGCTCAGTGTCCTGGCACGGATCCAAAGCCTGTCTAATCCAGCCCGTGCTGCCACCAGATAGGTCCTGCCTCATATGCTTTGCTTATGCTGTTCATCGGCCTGGAATGACCTTCCCTACCCACCTCCTCTTGGCCCCTGCCCGTTCCCTGAGGCCCTAAGGCAGGGCGTATGCACTGCACCTGTGCTTGCTGGCTTCCCCTGCTGGACGATGAGTGCCCCACAGACCCTCTGCAGCCCAGGGCTTGGGGCCCGGCACAGAGCAAGCCTTCCAGAAATGTCTGCATTCCCCCATTCTGAAATCTGTACTGCGGTGAGCCAGGCCCTGGTCCAGGTGGATGAAACAGACAGCCCCTCTGCTCCTGGAGCTTCCCCTGTAGTTCCAGGCAGATGGACAACAAAGAGACAAGTCCAGAAGGGCACCCACCAGGGTCACTAGGCACTACAGTGCAACAGGGCACTATTTAGATGGGGAGACAGAGAGGGCCTCCTCGGGGAGGTGCCATGAGCTGAGATTCAGGCGATGAGGAGTGTGCTATGGCATCAGAGGGAACAGCATTCTGGGCAGAGGGAACAGTAGATGCAAAGCCCCTGAAGCAGGACTGAGCAGAGCACCGGGAGAGCCAACAAAGGGCTGGGTGCTGCATGGTGAGTGAAAGGGACAGTGGCCTGTGGCATCTGAAGTGACAGGAGAAAAGGAGGTGGAAGGCCCATATTCAGCAGGTTTCTGGCCAGGTTGGTGGCCATGCTGTTTGCACAGGGAGCTGGTCATCTGGGGTAGCCACATAGGATGGCTGAGGCGAAATGTTCTGCAGTGGCAAGCCTGAAGGTCCTGATGAGGATGGGGGCACTTTCTGCCCTGAGGTCCTCACTGGAGCCTGGCACTCTCCAGGAGAGATGGGAGAGCAGAACAGAGCACAGAGGAGGGAGGAGCCCTGGAGGCTGAGCCAAAAGGAGCATTGGAACCAGAGACAGAGGGGTCTTTTGGCAAATGGCTAGGCAGAGGTGGAAGCCAGGTTGTAGGAGGTGGAGCCAGGAATGGGATTAAGGTGGGTCGGGGGAGCTGAGTAGGGAGGGGGAAAGAGAAAAGGGACCCAGATCAGCAGGGACAAGACAGCAAAGGAGTTTAATGAATGGTTTTCTTGTCCATGATGGGGGACAGGTGAGCATCCTTGGAGACCCCTGGGCTATTGAGGCATCTTATACAGCTTGGTGACATCTCCTCCAGGAAGCCCTCCTGGATGCCCCAGATCGGGCCCCCCAGTTATGTGCTCATGCCACCAGCCCTTGTCTGACTGAACTCTGACTTTGGGCGGTAACCTTGGACTTACCACTTGGATGATCTCACCAATGTCTGCCTCCCACAAGTGGGCGGGCTCTAGAGAGGGGCCAGGCCTGGTTTCGACCTGCTTGGTGAATCTAAGCTGCTGCCCAGGACCTGGTCCACAGCCGGTGGTGGGAGAGGCTGAGGACAGCAGGGAGAGCAGCCACAGTCCTGGCGCCGAGGCCCGGAGGGAGCTGGGGCTGCTGGGTGGTGAATTGGCCCAGAAGGAGGTCATGCCGACCTTGAAGCCAGTCGGCCTGTGGGCTGCTCCGAGAGGCTGGAGCACATCTCAGCAGGGGCGGACGTGCTTGGGAACAGGATGGACGCAGAGCCGCGCACGTGCTCTGCCCTCCCAGAGCTTCCACAGGGAGCGCCCCCGTCAAGCCTAGGAGAGAGCAGCACAGCCCCGTGCCGCCCTCCCATCCCCCTCTCATTCCATTTGTGCCACTCCGATGGGTGCCCCGCTCTCGCCTGGGGGCAGATGAAGGTCTGCCTCACCCCCGTTCGTTGAAGTCGGGCACCGGCTGATTCTCCATGCCCGACGGCTGGAGCCAGGCCCTGGTGGTCTTCACTGATGAAAGGACGCTTGGATGAAAATGCCCCATTCCCATCCAGCGCGTGACTCTGGGATGGGCATTTGGGAGAGAGACAGGGCTGGCCTCAGGGACTGATGGGAGAGCCGGGCTTGGCGTTGTGCACACGCATGTGGTCCGGCTGACTGACCCCGCCCTCCCTCCAGGGCCTCCCTTCTATGGGGACGCCTCCTGGGAACAGGCTGCCGAGGTGGGGGGGCCCTCAGCATCCTCTGGCTTTCCTCAATTCATTAAGACCTGTAAATTTTCTCATTAATATACTTAAAGTTCGTTTTAAGGGGAACAAGCGCAGAGATAATTGATAATAAACCCTCAGTTAATGCCCTTGGTTTGCTGTATATAATTTATATCCACTGATAGCGTCTCTGACTCCCAATTACCCGTTTAGCTGCAGCGATAACAGCAGTTCAATCAGACCGATCCCAACTTTTACATATTCCAGCCCGATAGCCATAAATACCCACACAGGGAGACTCGGGGGGACCCACAGTATTTTTTTATTAAGATTTAAATATTCATGCAATTATTAGTGATTTATTAAGAGCTAATGACCCCTTCAGGAGACTCTAAATCTTCACCCAAAGAGGCCCCTGGCCCTCCCCTCCCCCCATGTCCCCCTTCCTCTTTACCCTCCCCCGCCAAAACCAGAGAAATGGGCCTGCCCTTCCACAGCCCAGATGACATGGAAGCAGCGCCTGCGTTTCCATGGTAACAGCAGGCAGGTGAGGCGGAGGCCCAGGATGGAGGTCAGGCCCAGGGAAGGGCTGGGCTTCTTGAGGGCGGAGGCTCCTGCTGCCTTCCCACACCAGACCTGGGGGGCAGGAGGAAGAGGAGGCATCCAGCAGCCCCTCCAGGCCCCTACTGACCAGCTGACGAGCAGCCCCCACGCTGCGGCCTCCTCCAGGCTGCTTTCCTAGAGCACCTCTCCCCGCCTCATTTCCACGTTAGCACCACCCCCCCACCGCCCCCCGCACCCAGATCCCTCCGCCCCTCAGCCTGGTCTGACATCCTTTAGGGACCCTTGGGGAGGGGGTACCCCAGCTTCTCTCTCCCCTGCTACCCCAAAGCACAAGAGGGTGTGCAGGGATCTGAGGCCCTGGGACTCAGGGCCCAGACAGGGCAGCGGCTCATCTGAGGCTGCATAGTGACGCTGAGGCCAGCCCTCTCTTTCCTCCATGTTCCTCCAAGACCCTAAAGCCCATTAAAGGGGCAGGAAAGATAATGAACAAATGAGGAAAACATGAAATCAATACCAGGAGAAAAAAGTATGGCTGTCATTAAGTGAACAAGCTGGTAATTATTTGGACAGTGGGTAATTAAAACAGGGTGAGGGCTCATTCCTGTCTCATCAGGGGTGTGATGGGAGCGGCCAGACACCCTATTCCCAGATGGAAGGTGGCAGCAGGGCCCAGGCTCCTTCCCGCCCAAATTTGGAATAGGAAGGCTGGTGTCTCAGGGGTCCCCTCTCTGGAGTCCCCCACCTGGACCCGCCTGTGCCGCTGGTTGCAGCCTCCTCACCCAGGGGCAGGAGCTGAGGCTCAGACCATGGGCACACAAGATGGGCAGCCGCGGCCTGGGCCCTGCACGTCTCAGGATTGCAGCTTCTCCTCTCTCAGCCTCTGGAAGGGACAGTGCCCTCAGGCCTCAGCTGAGAGGACACCTGGTGCTGACAGGTACATCCTGCTACCCGCCCAGGTACCTGGGGCAATGGACAACCGACCCCTCCGCCTCTGTCCAGGCCCAGGGGCCTTCTTTTGGGGGCTCTGATGAGGAGGGTTCCCAGGAATGAGGGGGTGCTGGCAAGGGCAGGAAGAGCGGGGCAGAGACTGGGAGGGCACAGCAGGGACAGGGCTGGAGTGTGGCGGCAGCAGCGGTTCCCTTGCCTTGCTGTGACCCTGACTGGTAATGTCGGAAGAGGCCTTGGACACTGCCCAGTCTGGCTTTGCCCTGCCGACTTGTTTGGCCCACGGAGTGTTTAAAGTGTTTAAATTAGTTGTCAACATTTTTAAATGGGAGGTTTCACATAAAAATAGATTTCCAGCTTCCCTTGGGGAAAAAAAATCAGTGCAGGCTGGGCGCAGTGGCTCACGCCTGTAATCCCAGCACTTTGGGAGGCCAAGGCGGGTGGATCACCTGAGGTCAGGAGTTCAAGACCAGCCTGGCCAACATGGTGAAACCCCGTCTCTACTAAAAATACAAAAATTACCTGGGCGTTGTGGCATGCACCCATAATCCCAGCTACTTGGGAGGCTGAGGCAGGAAAATCCCTTCAACCGGGGAAGGGGAGGTTGCAGTGAGCCAAGATCACGCCATTGCTCTCCAGCCTGGGCAACTGCGTCTCAAAAAATTTAAAAAATGGTGCACCTCTTATCTGGCCTGCCCCCTTGGATGGACACTGTCACTGTCCACTTTTCCCAGCCCCACCCAGCCCCTGAAGGCACTGAACTTGCCAACTCTCACTCAGTCCTACATCTCCTGAGGTCCAGAGAGGGAAGTGGCTTGCCCAAGGCCACGTGGCCAGGTGGAGGCAGAGTGGGGGCTGGGGACTCAACCTCCTGATGCCCAACTGAGGGCTGTGCCCCAGCCCCCAGCAAGTACATACCCTGGGCCAGTTGCCAGCAGGGACAGAGATGACACCCTACTGCCCACTCTTGGAGCTTGTGGCAAGTTGAGGAGACATTTCAACTCTGCCACCATCACTGGCCGCCGACTTGCCAGCCCCTGAGCTGGACACTGCTGAGAAGAGTTGGCTCCCACCTGCTGTGTGCACTGGAGGGTGCACAGGCTGACAGTGGAGGCAGGTGCCTGCACAGCCAGCCCTGCATCAGCAGGATCATGGGAGGCCGAGGAGCAAGCCGTGCAGCCCCACGTCCCCCAGTCCCCGCCACACCAGCCCAGAGGAGGCAACATCTTTAATTTTGAATGAACAGGGCTGAGTGCATTGGTAGTAGGTGGGGTGCCCTGCAGGTTTAGGAGGAAGTCGGGGTGTGAGCCCTAACTTTAATACACGCACCTGGCTGAGCTGGCTGCAGGGTATGGGTTGGTGACCAGGGATGGGACTGCTGTGTTAGTTGTGTGGGAACCATTGCAGGGGTTTGAAGTGTGAGATCGGATTCTTTTTCTAGAAATAGCGAGGTTGAGGACGGCACTGAGCTAGGAGGTAGCCAAGGGAAGGCACACTTTGGGTGGTGGGGCCAGGGGTGGAGGCTGGATGAGTTAGGTGGCCACGAGGGAGGAAAGGAGGGAGGCTTCCTGGGAGGTGGGGGCCCTGCTGACTGCAAGAGGCAGAAGGAGAGTCGGGATGGCGCAGGCAGCAAGGGTGGGCGGGGAGCCTGGCTAGGGACCCCGGGGCAGGAGCTGATGGGGGCCACAGAAGCGGGGCCTCAGGAGAGCCGAGCCCGGGAAGCCGTTTGCAGCTTCAAGGAGTGGCTGCATGTGCTGGCCTCTGCTGTCACCCTGGGCTGGTGGGACCCATGAGTGGGAGCTGGGTTTGTCCCTAGGTTACTGGGTTTTCCTGTGGGCCATTGTATGAGGAGGGGTCCAAGCGGGCTCATCTGCTGAGAATGGGAATCAAAGATTGGCTGGCGGCCTGTGGCCTCAGTCACCATCCTAGTGTGGGCAGTGGTGTATGTGCCCACAAATGCTAATGGACCGGGCTGCAGCAGGCATGATTCTGGAGGCTGTGCTCCCAGGACTTCCCAGTGCTCCCAGGACTTCCCAGTGGGGCTGGGGTCCCTGGGCCACCCCATGGGGGCATGGACGTGGGTCCCTCTTGGGCTGTGTTGGCCGGTGCCTAGCACGGTGCCAGGACATGTTGCCAGATGCATGCTCCTGGTTGAGAGCCCGGGGCACCGTAGCCAGCCTGCCTGGGCAGGAACCCATCGCTCTCGACTTACTGTGCCTCTCCATGCCTCAGTTTCTTCATTGGTAATTCAAATTAGTTCCTTGCCTCTTAGAATTGTTGTGAGGGTTAAATAACATCCTGTCAAGTTCACCATGGCTGTCGTTGCTGTGACTGTGTGGGTGCCGTGACGGCTGTGGTTGTGGGCAGTGTCTCCCACCAGCCAAGGGCAGGCGACTGTGTAACCTCCCAAGTACCTCTGGGCTCTGGTCCCCACCTTGCACAACCTGAGCTGCTGCCACTCCTGGACCACCCCGGCCCCAGCTCTGGCGGGGCACACGTTAAACCAGTGAGATATGAAATGCTGCCATATCTGGGACAGGGTCTTTAATTAAATTAATTGCCAGCAGCATTGTAAAAATGCTGATGGGGCCATAAATGGTGTAGGCCGCGCTGTTCATCATCCCCGCGCTGGGGCCACACCTGGGCTGGGGGCGGGGCTGGCCATGGCGGGCTGCAGCCTCTGAGGGAGCTCTGTGCACCCCCCTCGGGTGGCCCCCGGAGAGGAGAGGGGAGCATGGGGGCAGGAGGCAGGGGAGGAATGTACTGTCAGGAGGGGCTGCAGGGTGGCACTCCTAGTTGGGGCAGCTCCTGACTTTCCAGCTGGCCTGTCTTGAGGGGCAACTGTGGAACAGGTGCACTGTCCTTACTCGGCCTTACGGTGCGTGTGCCTGGGGAAGGACCCGGATGGAAATGGGGAGGGTGCCCCCAGAGCTACTCTAAGTAGAGTTACCTCCGTCCGTGGGCAGTCGGGTGATCTGCCCCGGCTCTGCCATGGTCGCTGTGTGTGCTTGAGCTAGTCCTTCCCATCTCTGAACTCATTTCCTCATTAGGAAGACAGAAGGACCCTACCCACCTGCCTGCCTCTGTCGTGTTCCCAGCGCCCTGCCGGCTACCCTCCCTTGGCCTCTCGCCTTTCGGGGAGCTGTGCCAGGAATTCTTTATGTCTCTCTCAGCCGGGGCTGCCACAGGCCTTGGCAGGGCTCAGAGCCTGCCTACCGCCCCTACTGCTTGTGAGGCAGCTGGGCCGGCCACCTGCCTCTGCCAGGTGAGAGGTGAGGGAGGCTCACACACACTCACACACACCACACACACAGAAACACACAGACACCACACAGAAACACCACATACACCACACAGAAACACACACATATCACACACAGAAATACACACACACCACACACAGAAACACACAGACACCACACAGAAACACCACATACACCACACAGAAACACACACATATCACACACAGAAATACACACACACCACACACAGAAACACACACAGAAACACATACACACCCCACACACAGAAGCACACACACACACACTACAGCTACCAAAGCACAGGCGCCGGCCAAGGATCCCAAGGCAGGAAAGCGCCTTCCTTCCCCAGTTTTCCCTGGGCCGTGTGACCACATAATTACCCTGGATTCCATTCTATTTAATTGCAGCTTATTAAGTTCTAACCAGCCAATTATCAGCCACAATTACAGCTTAATTCAGGGACACAATAGCTATTTTATCGTTTGTTAATCAAATGCTTATTTAGACCTCAGCTTTATTAACTATTTCTCTGGCCTGAGGCGAGGCCCCTCAGCAGGAAGGGGCCCTTGGGTGGGGCCATAGGAACCCGTCCCCCCATCACAGCACTCCCCCCGGGAGTTTCTGAGTTCCCTTTGCGGTGGGTTCAGGTACTTAGCGATGGCAACAGTGTCACACTAAGTGTGGGAAGGCCCAAGCCAGTTCACTCTGCGTTTGGGACGTCTTGGCTCAGCTCCTGCCCAGTGCTAGGCCCTGTGCCTGGTGCTGGGACCGGTGGCAAGACAGATGTGGTCCTGCTGTTGTGACATGTTTTAGGGAAGAGTAACCAAGTACACAAACAAGATGACCTCAGGTGGTGGCAGGCGTGAGGAGGAAAACAGACTGGGAAAGGGGAGGGAGAGGAAGAGCTCCTTCACACAGGCCAGGTCCTCGGTGACAGTGACTCCGCGGGAGCAGAGATGGGAGGGGTTAGAGCAGGCAGCTGTGGGAAGATCGGAGGCAGCGTGTGCGGGCACGACAAGTGCAAAGGCCCTGCGGTGGGGTGAGTGCAGAGCATTTGAGAACAGATACAGGAGCCCTGCCCCACGCCTGGCCCTGGCCATTTGGCTAAAGTCCTTGGTGGGTTGTACCACCTTAGGAAAGGCCTGAGCCTCACATTCCTTGTCTGTACAACCAGAGGCAGGAAGAAGGAGCCTGTGAGCAGTGGCCGGGGCGGAGGACAGGCCTGGTCTGCAGGGGCTGGCGGGCAAGGGACCAGCGGTGCCCCTGCCCAGAGTAGTCATCCTCTGAGATGGGAGCGGTGCCGCCCCCGCCCTGCCCCTTTGTTCTTTGTGGTTCAGCCTGTCTGCATGTCCTCCTCGTGACTCCTGTGTCCGTCCTTGTGACCAGGCCCCTGGAGCCCACTGGGGAAGAGGGTGACTTTCCTCCGATCTCGGGGAGGTGGCTGCTGCTTCAGTGACACCTTCATGCACACGTTACTATGGAAACCAGAGTGCCATGCTTGCCTGTGTGTGAGCGTAGGTCGGGGGAGCAGCCCTCCCTTCCGAGGAGCACTGAGAGGGACTGTCACCCCCATCCAGTCACCTCCACATCCGGCACGCTCCTAGACAGGAGACACTGCCCTCTCCCCACCTTCGTGCATTCACCACACACTGGGCATGGGCCCTGGGACTCTGGGCTCAGACCTGTCCCTGCCCTCCAGGGAGTCCTGTGCTATTGGGGGTGACTGCTAGGGCGACAGAGGATGGACAGAGGGATGGACCAAGGGGACGGGAAGGGGAAGAAGAGAAGCAAGTGCTGGGGTGGACTGCACTCCCGACAAACCTCATCCGCTATTTGCCCGTTTCACAAATGAGAACAATGAGGCTCTAGAAATAGGCGGTTCGCACAAGGGGCTGCAGTGGGGTCAAATAAGGCCAGGGAAGCAGCTGGCAGGCTGTACAGAGGTTTTTTATGTTTTGGCTTTGAAAGAATTCAGAGGCGTGCACCCCAGCTTGCTGCTGGCTGCATGGCACCCCGTTGTTACCTCCAGGCAGGTTCATACCTGAGTTGCCACCTGGACTCTCATGGCTCTTACTGTGCCACCCAGATCTGTAGTCTCCGGTAGAGATTGAAACCCAGGTCATGGGACCTGCCACTCCCCACCTTGCCCTCCTCACCACAGGTGCTGTCTCTGTCCCTGTCTCTGTCTCTCTCTGTCTCTCTAACAGCAAGTGCGGAACGTGTCCCTGCTTATCAGAGCCCCCTAGTGAAGCTCCCTCTTCACAGAACTGTGTATGTTTAAAAAGTAATAACTCATGCCGCCATCTCAGGCCGCAGGGATGCAGGTGGCAGGGAGTGCTCAGCCCCACTCCCCTGCGTGTCTGCAAGCCCGGCTGAGCCACACTGGGCTCCTGCTCCCCCTGCCCCCTGCCACTGTGCCCCCTGGCTCCCTGACCCCTCTGCTTCCCCAGGGTCCAGCACTGGCATTTGAAGAACCTGGTTCCCTTCCCATTGAACTGAGGGGTTCACGGGTTGATTGGAAGGTAAGCAGAGCTGGCTCCCGGCCAGATTTGAGTTTCCCTCCTCCACTTCTAGCCCTTCGTTCCTGGGCTCTTGTCCCATTGCTGGGAATGATGTTCCACATTCATTCCACAAAAACTCTCTGGCTGTATGTCAGGCCCTGGCCAGGCTGTGGGGATGGGTGGTCCCTGCCCTCAAGGCCCTGACAATTTATATGGGAAGACACATGCATAAATGGTGACAATATGATATTCAAGGCACTGGGGTGACTTCAGTCAGGGACTGTGGGAGCTCAGACTGGGGTCAGGGCAGGCTTCCTGGAGGAGGGGGTGTTTGAGCAGACCTTGAAGAATGAGTAGTGGTCACCCAGGCGGACAGCAGATGGGCAGGTGGACCAATGAGATGGAAAGATCCTGACTCCAACTAGCTTCAGCCAAAAAAAGGAATGTACTGGCTCATGCTCTGGGAATCCAGAGCTAGCTGTGCCTCCAGGTCCATGGGACCCCAGGCCTCTGATGCTGGCAGGAGGAGCTGGCCTCTCCCTTGCACTGGTTGTCTCCACTCTTCAAGCTCTTGCTTCAGACCTGTGAATAGCCTACCTTTACCCTCGGCCTTACGAAGGCCTACAACGCCTGCAGGACTGGCCCTTCCCTGTGAGGGCCCCCGGCAACTCCAGGGCTCCATGCCCACGGCTCCAAGCTCAGCACAGAGAGAGGGTCTCCCTTCCCAAAAACCCGACCAAGATGCTGGAATCCCGTCTATTGGACGGGGCGGCCTGCAAGTCCTTCTGGGAACCACTGGTGGGGATGGGAGAGGGGGAGTGTGCCCACCTCTGGGTCCAGAGATAGGGTCAGCCGCTGGACCACGTGGCCTGCATGGTGGGAGGAGTTGAGGGGAAGGCATTCTTTAAAGAAAACCAGGAACCGTCAGCCAGAAAGTGAGAGGGAGGCAGAACCTGGGACAGAACGCGCAGAACCCCTGAGAATTGCACATGGCGAAGACGCCGCCGGGTGTGGAGGGATCCCTAGAGGCGAGGCCAGCAGGGCCTCAAATGCCAGCCAGAGGCACAAGTGGCACGTCATCCTGTGGCACTCCCCATGCCCGGACATCCGAGCACCTGTAGAGCGGGGACCCCAGGCCCTGGTGGACCTACTGGGGGCAAACCTCCATGGAGAGGCTGCCCAGGGGCTCCCCAAGACCTGCTGGGCACCAGCATCCAGGGCTCAGGGGTGCAATGCTGGCTGCTGTGCCCCAGCCTCCTCCTCCACCCCGTTTCACATCCAGAACAGCTCTCAGGGAAGCAGAGGAAGGGGCTGCCACCCTGGCCCCTCGCTGTGTTCCTCAACCGCGCCATGTGGTCTGCAGGGCGGACGGCACCCACCACCAGGCCGCTGGGAGGATGGAAGGAATGGCGGCAGCCGCCCTGGGGAAGCAGCACCCACCTCTCCCAGCTGAGTGAGGCCGAGTGACGCCCTGTCCCCACCCCTCCCCTGCCCCCAGGGACGGAGGCCTTGCTCAGTATATATGGGTTCATTAATAGCTTGATTAATCACACCTAATATTTTCTGGTGCTTTTAAAAATAAAACATTTGAAAGCACTTTCACACCCACCTTGGGCCTCAGAGTTCCGGGCGAGTCTTATCTCCCAGACTGCAGGTGAGGAAAGGGGCTGAGCCTACAAGAGCAGCATGTGCCAGCGGGTGGCTGGGGGCAGCCTGGAGCCAGGGGCTTCTCCTGCCCGCCACTCCGCCTGTGGGCTGCTCTGCCCTCTCTCTGGGTCTCTCCACAGACCAGGAGTGAAGGGGCCACCCTGGGCAGATCTGAAATTCTAGAGGGAAAAAGCGGTGGTCATTCAGTCACGCAACAAACACTCCATCAGCATCCTGGTGAGACCTGGGCTCCTGCCCCCAGGGAGTTTATGGTCTAACAAGGGAAGTGGCGTACAAACTCACCCTGGTCCTGAAGTGGCATTAACCCAGATGGAGGCTCAGGGGATGGAGCAGGTGCTTTGAGTGACAAAAAGTGTGGATCCAGAAAGGCCTCCAGGAGGAGGCGACAACTTTGCTGACATTTCCCTGGTGGACCAGGTGGAGCAGGTCCACCACAGTCCACACCACTGGATGCCCACAGCAGCCTCCCCACCTCCCCTCTGCCCAGTGCCACCCCTCCCCTCCCACTCCTCACGCAGGGATAGCACACCACACCCCTGCACACGACCCCCAAGGCTTCCTGTGGCCCTGGCAATGAAATCCCAACTCCTGACTCGACTGTAAAGGCCCCTGGGGTCCAGCCCCTGCTTCCTGTCTGACCGAACACGTCTCGCCCTCACTCACTCTGCCCAGGCCACACTGGCCTCCCTGCTGTCCTCAAACAAGCCCAGCTGCCTCCTGCCTTAGGGCCTCCCCTGTTCCCTTTTCCAAGCACACTCTGCAGCCTGGCCTTGGCATTCAGGGCGCTGCTCAGATGGCACCTGCCTGAGCCCCGCTCCCTCGAGAGCCCTCTCACCCGCCCCTTTCTGAAAGTCTGCCCCTTCTACCTTCTCTGCTGCACTTAGTCCGCCCCTTCTACCTTCTCTGCTGCACTTGGGTTTTGTTTTGCTTTGTTTCCCCAACTTGAAAGCAAGCTTCAGAGACGGGGGCTGTGTTGTCTTGCTTGCGCTGGATCCCGGTGCCCGGAACAGTTCCTGGCACACAGCAGGCACTCAATAAGTATTTGTTGAATGGATACGTTTCATGTCTTGGAAGAAGGTGGCATCCGTCCCAGGCTCAGTTCAGTCCAAGACTCCTTGCCCAGGGGTCTCTTGCCTCCCCTTGCCACCGGCCCCGGGGCCTCATCTGCTTCCCCTCCTTTCTGTAGCTGCCACCCCCGTTGGCCCCCAGCCTCCCTACACACACACACACACACACACACACACACACACGCATGCCACACACACATGCTTACACACACACACGCCTTGCCCCTCCTCCTTGCTATTCCTGAGAAGATGTGTGGTTTGGGGGTTGCCCAGTTTGCTGCTCCCACCCTTGCCGAGCAGGGGCACCAGCTCCAGCTGACGTGGGCAGCCAGTTCTCTCCTGAGAGAGGCAGGGCCAGCCAGCGGGCTCTGGGGCTCACTGCAAATGGGGTTCCCACTTCAGGGCTTGAGTCATCCACCCAGCCCTGTCTGACCAAGTCCTGTAGTTCCTGGTGACCAAGCGCCCGTCAGGAATCTGCTAGTCAGTGAATGAGGTCTTCTAACTTAATTCCAAGCGGGCAGCCAGGCCAGGTCACGTCCCTTGCCAGTGGGAAAGCTGTGACATGGCGGAAGGAGGCTCTGGGAAACTAGGGATGAGTGGGGTTTGGGAAGTGGCAGGGCCCATGAAGCTGGTGGGCCCATACATGCCTGCTGTCCTGCAGGCCCACGAGCCACTGCAACCAAGGTGTGTCCACCCTGGCAGTGTTCTCACACGCCCGTCCGTCAGTGGCCCCAGAGGCAGCAGCGGTAGGCACCCCACCCCGAGGCCCCAGTTGCTAACGCCCGCATTAAGCAGCCTTGTGCTGCACGGCACGGACCGAGGATGCACAGTCTGGGGGTGGGGACAAAGCCTCCTGCCTGCTTCTCCTGTGACAACAGCTCCAGCACCAGCGAGGACAGGCCCTAGATGCAGAGAGGGTGAGACGGCATGTGTGGTTTCCCAGGAGAGTTGAGGTAGGGGAACCCTCTTTCCAGAGGAGGTGACATTGGAGCTGAGCCCTGGAGAGAAGGTAGGAAAGCACTGGACAAAGAGGAAGGAAGGGAGTTTCAGGCAGAGACCTGGAGGTGGGAAGCTCCTGCCTCGGAGGGATCCATGGGTGTCTCTGCAGAAAAGGGCTGGAGCACTGACTGGGGCCAGAACGTAAGGCTCAGTGATATCAGTCAAAGGCACTTGGTCCTATTCTGAAACACCTATGGGAGCCAGATGAACAATGGAAATGGGAGAAACAGACCCAGGGTGAGGCAACAGGGAGTGGTGGGGACTACGGCAAACTAGCCGGCTCTCAGGCCCTGTTGAAAGGATCCTAGGTCCTTTGGACTGAGCATGCACTACCTGGCGTTGTCTTTGATGGACAAGTACATGGAAAGCGAAAGAAAGAAAGAGAGAGAGAGAAGGAAGGAAGGAAGGAAGGAAGAGAAAGCAGGCAGGGAGGGAGGGAGGGAGGGAGGGAAGGAAAGAAAGAAAGGAAGCTCATGCTAGTAGCCTGGGCTGTGCAGTGGGGGAGGCGAGAGGCTCGGCTGTGCCTTCATTCACGTGAGAGCCCTGACCGGGACACCGAGGGGGGACAGACAGATCTCAGGTACTGATGGCAAGGATAGAAGTCACACAGTGAGCTCGGGGGCCAGAGGCAGAGAAAGCCAGCCCTGACTGCCCAGGAAGATTCCTGTAGCCCCCAGAGGATGTCCAGTGGCACCTTAATTTACCCCACCCGTGCCCTTGCTAGAGCGCATAGCTGCTAGAATGCCCTTGCTAGAGGGCATAGCTGCTAGAATGCCCTTGCTAGAGGACATAGCTGCTAGAATGCCCTTGCTAGAGGTCATAGCTGCAGCCTGGAGGGTGCCCCCTGGGTCCACCGGATAAATGCCCCCCGGGGCCAGTGCAGCGTGACAGAGGCCCTGGAGAAGTGAGCTATGCCCCTTATTGGTCACAGTACATTTATTTTTCATTAGCAGTTAAATGCAGACATGAGGGATTGTGCTGGGTTCACCAGGCGGCTGACGCGAGCAGTGCTTGGCGTGCTGATCGATAGGGAGGCTGGAGGGCCGCACACCCCCTCCCTGCCCCCACACACCCAGCCAGGGACCCCTGCCCACCCAGCTCCCCCGCCAAGAGGCAGGCACAGGCCAGCGCGTTGTCTACCTGTTAAGGGATGTGGCACAGGTGGGCCCGGAACCTGCCGCTGGGGGGTCTTGGTGACACCTGCCTGCTCCCCAACACCTGCAGGGCTTGCTCTGGCATCCAGCTTGGCCTGTCCTCTGCACGGCCTAGGGTCCTCCCAAATGCTGCGGCTTGCCTGGGTGCATGTCTAGAGCGGCCCTCGGGCCAGCAGCACCCATCCCACACCCCCACTCCAGGGTTCACACTCCCCAGCCTCCCAAGACCACCTCCTTCCATTCATTCTGCAGACCGTGGGAGGACCATGTGGGAGCCCAATTCAGCACTGCTCTCCCTGAGCCCACCCCTGGGTCCCACGTCTGGGTCAGGGCTGGCTGGTGGCTGCCAAGTGACCACGGCGAGCACACAGGTGACTGCACACTTGATGAGCCCAGTGTCTCAGCTGAAGGCTCTGGGGTAAGGGACCCCCTCGGGCCTCAGGTTCCCCGTCTATAAGGTGTCTCGGTCCCACCCCCCCACCGCGTCGCCTGCATTCCGCCACTTCCCGAGCCTACGACAGACCCCAGCAGAGGTGGTTCAGGGCGGGGTGGGTCTAGGTCTGATGACCTTCATTTTCGCGACATGTGAACTGCAAGTGTGACCCCGCTTATGAATGCGGGCTTGGTGTCCATAGCAGAGCTGTGGAACATGCGGGGGGCAGTTGCCAGTGGGAGGGCACACAAGGGAAAAAGCCAAGCTGGGGAGAGGCCGGAGTCTGGCAGGTGGGCAGGAGGCAGGCAGGGAGGCCAGAGAGTGAGAGGAGGGGCAGGCGCCCAGGGAGGGCGGGCGACCCAGCAGCGGACAAACTGTCCGGCTATGTCCCAAATGCCCTCCACACCCATCTGCCCCTGAGCTCACAAAGACACAGCTGTTGCACCCCTCAGCTCAGCCAGCCTCCCTCTGCCATCCCTAAGGCACCTGCCAGCTCTGTGCCTCAGTTTGCTTGTTGGCTCTCACCCCCTATGAGATTGCTGTGAGGATGACCGAGCTGAGGGGGTGCAGCCCTTTGCTGTAGAACACGCAGAACCGCGGGGGTACCAACGGCAGCCTACGCTCCCTGAGCACTGTGCTGAGTACCTCACGCCTGTTTCATTTCATCCTCACAACAGCCTTAAGAACTGGGCACCACGCCCCATTTTGCAGGTGAGGAAACAGGTTCAGGATGGGGTGGACCTGCCTGAAGTTGCAGAGGCCCCTGAACCCTCGGTCCGAGCCTGCCCTCCAGGGCGCCTGCAGGAGCCGGTGCACACACCTCCCGCCGTGAAACCAGGGTCCTGGTGAAGGGCGGACTCCCACCCTGGGGAGAGGGTCCCTGCGCAAGCAGGAGCGAAAGGGGCAGTGGGCCAGGCATATGTGCCCCTCGGTGGGTAGGGTGGGCCCAGGCCTCCCAGTCTGAAGCCCTGGGTGGGTTTTGGATCACCCGTGGGGAGGGTGGAGGAGCCCAGAGGCCAACCATGTGAGGGGCCTGCGGACTCCCCCACAGGCAGCTGTCATCTCCATCTCACAGAGAGCAAGCCACTCGCTCCCCAAGGTCACCACTCAGATGAGCAGAATAGATGGTCTGGAAACCCAGGGTTTCCCTCTATGCCCAGGGGCTGCGATTGTGAGTGCGCATTGGTGGGGGGATCACTGCAGCCCCAGGGGAGGCCAGGCTGGCTGAGGGCCTGTTCAAAGGGCAGCTGGGGGTTGTGGGATCTGAGGGTGACCCCCACCCCATCCTCTCAGGGGACCTGCTGGTTGGGCAGGGATCAGACTACTCTGGGGGTTTTACCTCTGCCAGTGCCTCCAAGCCAATTACCTGTGTAATTAGCAACAAATGACTTGTGGGATGGTTGTGGTTTTCAGTTAAAATTAGAAGGAAACCCACATATTCAGGTCTCCTTGAAGGAGGTGGCCCAGGTACCTCAGATTCCCAGACAGACTCCCGGCTCTCGCCTTGCCCGTGCCCACCCCGCATGTTATTTCTGAGCACCTACTTTTGTGCAGGGCCAGGGATGGGGCCAACCAGGAAGCAGGGCCCCAGAGGCGGCCACTGGCCAGGGCTGCTCCCTCCCTCGCCCCAGGCAGCTCACCTGCCTGGCCAGGGACCTTCTCACCTTGGCCAGCCTTGCCCTGGACCTCCCGGGCAGGGGCCTGCCTGGCCAGATCCCTGGACTTCTAGGAAGGCAGTCGCCAGGCCACCTCGGTGCTGGGACTCCGCCCAGGTCTCATTTCACCTCACCACGGTCTTCAGGATGGCATGGGCTGCTCCTTCCCTGCTTGTACAGAGGAGGACATGGAGGCCCGGGTGGGGGATGGTCATTGGCCTGAGATTGCCCAGCTGGGACATGGCAGAGCCTGGACTCACTCTCCTCCCATCTGCCCCAACCCACGGTGGGATCGTTTGCTGAGCCGCTGCCTCTACCCTGCCCAGTCTGGCCCCTGGCTCACCTTCCCCCTCTGCCCTGCCGCAGGTGCCCAGCAGAGTGCCACCGTGGCCAACCCAGTGCCTGGTGCCATCCCGGACCTGCTTCCCCACTTCCTGGTGGAGCCCGAGGATGTGTACATCGTCAAGAACAAGCCAGTGCTGCTGGTGTGCAAGGCCGTGCCCGCCACGCAGATCTTCTTCAAGTGCAACGGGGAGTGGGTGCGCCAGGTGGACCACGTGATCGAGCGCAGCACAGACGGGAGCAGCGGTGAGCCGCACGGGGCGCCAGGCAGGGCCAATCCGGGGGAGGCGAGTTTCGGCCCCCCCAGAGGAGCCTGCAGCTGCCCCCAGGATTCCCCACCTGGGACCCCGGAGGCCTTCCCCAGAGGCCACAACCCTCAGCAGTTTGGGTAGAAGGAGGGGGAGAGAGGGGGTCCCTGATGACCAAGGAGCTCCCAGACCTCACATTCAGTGATTGTTTTCTTTGTGCGTCGGTTCATTCGATCAGTCAGGCATTCACTCACACCTGTGAGCACCCACTCCCGTGCTGGGGACAGCCCGCCACCCTCGGAGCCCAAGTTCCCACAGAGAGGCAGACAGCGGGGTGACCTCTCAGCAGGGAGAGAGGCCCCTCAGGTGAGGTGATGTGTTAACTGAGAGAGGCATAAGAACCGGTTAGGGAGTGAGGAAGGGGGAAGTGCATCCCAGGCAGGGGACACAGCCCAGGAAAGCCTGGAGGCAGACGCCGGCATGCCGGTGGTGGGGTCAGCAGTGAGGGTGAGGGTGTGCAGGGGACCAAACTGATGCCACTGTCTTAGGGGATCTCAAGCTGCAGAGCGACATGGCCAGAGCTATATGTGATTCAGGGGCCAGAGTTGGGGCTGATGGAAGCGGCAGGTCTGGAGACACTGAGCAGAGGGGGCCAGCCAGACTCAGCTGGGGGCACAGGGAGAGAGGTTCTAGGGGCAGCGAGCAGACCCAGGAAGCACCTCTTCCATGAGACACCACATTCCCCACCCCCAGCCCTGGCCTTAAGTGGCACTGGGGACGTGGGCAGACAGCCCTTGTCTGGGTTCCGCAACTCCCCCAGAAAGGACTGGCAGAGAGAGAGGCAGGAGCAAACAACAGCTTCTCCTCCTCCCCCTCCTCCCCCTTTTCCCCCTCCCTCTCCTCCTCCCTCCCCTCCTCCCCCTCCCCTCCTCCTTCTTTACCCCCTTCTTCCCTCCTTCCCCTCCTCCCCCTCCTCCTCCCCCCTCCTCCTCCCCCTCCTCCTCCCCCTCCTCCCCCTCCTCCCCCTCCTCCTCCCCCTCCTCCTCCCCTCCCCCACTCCTCTCCTACCTTTCCTCCTCCTCCTCCTCCTCCTCCTCACTCATTACAGCCTGTTTCAGTTTCCTCTCCCTTGGTGCTTTGTGGAGCACCCCACGCATAATGACACCTCAGGGGTGGTCCTGAGCCCCCTCCCACCAAGGCCTCAGCCATCCTGAGACACAGCACACATACCCTGTTGAGGCACAGCCCGTGTGGGACACACAGGCCATTGCCGTGAGGCTCAAGCCACAGTGCAGCTGGGACAAGCAGGTGTCACCCAGGACTCCCACTGATGCCAAGGGCAGGCCGGGGACCTGGGGCCTAGAGAGGTGGCCCAGGAAGGATTCCCAGCGGAGGAGGAACATCCAAGCTCAGGTCTCAAAACCACCTGGAAAGGGCATCTCCCAGGCCTGTAGAATGGAAGGTGCAGAGGCGCAGAACAGCCTTGGGTGGCTCGGGTATGGAGCAAGAGCGAACCCCGGGGCAGGCAGCAGTGGCCAGGAGACTGCGCTAAGGGGCCCCTGGAGGCTGAGACACCAGAGTGGGCTGCGGTCGCGCTTGCACTGTAGGAAGACCGTGCTGGGCACAGGGAGACTGGAGGAGGGCAAGGCCCCTGCCAGGGAGAACGGTTTGGAAGCTCTGGCAGTGATCTGAGGTGAGCTGAAGAGCCCTGGATTTAGGCAGTGCCATTTAGCCCCAGAACCAGCTTGTCAGTTTACGGTTGAGACTGAGGCCTTGGCTCTTACTCATCCAGAGCCCTGCCGGGGCTCCAACCAGCCCTTCTCGTCTGCAGCAGTCACACACCACCCCTCCGTGAGGGTCAGCAGGGACTGCCTCCCTCCCCCAAGTGTCGTCTCAGTGCCCTGGCCTGACTGCAGCTTCTCACCTGCGGTCTTCAGGTGTTCGCTGAGCACCTGCTCTGTGCCATGCCTTGGGTTAGGTACTAGGAGTTATGCTCTCAGGGCAGTGATCCAGCTCTACCTCCTACCCTCAGAGGGAGATAGAGAGGGTTGGCGGCCAATGTAGCCCAACAGAACCCTGGGCACCAACACCTCCCAGGACCAGAGCCTCTCCCGGCCCCAGCGGAGGTGCCAGAGGCCTCCCTGCCCAGCAGCAGGGCCCACCTTGTCTTGCTGGGAGGGTCTGCAGGAGAACCGCAGGCAAGTCCCTCCCCTCCCTGGGCTCAGTTTCTTCATCTGTAAAATGGGGGTGAGGAGACGCCCCCTCCATCCTGCCCCTTGCAGATTGGTCAGGGGAAGCCATGAAATCTCACATGCCCAGTCAGGACCCAGCACGGGGCCTTTCCTTTGTCCCCACCCCACACCCGGGGCCCAGCGTCCCTTCAGCATAAGTTCTCCCACTGCTGTGGCAGGTCCCCCAGGGAAAGCACAGCCAGAGAGCTGCTCTCCTGCAGCCTGGAAGCTCCAGTCCAGCCCCCTGCTGCTCCCAGCACCCCCTTCCTCGCTCCCCCGCACACCCCTCTGTCTGAAACACCCCTGCCATTATGAGGGCTCAGATCCATGGATTGGCAGGAACCCAGGCCCTTGCCTGAACGAGCAGTCGCAGGCCCGGGCCGGCACACACACCGGGAGCCCCTGGCCCACACTCCCCAGCCGGCTCCTGTGGCCCTGTTCTCTTCCTGCCAGGCAGAGAAGCAGAGCTTGGGACACGTCCCACCCGTAACCGCCAGGGTCCTCTTCTGCCCCGAGCATCCGACTCCAGCCTCCCATGGCCGGAACATCTGAATGTTCATTGATCTCATCAATTTCTCAACCCAAAGCCATCGAGTGCTTTGAGGTGAAGAAAAAGGCTTTCTTTACCCACGACAGATACCACAGCAGTGGCGCCATGCCGCCAAAGACCAAAGACCCCAAACCAGAAACGTTCTGTGGTCAGACAGGTATGGCAGGGGTCGGAGGCCCACCCAGCTCTGCAGCCCACTCATTCGTGTGTGGGGCTGGAGGTGGCCGGATGGACACCCAGGAGAGCACCTACTTCCCTCTCGTTTGCCCTCATTCCTCACCCAGAAGGCCAGGGGGCAGGGACCAAGGCCTGAAGTGCTGGAACCCAAATCTGCTGACACTAAAAAAAAGCCTGAAATTTGCAAAACCAAGCACTGGAGTCCGGTCTGGGAGTATAACTTATTTTGTGTTAAACAAACTGATTGGTTATTAGATTGTTTAGAAGCAGATTGCTGAGAAGGTGAGAACCGAAGTGCCAGCTTGGCCTCAGAGCCCCAGCTAGAAACCCTGGGCAGCCCAGGTTCACACACACCCGCCCAGGCCCACTGGCCCGGGGTCCCTCCCCAGGGCTGGCACCTGCTCACACTTATGGGCAGGTACAGACATAGCTGTACCCAGACACTGCTCCCAGGAACCAGGCTGCCTGATGATCCACAAGAGGAGAGCGCACAGCCCCTCACATCAAAGATGGGGTAGGGCCGGGTCTGCAGCCCCCGCCTCAGGCACTGCCTCCAGGAGCTTGTGGGGCTGAAGGGCACCCCTCACCAAGGCACTGCGTGGAGCTGGCACATTGAGGACACACTTGGCCCTCACTCATGCAAGTGAGAGGGAGGAGAGGAGGTGGCAGGGCAGAAGGGGAGGGAAGACAAAGGGAGAAGAAAAGGAAGCGCTTAAAGGTAGTGCTGTTCTCCCAAGCTGAGCCGCCTGGGCCATGGGTGAGGCTCCTGAAGGAGGGCCGGGCTCCCCACAGCACCACAGGGGATGGAGGAACCATTAACAGACTTGTCCACCCAAGGGAGAAAAAGTACCCAGTTCAGAATGTTCTGGAGGTCTCCCACCCCTAACCCCCAAGGCAGAGAGGATGAAGGGAGTGGAGGGCCCCTCCCCAGATCTCCTTATCAGATGCCCTAAGTCATATTGAAAGATAGCTGGTGCCCAAGGCCCCTCTCCTATACAAGGACCCTGTGAGCCACCCCCTCGTTCTCAGCCTGCCCACCCCACCCCCTGAGAGTGTCCACATTGGGTGTCTTAGAGAACGGGGCAGGTGGTGCCCAGAACGGAGGGAAGCGGCCCAGCTACCATGATCTCACCAGAGGTGACAGCCCTGCCATCTCCTATGATAGCTGGCCGGCGACAGGGACAAAGTGATAGAAAAATCTGGACACCCAGTGTGAGAGCCCAGAGGCTTGTGAGGAGGGGTCTGGGAAGCAGTCGGAGAAAGTCATGTTAGAGAAATTAAGAGGGAAACAGCCTCCCAGCCTGCCGGCTCAGCTGGGCGGCCGCTCTTCCCGCAATGCAGCCCTAATTGAATTTCGCTGTTAACAATGGAAACACATTGGCTGCCGGCCTCTCTCTCCCTTTCTGATAAGCCAATGACCCGAGGGAAATTGGGGTCAGGAGGAGGAGAAATTGGAAGCAAACAGTCTTTTCTCACTGCTGGGGATGCTGGTTTTGGCTACAGACGGGGCAGGAGGAGGGTTGCTGCCCCCGCTCCTGAGTTGTCAGAGGGTCCTCAGCCTGCCTCAGGCCAGATATGGCAGAAGGTGGGGGGCTGAGTCCAGCCTGGAGCGGAGTCCCCCCAGCTCACCCTAGTTAGGCAGAGCGGGTCCTAGACCCCCAGCTCCCCCTCTGCTGGCTGCTCTCTCACCCTCTTCCAAAGTTTCTCCCTAGTGCATAGGCGCCCCAGCTCACCCTTCGGATGCAGACAGTCCCGGGTGCCCATGGCAAGTCACTTCCCTCTGCATTTCTGTCCAAGGGAGTGGATTAAGACGACATCCCCATCCCGGCACGTGGGAAACCCTAAGTCCCAGGGCGCTAGCATCATACTACATAATCACTGCAATTATATTGTTAATGACTGTTATTATATTATCACGTCAGGATCTATCTGCTAGCCCCCGAGGGAGGGGGCCAGATCCTTCCTCACCTCTTTTACCCACAGAGGTGCAGAGCTCAGCCTGTCTGCCCCACCCCTTCTGCCTGGAGTCTTTGGAGGTCAGACCCTCTGGCCCAAAGCTCTACGGCAGCCCCTTTATGGACATTTCTGTAAGTGACTCCGGGGAGTCAGGCCTCAGGTAACAAAGTATAATGAATGGAAGGTCTACCCTGCCTGCTCGGGGCCTTCAGGAGATAGAAATCAAGCGGCCCTTGGGCCCCCTGGAGTTTCCTCCAGGCTGGGGGTTGCCTTAAAACTTAAAATATAATAATAATAAAATTAAAAAAAAAAAAAAAAAACAAAGTCCACTCCCTTGCCAGTCAGTGAGAGCGGCTGAGGGTGGCGCAGGGACCCACACACAGAAGTTCAGGGTGGCCCTGGGGCTCTGACTACCTGCCCCTCCCGCCCCCAGGGCTGCCCACCATGGAGGTCCGCATTAATGTCTCAAGGCAGCAGGTGGAGAAGGTGTTCGGGCTGGAGGAATACTGGTGCCAGTGCGTGGCATGGAGCTCCTCGGGCACCACCAAGAGTCAGAAGGCCTACATCCGCATAGCCTGTGAGTCTAGGGCTGGGCCCTGGGGGGAGGGCGCACGGCGGGGGGTTGTCACCAGGAGAGGGGACAGTAGGCTTCCTGGAAGAGGCGGTCCGGTCAGAAAACCTCACAGCCCTGCCTGGATGAGTGGAGAAAGTGCCTGTGGACACGGCCCAGCCACCCCATGGCCCCCTGGCCACCTGGCACTTCCTCTGCCATGTGCCATGGCCCCTGCAGGACAAGGGACACAGCCAGCCAGGCTGAGCCTGTGTGAGGCCCTCAGACAGGAGGACACTCTCATTCCTCTTCTAGATTTGCGCAAGAACTTCGAGCAGGAGCCGCTGGCCAAGGAGGTGTCCCTGGAGCAGGGCATCGTGCTGCCCTGCCGTCCACCGGAGGGCATCCCTCCAGCTGAGGTGAGGGCTCCTCTAGTGCCCACGTCTAGACCTGGGCTCCTGCCTGGTCACCCTGGTAGGGGCCACTCTGGGCAGGGCCAGCATGGGCTGGCAGTACATGGCAGGGCTCCCTCCCCTAGGTGGAATGGCTCCGGAATGAGGACCTGGTGGACCCATCCCTGGACCCCAATGTATACATCACGCGGGAGCACAGCCTGGTGGTGCGACAGGCCCGCCTTGCTGACACGGCCAACTACACCTGCGTGGCCAAGAACATCGTGGCACGTCGCCGCAGCGCCTCCGCTGCTGTCATCGTCTACGGTGGGCCCCGGGGCTCCCCGGTCACAGGGAGAGGCGCTGCGGTGCCCCTGGGCAGTGACATGTGGCTGGTGGGGTGAAGAGAGGCCATGAGGCCAAAGCCAGGTGGACCAGATCGTGCCTGACTAGGCAGGATAAGCAAAGGGCTCTCTGTGACTGCTGGGGGCCCAGGGGCATGTCTGGGCAAAGGAGTGGGACAGATTGGAGGTCCTTTGTGGGCAGCGGGCATTGTGCAGAAGGAGATGAGGGACAGGATGGGAATCTAGGAAAGGTGACAGGCTGTCCCCACTCCTGAGTCTCCAAGGGGGGAATCAGAAGCCACACAGTCCAGGCACCCCCAGGAGCCAGCAGAGGGAGGGTGCGGGAGTCACCCCAGGAGAGGCTGGGGTCTGGGCTGCAGGAGTGTGTGAGCCGTGGTTCAGCCTGGCTACCCCGAGTGCCCCCTGGGAGAAGGGAAGACTGTGGCGTGCGTGCTGCAGGGCCCGGGGGCCAGCAGGCACGAGCATGGCCTCCCCCAGGCCTTCTCTCCCAGCTCAGCCACAGCCCACCCGTGTCCAGCTCACAGCCCCTCTGCCCTCACGCCCCGTCCCCTGGGCCAGTGTATCTGAGGACGCCCCCGCTCCCTGACCCCAGTCCTTCTCTGTCCGGCCAGTGAACGGTGGGTGGTCGACGTGGACCGAGTGGTCCGTCTGCAGCGCCAGCTGTGGGCGCGGCTGGCAGAAACGGAGCCGGAGCTGCACCAACCCGGCGCCTCTCAACGGGGGCGCTTTCTGTGAGGGGCAGAATGTCCAGAAAACAGCCTGCGCCACCCTGTGCCCAGGTACCAGCGGCCACCGCCTCCCGCATCGTTCCTCACCACGCCATCTCCGTGCCCTGGCTCCATCGCGCCCACCAGCCTGCCCCCCCATGGCTCCATCCCACCCACCCGCCACGCAGGGCCAGGCTCAGTCTGAGGCGGGGATCGGGATGCGGTGTATGGTTGGAGTCAGGGCTCGATCTGTGTCCAATGTCAGGGCTCAACATAGGGTGTAAGTCACAGGGTGTGAGGTACAGTTTGACAGGGTCTAGGGCTCAGCCCAGGGCTGCAGAGTCCACTTGTCCCTGGGTTCAGAAGGGTCAACGTGTGACGAGAGAGCCCTCGCTGCCCCAGGGCCAGGACAGCCTCCCTGGTGTGGAGAAAGCCAAGCAGCCCCTGGCGTCATCCGCGCCTCCCTGTCATTAGCATGCGTCATCAAGGCCAGCTGGACACTAGAGGGCGTGCATCGTGGGCCTGGCCCTGGCTTTGCACCCAAATCCAGGCTGCCTTGCACTGCCTGGTCTGGTTGCCCAGAGGGGCCACACTGGCAGACTGCCGGGGTGGGCTCCCAGGCTGACCGCACCGTCTCCTCTCTGCTTGTCTCTCATCTAGTGGACGGCAGCTGGAGCCCGTGGAGCAAGTGGTCGGCCTGTGGGCTGGACTGCACCCACTGGCGGAGCCGTGAGTGCTCTGACCCAGCACCCCGCAACGGAGGGGAGGAGTGCCAGGGCACTGACCTGGACACCCGCAACTGTACCAGTGACCTCTGTGTACACAGTGAGTCCTCTCTGCCCTGAGGTCCTCTTCTGTTTGCCTGGATTGGCCTTGCCCAGCCCTGGGGAGGTGGGGGCTGAGGGAGCTATTCTCCTGCCAAAGGCTGTAGCCTCTCCAGGCTCAGGACCCACTGAGATCCCCCTCATCCTTAGCATACCTGCACATGGGCCCAGGCGCGCCCCACCACCTCCCATGCCTCCTGAGACGGGCACAGATTTGAACCTTGATTCATGCACACCCATTGCCCACACTCACCCAACACCAGAGCTTCCCATCTGCCCACACTCACCAACACCACAGCTTCCCATCTGCCCACACTCACCCCACACCACAGCTTCCCATCTGCCCACACTCACCAACACCACAGCTTCCCATCTACCCACACTCACCAACACCACAGCTTCCCATCTGCCCACACTCGCCCCAACACCACAGCTTCCCACCTGCCCACACTCACCCCACACCACAGCTTCCCATCTGCCCACACTCACCAACACCACAGCTTCCCATCTGCCCACACTCGCCCCACACCAGAGCTACCCATCTGCCCACACTCACCCCACACCACAGCTTCCCATCTGGGCACACTCACCAACACCACAGCTTCCCATCTGCCCACACTCACCAACACCACAGCTTCCCATCTGCCCACACTCACCCCACACCACAGCTTCCCATCTGCCCACACTCACCAACACCACAGCTTCCCATCTACCCACACTCACCAACACCACAGCTTCCCATCTGCCCACACTCGCCCCAACACCACAGCTTCCCACCTGCCCACACTCACCCCACACCACAGCTTCCCATCTGCCCACACTCACCAACACCACAGCTTCCCATCTGCCCACACTCGCCCCACACCAGAGCTACCCATCTGCCCACACTCACCCCACACCACAGCTTCCCATCTGGGCACACTCACCAACACCACAGCTTCCCATCTGCCCACACTCACCCCACACCACAGCTTCCCATCTGCCCACACTCGCCCCACACCACAGCTTCCCATCTGCCCACACTCGCCCCACACCACAGCTTCCCATCTGCCCACACTCACCCCACACCGCAGCTTCCCATCTGCCCACACTCACCCACACCACAGCTTCCCATCTGCCCACACTCACCCCACACCGCAGCTTCCCATCTGCCCACACTCACCCCACACCGCAGCTTCCCATCTGCCCACACTCACCCCACACCGCAGCTTCCCATCTGCCCACACTCACCAACACCGCAGCTTCCCATCTGCCCACACTCACCAACACCGCAGCTTCCCATCTGCCCACACTCACCAACACCACAGCTTCCCATCTGCCCACACTCACCCCAACACCGCAGCTTCCCATCTGCCCACACTCACCAACACCGCAGCTTCCCATCTGCCCACACTCGCCCCAACACCACAGCTTCCCATCTGCCCACACTCACCAACACCGCAGCTTCCCATCTGCCCACACTCGCCCCAACACCACAGCTTCCCATCTGCCCACACTCACCAACACCGCAGCTTCCCATCTGCCCACACTCACCAACACCGCAGCTTCCCATCTGCCCACACTCGCCCCAACACCACAGCTTCCCATCTGCCCACACTCACCAACACCGCAGCTTCCCATCTGCCCACACTCACCCCACACCGCAGCTTCCCATCTGCCCACACTCACCAACACCGCAGCTTCCCATCTGCCCACACTCACCAACACCGCAGCTTCCCATCTGCCCACACTCGCCCCAACACCGCAGCTTCCCATCTGCCCACACTCACCAACACCGCAGCTTCCCATCTGCCCACACTCACCCCACACCGCAGCTTCCCATCTGCCCACACTCACCAACACCACAGCTTCACATCTGCCCACACTCGCCCCACACCACAGCTTCCCATCTGCCCACACTCACCAACACCGCAGCTTCCCATCTGCCCACACTCACCCCACACCGCAGCTTCCCATCTGCCCACACTCACCAACACCACAGCTTCACATCTGCCCACACTCGCCCCACACCACAGCTTCCCATCTGCCCACACTCGCCCCACACCACAGCTTCCCATCTGCCCACACTCACCAACACCGCAGCTTCCCATCTGCCCACACTCACCAACACCACAGCTTCACATCTGCCCACACTCGCCCCAACACCGCAGCTTCCCATCTGCCCACACTCACCAACACCGCAGCTTCCCATCTGCCCACACTCACCAACACCACAGCTTCACATCTGCCCACACTCGCCCCACACCACAGCTTCCCATCTGCCCACACTCACCCCACACCGCAGCTTCCCATCTGCCCACACTCACCAACACCACAGCTTCCCATCTGCCCACACTTGCCCCAACACCGCAGCTTCCCATCTGCCCACACTCACCAACACCGCAGCTTCCCATCTGCCCACACTCACCAACACCGCAGCTTCCCATCTGCCCACACTCGCCCCAACACCGCAGCTTCCCATCTGCCCACACTCACCAACACCGCAGCTTCCCATCTGCCCACACTCACCCCACACCACAGCTTCCCATCTGCCCACACTCACCAACACCGCAGCTTCCCATCTGCCCACACTCACCAACACCGCAGCTTCCCATCTGCCCACACTCGCCCCAACACCGCAGCTTCCCATCTGCCCACACTCACCAACACCGCAGCTTCCCATCTGCCCACACTCACCAACACCACAGCTTCCCATCTGCCCACACTCACCAACACCGCAGCTTCCCATCTGCCCACACTCACCAACACCACAGCTTCCCATCTGCCCACACTCACCAACACCACAGCTTCACATCTGCCCACACTCACCAACACCGCAGCTTCCCATCTGCCCACACTCACCAACACCGCAGCTTCCCATCTGCCCACACTCACCCCACACCACAGCTTCCCATCTGCCCACACTCACCCCACACCGCAGCTTCCCATCTGCCCACACTCACCCCACACCACAGCTTCCCATCTGCCCACACTCACCAACACCACAGCTTCCCATCTGCCCACACTCACCCCACACCACAGCTTCCCATCTGCCCACACTCACCCCACACCGCAGCTTCCCATCTGCCCACACTCACCAACACCGCAGCTTCCCATCTGCCTGGTCCCCCAAGTGCACATACAGGTCCTGTGGGAATGCCGGGCTTGTGAGGGCTGTTAATTACAAGGCCATAACTAACAATTAAAGATCTCTGTTGGATTTTTTTTTCCTCTAGAACATACCCTCCCCCATTCTTTCAATTAAAAACCTGATTATCTGTGTCAATTCCTTTCTGATGGACATTTCTTCCATTTATGCAAAACCCTTCTAAAATCAATATAGCTTCCTCCAAGCAGTCAATCACCCCCTCCCCAGACCTGCCCCAGGCCTTGGGGAGGCAGACAGAGAGAAGGGCCCCCAAACCCCTGCTCCTGGTCTAGGCACTGACCTGGAACCACACAGGAGGCAGACCCCGTGCTCTGGGGATCCCAGGAGTTCACCCCCAGCCCAAGCTGCCCTTGTCCCAGAAGAGCAGGCAGCAGGTTCAGCCTAGCAGCCAGGCACCAGGTTATCCGCTCTGGGGAAGTAGCTCTTCCCCTCCTCCATCCTCCAGGCAGCAGACTCAGCTGGGATCTCAAGCCCACGAGGAATGTGATTTGCTCAGAGTCACACAGCACAGTAATGGCAAATACAGGGCTGGGATGCACACGCACGGACTCCATGCTCCCTGCCACAAGCGTCTGCTCCCTAGCTAGTGCAGATGCCCCGGGGTGCAGACCTCATCCTCCTGGGGTGCAGACCACTGACCTCTCCTTCCCAGACTCCTACACCCCTGCCCCCACCAAGGCCGTGCTGTCTCCCGCAGCTGCTTCTGGCCCTGAGGACGTGGCCCTCTATGTGGGCCTCATCGCCGTGGCCGTCTGCCTGGTCCTGCTGCTGCTTGTCCTCATCCTCGTTTATTGCCGGAAGAAGGAGGGGCTGGACTCAGATGTGGCTGACTCGTCCATTCTCACCTCAGGCTTCCAGCCCGTCAGCATCAAGCCCAGCAAAGCAGGTGAGGGGCCCCGTGCCCCCAGCACTCCTGCCCCAGCTCCCACGCCAAGGGCTGCTGGGGCAGGGATGCCCTAGGTGCCATTGCCTGAGTCTGTCTTTATCCTGCAGACAACCCCCATCTGCTCACCATCCAGCCGGACCTCAGCACCACCACCACCACCTACCAGGGCAGTCTCTGTCCCCGGCAGGATGGGCCCAGCCCCAAGTTCCAGCTCACCAATGGGCACCTGCTCAGCCCCCTGGGTGGTGGCCGCCACACACTGCACCACAGCTCTCCCACCTCTGAAGCCGAGGAGTTCGTCTCCCGCCTCTCCACCCAGAACTACTTCCGTTCCCTGCCCCGAGGCACCAGCAACATGACCTATGGGACCTTCAACTTCCTCGGGGGCCGGCTGATGATCCCTAATACAGGTAGGAAGGACCCCAGGGGGCTCTGAGAGCTCCACTTCCCTCCTGGAGGAGGACGGGACAGCCGGACATTCCTCTCGTGCCCCTCAGTGTCCCGTGACAGATCAGCAAGGAAAGGGGGTGGAGTTTTGGGGAGAACCCAGTCTTGGCTGGCACCGAGGCCATGGCCAGAGCTGTCTTCCTCTTGTTGCCTGTGGGCACAAGATAATTGTCCATTCATTTACACAGCCAAGCAGCCTACTTGTTCCAGTCTCCATGTGGGGCCCTGGGCCCAGAGGTAGGGCAAGCCCCGGCCCCAAGGAGCTTGCAACTGAGCAGGGAGACAACCAAGGGCAAACAGATGAGCACAGGCCTGGGCAGAGGCCATCCTGGAGTCCCCACTGCATCCTGGCTTCCACCCACCCCAGCACCGAAACCCTCTGAAGAACTCTTTCCATGGCTGCCTTGCAAGAAGTGGCTGCGGCCTCTGGCATGGCTGGCCACTCCCACCGGAAATTCCCAAGTCCCTCAGCTTAGATGACCCCATGCGCTCCTGGTTAGCTTGCCCCTCTCCAGCTGCCTGTTCCATAAATGTAGGTGTGCCTCCGAGCTCCCTCCCAGTGCCCTTCTCCCCGAGCGGCCTCGCCCACTCCATGGCTTTAATCGCCGTGTCTGTGCAGATAACTCCCACTCCCCCATCCTTAGCCTGCAGTTCTCCCGGGCGACAGAACTGTACACCCAGCTGCCTCCTGGCCAGCTCCATCTGGATGTCTCACATCACCTCAGACTCCTGGTGCCTAAAACAGAACCGTCTCCCACCCTCCCCCAGAGCCTCCCCATTCCTAGCTTCCCCCAGTTCACGGATCGTCTAGTTGCTTAAGCCGGAAACTTGGGGTCACCTTGACCTGCTGCTCGTCCTCTCTTGCCCCCCGCCAGCTTCAGTCCCATGCCAGTCCCTCCTCAATAGCTCCTGCCACCTCCTGCTCTTGTCCTCCCTTGCTGCCTCTCCTGACACAGGCCACCAAACCCCTTACCTGGTTCCTTGCTGTAAAACTTCACCAAATGAAGCCAGAGTTGATCATGACCCTCTCGTGCTCGAATCCCTTCTGGGCTCCCCTCTGCCCCCTGCAAAGCCCACATGATACCACAGAGAAGACCTGTCCCCTGCGGGCCAGCTGCTTCAGCCTCTTCCCTCACACACATCGTCCCGCACACGGCAGCCACCATGGACTCAACATCCCCGACACACGGTGCTGCCCTCTGCATGCACCGACCCCCTGCCCCTCCCACCAGCTCAGCTGGGACTTCTCTTTTGGGTCCCCGCCTGACAGCTCTTGCCGTCTGTGCCTCACGTCCACACAGATGATAACGAACCCCTCATGGGGCTGTTGGGATGACGAGGTGAGACGGCATCTGTCAGCTCTTACAGAGACGCAGGCAAACAGTGGGGCCCGGCAGCCCTTGCTCTTCGCTCCCCAGGCCGGGGGGTGGCTGCCACTTCCCCCGCATCCTGTGCTGTGGTTGACTTGTCCTTCTCCCCTGCTGGGCTAAGAACTTCATGAGAGTGGGGTCTGTGGTTTTCCTTCGCCGTCCTGAGTACCCAGCATTAGGAGCTGATGAATGAGGATGTAAGTGCATGTACCTTCCCCATGGAGAGCCTTCCTGCGAGGATGTCTGGCATTGTCACCAACACTACAGCTGGGACCGCGGGGCAGTGCGGGCCAGTGAAGGGAGCAGTGGCTGTGACTCTGCACTCTCCGGTGAAACGGTGATACCAGCCCAGCCCTGCTCTGCGCTGCCCACAAGGGAGTGTGCATTTGCTTTTGGACTTGGTGGGGTAAAGTCATGGAATTCCTCTCCCTCCCCATGTCCTGAGCTGGGAGCCCCTCCTCATGTAAGGACTCCCTGTCTGGGGGAGTCCCTGCTCACCACCTCTAGAGGAACTCCCTGGCCCCCGTCTTTGCCGGATCCTGTCCCACCATCTCCCTGTTGAACCACTCCCCTCTCCACTCACACACTGATCCTGCTCCTCCAAGACGCTGGAGCAGAGGCAAGCCAGCCGATGGGAGGGCATCCAGCCCAGGAGATAGGTTATTCAAGACCCACCCCACCTGCAGGGACCATGGTGTGGCAGAGAGTAGAAGGAGCAATGGAGAGGGGAGCTAGAGCAGGACGGGAGGGCAGTGGGGGCTCAGGCAGTGGTTCCAGAACCACCAACTTTGTAGCACTGGCTGGGCTAGAGAGGCAGTGGGGGCCAGAGGCAAAGGCCCTTCAATGCCAGGCCAGGGAGCTGGACTTCATCCCGGGGGCAGGGAAGGTTTTAAGCAAGGGATACCCTGGTCGCCCCCAGTGCCTTTCAGGGGACAAGGGAGGTCGGTACCGCATACCTTCTGTCCCCAAGTTTTCTGTGCCTGAGCTAGCCAGGCATGCTTTCCCCACCTGGGTTCCCTCAGTTGCTCATGGGGTGCCCCTGACTCAGCTTCATGCCTGTGGGGGTGGTTGGTCAGCACGGCAGTCTTTGAGGCCCCTCTGTCCCCAGGCCGGGCTGGCACCAGTCAGTCCTCACAGGAAGGCTCCTGGAGGGGCTGTGTGGTGGGGTGTTGGGTGCTTTGGCAGTGGGTAAGCCCTGGCCCTCTTCCTGCCGTTCCAGGAATCAGCCTCCTCATCCCCCCAGATGCCATACCCCGAGGGAAGATCTATGAGATCTACCTCACGCTGCACAAGCCGGAAGACGTGAGGTGTGGCCGCGGGCCCTGTTGCCGGGGGTGGGAGGGACCTGCCTGCTGCCTTCGGTCCCCAGGAAGCCCCCTGCCCACCCACTGTTGTGCCTGGCCCGAGGCGGCGGGGGAAAGAGCTGTGCCTAAGCCCCACGTGGTCCTGCAGCCCAAGCCCCTGGCCCCTGGGATGCTGCTGCCCTGCCCTTGGCCTAGCCCTCAGGACCCAGGATGGGCCACTGACACCTTTCCCTCCCCACCCATATTTCCCCACTTGAGGTTGCCCCTAGCTGGCTGTCAGACCCTGCTGAGTCCCATCGTTAGCTGCGGACCCCCTGGCGTCCTGCTCACCCGGCCAGTCATCCTGGCTATGGACCACTGTGGGGAGCCCAGCCCTGACAGCTGGAGCCTGCGCCTCAAAAAGCAGTCGTGCGAGGGCAGCTGGGAGGTGAGCAGGGAACTGACCCGGGCTCCAGAAGGGAACGTGGGCTAACTGCACGCTCCACCCGGCCTTCCACCGCTGGGTGGTCCTGAGCCGCACCCCCACCCCTCCCCAGTCTCCGGCCACTTCTTGAAGCCACAGCTGGCCCTAGGGCTCTGAGGCTGGGCCGAATTGACCCACTGACCCCTGCCCACAGGATGTGCTGCACCTGGGCGAGGAGGCGCCCTCCCACCTCTACTACTGCCAGCTGGAGGCCAGTGCCTGCTACGTCTTCACCGAGCAGCTGGGCCGCTTTGCCCTGGTGGGAGAGGCCCTCAGCGTGGCTGCCGCCAAGCGCCTCAAGCTGCTTCTGTTTGCGCCGGTGGCCTGCACCTCCCTCGAGTACAACATCCGGGTCTACTGCCTGCATGACACCCATGATGCACTCAAGGTATCTCCCGCCCCTCACCCCCGCCGCTGGGAGGCCAAGCTATGCCTGGCCCTGTGGACTGACTGCCTTGGGCGCAGTGGGGAGGGGCCTGGGCTGACCACCTGGGGCACTGCAGGAGGTGGTGCAGCTGGAGAAGCAGCTGGGGGGACAGCTGATCCAGGAGCCACGGGTCCTGCACTTCAAGGACAGTTACCACAACCTGCGCCTATCCATCCACGATGTGCCCAGCTCCCTGTGGAAGAGTAAGCTCCTTGTCAGCTACCAGGTGAGGGCCAGGGCCGTGGCCAGCGCACAAGGGGCCTGGAGCTTGGGCTCACCTGACACCTCCTCTCTGCATCCCCATCAGGAGATCCCCTTTTATCACATCTGGAATGGCACGCAGCAGTACTTGCACTGCACCTTCACCCTGGAGCGTGTCAGCCCCAGCACTAGTGACCTGGCCTGCAAGCTGTGGGTGTGGCAGGTGGAGGGCGACGGGCAGAGCTTCAGCATCAACTTCAACATCACCAAGGTGGACGGGAGGGGCTGCAGCACCGCCGTGACGTGCTCCCACTACCAACTCCCTACTAGCCCCCAAAACGCTCCTGCCCTGCCTGCCCTGCCACCCACTCTCCCTCCCGCCTGTCCCCAGGCCCACCTCCTCCTAGAAACCCCTTGGCAGCTTCCTCCCAGACTCAGAGACAGGGAGGCACAGGTGCAAATGGGACTTGGGGAGGGGAGTGCAGGGGACATGGGAGCAGCAGGAGGGGAGACCCTGGAGGGCTTCCCTGAGGAGGAGCTTTGTACTGGGCCCCAAAGAATGAGCCAGTTTGGCTGCGGCATTAAGGGGAAGAGCATTTCTGGCAGTGAGAGCTGGGCAGGGGGGACTCAGGCCGTGAAGAGAGCTGTGTGTGTTGAGTGTCAGCAGAGGCTGGGCAGAGTGACTTGGAGGGGAGAAGGGCAGAGAGGGAGGGAGGCCACAGAGGGCTCCTCTGCTCTCTGGCTATGTGGCTTTGGGCAGGTCGCTGCACCTCTGAGCCCCAGTAAGAAGGGCCTTGGCACATGGGAGGTGCCCAGGAAGTACCAGTGCTCATGCCGCCTCCATGCTCTGGGGGAGTCTGGGAGCTCCCCCAGCAGGAGGTGGCAGTGGGCCCAGGCCTGGGGAAAGTTCTAACAGGCACCTCTTTCCCTCCCACCTCCAGGACACAAGGTTTGCTGAGCTGCTGGCTCTGGAGAGTGAAGGGGGGGTCCCAGCCCTGGTGGGCCCCAGTGCCTTCAAGATCCCCTTCCTCATTCGGCAGAAAATCATTTCCAGCCTGGACCCACCCTGTAGCCGGGGTGCCGACTGGCGGACTCTGGCCCAGAAACTCCACCTGGACAGGTGGGCGGGAGAGGGGCAGAGAGGGCCTGCGCAGGCCACCGACAGTCCTGCCCGGTGGCGGGGTGGGTGAGGTGGACAGGAGGCCCTGTGGGGCCTGTGCCGTATCTACTAGTGGCCGGGGCAGTCATTGTGTTTGGCTTCGGGGAGGCCCTGCCCTGGGGTGGGCCAGGGGGGCAGGAGGTGTCGGCTGGGGCCAGGCCAGGCTGCTGACGGCCCCCCTCCCCTCCACAGCCATCTCAGCTTCTTTGCCTCCAAGCCCAGCCCCACAGCCATGATCCTCAACCTGTGGGAGGCGCGGCACTTCCCCAACGGCAACCTCAGCCAGCTGGCTGCAGCAGTGGCTGGACTGGGCCAGCCAGACGCTGGCCTCTTCACAGTGTCGGAGGCTGAGTGCTGAGGCCGGCCAGGCCCAACACCTACACTCTCACCAGCTTTGGCACCCACCAAGGACAGGCAGAAGCCGGACAGGGGCCCTTCCCCACACCGGGGAGAGCTGCTCGGACAGGCCCCCTCCCGGCCGAAGCTGTCCCTTAATGCTGGTCCTTCAGACCCTGCCCGAACTCCCACCTCTCCATGGCCTGCCTAGCCAGGCTGGCACTGCCACCTGCTCACACTCGGCCCCAGGGCCCAGGAGGGACAGTGCCTGGAGCCTGGGCCAGGCCCAGCCCATCTGTGTGTGTGTATGTGCGTGTGATGCTACCTCTCCTCCCGTCCCTCTCCAGGGGCCCCGCATACACACGGCCATGCACGCACACACTGGGCCTGGGCCAGGGCCCCAGAGCTCCTGCCTGAGCTGGACCTTATGCAAACATTTCTGTGCCTGCTGGGTAGGGGCACGTCTGAGGGGCCCTGCTCCAAGCCTGCAGGACCGAGGGCCACAGCCGGACAGGGGGTAGCCCCTGGATTCAGGCACACGACCACCACACGAGCACGTGCCACGCACGCCTCGTGTGCTCATCTCACACACACCCCCCTCCCGGGTCATGCAGACACCCCCCAACCACACACATCTCATGCTGTACACCTGAGGCTGCTCACGTCTCATGCCCAGTGTTGGTGCACATTTGCCTCTCACATGCTGCCCTCTCCACCCACCCAGGGACACCCCACGGCTCCTCCCTGCCCCTGCCCCTCCCCCAGCCTCGAGGTGCCCTGCCCGGCGGGGCCTGTGAATATGCAATGGGAGTCCCGGGCTGTACAGTGGCGAGTGTGTGTGGCGTGGCGTGCCCGTCCCCAGGGCTGGCTGGTGCCCCACGCGGGGCCTGTCATGTGAAGCTCGTGTCCTGACTTTGTCTTAAGTGCATTCACGCACTTACTCTTGGCCTTATGTACACAGCCTTGCCCGGCCGCCGGGGCACATAGGGGTTTTATCGGACGTGAATGTAAATAAATTATATATATATATTGCTAACCTGAGTGCTACTTCTCTCGGGGAAAGCCAGGGAGCAAGGCCAAATGGCCGCAGAGGGGTCACACATGGGATGTCCCAGGAGTCCTGGGTGGCTGGGCCTGGCTGGGAAACAGGCGGACCCCGACCCGGGTCCAGCAAGGCTGCGGCGGAGACCTCCTCAGCCTGGAGATTTCCTCAGACACGAGTCAACTGCGCAAGGCGGCAGGCAACAGCAGTGACCAAGGCTGCACCTTTGCCGGACCCATCCTCTGACTGCAGGAACGTGACCACACAGCGAGGGGCCAGCTCCCGCACCGTGGCCGCCACCAGGCTGGAGAAGCTGTGAGAGGAGGGCTGAGGTGAGCCCAGGCCACCAGCCCCACCTGGCCACACCTCCCTCCCCAGCCCGCACACCCAGACTCACTGCGGGTGCAGCTTGTAGAGCGTTCCATCCACCCCCACAGACACTGCCAGCTCTTCCAGGCCCCGGTTCTCCCGGATCTTCTCCACCACGGCAGCTACACCCGCCCCACAGAGCTGGGCAGCCCGCTGGGACACAGCCTGGCACACCTCTAGCACCATCAGGGCGTCATCTGAGGTCAGGGGTAGCCCCAGATCCTCTAGGATGGCTCGGACCTGCCGCAGGGCCAGGCTGTCACTGGGGGCCAGGAAGGAAGACAGCACAGGGAGGTGGGTCGTGACTTCTCCCACTTCATCCTCCAGAGCAGACCTCGTCACCACCCATGGCCAGCAATCCCCCACAGCGGACAGAAAGACCCCCTGAAGTGGGGGAGGCAATGTAGGCCTCAGGCACCTTTCGATCTCAGAGAGGAACTTGGTCTTGAAGATGTCCCTGGTCTGAAGGCGCTGGATCTGCTGGCCCCGGAAGAGAACGCCAAGGCTGGTTAAATGTAAAAGGATGTGGCGGACGATCTCCCCCAGGTACATGCCGCTGATCATCTTTTCAAACCTGCATGAACATGTGTGTGCACTCAGGGCAGAAGGCCCCACCGGCCACCATCCCCAGCACCGGTCACAGCCAGCCACCACTGCCTGGGCCCAGCCCACACCTCTGCTTGCCGGGGTTGATGGACGCCTGGTCCACACTTGCATCAAAGCGGGTGCTGAGCATGGCCAGAGAGCCATCGTCCCCAAAGGCGCCCCACTCCATGTTGATGCACATGCGGCCTGAGTCCCCAGGCACGCCCGCCACATTCCGGAGCTCCTCCATGTAGCAGGCATTGGTGCCGGTTCCTGCAGAGAGGCCAGACAACGTGGAAGCTACTTACTGATGTAGACAAGGACCCTCTGAGCACTTCCCATACCGAGATGGCAACGATTCGGGCTCACTCTCTCTACCTCTCATGCTCACAGCCTGTCCCTGGTCCTGGTCCTCCTTCCCTCCCGACATCCCTCGTGCAGACCCTGCCAGCTCCAAGCCCTGGGGACCTTCACTGCCTTTCCCACCAACATCACCATCAGTGCATCCACCATGCCACCCCCAAGTGCTCCTACAATGCCCAGCTGTCCTGTCATTCCCCTGGGAGACATGTGACATCCCCCGCCCTCGCCCCTAGCTCTCTGCGGTTGAGAGGCCGAAGCTCCCTGGACTGGCCTGCCAGGCCCTTAATCCAACTAAGAGGTGCTGGGCCAAGAGCAGGGGACACAGAGAAATCAGAGACGAGGAGCCCCACAGTCTGGCCAGAGGTCAGGCAATGAATAGCCAGCTCTGACAGAGCCTCTGTGCCCCCGTGGAAGCACCAAGGAGAGCATCGTGGGAGCCCAGACCACGGGGCGAGTCTCTGCCAACAGGATCAGGAAAGCAACAGAGAGGAAGTGACTGAACCCAAGAAGCACAGAAAGAAAAAGGCATTCCAGGCAGAGGGCGCACCCTGGATGAGGGCGTCTCCTTCCTTTCTCTGACACAGCTTCAGCTCCAGGAAGGTGGGCTCCTTGCTGGCCCCACCTGGAGCTCCTCTGTCCAGCTGTTTATGCACACAGCAACCTGGGCATGCCTCTCCCAAGTGCCTAACCGTGCCAGGTGCTGGGTTCAAAAACCTCCCCCTCAAGAGAGGCTGCCACATGCCTCGTGTTGAGAGACCAATGCCCCAGGAGCTGCGGGATCCCTCCTCCCCAACAGGGCCAAATCCTTTCTTTCAGGGCTTTCAAGTTCCACTCATCCTGGGACCCACTCCTTCCTGATCTTGGCCTCGCTGCTGCCCACGTGTAGAATCAAGTCACTCTCTGACCGCCACGTGTTGTTCTGGGCTTAACCCTTGCTGAGTGGTCAGTTCTGAGAAGGCAGAAATTGCCTCTTGTTTTATGTGTCTTCCTATTCCTCTGTTCAGTCCCCTGTGGACACAGGGTAGGTGCTTAATAAGGATGGAATCTTGGACTGTCTGAAGGACCCTCATTGCTCATTGGTCCCCTGCCCCCGCCCAGCTCCAAACACCAGGTGTGTACCATGAGCCAGGGACCATGCTGTATTTTGTCCCCTCCCATTTCATCCTCATGATGCCTTGAGACAGGCATTGTTACTCTTATCTCCATCTTAGAGATGAGGAAACTGAGGCTCTGGTGACTTGCCCAAGGTCATACAGGTGGAAACACAAAGCTAGTATTTCCACCCAAATCTGTACAACTCCAAAGCTCAGATTCATTTATCAGATGGGCAAAGTGAAGTTCAGAGAGCTTAAATGACCATGAGTCAGTCACTGAGCTGGACTATACACCCAAGCTCCAAACTGCCAGCCCAAGAGATTGTTCCAGAGCCCTACTGGGTCAGACCAGAGCAATCCCACATCCTCACCGCCAAGGAAACATCCAACCAGAGGAATCAACAGAAGGCAGCAAATTGCCAAGCAGTAGGGGCATGAAAGGGCAGGGCCCTCCTCACCGACAATGAGGCCTATCTCGCAACGGGGGTCCTCATAGCCACAGGACATCATGGTCCCCACCGTGTCATTGACAATGGCAACCACATTCAGCTCCACTGCCTGCACACAAAAGGATGCTGCTGGTTGCTGGGCAACGCGGTCGTCACAGCAACCAGCACTGGACCCAGAGGTCTCTACCGCAGAGGGCTCCCCCCTCAGAAAGTAGGAGACTCTTTGCTCCCCTCAAGGCCTGCCACAGCCCCAAAGCACCCCTAGAACAGGCTCCTACCTGTCTGCGCGTGATGGCTTCCCGCAACAGACTCACGACATCTTGGCCCTCGCAGTCTGATGCCTTGAAACCCTTGGTCCAGTTCAGGAGGATGCCCTGGGGTGAGACCGAGAGGAAGTGGCAGGAAGCTGGAGGCCCCTTCAGGCTCACTCTGCCTCTGCAAAACCTGCATCCATCACAAGCCTAGGCTTTCCACCCTCCCCAAGCACAATTCCTTGCCTACTTTGCTGTATGGTTGAAGGCCTTGCCCTCTGCCCGCTCCCTACTCCCCAGGAGGCTTTCGGTGTGCAAAAACCTATTAATAACCATCTAACCTACATTTTCCATTATTAGTTCCAGACAGTCAGAGGGTCTGGCCATTTTAAGACGTGTGCCCAGAAGGAATGGCCCTTTGTAATTGGGTTAGGAATTAACAGAGCTGGTAAAGTGAGTGCTGAGTGTGAGACAGGGGAGGACAGAGAAGGCTCAGAGGCCCAGATGACAGCAGATCCCACCCTTTCAGAAAGAACTCCAAGTTACTCAAGAGGAAGGAATTCTCAGCTTCAGGGATAGAGCCGTGCCAATGGGCGAGTCACTCATGTGTTCCAAATACGGGGCAGGAGGAATGGAAAAGCCAGAACCCAGGCCCCTGGGCAGGATGAAGGCTGAGTGCCCGGATTGTGAGAAAAGAGACTTAAACTTAGTGACACGGGGCTCAACTTTACCTGGAAAGGAATGCTGTTTTCTTAGTGTGCGTCCTCTGAGGGAGGGGGCAGGGGGAGCAGGAATTAGTCTACAGCTGTTGGGAGAAAATTACTGCTTTGCTCAGAGGAGGAGCACGGAGGGTAGGTCAGGAAATCTTTGGGGCAGAAGATTTTAGAAATAGCAAGCAACATTTTCCTCCAATAATATGTCCTTTTATCCCGTTTTTTATTGTCCTAGGCTCATTGTCTCAAAAACAGAAAGCAGAGAATGTGATAGAGTGAGAGAAAGAACCCGTTTGAGAGAGACCAGGTGATGAGTAAGAGCCCTGTGTGGGCCGCTCTCCCTAGAGTGGGGAAGGGGAGGCAAAGGGGGAAGTCAGACCCAGGTTGCTGATGGCTTCCTGAGACAGGTGTCCTATGCCCTCCCCACTGGGCTGAACCCCTGTTCAGAAGGGATCTGAGAAATCTGAGAACAGAGGAGGCCTCTGCCCTCCTTCCCCAGGTAATGCACAGGAAGGTGTCGAGACTCAAGAGAGGAAGTGGCAGAGGCAAGTGCCCAAAGAGCAGGGCCCGGGGCACCTCCCTGAGTTCCCACATCCCTGCAAATTCTGCACAGCAAAGGCTGCTGCAGAGCCAAAGGGGCTCCTGGGGAAGGCAATCCCCACACTGGCTAAGTTTTCACCCCTGAAAATAATGTGGGCCCAACATTTTTTTTTTTTAAGATGGAGTCTTGCTCTGTTGCCCAGGCTGGAGTGCAATGGCACAATCTCAGCTCACTGCAACCTCTGCCTCCCGGGTTCAAGTGATTCTCCTGCCTCAGCCTCCCGAGTAGCTGGAATTACAGGCACACACTGCCACGCCCGGCTAATTTTTGTATTTTTAGTAGAGATGGGGTTTCAGCATCTTGGCCAGGCTGGTCTTGAAATCCTGATCTCATGATTCACCCGTCTCAGACTCTCAAAGTGCTGGGATTACAAGCGTGAGCCACCGCGCCCAGCCTTCAGCACAGAAATTAAGTTCAGTTACAGAAAATTAATAAGACTATATTTCTTGCCCCCACCCCGCCCCCCGATTTGCACATGGAGTCTCACCTGCTTCTCACATCTTACAAGGAATAATCAAAAGGACTGAGCAGGCTTAGCCTGGAGCAGAGCAGCCAAGCAGCAAGACTGGCCCACTGCACCATCCAAAGGACCACCGCGTAAAAGAAAGCAGAGTACAGAGTTGCATATCAGGTGGAGTGTGGTGGCTCACGCCTGTAATCCCAAAACTTTGAGAGGCTGAGGTGAGCGGATCACCTGAGATCAGGATTTCTAGATCAGCCTGGCCAACATGGTGAAACCCCATCTCTACTAAAAATGAGCTGGGCGTGTTGGCATGTGCCTGTAGTCCCAGCTACTTGGGAGGCTGAGGCAGGAGGATTGCTTGAACACAGGAGGTGGAGGCTGCAGTGAATGAGCCAAGATCATGCCATTGCACTCCAACCTGGGCGACAGAGTGAGACTTCATCTCAAAAAAAAAAAAAAAAAATGAGTTGCATATCAGAGAGAGGTCAGAGCAGGAGCAGGGGGTGAAAATCACATGGAGGCTGGTTGGAGTAGGTGAGATGAAGCTTTTCATTGATCACAGGTGTCTAAGAATGCAACTGTTGCCTTCAGGGGCAGTGAGCTCCTTGGCAAGAGGCTTTCAAGCAGAAGTTGGGTATGTTGAAAGGGAGATTCCTGGGAGTTTGGACCAGAGGCCCGGGAGGTATTGTTTCCGTGACAGGCTTCCAGTGTGCACATTGAGAAGTCCCTCATCCTTGTGTAAGAACAAGCTAAAGTGTGTGCTGAGTAGGGATGTGTGTCTTAGCCTGTGCCTGGCACTCTGCCACCCTAGTCATGCACCCAACACTGAGCCAGGCACTGAGAAGGAAACGAACAAAGAAAGGAGGAGGAGAGAGGCCAAAAAAACCCCAAGCGACCTCAAGCCCCTGCTAGAGACAGGAACAAATGCTGGTTCCTGCAGGACCCTGAGGCCCACATACCAGTGCTATAGCTAAAATGGACGATCTGTCCTCTGATCAGCCCCAGTCTAGGCCTGACCTGCTACCAAGTGGTTCAGACCCTCACCCTGGGCCTACCCTGTCTGGGGAAACTGAGGCTGTGTGCAAGCCCAGCCCAGCAGTGCTGCCACCACCACCAACCCCAGACCCGCCACCGCCCAGCCTTTTCCCCTGCCTCCTGCCCACTCCATGAAGGGTATGTGGGGGCAGGAGGCCCTTGGGAATCACTTCTCTTGGCCCTCCCTCACCTGGTCCAGGCCAAGCTGCCTACATGGGAAGGAGAAGGTAAAACCCAGTGGGAGGCTCTGCCCGCTCAGGCCCTGCTTCTGCTGGAAGTCCACGATGCAGTCCACGATGTGGTCAAAGAGCTGTGGGGCAGGACAGGTCAGGGGTAGGCACTGCTCAGCCCTTCCCCACCTCTGACATCAAGGTTCAGGCTGTGGGTACCTGCTGCCCAGAACCCTGGGCCACAGTCTCGGGAATGGAGTAGATCTCGCTGGTGATCTGCACGCCTGTGGTCACACGTACCAGGAGGACACGGAAGTTCGTGCCCCCAAGGTCCAGGGCCAGGAAATCCCCTCGCTCTGTGGGGGCAGAGACCCTCAGTGCCAGGATAGGGCTTGTGGCTCCAGCCCCAGCACACACTGGGACCCCCAGGAGCCCATGTTTCGGTCCCACACTCAGGCCAGGTCCTTACCGCTGCCATCAGGCGTGGCCCGGACGAAAGTGGGCAGCATGCGAAGGGAGGAGGCCTCCCCTCGGAGCCCCTTGGCCATGGCCTTCCGCATCTGTGCCTGAACCGCAGCCAGTTGATCATGGTTCAACCGGAATGGGGCCAGGGTCTGCTCCAGCAGGCGCCGGTGGGCAGCCAGACGGGCAGCCACGGCAGTCACCATCGCCACTCCCCGGCCACCACCATCCACAGAGGGGATGAAGGAGACATCGCATTCCGGGGCCAGGAGCATCACTGTCCCCTGCAGGACGCTGCAGAACCTACAGATACATACAGGTGCACCCGGCTTGGCCCTGGACCCCCAGACACACACAGGTGTGCACGGCTTGGCCCTGGACCCCCAGATACATACAGGTGCGCCCAGCTTGGCCCCAGACCCCTAGGGCCTCCTGAAGCCCAAGGCCCCATCACTTTTTTTTTAATTTATTTTTTTAGATATCGAATCTTGCTCTCTCACCCAAGCTAGAGTGCCACGGAGTGATCATGGCTTACTGTAACCTCAAACTCCCAGGCTCCAATGATCCTCCCACCTCAGCCTCCCAAAGTGTTGAGATTACAGGCGTGTACCACCATAGCCAGCCTCCCCTATCACTTCAATTTGAAATCTGTTCTGTGCACCAGCCATACGCCCCCGTGTCGCCATGGCCTCCACCCTTGCACACACAAAGGGAAGCATCGTTTCTCTCCTTGGATGTCTTCTGGCCTCCCATAGGTCAGTCTGGCCCTCCCTCTGCCTAAGTGCCCTTTGTGTCCACTGGCTTGCACATGTGATCCCAGAGGGCCCTCTGGGTGTGTATCACACACACGTGTTCATGCCACCTAATCATGCGGATCACGTTTCCACAATACCTGGGGTGACGCTCACACACTCGGCCTCCGGTGGCCACAGCGACCTGGAGTGTTTGTTGCTCCCGGCTGTGCTGGAGGCAGGAGAGAACAGCGGCCAGGGCGGCAGCACAGAGCTGGGCAGCCCGCGTGCACACGGCCGCACACACGTGCTGCACAAGCTCAACATCCGAAGCCCCAGGGCTCAGGCCCAAGTCCTGCAGGATAGCATGGACACGGGCTGCCCCAGTAGAGGGGCTGGAGGGGAAAGGGAAGTGGTTTGGGGCTCAGCCCAGAAGCTCCCCATCCCACTAAAGCCCCATGGCTACCTTGGGAACAGAGTATCGTCCCCTTCCCCCAAGCCAAGAATCCCTCACTAAGCCACCATCTCCCCGACTCACTCCTCCATCTCAGCCACGTGTTCCAGGAGGATGCTGCCTTGGCTCAGCAGGGCAGGGGAGGTGCAGCCACCAAAGAGGACCCCACACCGGGCCAAGTGAGCCAGCACCAGCCGCACCAGCTCACCCAGGTACAGGCCTCCGATCATCTTCTCAAACCTGCAGGGGGAAGGGTGGCTGGAGGAAGCCTTTTCTAAGCCCTCAGTCCACCTGGCCCTACCTCCAAGAGTTCCCAAAGAAGGATTCTTTTCTTTGGGGCTCCCAAACTGGAGACTCCAGAAGCAACAAATGGCCTCCCAGAGGACAGGTGGGTGTATGCCCAGACCCCACTGCCCCCTCTGACATAGGTTACATTCAGAAGCCTCCTGGAGAAGAAGAAGGACCCAAAGGAAGGCAGAGAGCAGTTTGCTCAACCACTTCCAGCCCTCAACCCCCAAACTGTCAGGGCAGGCCAGAGTCAGGAACAGGGAAGATCAAGGGTTGACAATTCTGGGTTCTAGAACTTTGGGCCCTTCCTTCTTTGAACCTGGCCAGGGCCCCCAGGTTGCTCCCTGGAGACCCTCAGAGTGACAGGGAGGGGCCTAAGGGCCTGAGAACAGGGACAGAAGGGGTTGGGAGCAGAGCAGTCATAGACAGGGCCTGGAACCAAAGGTCAGGGCCCCCTGCCAGGTCACCTCTGAGCACCAGGATTCAGGGACTCATGGTCCAGGGTGTGGTCGAAGGTGGTCAGCACTGGTCCCAGCGCCCCATCATCGCTGAAGGAGCCCCACTCGACGCTGACGCAGACGCGGCCCCGGTCTTCGTCCAGCACTGCCACATGCCGTGCCTCCTCCATGTAACACGCATTGGTGCCCGTGTCTGGCAGAGACAACCCTGTCAGGGCCTGCTAGCCAGGCAGCACACCCTCCACCTGTCATCACAAATGGTCCATGGCTCACCTACAACTAGCCCAACCTCACACGGCCTGACCCCCGGCTCACAGCCCATCATGGTGCCCACTGTGTCGTTCACCACAGCAACCACGTCGATGCTGTAGGCCTGGATGATGAAGAGGGCAGAGGTCAAGGCTGGCCTGAGTGGCCAGAGGAGGGAATCCAGGGGATGGGCAGGGCTGGGGCCCTGGCTTTGAAGGAGATACATAGAGTCCATGAAACACATGTCTGCATGCCACACACATTTGTGCCACAGATGCTCTGGGCTCCCACCTTATAGGAAAACTTTTCCTCCAATCCCACCCTCAGCTCCTCCCTAACCCCCAACTTGCGCCCCCAGGTCACGGTGACGTCCACCCTCACCATCTCCCAGGACCAGGATGAGTTTCCTGAGACAGCACCTCCTTGAACGCTGCGCCTTGCCAGCCTCACTGTCATCCTGCCTGGCTCCCCAAGCCTGTTCCTCCCAGCACTGGCTTCTCGCCACAAGAGGTTAGCCCAGACGGATCAGCCTTTGTCCAGCATCCAGACTCTTGTGTGTGGCCTTCTCTGAGACTAGATCATCCGCCCCAGCCCCAGCCTGACTTGAAGGGAGGCAAACTCCTCCTTCAAGTCCCTGATCAAAGAGCCAGTGCTTCCTCCATAGTGCTCCCAGAGTTGTCCACGCACTCCTCCTTGACACGGACAATCTTTTATTAGAATGCTTCCCCATCTAGACTGTGAAAACCTTGAGGAGGAGGTCAAAGTCTATTCATGTTTGTTTGCCCCGGGTCCTGAATGTTTATTTGACCTTTCTTAGCCTCAGTGTTTTTTAACCTATACAATGGGAATGGTAGCAACATGTACCATGTATAGGTTAAACTGGATGGAGGTTAAACTGGATGGAGGACATGAAGAGAAGAGGAAAGCAACTCTCTCAGAAGCCCAGACCCAACACATGTGTGCCAGGCCCAGGCCAACATGGGCAGCCCTCCTGTCACCCCTCCCTCCACTCACCCCCTGCCTCCGAATGGCATCTCTCAGCAGCTGGACCACATCCTGGCCTTCCACACCACTGCACCTAAAACCTTTGGTCCAGGAAATGAGGGTGCTCTGGAGGTAGAGAAGCTGGGTTACTCCTCTGACGGCCTTCATGGGGCTGCAGCCACCCTCTACCCAGCGTCCCATGTCCACTCCACCTCACCCTGTCCAAGCCCGTCTGGTGACAAGGGAAAGAGAAGCTGAAGCCAAGCTGCAGACCCTGTTTGTTCACAGGCTGCGCATCCAGGAACTCAGACAGGCAGTGGGCAGCAAAGTCAAAGAGCTGCAGGAGAAGTGGGGGAGCTCAGCCATGCCCATCTGAGCCCTAGCCGCCCAGCCAGGCCCCCAGACCCCAGAGGCTGGGCAGTGAGTGCTTACCTGCTGGCCAGCACCCAGCATCACCTCTTGGGGGATCACAAACTTCTGGCTTCTGGGCTCCACCCTATGCCCCTCAATGCCAGTTAGAGTCACCCACAAAACACGCAGTGAGGCCCCTGTGGCCCCCAGCTCCAGCACCACGAAGTCTCCTTGCTCTGGAGGGCAAGCAGGTCACAGAAAGCCATGCAGCTGGCAAGACCAGAGCCCTCTGCCCACTTCCCAAATTCCTAAGGCCTGCAAAGTCTGGTCAAGGGGCCATAGAGATAGGGGACAGGAATAAGGAACATTTCCCTCCCCTAGATCAGTACCCTCTTCCAGGCCTGGCCACGCATCTCAATCTATGCTACCCACCAGTGCCATGTGGGGTGGACCCCACGTATGTAGGCAGCATCCGGACCGCAGGGGCAGGGCTGGGCTGTCCCCTCAGCGCCTGCTCCATGGAACCCAAGAGGCTGGCTTGGATCTGCTGTAGCTGTGCCCTTGTCACCTTGAACTGCTGCAGGCACTCCTGCACCTGGGGAGAAACAGGCCAACATCTGGGAAGGAGCACCATTGGGCTGGCCAGACTCCCCACCTCCAACCAAGGCAGAGGCCTGCCCTGCCCAGCCCACTCCTCGGCTCTTCATACACCCTGGCTCTCTTGCCAACAGCCTGCACCCAGCTCTGGCATCCTCAGAAGGCTCTGTCCTGGAAAAAGAACCCACCTTCTTCCTCCTCCTGCCCCATTACTCACAGCTCCTTCTCAATTTCTTACATCCTCTACCCTACCCCTCTTCTTCTTTGAATTCAGGGTTTGGCAAGACCTTCTTCCTGCCATACCACTAATGATTGCTCTCTGGCTCCCCAGGACCCACAGCAAGAGTCTCTCAGTGAGTTGTTGTTGAACGAACAAGAGAATAAACAAATGCACGAACAAACTTCAAGTGTTTCCCTCTCCTAACCCACTCTCAGACTCTGAAGCCTGAAAAAGCCCAGCACGAGAGCATTTGGAGACCACACTGCAGAGGATGGTCCTTTTTTCAGTCAGTCATCCTTCCCAAAACATTGCTCCAGCCCTCACTATGCACCCAGCTCTATTCTAAGCACCGCACACACATAACCACCCAAGAAGCAACAAATGCTTTAGATTCCAGGGTGGAAGACAGAAATTAAGCACATGAACATACAATTTGGTTCCAGTAGTGATGGTGGCTATTAAATGTAGGGGGGCAGGATAAGAAATTAGAGAGTGACCAGGGTAGAAAGAGGTATTTTTAGATATGAGTTCAAGAGGGTTTCCCTGAGGAGGTGATCTAAATGAAGGAAGGGAACAAGCCATTTGAAGATCCAGGGGAAGAGCGAGGGGATGGATTTGGAGAAGACTGATCCGGGAGTGGATCGGAGTCTGAAGGGGCAGGTGAGAAGGCAGGGAAGGCAGAAGCCAGGACACCCCAGGCTGTCACTCCACCAGAAGCCCAGTAGCTTAAGAGCCCCAGGGACCTCATCCCTGTGAGCAAATACCCTCCCCTAGATGACTCTCTCACCCATCCTTCAAAGAAGCCCCAACAGCCTCCCTGGATTCATTGAAGGGTCACAGCCCGGCAACTCCATCCTCCTGAGGCTCAGACTTTCCAAAGCCCCCACTTCCTGTCACACGGGAGTTCCATTTCAATGACCTATTGCCCCAAACTGGACACTTATCTTTGGAATAACAACTCAGGCACCTGGATAATAAGGCCGCTCCTGGGAGGAGAGGCTGGGAGGAGAAGCTGCCAGTTGAGGGAGATAAGGACAACTCAGTCCCACCTCTTGCTTTAGGAAGAGAATGGGAAACAGATCCCTAAGAAGGCGAATCATCCTAACTGGGGTGCCAGATGTCCACTTACACGTTTGCCTTACAGCACATGCTTCCAGCAGCCATGCCTGCTAGGGGTGCCCATGCCCACTCTATCTCACCCTGACCAGGCCTATCTGGTGACAAGGGAAAGAGAAGCTGAAGCCAAGCTGCAGACCCTGTTTGCTCACAGGCTGCGCATCCAGGAACTCAGGCAGTGGGCAGCAAAGTCAAAGAGCTGCAGGACAGGCGGGGTCTCAGCCTTGCCCCTCTGAGCCCCAGCTGCCCAAGTGTTAGAAATATGGAAACGGAGACTCTGAGAGGGCAAGTCATCTGCAGGGCCAAGCAGCTGTGAAGGGGCAGGGGAGAATTTGAACCCATATCTATCTGAATGCAGAGATGTTTCTACGTCAATGTGAAGCTTTATAAAACCTAGAAAGTTCCCTTGAAAAGAACTCAAGGCTGATGAAAGTTGCTGGAAAGAAACCCCAGATGATCCGGCTTGAGAAAACTTACAGCTGAGTCCTCGCACTCCCTTTTTCTGGCTCTGCAGTCCTGGGAAAGTCACACCTCTCTCTGAGCCTCAGTCACCTCTTCGTGCAAAACTGAGAAAATAATAGTACTTGGAAGTCCCCCAATGCCAGGGACTATGTCTTGCTCAAGGCTACATCTGAGGGCCACGAGGAGCACCAGCTGGAAGCAGGATTTGTTGATTGGATGGTTGTGGTGGCACAAGAATTAAAGGCTGTAATGTATGTGGAAGTGCCAAGTGCCGTTGGGATGGGAGGGGCGTTTTAGTATTGCTTCATGAAAACAGTAGAGTCATGGAGAAGTCAATGGCTTGGGCAAATTGTTTTTCTTCCTTTTCCTCTTGGGCACATTGAGATGTTCGGGAGGAGAGACTAGAAGACAGCAGAACTGCAAGAAAGACAGAAGGACTTCCCTGGCAGATCCTGGTGAGGCACACACAAGCCAGGAGAAGCTATCGGAGCCACCCCCGACACCCCAGGAAGAGCAGGGAGAGACCTCAGACAGAAGAGCAAGGAGAAAGGCATTAGAGAGCATGTGAAGTCCAATGTGGTTTCAACACTGGCTCTTGTCACCAACTTGCTGTGTTGCTGGCCTGGGCCCATCACCTCACCTCTCTGAGCAAGTGACCCCTCTATCTAGCAGGAACAAGAGTACCTACTTCTCAGAGATGCCATGAGGACTGAGACGACAGCAAACCTGAAGTGGAGGAACAGTGTCACACATAGGAGATGCTCAGTGGAACACGGATTCCCTGTCCTCAGAGCACAAAGCACACCCAGCCTGGAGAGCCTGACTCCATACCCTCTCTGATGACAAAGAGAAGCCTGGTGGAAGGGGTGGGGAAGGGCCTCTGAGATGGGACTGGGAACTGGCCACATGTGGTTAACTAACTTTTTTCAACCTAAGGTCATGGCAAGGGGAGCACAGGGTAAGGCCTGTGGTGCTGAGTTGGGGGTCCAGGACCATGGGAAATTTGGTGTCCCTGTGAAGTCCCCCAAAGCCGAAAGGGATTCTTTCAACCACAGGTGTATGTGATGGAGCCAGCAGGGCAGATGTGGGCCTGCACAGGAGTGTCATCAGGGAGGGGCAAGAAGCGAGGGAGGAGATGACAGCAGGTCCTAGAGCCAGTCCTGGCTGGGCAGGCACTGTGGCCCAGCCACCGCTGTCACTCCTGAGGCACAGCTGTGGGTCGGGCACAGAAGAACTGTCTGCAGCAGGGTCTGGGGTACAGGTTGGACAAGGGGGAAGTGGGAGCATGAAATGCAGTGAGGGGTAACGCCTCCACAATCTGGGCAACAAGCCTAGTCAAGTGGATGTCAGAATATGCCAGAAAACTAAAGAAACTGCAGAGAATGACTCAAGTACCCTTTAGTGGGCACCTCCTCTATGCAAGTCCTTTTTTTTTTTTTTTTTTGACAGAGTCTCGCTCTGTCACCCAGGCTGGAGTGCAGTGGTGCGATCTTGGCTCACTGCAAGCTCTGCCTCTCAGGTTCACACCATTCTCCTGCCTCGGCCTCCCGAGTGGCTGGGACTACAGGCGCCTGCCACCATGCCCAGCTAATTTTTTGTATTTTTTAGTACAGAGAGGGTTTCACCGTGTTAGCCAGGATGGTCTTGATCTCCTGACCTTGTGGTCCGCCCACCTCAGCCTCCCAAAGTGCTGGGATTACAGGCCTGAGCCACTGCGGCTAGACTTTTTTTTTTTTTTTTTTTTTTTGAGATGGAGTTTTGCTCTTGTTGCCCAGGCTGGAGTGCACTGCCACAATTTTGGCTCACTGCAACCTCTGCCTCCCGGGTTCGAGCGATTCTCCTGCCTCAGCCTCCCAAGTAGCTGGGATTACAGGCATGTGCCACCATGCCGGCTAATTTTGTATTTTTAGTAGAGACGGGGTTTCACCATGTTGACCAGACTGGTCTCGAACTCTTGACCTCAGGTGATCCACCTGCCTCGGCCTCCCAAAGTGCTGGGATTACAGGCGTGAGCCACCGCACCCGGCCATAGGCAAGTCCTTTATCTCCATTAGCCTTCAGGGGGTGGGGAGTATTAGACTTTATTTTCCTCCATTTTACTGATGAGGAAACAGAGACTAAGAGATATGAAATGGCTTACACAAGAGTTTCCTGCTCAAGGGTGTGGTATGAGACAGCTTCTAAATCTTGGTCAAGATGACAGAAAAAGAAGAAACTCACTCCTGAGCAAGCCTCAGGCATGAGTTTGGCACTAAAATCGTCTGTGTGCCTGATTGTAGTGGCTACATTGAGGGAGACATGCAGGAGGAACTGGAGAGGCGGGAAAGGAAAGGTCTCAAGAACACAGCTTTTGACCAGATAACCCTGGGAAAGTCCACTCTAGACTGTGTCACCCACTTGGGGCGGGAGCAGCACCTGTGTGGCAAGGTGGCAAAAATGACATGTTTGGAGCTGAAACACCTCAGCTCAAGCTCCTGTCATGTCTTAAACTCAAGTCATAACACTTCTCTATATCCCTCTTCATCACCTGTAAGATGATCAGCCCAACCTTGCAGTTGTTTGGAGCATGAAAGGAGATTGTTACCAGCTCAGATATGAAAAGCTCAGTGGAAAGGGGCTGCATGGGTGAGAGCCCAGGGCCCCATGGCAGCTTCAGTCACACTGCTCTTGAAGGCCTTAGACAAGCATGAAACAGGAACCCAGTGCTGAACTTACCAGCTCTGAGCTGTCTGAGGGCCCGGGCAAGCCCTCCTCAGAGCAACTCAGGGCTTCTTCCCCCTGCCGCAACCCTGAAGACCCAATGGAGTCCATGAGCTTCCACAGTGGAAGGTGGCCACCTATGGGAGAAAAGGGACAACCTGGGTCAACCATTTACTCTATAGGCCCTAGGAGTCTGTAACCCAGACCAACTTCCTTCCTTCTGAAGGGGACCAGGAAGGAAGCTGGGAGCAGAATTCAGAACCTCCAACCATCAAAGATCCTGTAGCAGTCAACCAGAAGGCCCTTGTTTTTCACAAGCATGTCTAATGAGAGAGCACTGGAAAGGCTGATTTCAGTCCAAACGCCATTCGTTAATTCTGTCATTCATTGACATTCACCAGTTCCTGATGCCTGCTATGCTGGACGTTGTGGTACAGATGAAGCAGACCTAGGCCCTGCCCTCAGGGACCTCACAGTCTCATCAACAATCACAGTATGATTAGCACAGGCAGTGAGCAAGATGGCCACATGTAATAGATGGACATGCTGCTGTGGTTGGGAGGTCAGGGACATGCTAGAGGCTTGGAACAAAGAGGGAACCAAAGACCTGCCAGAGAAGCAGGCAGGCTGGAAAAGGGACAGCCATTGTGCCAGGCTAAGGCACATGAATTTCATCCTGAAGGCAACAGGGATCATGGACAGGGGTGGATCTGTGCTTCAGAAAGGGGTTCCACTAGTGACCTGACCTTGGACGTCATTTATGACTTCTTTGAATTTCAGCTTCCATCCATAAAACAGGAGGAAATAATATCTACCCTCACAAGGTTGTTGTGAGCACTAAATAGACTAACACCTGGGGAAATGCTTTATGAGATGTAGTGTGCAACATAAACATCAGGTGGGTTTTAACAGCGAAGTGATGCAGAGCAGAAAGAGCCCTGTACTCAGAGGTGGGAACCCTGCTCTCCACAAGGCAGCTGCACCCCATCTCAACCTCCAGGCTTTTCATCTGTGAAATGGGACCAACATGTATCAAAGGGCTGTGTGGGGCAAATGAGATCACGAGAGCAAAGGAACTTGCTCAGATGTGCATTCAGATTTATGTAGTTGAATCTGAACTGAAACTCTATGATTCTCCATTTCCTCTATAACATGAAAAGCTCAGTTCTTGTGAGGATTAAAGGAGTTAGTGGTCCTTTGCACACTGTAAGGAACTGTAGAAATGTCAGATACTTCGCTCATCCGAGCTGGAGGTGGTATTGCTGTTTCCATAGTCCCAAGGGAGCCCTCAGTGAGTCAGGTGCTCTTTAGGGGTGGGGGAAAAGGGAAACACAGCAGAGGGCCCAATATGGGAAGAGACATCTGTCCACTGAGTCACTTTACCTCCCTTCCTTGCAACAGCAGAACTTCTGGAAATATAGTACCTTCCCACCCCTACACTCACCTCCTTGCCTACTCCCACTATGCTCACTAATTTGCCCTCCACGTGGTCACTCGTGACCTCCTAACTGCCCAATCCCAAGCCTTTTCCTCAGTCCCCACCTCTGCTGCCCTCTCTCAGGCATGCAAAGCCAGTAGTCATTCTCTTTGCTACAGAATTCCCCCTGTCCTTGGCTTTCACAGCCAGTATCTCCTAGGTCTCCTTCCTGAGTCTCTTGTAGTCTTCATCAGTAATTTCTCTTCCTTCAGACAATGGGGTTCCCAAGTTTCTGGTCATGCCCTCCCTCTACACTCCCTTTATCTCACCCATTCCCAAGGTTTCATTAATAGCTGTGTCAGGGCTCCCAAATCTACCTTTGGCCTCAGCCAAATCCTAAATCCCAGTGGTCTGTTAGACATCACTATCTGGATGGTGGAGAAGCTCCTCAAATTCAACAAAGCCACACTCATTTTTCCATCACCTTACCCCCACAAAGCTCTTCTGTTCTCCACCTTGACTGGAGACATCGAAGTGTGCTCACTCACACGGCCGTTCGGGTTGCCTGCGCGCATCTCTCACCCTCACCTCCTCTATGCAATTGGATCTCAGGCTCTCTAAGAGCTCTCCTCTGCATCCCCTCCTCCCCACTCCCACACACTGCACCAGACCATCCTCCGGCCTGATTATTACAACAGCCTCCTAACTGATACCTCTGCTTCTAGTTTCTTCACCTCCTTACCCCACCCAACTTGATCACCTCTGCACTCATGGCCGGCACAGGGTCTGGTATAGGTATGTGCTAATGTGCCTTTCCAAAATTGGAAGCAAGGGGAGTGGGTAGTTTTTTATTTAATAAAGCAACAAATCAGCTTCTGATAAATCTCCCCAAACCATACATACCTATGCTGAGTTTCCAAATCTGTCAAACAGGGGTGTGGAATCCTTGTTCTATGCTGCAGGTCTATTTCAAGGATAAAATGAGGTAACTGGGGCAATTACCTTTGAAAAGGACTAAGGGCTACACACATGGCCTTCTCAAGGCCCAGCTAGTTCACTTATTCATTCACTCACTCATTCATTCCCTCATCCATTCAATATTTATTCAGCATTTTTTACATGACAGAATCTGTGAAGTAATCCCCAAGTAGCCCTACTATTTATATGCTAGGTAAATGTATTCAGCTCTGTCTCTTCCAACTGAGATTCCCTGTGGGGAGGGACATGTCTCCTTCACTGCAGTATCCCCAGAGCCCAGGGTCTGTTTGACTAAGGGCCCTGTGGCTTCCCTTAGCTGAATGGGCTACACGAAGTGAGTTTTCCTCCTGAAAAGTACCCCAGGGACCTCTGCTGATGTTGGGAGCTGCCATCAAGAACCAGCTGGCAGGCTGGGTGTGGTGGCTTGCACCTGTAATCCCAGCACTTTGGGAGGCTGAGGCAGACAGACTGCTTGAGCCCAGGAATGTGAGACTAGCCTGGGCAACATGGCAAAACGCCATCGCTACAAAAAAATAACAAAAATTAGCTGGGTGTGGTGGTGTGTGCCTGTAGTCTCAGCTACTCCGGAGGCTGAGGTGGGAGGATCACTTGAACCCAGGAGGTCGAGGCTGGAGTGAGCCCTGACTGTGCCACTGCACTCCAGTCTGGGTGATAGAGAGAGAGAGACCCCTTATCAAAAACAAAGAAAGAGAACCAGCTGGCTTAATCTTTCCAGTGTCCACTTCCCCTGGTGTGAGCCAAACAGGAGGGATGAGGACAAGACAGCTGCGGAAGGAGCAGGCAGTAATTAGACCGAAGCGCTTACCTGGGACACACAGAAGCTAGTCACTCTCCTCAGGTCTGAGCTCTTGTCTGGCAATATGAGGCACCCCAATGACCAAAAGCAACACTCAGGGGTGACCCGAGTTATAATATCCTCAAGCCCCACCCTTTTCCTCCACCACCACTTACCAAACATCAGCTAATTCAGGAAGCTGCACTTCCTTCCAAGCCTGCCCTAAGAGTAGCCCAGGCTAGGCAAGGCTGTGGTGAAAACTTGAGCAAGATGATTACCGCGAAGTGGAGTGTTGAACTGGGTCTAAGATTTTGGGCCATTCCCTCTACAATGCTGAGGGCTGTTTATTTTGCAAATATAGTGAGTTTTGAGGTGGTGGCTCGCCCCTAGAAGGAGCTGGAGGCGCCTAGCCTGGAAAGGTTATGGTAAGTACTTTTGAGCAAGAGGCAATGTGGGAGCACAAGCGGAAGGGGCTGACTCTGCCGAGAGTGGGCAGGGCTAGCTGAAGAAGCTGAGTCTTGAAGAAAGAACAGCAGTATGCTGACAAAAGTGGTCCTTGACAAAGTGGAGAGCATGTGCACAACCACAAATCACACACACACAGCAATGAGGTGCAGCTCCAGGCGCCTGAAGAGGGTACACCAAGGTAGGGATATATAGTGGGAGAGGAGGTGACAGGCAGACTGCGGAGTCTAGCCTTTAGTCTGTAGCCTGCGCAGGGAGAGTAGGTTCACATCTTAGGTCTTCTCTACTGGAAGAAGGGGAGTGTTAGGCTGCTGTGGAGCTATTGGCGAACAAGCTGTTTTTCTGTGGGAATTTCTCCTCAAAGGCACAGAACCTTGGGGCACCAATGTAGAATACTAGACAGCCTGCAACAATCTTTGTTGAAGGCATGGATACACTTTAAAGCTTCAGGCTGCCTTGTCAGCAGTAACTCTATCCACAGATAGTAGGCCTCCACATGACATCAGGATGGAGACCAGAGATAGTGGCTCCTCTATCAGTAGTGGCATGAAGAGGCCGGGAAACATGCCAAACATCAGTCCTGCTGTGAAGTTTACCGGGTACCAACCAGGCATATAGGCTCTGAAAGGCAGGGAAGTGGGGGATGGGGTGGCTGACGGTAGAGTGGCTGTCACAAACAACATAGCATCCTGCCTAGCCTGGGATCCTAGTCCCTCTCAACTTTGTTCAGTTGGGAGAGGAGAATGTGGAACTGACTATGAAAGGCCCAGCTGTGATTCATGCAGATAGCCTGCCATTTCTTGAGCCAGGGTGAGGATATGCCCCTGACAAGCATTGCCAGGGCTCTTCATCTGCATTTCTGGAAGGTCTGTGTCCAGACCCCAGGAGCAGGGGTCCTGGTTCCCTAGTCAGAATGCCAGGGAAAGTCTGGGTCAAGGCCAGTGGAGGGAGAAGGATAGCTGAGCTTGAGGTCTGTGAGCAGCTGGGACAGCCTGGCTGTAGCAGAGGCACTGCAGCTGCCAGCGGTTCTCTTCAGACACCAGATGGCCACTGACCAACAAAGGGAAGGACAAGTCCTCACGAGGTTCCCTCATAGCCCCTTAGTGCCAATCTCCAACTGTAGAGATGGAGCTAAGGAATGAGGAAAGGCAGTTTGCTGGGGGAGAAGTGGGCACAACCAGAGCACTGCCGATGGGCTGGGAGGTCAGGCCTTCCCTCTGAGCTTGCTCACAGGCTTCTCACCACCCACAGTGCCCATGCCAGGCACAGAGATCCTCAATAAGCTCCCCCAATTTGTTCCACACCCTTTATACCGTGAATGTGCCTTGCAGCTCTCCTACACACATCGAGCTACTTCTGTTGTCTTTGTTTGCACTGACTTGTCTGGAATGACCCTCCCTTTGGCCTCTCCCACCTTTTCACCTCATTTTTCCTCATCCCTTAAATTATAATCATCAACGACAATGAGGAGCCCTTCTCTGAAAAGCTCCTCCTGGCCGACCCCAGCTGAGTGTGGTCTGCTTATTGGTTCCGTATTATCATGCATGTTCTTGTATCACTGCATTTATATCTGTTTATTAAAGGCATCTGTTTATGTGTTCTTCTTCCCCATTGTACTATGGGCTCCCAGAGAATGTTTCTTATTCACCCGTGCAGCCTCAGACCTCAGTTCTGTATCTGGCAAGGAACAAGTATCAATTAATTTTTGTTAAATTGAAGAGCCCTCCCACAATCTCAATAGTCCAGGGCTGGCCAGGCATGATGGCTCACGCCTGTAATCCCAACACTTTGGGAAGCCGAGGTGGACGGATCACTTGAGGTCAGGAATTCATGATCAGCCTGGCCAATACGGTGAAACCCCGTCTCTACTAAAAATTTAAAAAATTAGCCGGGCGTGGTGGTGTGCACCTGTAATCCCAGCTACTCGGGAGGCTGAGGCAAGAGAATTGCTTGAACCTGGGAGGCAGGGTAAGTTGCAGTGAGCCGAGATCACGCCACTGTACTCCAGCCTGGGTGACAGAGCAAGACTATCTCAAAAAAAAAAAAAAAAAAAAAAAAAAAAAAAAAGGCCAGGGCTTTTGAAACTGAGAGGAAGTAAGCTCTTACTGTCTTCCTGGTGCATATGGTTTCAGCAGTCTTTCCACTAGTCCATCTTTCCACTGACAACTACAACCCTCTCATCCACTTACTACCTGCCTTCCCCTCCCCAAATTCCCATCTGCTAACAACCAAAGGCCAAAGCTACCCTGATTCACAGGCAAAAATGAGCTCATCCAAACCTGAAATTTCCCTTGAGTCATTAGTTTTGTGACTGAAATGAGAAGTAGGAAGTAGTGTGCTATAGTACAGAAAGCTTCAGCTCTGGGGTCAGGCAGACCTGGGTTCAAAATCCCATCTCATTACCAACTGAATGACCTTAGACAAATTTCTTATTCCTCTGAGCCTCGGTTTTCCTTGTATAAAACTTGAAGACTGATGTCTTCATAGGATTTGCTTTAGGTTAGGTAAACCCAGAGGCAGACCTAATTTGAATGCAAATAACTTTATTTGGGAAGTGATCCAGGACAGGGCCAGAATCAGGGCAATGCAAATGATATGCCTAGGGTACAGAATGTAAAGAGACCCTCTCAGGTTCATACGGGTGCCAACCTTGCACTTAGATGAACCCAAGAATAAAGGCTCATCGCCCTAGTCCCAGTCCTGATCAGGAAAATACAGAAGAGGAGCTGGAAGCCAGGTAGGAAGAGAAAGAAGCCAACGAAGTGTACGTAATTGTTACTGGGAGCTTAGAGAGGTTCACTCCCACAGGGAACCCTGAGAAATAGGTAGAATGTGCCTTAGAGTTGTCCCTCACTGAGTGAGGAAGCTGGGGTATTTATCCTCCCACTTCCACTGGCTGAGAGCGGTCCCAGGGGCACTAACTCCCTGGTACTCTCAGCTTGTGTCAACACAAACCAAGAGAAGTCCTCAGGCAGAGTCTCAGGTACTTGCAACAGGACTCTGTGGGTATACAGCAGAATGGCGAATGCCTGGGGAAAATGGGCGAGGAACAACCTCTGCTGGGGCTGCTGTAAGGACTAAATGAAAAAGCACAACTACAGCGCCTAACAAAGAGAAGTCCCCCTCTATCTCTTCCAATTTACGGCAATAGCTTGTGAAGTTTATGGAGCTTCCCAGCTCTCCGTGAGTTGGCAGCATCAGAACAGCTGTTTCTCATCTTTCAGAAGTAAAAGAAATCCAGGGGCCCTAGGAGAGCTCTAGATGCCCAGGACCCAAGTTTCCTGTGGAAGCCTGATGGTTGATGGAGCCTGAGTAGTCCCTCCTGAGTACACACTCCTCTGAAAACTATCTCCTCTTGCATCTGCACCCATCCCCCATCCCTCCACCCCTTAGTGCAACATCATTTGTGACACATAGACTTGCATCACATTAATAACTGCTGCCACTAACTCATTCTTCTATGTGATGACACTGTGCTGGAACAAAGCTTTATCCACATTATGGTAATCCTTAGAACCCTGTTAGTATGATTTTTTCCCATTTTATGGACAAGAAAGCCAGGTCTCAAGAGAGGTTAACTTTTATCAGAAGCAGGGTGCAGATGTAGGCTGATCTCACACATTTTATACTTTGTCTCTTCACTCTTTCACTAATGCTCCTCTCATAGGATCACAGCATGGGGAGAATAAGACTGTGGGCAAACAAGACGGTTGTGAGGAGGCGATGGGGGAAGTGGGTAGCTGTTCTTCCCTTGACTCCCCATTAGCTAATAATTAAGCCTGTGGTTCCTGGTCTGGCTGATCCATACCCTCCTGCTGCTGACTCACGTCTTAGGGAAACTGCTCAATTTTAAGCTAAATAATTCACTTTCCAGAAGTACCCTTTCCCTTTTCTTATCTTCAGGCAAACAGATACACACACTGTCCCCTGTTTACAGAGCGCTACCTCCAATAAATTGCCATTTAATGAAAGAGAAAACAAGCGAGAGTTAAGCTTATGGGACATAACTGATAAACTACTTTTCACTAGAAGAAAAACAGGAAAATAATCAATACTGGAGTCAAAATATAGCATTTTCTTCAGGAATGAAGAGTAGGGTCACTGTGGTTCCACTGCCATGGACAAAAAGTGGCTTGTTACTCTAAGCCTTTGCTTCCTCATCTGGAAATTGAGATGATAATACCTATACCCCATAGGGTTGCTATGAGGATTAAATGAAGGCCACATACATTGCCTGGACCGTAGTAGTTGCTCAAAAAATAACAGCTATTTCTTATGTGCTGCTAGCCACTAGGTCAGTGCCATCCAACAGCAAGACATTATCTATGGAAGGAAAAGACAGTGAGACTGCCATCTTGCCTTCTTCTAACTCAAAAGGTTGTGTGCAAAGGGACCTAGGCAGGAACAAGGCCTTAATGTTTGTGCTGTGTCTTCCATCCCAGCTATCTGCTAACTCCCCAGTCTAACACATACCTCATTTTCATGTTAAAAGAAAAGATAACTTTGGACAAAATCAGAAGTTAGGAGAGTCTTGAGTGTGCCTGTTTATCCTGTCCCAAGATCCTTTCCTGGTCAACAGCCACCTCCCCTAGTTTTTCATTACATCTTCAAATCAGTTTTGGCCAAAACTAGCATTCTTCACATCCTTGTTTGGTCGTCTCCTTCAGGTAGCTCCTTCTGCCAATTGACATCCTCTCATCTTCGGAGTCTGCACATGGCATGCACCGAGAACAGACCACATCTCTGTTCTGCACTGGAAGCTCCTAGGCAACACGGTGAGGAATGTGCACTATGTTAGTAATGTTACCAAAACAGAAGCCATGTCCTGTTGCTGCTAACCTTTGGCATCAAGAGACCCAATCTTGATTTGAACAGATGAATATGCCTGGCATCCCCACTGGTTAATCTATTTAGAAAAAATAATTGCATAGGCATCTAATAACAGAGTGTTCACTTGCACATTCCTGGGAAGAATGGCAGGACACATCCTTCAAATGTTCTATGCTCAGGCTGAGAATTCCACTGTGTGAGTACAAGATGAAGGGACAGGTCACTGAATGGTAGGGATAGCAGAATAGGTAGTGGGAGTCAATGCCCCTGGCACCTCCCAGAATTATGTCAGAAACAGTCAAGGGAGTAACCAGTGTTCGGAATTGTGCAGTACACATTAAGTGAATATATACATGGTATGTCAAGGATCAGTAATGGCATTCATTCAGCATGTGATTTATGAGTCTAATAAACTACCTCTACAATGAAAGTATCCCCACCCCAAACCCTGCAACATGAAGGAAAAAAAATTAAAATTTCCATCTATTGAAATAAGATTTCGTACAAACATAAATATATTTAAATTTTTTAACTGTAAGTAAATTCAAACAAACTGTTATAAAACAGAATACACAGTTGTCTGCATAGATCATAAAAAACATAAAAACCAGAATGCTGAGTGGGTGCTGGTGGTGAAAACTGCAGGGCTAAAACTTGCTCAACAATGAACTAGGGACCACTATGGCTTAATGAACATGGCCCACCCCTCCTACTAATGGTTTTGCCAACTTTTGGACCCTAGAAATTCAGAATTTTCTCCTCCTTCCTCTGCCAGCTTTGGTCCGTGTCCGACTACCTGGATGGACAGTAACTTGCTTTTTAAAGTCCACTAAGCAATCTGTGGCTTCTGAAATGGAAACAAAAGACTTGACGGGAGATTCATTTAAGTCACGACGTGTGAAAGAACTCTGCATCTCTCTGCTGCAGCCTGCCTCTTCCATCCCTGGTGAAGGCACCCTAGAGAGAAGGAAAAAAATTCAGATTCAATATACACCTACTAAGCATCAAGGACATGCTATGCACTGTATCAGGGGATTTTACATATCGGGGATTATTAGTACAAATAATCTTTGTAATAATCCCACCACATATCATCACTCTGTTTTCACAGATGAGGTCACTGGGTAAATCATATACTACTTAAAGCTGGCCATTAGAGAATGAGAATTGAGATCCAAATTCCCAAGCTGCTTGAGAATCCAGGTCAGAAAACCAGGGTTGGATGGGGATAGAGAGGTACAGAAGAATAAGACATAACTTTCACTCTGCTTGTTTTAACACAATGAATGAATTGAGCTATCCAATCTTTAGCTAAACGGGGAGCACAGAGTCATACTGAGAGAGAGGTCATAATAGTTCCACAGTGATTTCTACTGCAACAGTTTGAGTATCACACTACACACAGAACACAGGACAAGGCCTGCACTTTTCAGAAATGCTGACAGCCACAATTCAGTGCACAATCCAATTCACCTGAAGGCTCCTGTTTCTGAAGACTTGATGTCTGCATCTGTGATATGAGAGAAAAAATAATAATGTTGGTAGTAGTGTTGGTAATCACAGCACTTCTCACTGATCTTTTGCTTCCTGTGCTCTAGGCACTGCTTCTCATCAGGCCTATCCAGGTAGCACAGATCCCCAATCCCCTAAACCCACAGAATGTGAGCATTAGTGTCCAACAGACTCAGCTGCAGGGGCACTCAGATGAACACTTTTGAATGAACAACCTCTGAATAAATCTACTTCAATTCTGGACTTGAGAAACAAGGAAGTTGCCAAGGGAAATCTGCCACCTGCAGAGATTCACAAACTGGTGATCTAGAGACAGCAGGATATGAGGCTGGGAGAGGCTGCCTTTTCATAGTCATCAGAAGGCATAACAGATTTGCTTGGTGGGAATGAACTATTAGAACTAGATGGTAAGCACATCTCACCAGGCTTAAGCAAAAGCTCCTCTTCCATCCACATCTGGTGAATTTTAACAATAGCGACTAATAACAACAGTAATAATAGCAGCTAACATTTATCAAGAGCCTACTTATGCCAGGGAATATGTTTGGAGCTTTACCAGATACAATTCTTGCAATCTATGAGGTTTGGCATTACTAACTCCCTGCAATGGTCTTAACCAATCCACTCTACTGCTCCCTAAATACTACGCACAAACGCTCAGGATCGCAGGTTGCGACACTAAGATAAAGGTAACATATGAATGATGCACAAAACAATAGGAGGAAGCAATAATGTCTGCATATCTAGTTTTCTGTGCCTGTTCCTTTAGAAGGTATACTTGGGGCTTGTCGTATTCCCGTGTTTTGATAGTGTTTTTTCTGAGTTCAACAGGCTGTCCTGATCCAAGGATTTATAAAGCCTGAAATGAAACACACGATGAATAAGACAGCATATTGCCCCATCTTCCTTAAGGAGAGATAACCTAGATTGAGTCTAAAAGGCTGGCTGACTGGATCACGTGTGTACCCAGATAACCCCAGCAAATAGTCAGGGGGCTGGCAATGGCTATCTTCACTGAAAGGCCTTAGGCAGAAGCCCAGAAAACTGGTCCTGGGGTCCTCACCTGAAGTCTTGTGCTCAGACTGTTCCAAGAAACTAAGGAGTCGGCCTTCACTGTGGCCTTTTTCCTGTAACAGAGAAAAATAGATGAAACGGTTACTTCATGTCAGAGTCTAAAATACAACTTCCACGGCCCAGATCACACGTGTTCATAGAAGAGAAAAGGTGTGGGGGCCACAGCTCTAGGGAAGTCTTTTGCTTTCTAATAAACGAGGGTTTCACAAGTGAAAAAGCAAACTATAATGAAGAGAATACATCGCTATGCCCAGAGTATCATGGATTTAAAATAGAAAATAAATTTTAAGGTAGTGTCTACAGGCAGTGATCCCAGAATAAACTGGCTGTATAAGTAAGTGCTTACCTATAAACCATAACTCCAAATCTCCGCCTCAAAATCACCCCATTCACAGAGAGGGGTCTCTTTCTTCTGGCATGACAGACAATGGCTTCCCCATTTTAGTGTGTACAGTGACTCCTTTGTCGGTAACCCTAGAATATGGAGCTGCTGCTTTATCTTTCATCTCTAAGCCAAGACTTGCTCTTCCTGATCTCTAATTACAAGGCCCCAAAAGTACATCCATCCTTCCCAGTGACCAGGGCCCAGACCCGGCAGCTTCCTAAGGAGTTCGACAGAGTTGATCTCACATATATTCTTGGCAGTGGGATTATAAATTGGATATCCTTTCTGGAAAGCAATTTGGCAGGTTTCGAGACACTTTAAAATTTGTACATCCACTGACCTAATAGTTCCGTATCAGAAAATGTATTCTAAGGAAATCATCAGTGGTACAAAGACTGATTAATGTTTTAAATACAATCTTATAACACAAAAGAACCAAAATGTCCAATAATAGGTGTATGGTTAAATGACCATCTGTGTGATATAAACATTAACAGTAATTTTTAAAAATAAAACCCAAAATGATGTTTACACTACACCTTAAGTTTTCATAAATGCAAGTGAGAAAACTACCTATCGAGTACTACACAGAATATAGTATACACATAGTACTAGATATATAGTATGTTGTGTGTGTGCTTATTGCATATATATTGAGAGAGAGAAAGGGGGAGAGGGAGAATAGTGTTAATTACATTAACAATGCATAGAAAAAAAGACCGGAAGAAAACAGGCCAATACATTAAAGGTTATCATCTTTGAGTAGCTAAATTATAGGTGATGATTTCCCCTGATTATTTATATTTTTTTGAACTTTCCATATTTTCTACAATGAACATGTATTACTTTTTAAATTAAAAGGAAAAATAATTTTAAAAAGCACAAATCTTGTTTCAAGATAAATAGAGGTAAGAGGGGAGGGAGAAGAGGGAAAAGCCAGAACAGAACTGTGGCCTCTTACAACTGACAACCAGGAGGGTTAGGTGGCCTTTCCCAAAACACTCTACACATACCTTTGGGTTCTTCAGCCTCTGCTGCCACTTCCCCTCCACAGTTGAAAATGCTCTTCCACCCCCTTCAGGTCCATCTCCTTGGTCAGCCTTTGCAAGCTGGAGACAGGAGTCCACATGACACTGATACTCTCTAAATGGGACCAGGGATTTACAGAGGTAACACTTCTCATTCCTATCCAATAAGAAAAAAGGAAGAAAACACAGTTTTAAGATGCGCTTTTGCCTCTGGGCCCCTGGATATGTCTCAAATTGTGTTTTTACGTCGCAAAGTTATTCTATGGAGGAGACCTATCAACCAATGCAGATTCACTCAGCAGGATCACCAATAAAACTAATCCAACGCCAATCAAAAGGACTGAGTGATTAGCAGTTTTCCCTGGCTGTTTCTCTGTACCCTGCTGTTGCAGCAGTGGGATGGTAATGAAATCAGCTCTTCAAACTATCTCAAACAATGCTGATTGCTCTTCAGACATAAAATATTCTGTCAAACTCTTCCAAAATTAAGTGTAATAGTTTTTTCAAAGAGAAGTTAAAATTTCAACAGAAAAGGGAGCACCAAGAGCATTAAATTGACATTTTTACCAGGGTGGATGAACTTGTCTGATTAGCAAATCAAGTCTGTCTATATGCTGACTTCCTTAATTCTACAATATGCAACATCAACTAAGAAGTTACTAAAAGCCATGTGGTTCTGCCAGAGGCTTTTGCGTAATTTTATATGCACAGCTATCTTTATCTTTTTTAAAAGAGTAGAGTTTGGGTAAAGAGAGGAAAAGTAGGTCCTTGAGGTAAAGTGTATTGGGCATCAGTAAAAATGGAATCACTGGGGGTAAAAGAAAAAAATGAGTATTTATTAAGTATTTTCTCTGTGGTGAGAACCTCTGCAAGGCCCTTTAATCACAATTCTCAATTAATTATTCAGCTCCATTAGGAAGGAACTAGTCTAACTATGGTCTTATAGGTAATAATTGTCAGAAACTAGATTTGCCTGACTCATAAGATCACCTTGGTTTTAAGAAGCTAAAAAAATTTTCCAAAGCATGCTATCTTGGACATCTCTTTCTGGCCATTATTATTCAGTAACTACAGCAAGGGAGACTTGGATTAGCTATAAGGAAGACTTTTTCTGAAGATGTTTAAAATAGCAGAAATAAGTCTCTCAAATACTTAATTATCCAGAAGAATGCAAGCAAAATGCTGCCTTAAGAGAAAAGCTAGACTAGTATACCTTTCAAGGTTTATCAATTAATGCAAAAAACATTAATTCCCTACTACATGAGAGACAGAAGTACTGCATAAGAGGCAGGAGTTTCAGAGTTGGACAGACTTTATCACTTCTAGCTGCAGTGATCTTAACCAGTTACATAAAATTTCTCTTTAGTTTCCTTACTTAAAAAACGAAAGAATAACTACCTTAAATCAACTACAGTGAGAGTTACAAACAAGGCACCTAGCACAATGATTGGCACATAATATTAGGCACTAAACAAACAGCTTTTATTGCTGTCTCAGATACATTTTATTAGAAGCTGGGGATATAAACATGAATTAAGCAAGTATCTCTCTCAAAAAACTCAGACTAACCAGGAATACAGAAATGTTCTTTTTTTAAAACCAAATTACTGCAATACAATGTGAGGAATTCCTAGACGAATGTCTACATTACAGTAAGATTCCAAAGGGATCAGCTCTGCTCAACTAAATTAGGGAAGACAGCCCTGAAACTCAGGGTCTAAGATCTGTATTTCAAAGATAAAAGTTTCTGCTTAGTAACTGCTCTAATCTACTGTTGGTAATGACATTACTTTCAGGAGGAAGCACCTTTGTGCTATCTTTGATGTCCAAGATAGCATGCTTTGGAAAATTTTTTTTAGCTTCTTAAAACCAAGGGGATCTTATGAGTCAGGCAAATCTAGTTTCTGACAATTATTACCTATAAGACCATAGTTAGACTAGTTCCTTCCTAATGGGGCTGAATAATTAATTGAGAATTGTGATTCTGACCCCTTCCTCAGAATGAGCTTTCTCAGTCAAGCTGCAACACACAACCAAAAAGTCTTCTATATTGCCCAACCTTTTGCAATTCAACTTCTGTACTATTATACAAAATGCTCAATGCTTCCCAAAGAGCACCAAATACCAATAAGCAAATTAAAGAAAACAGAAACCTAAGAGCAATGTGGAAGCGGAGTGGGTGGCAGGATTGCTTTTAGTGTATTAAAAAGGGATACAGAGGCCACCTACACTGACAGAGACTAGGAATAAGAAAAAGAAATTCAGGGCTGGGCACAGTGGCTCACGCCTCAGCACTTTGGGAGGCCGAGGCAGGCCAATCACCTGAGGTCAGGAGTTCGAGACAGCCTGACCAACATGGAGAAACCCCGCCTCTACTAAAAATACAAAATTAGCCGGGCGTGGTGGTGCATGCCTGTAATCCCAGCTACTTGGGAGGCTGAGACAGGAGAATCGCTTGAACCCAGGAGGCGGAGGTTATGGTGAGCTGAGATTATGCCATTGCACTCCAGCCTGGGCAAGAAGAGTGAAACTTCATCTCAAAAAAAAAAAAAAAGAGAGAGAGAGAGAAGAAAAGAAAAGAAAAGAAAATTCAGGCATCCAAGCAATGAAGCAATTGGAAGGCCAGAGAAATACAGGGTAAGATAGGAATTGGTCTTTTTATTCAGTCCAAACGATGGTATGTTATACAAGAGCTCCGTGAATGCAGCATACCTACTTACTTGTCAATGTCTAGAGAAGTCTGGGCAGCTGTTCCACTGTCACTCTTGGTCTTGGCCTTGGCCTCTTTTTGTCTCCGAGTCAATACTTTTAATATAAAAAATATATATATATACACATAGTTAGCTGCCAATAGACTCTGAATATAAAAGACAAAATGCACAGGAAGAAGCAAAGTTTAAAACCTTATCCCACTGGAAGAAGTACATTGTTTGGGAAGTCTCAATCTTTCTAGAATTGAGAATAGCGATTGTAACATTTGCACCAAAACAAATGTTTTGACAATATTCTGTCCACCACAAGATATTCCGCTGTATGCTAAGCCATGAGATCTAAAGATCTACTCCACACCAAGAAAAGGTTTCTGTGTACTATCCCAGCTTGCAGCACTCAAGGGAGGGATTTACACTTTCCCAAGCAAAATTCTATCTGGTATGACACACACTCAAGTGAGGTCCTCTATGAAATATAGTAACGATAGCCATCCGAGTGCCTACATGAGCTCCAATCTTTACAAAACTCTGAAAAGTTCTGCAGTGAGAAAACTGTGGCTCAGAACAGTTATTACAACCAGTCTTTCCTCACTACACTAATACCACCTCCCAATTCTAGTGGGTATAAATGGCTTTAGCCCAAATGATACACAAATACATTGTCTCTCACACCAAAAGACATCTGTTTATAAAATAGTCTCTTAAAGGATCTTGGAGGTTATTTAATCAAGTGTTTTCCAGCTCATTCCTTGCATAACAAGAAAAACTACAACAATTTCACTTCAAACTCTGCCTTCTTTCCTCCTAACACCTGAAATCCCCACAACAGATAATTTAGCAGGGTTACAAGTAACCTAGGTTGTGAAGCATTTAGCTAGTCCAGGGGTCAGCAAACTTTATCTGTGGAGACAGAGAGTAAATATTTTAGTCTTGGTAGGACATATGGTCTCTGTCACAACTACTCAACTCTGCACTGTTAGCAGGAAAGCAGTCACAGGCTATACATAAACAAATGAGTATGTTCCAATAAAACTTTATCTACAATAACAGGTATCTGGCTAGATTTGACCCATGGCTGGCCACTGTTTGCCTAACCTTCTAGATCAACCTCCTACTCATATGAAAATGCCTTCTATAAACATCCCTGACAAGTAATGATACAGTCTTGACTGTATTTTTTTTTTTTTTTTTTGAGACGGAATCTCACTCTTCTTGCTCAGGCTGGAGTGCAATGGAGCAATCTCGGCTCACTGCAACCTCCGCCTCCCGAGTTCAAGTGATTCTCCTGCCTCAGCCTCCCGAGTAGTTAGGACTACAGGTATGTCCCACCATGCCTGGCTAATTTTTTATATTTGTATTTTTAAATTTTTATTTATTTATTTTTTTGAGATGGAGTCTCGCTCTGTCACGCAGGCTGGAATGCAATGGCACGATCTCGGCTCACTGCAACCTCCGCCTCCCGAGTTCAAGTGATTCTTCTGCCTCAGCCTCCTGAGTAGCTGGGATTTACAGGCGCCCGCCACAACGCCCAGCTAATTTTTTGTATTTTTATTAGAGACGGGGTTTCACAATGTTAGCCAGGCTGGTCTCAAACTCCTGACCTCAGGTGATCCACCTGCCTTAGCCTCCCAAAGTGCTGGGATTACAGGCGTGAGCCACTGCGCCCGGCCAACTTGGCTGTATCTTTTCACTGAGGGAAATTCACTTCCCCCTAGGGAAATCCATTCTAATTGCAATCTGCCTCAATCTGCATTTACTGGGGACTACATGAATACATTTACCCACCTTTCCACAAGTCACCTCTTTGAACACTTAACAAGCTGCATTACAAAATCTTGGATTTACTCAGTTTTCTGCCCCACTAAAATGCAACCATCATCAAAGGAAGAACTATACCTAGTTACTACGGCTATTCTATTAAGATTTGGATTGACAAATCTTTGAGTGCCTAGGTTAGCTCTAATCCTTATGATGACCCTCCAGATTGGTATTATTACTTTTCCCCGGTTTTAATGGTATGGAAATAAACCAAGAGGAATTGACTTCACCATGCTATCAAAACTACTAAATAGTAAAACCCAGGATAGAATCTAGATCTGATTCCTATACTTATGTTTTACCTTCCTAATTAACCTCTTTTAGATATACAATCCAATTTGTCAGTTTTCCTTAATATGTGTAGCACCCCAAACAGAATCCAATATTCAACAAACAATCCAACTAGTAAAAAGAACAGAAGAACCATGGGCTACCCCATGTGGACTCATACTCTACTGATTCAGTCAAGGCTGTGTTTGCTTTATTGACAATCCTGGTATACTACTGGCTCAAACTGAACTTAAAGGAAATTAAGATCCATCCCCTACCCTCCCAAATTATCTTCAAATAAAATGTTATCACTGGGTGCAGCGGCTCACACCTGTAATCCCAACACTTTAGGAGGCTGAGGCGGGCAGATCGCTTGAGACCAGGAGTTCGAGAACAGCCTGGGCAACAGGGTGAAACCCCCGTCTCTACAAAAAATATAAAAGTTAGCCAGCATGGTGGTGCTTGCCTGTAGTCCCAGCTACTCAGGAAGCTGAGGTGGGAGGATCGCCTGAGCCAGGAGGGTTGAGGCTGCAGTGAGCTGAGATAGCACCACTGCACTCTAGCCTAGGTGACAGAGCTAGATCGTCTCAAAAAATTAATACCATACCATACCATATCATACACCATACCATACCATACACCATACCATACCATACACCATACCATACCATACAATGTTACCAAGACAAGTCTCTTAATTCTGTACTTTGGTAACTAAGTTGCTATTTTTTTTTCTCCCCTTAAACGCAGGATTTTGTATCTGTTCCTGTTCTTTTCAGCTGAACATTCCTATTTGTTGAGATCATCTGCAGTCTTAACTGTCATCTGATGTTATTAGCTCTCCTTCTCAGCTATGTGTCCTCTGCATATATGACAACCATACTTTCTACATCTTTATCCAAGTCACTAGGGAAAAATGGTTGTAAAGGATATGGCCAAGGACAAAACTGTGACATGTTACCAGAGAAGTCTGTCTTCTCTCCGGTCCAACTTTCCTTTAAATAATTAAGCAAACATTTATTGACAATCTTCAATGTGCAAGTAATTTGGAGAGATATAGGAAATTATGAGGCACTGTCCTTGCTCTTAAGGAGAGTGCAGTTTACTAATGGAGACAGCATACACACTCAAATAACTACAACCCAAGGTGTAAAGAGATATGCGTAATAAAACAAGATCACACACAAGCAACTAGTAATAGTGTTTGCCTCTGGGGAGGATGACAGGAATACTTGAAGACTGGAAGAGGAAGGAGGCATACTTTTCACAGTATACTTTTCTGTAAATCAAATTAAAAACTAGAAGGGGGGAATCAGATTATATAGTCAGGCACAGATTAAATGATCTAAGGTTCCTTCCAATGCAGAGATTTTATAAGTAAAATTAAAGTACTGCAGGAGAAAAACATCCAGGACAGAACCAGCCTCAAATCCACCTCCTATTCTATCAACCAGCCCATACTTCTCTATCTTATGTACAAGCACTTCATGAGAGATTTTATCAAGTGCCTTGCTAAAATCCATTCTTAAAAGGCTGGCACCTCAAAGATTACAGAATCCTTTAGGAGTTCTATTTTTTATTTTTCTGTCTCTACTTGTCCCCCATCTTGACTATCACGTATTTTTCCAAAAGAAATACTTGGAAACCACTCCACAGATAGGGATGGAAAAAGAATTAATTGATTCTAGTACTGTCCATATACCACTACTGCATTTACCACATTTCTGTTCCTATTCATTTATATGTCAGTCTTCCTTCTACACCATGCAACTTTCTGAATTCAGAGACTCTGGGTTTTATTTTGTTTCTTTTTTTTTTTTTCTCTTCAGCATCCTCAGCAGAGTCTAAGACAGATTAAATGCTAATAAATACTTGCTGAATTAAACTGTATCAATAGATTCTAGGGGAAAAAAGAGCTCTTGTTTTATGAGGACCTACTTTGTGCCAGAGACTTTATAAACATCTTTATCTTTACAACAACCCTACAAAGAATATATCATTATTTCTATTTTACAGTAAATATTTTTTTTTTTTTTTTGAGACACAGTCTCACTCTTATCACCCAGGCTGGAGTGCAGTGGTGTGGTATCGGCTCACAGCAACCTCTGCCTCCCAGGTTCAAGCGATTCTCCTGCCTCAGCCCCCTGAGTAGCTGGGATTACAGGCGCCTGCCACCACACCTGGCTAATTTTTGTATTTTTAGTAGAGATGGGGTTTCACCATCTTGGGCAGGCTGGTCTTGAACTCCTGACCTTGTGATCCGCCCACCGCGGCCTCCCAAAGTGCTGGGATTACAGGCGTGAGCCACTGCGCCTGACTGTAAATGAAATATTAAGTAACCTGATCAAGGTCACAAAGCAAAAAAAAAAAAAAAAAAAGCACAAGGAATGCAATACAAATCTGACTTTACAGAAGCATATGTTCTTCTACAAGAGCAGGCTGCCTCTCCTGGAAAAGAAGAAGCTAAAGAATGGGAAGAGAAAAAGTGGTAAGTGGTAAATGAGTGGGCAGGTAGAAGAAAATTTGAAGGGAGAGACTTGATATTGATAGATGGTTAGGACTATACGGTAATTCTATTAAATGTTATGATCACAATGGACTGGACTGGGGCTTGCCGCTGTTTTTCCTTTGAAACCTACTGCCCCTACAAAAGAGCAGAGAAGTGTATGTAGGTTGCTCTGAAGGAGTACTTGTGGTTTATGAGGGTTGAGATAGCTATTTAAACTAGCTGCAGGCAGAGAATTCATTATGAAACATATATCCAAAAACCAAACTGCTGATGACAGCAGCCACAGATTTCAAAAAGGAACAATGGGGTCTGAGTACAACTATCGGGGAAAGGTAGAAGAGAACAGGTATCACTGAAAGCTGAGAGAGACAACAATAAACATATGACCATTACCTCAGCTGCTTATATTCCACTGCATGGGAAATGCTTTAAGGAGTTGTACTTAGAACTGTGGCTTGGCACTGTTAAGATACAAATAATCAGTATTGCCTTGTGGTGAAGGGCACTCACTGGCTTTAGAGTTGGACAATAGGTGTCCAGGTTGGGCCTCTACTAGCTGTATGGCCTTAGGCAAGTTCTGTAACCTGAGTAACAATTTCCTAACCTGTTGAATGAGATAACTGCATTTAACCTTAATGAGTTTTGCTAACAATCATATCAGATACTGTAAGAGTATCCAGCCCACAGAAAGCACTCAGTAAACATTAGTTTTATTCACTATTTGTTTATATAATTTTCATTATTCTTCTTCCAGATTTATTTCTTAGCCTTATCCAAAGACTTAAACCCATCCATGGAACCAGTGACCACTAGTTAGCCTACAATTTGGGTTAGATTTTAGTCTTAAGTGGTTTCCATACTAAATTTTACAAACAAAATGGACAAATAAATAGCCTAGGCATTATAGAACAATTATCAATACTATATAAACATCAACATATTTGTTTCCAAAATTCAAAGAGGAGGAGCAATCAACAATAAAAAACATATGGCCTAGTACTATAAATTGTAAAGACAATGATTCCTTGAGGAGACCAGAAATTATATATACAAAGAAGGGAGTTTTTACAGAATGACAAGTGGTTAAAGTCTTCTCAGTTTGTCTCCCTCAACCTCAAAACCACCTCAGTAGAAAATAATGGGAAGCCACAGAGTTGTGTCTTTTCCTGCTAAGATCACCCCTCTTTCAGCCTAGCACTTCTTCAGTGGGATATAAGGAAAAGAAGGGAAGACGAGCTCCACCTGCACAGTGAGACAGCTATGCTCACTGCCTCCCTACAACCAATACCTCAGAGACCAGTCTCAATTAAAGGCTATTATTAGAACAAACTGTTGGCTAGGTAAGGTGGCCCACGCCTGTAATCCCAGCACTTTGGGAGGCCAAGGCAGTGGATCACTTGGGGTCAGGAGTTCCAGACCAGCCTGGCCAACACGACAAAACGCTGTCTCTACTGAAAATAGACAATTTAGCCGGGCTTGGTGGTGAGTGCCTGTAATCCCAGCTTCTCGGGAGGTTGAGGCAGGAGAACTGCTTGAACCCGGGAGACGGAGGTTGCAGTGAGCCGAGATTACACCACTGCACTCCAGCCTGGGCGACAGAATGAGACTCTGTCTCAAACAAAACAAAAACAAAAACAAAAAAACAAATTATCTATCAGTCTCTGAGACATGTGGCTACTTAAATTTAAATCTTAATTAGAATTAAATATAATTTAAAATTGGGCAAGGAGCGGTGGCTCACGCCTATAATCCCAGCGCTTCGGGAGGCCGAGGTGGGTGGATCACCTGAGGTCAGGAGTTCGTGACCAGCCTGACCAATATGGTGAAACCCCATCTCTAGTAAAAATACAAAATTAGCTGGGTATGGTGGCGCATGCCTATAACCTCAGCTACTTCGGAGGCTGAGGCAGGAGAATCGCTTGAACCTGGAAGGCAGAGGTAGTAGTAAGCCGAGATCATGTCATTGCACTCCAGTCTGGGCAACAACAGCAAAACTCTGTCTCAAAAAATAATAAAAAAGATTGAATTCCTCAGTCCCATGAGCCACATTTCAAATGCTCAATAGCCACATGTGGCTACCATATTTGACAGCACAGATATAGAACATTTCTATCATTGCACAAGTTCCCATTGGATAGTGCTGTTCTTTCATGAGATTAACCAGGACCAATCCTATTATGCCTCAATTCTGTTTACCTTGAGCACCAAAAGAAATCCAAGCCTCCTCTGGCATACCTCTTCAACTGGATTCTCATCCCCATTTGCCACCATTCTTGGTGATTTCAATATCTACATATTAGACTGAACCATATGAAGTTGCAGTTTTTGTAACTTCAACCCAAGATATGACCCATCCAGTACTCCAGCCTCTCAGTTCCCTGACCTCTTGTTTATTAATTCCTATGGCTCCTACCATCTCAGCCTTTCTCCAGTGGGGTTCCAAGAGAGGAGTAAGCCTAATGCCCTAAAGCACCCACCAAATGTTATAAGTCAATTTCTGTCCCCTGCATCTAAAGTGGTACCAGCTATGTATCATAACTGGGAGAAGTAAGCAAACAATGAATTCATTTTCTGACTTCCATGGTTCTAATGAAGAACTCTAGCTGAGCCTATCACTAATGATGAGCTCAACTTCAGGTGTCCATTCTCTGTTCACCATCACCTATCTTTCCCAACTCACCCTAATGTTCTTACACCAATCACCCTTCAGCCCCACTAGGACATCTAATCCTATACTATCATCTTTTCACTATTACCCTGTCGTATCTTCGCATTCCCTCTTGCCTTAGTTTACATAGTTATCATATTAACACTCCCCTTGAATATTCCCTCAACTTCTTTCTACTGTACTTACTTGCACAATCTGACTTTGGTTAAATACAGCCCTCCTACTTATTAGGTGTCCCTATCTGCTGAATGTGACAGGAACAAAAACACATACAACGTGCTGACTGGGCTCACTTTTTATTTAAGATCAAAATCTTAAGTGGTCCCTCACTACTGCCTAGCAATCTTGACATATTTTCCTAGTCGGTTCATTCTTCCATCCTCCCAGGTACTATTTCACATCTTCTCTGCTATTCTCAAAACTCTAATATCCATTCCGATTCCTGTATCACTATTCTTTTTTATTTAAATATAACTTCACTGAGATATATTCATGTACCATATAATCCACCCATTTAAAGTCTATGATTCAATGGCAAGTACCTGGGAGGCTGAGGTGGGAGGATTGCTTGAGCTAGAGAGGCAGAGGCTGCAGCGAGCCAAGGTTCCACTACTGCACTCCAGCCTGGGCAACAGAAAGAGAGTTCTTTATATATTCTGGATACTAAACCCTTAACATACATATGATTTGCAAATATTTTCTCCTATTCTGTAGGTTGTCTTTTCACTTTCTTGATAGTGTCCTTTGATGCACAGAAGTTTTAAATTTTGACAAAGTCCAATTTATCTTCTTTTTTCTTTTGTTGTTTGTGCTTGTGGTATTATATCTAGGAATCCACTGCCAAATCTAAGGTTGTGAAGTTTTATCCCTAAGATAGTTCCCCTGACTCGCTGAGACAAGGTCTCAACTGTGTTGCCCAGGTGGGACTCTAAGGATCCCCCTGCCTCAGCCTCCCAAGTAGATGGGACTTACCAGTGTGTACCACTGTAGCTGCCTATAAAAGCTTTATGACTTACATTTAGGTCTTTGATCTATTTTCATACGTAGTATAAACAAGTGGTCCAACTTCATGATTTTGCAAGTGGATATTCAGTTGTCCCAGCATTACATATTGAGAAGACTGCCTTGTTTTCCTCCGCTGAATTGTCTTGACATTCTTGTCAAAACTTAATTGCCCACAAATGTATGGTTTTACTTCTGGACCCTCAATTCTATTCCACTGAACTGTAATGCCTACCTCTATGTCTTAATTAGTAAGTTGTAAAATTGGAACGTATGAACTCTTAACTTCGTTCTTTTTCAAGACTGTTCTATTCTGTGTCCCTTGTATTTTGGTATGAATTTTGGGACCAACTTGTCAATTTACAAAAAAAAGTTACTGTAATCCCAGCACTTTGGGAGGCCGAGGCGGGCGGATCATGAGGTCAGGAGATCGAGACCATCCTGGCTAACACGGTGAAACCCCGTCTCTACTAAAAATACAAAAAATTAGCCGGGCGTGGTAGCGGGCGCCTGTAGTCCCAGCTACTCGGGAGGCTGAGGCAGGAGAATGGCGTGAACCCGGGAGGCGGAGCTTGCAGTGAGCCGAGATCGCGCCACTGCACTCCAGCCTGGGCGACAGAGCGAGACTCCGTCTCAAAAAAAAAAAAAAAAGTTAGCTGGGATTTTTGTGGGGTTTTCTTGTTTGTTTTTTTGAGAAGGAGTTTCACTCTTGTTGCCCAGGCTGGAGTGCAATGGTGCGATCTTGGCACACCACAACCTCCGCCTCCTGGGTTCAAGTGATTCTCCTGCCTCAGCCTCCTGAGTAGCTGGGATTACAGGCATGCACCACCATGCCTGGCTAATTTTTTTTTTTTTTTTTTTTTTTAGTAGAGACGGGGTTTCTCCACATTGGTAAGGCTAGTCTCGAACTCCTGACCTCAGGTGATCCGCCCACCTCAGCCTCCCAAAGTGCTGGGATTACAGGCGTGAGCCACCATGCCCAGCCTAGCTGGGATTTTGAAAAGGATTTGAAATCTGTAGATCAACTTGGTGAATACTGCCATCTTAACAACATTAAGTATTCTAAACCATGAACAGGAAATACCATTCCATTTATTTAGGTCTTATTTAATTTCTTTCAACAATGTTTTATAATTCTCAGAGAAGTTTTTTATTTCTTTTGTCAAACATATTCCTAAGTATTTTATTATTTTTGATAGTATATTAAATGTAACTGTTTTCTTAAATCCACTTTCAGATTGTTCACTGCTAGTGTACAAAAATACAGTTCATTTTCTATATTGACCTTGTATCCTGCAAACTTGCTAAACTCGTTTATTAGTTCTAAAGGCTTGTTTTATTTCAGTGGATTCTCTAGGATTTTCTATATAAAAGATGTCATCTGATAGAGTAGTTTACTTCTTTGTTTCCAACCTGAATGGCTTTTATTTCATCTCTTTCCTAACTGTCCTGGCTAGAACCTCCTTTACCACGTTGAATGGAAGTGGCAAGAATGAACACCCTTGTCTTGTTTCTGATTTTGGGGAAAGCTTTCAGTCTTTCACCATTAAGTATGATATTAGCTGTGAGTTTTTCATAGACGCCCTCTATCAGGCTGAGGAATTTCCTGTCTATTCCTAGTTTGCTGAGTATTTTATTGTCATGAAGGAATATTGAATTCTCTCAAATGCTTTTTCTGTGTCCATTTAGATATTGTGTGGTTTTTGTCCTTTGTTCTATGATACAGTATATTAACTGATTTTCTAATGTTAAACCAACCTTTCAGACTTTTTTGATGAGAAAAAAGTAGTACTTGAGAGAACTTCTACACTCTTCCACCACCAAAAGTATTAGTCTATCTGCATCTGTACTCATATCCTCTGCCTTCCCTCCTATTGCACAGAATGAATTGCCCACATGGCTATCTAAGCCTCACTTTTCCATTTGATCCTGAATCTGAACGCTTCTTGCTTAATTAAGGATTCCCCTCCTGCCATCATCTCTCTTGAAACATCAATTTTTCCCTCTTTTTTTAGATCATTCCATCAGCATACAAATATGCAGTAATATTTCCCATAAGGTTATTTCTAGACTTGTATATCCTGCTGTCTGCTCAACATCTTCATTTGGTTATTCACTGGGCATCTTAAAATTATGTACAAAACCAAATTCTTAATTTCTTCCTCCAAACCTGTTCCTGCCCCAGTGTTCCCGCTCTCAAACAACGAAGTCATCATTAACCCAGTTGCTTGGGGCAAAACCTTGATTTCACCTTAGTCTTTCTTGTTCTCTCACACTCCAACAAATCCTGTAGGTTCAACCTTCAAAACATTCCCAAATCTGACAACTTCTTTACCTCACAGCTACCTCTATGGTCAAAGCAAACATCAGATCTTCCCTGGAATAATGCAACAGCCATTCCCCTCCACCCCTGCTTAGTCTCCTCAATTCCATTTTTGCCCCTCTCCCTCTATAGATTATTTTCCACATTGTAGCCAGAGTTAGATTACATCATTCCCTCGTTCTCAACCCCCCTATGGCTTTTCATCATATTTAGAATAAAGTACAAAAACCTCACCTCACATGATCTGACCACTGTTTATTTCTTCTCTCCTTTCCCCCTGTCGCTCAATCTAATTCAGTCATTGTCTTTCCTGCAGCTGTAAGAAACATGCCAAACACACTCTTGCTTTAGGGCCTTTATATTTATTCCCTGACCTAGAATGACTCTAATCAAATATCACCTCAAGAAGTCTCCCTTGATCTTTCTCTTTAATCGAGCCCCCTTTTTCCTCTGTTCTAGTCATTCTCCATCCCCTCTTCTTGCCTTGTTTTTCTTAAATTGTATTTATTATCTGTTTCCCTCACAAAAAGGTAAGCTTTATAAGAACACTGACTTGTGTTTAGTACTGTACCCTCAGCTTGCAGAACAGTATCTGCGTTATAGTTGCTGCTAAATAAATACCAACTGGGTTGTCAGTAAGGAAGTACAAGCAATAGTTAAACAACACAGTGATCTTCTGAATTACTCAGAGGGGCTTTCTAAGTTGAGTACCCTACAATTGGCTTAGCCAGAAACCTGAGTTAAGATTGTCTTCTCTCATCTTGACCAGTCACAAGGTTTGCTTCTCTCACCAAAAGATTCTCAAGTCCGTCCACTTCTACTAACACTGCTTTATCATCTGTCTCTCTTTTAGTCTCCTCCAAATTATGGTTAATATTTCAGTATACTGTATTTTCTTTCAGTCTTTATTTTGAATCCTTATATAATACTTCGTCTTGTTTTTGAACATTGGGTTAAGTTGTTCATTGTTATAAATAATGCTTTGATAAACCATCTTTGTCTATACAATTTCATCTGAATTCTGATGATGTTTTTAGAGTAGATTTTCAAACTTTAATTCATGGGTCAGAAGATATGAATTACTTTTAAGTTCTACGTATATATTATCAAATTGCTTAAACAAAAATTTCAGCTGTTAAAAAGATTAAGCTATAAATATTATAGACAAGTACTAGTAAGGAAGTAGATCAGTAAAAGTGCACCTCTTAAGAGAACAGGCTTATCTCTAAGCTTGAAAGAAAATCGCTACATTTTGAGTAGGGAGGGGGCCTCTGTGGCTTTTTTGCAGCAAAGAAGGCAGTCTGGCATTGCAGTACTGTCTTTGGAGTCTAACTGCCTTTGAATCCTATGCTAGAGCAGGTATTTACAGGCTTAAAGCCCCTAAGCCTTTGTTTGCTCATCTGTAAATGGACCCAGCAATGCTTATCTTTTTAGGGTTGTAAAGATTTCTATTTAGGAACTACCAACATAATCACGTAAGATGTTTGAGTTAGAAGCTACGTCTATTAGAATAAGATTATCAAGCCTAGTACCTGAGAGAACAAGAGATTGTCAGAATGGATAAAAGCATGACCCAATGGTATGCTGTCTACAGGAGACACATTTTAAAAATAAAAACACAGATCAGTTAAAAGTAAAAGAATGGAAAAAGATGTATCAGGCAAACAGTAGGAATAAGACTGAAATGACTAGAACCATATCTAGTAGTTCTACCAGATAAAATACACTTCAAGAAATAATTAGCTGAGTGTCGTGGCACATGCTTGTAATCCCAGCTACTTGGAAGGCTGAGGTACAAGAATCCCTTGAACCTGGGAGGCACAGGCTGCAGTGAGCTGAGACAGTGCCACTGCACTCCAGCCTGGGCAACACAGTGAGACTGTATCAAAAGCAAAAAAAAAAAAGAAAGAAAGAAAAGAAGGCCAGGCATGGTGGCTCACACCTGTAATCCCAGCACTTTGGGAGGCTGAGGCGGGCAGATCACTTGAGGTCAGCAGTTTGAGACCAGCCTGGCCAACTTGGTAAAACTCTGTCTCTACTAAAAATATGAAAATTAGCCGGCCATGGTGGCGGGTGCCTATAATCCCAGCTACTCAGGAGGCTGAGGCAAGAGAATCGCTTGAACCCAGGAGACAGAGGTTGCAGTGAGCCGAGATTGTGCCACTGCACTCCAGCCTGGGCAACAGAGCAAGACTCTGTCTCAAAAAAACAAAAAAAAAAATACACACACACACACACATTATCAGGGATAAAACTGGAAATTACATCGTTTATTTACATGTTGGCTCAATAATTTCTTTGAAACCGTGAAAGACTAGACTATCTACCACAATCTGGCCGGGCACGGTGGCTCACGCCTGTAATCCCAGCACTTTGGGAGGCCAAGGCAGGTGGATCACCTGAGGTCAGGAAGTCAAGACCAGCCTGGCCAACATGGCGAAACCCCATCTCTACTAAAACTACAAAAATTAGCCAGGCATGGTGGCAGGTGCCTGTAATCCCAGCTACTCAGGAAGCTGAGGCAGGAGAATCGCTTGAACCTGGGAGGCGGAGGTTGCAGTGAGCCGAGATCGTACCACTGCACTCCAGCCTGGGGGACAAGAGTGAGAATTCGTCTCAAAAAAAAAGAATATCTACCACAATCTTGAAAAAGAACAAATGAGAAATTATGCTACCTGCTACCTGACTTTAAGACTCGCTATGAAGCTACTATAATCAAGACACTTGTACTGGCATAAAGACAAACAGATCAATTAAATAAAAAAGACAAGCCAGACATAAACTCTCACTTATACAGTAAGTTGATTTTCAAAGGCACCAAAGCAACCCATTGAGAAAAAGAAGTCTTTTTAATGAACTGAGTTAGAATAACTAGATATCTATATAGAAGAAATAAACCTCATCCCCTAACTCACACCATACACAAAAATCAATTCAAGATGTACCATATACCTAAATAGAAAATAATAACCATAAAGGAAAAAATTGAAAATTAGACCATCTTAAATCTTCTTCACAGCAAGATACCATTAAGAAAATGAATAGGCAGCCGGGCACGGTGGCTCATATCTGTAATCCCAGCACTTTGGGAGGCTGAGGCGGGCGGATCACGAGGTCAGGAGATCAAGACCATCCTGGCCAACATGGTGAAACCCTGACTCTACTAAAAATACGAAAATTAGCTGGGCACACACCTGTAGTCTCAGCTACTCAGGAGGCTGAGGCAGGAGAATCGCTTGAACCTGAGAGGCAGAGGCTGCAATGAGCTGAGATCGTGCCACTGCACTCCAGTCTGGGCGACAGAGCAAGACTCTGCCTCAAAAAAAAAAAAAAAGAAAGCAAAAGAAAATGAATAGGCAAGTACACGCTAGAAAATATTTGTAGAACACACATTTGACAAACAACTGGTATTCAGGACATACAAAGAACTCCTATCTCAATAATAAAAAGCCACATAATCCAATTTTAAAATGGACAAAACATTTGAACACTTTACAGAAGATACAAAATTAGACAACAATCATGTGAAAAAAAGTGCTCAACATCATTAGCCATCAGGGAATGCAATTAGAATCATTACATGACTATCAGAATGGCTAAAATTAAGGGGGTAAAACAATATCAAATGGTAGCAAAGATGTAAAACAAGTAAAATAACTAGAATGCTCATAAACTGCTAGTGGGAATTAAAGTGGTATAACTACTTTGGAAAAAGGTTTGGCAGTTTCTTTATAACCTAGCAATTCCATTCCTAGCTATTTATTCAAAAGATGTGAAATCTTATGCTCACTATACAACCTGTACAAGAATGTTCACAGCAGCTTTCTTAGTGAAAAATACACCGAGAAGAACTGTATAAAGAAACTGGTATATTCATATGCTAGAACACTACTCAGTAATAAAAAGGAATATAACATGGATCAATCTCAAAAACATTATGCTGAGTGAAAGATTACACAAAAGTATACTGGTATGATTCTACTAATATCAAACTGCAGAATATCATATAAGCAGAATTTTACAGAAATAAAACAGTGGTTGCCTTTCGGGGGAGGGGTGAAGAAGAGATATGAGGGAATCTTCAGGGTGATATTAAAGCTCCATGTCTTGATAGGTATATGCATATGCCCAAACTCTGCAAATTTACACTTAATATTTGTGCATTTCACACAAATATTGGAACTTGGTTCATGATTTGCATGCTTAAGTATTTCAGGGAAAATGAACCAATATTTGCAACTTACTTTGCAAAGCATCAAAAACATAACATGGATTAAAGGATGGCTAGAGAGATACACAGATTTGTAATAAAACATAGTAAGATATTAATGGAATCTAAGTAGTAAGATTCTTCTAACTTTGTTGTGTATTCAAAATTTTCATAATAAAATAACGGAGGGAAAAAGACTGGGGAAACCCTCTAAATTAAAGATGAATAAAGAGATATGACTAGAAGCAATGTATGATGCTTAATTGGATCCTTTACGCCAAAAAAGAGATACAAAGGATACTACTGGAACAACTGAGGAAATGTGAATGTGGATGGTATACTAGATAATAGTATTGGCATCAATGTTAAATTTCTTGAGTATAATAATGGTGTTACAATTTTGTAGGAGAATGATCTTGTTCTTAAGAGATACACACTGATCAAGCTCAGTGGCTCAATTCCAGCACTTGGGGAGGCCAAGAGAGAAGGATCTCTTGAGGTCAAGAGTTTGAGACCAGCTTGGGCAACATAGCAAGACCCCCATCACTACAAAATTAAAATTAAAATTAAAATTAGCTGGGTGTGGTGGTGAGTGCTTGCAGTCCTAGCTACTAGGGAGGCTGAGGTGGGAGGACTGCTGGAGCCCAGGAGTTCAAGGTTACAGTAAGCTATGATCATGCCAGTGCACTTCAGCCTGGGTGACAAAGCAAGACCCTGTCTCAAACAACAACAACAACAACAACAACAAGAGATGCACACTAATTAAAGTATTTAGAGGTAAAGTGTCATGATTTATGCAACTAACTCTCAAATGGTCAGGGAAAGGTCCATATATGTAAAAAATATACATATGAGAAAGAAAAAGAAGAGAAATAGGAGGGATAAAGAAAGTACACTATTTTTGTATCTCATACTTCTGAAATTTGAAATTTTCAAAATAGAGAGGAAAAAAATAGGCCCTGAAACAAACAGGTCTAAGTCTCAGTTCCCACACTACCAATTACTAGCTTAATGATTCTGAGCAAGTTACTTCTCCCTAAGGATGACAAAGCCTAACTTGTAAGGTTCCTGCAAAGATCAGGTAAAATAAGAGTTACTGCATAAGTGCATACTGACTTGCACAAAATAGTAGTAATAGCAGTCACTGTTATTATAAAGACCAGTAGTGGTCAGGTATGGTTGGCTCATGCTTATAATCCCAACACTTTGGGAGGCCAAAGCAGGAAAATCACTTGAGCCCAGGAGTTCAAGAACAGCCTGGGCAACATAATAAGACACCATTTCTTTAAAAAAGAAAAAAAGAAAAAAAAAAACACCAGTAGTGTGTCACAGACCCATGAATTTCTTTATTTTTTTTGGAGATGGAGTCTCACTCTGTTGCCCAGGCTGGAGTGCAATGAGGCAATCTCAGCTCACTGCAACCTCCACCTCCTGGGTTCAAGCGATTCTCCTGCCTCAGCCTCCCGAGTAGCTGAGATTACAGGTGTGCAGCACCACGCCTGGCTATTTTTTGTATTTTTAGTAGAGATGGTGTTTCACCACATTGGCCAGGCTGGCCTTGAACTCCTGACCTCAAGTGATTCACCCACCTCAACCTCCCAAAGTGCTGGGATTACAGGCGTGAGCCACCACACCCAGCCAAATTTCAATTAAAAAAAAGAGAGAATTCTATTTTCAAATAAAATTTCACATGAAACCCAATATGTAAAATACATAAATGTAGAGCTCTGGATGAGGTGGGTGGTCAAGTTGGAGTGTTACCAGTATTCATTCTGCCCTTCCCACACCTTTACAGAACCCTAGTTAACTACAGAGGACATTTTGAAAAACCAGTTCTCAGCCAGGTGTGGCCTGTTTCAAAAAAAAAAAACAAAAAACAAAAAAAACAAAAACCAGTTCTCTAGAACAGGGATTGGCAAACCATGGGATGGCCAGCCAGCTTTTTTTTTTTTTTTTTTGAGACAGAGTTTCACTCTTGTTGCCCAGGCTGGAGTGAAATGGTGCAATCTCAGCTCACTGCAACCTCTGACTCCTGGGTTCACGTGATTCTCCTGCCTCAGCCTCCCGAGTAGCTGGGATTACAGGCAGGCGCCACCATGCCCGGCTGATTTTTAGTAGAGATAGGGTTTCACCATGTTGGCCAGGCTGGTCTCGAACTCTTGACCTCAAGTGATCTGTCCACCTCGGCCTCCAAAAGTGCTAGGATTATAGGCTTGAGGTACCATGCTCAGCCTAGCTTTTTTTATAAATAAACTTTTACTGCAACACAGCTGCCTGATTCATTTATAAATTGTCTATGGCTGCTTTAGTGCTTTAACAGCAGAGTTGAGTAGCAATGGCAAAGACTTGAGTAGCTGCGACAGAGACCAAACGGCCTGCAAAGCCTAAAATATTTACTATCTGTTCCTTTCAGAAAAAGTTTGCTAGACTTTGCTTTTAAGAGTACATTTTCTGAGGGCCTACCTGCACAATACTATATTAGATACTATGGAGGGAATAAAAAGGACTATGACACAGTAACTGTTAACAATATTAAGCTTATGTGTAATTCAAGAATGATTCAATCTTTAAAAAGAACTTCTTGGGGTTTGACTCTTCTGTAAATTAAAAGAGCCCGAGATATTAGCAACAAAAGCTTTTTGCGATGTGTAAAACTTGTTTGGATCCTGTTTTCAACAAACCAACTATAAACAAAAAAACAATTATTGGACTCAAGGAGAGTTGAACAAACCAGATATTTGGTGGTATTAAAAATTATCGGCTGAGCACAGTGGCCCACGCCTGTAATCCCAGCACTTTGGGAGGCTGAGGTGGGCGGATCACGAGGTCAGGAGATCAAGACCATCCTGGCTAACATGGTGAAACCCCGTCTCTACTAAAAATACAAAAAATTAGCTGGGCGTGGTGGGGGGCACCTGTAGTCCCAGCTACTTGGGAGGCTGAGGCAGGAGAATGGCGTGAACCCAGGAGGCGGAGCTTGTAGTGAGAGGAGATCGCGCCACTGCACTCCAACCTGGGCAACAGAGTGAAACTACGTCTTTTAAAAAAAAAATCATTAATTGGCCGGGCGTGGTGGCTTACACCTGTAATCCCAGCACTTTCGGAGGCCGAGGCGGGTAGATTACGAGGTCAGGAGTTTGAAACCAGCCTGGCCAATATAGTGAAACCCCATCTCTACTAATAATACAAAAAAAATTAGCCTGGGGTGGTGGCACGCACCTGTAGTCCCAGCTACTCGGGAGGCTGAGGCAGGAGAATCACTTGAACCCGGGAGGTAGAGGTTGCAGTGAGCCAAGATCATGCCACTGCATTCCAGCCTGGGTGACAGAGCAAGACTCCATCTCAGAAAAAAAAAAAAAATTATCATTAATTGGCTGGGTGCGGTGGCTCATGCCTGTAATCCCAGCACTTTGGGAGGCTGAGGTGGGAGGATCATGAGGTCAGGAGATCGAGACCATCCTGGCTAACATGGTGAAACCCCATCTCTACTAAAAATACAAAAAATTAGCTGGGCACGGTGGCGGGCACCTGTAGTCCCACCTACTCGGGAGACTGAGGCAGGAGAATGGCATGAATCTGGGAGGTGGAGCTTGCAGTGAGCCAAGATCGAACAACTGTACTCCAGCCTGGGTGACAGAGCGAGACTCCGTCTCTAAAACAAAACAAAAAAAATTACCATTAATTCTTTAGGTATAGTGACAGTATTATGGTTAGGTTTTTTTATTTTCTAAAAAAAGAGATCTTTCAGCAATTCACAGTAAAATTATAAAATGATATCTGGGGCCGGGCACGGTGGCTCATGCCTGTAATCCCAGCACTTTGGGAGGCCAAGGCGGGCGGATCACAAGGTCAGGAGACCGAGACCATCCTGGCTAACACGGTGAAACCCCGTCTCTACTAAAAAAAATACAAAAAAATTAGCCAGGCGTGGTGGCGGGCGCCTGTAGTCCCAGCTACTTTGGAGGCTGAGGCAGGAGAATGGCGTGAACTCGGGAGGCAGAGGTTGCAGTGAGCTTGAGATCGTGCCACTGCACTCCAGCCTGGATGAGAGAGTGACTCCGTCTCAAAAAAAAAAAAAAAAAAAAAAAGTTATCTGAGATATAATCTGAAATAATCCAGGATGGGGGTTATGGATAGAATATATATGAAACAACAGTGGCCACGAGTTGATGAATGGCTAGGTAGAATATGGGGATTCAGGGTACTACTATCCTCTCAATTTTTAAGTTTGAAATTTTTGGTAATTAAAAGTAAAACACACACACACAAAGTCCTTTTGCAAGACAAATACCAAAGATAAACTAGCCACTGTCTTTTGAAGAAAGTGGTATGAAAATCAGGTGACAAAGATAAGGATCTAGGAAAAAACCACAAGAGCCCTCCTTCTAAAGAATCATCAATGGCAGTCAAATCACACTGGATATTGTCATCAGAACCTAAATAAAGATAATAGTAAGTAAGTTTCATATGGAGAAAAGACTGAATTTATCTGAACTTCACTAGTAAATGTTTACCAAGGTTCTTCTGAAAACGTAATGGATGACAGTGGTGCATAACAGAAACATACAATTCTTTAAAAGGTTTTATAATGTAATATGTACAAAAGAATATATATGTGAACCCATTACCCAACTTAAGAACTAGAATATTGCCAAAACTGATTAGCCAACTATATGCTTCTTCTGGATTCCATCTCTCTGCCTCCACCCCATCCCCCACCCCAGAGGTGGCCTTTATTCTCAAAATTATATTACCTTTACCTTCTTTTTATACAAACACACAGTTTTACCACAAATTCTTAAAAAATATATTGACCACCATATTGGATTTAGTATCCTGAAACTTACTTTTTCAAAAAAATCTGAACATTCATGGAAGATTCTATAGAGCACAGATTACTAGCTTTTGAGTTAAACTTGGTGTACCCTAGCTCTTTTCACTTTCTAGGTATGTGATCTTGGGGAAATTATTTCCCCATCAAGTTCAGCTTCCTCTTTTATAAGTGAAATAACACCTGTTTCAAAAGACTGTTATGAGGATTAGAACAATATACAAAAAGCACTGTTAATGGTATATAGCAGGTGCTCATAAATGGTAGCTAATGTTGCTTAATGTTAAGCATGGCTTATAAAGATGTAGCAAATTAAATTCTTTTACTTAACAGAAAATATTATCTTGTTATCAAGCATTTCCTTTATATAAGGCCGCTGGAAAACTCCTTAGAGATCAGTCTATGCATGGTCAATCTCCACAGCTATCACCAGAAAGAAGTACTGTTCATCTGATCTTTGACTTTGCACTCACAGGTTTACAGAGGCAACTATGTCACATGGACGCTGTTCACCAGGAAAGAGTCTAATCCATCAAACCATTTATTCTAGGTAATTGAAAAGCTGACAAGGTCAATTCTGATGAGATGAGAATTCATGTTTGCACTCAGAGGTAAAAGACTATAGCATTCTGCTTTCCTGAAACCGACTGAGGCTTCCATGGTCTTCTCAAACATTCCCCTGTGTGTCCCAGCTCTACACATGGAAGGCAGAAAGAACACAGTAATGAATGCTAGCTCTGGGCCTTGGCTCTGCTGCTTACTGCCTGACAATGCAAGTACTAAAGTTCTCTAATATTAATTTCATCATCAGTAAAATGGAGATAACAAAAACTTATCCTTATATTAATAGATAATTATAGTCTTGATTGTGGCTCTAAGATAGTTTCAATGGAGATCACTGATCTAGTATTAATTTCTTGAACTTTTATCTTTCTCGAAATGCTCTAGATGCCTGAATTTAAAAGTGTGTGACTAGATCATGAAGTGAAGAACTTCTCTAAAATGGTTTTTGCTGTTAATATTCCTTTAACACATAATGCTTTGGGTATTAACTCAGGTGTTAAAAAGAGCTATTTTATTTTTCAAGGAAGGAATAAGCACATCTGGCAGAAGAAAACTGCTAAGAGAAATTCTGAGGTGGGGGGCTCCTTAGCATGAAGGTACAATGAATAGGGATAACTGAAGTGAAGGCAAAGTCAATATTAAGAGAGGAACAAGATGGGAAGAGTAAAAGCACTGAGAATTCATGCAGACGCACATTGCAGTCAGGCTGCCATTTCATATGCCACATCATACAGCAACTTTATCAATGCAACCTAGTGGAGCTGACATGAGGAAATGTTCCACAGAAAAGTTGAACAAAAGTTGTTAGAAGACAACTGAAGGCTGGGTGCGGTGGCTCCTGCCTGTAATCCCAGCACTTCAGGAGGCCAAGGCAGATGGATCACGAAGTCAGGAGTTCAAGACCAGCCTGGCCAAGATAGCGAAACCCCACCTCTACTAAAAATACAGGCGTGGTGGCACCTGCCTGTAATCCCAGCTACTTGGGAGGCTGAGGGAGAGAACTGCTTAAACCGAGGAGGCAGAGGTTGCAGTGAGCCGAGATCATGCCACTGCACTCCAGCCTGGGCGACAGAGCGAGAATCCATCTCTAAAAAACAAACAAACAAACAAAAAAGAAGACAACTGAGACCACAGGGGTTGCAGAGAGGAGCTCCTACATTATTAATCCCAGAGGAGTAAAATGCATGCAGTGTAACGTAAGTCTGGGGTGGAAACACTGGTCTACAAGTTCATCCAGTAGCTAAGAGTATGTATGTCAGTACTGTGGGCATTCAAATAAGATAATGTCCTCTCCAGAAAACAATGAACAGTTCTAGGGTGAAGCCGACTAAAGAAGAATCTACTTTATAGCTGATAAGACCTAGTGCCCAGGATCTGTTCCAAAACATCCTTCCTTAAATGTCTTTGCGTTTTGTTTTATAAGCTGCTCCTGTGACTTTGGTTTCCTCTGTCAAAAAATATTTCCACAGCAACGAAAAAGAATTAAGTACATTTTGTATTATTTGTGAAAGTTAAAAACTATAAGCAATGTCGTGAATATAAATAATTTCAAACGGCATGTTAGATGACGTTTATGATGTAATACGGGGGGGCGGCAAATATAAACACAGGAGACAGATATAGATAGATAGATAGATAGATAGATAGATAGACAGACAGACAGACAGACAGACAGACAGACAGAGAGACAGACAGACAAACATGAGCAGAATCCCAGATATGTATCAGCCGAATCCTAATACTGGGAGGGAAAGTGCTTGCTCTTGCAACCTACCAGAAAGAATAAATATAGCAAAATATATGTATTTCACTCGTTGGTTTCATTTCTATTACTTTTCTATTCAGTGGAAGAAGGTACGTTTTTAAATTCCCAGTTGCTCTGGAGATACATCCCAGTTCCTTTAAACATAATACTTTGGGCATCCAGCCCCTGCTGACCCCCGGTGACCAGGCCCCACCTCCTCTTCATTCTATCTCTAGCCTCTTCATCCAGTCAGCAATAGCAATGCTTTTTTTTTTTTTTTTTTACAGGAATGGAACAGCATGGAGGCAATGACTTCTTTATCCTTTCTACTTGCTGCCCACCCACCCTCTCAATTCTACATGGATTTGAATACTCTTTTCCCCACATCAGTGCCACTTCTGTTCACACCGATTAGACCTTTCTGCAGGATCAGCACTGCTTCTACTTCAAGAAAGAAAAGCTTTGGCAGTGTTCACACAAGAAGGGGGCTGCTGGCCCAGGCTGCATAAATCTGGAAATTTTGTGAGAACTGATGGGTGAGTGAAACAAACCCTGGAAAGCACCTTCAAGGCAAAAAGTAAATCACTTATAAAGAACTTGTATAAACTATAAGAACAATACTGAGATCCCAACAGACACTGAGGCAAACTTCAGAGAATTCTTCTTCGAAGAAGAAATATAAATTGACTTTTTAAAAAACAAAAAATGTCAACTTCACTACTAATCAAAGAAACATAAAGTACAATGAAATGCCATTGGTTACTATCTATTACTATGCCATATATTTTTAAAAAGAATATCCCTCAGTATTTGGAGGCAAAAGGAATGCTCTCATAAGCTACTGGTAACTTTATACATATAATCTAGTAATTACACTTTTAGTAATCCATATTAAAGAACTACATTACAAGGCTCATTGCTAGTTTAGATTTTTTTTTTTTTCTTTTTTTGAGACAGGGTCTTGCTCAGTCACTCAGGCTGGAGTGGAGTGGTGCAATCACAGCTCACTGTAGCCTTCAACTCCTGGGCTCAAGTGATCTTCCCACCTCAGCCTCTGAAGTAACTGGGACTACAGGCATGTACCACCACATAAAGCTAATTTTTTATTTTTTGCAGAGATAGTGTCTTCCTATGTTGCTCAGGCTGGTCTTGAACTTCTGGCTTTAACTGATCCTCCCACCTCAGCGTCCCAATGTGCTTGGATTACAGGTGTGAACTACCATGACTGACCCTAGATGTTTATCTTTAATAGAAAAAAAAATAGGTTAAAAAAAGTCATGCCCAATATTAGGGGAACAATTAAGCAAGAAGCCCTCCCTTACTCCACCAATCACCAATCAGATTTAATACCTTTCTTTGTGGGTGGTTAGTGCTTACATTTTAGCACTTCGACTGAGTTGTACTATACATAGTCATACCCAAGTCTGTTTCCCTTGCTGGACTGTAAACTCTCTTGAGTATAAATTTGAGATCCTATTCAGCTCTGTATTATATCCCTCACCATCTTTTGGGTCTTTTAGGCCCCTCCTCCTTACCCTCAGCATCCAGCACAATATTTCACTAACAGCAGGATATGAAAAAATCTTAAGGTGAACCACTATAAAAAGCAATTAATCAATGACTTTAGAGATAAAATAATTTTATATAGAAAAAGACATATAAACACTTAAGAGGTATGAACAAACACTAAATTTAGAACTGCCTTAATTCAACCATAATTTAGAATAAGCTCAAATTCCATGAGAATGCAGGAATGAGTATTAGATCAAAGGAGTCAGAGTAAGCAGTCATGTCCCTTTACCTTTTCTCCGTCTTCCTGCCTCAAACATACATGAGAAGCCTAGAGATGCAACGGGTATCCTGAAACCGTGAATCAAGCCACAAGTTTATGACTGTAGCACCAAAGGCAAAAGCCTGATCCTCAATTATGTCAATGAGCCAACTGCCTCACTCTGGACTTGTGATGTGAGGAGAAAGAAATCCCACGTGTTAAACCCACTGTTAATGATGTTTTCTGTTATTGTGACTTACAGAATTTTCTGATAGATACTAACAGAATTTCTCATAGTTAGTAAAAGGGTTTTCCTTTACTTGTTCTGACTTGTACCCATCTACTTGGTTACAGTGACTACACCATAAGTGGACACTTCAATCAAGAAAGGCCTATCAGAGTCTTCCTCTAGACTAACCTATGGTCTGAGGGAAAAAAAAATTCTTTCTTTCCATTAAAAGCTATGGCTGCTGGCAGCCATTTTGCTTGTCCCTTAAGAAGAGGCCATCTGTTGAACAGAGACCACTGGATTCAAAGATGGAGAGACATTATCTGAGCTCCCAGATCCAGCTCAGCCTAAGCCCTAACCAGACTTGCCAATTATTACACACATTAACTTGGTTTTTTTGCTTAAGGTTACTGAAATCATATTTCCAACACCTGCATCCAAGAGTCCTATATACCACAATGGGGGTAAACACACAAATAATTATTTTAGTAACACACAGCAATAATTCTTTGAGTTGAAAAAAATGCTGTTCCATAATGTTGACCCACATAATTCATACAAATGTTAACCCACATGATTCAAGTTACATTTGTCATTCTCCAACTGCCCACCATTTCCTTTCATAATGCCCACACTATAACTACACTGAATTGCTTGTTCTTTCCTACACACTCTTCACATTTTTCTGTTTATGTGATTTTAGCCTACCGTTCTCTTACATTAATACCCTTCCCTCTCAATCTCTAATTGTATTTCCTCTGAAACACTACAGTATTTTTATTTGTATGTCCCTTAGTAGTTCTGACCTTGCATTACAGTTATGCATGTTCATGTCTTATCTACCTAATTGAACTGAATGTCAGTGAGATCAGGGCCCATATTTGATTTGTATATATCCCCACAGGTCAGTCTGTCCCCAAAATCCGTATTACTTCTATGAAACCTAGGCTATTTCACAATTGTCAATATCTCAGTAACTAGGTACCAGTAGCAATGCAGCAATATACTTAATTATCCTGGGTACCACAAAGGCCACATTAATATAAGTGAGAAGACTGGACAGGGTACAAATTACATTTAGGTAGGCATATATAGAACAGAACAAGTCCCAACTTTGTCTAATTTAAGAAATAAGTTTTACTTAGAGATACTGAGGTCTTACACATTTTTGCTTAGTCACAAGTCAAGCCTATTTTAGGCCTTGGTCCTTCTCTGTTAACTCTCAGGCATATCTATAATAAGAATTCCTACCTCCTCCTACCTACCCACCCATCCACCATTATTTTTCCAGGAGATATCCCCGAAGAGAAAGTCCACTCCTAGCAGTATCCTGACTCTAAGACACGCCCTCTATCTAGACTCAAAGTGTATATAGTTAATGCCTTCAGCTTCCCTAACTCTCCTATAATCTATTTCTCCCTAACTTATTCTTACCCCTTTGACTCTTATGCCTTGCCTTTCTTCTTTCCCTTAGTTCTACCCAACTAGTGGCTTATCTTTTATGTCTCATCATCACACAGAAACACAGACCTCAGAAAGACTACACAGACATGAAAGCACAGTCAATAATAATAGCAGCCACCGTTTACTGCATACCTATTACATGCTAGTCGCAATGCCTGGTACTTTACAAAGTGTCTGTGATTCTCATGGCAATCCTCATACTAATTTTACAAATGAGGAACCTGATCCTGAAAGAGACAACTTGTCAAATATTAGCCAGTTAGGAAATATTACAGCTGAGCTGCCTAGTTCTAAAACTGACATTTCTTCTACTTTATCATAGTGCCAAAAACAAAATATTGACTCTATTTTCCCAGCTTCCACCCTTGTCCCACAACCCAATAATCTACTGTCCACATAGTAGCAACCAGAGTGGAGTGATCCTTTGCTTAAATATTATTCTTTGCTCAAGTCCCTCCAGTGGTTCCTCCCTTGCTCAAGGAAAAGCCAAAGTCCTTATTATGGCCTAAGAACCCTGTGCTCTGTCCATCTGCATTCCTCCCCCGTTACCTCTCTGGTTTCACTGTTTATCTCTCCCTTACTTACTCTAATCCAGCCACATTCAACCTGTTCACACCTCAGGGTTTTTGCATTTATTGTTCCTTCTACCTGTAGCACTCTCCCCACCTCACAATCTTCTTAGTTTATTCCCTCACTTACTCTAGGCCCCTGTTCAAATGTCATCTTCTCAAGGAGACCTTCCCTGATCACCTATTTTATATTGCTACCTCCTGAGACCTCAGTATTCCCTATTCCCCTCTCCCTCTGCTTTACTTTTTTCTCTGAAGTACTTATCACCACTTGAAATATTGTATATTTACTGTTTTCTTGTCTGCCTCCCACTACTAGAAAATAAGCTCCATGAGAACAGGGACTTATATTCTGTTAATTGTATATTCTGCTCACTGTATCTGTTATATAGTAGGTATACAATAAACATGTATTGAATGAGTAAATGGGGGCTTTTATTCTCCCTAGGTGTCTAACACAATTGGCCTTAGATACATTTTCCAGAAAGTAAATGCAAAGGCAATGTGCATTTGTTCTAGTCTAGATCAATGTAGTCAATCTTCTCCCCTCAAACATTACCTTTAAAGAGCATTCCCTCGGCCAGGTGCAGTGGCTCACGCCTGTAATCTCAGCACTTAGGGAGGCCGAGGTGGGCAGATCATGAGTCAGGAGATCGAGACCATCCTGGCTAACATGGTGAAACCCCATCTCTGCTAAAAATACAAAAAATTAGCTGAGCGTGGTAGCAGGCGCCTGTAGTCCCAGCTACTCGGGAGACTGAGACAGGAGAATGGCATGAACCTGGGAGGCAAAGCTTGCAGGAGCCGAGATCGTGCCACTGCACTCCAGCCTGGGCGACAGAGCAAGACTCTGTCTCAAAAAAAAAAAAAGAAAAAGAAAAAAAGAAACAAAAGCATTCCCTCTAATTTTTCATAGTTCTGAATAGACAACGTCATTGAGCAAAAAACTGAGTAGACTGAGCCAACTTAACCAGTGCGCAGTATTATAATCAAAACTTACAGCAAAGTTAGTCAGACATATATTTAATGATATGCATAATTGTTATTGTGCTGCACGGTAAGTAGGCATAAATAGTAGACACTTTATGTAAATGATTCTAATTGCTATTTCTTTTACACAGCCAAACCAAGCACATCTAGGATCCGCTTCAGGGGAAGACAGGAAGGAGTGAAAAGCTAGATACTTAATACTGGGAGGTTAAGTCCTCTCTTATTCCACCCCTTAAGCATTGGGCTAATGGTCTCCCAGCTTGGCTTATGTGTCTTCAAGAAAAGTAACTTGCCAGGCATGGTGGCCTAGGCCTATAATCCCAGCACTTTGGGAGGCCAACGCAGGAGAATCACTTGAGCCCAGGAGTTCAAGACCAGCCTAAGCAGCATAAAAAGACTCCATCTCTACAAAAAATAAAAAATTAGCCAGGCGTGATGGCATGCACCTGTGGTCCCAGCTACTTGGGAGGCTGAGGCAGAAGGATCACTTGAGCCTGGGAGGTTGAGGCTGCAGTGAGCCATGATTCTACCACTGCCCTCCAGCCTGGGCTACAGAGTAAGACCCTGTCTCAAAAAAAAAAAAAAAAAAAAAAAAAAAAGGGAAAATTACTCCTTTCCTTCCACAGTAAAAAAAAAAAAAAAAAGGCTTCCTTTTACAAAAGATTTTAAAACTAGGTTGGGAGCCTGGCCTCTGTCTCCAGTCATATAAAGCTAAGAGGAACCAGCACAATCACTAACTTCTGTCTCTGGCAAAGAAGATGGGGCAGGCAAGCTGGTGGGGAAACCAAGTAAAGAGATCAAACATACTGAGTACCTATTGTACACCAAGTACACTAGCAGGTGCTCTGCATAATTCCTCTACTTCCCCAACCCACCTATACCCCCAAGCTCTGTTCCCAGGAAAGTAGAGGAACATGCAGAGAGTAGAATGGTTCCAGTGAGGGCACCCTGCTCCCTCTCATAGGGCCTGAAAAATCAACAGAGAGCTCTCTTAGGAAGATTAAGACGAAGCTATTGTTTAGTGGCCATTTCCCTTGCTTCTTATCTTATCTAAACCCATAGGAGGGGAAAGGGCCCTCTACCTTGCTATGGGTTTATCCAGACCTAACCAGCCTGCAAAGCCAAGGCTAAGCCCACTCTTTCTGGGATCTCATCCTTATTCACTGCAGCTCTCCTTTCTCCCACTGTCAGGGACATTTACTTGGGTACACAATTATTCACTTGTGTCATCTTTTAATTAATTTCTTGGGGAAATGCTTATTTCACCATTGATAATGCAAGCTCCTTGAAGAGAGAAATCTTAAAACTTCTTTAGTAAGCTTCATAAGGCCTAGCACCATTAAAAAAAAAAAAAAAAAGTGCAATGCCAGGCAAGGTGGCTCAGGCCTGTAATCCCAACACTTTAGGAGGCCAAGGCATGATGCCTGCTTGAGCCCAGGAGTTCAAGACCAGCCTGGGCAACATGATGAGACCCTTTCTCTACAAAAGAAAATATAAAAAACTAGCCAGGCGGGGTGGTGTGTGCCCATAGTCCCAGCTACTCATGAGGCTGAGGTTGGAGAATCACTGGAGCCCAGGAGGCAGAGGTTGCAATGAGCCGTAATTGTATCACTGTAATCCAGCCTGGGTGACAGAGTGAGACCCTGTCTCAAAAAAAAAAAAAAAAGAAAAGAAAAGAAAAGCTCCAAAATATCTGGATGAATTAAAAGTAAATATGAAGTAATAGGTGATAGAAAAGAAGCAAACTTCTGGCTCTAGGTAGACACGTTGGCATTGAAAAGAAAGATGTAGTACAGTCATGTGCCACAAAAAGACATTTCAGCCAACAACGGACCATCTATATGATGGGGGTGCCATAAAATTATAATACCATATTTTTACTATACCTTGTCTGTGTTTATATGTGTTTAGATACACAAATACCATTGTGTTACAAGTGACTACAGTGTTCAGTACAGTAACACACTGTACAGGTTTGTAGCCCAAGATCAATAGGCCATACCTTATAGCCTAGGTGTGTAGTAGACTACACCATCAAGGTTTGTGTAAGTATACTCACTCTATGATGTTTGCACAACAAAATCACTTAATGACACATTTCTCAGAACACATCCCCATCACTGAGCAACACGTGACTATATTCTAAATTTGTCTTCTAAACTGGTTTTTATAACAAATTTCCCTATGAAAAAGAAAGTGTGACTGTCATTCAGGATATAGCAGACATCTTCACATGGAGGTCTGGGGTATTCGCATCAAAGCTATAAAGGCATATGATGCCAAGAATATAGGGACTTTCTGTTGTATCAAAAAGCACATTTACATCATCATATCTGAAAGTCTGCGATATCCATAGTGTAAATCCAACTGAACAGCATTAGACGGGGTCACTGATCCTGGACACAGCAGAACAAGGAGAACCTGAAATGTCCTCCCTGAATGGATGATGATGATGATAAGACTCAGTCTACTTTGCCCACCTAAATGGCCTGGTTCTAGTGGCATAAGTCTGAAAATTGGTTTGAGAAAATTCAGGAACAAGCCTGAATCAATTTCAACCACAAGGATTTGGGGATGTGAGTTTGAGTTCTCTCACCACACTCCAGTAAGGAAGACCGGCTTAATAGCAATTATCTTGTAATTAAACGATATCTGACAGTTATAAATGCCAAAGCTTCCTATTTTAGCACCAACTAGTGGAATTCAGTAAGGGAGATGTCAGTAGAAGCTATCCTATACTACTCCTTACTTGATCATTCTGACCTGAAGGAGGTCATCTATTCCTAGAGCTCAATGGGGCATTCAGTTTCTCAAACTCATTTATTTCTGGACCTTGATGTTGTGTTGAATAAGTCATTGACTCAGATACCCAATACCAGCTGTGTAAGTGCTTAGTAAGACAGACAAGATAGTCTCTTTCCTTTGAAATGCTCAGCCCCAGAATTCTTTTAGTCACTGGAACGCTCAGCTAAAAAAAAAACAATCAGACTAAAGAGCTTTGTCAAATTAAAACTGCATCTAGATTGCAGTCCTTCAGTGCTCTGCCACTAAAAGTGGTTGATAGCCAGATTTAGGTCCTCAACTTTCATTGTCTTTAGGGACTACAATGCTATGCATAGAGACCCTTAAAAAAAAATCTCTGACATAGTAATTTCACTACTGGGAATGGTAACAACAGCTAATAGTTCTTATGTATTTACTATGTGCTAGGTACTGTGTTAAGTACTTTCCTTAAAACACCTCATTTAACCTCACAAAAACTGAACAAGGTAATTATTATTATTTCACAGATGCATAAAGGGAAGCTTGGAAATTAGCACAGGGTCACACACTAGTAAGTCAGTAACAGAGGTGGGACTCAAGCTCAAACTGACTGGCCCTCCAGAGCCTACCTTACTGTCACCCTATATGGGAACATATCCTTGGGAACTAATCCCAAAATACAGCGACAATTTTAGGCTAAGAGGCTCAGTACCGTGTGATTATAACACAGTAACTTGAAGCATTTCAAATATGTAATAAGTAAATGACAGCAATCCAGGTTACCAAATATTATGTAGGCATTAGAAATATTTTTATAAATAACTTTGTGACATGATGAAATATTTACACTATAAACAGAAAAAGCAGAATATAAAATTTTACAGTCAGACCTCAACTACGTCAAAAATTTATCTGCACATGGAAAGAGCTAAATTTACTGCTAAATAAAAAAGACAAGTTGCAGAATAATATATAGAGAGAGCTATATATAGCATGGTCCCGTTTATGTAAATAGTGCCTAATTTTAAGTATTCAATAAATGTCAGCCATTATTATTACGATGAACATGTACTACTTTATAATCAGAAAAATCAACAAATTTATTAAATTAAGTGTTTATGTACTTCCTTATTTAATAACTAAAAAGTATATTACTTCAAGAAAAGTAAATAACATGTGCCTTGCCTCTCTGGCAATCTTAATTTAAAAAACACTTCACAATTATACAATGTCACATTTAAATACACCTAAGTTACAGGAATCAAGTAGCACTGAGAAGAACACTGCAACACTTCCAATTACCTAGGTTTACATTCAGCATGTTAGACCACAGAGAGCTGTGCTGACACGACTATATTTAGAGTTTAAAATCATAAACAGGCCAAATCAGAGGTGGTATTTCAAGGGCTGTGATTAACAAGATTTTCTTGATCAATGTCTTATGCTGTCTGAAAACTAGGGATTTTGGTACAGACTTTTTTTTTTTTTGAGATGAAGTTTCACTCTTGTTGCCCAGGCTGGAGTGCAATGGCACGATCTCGGCTCATTGCAACCTCTGCCTCCCGGGTTCAAGCAATTCTCCTGACTCAGCCTCCTGAGTAGCTGGGATTACAGGAGCCCGGCACCACGCCTGGTTAATTTTTTGTATTTTTAGTAGAGACAGGGTTTCACCACGTTGACCAGGCTGGTCTTGAACTCCTGACCTCAGGTGACCCACCCGCCTCAGCGTCCCAAAGGGATTACAGGCATGAACCACCGCGCCCAGCCTCTGGTACACTCTTAAAGAGATAAACCAACAGCTCCTCGGTAACTCAGCAGAGATATGATATGTAGGACATGAATGTAAACTAGGGATATTTTTCAGCTGCTGTCTCTAGGTAGAATTTCTATTAAAACAAACTACAAAAAGAGGGAAAAAACCTACAAGGGGTTTATTTTGAATGAAAAATGGGCAACTCTAGAACTTAGTTCAAGTTCCACAGGAATCTCAATATTTGAATACATAAGTTGAAATGCAAGGTCCACTGCACTGCACTGATTTCTAGCCTACCTATGTAAAAGAATAAGTTAATACGTTAAAAGATGGGCCAGGTGCAGGATGGGCGTGGTGGCTTACACCTGTAATCCCAACACTTTGGGAGGCCGAGGCAGGTGGATCACAAGGTCAGGAGATGGAGACCATCATGGCTAATATGGTGAAACCCCATCTCTACTAAAAAAAAAATACAAAAATTAGCTGGGCATGGTGGCAGGCACCTGTAGTCCCAGCTACTGGGGAGGCTGAGGCAGGAGAATGGTGTGAACCCAGGAGGCGGAGCTTTCAGTGAGCCAAGATCGCACCACTGCACTCCAGCCTGGGCGACAGAGCAAGACTCCGTCTTAAAAAAAAAAAAAAAAAAAAAAGGTTGGGCCAGGTGCAGTGGGTCACACCTGTAATCCCAGCACTTTGGGAGGCCAAGGCAGGAGGATCACTTGAGGCCATGAGTTCGAGAGCAGCCTGGCCAAAATGGCAAAACCCTGTCTCTACTGAAAAAAAGTACAAAAAAAATTAGCCAGGCACGGTGGCGCAAGCCTGTAGTCCCAGCTACTTGGGAGGCTAAGGCATGAGAATCGTTTGAACCTGGGAGGCGGAGGTTGCAGAAAGCCAAGATCGCGCCACTGCAATCCAGCATGGGTGACAGAGAGAGACTCTGGCTCAAAAAACAAACAAACAGAACAAACAAACAAACAAAAACATTAAAAAATGAAAGACTTTTCCCTTCCCCTTCTCCTGAGGCATGTGTAACAAGACAAAATACCTGCTAAAAGTAATGATGAACATAAAAGTACTAGAAAAATAACTAGATAGAAAAAACCCAAGACCAATAACAACTTTAACTTTGAAGAACAGCTATGTTTTTTCCCTGCATTGTAATGTATAGGATTATAAAACCACCACACAAAAAAGTAAGAGTTTGGCTGTCCTGGTGGGTCTTTACCTGTATCTTCCTCCATCAGACCATTGCAGTACATGGCATGTCGTTCAATCTTTGTGGGTGGAAAGTGTTGGTCACATAGCGGGCAGGATACCTGGTTACTGGATGAGAAGGTAGAAATAGCTATTTCCTTCTCAGCATCTTCCTTGTTACCAACCTGAAGAACATGACAAACAGCAATCATAACAGCTTTAGTTCATATCATTCCCTACAACGAACTGCAAGAGACTCCACCCCATATTTCACTTACTTTCAAAGAGACAACAACAGCTTATCAAATTCAGGAGTAAAGATTGAGAGATACTACTGACAGAGTCAATACTTATTCAGTGCCTTATACTGCCAACTATGTATTAAACACTCTACATGTATTACTCGTCTATATGTAAGTTTATATATTACTCGTTTATATGTAAGTATATTTATACTGACAACTATGTATTAAACACTATATGTATTACTCATTTAATCTTACAAAGTTATTAGCACACTCCTTTTTTACACGTGAGAAAAGTACTTGTGTAAAACAGTAAAGCAATTTGCAAAGTCACAGAACAAGTAAGTGGGAGTGTTGAGATTCAAATGAAGGACTAGAATCTGCCTCAAAAACTTGAGGGCACTGATCTCTACCACATTGTAAGGCACAATCCTCACTGCATCAGTGTGCTGTGCCTGCTGGGTTTCACGTTTTGCATATCAACAGCACCTTAAGGACACATTTTCAATTTCACAAAAGGACTGTTATTACTGTAAGTGACTTTAAGACATAAGGAGTTAGAAAACAAAAGAGCTCTAAGCCAAAAACAGCACAACTAGGATTTAAGTTAAGAACATAAGTCTGTACTTAGACCCATAAGACCTAAGACCTGTGTTTTATTTGTGACTTTCTGGATTGAAAGAGGAAACTAAGATCTACATACTTAAGAAGCACCAAATAATTCATTAGTTAAAATAATCAATTCTGCCAAAGCCACTCTTAAACCTATCTCTTATTCCTCTGTTTTGTAGTCATCATTTCTCCTACAGTTGCTGGTATCTCTTAAAGGCAGTTTTATTTTACCTACACAGGTTGATCAGAGCCAAGAACTCTGCAGTGATTAATTCAACAGTGTGTGTGAGCACTGCAGCACTACTGCCTAACACTTGCTTCAAATGACAGCATGTCCTATCCAATCAATGTGAAAACATCCTGCATAGCTACTACTTACATTTAAAGCAAGGGACACCCGGGCTGTCATTACACCTTACTACATGAGGAAAACAAATAAAATATCTTCTGATACAAGAACAAAACACAACCAAAACTTCAATGCATAGAAAATTTGACTCTGAGTCAACTGGGTCTTTTGGGGTAAGAGGTTGGGGCTATCTCTAAAACCTAATGCTTATAAGTGTGATCCAGCAGAGATGAAAACAGGCCATCTAAATACCAAGTCAAACTGCCAGAAAATGTCCTGTTTTCAACACCACCTGCCTTTTATTAAAAGACATACTCTAAAGGCGTAAAACCTAAAAGATGAGAAAGGAACTAACAGTGGTTGAGTTCTTACACTATGCAGGCTCCACCAGTCGTTTTCCATATCCATCCCTCTCAACAAGCCACTGGACAGAAGTATCACTAGTTCTGCTATTACAGAAGGGGAAACTGAGGCTTGGAAAAGCAAAGTAACTTGCTGGTCACAAAGTTACTAAGTGAACAAACCCAGGCCCACTTGGCATCAAAACCTTCAGTAATTCCATTCTATCATGTTGTGGCAGAAATAAAAAGCCTCCTTCCCATTCCACCTTGTTGCTGGAAGTGGATCCTGCAAGGAATTAAGAAACTATCAGGTTCTATTTATTCTTCTTCTCTACAAGGTGGGGAAAGTCAAGTGGGTCTGGAAGTTCTAGGTGCTATGTTTTCCAAATTTAATCACTAAGCTTCTCACAAATCCAGGTTCCTCTGTTCATAAATCTTAAAACGAAAAGTTGTAAAGCTTAAAAATTGCAAAGCTGGCCAGGCACAGTGGCTCACATCTGTAATCTCAGCACTTTGGAGGCCAAGGCATGTAGGGAGACTCCCTGAAACTATTGCTATGGAATTAAAGATGAAATGCTCCTGATTATTGTAAATACAAAATTGCACACAGGATCGTGTAAAGACAATACCAGGTTGGACTGCTAAAACGAGTCAACAGCACATGATGTGCTTCCCCCTGTAGAGAGCCTATGAATGGACGTGCAGTCAGGGAGGTTTCACATCACCAAGATTCCTATCCCAGAAAAACAGATGTTCATAGCTCTGGGAATGGAATGCGACCCTTGTGGGGAGCCTATAAACGGATGCATGGGTGGGTGCCTGTCCATATTGATAAGATAGGGCTATCAACGCCCTCATCTTGCCACGGCTCTGATAGGCCTCTTTAGGGTTAAGGCATACTCCCTTCTGAGAATTTCTGGTCTAACCAGTTGTCTAGCTTCACATCCTGTTTCCATGGATTGTTTGTAACCAGCTTTTGTTGCAATTGTTACTGCTGATTAATATCTTGCTAATCATAGGTTATGGAAAGATTGTGTTTCTGTTTTAAGGCTCTGTTAGAAATTACTGAGGCACATACTATATTGTAAATTCTTATCTCTGTATACTGTACTTCTACATAGAAATGTACTGTACTTCTACATACAAATGTTATGTTAAAGAATTACTTCATCCCCATGTGACCATTTCACCTCATAATCAAATGGCCCTAAATCCCTCACTAACCTACCCCCGCCCTCACTAAACTTAATAATAAATGCTGGTATATCCAGTGCATTGTTGGCACCGCAGGACCAGAAGGCAGTGACCCGCCCCGGACCCAGCTTTCACTATCTTGTGTGTGTTTATTATTTCTCAACCTGCCGATCTGCCTAGAAACAAAGAGAGAGCCCCGATGCATTGCGGGCTGCTGGCCAGATCCCGCAATAAAGGCAGGCAGATCACAGGAGGCCAGGAGTTCAAAACCACCCTGACCAACATAGCGAAACCCCATCTCTACTGAAAATACAAAAATTAGCTGGGCGTGGTGGCACGCACCTATAATCCCAGCTATTCAGGAGGCTGAGGCAGGAGAATCGCTTAAACCTGGGAGGCGGAGGCTGCAGTGAGCCGAGATCGCGCCACTGCACTCCAGCCTGGGTGACAGAGCAAAACTCTGCCTCCAAAAAAAGAAAGAAAGAAAGAAAAGAAAACAAAAGAAAAATCACCAGGTGCGATGGCTCACGCTTATAATCCCAGCACTTTGGGAGGCCAAGCCGAATGGATCACTTGAGGTCAAGAGTTTGAGACCAGCCTGGCTAATGTGGCAAAACCCTGTCTCTACTGAAAATACAAAAATTAGCCAGGGGTGGTAGCGCATGTCTGTAGTCCCAGCTACTTAGGTGGTTGAGGCAGGATAATCGCTTGAACCCAAGAGGCGGAGGTTTCAGTGAGCCAAGATCCTACCACTGCACTCCAGCCTAGGCAACAGAGGGAGACCCGGCCTCAAAAAAGAAAAGACAAATAGCAAAGCCGTTTGAGCAGAAGGATGGCAGGGGGGTAAAGGGGATCAATATACCCTAAAATTTGCAAGTAGTCTTTAATTACTTAAAGTTGGTGGTGAATGGGCAGTTACTTGGCCTTCTAAAGTTCACTAAGCACAGAAATGTTACATGACGCAAATGTGTCACTGGTGCCCACACTGAGCACTATACTCATTTGTATTCACCACAGCTCTATACAATGCAGAGAATGTACCTTTAACTATTAATGTATTCAAGAGGGAGTAGTCAATTGTCTTATTATGAATATAAGCCCACTTCCAACCACTGTTCATAGGCAACCCTGAAGGTTTCTGAACATTTTTATGTTAAAATAAGGTATTTTTTCCCAGCATCATTTAAAAAGTCTATTTAAGTATTAACTACCAGGGAAGAACCTCAAGGGGGAAAAAGGCAAGCAAAGCAGCTTTTATTAGGACCATGCAGTCAGGGATTTCTTTGCAGAGTTGCTTCTACTTCTTTTATATATATATATATATTTTTTTTAAGTTCTAGGGTACATGTGCACAACGTGCTGGTTTTTTACATATGTATACATGTGCCATGTTGGTGTGCTGCACCCATTAACTCATCATTTACATTAGGTGTATCTCCTAATGCTATCCCTCCCCGCTCCCCTTCTACTTCTTTTAAAATATTATACAACTATTTTTCGGCCAGGCACGGTGGCTCACACCTGTAATCCCAGCACTTTGGGAGGCCAAGGTGGGTGAATCATGAGGTCAGGAGATGGAGACCATCCTGGCTAACACGGTGAAACCCCGTCTCTACTAAAAACACAAAAAATTAGCCAGGCATGGTGGTGGGCGCCTGTAATCCCAGCTACTCGGGAGGCTGAGGCAGGAGAATGACGTGAACCCAGGAGGTGGAGCTTGCAGAGCCGAGATTGCGCCACTGCACTCCAGCCTAGGCAACAGGGTGAGACTCCGTCTCAAAAAAAAAAAAAAAAAAATTATACAACTATTTTTCAAAAGAGGTACTTAGATACTGAATCTCGACATCTTAAAGGTTGTTGGTCCTTAACTTCAGACTTCAAAAAAAAAAAAAAATACACCTCACTTCAAGAGAAATGAACCCAGTGAAAACAAAAGCATGTCCTGCAAATCACTAAACTCTCCATCCCTCCCCCACCCAATTATGTGTAGCTTAGAAACCTCCTTGTTCTGGATCTTCCCCTTCTCACCACACGACTCTTAACATAGTTTACTGAAAAACTTAACTGACTAAACTACCTCTGGAGGACTCTGAATAACTTCTATTAGCTCTTCTGAGAATAGGATATTTATCTAAGACTCCAAACTAAGGGAAACTCTCAGGCAAGATATTCAGAAACACTATTTCCAAAGAAAGTTGACTACTGTCAGAAATCAAGAGGGACTACATACAGTTATGCCATGGGTACTTCCAAATACCTCAAACACTATTGAGCAATTCTCTGTCATTAGTAAACTAATAAACAGTAATATATTACAAAGCAGTAAAATAATATGACTTTCTACATGATACTTCTACTTGTGACAAATCTCTGCCACGTGTTTTATATTCTTTATCTAATTTCACCTGCAAACCAACAGAGTATAATAGGTATTTCTGCCTCCATTTTACATATGAAGAACTGAAATTCAGAAAAGCATTTCTCTTCTGTGCTTCCTTAATGCCCTAGGAATCCATCATTACCTTTGTCAGACCACATTATAATTATAATTATCTGTTTATATGTCTGTCTCCTCCCTTACCAGAACCCTCTGAGTGCAGGGACTGTTTTTCTTATTTATCTTTGTATCCCAAGAGTCTAAAACAATGACTGGCACAAAGTATACAAACTATAAATAGCTGCCTAGTGAATGAATAAAGTGATTAATTTGCACAACATTCAAAACATGGTGGAGCTGGGATTTAAAGCCATGTCTTCTAATTGCAATGCTCGAGCTCCTTGTACTACACCATACCACCTTCCAGTAAACAAGAAATTTTAGGACAAATGACCTACACAGATCCCAATGGCAAGAGTCCGCACCCTTTATACTATCTTTGTGCACATAAAATGTTCCATTCTGTCTAATAAGTGACTTGTAACTAGTACATGATTTAAAATCTACAGTATATCTAACTTCTTTTAATGGAAACTTTTTTTTAAATATTTTCCTACTATATTTATTTATGTAGTCATTCTTTTAATGTGTAATCTTGGTCTAGTAGTTAAAACTCCAGTTTTCCCCTTTTTTAAAAATTTTTTTATTTATTTATTTTTTTTAATTTTATTATTATTATACTTTAAGTTTTAGGGTACATGTGCACAATGTGCAGGTTTGTTACATATGTATACATGTGCCATGTTGGTGTGCTGCACCCTTTTAATGGAAACTTCTAAGACTGTTTAGAGACATCCACAGATATCAGCAAACAGCAACACCAAAAAGAGGACATTCAATGTTAGAAAGGCTATTATGATTCCATCTATTTGATATATAGTAGCACAGACATGTACACCATAAATTCTAAACAGGGTTCATGCTCTTTGACCCAAACAAAGAACAGTCTCGTCTGCAGTCATGGATGGGTATGAAATCAGCCTTAACTAAGGGCTTCTTCTGTATGTTAGGATGACTATGGTAATAATATTCTATTCCCTCATTCCCATTTAGAAGATTCTGTTTCTTCCTGAGAAAACAATCCAGAGGCCATTTTGACATTATGGAGCAGGATCTGTCGTCAGTCACTCTGCAGCAGGGAGTGTCATCATCTTTCCTACCACCACTGGCATTAGGGAATCTTGGTCAATTGTGACAGATCAGGTTCCAGAGAACCAGGTAGTGTGCATGATTCATGAAGGCAGAATATTTACCCAGTTACCTGCAGCGCAGAGACCAGGGAGAGGATCTAACTTCTATTGTAAAAACTGTTTTTTAAAAATCCCAGGACGGGCACGGTGGCTCACGCCTGTAATCCCAGCACTTTGGGAGGCCTAGTGGATCACCTGAGGTCAGGAGTTTGAGAGCAGCCTGGCCATCATGGTAAAATCCCATCTCTACTAAAATACAAAAATTAGCTGGGCATGGTGGCGGGCACCTGTAATCCTAGTTACTCGGGAGGCTGAGGCATGAGAATCACTAAAACCCCGGGAGGTGGAGATTGCAGTGAGCCGAGATCGCACCACTGCACTCCAGCCTGGCAGACAAGAGCAAGACTTTGTCTTGAGGAGAAAAAAAACGAAATTCCAGAATATAAAAAGGAACCTTTCATTTTTTTTTTTTTTTGAGACGGAGTCTTGCTCTGTTGCCAGGCTGGAGTGCAGTGGCGCGATCTCGGCTCACTGCAACCTCCGACTCCCAGGTTCAAGCCATTCTCCTGCCTCAGCCTCCCAAATAGCTGAGACTACAGATGCGTACCACCACGCCCACTAATTTTTGTATTTTTAGTAGAGACATGGTTTCACCATGTTGGCCAGGATGGTCTCAATCTCTTGACCTCGTGATCCACCTGCCTCAGCCCCCCAAAGTGCTCGGATTACAGGCATGAGCCACTGCACCCGGCCAAAAAGGAACCTTTCTTAAAGTCCGCAGGATAAGAAAGTATACACCAATGTAACCAAAATCTTTATTTCTACTGAGGAATTTGGCTAACTCTCAGGTTGCTTGTGACAGCAACAGATTTTTAAGATTTAAAAATTTTTAAAGGAATTCCAGGTAAACTGTTTTGTTAGACTCAACATTAAAAATACACACTGAGGACCGGGCACGGTGGCTCATGCCTGTAATCCCACCACTTTGGGAGGCTAAGGTGGGCAGATCACTTGAGATCAGGAGTTCAATACCAGCCTGGCCAACGTGGTGAAACCCCGTCTCTACTAAAAATATAAAAATTAGCTGAGCGTGGTGTCGTGCACCTGTAATCCCAGCTACTCGGGTGGCTGAGGCAGGAGAAACACTTGGACCAGGAAGGCAGAGGTTGCAGTGAGCCGAGATCGTGCCACTGCCACTGCAGCCTGGGCAACAGAGTGAAACTCCATCCCAAAAAAAAGGAAAAAAAAAAAAAGAAAAGGAAAAATATACACACCGAGAATCTTAATCAGAAGTATGAACCTGTATCAATCAGCTTTATGGTTACTGCCAGATATGTAAAGTGAGGAAAGGTAATGATGCAAATAGATTTATTTTATCAGACAGCTATCTTGACTTTGCATTTCTGATCAAATTAGGGCTGAAAGTTATGTATACATCATAATATAAATATAGTAATTTTTTCCAAGACTGTTTTGTCTCTGTTACTTATTGGTACATAATAAAAAATGCCCTATAACTTTGGATTCAAACCCGTGTTCAAATTATATTTCTACCATTATTAGTAGTATGATTTAGAGCAAATTAAACATCCTAAGCCTCCGTTTCCCCATCTCTAATAGAAATAATAATGTATACAAAAGTACTCAAGAAATGGTAACTACTGTTATTTTTAGAAACAATGCTGAACTAATCTTAACTATAAAAATCTCTCTCTGACATAAGGGCCCCCAAAACTAAAACCCCCTGCCACCTAAATCTTTTCAGCCAATGTCAACGTTGCATCAGAGAGAGGACTGCCAACGGAAAGAAACCACTGAGAAAAAATATAGAGGAAAATATTCACCTCCTTATCTGCCATTATTATTCTGACTCCATCCAAGATATCTCTGCTACCCGGAGAGACTTCTCTTTCAAGGTCAAAAGTTTCAGAGGAACTTAGCTGTGTCTCTGTAATTTAAAAAAGTTAAAATCCCATTAATTTTCATTTTGTGTTTTCATAATTAAAAAAACAAACATGCCTATTTTCACCTAAAGTTTAGGATATGACAATACTGTGGTGGCAATATATTAATAGATCTAGTTTGTTTCTTCTTAAAGCTTTACTGAGGCATAATTTACAAATAACAGAATTCATACATTTTCAGTATACAGTTTAATGTGTTTTGACAAATGTATACCATTTATATACTACCATTTATACCATGTAACCTCTACGATAATCAAGATATAAAACATTTCCAACACCCCAAGAAGTTCTCTGTACCCCTCTGCAGTCAATCTCCTACCTCTTTGGTCACTGCAATGAACTCTTTATAATGACCAGTTTACTTTATGTTCCTATAATTTTGTCTGTCATATAAATAGAATCACATGTCTTTTGTGTCCAGCTTCTTTTACTTAGTATAATGTGTCTGAGATGGACCCATGTCGTCACATAATATCAATAGTTCATACTTTTTGCTGCTGAGTAGCATTCCATTGTATAGATATATCACAATTTGTTTATTCATTGACCAACTGATCAACAGGCTTATTTCCACTGTAATTCTAGTTTTAAAGTATACTGATTTGACAGAAAACAAGAACCTGCCAATGTTAGTGCTGAGGTTAAAGAGATGATTAGCAAAAACAGAAATTGGGACCAGAAATAGAATATACATTCTAGACAAAGATATGCCTTTCTTTAATATATTCTTTAAGCAGCATCTATTAATTCAACAAATAATTGAACATCAAGTCCCAGGCATTATACTCGCTATCAGTAATATGAAAATCTAAGACGGGGTCCCTTGTAGTCTAGTTCAGGGGCCAGAAAACTAGATACAGCTCATGGGCCAAATCCTGTCAGCCGCCTATTTTTCTAAGTAAGGTTTTATTGGAACACAGCCATGCTCATTCATCTATGTACTGTCTATGGCTGTTTTTGCACTAAAATGGCAGAACCAAATAGTCTCAACAGACTATATGGCCCACAGGGCCTAAAATATTTCCTATCTAGTCTTTTATTTTTAAAAAGTTTGGCTGGGCACAGTCACTCATGCCTGCAATCCCAATGCTTTGGGAAGACAAGGCGGGAGGATCACTTGAGGTCAGGAGTTCAAGGTTGTAATGAGCTATGATCACACCACTGCACTCCAGCCTGAGTTACAGAGTGAGACCCTGTCTCACACACACAAAAAAAAGTTTGCCAACTTCTGCTGTAGACACATATCACTTAATATAACAACAACAAAAAAATAGTAATTATCTTTCAAAACCACCAATGTATCTGGAAAAGAAACATTACAGACTGAATGTTTGTGTACCTCCCAAACTTCGTATGTTGAAATCCCAACCCCTAATGTGATAATATTAGGAAATGTGACCTTTGGAAGGTAATTAGGTCATGAACATAGGGCCTTCCCTCAAAAGAATGGGATTAGTGCCCTTTTATAAGGGACCCCAGAGAGCTCTCTCACCCTCTTTCCACCATGTAAGGACACAGCGGGAAGTTGTCTGGCTCTCACCAGACACTGAATCTGCCAACTCCTTGATCTTGGACTCTCCAGCCCCCAAAACTGTGAGAAATAAATTTATGTTGCTTATAACCCACTCAGTCTAGAGCATTTTGTTACAGAAACCCAAACTAAAACCAGAAATTTATTTCAGAATGCAAATCCAGTAAGTTCTCTGTTATCTGACACTATACCTGTTGTACCTCTAATTAGCACTTTGCTTCACAAAACAATAAATGGCCAATGTCAGGCAAATAGGGCATCTGCAAGTTTCTAATGTATCTTCTGAATCATTAAGAAAGGATTAAATACATTTCTAGAATTAACTATATTTTAATACATCACAAATTTTTTTGAAAACTGGACACACACACACACACACACACCTTATTGGAAAAAGGCTTACAGCACATAAACTTCAAAATCCTGTCAACTTTCCCTAAAGGTATTTTCAAAAAGATATTCAGCATATTTAAAAGTAAGAACCATTCACTGCTTAGATTACTGCAATAATAAAAAGTCTTCAATTATGCTTTCTGTGAATGGCTGAAATGTCCAACTAAGAGGGCATTAGCTTCTCAGAAATAAGCAATGCTGGAAGCATGCAAAATGTAGGCATAAGGCTATAATCCTGCTTCTTCAACTAAGTGAGTAACACTAAAAAGATATTGTAATCTTAAATATTAGACTCCTGAACTGTCAGAAATATGAAACAAAAGTAAACAGGTAACAGACTACTACACTAAATATGTGTTTCACCCATTTGGAACAAATTTTTTCAGATAATTTATATATTATAACTTCTAAATTATATATTTAAAAAGAAACCCAGGAGTTTGGCTTCATGGTGAAGTAGTTATACTTTCTTAGCAAAAGGAACATTAATGTAATGAATACCTTTTGCAATCTCATTTAGAAGTGGTTTATGTCAGCAAACAGTTGGACTTAATTAGCAGGCTAATGACAGCAAGTCATGATCATAAAAGCTATCTAACCTCAGTATGAAGGGCCTGCTTTTCCCTCTCATTAACTAGGCCTTTCAAGATCAATATATTTGCAGGTTCCTCCTGCAAGATCCCATGGTGATGTCACACGCCATCATCCTAAACAGACTGAGTGATTTCCTTCTAGGAAGTCAGTAGTCCCAGACAGAGGGGGAAAGCTTTCTTTTCACAAAGGTAGCACAGTATTCTTGAGTGCTCCTGCCAAAATCTGAGCACTCGGTAGTGTAGTCTCTTAGTGGGTATTGTTAGGCAGTAATCCAAACACATTTCAAATGAATTAAGGAGCCACTTTCAATAAAAACCAACATAGGCTGAGCACGATGGTTCATGCCTAATCCCCAGCACTTTAGGAAGCCAAAGCGGGAGGATTACTTGAGCTCAGGAGTTTAAGGTCAGCCTGAGAAACACACCAAGACCTCGTCTCTACTAAAAAATAATAATAATAATAATTTTTAAAATTAGTTAGGTGTGGTGGCACATGCCTGTAGTCCTAGCTACTCGGGAGGCTGAGGAGTGAGGATCATTTGAGCCAAGGAGTTCAAGGTTACAGTCAGCGAGCCATGACTGCGCCACTGCACTCCAGCCTGGGCAAAACTCTGTCTCAAAAAAAAAAAAGAAAAGAAAAAAGCCAACATAGTTCAATTTTTAAAATAAATAAAGACCTTTATGATAGACTGCCAGATGTTTAAAAATATTTATAGGTCTTTCCTAGATTACATGCAAACTAAGTTTGAGTCTCTGTGGAAAAACATTGAAGGAAACCAAAATAAGAAAACTATGATTATCTCTAATCCTTATAGGCTATACAAGACCTGAGGGAAAACCAGATGTGACTTAGGGCAACATCTGTATACTTGCTGTTCAAAGTTAAACATCAGTAGGAAGTCCCTCAATCTCACAGGAATGAGGCTAATGATCTTTTCAGAAAAGCCAGAAAGGAAAATATAGTCTAAAACAAATTCCTTAGAAAGTAGTGGTTCATATCACAAAATAATGCTTCATATTATACAATGATTCAGGAGTTTCTTAGATGGTAAGTATCTTAGTTCATTTTACATTATTTTGTATATCTAAATCTATCCACGTGCAACTCTGAATGAGCATCTCTTCTGCCTAAAACAAAGTACCTATCTTTTAATTTTTACAATTAACAAAAAGCAAACTAAAGCACTTAACGAGGTTAAGCATCTTAGTAATCTAAGATTAAAAATAATGACAGAACATGCACAAAACTCAATTTCTGAACCTCCTATGCAGTAAGACCCCAACAAATGGCAATATAAAAACTAACTACTAAAAGGCTGTGAAGTCCAGGCACAGTGGCTCACATCTGTAATCCTAGCACTTTGGGAGGCCAAGGAGGGAGAACTTAAGCCCCGAAGTTCAAGGCTGCAGTGAGCTATGATTGCACCACCGCACTCCAGGCTGGCTGACAAAATAATTTAAAACAATTTAATTTAAAATAATTTAAACAAATTAAATAACAAAAGGCTCTGAATGTACAGTTAAGCAAACGCTATTCCTGATGCTTTGCTGCCATCTCTGATGAGGCCTGTAAACAATCAAGAAGACAAAAAAGTCATGTTAATTTCAAAACTAAATTACCCCTAAGGAGAGAAAAGATTGAGAATAAAAGCCAATGGCCATTAAAAACACCTATATGTGTATACGTATACGAGTGTTGAGACATGTACATACACGTATCAATTACATACAAACCTCCAGAGAGTAGGTTTGAAGAGTCAGAGGAAAATTAATAGGCATGAAAAGGTAAATAGGTATCAGAAATTCAGTAAAATCACAGTGGGGTACTTACCAGGACAAACAGTGATTTCTTCTGTAGAACTCTCTGGCATAAGGACTAAGCTTCCCTTACTGGTCAAAGCAGCAACACTGAAAGAGAACCAAATCCCAAATGAATTCCCAGTAAAATAAATCAGAACATAGAGCCAAAAGCAATGGTGAGTCACTCACAAAGCCACAGGTAATCACAGATACTTGCTGCCTAATACCACAAAAGCACAACAGGAAAGCAAGGAATCAGTACTGAAAACTCTAGGCCAGAAATATGGAAAATAAATATGCTTACAACTTCAGTTCCAGTGAAATCACTGAATGAAAACAAATTCCCTTTTGGAGTTTTCACAAAGGAAGGTTGAAGGGTAAGAACTGTCTGTGAATATCAGAGAAGGCAAAAACTCCACTCCAATATAAGGATGTCAAAGGTGTTTTATAGCCTCCATCTCAGCCTTCTGAAGGCTAGAGATTTGTAAACTGACAAGAGAAGACACAGAGAGTCTTCTGACAACACACTTTCTCCTCCTTTTGCAGTTAAATCTCCTCTTTATCTCAAGATGTTGCTTTCCATGCAACAAAAATAAAAAACAATTCCAAACTGCCCTACAGCAAAAATCTGCCCACATAAATTGAATCTCTTTTCTAACAAAAACTTAATTATGAATGGCTTCCTTCATCCAACCTTCTGGTTTTCCCTGACTGCTCATGGAGTGCAATCTCTTCCTGACATAGGAACACATGGCTGATCTGAGCATCTGAGCTAGCCCCCTCATGCTTCACAGGGCTTTACGATTAGTTTGATCAAGTATGCAAGAGGATGCTTGAAAACAAAAATCCTCACATCAACCAAGAACCACAGAGAAGACAGAATAGCTACAACTGAACTCATGATAAATAACTAAATCCTGATAGAAAACCACAAGTGATTTCTCTCTAAATAAAACATCTCATAGCATTTGTTATAAACCCCAGCCAGACAGAGTTTACTCTGCATGTAACATTAGTGCTCTATTCAAAGGGTCCATCACAAAACAATTTTCTGACATTTATAAAATGGGCTAATCAATTTGAAGTCAAACCACATTGCCTGCGATTCCAACTCTCTCCTGGTGACAAAGTGTATAATCATTTATTAAAACCTACATCTGCTCTGCACAAGGCTCACCACAATAAAGCAGAGAGGCCTACAGGGAGTAAAGGCATACTCTGTTAAAACCACTTCCAAAACTGTCTTAACAGCAGGAAAATCAAACCAAAGCCATATTCTTTAGCCCAGGAAGGAATACCAAGTACTATCAACCAGAAGCCTAAGAAAGACCACCACCTTGACTACAGCAAATGGCAAGTGGGCTTCAACTCTCATATGGGAGAACAGTCATGCAGTTCAAAATTAAGCTCTTGAGAAAGTCTCAAAACTCAACTACTAGATAAAAAGGGCAAGTGGAAAGTAACTGGAAGCATGATCCAGTTAATAGTGCAGTTTATAATTAATCAACTGCTATCTATTATTAAAGTAAGAAGACTTAGAAGGTAAGCCCATCAATCAATCAGCAAGAACAATGGAGGAGGTAATGCAAATACCATCCTTTACAGGAGATAGGAGGCACAAACGGATTAAAAGTGGCACAGGACAGACAGTGAGAGTGATACAGGTCCTGTGTGGCCTGAATAATACGAAGACTTTGAAGAGGATGTTAAGTCTCAAGAGTAAATTTAAAAGATGTATAAGGTTTAGATATACAGATAAAATAAGCATAAGCAGAGTTGGGGAAAAGAGAGAAAGGGGCTAAGAATAGAAGGACTATAAAGAAATCAGTCTAGAGCCTTCAAATTGGCATAGAAAAGTAGTGTAATTAGTTAAGAGAATTGCAGGATGTGACCGCATTTCAGAAATAATGTAAATGAGATTTATGCCAAGATAGCTGGCCTGGACAAGATGACCTCTAGGATCTCTTCCAGCTCTTAATATTCTGGGCTTCTATGAGATGCACATCTGAGAACTTAGAGATACTAATAAAATTTCTCCTAGTCTTCACTTATAAAAGAGCTAAAAGTTCTCTGGCAAGCTGTCCACGTACAGTCTCACTCATGTGGTTCATCTCCCTTATGCTGGCAACCATCAGAGGAGAATACATAGCAACATATAATCTCTCACCTTTGTGAAGCAGGTACAGAGTTTCCCTCTTCAGAAGTTTCTTCAACAATCCCTTGGGAAGACTGCAAAGAAATACGTAGTATCTTAAATATACAGGCACAGGTGAACTGGCTTCTCTTCCTTTTTTAAAAAAATTTAATTGTTCAATGTTCTCCCTCAACAATTAACAAGAAGAAGAAAATATTTTCCATAAGCCAGTAAGTGTCAGTAAAACAAGCACATCCTGTAAAGTCAGAAGACTGGTATTTAAATCAGAACTAAATCACTTACTAACTTTGTGACTGGGTAAATGACATCTGAATCTCTTTCCTCATCTTAAAATGGGTATTAACAATTGCCTCACAGAGTGTTGTGAAAATTAAACAAGATAATGTACACAATGCACTTCATAACATGCAAGACCTGTATCAATATTAATTGGTAAGTCAAATGAATTATGATTTCAGAAAAACAATCAAAAAGTTTGCATGGGGGAAAGGAAAATATAGAGAAAAGTTCAATTGTCAAAGGAAATACTGAGTTGAGATAAACACTGCAATCTATGATCTTTGAGAAAAACCAAGCCATAACATAGGACATCTAAAGGGAAGGTTACAAAGATTCTTTTTGCTACAAATCTGCCACTATGGTTTTTGTATCTGGCTACAGGATTATCTTTTCAGAAATGTAATGAATAGGGACTACATAAGCAAAGATTATTTTCATTGATTCAAAAATTATTTTCATTGATTAATGGTAGAGTTGATGCAAATACCAACTCATTAAACATACATGCACAGAAGATCACAGAAAAAGCAGCTACTGCTGCCTTAGGCAGACTTCTGAGGAAGTGCCTGGGCTGTGAGGCTTCTTCCACTAGACATAAAGCTACCAGCTGAAGTTTTCAAGGTTTCCTAATAAGATATGAATAACCTAAACAAGTTAGGCATCTCTTTATGAATCTCGCTACCATGATGAAATACACTTAAAAATCAGGAATAGTTGAGTTTTCAGTCAAAAGGAAAGTTGTACAATAATAGGGAATATAGTCATTATGAAAAACAAGACTTAACCAAACTACCAAAGGACTAAAATACAACAGCAATAAATACTTAACCTGTCTCTTCCTTTGAACTCAGGGGTGACAAGGTTTTTATTGAACTCTCAGAAAGAAAGAAAGAAAGAAAGAGAGAGAGAGAGAGAAAGAAAGAGAAAGAGAATGCTGACACCTAGTGTCCATTTAACAGAATTTTATAATGACTAGCCTTGGTCTTCAGATGCAATCAAAGCACTAGTAAGTTAGTTATAAGGCACCTCCATCTCTGCCTTAGGCTAAAGCATATCTCAAACCTTCTCAGTGTAATTGTTTAAAAAAATTATTGTGCTTTGGCCAGGCGCGGTGGCTCACGCCTGTAATCCCAGCACTTTGGGAGGCCAAGGTGGGCGGATCACCTGAGGTCAGGAGTTCAAGACCAGCCTGACCAACATGGAGAAATCCCGTCTCTACTAAAAATACAAAATTAGCCGGGCATGGTGGCTCACGCCTCTAATCCCAGCTACTTGGGAGGCTGAGACAGGAGAATCACTTGAACCCAAAAGATAGAGGTTGCAGTGAGCCGAGATCGTGCTATTGCACTCCAGCCTGGATGACAAGAGTGAAAACTCTGTCTCAAACAAACAAAATTACTGTGCTTCTATTCAGTGCCAGGCCTGTGCTAATCACTTTACATTCCTTATCTCCTTTAATTCTCACAAGCAACTTAAGAAGCAAAAACCATTAAATTATTTTAAAAATAAGTGAAACTTCGAGAGGTTAAATAATTTGCCTTAAGTCATATAGTTGGTCAAAATCGTAGAGCTGAGACTTGCCTGACTCTAAAATCCACACGCTAAAAACTATTATATTGCTTACTCAGATGATCCTCTTCCTAATCATTTCAATGTAGAATCCCAAGAACGTCTTCATTTCAATACATTATTTTAATTTAGAAATTTATACCTCAATGGCAGTAATCTGAACATAAAGTGAGGTTCTTCCAGAATATGAACACAGGATAGCAAAATAAGCAAATAAAATTTAGACTACCAAATGTAATCAAGGTGAACATGAAAGCATGCCAGAAATAAAAATTTAAGGAAGCTATGGCCTAATCAAGACATCTTCCTGGAGAAACAATATGTTAATAAGGAAGGGATGGTTTGCATTGAATCTTAAAAAAAATTCAAAGAATTATTATCAAAGGGTATTTTTAATACTTAAAAGTGAAAATGGGGCTGGGCAGAGTGGCTCACATCTGTAACCCCAGAACTTTGGGAGGCCAAGGGGGGCGGATGCCTTGAGGCCAGTAGTTCAAGACCAGACTGGCCAACATCGTGAAACCCCATCTCTACAAAAAATACAAAAATTAGCCAGGCATGGTGGTGCGTGCCTGTGACCCCAGCTACTCGGGAGGCTGAAGCAGGAGAATCACTTGAACCCGGGAGGTGGAGGTTGCAGTGAGCTGAGATCGTGTCACTGCACTCCAGCCTGGGTGACAGAGTGAAACTCCATCTTTAAAAAAAAAAAAGTGAAAACGAATAGATAAATCATCTGGTCATCACAGAAATGTCCTCTATTGTGTGACACTGGTAGTTTATTAGGTTTTTCCACAGACTAGTTGAACCATCCCTTAAAAATTCCATTTTCTGATTATTTCAACCCTCCAGATACTGTCATTCTAGAAGACAGTAGATACAGGTCTGAGTATTCTGGTCACTGAAAATGTCTCTATTCCATAATAAATTAATAAATTGTCATTTTGTATACATACATCAGCGTGAAGTTTGGCAAATCAAAGTCAGTTCTCACAACCCCACACAATCTGGTCATTTCTGATTAAAAAAAAAATTCCAATATCTGGACTGAAAAATTAAGTATCAGATTCTGAAAAGCAGTAACCACATTAACATACTACCCCTTCCAACTCCTTGCCATAATGCTCTCAAGGTGATCTACAGGCCTTCATTAGCAACTTTATCTTGTCTCAGTGATGCCAAAAACCAGTTATCATCTGATTCTAAAGCTTTAATAACCTTAATATAGACTAAGTTATGTGCCCCAAAGTGAATGTTTTTCTGAGTCCCTATTTTTGAGACTCTCTTGCTATCCCTATCAACCAAGAAGTCTCAAATACAGGCAGCTCCACCAAAGCTGTGTTCAATAGAAAATGTTTAACAAACGAATTCTTTCTACCCACATTTCCTGAAAGCAAAAGATTGAGAGGTAAAATTACAATCATAGGACCTTCATTATTTGCCTATAAAATTAGTTGAAGTTTGTTTTTTAAAGGTACAATTATTTGTTGGCAAGGCTTCAGTGAACTAGATATTCTCATACATTGCCAAATGGAGAGAACACAAATTGTAACAGCCTTTCTGACAAGCAATTTGGCAATAAATATCAAGTCTTTTTGTTCATAATTCTTTAACCCATCATTTTTATGGCTCATGACTAAGTACACTGATGAGGAATAAAGAAAAGTTTCATATAGAAAGATATCACAACTGAAATATCCAGCAATAGAAAAATGTTTAAAATATTATGGTAAATTCATAAACTGGAATATAATATAGCCATTAAAAGTGAAATATATAATTTAACATGAGAAAATGTTTACATGATATTAAAGATACAAAAACAATATGATCTGAACCATACAAAAAATAGGTAATATTCTTTAAACTTTTCAGCATTTTTTAACATCTCCAAGTGATTTTTTTATTAAAGTTAATGTCTATACGCTTACTAGGTTGTCTGCCTTGTCTGCTTTCACTGAGGACTGTCCCTCACCCCTCCCATTCCCATTAGCAGTGGGCTTACAGCCAATTTGACAAGTAACCTCCGTCAAGCCACAGCTGACTGGGCTACTGACACCAAATGGGCCATAAATCCTTTCCTGAAAATTTAAAATTTGAATTGGGAGAGATTAAGTCTCCTGTAACCCATAATAAGTTTGAGAGCTATAGAATCAGTGTCTTCAACCTACACCTGAAAAACAAAAGCAAAAGAGTGCCAAGTCTGCAGGGAGAAAAATGAAGCAGACACAATATAACCATGAGATACAGAAAAATCAGATGCCCAGTACCTTCTTTGGGCCTGGTTATAGTTCTATTTTAAAACTTCTGAGGCCAGGCGAGGTGGCTCATGCCTGTAATCCCAGCACTTTGGGAGGCCAAGGTGGGTGGATCACAAGGTCAGGAGATCGAGACCATCCTGGCTAACATAGTGAAAACCCTTCTCTATTAAAAATACATAAAAAATTAGGCGGGTGTGGTGGCGGGCACCTGTAGTCCCAGCTACTCAGGAGGCTGAGGCAGGAGAATGGCGTGAACCCGGGAGGTGGAGCTTGCAGTGAGCCAAGACTATGCCACTGCACTCCAGCCTGCGCAACAGAGCGAGACTCCATCTCAAAAAAAAAAAAAAAACTTCTGAGATACCTCGTTTCCTTATAAAGTCCTCTTTTAATTTTTTTATTTTTATTTATTTATTTTAGTAGACACAAGGTCTCACTAAGTTGCCTGGGTTGGTCTCAAACTCCCAGGCTCAAATGAATTCTCCTGCTTCAGCTTCCCAAAATGCTGAGATTATAGGCATTAGCCATTGTGCCTAGCCAAGTCCTCTTTTTAATTAAGCTAGCTTAATTCAGTTTACTGTAGCAAATAGTATTAACTGATAATACTACCTGTAGTATTTGGCGGTCTGGTCATGAAGTTAAGAGTCAAAGAACTTCAATCTAATTAAGACCATCCACTAGATTTTGACTTCTTCCAGGCTACTGCAAAAGCAGTACTTTCAAACTTGACACAACACAGAACTTGACACAATTCTATGATCTAGAGCTCTGGCCCCTGGGATCTTTCAAGCTAACAACTTGAATTACGATAAATCATTAAGTGTCACTCTTTGGAGTTAATGTTAATTTTAAGAAGCAGCATCTCCAAATTGGAAAGAACAAACTAAACATTTATCATAAGCATCATGTAACTTTCCTTTGGAAAAGAAACCAGTCACTAAAATAACTATTTCTTAAAAATGCCTTCTTTGCTGATATACCTTCAGAAAAAAAATTTCTTTAAATAAAAATGCCTTCTCTTCCTAGACAACAATCTTTCCAGAATGTGAATGAAGATGGTTACTAGGAAATAATGATTCCTAGAGGCATCTCCCCAGTGAATGACCTTTGATCCCTTAGAGAGAATTACCAGTTGTTCAGTGCCTATGCTATGCATTGCAGTAAACATTTTACACAAATTCACTTTAATCATTAAAATAACTGTCGAAAGATAGGAATTGTTATTCCCACTGTATAGACGTGAAACTGGGATTCAAAGAGGTTAAGTGACTTGCTCAAAAACACACAAATTACTTAAACACAAAAATCAGAACTCAACTCCAAATCCATGTTCTCTATTCTATGAAGCTCCTCAAAGTTACCATTTCTTGAACCTTTATCATAACACAAGAAAGACAGAATAACATAATAGTAAAACAAAACCAAAAGTCAAAGTCTGGTAACAGAAATAGCAAGAAAAGACAGTATAGTCATAAAACAGAATACTCTTTAAAATTACAATTTATATATAAAGAGTTTATATTATTGCTTTTATAATATTCAAAGGGAAAAATAAGATATAAGCTTTCATACACAATATAATCTAGCTACGTCAAAAAGAGCAAACTAAAAGTACCAAGATGAAGATTGGTTTCAATAAATTATTCAAAACCACTACAAGCAAAATAATAAATATACACCATTATGTAATGGGAAAAAATAACTGGGAAACTATCCATACTTCATATCACAAAGGACTACTTTCTCTACTATATAAAGGGTATCCACAAACCAATAGATTATCAAAAGAAAAAATGATCATAAGATCTAACAGACAGAAAAGGAAATACAAATGGGTCTTAGACATGTGAGAAAAAAGTTCAGCCTCACAAATAGTAAGAGATATGCAAATTAAGACTACACTGAGACGCCATTTTTCATCTCTCAGACTGGCAAAGATCAAGAAGTCTGACAATACTGCATTACTGTGGGTATGGAGAAACTAGTATTCATACACTGCCAGTGGGAATGTAAATGTATATGATCTCTATGGAGGGCAATTTGGCAACAGCTAATGAAATTATAAATACATTTTTTGGTCCACCAATTACAGCTACAGAAAATTATCATATAATACAAATATCTTCCATGTGGATGAAATGTCTTCTGGACATTTTACTATCTGTAACAGTAAACTCTGACTAATCCACACATGGTATTTTTCACATCCAAAAAAAAAAAAACAGATGAAGAAATTCTTTATATACTGTTATGTAATGATCTCATTAGGATATTAAATGAAAAAAGTAGAAAATAATGTGTAAATCATTTGTGTAAAAGAAGGCAGGGAAAAGAAAATGTATTCTGCTTGTACCAGATAAAGTATCTTGGAAGGATACACTAGAACTAGTAACACAAATTTGAGTCCAGAGAGGGGAACTGGCTGGCTGGGTGATAGGGAGAAAAGTTAAAACTTTTTACTTATATATTTTTGAATTTCGAGCCGTGTGAATATTGTTACCTATTCAAAAATTTAACCTTTCAGAAATAATAATAATTTTTAGACCAGGCGTGTTGGCTCATGCCTACATTGCCAACACTTCAGGAGAACAAGGTAGGTGGATGGCTTGAGTACAGGAGTTCGAGACCAGCCTGGGCAACAAAGTGAAACTCAATCTCTACAAAAAATATAAAAATTAGCTCAGCGTAGTAGCGTGCACCTATGGTCCCAGCTATTGCGACAGGCTGAGGTTGGGGAATCGCTTGATCCCAGAGGTGGAGGCTGCAGGGACCCAAGATGGCATCGGTGCACTCTAGCCTGGGTGACAGAGCGAGACCTTGTCTTTAAAAAAAAAAAAAAAATTTAAACAAAAAATAAATTATGGTTTATCTATGGTAGAATAAGTCATCTATTAAGAAATGATCTAAGATAAACTATAAAGTAGGGAGAGGAACAAAACTTAACACAGAAGAGTCTTCATTTTGTTCAAAAATTTTTTTCATGTATTTTTGTATGCATAGAAATGATGATTGGCCAGGTGTGGTGGCTCACGCCTGTAATCCCAACACTTTGGGAGGCCGAGGCATGCAGATCACAAGGTCAGGAGTTCAAGACCAGCCTAGCCAACATGGTAAAACCCCGTCTCTACTAAAAGTACAAAAATTAGCAGGGCGTAATGGCAAGCACTTGTAATCCCAGCTACTTGGGAGGCTCAGGCAGGAGAACTGCTTGAACCCGGGAGGTGGAGATTGCAGTGAGCCGAAGATCGCGCCATTGCACTCCAGCCTGGGCGACAGAGCGAGACTCCAACTCAAAAAAAAAAAAAATGGTAGTTTTTTTCTTCTTCATACTCTCCTGTACTTTCCTAATTTTCTATAGTGAATATGTATTACTTTAATAATCAAGGAGGGGAAGACCACAAAAATAACAGCTAAAATAATCCTAGTTTTAATCTGTGAATAAATCATCCTTAATTACAGCATCACTGACCCTTACCTGACCATGACTGGTTGTTGGTTCTTCCTCCAACAAAAGTTTCTCTTTCAAGCTTTTAATTGAGCTTTCCTGGAAATCCTTGGTTTTTGAGTGCCAGTCAGATGCCCTAGACTCCTGCCTCTCCTCTTTGTCTTCATCTCCCATATCTTCTGAGATGCATTCATTTTTTTCACTAGCCTGCTCTCCTTGGCCACATTCATTCTGGATCAGAGAAGGAGGTCTAGGTAACACTGGTTCCCCAAAACCTTTTTTTTTTAGGAGCTGCCTCTGAGCCATTTTCAGGCTCTTTTGATAAACCTCCAACTGGCAGAGAATGACCTTGGTATACTGGTTAGGGTCTACTCCATCAGGGCAGAATGGAATACCCCAGAAGTAGTTCACAGTGCCCCCAGTGTCCTGGAGACCTTTGGCATCTGCTAGGGTAGGTAGACAGTGCCTAGATGTGTCCCCGCTACCCTGGACAGCTTTGAGAAAAGCAGAACCCCTCCCAGTACTTTCCTGTGGCTTCCCACACTGTGTGTGCTCAGCCAAGTGGCCAGTACATCTGTCAAAAGATTTAACGTTCACATTCTCAAACACTGGCTGGCTTGACTGGTCCCAGCTTCCTGAGCTGCCAGAGACCGGCTCCTCTTCAGTTTTTTCAGTGTGGTCCCAAGGCTCCTCTCTTTCCTCAGCCTCGTTTCCCTGACTGATATGTGAGCCTTTAAACAGTGATGGAGGTACCAGCTGCCATATGCCTGTAGGTATTTGAGAAAAAGTAGGGCTAAGGACAAACTTTTTTATTAAGAGGGCTTGGTAAGCTATCACTTACCAAGAATTACATAATATGGGTAAGAAAGGCTCTTCTTTGGGTTTAACCAAATGTTGGTTTTTCCTTGGAGATAAAAGTATGCCGGATATTCTTATGATCTCAACTACTTCCTGATTTAACTTCTTTATTATCACCAAAAGGATCTGGGGTATTTCCGTATATCTACTCTCAGCATGAGATCCCTGTGGTACAGTTATACTTGATGAATGGAAGGAGTCAGAACAGGGAGACATGCCTTCAGTGAGCCCAGAGTCTGTGGTTTTCTCTTGGTGGGACTGGGAAGACGGTCCAGTGGCCAGAGGTCGAGATCTGGTAGCGGAAGCATCAGAAGGCCGGCAACTCTGAAACAAGTGATCCCATACCAGACCAGGTTTATTATTAAAATAACTATATATGAAGGGTCACAGGAAGGACAAAATGGGAGGCCACCATTCATAAGACTTTCTCTTTCTAAAACGTAAATGGCTCAATTTAATTTCACAGCATATGCTGAATGTCTATGTGCAAAGTGTTGTACTAGATCACTATACTAAACCCTTTTTTAAAACAGGGAGGCAAATGGCATAAAAAGATGGTTCAGGACCTGCCACTGGCAAGTATCCTTCACATTTAAAATCATTTCAGGCTGGGCGAGGTGGCTAATGCTTGTAATTCCAGCACTTTGGGAGGCCGAGGCAGGCAGATCACCTGAGGTCAGGAGTTCCAGACCAGCCTGGCCAACATGGTGAAACCCAGTCTCTACTGAAAATACAAAAAATTAGCTGGGTGTGGTGGTGGGCGCTTATAATCCCAGCTACTTGGGAGGCTAAGGCAGGAGAATTGCTTGAACCCAGGAGGCGGAGTTTGCAGTGAGCCGAGATTGTGCCACTGCACTCCAGCCTGGGCAATAGAGTGAGACTCCATCTCAAAAAAAAAAAAAAAAAAAAAAATTCAGTTGTGCATATTCAAATGACAATTTAACTTTATTTCATTATTTTTTTAAAACTGCCCATTCTTTCTTCCCATAATCCACCTCTAGTTCTCATTCCCTTTGCTCTCCCACAAAACTAGAGAAGTTAGCATCTTATCTTGCTGCCTTCTGGGTTCTTGGTATTCAGTAAGTCTTTTCAGAAGCTGTCAACTTATGATAATTCTTTCAACCATGAACTAAAAAATCCATGGGGTGCAAGAAAACTCTTTCATACAGAATTAACAAAATACTTCAAATTGGGTTAACCAACAATTCAACACAGACTTTAAAAAATTACTATGGGAATTCTTGTTAGGTGAAAACCCTATAAATGACTACAGCTAGTTCCTAATGCAACTACAACACCACAGAAGTCGAAAATATAGCTGATCAATCTCCACAAACTTTTGCAACATGGCATATTTACATTCAGGCTTTCAGCAATGGCTTTCCTCAAGAGCTCCTCTTCTTCCTCCTCCTGGCTGTTCACCTCCCTAGCTTCCTGCTCACTCATTTTGAGAGCCAGAGCAAACTGTTCTTCTTCTGTCATCTCTGTAAGAGGATAGGGAAAGAGAAGGAGGAACACCACAACCACTGAATAATCATGGACGCAAGAAAGAGAATTATTAAACTTTTCAACTGAAGACACTACCAGACCACTTAGTACAATTTTATAATCTTGTAAATGAGGAAAACCCCAGAAGGTAAGGTGTTGGCCAAGATAATTAGCAGCAGTTACAACAAGAATCCTGGGTTAACTAGGCTGTAAGCTCCCATGAAGGCAGAGTTTTTACCTACACTGTTCACTGTTATACCCCCAGCACATAAAAAAGTGCAGGGCACATGGTACGTAATAAATATTTGCTAAATGAATAAACAGAGGAATTAATGCCCACTCCAGAGCTTTTTGCTAAATATCGCAACGCTTTATGCTCAACATTTAGCCAGAACAATTTTACTCTTCAGAATCCTCTGATTTACCCAATAGAAAAGAACATCCCTAGTGACAAGAATGTGGTCTCCAGACACCATTTTTCATTTAAAAGGAACCGGGGTACACTGAAGAAATGGCTGGGTCCCAAGTCCAAAGCATGAAATGAACAAGATGAGCTAGAATATTTGTCACTGTATTAGACACTACTAGACACTATTAAGCAAAGACTCTATTAGACACTACTAGAGTCATATAGAAAGAACTTAGGAGCCAATTAAATAAAGTCCTCACTGGCCAAAAATGGAACTGAAGCATCAATAAAGATAATGAATGCAATGCATTAAATCACATCAAATATATTTAAATCTGTAAGTTAAGGCCAGGCGTGGTGGCTCATGCCTGTAATCCCACCACTGTGGGAGGCCAAGGTAGGAGGATCATGTGAGGTGGGGAATTCGAGACCATCACGGACAACATGGTGAAACCCTGTCTCTACTAAAATACAAAAATTAGCCAGGCATGGTGGTGGGTGCCTGTAATCCCAGCTACTTGGGAAGCTGAGGGAGGAGAATCACTTGAACCCGGGAGGCGGAGGTTGCAATGAGCTGAAACCATGCCATTGCACTCCACCCTAGGTGACAAAAGCAAGACTCCATCTCAAAAAAACCAAAAACAAAAACAACTGTAAGTTCATACTAATATTTTTAAAAAATACATAGACTAACCAGTCACTACTGAAGAATGTCAGTGAATCCACTATTTGAAAACTGATAAAATAATAGAATTGCTTTTATCCTACTTTTTCTACACGAGCTATACTACTGGGTAACCAAGCAGACTAAAAGCTCCTCTTTATAGAATTATTACAGGCCAGGCGCGGTGGCTCATGCCTGTAATCCCAGCACTTTGGGAGGCCAAGGCAGGCGGATCATGAGATCAGGAGATCGAGACCATCCTGGCTAACATGGTGAAACCCCATCTCTACTAAAAATACAAAAAATTAGCTGGGCATGATGGCGGGCACCTGTAGTCCCAGCTACTCGGGAGGCTGAGGCAGGAGAATGGCATGAACCTGGGAGGCGGAGCTTGCAGTGAGCCGAGATCATGCCACTGCACTCCAGCCTGGGTAACAGAGCGAGATTCCGTCTTAAAAAAAAAAAAGAAAAAAAAAAAAACCTATCGAATTATTACAGCTAAAAAACGTAAAAGAAATGACAGAATTAGAATATGACCATTTTGGATAATGTTTATGGAGGGGGATTTGGTAATGTCTAACAAACTACATAAAGTTACCCTTTAACCTAGCAGTCTCACTTCTAGCAACTTACCCTAAAAATGCACTTCCAATTAAAAGGAGTATATATGCACATTTTTCATTGCAGCAATGTTCAAATTTGCCAAACACTGGAATCTATTTAATAACCATAAACTGTGGTACACACACATACAGATATAAAAAAGAACAAGGAATATATCTATGGACTGGGAATAATATGATTTCAAGGATATGTTATTAAGTAAAACATAAAGTACAAAATAATTTATGGATAATATGCTACCTTTCACGTAAGAAAAGAGAAATAAGAAAATATACATACACCTATTTATTTGTACAGTGTCACATAAGAAGGATAAACCAGAAATAGGCTGGGCATGATGGCTCACACCTGTAATCCCAGCACTATGGGAGATCAAAGCACGCAGATCACCTGAGGTCAGGAGTTCAAGACCAGCCTGGACAACGTGGCGAAAGCCTGTCTCTGCTAAAAATATAAAAATTAGCCGGACATGGTGGCATGCACTTGTAGCCCCAGCTACTCTGAAGACTGAGACAGAAGAATCCCTTGAACCCAGGAGGCAAGCCAAGATCACGTCACTGTACTCCAGCCTGAGTGACAGAGAGATTCTCTGGTCTCACAAAAAAAAAAAAAAAAAGAAAGAAAGGAAGATAAACCAGAAACTAATACAAACGATTACCTACCAGTGGTTGAGAACACAGTGAAAGGGACAAGGGAGGAAATGACACTTCTTTGACTATACCTTTTTGTATAACTTTGACTTATGGAATCACACAAATCTTAAATATTTTTTAGTAATATGAAATCAACAAGTACAGGGGATCACTAAAATTGAATCCAAATATAAAAAATGCACCCAACTGAATTTGAAATGACCTTAATGAAAATGAAAACATATCAGAATCTGTAGGATGCAACAAAAGCCACATTCATGGGGAAATTTATAGTCTTCCATGTTCGTATAAGGCAAAATTTTAAAATCAGTAATCCAAGTTTCCCACCTTAAAATGCTAGAATATAAACAGTAAAATTAACCCAAGTAATAGAAAGAAAAAAATTTAAAGAACGGAAAGAAATCAATAAAATGAAAGATGGGCATACAACAGAGAAAAAATTAAACAAAAAATCAATTCTGGCCGGGCGCAGTGGCTCACGCCTGTAATCCCAGCACTTTGGGAGGCTGAGGCAGGCGGATCACGAGGTCAGGAGGTCAAGACCATCCTGGCTAACACGGTGAAACCCCGTCTCTACTAAAAAAATACAAAAAATCAGCCGGGCATGGTGGTGAGCGCCTATAGTCCCAGCTACTCACGAGGCTGAGGCAGGAGAATGGCGTGAACCCTGGAGGCAGAGCTTGCAGTGAGCAGAGATGCGCCACTGCACTCCAGCCTAGGCAACAGAGCAAGACTCCGTCTCAAAAAAAAAAAAAAATCAATTCTACAAAAAGGTCAATAAAATGCATAAACCTCGGCCAGGAGCGGTGACTCATGCCTGTAATCCCAGCACTTTGGGAGGCCAAGCCAGGCAGATCACCTGAGGTCAGGAGTTTGAAACCAGCCTGGCCAACATGGTGAAACCTCATCTCTACTAAAAATACAAAAATTAGCTGGGCGTGATGGTGGGCGCCTGTAATCCCAGCTACTCGGGAGGTTGAGGTAGGAGAATTGCTTAAACCCGGGAGGCGGAGGTTGCAGTGAGCCAAGATCGTGCAACTGCACTCTAACCTGGGCGACAGAACAAGACTCCATCTCAAAAAATTAAAAAATTAAAAAATTAAAATGCATAAACCTCTTAACTGCTCAAGAACAAAAACACAACACCAATTAACAATACCGACAATAAAAGAGGAAACAAGATTATAAATTCTACAGTCACTAAAAGAATAAATAAGGGAATACTATGAATGATTTTATACCAGTAAGTGTGGCAACTTTTTTTTTTTTTGAAATGGCGTCTCTCTCTGTTGCCCATGCTGGAGTGCAGTGGCGTGATCTCGGCTCACTGCAACCTCTGCCTCCCAGGTTCAAGCGATACTCCTCCCTCAGCCTCCCAAGTAGTTGGGAATATAGGTGCCTGCCACCAGGCCCGGCTAATTTTTGTATTTTTAGTAGAGACGGGGTTTCACCATGTTGGCCAGGCTGGTCTCAAACTCCTGACCTCAGGTGATCCACCCGCCTCGGCCTCCCAAAGTGCTGGGATCACAGGCATGAGCCACTGGGCATGGCCAAGTCTGGCAACTTCTATCATGCATTCTCAACAAGAGTGATACCATCCCCAAGTGGACAAAAATTGGTTCTTGGAGGCAAAAATAAAATAAAATAAAACTCTTTTTATATATAAAATACAGACATACAATCAGTACATAAACAGAATACAAAGCTTATCTGTGGTATTAAAAACATCATGGGGATGGCAGTGGTTAGAGGGAAAAACAGTCTAAAAAGGCACCTCAGGAGAGTAACAATGAAAAACAGGGCCAGGTACAGTGGCTCAAGCCTGTAATTGCTCAAGTCCAGGTGGTCGAGGCTGCAGTGAGCCAAGATCACACCAATGCATTCCAGCATAGGTGACAAAGTGAGACCCTGTCTCAAAAAAAAAAAAAAGAAAAGAAAAAAATAAATTTTAAAAAATAGCTGGGTGTAGTGATGCACACCTACAGTCTCAGCTACTCAGGAGGCAGAGGTGGGAAGATCACTTAAGCCCAGCAGTTCCAGACCAGCCTGGGCAACACAGTGAGATCTTGTCTCTACAAATAATAAAAAACTAGCTGGATGTGGTGGCATACACCTGTGGTCCTAGCTACTTGGGAAGCTGAGATGGGAGGATCACTTGAGCCCAGGAGGCAGAGGTTGTAGTGAGCCACTGCATTCCAACCTGGACAATAGAGGGAGACCCTGTCTCAAAAAGAAAGAAAAAAAAATTAGCTGGGTATGGTGATGCATGCCTGTTAGTCCCAGCTATTCAGGAGGCTAAAGCTGGAGGATCACTTGAGCCTAGGAGGTTGAGGCTACAGTGCTGCAGTCACACCACTATATTCCAGCCTGGGTGACAGAGTAGGACCCTGCCTCAAAAAACAGTAGTAATAAACAAATAATAAAATTAAATTTATATAGGAATGCAAAGGACCCAAATTAAAACAATTTTTAAAATAAAGTTGGAAGAATTATACTACCTGATTTTAAGACATTATAAAGCTACATTAACCAAGACAGTGTGGTATGGCATAATGACAAACATAAATAAATGGAAAAGAACAGAAAATTCAGAAATAGACCCATGCATTGATTTTCAACACAAGGAAAGGACAGTCTTTCCAGCAAATGGTACAAGAATGATTGGATATCCATATGGAAAAAAAATGAACCTTAACTCTTACCTTGCACCATATACAAAAACTCAAAATAGATCAGAAATCTAAATGCTAAAGCTAAAACTATAAAATTTCCAGAAGAAAACAGGTGGAAATCTTCATAACCTTAGCATAGTCAAAGATTTCTTAGGACATAGAAAGAAAAAAAACCATAAAAGAGAAAAAAATGGACCACATCAAAGTTTAAAACTTCTGTTCTAGCCAGGCATGGTAGCTCATGCCTATAATCCCAGCACTTTGGAAGGCTGAGGCGGGTGGATCGCTTGAGGTCAGGAGCTGGAGACTAGCCTGGCAAACATTAGCAGAGTGTAGTGGCATGTGCCTGTAGGCCCAGCTACTCAGGAGGCTGAGGTGGGAGAATCGTTATGAACCCGGGAGGCAGAGGTTGCAGTGAGCCAAGATCACGCCAGCACACACAGCCTGGGCGACAGAGCACGATGCTCCGTCTCAAAAAACAAAAATAAAAAGGAATCATAAAAACAGATTTTGCTGCTCTGTAAGATTCAGAATGGGGGCTAACTGGTGGCTGTCACCTGTAATCCCAACACTGGGAGACCCAAGCTGGAGGATTGCTTGAGGCCAGGAGTTTGAGATGAGCCTGGACAACACAGCAGGACCCTGTGTTAAAAAAAAAATTAAAATTAGCCAGGCGTCGTGGGGCATAGTTGGGAAGCTGAGGCAGGAGAATCACTTGAGCCAATGAGTTCAAGGCTGCAGTTAGCTATGATCATACCATACCCCTACACTTAAGCCTGGGTGACAGAGTGAGATCCTGTCTCTAAAAAAAAAATAAATTTAAAAAAATTTTTTTAAAGATTCAGAATGACCACTTCTGGCTTCCACTTAAGATATGGGAAACTGAAAAAAGTTATTGTTCCAATCCTTACAACAATAGCAACAAAAACTGATAAATTCACAACTTTTCTTGAATCTGTCAGAGAGCTAAGAATGCAACATAATCAACTAGTCCAAAACGTATCAGTTCTATGACTATTACAATTCCCAAACCATTATCAACAAAATGAAAACATACGTGCAATTTTTCTTTTGGCCAAACACTTTGCTCTATTCGACTGTTTTGTCTTCGTTTTCTGCAATCCATTTTCCTCCTTTGGTTCCTGTTGCAAAACAAGAAATATGATCAGTGTGGCTGCCACTAAAAGTAGTGATTTCTCTCTCTTCTACCTCCCCTATGGCTAAGAGAGGCCTCTGAGGAATTGGTGATTGTTATAAATATGCACATAAAACATTAGAAGATCCTTTTCAGTACAAAAGGGAAAACATAAGATCTAGAACCAATAAAAACCGTAAGAACAAAAACGTGATATATTGGCATTATTATCTGTCATATAAACAGTCAGACAAAAACTAGTCTATCTCTAAAATACCAGTAAGCATCACCAAAGATCAGAGTAGCTTGATTGAAGATATGAAAAAACAATAATAATGTTTAAACTCAGCGTGTATTCATTTATTTTAAATCACTCTTTGGACAATGGATAGTAAAGGAAAGGAAAAAGAGGGTAAATGAAAAATCCTATAGAAGCAAAAGAGAACCAAATACACCAACCCTACACCCCACCCTAAAATTTAATAAGAAACACAAACAAAATAATCAAGAAAACAAAAAATAAAATAGAGAAAGAAATAAAAGGCCAGGCACAGTGGCTCATGCCCGTAATCCCAGCACTTTGGGAGGCTGAAGTGGGAGAATCGCTTGAGGCCAGTTCAAAACCAGCCTGGGCAATGTAGAGAGATCCTGTCCTTAACCCCCCCACCAAAAAAATTTATTTTTTTTTTTAATTAAAAAGAATTTTTTTTTTTAAATTAGCCAGGCATGGTCCTAGCTACTCAGGAGGCTGGAGCAGATGGATCGCTTGAACCCAAGACTTCCAGGCTGCAGCAACCTAAGATCGCACCACGATATTCCAGCCTGGAAGACAAAGCAACAACCTCATCTCTAAAAATAAATAAATAAAAATAAAACTGGGCAAAGGGTTTGAAAAGAATTTCTCTGAAGATGAAGATATAGAAATGTCCAAGAAGTACATGAAAAGATGCCCAATATCATTAGTCATCAGGGAAATACAAGTCAAAACCACAATAAGGTATCACTTCACACCCACTAGGATAATTAAAATAATTTTTGTTTCAAATAAGAAAATAAGCATTGGCAAGGATTACAAAAACCGGAACCCTAGTACACTGTTGGTGGGAATATAAAACAGTGCCCCCATTGCGGAAAAAAAAGAAATGAGGTACTGATACACACTACGAAACGAATATACCTTGAAAATATATAATTGAAAGAAGTCAGACAAAAGGCCACATATATTGTATAATTCCATTTATAAGATATGTCCAGAATGGGCAAATCCATATAGAAAGTAGATTAGTGGTTGTCAAGGGCTAGGGGTTTGGGGGAAAATGGAGAGTAACTGCTAATGAAAATGGGTTTTTTCTGGGAGTAATGAAAATGTTCTAGGCCCCTGCTACTGGGCCATGGAGACTGGCACAGTATAGTGTGGTGTGAGGCTCACGAGGGCAGTGGCCATGGAGGGTAGAAAATGTTCTAAAAGTAACTGTGGGCCAGGCACAGTGGCTCGCGCCTGTAATCCCAGCACTTTCAGAGGCCCAAGCGGGCGGATCACCTGAGGTCAGGAGTTCGAGACCAGCCTGGCCAACATGGTGAAACCCAATTTCTACTAAAAATACAAAAATTTGCCAGGCGTGGTGGCATATGCCTGTAATCCCAGCTACTCAGGAGACTGAGGCATGAGAATCACTTGAACCCAGGAGGCGGAGGTTGCAGTGAGCCAAGATCGCACCACTGCTCTACAGCCTGGGGCAAGAGAGTAAGATTCTGTCTCAAAAAAAAAAAAAAAGAGAGAGAGAAATAAGACAAATCCACAACTATGGTCAAAGACTTCAACGGCCTCCTCAAAATATTTGTAGAATAGACAGAAAACCAATAAATATAAAGTAGATTTGAACAACACTATCATCAAACTTCATCAGATTGACATTTACAGAAATCACTATCCAAAACGTGCGTTCTTCTCAAGTACACACAGAATATTCTGGGCCATAAAACAAGTCTCACTAAGTTTAAAAATGATTCAAATCATATAAAGTACATACTATTAATGGAGATTGCAGTAAGCCGAGATCACGTCATTGTGCCACTGCACTCCAACCTGGATGACAGAGCAAGACTCCATCTCGGAAAAAAAAAAAACAAAAGAAAAAAAAAACAGAAACAAAAAAGGCCAGGTGCAGTGGCTCACACCTGTAATTCCAGCACTTTAGGAGGCCAAGCTGGGTGGATCACCTGAGGTCAGGAGTTTGAGACCAGCCTGGCCAACGTGGTAAAACCCCCTCTCTACTAAAAATACAAAAATTGCGCAGGCGTGGTGGGAGGCACCTGTAATCTCAGCTACTCCGCAGGCTGAGGCAGGCAGAATCACCTGAACCTGGGAAGCAGAGGTTGCAGTGAGCTGATATCGTGCCACTGAACTCCAGCTTGGGCAACAGAGTGAGACTCCATCTCAAAAAAATACATATAAAAAAATAAAAATAATAACAAAACAAAAACAAAAAACAAACGTGTTCCTAAGATTCCAACTGCTTTTTTCTATTCTAAAGCAGAAAAAAAGACTTTTTTTCATATACAAAAATACCAAGACACTATAAGAATATGAAATACATATTAAAAATCAGTTGGTAGGCCAGGTGCAGTGACTCACGCCTGTAATCCCAGCACTTTGGGCGGCCGAGGCGGATGGATCACAAGGTCAGGAGATCGAGACCATCCTGGCTACCACAGTGAAACCCCGTCTCTACTAAAAATACAAAAAAAATTAGCCGGGCGTGGTGGCAGGCGCCTGTAGTCCCAGCTACTCGGGAGGCTGAGGCAGGAGAATGGTGTAAACCCGGGAGGCGGAGCTTGCAGTGAGCAGAGATAGCGCCACCGCACTCCAGCCTGGGCGACAGAGCGAGACTCCGTCTCAAAAAAATAAAATAAAATAAAATAAAAATCATTTGGTAGCCCAGTTTTATGGGAGATTTTTAGGAAACCCTATAAAACAAATAATTCCTATACTATTTAAATTGTGGTAGGACATAGAAAAAAATAATAAGCTTTCCTTCTCTTTTATATCATAACCCTAATACTAACATCTGATGAAGGCCATAGCGCCCCCCAAAAAAACTTTATAAAGCCAATGGCACTAGGAGTACAGATGCAAAACTCCTAAATAATATATTGAGAAAAAAATCAATATTATATTAATATAACACATCATGACCAAGTATGATTTATTTCAGAAATGCAAAGATGTTCCAACATTAGAAAATACTAATCCCATATATAATATTAGTTGATTAAAGGAGAAAAACTACTCCATCATCTTGCTAAATAAAGGACATTTGATTAAACATAATTCCTAAAACCACTACTAGTAAATAAGCAATTAAAGGATAGTTCCTTAACATAAAAACAGAAATATGAAACAAATAGCAAAACATCAGAAGTAAAAGATGTGCTCTATTGCTAGTATCAATCAACATTATTCTGGAAGCTACAGCCAATGCAATGAAAACAAGCAAAAAAAGGTGTAAGTGCTAGAGAGTAAGAGAAAAATGATCATTATTAGCAGAGATAAATGCCTACCTAAAATACCCAAGACAATCAACTGAACAATTATAAAAATATGTGACAGATTAACGGAAGAAAAACAGAGACACACCCATTTATAAACAAGATTTTAGTTTATGATAAAGGTAAAATTTCAAATACCTGGGGAATGGAGAGATTATTGGAAAGTGTTGGTAGATATGTCTAATCACCGATACTTAGTTTTTCAAAATATATGTATGCTGTTCAGGGATACATGTAAATGTGGTAAAACTGTAAGGAGAAACATGGGAAGATAGAATACATAGTCGTTACCTTTAGAAAGGTGGAAAAGAGCTGGGTGCGGTGGCTCACGCCTGTAATCCCAACACTTTGGGGTGTATCACCTGAGGTCAAGAGTTTGAGACCAGCCTGGCCAACATGGTGAAACCTCGTCTCTACTAAAAATACAAAAATTAGCCAGGCATGGTGGCACCTGTAATCCCAGCTACTCAAGAGGCTGAGGCAGGAGAATCGCTTGAACCTGGGAGGCGGACGTCGCAGTGAGCCGAGATCGCACCACTACACTCCAGCCTAGGCAACAGAGCGATACTCCATCTCAAAAAAAAAAAAGAAAGGTGGAAAAGAATGCAATTGGGAAGGGACACACTAAGAGAAGAGGGATTCTCAGGTGGTAACTGCAAGTGTTCACATTAATTTTTAAAACCATGCATTTATATTTTATGCACATTCCTGTATGTATAACATATATGACGTATGACATATGTGCTGCTATAGAAAGGTCTCCCGGAAATACTATAATGGTTAATTTTAGGTATCAGTTTGACTGGAGTAAGAAATACCCAGAGAACTAGTAAAGTATTATTTTCTGGTGTGTCTGTCCGGGTGTTTGCAGAGGAGATTAGAGTGTGAGTCTGAGTGACTAAGTGGGGAAGATTTGCACTCAATGTGGGTGAACACCATCCAACTGGCTGGGGGGCTAAATAGAATAAAAACATAGGAAAGGCAAATTTGTCTCTCTCCTGGAGCTGGGACACATTCTTCTTCTTCTACCCTTGGACATCAGAATTCCAGGCTCTCCAAGCCTTGGATTTCAGGCCTTACACTCAGCACCCCTTACCCCTTGTCCTCAGGCCTTCAGACTTCCACTGAGCCATACTACTGGCATCCCAGGGTATCCAGCTTGCAAATAGACTATTGTGGAGACTTTTCAACCTCCATAATTAAATGAGCCAATTCCCCTAATAAATTCCATCCGTCCGTCCATCTGTCCTTCCGTCCATCCACCCTTCTGTCCTTCTGTCCGTCCGTCCGTCCGTCCGTCCGTCCGTCCGTCCGTCCGTCCATCCGTCCATCCGCCTATCCTATTGGTTCCATGTCTCTGGAGGACCTAACACAGACATTAAGTGAAAAAAAGCAAAACAGTTTCCACAGCATGGTTCTTTTCCTGTAAAAATCTCTACTGATAATGTATGCACAAAAATTTTTTTCCGAGGACACAGAAGAAATTACTGCCTTCAGATCACACAGATGACATCAAGAAATTATTTTAAAAATGAAAAAGAAATTATTGCTTATGGTTAAATGTCTGTAGTGTATATTTTCATTTCATATCTTTCTAAACTGTTTTGTTACGGCTTGGATTTTTTTTTAAACATATATGTATACAATTTTTTTTTAACGTATCTGTATCTGTGTATTTAATATTTTTATTTTTGTTAATATTAAGATGATATCCAAGTAGTACAATTGTTTTGTTTTCTTTCTGTTTTAGATGGAGTGCAGTGGTACAATCATAGCTCACTGCAGCCTCAAACTCCTTGAACTCCTAGGCTCAAGCAATTCTCCCACCTGCCTCAGCTTCCCAAGTATCTGGGACTACAGGCACACGCCACCATGCCCAGCTAAGTTTTGTATTTTTTGTAGAGACAGGGTCTTACTATGTTGGTCAGGCTGGTCTCAAACGCCTGGCCTCAAGCAATCCTCCTAAGCTTCCCGAAGCACTGGGATTATAGGCATGAGTCACCAGGGATGTACCTACCCCTTGTTTTGTTCTCTATACGCTTATGCCTTTAAAATGAACTATGTAGATAAAAGTCCTAATTAAAAACTGAACTATAAGGAACTTTTTGTTTTGTTGGTTTTTTTTTTTTTTTTTTTGAGACGGAGTCTCCCTCTGTCACCCAGGCTAGAGTGCAGTGGCGCAATCTCGGCTCACTGCAAGCTCCGCCTCCAGGGTTCAAGCAATTCTCCTGACTCAGCCTCCAAAGTAGCTGGGACTACAGGCACGTGCCACCACACCCGGCTAATTTTTTGTATTTTTAGTAGAGATGGGATTTCACTGTGTTAACCAGGATGGTCTCGATCTCCTGACCTTGTGATCCACTCGCCTCGGCCTCCCAAAGTGCTGGGATTACAGGTGTGAGCTGCCGTGCCCGGCCAAGAAACGTTTCTGAAAAATCAATAAAGATGTAAAGAAATGCTCAATCTTGCTAACCAAAAATATGTCATTTTTTGGCCAGATGCAGTGGTTCACATCTGTAACCCCAGCACCTCAGGAGGCCTAGGCAGGATTGCTTGAGGATGGGAGTTTGATACCATCCTGGGCAACATGGCGAAACCCCATCTCTACAAAAAAAAATACAAAAATTAGCCAGGCATAATGGCTCGAGCCTGTAGTCCCAACTACATGGGAGGCTGAGGTGGGACCAGGAGAAGGAAGGTGGAGTGAGCTGAGCTAACACCACTGCACTCCAGCCTAGGTGACAGAGGGAGACCCTGGCTCTAGAAAAAATATATATATATAGGAGAAACAGAAGAAAATCTGAAGGAAAAAACAATGACTTAACTCATTGAGATGAGACCTGCAGGCAGGCAGAAAACTCCAATAAACAAATAGAAATACAGGATAAAGGAAAAAGGTTACAATCTTTATTCCGGAGAATAAAGCTTTCTAAAATGATAAAAATGTTGTATAGCTCTGCTGTCTAATACAACTGACACTAGCCTTATGTGTCTTTAATCACTTGAAATGTGACTAGTGCAACAGAGAAGCTGATTTTTTAGTTATTTTTAAACAGCTACAGATGGCCAGGTGCTATTATATGTAGAACACATCAAGAGACTTAAGAACATTCACGTGTTTTTCCTCTCACTTTCTAGACACATGAAAACTAAGATTTACAATTGATTTAGATGATTCAAATAGTTCCAAAATGCCACTTTGGATTACTATCTTATAAAACTGAAGAACTATGATCCATCCTCAACCAAGCAACAGGATTACTACCTTAAGTAATTCTTCACTCCATTTACAAATTAAAACAAAGCTGAGTAAAAATTTCAAGGTTTTGGTGAGCTGGCATTAAGGTGAAGTCAGTCACGAAACAAACTCCCCATGGGTAAAGAAGCATAGTTTGAGAGCTACAGCTCTACTTTTCAGCTCTACTTCACTAACCTCTCCATCACTATCGGATATCACAATGAATGCATCCTCAAGTCTACGCTTCCTCTTCACACTGACAGAACTGGTAGTTTCCACATCCTTCTTCTCCAGGTTCCGAGATTCGGAGACTTCTTTAACTTTTTTCTTTCTCCGTGGCATCCTTTTGTCTAGAATAAAAGGACAATAATTTTGTCTAGAATAAAAAGATCATAATTTACTTAAAGTATAAGTTTTCTAGAAGCTATTCGACTTAGTCTTTTTTTGAGATGGTCTCGCTTTGTTGCCCAGGCTGGAGTGCAATGGCACGATCTTGGCTCACTGCAACCGCTGCCTCCCAGGTTCAAGCAATCCTCCTGCCTCAGCCTCCCGAGTAGCTGGGACTACAAGCACACGCCACCACACTGGCTAATTTTTGCATTTTTAGTACAGACAAAGTTTCACCATGTTGGCCAGGCTGGTCTCAAACTCCTGACTTCAGGTGATCCACCCATTGTCAGCCTCCCATAGTGCTGAGATTACAGACATGAGCCACCACATCCAGCCTAATTTTTGTATTTTTGTAGAGACTGGGTTTCACCATGTTGGCCAGGCTGGTATTGAACTCCTGACCTCAGGTCATCTGCCCGCCTTGGCCTCCCAAAGTGTTGGGGTTACAGGAGTGAGCCACCATGCCCAGCCTCAATTTAATCTTGTAAAAGAAAAAGATAACCCTATCTAACAGAAGCAAAACTGCATTTCTTAACTTGTCTACTACTCATTAAAAATATAGCCCTCTCCCTCTCCCCCTCCCCCTCCCCCCTCCCTCCTTTCTTCGGTCTCCCTCTGTTGCCGATAATGCCATGATCTTGGCTCGCTGCAACCTCCGTGCCTCAGGCTCCCGTGATTCTCCTACCTCGGCCTGCCAAGTGCCTGGGATTCCAGGCACGCGCTGCCACTCCTGACTGGTTTTTGTATTTTTGGTGGAGACCAGGTTTCGCCGTATTGACCAGGCTGGTCTCCAGCTCCTGGCCTCGGGTGATCTGCCCGCCTCGGCCTCCCGAGGTGCTGGGATTGCAGACGGAGTCTCGCTCACTCAGTGCTCAATGTTGCCCAGGCTAGAGTGCAGTGGCGTGATCTCGGCTCGCTACAACCTCCACCTCCCAGCCGCCTGCCTTGGCCTCCCAAAGGGCTAAGATTACAGCCTCTGCCCGCCCGCCCACCCCATCTAAGAAGTGAGCAGCGTCTCTGCCTGGCTGCCCATCGTCTGGGATGTGAGGAGCCCCTCTGCCCGGCCTCCCCGTCTGGGATGTGAGGAGTGCCTCTGCCCGGCCACCCCGTCTGGGAAGTCAGGAGTGCCTCTACCCGGCTGCCACCCCGTCTAGGAAGTGAGGAGCACCTGCCTGGCCGCCCATCGTCTGGGATGTGAGGAGCCCCTCTGCCCGGCCGCCCCGTCTGGGAAGTGAGGAGCGCCTCTACCCGGCCGCCACCCCGTCTAGGAAGTGAGGAGCCCCTGCCTGGCCGCCCATCGTCTGGGATGTGAGGAGCGCCTCTGCCCGGCCGCCCCGTCTGGGAAGTGAGGAGCGCCTCTGCCCGGCCACCCCGTCTGGGAGGAAGTGAGGAGCGCCTCTGCCCGGCTGCCCCGAATGGGAGGTGAGGAGCGCCACTGCCTGGCCGCCCCGTCTGGGAAGTGAGGAGCGCCTCTGCCCGGCCGCCACACCGTCTCAGAAGGGAGGAGTGTCTCTACCCGACCACCCATCGTCTGGGATGTGAGGAGCGCCTCTGCCCAGCCGCCCCGTCTGGGAAGTGAGGAGCGTCTCTGCCTGGCTGCCCTGTCTGGGAAGTGAGGAGTGCCTCTGCCCGGCCGCCACCCCGTCTGGGATGTGAGGAGCACCTCTGCCCAGCCGCCCCGTCTGGGAAGTGAGAAGTGCCTCTGCCCAGCCGCCCCGTCTGGGAGGAAGTGAGGAGCGCCTCTGCCCGGCCGCCCTGTCTGGGAAGTGAGGAGCGCCTCTGCCCGGCCGCCCCGAATGGGAAGTGAGGAGCGCCTCTGCCCGGCTGCCCCGAATGGGAAGTGAGGAGCGCCTCTGCCCGGCCGGCCCGTCTGGGATGTGAGGAGCGCCTCTGCCCGGCCGCCACCCCATCTGGGAAATGGGGAGCGCCTCTGCCCAGCCGCCCCATCTGGGAAGTGAGGAGCGCCTCTGCCCGGCTGCCACCCCATCTGGGAAGTGGGGAGCGCCTCTGCCCGGCTGCCCCATCTAGGAAGTGAGGAGTGCCTCTGCCCGGCCGCGCCATCTGGGAGGTGTACCCAACAGCTCCGAAGAGACAGCAACCATCGAGAACAGGCCATGATGACAATGGCGGTTTTGTCGAAAAGAAAAGGGGGAAATGTGGTGAAAAGAAAGAGAGATCAGATCGTTACTGTGCCTGTGTAGAAAGAAGTAGACATAGGAGACTCCATTTTGTTCTGTACTATGAAAAATTCTTCTGCCTTGGGATGCTGTTAATCTATAACCTTACCCCCAACCCCGTGCTCTCTGAAACATGTGCTGTGTCAACTCAGGGTTAAATGGATTAAGGGCGGTGCAAGATGTGCTTTGTTAAAAAGATGCTTGAAGGCAGCATGCTTGTTAAGAGTCATCACCACTCCCTAATCTCAAGTACCCAGGGACACAAACACTGCGGAAGGCCGCAGGGACCTCTGCCTAGGAAAACCAGAGACCTTTGTTCACGTGTTTATCTGCTTACCTTCTCTCCACTATTATCCTATGACCCTGCCACATCCCCCTCTCCAAGAAACACCCAAGAATGATCAATAAATACAAAAAATGAAAATATAGAGGAATATTTTTTTAGAAAAATATAGGGAAAAAATGGTTTTTTTTCTATAGAGAGAAACATAGACCAGGCACAGTGGCTCACGCCTGTAATCCCAGCACTTTGGGAAGCTGAGGCAGGTGGATCATTTGACATGAGGAGTTGGAGACTACCCTGGCCAACATGGTGAAACCCTGTCTCTACTAAAAATACAAAAATTAGCCGGGCGTGGTAGCGCATGCCTGTAATCCCTGCTACTCAGGAGACTGAGGCAGGACAATCACTTGAACCCGGGAGGCAGAGGTTGCAGTGAGCTGAGATCGCACCACTGCATTCCAGCCTGGGCAACAAGAGGGGAATTCTGTCTCAAAAAAAAAAAAAAACAACTATATAAATATACAAATCTCATTCTCCATGGTGAAATTTCAGTATCAATAATATAGTCATGTATCCTAGTTCTTTAAACATCAATTTAGATAACTGCTTTTCTTGACTACATATTATAATTTACCTACAAGTTTTTTTCTTTTTTGAGACAAGGTCTCGCTCTGTCACCCAGGCTAGGGTGCAGTGGCATGATCGTAGCTCACCACAGCCTCATCCTCCTTGGCTCAAACAACCCTCCCACCTCAGCTTCCTGTGCAGCTGGGACCACAGGGGTGTGCCAGCACACCTGGCTAATTTACTTTTTATTCCTTATAAGATAGGATCTCACTATGTTACCTAGGTTAAGATTTTTTAAATACCAAATGCCTCAACCTGATAAAGGACTTCTACAAAAATCCCATAACTAATAAGCTAACATCATATTTAAAGGTACAAGACTGAATGCTTTCTCCTTTCGACAAGGAGCAAGACAAGAATGTTTCCTTTCAGCTGGGCGCAGCGGCTCACCCCTGTAATCCCAACACTTTGGGAGGCCAAGGCAGGAGGATCACTTGAGGTCAGGAATTTGAGACCATCCTATGCAACATATTTTTTTTTTTGTAGAGACAAGACATGGCATCCTGTCTCTACAGGATAGAAGGCCGTCATGGGCTGATCACCTGAGGTCAGGAGTTCGAGACCAGCCTGGCCAACATGGTAAAACCCCATCTCCACTAAAAACACAAAAATTAGCTGGGCGTGGTGGCACGTGACTATAATCCCAGCTAATCCAGAAGCTGAGGCAGGAGAATCACTTGAATTCGGGAGGTGGAGATTGCAGTGAGCTGAGATTGTGCCACTGCACTCCGGCCTGGGTGCCAGAGTAAGACTTCATCTCAAAAAAAAAAAAAAAGAAGTTAGTAAGGCACAGTGGTGAGCACCTACAGTCCCAGCTACTCAAGAGGCTGAGGCAGGAGGATAGCTTGAGTGTGTCTGAGACTGCCATGAGCTATGATCATGCCAATGAACTTCAGCCTAGGCAACTGGGCAACAGAGCAAGACCCTGTCTCAAAAAAAAAAAAAAAAAAAAGGCTGGGCACAGTGGCTCACACCTATAATCCCAGTATTTTGGGAGGCCAAAGCAGGAGGATGGCTTGAGCCCACAAGTTAAGAGACCAGCCTCATCAACATAGCAAGACCCTGTCTCTACAAAAAATTAAAAAATTAGCTCAGCATGGTGGCATGCCTGTGGTCCCAGCGACTGCAGCCTGGGCAACAGGGCATGGTGCTGTCTCAAAAAAAACAATGTCTGCTTTAATCATTGAACATTATACTTAGGGTTCTAGGCAGAACAATTAAGCAAAGAGAAATAAAAGATACTCAACTTAGAAAGAAGTAAAACTATCACGATTTGCAGATGACATGACCTGTGTTTAAAAAAAACACTAAGAAACACATTAAAAAACTATTATAGGCCGGGTACAGTGACTCACACTTGTAATCCCAGCACTTCGGGAGGCTGAGGCGGGCGGATTACTTGAGGTCAGGAGTTTGAGACTAGCCTGGCCAATATGGTGAAACCCTGTCTCCACTAAAAATACAAAAATGAGCCAGGAGTGGTGGCGGGCGCCTGTAATCCCAGCTACTTGGGAGGCTGAGGCAGGAGAATCACTTGAACCCAGGAGGCGGAGGTTGCAGTGACCCAAGATCGTGCCATTGGCACTCCAGCCTGGGCGACAAGAGTGAAACTCCATCTCAAAACAACAACAACAAAAAAATCAACAGTTCATCAAGGTTCATCTTGCCTTGTATCAATGCAGGAAACAAGTCAACATACAAAAACCAATTGCATTCCTATATGCTAGACATAAACAATCAAAACTGAAATTTTAAAAATTATATTTCTGGCTGGGCACAGTGGCTCATGTTTAAAATCCCAGCACTTTAGGAGGCTGAGGCTGGTGTATCACTCCAGGTGAGGAGTTTGAGACCAGCCTGGCCAACATGGTGAAACCCCATCTCTACCAAAAAATAAAAAAAAAAAAAAACTAGCCAGGCATGGTGGTGCACACAGGTAGTCCCAGCTACTCAGGAGGCTGAGGTAGAAGGACTGCTTGAACCCAGGGCAGAGGTTGCAGTGAGCCAAGATCACACCACTGCCCTCCAGCCTGGGTGACAGAGTGGGACCCTGTCTCAAAAAAATAAAATAAAAATAAACATTAGCCAGGCATGGCAGCTAATGCCTGTAGTCCCAGCTACCTGGCAGGCTAAGGAGGAGGGATCGCCTAAGCCCAGGAGGTTGAGGCTGCAGTAAACTGTGATCACACCACTGCACTCCAGCCTGGGCAACAGAGCAAGACCCTGTCTCACAAAAAAAAAAGACATCAAACGTAAAAGTAGCCCAGCAGAGTGGGCTGTAATCCCAAAACTCTGAGAGGCCGAGACTGGTGGACCACTTAAGCCCAGGAGTTTGAGACCAGACCAGGAAACATGGCAAAACCCTATACAAAAAATACGAAATGTAGCCAGATGTGGTGGCGCACTTGTAGTCCCAGTTAGTTGGGAGGCTCAAGTGGGAGGATGGAGGATCAATTGAGCCCAGGAGGTCAAGGCTGCAGTGAACCAATATCCGTGCCACAGCACTCCAGCCTGGGTGACGGACTACGCCCCTGTCCAAAAAAAAAAAAAAAAAAAAAAAAACTCAAATCATTAATCATGAGGGAAACGCAAATCAAAACCACAATCAATGACATATCACTTTATACCCATTCTGATGGCTGGCTATTTTTTAAATAATGGAAAATAACTAGTGTTGGTAAGGATGCTGGAGAAACTGGAACTCTAGTACACTGTATTATTGATAGGATGTAAAATGGTGTAGCCACTATGGGGAAACAAAAGGAATGAAGTATTAATACATGCTACAACATGGATGAACCTTGAAAACATGCCAAGCGAAAGAAGCCAGACATAAAAGGCACATATTGTATGATTCTATTTATAAGAAATATCCAGAATAGGCAAATCCATAGGCAGAAAGCAGATTAGTGATTACCAGAAGATGAGGTAGGGGAAAATGTACAATGACTGCTTAATAGATATAAGGTTTATTTTGGGGATGATAGAAATGTTCTGGAATTAGAAAGTGGTAATTGCACAACACTGTGAATTTATTAAAAGCCACCAAATTGTACACTTAAAATGAATGAAATGGTAGATTTTGTTAGGTGAATTTTTTTTTTTTTTTTTTTGAGATAGAGTCTTACTCTGTTGCCAGGCTGGAGTGCAGTGGTGCGATCTCTGCTCACTGCAGCCTCCCGGGTTCAAGCAATTCTCCTGCCTCAGCCTCCCAAGCAGCTGGGGCTACAGGCATGTGCCACCACGCCAGGCTAATTTTTGTATTTTTAGTAGAGATGGGGTTTCACCATGTTGGCCAAGATGGTCTCGATCTCTCGACCTCATGATCCACCCACCTTGGCCTCCCAAAGTGCTGGGATTACAGGGTGAGCCACCGTGCCTGGCCTGTTAGGTGAATTTTACCTCAATTTTTTAAAAAGGGGAGCCCCGGATGATTTTATTTTACAGCCAGAGCAGAGAATCACTGACTCAATCACAGATTTAAATAAAGCCACCTTAACTTTGTAACAAACTTCTCAAACCATTCAATTACTCCTAAGGGGGTTGTTACATCTTATTATCAGAAGTAGTCTGTACAATACTAGCATTAAAGTTTTTCTAAAAAAAAACACTTAAAGGATTAAAAAATTCTAAATTAAGGGATAGTAACAACATACACACCCAGATGCTTACAATTTACAAAATCATTCCCCATGATAAAACTTGACACACAAACGTCCTTTTCCGCATTTAATGCATATTTTTAATGATTAAAGAACAAGAAATTACAAAGATGAAAAAATTAGCCAGGCGCAGTGGCTCAAGTCTGTAATCCCAGCACTTTGGGAGACCAAGGTGAGAGGATCATCTGAGGACAAGAGTTTGAGACCAGCCTGGACAACATGGTGAAACCCCATCTCTATTAAAAATACAAAAATTAGCTGGGTGTGGTGGCACATGCCTGCAGACCCAGCTACTGGAGAGGCTGGGGCAGGAGGATTGCTTGAACCCAGGAGATGGAGGTTGCAGTGAACCGAGATCACACCACTGCACTCCAGCCTAGTCAACCAACGAAGACCCTGTCTCAAAAAAAAAAAAAAAAAAAAGAAATATACTTTTAACTTCTGTATTTAAATACAGTTAACAGAATATTTATTGCATATGCAATGCAGAGGTAGCTAGTTATTATTTAAGTATACATAAATTCATACTAAAGCAGTAACATCTCACTACATAACTAGATGTGACCTATCCGCTATGGTCTAAATGTTTGTGTCCCTCCAAAATTCATATGCTGACATCTAATCCCCAATGTGTTGGTAAGAAATGGGGCCAGGCGCAGTGGCTCACGTCTGTAATCCCAGCACTTTGGGAGGCCGAGGCAGGCGGATCATGAGGTCAGGAGATCGAGACCATCCTGGCTAACATGGTGAAACCCCATCTCTACTAAAAATACAAAAAAATTAGCCAGGCGTGGTGGCGGGAGCCTGTAGTCCCAGCTACTCGGGAGGCTGAGGCAGGAGAATGGCGTGAACCCGGGAGGCGGAGCTTGCAGTGAGCTGAGATCGAGCCACTGCACTCCAGCCTGGGCAACAGAGCGAGACTCTGTTACAAAAAAAAAAAAAAAAAAAAAAGAAAGAAAGAAATGGGGACTTAGGGAAGTCATGAAGACACAGCACTCATGAATGGGACTAGTGCTCTTATAAGAGAGGCCTAAGAGAACCTGTTTGCCCCTTTTACCCTTCTGCCATGTGAAGACACAGCAAGAAGGTCCCACCTTTTAAGCAGAGAGCAAGCCCTCATCAGGCACCTTGATCTTAGATTTACCAGACTTCAGAACTGTGAACAAAAAAAATTGTACTGTTTATAAATTACCCAGTCTAAGATATTCTGTTATAGCAGCAGGAAAAGGTTAAAAACCTATCAAGTTACCATTACACAAATTAAAACACAAATAAGATGACATATTTGTACTTCCTAAATTAATTTTATATTAATTCGCAAGAAGTGAATTTTCTAAACCCCAAACTATAACAGAAATGGAAAAAACACAAATGCAACTTTGTACAAATGTTGCCATATTTCTAATATAAATAGATTTTATATTTATGTTTTTGTTTTTTGAGATAGGGGCTTGTTCTGTTGCCTTGGCTTGAATGCAATGTGTATGATCACAGCTCGCTGCAACCTGTAACTCTTAGGTTCAAGGAATCCTCCTGCCCCAGCTTCCCAGGTAGGTAGGACTACAAGAGTACACCACCACACTCAGCTAATTTTTTTTTTTTAAAGAGATGGGGGTCTTGCTATGTTGCCCAGGCTGGTCTTGAACTCCTGGCCTCAAACGATCCTCCTGCCTTGGCCTCCTAAAATGCTAGGATTAGAGGCACAAGCCATCATGACTAATCAAGTCCTCAGTTTTATTTTTTATTTTATTTTTTATTTTTATTTTTTTTGAGACGGAGTCTCGCTCTTTCACCCAGGCCAGACTGCAGTGGCGCTATCTCGGCTCACTGCAAGCTCTGCCTCCCAGGTTCACACCATTCTCCTGCTTCAGCCTCCTGAGTAGCTGGGATTACAGGCGCCCGCCACCACGCCCGGCTAATTTTTTTTGCATTTTTAGTAGAGATGGGGTTTCACCGTGTTAGCCAAGATGGTCTCGATCTCCTGACCTCGTGATCCGCCTGCCTCAGCCTCCCAAAGTGCTGGGATTACAGACATGAGCCACCAAGCCCGGCCTCAGTTTTAATTCACCTTACTCTACCTTTTTAGATTCAGGTCTGCTACTACCATAATGAAGACTACCCAAAGAGCAAATCTCTTTGGGGAGAAACAGCAAAGACAACTGAGGGGAAAGAATATGAAATCTGGCAAATTGAGAAGACAGATCTGACCAGCCTGGGCAACACAGAAAGACTGCCTCTTGATCACCTGAGGTCGGGAGCTCAAGACCAGCCTGACCAACATGGAGAAATCCCATCTCTACTAAAAATACAAAATTAGCCAGGCATGGTGGCACTATTGCATTCAAGCCTGGGCAACAAGAGTGAAACTCCGTCTCAAAAAAAAAAAAAAAAAAAAAAAGGCCAGGCACGGTGGCTCACACCTGTAATCCCAGCACTTTGAGAGGCCGAGGCGGGCAGATCACGAGGTCAGGAGATCAAAACCATCCTGGCTAACACAGTGAAACCCCATCTCTACTAAAAATACAAAAAATTCGCCGGGCATGGTGGCAGGCACCTGTAGTCCCACCTACTCGGGAGGCTGAGGCAGGAGAATGGCGTGAACCTGGGAGGCGGAGCTTGCAGTGAGCCGAGATTGTGTCACTGCACTCCAGCCTGTGAGACAGAGCAAGACTCCGTTTCAAAAAAAAGAAAGACCCCACCTCTACAAAAAAATTTTAAAAATTAGCCAGGTGTGGTGGTGCACACCTATAGTCCCAGCTACTTGAGAGGCTAAGGTGACATGATCACCTGAGCCTAGGGAGGTGGAGGCTGCATTGAGCCATGATGGCGCCACTGCACTCCAGCCTGGGCAACAGAGTGAGACCTCATCTCATAAGAAGAGATAGATTAATACTTAGAGAACTGCCAGCCAAGAGTTCTTAACCTGTCAATCCAAAAGCCCTTAAAGAATCTATAGATTGGCTTCAGGGGATTAACTAAAATTGTGTGTAAAATTGGTTTTTTCAGTATCTTCCTTGGAAAAATTATTATATTTTTTATTGAATTCTCAAAGGAGTGAAAGACCCAAAAGAGTGTAGAACTATCAAGATTTGGCCAGGAATAGTGGCACATGCCTGTAATCCCAGCACTTTGGGGAGCCAGGGCAGAAGGATCACTAGAACTCAAGCGTTCAAGACGAGCCTCAGCAACATAGTGAGACCCTGTCTCAATTTAAAAAAAAAAAAAAAGGTGACTGAGTAAATAAAGGTTTCTTAGGACATAAAGAAATTTTTTTAATTGATAAATTTGACTTTATTGAAATTTAAAACTTCTGCTCTTTAAAAAAAGACCATTAAGAAGCCACACAATGACAGTCTGGGCAAAATAGCAAGGCCTTGTCTCTATAAAAAAAAAATTTTTTTTTTAATTAGCTGGGTATGGTGGCACACACCTGTAGTTCCAGCTACTCAGAAGGCTGAAGTGGAAGGATCACCTGAACCAGGGAGGTCAAAGCTGCAATGAGATGTGGTCACGCTACTGCACTCCAGCCTAGGCAACAGAGTAAGACCCCGTATCAAAAAAGAAAACAAAAAGCCACCATAGAATGGAAGAAAATATGTGCAATACATTTATCTTGCAAAAGACTTGTATCCAGAATATACAAAGAATTATTGGGCCAGAAATGTTGGCTCACGCCTGTAATCCCAGCACTTTGGGAGGCTAAGGCAGGTGGATCACCTGAGATCAGGAGTTCGAGACCAGCATGGCCAACATGGAGAAACCCCATCTCTACTAAAAATACAAAAATCAGCTGGGCATGGTGGTGTGCACCTATAATCCCAGCTACTGGGGAGGCTGAGGCATGAGAATCATTTGAATCCCAGAGACAGGGGTTGAGCCAAGACTGTGCCACTGCACTCCAGCCTGGGCAACAGAGCAAGACTCCATCTCAAAAAAAAAAAAAAAAAAATTCTTGGCCGGGTGCAGTGGCTCATGCCTGTAATCCCAGCACTTTATGAGGCCAACATGGCTCACCACAATCTCAACCTCCTAGACTCAAGCAATTCTTCCATCTCAACCTCCCAAGTAGCTAGGACCACAGGCTTGTGCCACCACACCCAGCTAATTTACTTTTTATTTTTTGTAGAGACAAGGTCTCACTACATTGCCCAGACTGGTCTCGAACTCCTGGGCTCAAATGATCCTCCCACCCAGGTCTCCCAAAGTGCTGGGATTACAGATGTGAGCCACCATGCCCAGGCACAAATATTTTCTTACCTTTTAAAAATATATCTAATCATCATGGCACGAATATACCTATATAACAAACCTGTACGTTCTGCACATGTACCCCAGAACTTAAAGACTTAAAGTCTAATCATTAAATATATAAAGTATCTCTACTGATAATTTGTAAGGCACAACCACAACATATGTATATTTACTTTATTAACTATATGAATACTAATGTATTTTGTGTACTGGAAAACATACAAAAATCTGCCAGGCGCGGTGGCTCACGCATGTAATCCCACCACATTGGGAGGCTGAGGCAGGAGGATCACCTGAGGCCAGGAGTTTGAGACCAGCCTGGTCAACACGGTGAAACCCCGTCTCTACTAAAAATACAAAAATTAGCTGGGAATGGTGGCAGGCACTTGTAGTCCCAGCTACTTGGGAGGCTGAGGCAGGAGAACTGCTTGCACTCAGGAAGCAGAGGTTGCAGTGAGCCAAGATCACACCACTGCAGTCCAGCCTGGGTAACAAGAGTGAAACTCTATCTCAAAAAAAAAAAAAAAAGAAGAAAGCATACAAAAATCAAAGTGTGAAAAGGATGAAATAGTAAAAAACACTTGGGTAATGCAGCATAAACATGCTTATTAAACACATAAACACTGGGAGGCTGGCTATGCCACTTTACATCTCTAGGTGGATTCCAAAAATTACACTCCAGCCTGAACAACACACTGAGACCTTATCTCAAAAGAAAAAATAAAAAAAGACAAACCAATATTTAAAAGAAGCAAGTGATATTAACAAACTTCACAAAAGGAGATATACTAAAGGCCAATAAGGAAAAACAAACAGATATTCAATATCATTATTCATCAAGAAATTACAAATTAAATTTACAATGGCCTAACACTGTATATCCATTAGAATGGCTAAAATTGAAAATAGTGACAATACAAATGTGGGCAGGAATGCAGAATATAATGAACCTCTCATACACTGCTAATGGGAATGTAAAATGGCATAACCACTTTGGAAAACTGGCAGTTTCTTTAAAAAAAAAAAAAAAAAGTATAACTGTCATGTAAGCCAGTCATTCTGTTGCGGGAATCTGGAGACTGGAGAGACCAATGCGTGGAACAGGAGGATTTTCTTTAGGTGGCCACCAGCCCAGCAGATTAACATCCAAAGGCTGAGCCCTCAACAAAGACAGGGCTTGACTTTTATACACACTTCTGAAAGGGAGTTGGCTAGTTTGAATGGTGCGGTGGGAATGTGACGGTGCGAAACTCATGGGGCAGGCAAGCAGGCTTACAGAAGCAGAACAAAGGCAGTTAATTAAATTGCGACAGGTCTCGCAACGCAAGCATAGCTTGTGATCTTGCAGCTGCACTGTAGGGAAAACAGGAACTTACAAAACTTGTGAAACACAGGTATTTGTAGAAATACTTATGAGAAAGGAATTTGTTTTCTTTTCTTATCCTCACTCTGGGGCGGGGGTGTGGGGCGCAGTGTGCTGGGAGAGTATCTGGAGCTCATTCCTTTGGGCTCTGGCTTTTCAGACAGTGTTATCAAGGCTCTGCCAGGGCCCTGCCTATTGCTGGCCTTGGAGTGAGTCAGCCAAGTACAGGAAAACTTGTTTTTCTCTTTTTAACTTTGCTTCAATTCCACTACTATTAATTACCCAGTAGAAATGAAAACATTACCACCCAAAAACTTGTATATGTATGTTCATAGCAGCTCTTTCCATAATGTCAAACACCAAAGACAACCCAGATTCCATCAACAGATGAAATGACAACTTGTGGGCTGGGCATGGTGGCTCACACTTGTAATCCCAGCACTTTGGGAGGTCGAGATAGGCAGATTGCTTGAGGATAAGGATTTGAGACCAGCCTGGCCAACACAGTGAAACCCCGTCTTTACTAAAAATGCAAAAATTAGCTGGGTGTGGTGACATGCACCTGTAATTCCAGTTACTCAGGAGGCTGAGGTAGGAGAATTGCTTGAACTCAGGAGCCGAGATCATACCACTGCACTCCAGACTGGGCGACAGAGAAAGACTCTGTCTCAAAAAAAAAAAAAAAAAAAAAAAAAAAAAGGCCAGGCACGGTGGCTCACGCCTGTAATCCTAGCACTTTGGGAGTCCAAGGCGGGCGGATCACGAGGTGAAAAGATCGAGACCATCCTGGCTAACACAGTGAAACCCCATCTCTACTACAAACACAAAAAATTAGCCAGGCATGGTGGCAGGAGCCCGTAGTCCCAGCTACTTGGGAGGTTGAGGCAGGACAATCGCTTGAACCTGACAGGCAGAGGTTGCGGTGAGCCGAGATCATGCCATTGCACTCCAACCTGGGCAACAAGAGTGAAACTCCATCTCAAAAAAAAAAAAAAGGGAATATAAAGTGGTACATCCACTTTGGAAAACAGTTTGGGAGTTTCTTAAAAAGTAAAGCACGTATCTACTACATTACCCAGCCATTTCATTCCTAGGTATTTACTCAAGAGAAATAAAGATGTGAATGTTCATCATAGCAGCCTTAGTCATAAGGGACAAAAACTGGAAATAACCCACATATCCATCAACATGTGAATAAACAAATTGAGACGTATCTCTACAATGAAAAATTACTCAACAATAAAACGGAACAAACTACTGATGCATCCAACGACACAGATGAATCTCAAAGGCATTATGGTGAGCAAAAGAAGCAATGTCTAAAAGACTACAAACTATGATTCTACCTGTATGAAACTAGAAAAAAACTAATCAACAGTTAAAGGAAAACAGACCAGCATTTGCCTGGAGCCAGGTCAGAAGAGGAAGAGAAATTACTGGTAAGGGGCAGGAGGGTAACTTTTGAGGTAATGTTCTCTATCTTGATTGTGGAGGTGATTACACAGTTATATACCTTGATGAAAACTCAAAATAGTCACTGAGTGGTGTTAAGTCAATAAACAAACTAAAAAAGGACTTGTGGTTACCATCATGACCATGTAAGGAGGTTGACAAATCTCTTCTCAAGAAAACTATAAAGCTAACCCAAAACAGTCAAAACAACCATTTCAGCACTTGGAAACTGACCAAAAGCATAAAACTAACTAAGAAATGTTCACTCATGAAAACGACTGAACTTTGGGTAAGAATACCATGAGTCTCTGTGATTCACACCTAGGATCAACTCCCATATTCAGTACCCTACTCCTCAGTTCAAATCACAGGTTGAACTATGAGTCCAGTAGTTTAACCAGGGAAGGACAGAATATGAGTACCAACCACTGCACTGCGACAGCTGAAGGGAACAGATGAGATGTGGAGTATCATTACTCCAATCTTAGCGGCCAATTGCCTGCCATTGGGTCTTACCTGAGACAAGCAACAAATGAGAAGATGAGTCAGAGATTTATCAGGAAACTCCATGAAATAAGACAGCCATAGGAGGATTCATAAACTCTCAAAATATCCCAGAATGGTCAGAGGCTGTTGAAATGCACAGCAGAGACCACAATAGGCCCAAGCTTCCTACATAACCCTGCTCAGCGGGATCTATGTGCACGCGTGCGCGCACACACATACACAAATTTGAGAGCCCTGAGGAAAGAGTTGGGGCAGACTTGAAAGCTAGTACACACCTTCCAGCCCTGTACAGAACCAAGATGTTATCTTTAACTCTCTTTCCCTCATTTTTCATATCCAATTCATCCTTATGTGCAATTGATTTCACCTCCTATACCTCTCTTTAACCTCTCCATTTTTCATTTTCACCACTATCACCATCCAAGCTACCAACAACTCACGTGTAGACAATTTTAACAGACTCATAACTGGGTTCCTTACTTTTACCACCGTTCCCCTCCAATCTCTACACACCAAAGCTGTTATCTTTTCAACTGCAAATCTTAAAGTACTCCACTACTTAAAACATTTCAGGCCGGGCACAGTGGCTCACACCTGTAATCCCGCACTCTGGGAGGCCGAGGCGGGCGGATCATGAGGTCAGGAGATCGAGACCATCCTGGCTCACACAGTGAAACCCCGTTTCTACTAAAATTACAAAAAAATTAGCCGGGCGTGGTGGCGGGCGCCTGTAGTCCCAGCTACTGAGGAGGCTGAGGCAGGAGAATGGCGTGAACCCGGGAGACGGAGCTTGCAGTGAGCGGATATTGCACCACTGCATTCCAGCCTGGGCGACAGAGCGAGACTCTGTCTCAAAAAAAAAAAAAAAAAAAAAAAACCATTTCAATGGTTTCCCACTACTTTTATAGTTAGGACATTTTTGCTCTTAACATAGTCTACAAAGTATGTCCCATATTATCTGCCCTCCTGCCAGATTGCTCTTTCTAAGCTCTCTCACAGTTCTTAAGCCCCAGCCATACTCCTTTACTGTCATGAGGCCTCTATACTTGCTTCTTATGAATGGAAGATTCCCCAACATTCCCCTTCACCTAGTTAATTCCTTCTCATCCTTCAGAAGAATAACTTTCTCAGAGAAATCTTTCTTGGCTCCCCAAATTGGTCAAATACCTCCACTATACATTTTCAAAGTACCATGCACCTCTGTCAAAATCAGTTAACACAGTTTTAATTACACACTCATTTGCGTGATTTTTCATCGAGAAAGAAATGTCTGTCTTTCTCAATGGACTATAGCCTTAAGGAAGGCAAGGAAGAAACAGTCCCAGCACCTACCAAATGCCGTGGCAAATGATAGGGGATCAATAAATACTTCTTTGCAGAGGTTCACCCCTGTAATCCCAGCACTTTCAGCAGATCATCTGAGGTCAGGAGTTCGAGACCACCCTGGCCAACATGGTGAAACCCTATCTCTACTAAAAATACAAAAATTAGCTGGGCATGGTGGCACATGTCTGTAATCTCAGGTACTCGAGTGGCTCAGGCACAAGAATCACTTGAACCCAGGAGGCAAAGGTTGCACTAAGCTGAGATTGCGCCACCACTGCACTCCAGCCTGGACGACAGAGCAAGACTCTGTCTCAAAAAAAAAAAAAAAAAAAAAAGGCTGGGTACGGTGGCTCACGCCTATAATCCTACCACTTTGGGAGGCCGAGGCGGGCGGATCACCTAAGGTCGGGAGTTCGAGACCAGTCTGACCGACATGGAGAAACCCTGTCTCTACTAAAAATACAAAATTAGCCAGGCGTGGTGGTGCATGCCTGTAATCCCAGCTACTCAGGAGGCTGAGGCAGGAGAATCGCTTGAACCCGGGAGGTGGAGGTTGCGGTGAGCCGAGATCATGCCACTGCACTCTGGCCTGGGCAATAAGAGCAAAACTCCGTCTCAAAAAAAACAAAAACAAAACCTTGGAATAATTTAGTGTGGTGAATGTATACGTATTTTTCTCCTTTATTCAAAATTCCTACAACTCTGTGCTCATTTTATAATTTAAAAATAATGCTCAGGCTGGGTGCAGTGTCTCACGCCTGTAATTCCAGCACTCTGGGTGGCCAAGGCAGGAGGACTGTTTGAGCTAGGGGGGTTGAGACCAGCCTGGGCAACACAGCAAGACCCCGTCCCTACAAAAAAATATTAAAAATCAGTCAGGCATGGTGTTGCATACCTGTAGTCCCAGCTACTCAGGAGACTGAGGTGGGAGATAACTTGTGCCCGTGAGATCAAGGCTGCAGTCACTCCAGACTGAGTGACAGAGCAAGATCCTGTCTCAGAAAAAATAATAATAATAATCCTCAAAAAAATCTTGCAGCATTTTTAAGTTTTCTAACATACATTTTAGTTTTTAGCATGTAAGTCTTATACGTTTTATTAAATTTAATTTTTGTGGGTACATAGGTGCACATATTTATAGGATACATGAGATGCTTTGTTACAGGTACGCAATATGTAATAGTCAGATCATACAAAATAGGGTATCCATCCCCTCAAGCATTTATCCTTGTGTTACAAACAATACAATTATAATTTTATTTTAAAATGTACAATTACATTATTATTGACTATAAGTGATCCTATTGTGCTATCAAATACTGGGTCTTATTGATTCTATTTTTTTTTTTTTTTTTTGGTACCCACTAACCATCCCCACCTCCCCACCATCCCCCACTACCCTTCCCAACCTCTAGTAACCATCCTTCTACTATCTCCATTAGCTCAACTGTTTTGATTTTTAGATCCCACAAATAAGTGAGAACATGCAATGTTTGTCTTTCTGTGCCTGGCTTATTTCACTTAACATAATGACCTCCAGTTTCACCCATGTTGTTACAAATGACAGGATCTCATTCATTTTTATGGCTGAATAGTACTCCATTATGTATAAGTACCATATTTTCTTTATCCATTCATCTGTTGATGGACACAGGTTGATTCCATATCTTGGCTATTGTAAATAGTGCTACAACAAACCTGGGAGTGCAGATATCTCTTCAATATACTGATTTCCTTTCTTTTGGATACATACTCAGCAGTGGGACTGCTGGATCATACGGTAGCTCTACTTTTAGTTGTTTTGTTTGCTTTTTGGGGATGGAGTCTCGCTCTGTCGCCCAGGCGGGGGAGTGCAGTGGTGCCATCTCAGCTCACTGCAAGCTCCACCTCCCGGGTTCACACCATTCTCTTGCCTCAGCCTCCCGAGTAGCTGGGATACAGGCGCCCGCCACCACACCTAGCTAATTTTTTTACATTTTTAGTAGAGACGGGGTTTCACCGTGTTAGCCAGGATGGTCTCAATCTGACCTCATGATCCGCCGCCTCGGCCTCCCAAAGTGCTGGGATTACCGGCATAAACCACTGCACCCGGCATACTTTTAGTTTTTTGAGGAACCTCCAAACTGTTCTCCATAGTGCTGGTACTAGTTTACATTCCCACCAACAGTGTACAAGGGTTCCCTTTACCCCATATCCTTGCCAGCATTTCCTATTACGTGTTTTTGGATACAAGCCATTTTAACTGGGGTGAGATATTTCACTGTAGTTGTGACTTGCATTTCTTTGATGACCAATGATGTTGAACGCCTTTTCATATGCCTGTTTTCCACTTGCATGTCTTTTTTTTTTTTTTTTTGAGATGGAGTTTCATTCTTATTGCCCAGGCTGGAGTGCAATGGCACAATCTCGGCTCACTGCAAACTCTGCCTCCCAGGTTCAAGTGATTCTCCTACCTCAGCCTCCTGAGTAGCTGGGATTACAGGCATGCACCACCACGCCCGGCTAATTTTGTATTTTCAGTAGAGATGGGGTTTCTCTATGTTGGTCAGGCTGGTCTCGAACTCCCGACCTCAGGCGATCCACCTGCCTCGGACTCCCAAAGTGCTGGGATTACAAGCCTGAGCCACCATGCCTAGCCTGCATGTCTACTTTGGAGTAATGTCTATTCAAATCTTTTGCCCATTTTTTAAATTGGATTATTAAATTTTTTTCCTATAGAGTTGAGTTCCTTATATATTCTGGTTATTAATCCTTTGTCAGATGGGTAGTTTGCAAATATTTTCTCCTATCCTGTGGGTTGTCTCTTCACTTTATTGTTTCCTTTGCTGTGCAGAAGCTTTTTAACTTCATGTGATCCCATTTGTCCATTTTTGCTTTGGTTGCCTGTGGTTATGGGATATTACTCAAGAAGTTTTTGCCCAGACCAATGTCCTCGAGAGTTTCCCCAAAGTTTTCTTGTAGTAATTTCATAGTTTGAGGTCTTAGATTTAATACATTTAATACATTTTTATTTGATTTTTGTATATGGCAAGAGATGGAGGCCTAGTTTCATTCTTCTGCATATAGATATCCAGTTTTCTAAGCACTATCTATTGAAGAGACTGTCTTTTCCGCAGTGTATGTTCTTGGCACCTTTGTAGAAAGTGAGTTCACTGCAGGTGTGTGGATAGATTTATATGTAAGTTGTTTTATGGGGTTTTGTTTTTTGAATAACCAGCGAAAGAAATCAAAGATCTAAATAAGTAGAGACATACCATGCCAACGGGTTGGAAGCTTCAACATAGTAAACATATCAATTCTCCCCAAACTGATCCTAGGTTGTTGTTTTTTTTTCTTCAACCTTTGGGAGCACAGAACATTATCTTAGGTTTAATGCAATTCCTATAAAAATCCCACTAAGACTTTTAGTAGACATAAACAAGCTTATTCTAAATGTATATAGAAAGGCATAGGCCCCAGAACAGTTTAAACAATCTTGACAAAGAATAAACTGAGGGCCAGGTGCGGTGGCTCACGCCTATAATCCCAGCATTTTGGGAGGCTGAGGTGGGCGGATCACAAGGTCAGGAGATCGAGACCATCCTGGCTAACACAGTGAATACCCGGCTCTACTAAAAAAAAAAAAAAAAAAAATTAGTGGGGCGAGGTAGCAGGCGCCCGCAGTCCCAGCTACTTGGGAGGCTGAGGCAGGAGAATGGCGTGAACCCGGGAGGCAGAGCTTGCAGTGAGCTGAGATCACACCACTGCACTCCAGCCTGGGCGACAGAGCGAGACTCTGTTTCCCAAAAAAAAAAAAAAAAAAAATCAGCCAGACATGGTGGCACATACCTGTAATCCCAGCTACTTGGGAGGCTGAGGCACGAGAATCGCTTGAACCCAGAAGGGAGAGGTTGCAGTGAGCCGAGAGCGCACCACTGCATTCCAGCCTGAGCAACAGTAAGACTGTCTCAAAAAAAAAAAAATCAGCTGGGCATAATGGCGTGCGCCTGTAGTCCCAGCTACTCAGAAGGCTGAGGAGAAGGGATCTCGAGCCCAGGAGTTCAAGGTTGTGGTGAGCTATGATTGCACCACTGCACTCCAGACTGGTGACAGTGAGACCTTTTCCCAAAAAAATAAAAATAAAAAATAAAACAATTAACCTCTGGTGATCCAAGTCAGAACATCGGTTACCTCTGGAGGGTACTGATTGGGAAAGATACAAGGCAGCCTTCTGAAAATGTTCCATACCTTGGTGGTACTTACACGGGTGTACACATTGAACTGTACAATTAAGATTGGTTCACTCTACTGTATATAAATGATATCTTAATAAAAAGTTTTTAAAAATAATAAATATGGCTGGGCACGGTGGCTCACGCCTGTAATCCCAGCACTTTGGGAGGCCCGAGGCAGGTGGATCACGAGGTCAGGAGATCGAGACCATCCTGGCTAACACGGTGAAACCCCATCTCTACTAAAAATACAAAGAATCAACCGGGCGTAGTGGCACGCGCCTGTAGTCCCAGCTACTTGAGAGGCTGAGGCAGGAGAATGGCGTGAACCCAGGAGGCGGAGCTTGCAGTGAGCGGAGATCGTGCCACTGCACTCCAGCTCAGGACAGAACGAGACTCTGTCTCAAAAATATAATAATAATAATAATAAATATTTGATGAGTGAATATTTCAATAAATCCTAAGAAACCAGAATATATCATTATGAGGAAACACAGGTTCAGAAAAGTAACTTGCCCAAACACAGTAGGCACTTGCACTTTTGTCTCCTGACATGAAAACTGGACTCCAATTTCCATGACTTATATCTCCTCTAACTAAAACTGCTGCTTGATACAGGATATGCACCTATATTTGCTGAGTGAATAAGGAGCACAAAGTGTATATTTAAATTATTAAATGCTATATATGCATTTAATGCACAGGATAAAATTAAAGGTAAAAAAAATTAAAGTGCCACGAAGCACTTTATCAACTAATTACAATGAGCTTATTTCTATAATTTTAAAAAATAGGTAAATGCATACCCACACACACACACACATATAAACACACACCCTTGATATTTTATTTCCCAGTTTATACTCAGTCTCAATTTGAGACAGGTGTGTAACAACAGAATTCAAACATACTTTGAGTAGTAATTGTAATATAAAAGGATATGGCTGAAAAAAGTTGTATGGAGGATATAAAACTTAAGGTAGGCCGGGCGTGGTGGTTCACACCTGTAATCCCAGCACTCTGGGAGGCCGAGGCAGGCGGATCACGAGGACAGGAGTTCAAGACCAGCCTGACCAACAGGGCGAAACCCCGTCTCTACTAAAAATACAAAAATTACCCAGGCATGGTGGTGCGCGCCAGTGATCCCAGCTACTCAGGAGGCTGAGGCAGGAGAATCACTTGAACCCGGGAAGCAGAGATTGCAGTGAGCCGAGACTGCGCCACTGCACTCCAGCTTGGGCGACAGAATGAGACTCTGTCTCAAAAACAAACAAACAAACAAAAAACTTAAGGTAATCCTTAAATCTAAGAGTATAGCATGAGTAGTACTTGGCAGCAGAGATGAGTATGGGGGAAGACTGGAGAAGTGTAATGCACTGGAAAAACCTCTCACACAGAGTAGTTTCCATCCTATTTAAATGTTTCCTGTACCGTGTGTGCACGTGTATTGTTACTGAGACAAGGCCTCCCTCTGTGATGGAGTGCAGTGGCATGATAATAGCTCACTGCAGCCTCAACTTCCCAGGATCAGGCAATTCTCCCACCAGAGCCTCCTGGGCAACTGGGACTACAGACATGTGCCAACAAGCCCAGCTAATTTTTTGTATTTTTTGTAGAGACTGGGTTTCACCACGTTATCCAAGCTGGTCTTGAGCTCCTGGGCGCAAGCAATTGCCCACCTCAGCCTCCCAAAGTGCTGGGATTACATGTACCATATATTTAAACCAATATGCTGAAATTTGATAGCAAACAAAGCTATACCACAAAATATATCTAATTTCTAAAAGGCATGTAAATAAATAAAAACCCAGCATAGAGACCACTGCAGGCTCAAGGTGGGTTTTCAAAGAATCACAGCAGATGATGGATCAATAAGAAGCATTAAGTACAGGCTCCCCACAGATACAAATTCCAAAATTTCCAGTGCTTCATGAGATTTAGCCACATTAAATTACTGTTTTCCACAGTAATTCTAAAAACGTAAATAAGAAAGGTCCCTGATCAGTTCATTTAAACAAGCAAGCCTGTATACAGTTCAACTACTTTTTTTTTTAAGTTACTACCCTTCAAGATGAAGAACTCACTAAAATAATGGTCTATCTTCACTTATTGAACTAAAGCTAAAATGAATTACCACTAACTGCCAATGAAGGAGGAATCAAGTCTGGATGCCAACAGCAGCTTCTTAATGACAATTAAGGAACAAAATGTCTCCAGAAAGATGCAGAAGCAGGACAGGTGCCCCAGTAATGAGACTTATTTATTTCACAGGTAACATTTTGGGCAGTGTCCTTGAAAACCCTCAATTTCAGATATTATTTGCCATTTTATTTCAGCACATCCATCGTCTTGATCTATCTGAAGAAAAATCACTGACAAGGTAATTTAAAATCTTGACAGTCTGGGTACCAAACTTGTCAAAATTGCTTTGAAAGCTTGGGGGCACAGGGACCTTAAGAACAATCCTTTATAAATGATTGACTTTTACCCCTAAATAGGTACCTAGCACTTTCTTTATTTGGAGACAAGGTCTTGCTCTGTCACCCAGGCTGGAGTGCAGTAGGGCAATCAGCCTCGACCTGGTCCAAAGGTCAAGCAAACCTCCTACCTCAGTTTCCCGAGAAGCTGGGAACCACAGGCACGCGCCACCACGCCCAGCTAATTTTTTTTTTTTTTTTTAATTTTGAGGGTTTTAAGAGACAGGGTCTCACTCTCTTACCCATGCTGAAGGGCAGTGGCACGATCATAGCTCACTTGCAGCCTCCACTTCCTGGGCTCACGGGATCCTCCTGCCTCAGCCACCTGAGTAGCTGAGACTATAGGCAGGCGCCACCACACTCTAATAATTTTTTTTATTTTTTGTAGAGACAGGGTCTCCTATGTTGCCCAGGCGGGTCTTGATACTCCTGGACTCAAGTGATTTTTCTGCCTCGGCCTCTCAAAGTGCTGGGAGTATAGGAGTGAGCCACCACGCCCGTCAACCAAGCGCTCTAATAACTAAATACAATGAACTTATTTCTGTAATTGTTGTAAAAAGGTAAATGCATACCTACACACGCATACATCCCTGATACTTCATTTTCCATTTTTTCAGTTTATATTCAGCCTCAATTTAGGACAAGTGTGTAACAATACAATCCAAACACTTTAGTATCTAGTATCACAACTCTGCGTCGTAGGTATTCAGATCACGATGTTCCACATGAGGAAACTTACGCAAACAGCTGATAAGCTGGTAAAGGGCTGAGAGTTGAAGCTGAATGTATCTGATTCCAAAAACACACTTTCATTCGACTACAAGGCACTGCCTCCCTTGACAGGAAAACAATAAAGACAGAAGCATAAACTTTTCACTTTTTCCGGGTGTCATTTCTATATCTCGGTGCGATGTAGTGATTAAATGAAAGAACACTGGAGTCCAGCTGCTGGGATTCAAATCCAGCTCCACTACTGCCCGGGACTCGCGCCCCGTTAACTGAGCGGCAGGGCACCAGCCCGCCGGCTGTGGCGCTCGAGAAGCCTGCGGCGCTGCCTAAGCACCTAGAAACGCGCCGGCCTTGCGGGGGCGAAAGCGTCTAGGACGACAGGGATCTCCAAGGAGAGCGCTGGGGGTTATTTTCGGGGCAAATAATTAGAGAAAACGAGGACCACACAACAAAATAGTAACCCGGCACAGGAAGGAGCGCAGGCCTGGCGCCCCGAGGCGTGAGGCGGCGCGGACCACGGCTGAGGGAGCTCGGCGCTCGCCCGACGCCCGGGAGGATGCAGGCCGCCCCCCAGGTGTGAAAGGGACCCGCCCGGCAACCGAAGGTGCAAAGCCCAACCTGGCGTTCCGAGAGGCCCTGCGTGGCGTCAGGGGAGACCCAACCCGCGTCCCGAACCCACCTCAAACTTGGGAAGGACCCAGCCCCGGCATCTGGAGAAGCCCAACCCGGCACCAGTAATGGCCGGTCCCGGCGTCCGGAATCCGCCCCGGAATCGGGAGGGTCCCAGCCCCGCATCCCGAGCCCACTTCGGCGTCCGGAGGGACCCACCCCCGACTTCGGCAAGGCCCGCCCCGGCGTCCGGAGCCCACCCCCGCGTCGCGAGGGACACACCCCGGCATCAGGAAGGGCCGCCCCGGCGTCGGGAGAGGCCTACCTTGGCGTCGGGAAGCGCCCCTCCCGGAGAGTAGCGGGCCGCGGACCCGCTGAGGAAGAAAAGGAGGCAGGGAGGGGCGGGCGGAGCTGTGCGCAGGCGGCGGGTACTCACTCGCTGGCGCGGGCCGCTCTGTAGCCCTTCTCCGGGTTGCTGGGGGTCGCGAGCCGCCACACGTTGGGAGCGCGGGGGGAAGGGGACGGGCGCGCGCGTCCGATGCCAGAGACACGCTCTCGGGGCGGGCGCAGGCGCGGCGAGCGGAGACTTAACCAACCCCCGCCGCGGGGGAGCCATCCGGGACGTACCAACTGCGCGGGAGGCGCTGACCGCCCGTGAGCCGGCTCGCGCCTTGCGCGGTCTCAGTTGCTTGCGCTTTGGGGGAAAGCAAGGAGTAACAACAGACTCAGAGATAGCTGTGGGGCAAAATGTATAGAACGGCCACTTTTGAGGACAATTCCGTGTGATGAAATTTAAAATGTCCATTTTATGACCCAGCAATTTCACGTCTAGAAAAATACGGAAATGCTGGGTGCGATGGCTCACGCCTGTAATCCCAGCGCTTTGGGAGGCAGAGGCGGGCGGATTACCTGAGGTCGGGAGTTCGAGACCAGCCTGGTCAAGATAGAGAAACCCCTTCTGTACTAAAATACAAAAATTAGCCAGGCGTGGTGGCGCGTGCCTGTAATAACAGCTACGCGGGAGCCTGAGGCAGGAGAATCGCTTGAATCCGGGAGGCGGAGGATGCAGTGAGCCCAGGTCACTGCCACTGCACTCCAGCCTGGGCAACAGAGCGAGACTCCGTCTCAAAAAAAAAAAAAAAGGGAAAGAAAGAAAAGAAAAATACAGACACTCCTACAGGTGTGCACAAGACATGTTCAACGAGGCCAGCTTCCTGGCAGAAAATGTGAACAGCAGAAATGTCCAATAAGACTCGCATAAATAAAACACCAAATGTCCCTACAGTGATATACTACAACAAATAAAACAAAGGAATCCTATATGTGTCAACATTTGCTAGGTCACAACTACTTAAGTTATTGAAATAGCAACATGCCAACAAATATGTACACTGTGAAATGATTTATATAAATTTAAAAATAGGTAAATTAGAACAGTATATACTGTTTACAAAAAATCTATGTGTGTAAAAGTATATAAGATGAACTAGATGGATACCATGGTAATGGTAAAGGGGTGAAAGAAGGAGAAGCGGAAAATGTGGGGAGAAGCAAACAGGACTTCAGATAGATCTGTCATGATTTCTATTAAAAAGAAAGACCTGGCCAGGCGTGGTGGATCACGCCTGTAATCCCAGCACTTTGGGGGGCCGAGGCAGGCAGATCACTTGAGGTCAGGAGTTAGAGACTAGCCTGACCAACATGGTGAAACCCCATCTCCACTAAAAATACAAAAATTAGCTTGGCGTGGTGGTACATGCCAGTAATCCCAGCTATTCGGGAGGCTGAGGCAGGAAAATCGCTTGAACCTGGGAGGCAGAGGTTGCAGTGAGCCGAGATCACACCACTGCACTCCAGCCTGGGTGACAGAGTGAGACTCTGTCTCAAAAAAAAAAAAAAAAAAAAAAAAAGAGCGAGACCTAAAAATAAACATAAGAAAATGTTAACAGTAGGGTAATCGAACGTGAACTACAGGCACATTATTCTTAATACTTTTCTGTAATATTTACATTCTGGAATGCCTTTGCCCTATCTCCCCCATGCCACCTACCTCCAACTGATCCTCCAAAACCCACCTGAACCATTTCTTCCACTGCTTCCTCGAACCTCAGTTCATTTCTCCTGCATCCTTCCTCAGCTGCTGGGACATTCGATCTCCCACAGTATACTACAATTCTTTGCTCTATGAGTCTATATCTCTTCTATAAGACTTGTGAGCTCTATGAAGACATGATCCATGTAATCCTCACAAGTAGCAATGGGCCTGTCCTAAAGCAAACACTCAAAAAATGTTGATTGAATTGAATTGAGGAGTGGGGAGATCAGAAAAGGTTTCAGTGCAGGGCCAAAAAGATCCTTTTAGGGCATCTTACTTCAGGGAAGACTATTGATGCATTGGTGGTGGCAGCCATTCTGCAAACCTGAGGACAGACAGCCTATGGCAGGCAGCCTGTAAGATGGCCCTAGATCCCACAGGCTGGCAACCACACTCTTGTGTAATCTCTCTTCTTGAGTGTGGGCTATGCTTAATAACTCACTTCTAAACAATAGAATAAGGCAGAATTGATGGCATGTCATTTCCAAGAGTGGGTGATAAAAACTCTGTGGCTTCCTTCTTGGGTACTATCTCAAGTTCTCAATTTGCTCACTCAGGCCAAATGCTATACTGTGAGAAATAGCCATATGGAAAGACTCACAGGGCAACAGCTTGATCACATCTTAGGACAGACCTTAAGCCAAAGACCTGTCTAAGCTGTGTCCCAACTCGTGACCTATGAAAGCTATGTTTATGGTTTTTTGGTGTTTTTTTTTTTTTAAAGGTCTCACTCTGTCACCCATACTGGAGTGCAGTGGTGTCATCACGGCTCACTGCAGCTTCAAACTCCTGAGCTCAAGCTATCCTCCCACCTTAGCTTCCCAAGTAGCTGGGACTACAGGTGCGTGCCACCGTGGCTAGCTATTTTTTCGTTGTTTTTTTGTGGAGACGGAGTCTCATTATGTGCCCAGGCTGGTCTCAAACTCCTGGGCACAAGTGATCCTTCCACCTCAGCCTCCCAAAGTGCTGGGATTACAGGCATAAGCCACTGCACCTGGCCTATGTTTTAAGCCGCTAAGTTTTGGGGTAATTTGTTATATAACAACATATAATTATTTCAGAGCTTAGAAGAGAGGAAAAAAAAAAACAGAAAATAGCAGAGTTAGGACCCTAATCATATATACCTGGCAACCGTTCAACTTCTGGGTTTTCTATGATGTGAAATAATAAGTTTCCTTAATATTTACACCATTATGAGTCATGTTTTTCTGTTACCTGAAGTAGACAACATCCTAATTGATATAAAACTAAATGTCCATCATAAGAGAATGATGTATTATATAGTATATTCATAGAATAACATACAACAATTAAGAAATGAAAAACTAAATAAAATAAATGAAACACACTTTGGGAGGCTGAGGTGGGTGGATCACTTGAGCCCAGGAGTTCAAGATCAGCCTGGGCAACACAGTGAGACTTTGTCTCTACTAAAAATAAAAACAGGCCTAGCACGGTGACTCACACCTATAATCCCAGCATTTTGGGAGGCCGAGGCGGGTGGATCACTTGAGGTCAGGAGTTCGAGACCAGTCTGGTCAACATGGCGAAACCCCGTCTCTACTAAAAATACAAAAATTAGCCGGGCGTGGTGGCACGCGCCAGTAAGTCCCAGCTACTCGAGAGGCTGAGGCAGGAGAATTGCTTGAACTCCAACCTGGGTGACAGAGTGAGACTCCATCTCAAAAAATTAAATTAAATTTAAAAATAAAAAATTATACAGATGCCGTGTGGCCAGAAAAAAAAAATAAGCAAACAAGTAGCCGCATGTGGTGGTGTGTGTCTGTAGTCCCAGCTACTCTAGAGGCCAAGGCAGGAGGATCTGTTGAGCCCCGGAGTTCCAGGTTGCAGTGAGCTATGATCGCACCACTGCACTCTAAACTGAGTGACAGAGTGAGACCCTGTCTCAGAAAAAAGAAATGAAACAGATCTACATGTATCATCATGCATAGACCTCAATACATGATATTAATTTTAAGAACCAAGTGGCAGGATAATGTAAGGTCCATGAGAATAGAAACTTTATTTTGTGTATTGCTGTGTCGTCAAAATTAGAACAATGCCTAGCACAGAGTAAAGAAGGATGAATGATATGCTCATTGTGATGCCATTTACATAAACACACATGTTCTTATGCAAATAATACCACATGTTTTTGAATGTAGTAAATATATCTAAAAGTATTTCCATAGGCCTAGGAAGATACAGGGATATATAATAAACACATAATAGAGGATACTTTTTTTTTTGAGACAAAATCTCACTCTGTTGCCCAGGCTGGAGTGCAATGGCATGATCTGCCTCCTGGGTTCAAGCGATTCTCCTGCCTCAGCCTCCTGAGTAGCTGGGATTACAGGCGTGTGCCACCGCACCTGGCTAATTTTTTGTATTTTTAGTAGAGATTGGGTTTCACCATGTTGGCCAAGCTGGTCTTGAACTCCTGACCTCAGGTAAGCCGCCTGCCTCGGCCTCCCAAAGTGAGCAACTGGGTCCGGCCAGAGGATACTTTTCAAAAGGGAGCTGGAGGTACAAAATTGGGAGTGGACAAAAGGAACCTTAATATATCTGTAATGCTCTGATTTTATTTTAAGAACCACTACTGGGCCAAGTGTGGTGACTTATGCCTGTTATCCCTGTACTTTGGGAGGCAAAGGTGGGGAGATCACTTGAGCTCAGGAGTTCGAGACCAGCCTGGGCAATATGGCAAAACCCCATCTCTACAAAAAATACAAAAATTAGCTGGACTTGGGCTTGCACCTGTAGTCCCAGCTACTCGGGAGGCTGAGGTGGGAGGACAGCTTGAGCCCAGGAGGCAGAGGTTGCAGTGAGCCACCAAGGTTGTTCCACTGCACTCCAGCCTGGGTGACAAAGCAAGACCCTGTCACAAAAAAAAAAAAAAAAAAGAAGAAAAGAAAAAAAGAACTACTACTGTGTAATTAAAAATGAATAAACTATAAGCTGGGCACAGTGATACACACCAGTAGTCCCAGCTACTCAGGAGACTGAGGTGAGAGGATTACTTGAGCCCAGGAGTTCAAGGATGTAGTACACTATAATCATGCCTTTGAATAGCCACTGTACTCCAGCCTGGGCAACATAGTGAGACTACATCTCTATAAAAAAATTTAAAATTTAGCTGGCTATGGTGGTGTGCACCTATAATCCCAGCTACTCAGGAGGCTAAGATGGGAGGATCCCTTGACCCCAGGAGTTCCAGGCTGCAGTGAGCTATGATTGAGCCACTGTACTCCAGCCTAGGCAATAGAGTGAGACTTTGTCTTTAAAAAATAATAATAATAATAAACTCTTAGAAGAAAACATATGGGAAAATCTTCATGACCTTAGATTTGGCAATAATATATTGAATATGACATCAAAAGCACAGGCAACACGATGAAAAGAGTTCTGGAGATGTGTTGCGGGAAGTCAGGGACCCTGAACGGAAGGACCAGCTGGAGCCGTGGCAGAGGAACATAAATTGTGAAGATTTAACTTTTTTTTTTTTTTTGAGACGGAATCTCGCTCTGTCGCCCAGGCTGGAGTGCAGTGGCACAATCTCGGCTCACCACAAGCTCTGCCTCCTGGGTTCACGCCATTCTCCTGCCTCAGCCTCCCGAGTAGCTGGGATTACAGGCGCCCGCCACCACGCCCAGCTAATTTTTTGTATTTTTAGTAGAGATGGGATTTCACCGTGTTAGACAGGATAGTCTCGATCTCCTGACCTCATGATCCGCCCGTCTTGGCCTCCCAAAGTGCTGGGATTACTGGCGTGAGCCACCGCGCCCTGCTAGGGAGATTTTCTATACCCTGGTGACTGGCATCCAAATCTGTTTTTCCTGTCCTGGTTCCTAGCATCGAATCTCAATTGCCTACTTGACTTTTCCACCTGTATGTCCCACATAAAGTTAAAACCCAGAACATTCACAACCAAATTTATGATCTTCCCCTCAAAATCTGTATATTTAACACATTATTTATCTCTCTTAGTGACATTACTATCCACTCTTTCCCTCAAGCTATAAGCCTCCTAGACCACCACCACAAAGCCCCTCTCCCCACAGATTCAATGGGTCATGGAGTCTTACTGACTTCGAAACTGACTTCAGGGCCAGGCGCAGTGTCTCACACCTGCAATCCCAGCACTTTGGGAGGCTGGGTGGATCACTTGAGGCCAGGGGTTCGTGACCAGCCTGGCCAACATGGAGAAACGTTGTCTCTACTAAAAATATGAAAACTAGCCAGGCGCAGTTGCAGGCACCTGTAATCCCAACTACTCGGGAGGCTGAGGCAAGAGAATCACTTGAACCCAGGAGGTGGAGGTTGCAATGAGCTGAGATCATGCCACTGCACTCCAGCCTGGGTGACAGAGCTAGACCCTGTCTAAAAAAAAGAACCCAAAAACCACACAAAAAGAAACCACACTGAATCAATGAAAAAAATAAATTATTCCATAATGATATTCAAAAAAGTAAAAACTCATTTGTGCCCATTCAAAGTAGATGTTTAAACAAGCTCTTACCTTAAAAATCAGTAAGGCAGGAGGATTACTTATGGCCAGGAGTTCCAGACCAGCCTGGGCAACATTGTGAGACCCCCATCTCTACAAAAAATGAATAATAAAACTAGCCAGGCTTGGTAGTATGTGCCTATAGTCCTAGCTACTTTGGAGGCTCAGGCAGGAGGATTGCTTGAGCCATGGAGTTTAAGGCTGCAATGAGCTATGATCTTACTATTGCACTCTAGCCTGGGTGACAGAGGGAGATCTTGTATCAAAAAAAAAAAAAAAAAAAAAAAAAGGGCCAGGCACAGTGGTTCATGCCCATAATCTTAGCACTTTGGGAGGCTGGGTGGATCAGCTGAGGTCAGGAGTTCAAGACCAGCCTGGCCCACATGGCTCTACTAAAAATACATAAATTAGCCGGGCTTGGTGGTACACATCTGTAATCCCAGCTACTTGGAAGGCTGAGGCAGGAGAATCGCTTGAACCCAGGAGGCGGAGGTTGCAGTGAGCTGAGATCATGCCACAGCACTCTAGCCTGGACAACAGAGCAAGACTGCATCCAAACACACACACACACACACACACACACACACACACACACACACACACACACGTACTTTCTGATCATAAGGGAGGAAACTTATTTACATAATGGAAGGTTTAAACTACCATTACCCTAATCCAGTGGTCAATTTAGCTTCACTTGGCGAATTAATCAGATATGATGTTATTATGTTCTTCAGATGCTACGCAACATGAATCATGCAACATCTCCAAAGACGTATTCTAGCCAAAATATTTGACTTAAATACACCAAGTGTTTAGATATAACTTCCAGTTAAAGGAAACGCAGCCAATAGAGATACAAGCTAAAAACCACAAGGAAAAAAGCAACCAATGCTTCTCAAACTACAGCACTTACACTATGATTTATTACAGCCAAAGGATACAAAGCAAAATCAGCACCTGGGATGAAGTCCAAAGGAAACTGGGCACAAGTTTCAAGAGTACCTTCCCAGTGGAGTCACTTAATTCCTCCAGCATCTCATTGTGACAACATTTGTGAAGTGGTATCTACCAGGGAAACTTGCCTGAGCCTAGGAATCCAGGGTTTTATCAGGGGTCAGTTACACAGGCTGCCTAGCTTACCACTCTGCCTAGTGCAAACCAAAATTTCACACTCCCAGAAGGAAAGGAGATGTTCAGCATAAACTATATTGTTTGCACAAACAGTTTAGACTCAGTGAGCCACTTTTTTCTTTTTTTTTTTCAGACAGAGTTTCGCTCTTGTTGCCCAAGCTAGAGTGCAATCTCAGCTCACTGCAACCTCCACCTCCCCGGTTCAAGCGATTCTCCTGCCTCAGCCTCCCAAGTAGCTGGGATTACAGGCGTGCAACACCATGCCCGGCTGATTTTTTGTATTTTTAGTAGAGACAGGGTTTCACTATGTTGGCCTGGCTGGTCTCGAACTCCTGATCTCAGGCAATCCACCTACCTCGGCCTCCCAAAGTGCTAGGATTATAGGCATGAGCCACTGCGCCCAGCTGCAGTGAGCCACTTTTATATGGAATTTGGAAACACTTCTGAAATCCAAGTTCCCAGATGCCAGCCAAAAGCCAAACTTGAGAGCAGACCTTTCAAAGGTCTACTATAGCCTCAAACCTACTATGTTAATTCTTTTCTGCACAATATGTAATGCTGTGGTTGAAACTTGGGGTGGAAGTTGAATGAGTTTGTCAAATGGACAACAGGAGATGGTAGAAGGACATTAAAGGTAATGTTGGAAGGCTGAGGCAGGAGAATCGCTTGAACCTGGGAGGGCAGAGGTTGCAGTGAGGTGAAATCACAGCACTTCACTCCAGCCTGGGTGAAAGAGCGTTAACTCCATCTCAATAAATAAATAAATAAATAAAGGCAATGGGAATAGAATGAATAAAGGCAAAGGGGTGTGAAAGGATTCTCCAGTTGGAGAACCTATCACAGTGCTAAAGTTCATCCAGCAGGGCTTGGTACTTGAGAGAGTATTGGAAGTGGGTGGAAAAGGAAGTAGAATATACTGGGTCTCTTATACCACGTGACATTTTAACTTTATCCGGTAAGCAACAAGAAGCCATTGAAGTACTGCAGGTAAGAAAGGAGTATAGACCCGGCACGGTGGCTCACGCCTGTAATCCCAGCACTTTGGGAGGCCAAGGAGAGCAGATCACCTGAGGTCAGGAGTTTGAGACCGGCCTGACAAACATGGTGAAACCTCGTCTCTACTAAAAAATACAAAAATTAGCCAGGTGTGGTGATGCATGCCTGTAATCCCAGCTACTTGGGAGGCTGAGGCAGGAGAATCACTTGAACCTGGGAGGCAGGGGTTGCAGTGAGCCAAGATTGCACCATTGCCCTCCAGCCTGGGCAACAAGAGCAAAATTCCATCCAGAAAAAGAAAAAAGAAAAAGAAAGGAGTATAGTTCAGTGCCTAGCACATTGTGGGCCTTAAATAAAACCTGATGATTTGATGTTACTCAAACTATTTACCAGTTCAAGGTCTATGCAGATTCCTTGGCAACACTCTACAGGTGACAGAGTGTCGTTGGATCATCTTAGGCCAGTCTACATCTTCTTGGATGCATTAAACTAGACTGAATTCCCCTGAACCGTAATCAAATGCACAAATTAGTGATTGAAACTGGTTCTAGAAATCATGGAGAAAAGTGAGACTTATTTAGAAAGAGACAGTGTCTTGCTCTGTAGCCCAGGTTGGACTGCAGTGGGACAATCATAGCTCACTGCAGCCTCAACCTCCCAGGCTCAAGTGAGCCTCCCTGCTCAGCCTCCCGAGTAGCTGGGACCACAGGCATATAACACTACACCCGGCTAATTTTTTTATTTTTTGTAGAGATGGGGTTTTGTCATGTTGCCCAGGCTGGTCTCGAACTCCTGGGCTCAAGTGATCCTCCCACCTCAGCCTCTCAAAGTCCTGGGATTACAGGCATGAGCCACTGTGTCCAGCCAAAGAGTGGGATTTAGCTGATAGTGTTCACGCAGATGGGAACTAGAACTTAACATCAGTATGTTAAATTATCAGAAAAATATAGCTTTTGGAATAAACTACATAGCTACCATTTACTATGTGCCAAGCAATGTGCTAAGTAGTTTACGGAGATTATATTAGTTAATCTTCACAACAACCATTTGAGGTGGGTATCATCTCCTCATTTTACAGATGGAGAAGCAGCCTCACAAATGTTAAGGAATTTACCTAAGATCACATAACTCATGCATGCAGAATGGAGCAATACATGTCAAGTTAAGTACCACACAGCGTTAACTGCTCAATTCTCAGAGATTTGTGGTTAATCCCCAGCCTGCTTGCCTCAGACATTGTCAGGGTTCAAGATATGATAGCTATCTGTTGCAGCTGGACTCTCTTCCTGATATGGCTCTGGACATACATCCCTCCAGCTCCAAGGGTGGCCCAGCGGGGCATGTAGAGTGGCTGGAATTCCCAAACTGTCACTGCAGTGATAAGGAGGAGCAACCTTATCTGTTTACTCTAACATGCTATACAGATATGCTCATTTTCTATGTGGACTATAATGGAGAAAAGGCTGGAAAGCATTACTTGACTCTAACCCAGTATTCCTCCTTTCCCTCCTTCTCAAAATCCTCTGTAAATCCCAGTCTGTGATCAACAGACTCCCCTCTGCCCTCAATCTGTCCTTAGAAAGTCTCTAAATTAAAACCTGGCATCCCCTGAAGACACTGCTTCCCTGCATCCCTAAAGATACTATAAAATTAGGCCAGGCATGGTGGCTCACACTTGTAATCCCAGCACTTTGGGAGGCTGAGACAGGCAGATCACTTGAGGTCAAGAGTTCGAGACCAGTTTGGCCAACATGGTGAAACCCTGTCTCTACCTAAAATAAAAAAATTAGCCAGACGTGGTGGCGCACATCTGTAATCCCAGCTACTCAGGCAGCTGAGACAGAATCACTTGAACCCGGGAGGCTGAGGGTGCAGTGAGCCGAGACCACGCTACCACACTCCAGTCTGGGTGACAGAAGAAGACTCCATCTCAAAAAAGAAAAAAAGAGGCAGGACGCGGTGGCTCATGCCCATAATCCCACCACTTTGGGAGGCCAAGGTGGGGGGATCACCTGAAGACAGGAGTTCAAGACCAGCCTGACCAACATGGTGAAACCCTGTCTCTACTAAAAATACAAAATTAGCCAGGCATGGTGGCTGGCTCCTGTAATCCCAGCTACTCAGGAGGTTGAGGCAGGAGAATCGCTTGAACCTGGGAGGCGGAGGTTGCAGTGAGCTGAGATCATGTAATTGCCCTCCAACCTGGATGACAGAGCAAGACTCCATCTCAAAAACAAAACAAAACCAAACAAACAAAATACTATAAAATTATCCAGGCTGGGCACGGTGGCTCATGCCTGTAATTCCAGAACTTTGGGAGGCTGAGGCGGGCGGATCACGAGGTCAAAAGATTGAGACCATCCTGGCCAACATGGTGAAACCCCCCTCTACTAAAAATACAAAAAAATTAGCTGGGTGTGGTGGCACGCACCTCTAGTCCCAGCTACTCAGAAAGCTGAGGCAGGAGAATCGCTTGAACCTGGGAGGCAGAGGTTGCAGTCAGCCGAGGTTGCAGTGAGCCGAGATCTTACCACTGCACTCATGCCACCGCACTCCAGCCTGGCAACAGAGCGACACTCCGTCTCAAAAAAGAAAATTATCCAGTAGGCCGGGCGCGGTGGCTCATGCCTGTAATCCCAGAACTTTGGGAGGCCGAGGCAGGTGGATCACCTGAGGTCAGGAGTTCAAGACCACCCTGGCCAACATGGTGAAACCCCGTCTCTACTAAAATTACAAAAAATAGCCAGGCATGGTGGCGGGTGCCTCTAGTCCCAGCTACTCAGGAGGCTGAGGCAGGAGAATCGCTTGAACCCGGGAGGCAGAGGTTGCAGTGAGCTGAGATTGCGCCATTGCACTCCAGCCTGGGTGACAAGTGTGAAACTCTGTCGAAATAATGAAATGAAATGAAATGAAATATGAAATGAAATGAAATAAAGAAGCCTGAGAAGTGGACTAGGATTGCAGCAAAGATGTGCCCCTGGGCCTCTGCTGGGCTTGGTAGTTCCACAGTTCTCCTCAAGAGCACCCCTTCTGTTCTGGACCAATCTCAGATTCTGATTCAAACAACATTTCTTTACATCCTGTTAGTAAAAGCTCATCTGTGGCCACCTCTAATAGTTTGAGATGTGTTCTTAGAGATGAGAAATAAAAAGACTATTAGGAGGTAACTCAGATACCATTCTGATCCCCACGTGGTAGATTCATTGTCCCACCCCATCCATACTAGCCCACTAGCCTTGGCTGTCATCTCTCTCTCTTTTTTTATTTTTTTGAGATGGAGTCTTGCTCTTCTTGCCCAGGCTGGAGTACAGTGGCGCAATCTCGGTTCACTGCAACCTCCGTCTCCTGGGTTCAAGCAATTCTCCTGCCTCTGCCTCCTGAGTAGCTGGGATTACAGGCTCCTGCCACCATGCCTAGCTAATTTTTGTATTTTTTAGTAGAGACGGGGTTTCACCGTTTGAACTCCTGTCCTCAGGTGATCCGCCCACTTGGCCTCCCAAAGTGCTATGATTACAGGCGTGAGCCACCACGCTGGCCTTTTTTTTTTTTTTTTTTTTTTTTGAGACAGGGTCTTGCTGTGTCACCCAGGTGGTAGTGCAGTGGTACAACAGCTCACTGCAGGCTCAAGCGATCCTCTCACCTCAGCCTCCTGAGTAGCTGGGACCAAAGGCACACACCACCACACCCAGCTAATTTTTTTAATTTTGTAGAGATAGGGTCTTGCCATGTTGCCCATGATGGTCTTGAACTCCTGGGGTCAAGCAATCCTCCTGCCTCAGCCTTCCAAAGTGCTGGGATTACAGGTATGAGCCACTGTGCCCAGCCTAGTCATTATCTCTGTTATAGCAGTTAAAACACACTCTCTGATATTACATACTCAGTAGATACTTTTATGTCTGTCACTAGATTAGACATACTAGAGTTAGAAAAACTAGAGTTTAAGGCTGGGCGTGGTGGCTCACACTGGTAATCCCAGCACTTTGGGAGGCCAAGGCGGTCAGACCACATGAGATCAGGAGTTCAAGATCAGCTTGGCCAACATGGTAAAATCCTGTCTCTAATAAAAATACAAAAATTAGCTTGGTGTGGTGGTGCACACCTGTAGTCCTAGCTACTTAGGAGGCTGAGGCGGAGAATTGTTTGAACCTGGGAGGCGGAGGTTGCAGTGAGCCGAGATCGCACCACTGCACTCCAGCCTGGGTGACAGAGTGAGACTCTGTCTCAAAAAAAAAAAAAAAAAGAAAAGAAAGAAAAACTAGAGTTGAATCTCTTTGAGAGCAAGAACTATATCTTAAGCACTATAGTTTCATTTGCACATGCACACACATGCACATACAGAGTCAGTATTTAAGCAACTGAAATGTATGCTGAACTGTAGCCAGTTCCCGTCCCTTAGCAAAGCCATTTCCCTGGGATTGTTCATCTCCCATGGCAACAATACACAGTAGGATGTGTTGGAAAATGGTTCTCATTTTCCACAAGGAGGAAATAAAAAGCCAGCCCAACAAATATAAGGCATCACCTGCACTGCCAGGTCCTAGCAAGGAGTCCAGGCGTGGGCCATTCTTGGAAGCACTCACACAAAGACAAAATAGAAAACTGGTGACAATGAAGGCTGTTCAGACCCTCAGCAGGGTAGCTCAGGACTCTGCCTCCATGGCACAGGGGATGAACCCTGACAGCACTCATTGGAGAATAAATGGACATTATTTTGAGCATGTAATTGGATTGGAGGTTGTTTTCCAATAATATGCAAAGCAACTTACATACTCCACTCCCAGTATTTGTTACATAGTATTAAAAATATCCTTGTGGGTTCTGCGACTTCGACAAAAATCCCCTGTATCCCTTGGATTATCCCTGAATAACTTATGCTATGCAAGTGTAAGTAACTAGAACTCTTAAGATAAATAAGTAGTTTGCGACCATCCTGGCTAACATAGTGAGACCCCGTCTCTAAAAGTAAATAAATAAATAAAAAGAGAATAAATAATGTGTAGTCACTGGCTTTTAGGCTGGTCATCTGGTTTTGGCAAAAGGACATAGATTTGCAATCTAAGGACCAGTGTTCAAGCATGGGCTCGTACCTAACTAGCTGTGTGATCTTCACAAAACCTTTACCTTTCCTAGTCTGTTTCTTTATCATCACTTATGAAGAAATCCCTCACAGAAACCACCCTGAGGATTAAATGCTATAATGTAGGTGCTTTGCAAACTGTAAAGCACTGCCCTGGGCTGGGTGTGTGGTTCACACCAGGAATCCCAGCACTTTGGGAGGCTGAGGCAGGAGGATCGCTTGAGCTCAGGAGTTTGAGACCAGCCTGGGCAATATAGGGAAACCCTGTCTCTACAAAAAAAAAATTTTTTTTAATTAGCTGGGCATGTTGGTGTCCACCTGTAGTCCTTGCTACTCAGGAGGCTGAGGCTGGAGGATCACTTGAGTGTGGGAGTTCAAGGTTACAGTGAGCTATGATCATACCACGCACTAGTGAGACCCTGTCTCGAAAAAAAAAAAAAAAATTGTAGGCTGGGTGTGGTAGCTCATGCCTGTAATCCCAGCACTTTAGGAGGCCAAGGCGGGCAGATCACCTGAGGCCAGGAGTTCAAGACCAGCCTGGCCAACAAGATGAAACCCCGTCTCTACTAAAAATAGAAAACATAGCTGGGTATGTTGATGGATGTCTGTAATCCCAGCTACTCAGGAGGCTGAGGCAGGAGAATTGCTTGAACCCAGGAGGTGGAGGTTGCAGTGAACTGAGATCGTGCCACTGCACTCCAGCCTGGGAAACAGAGACTCCGTCTATAAAAAAAAAAAAAAAAAAAAAAACTTGTAAAACACTGGCCAAACATCAGTCACCTACTGTACTGGAAGCTTGGAAGCTCTAGGGCCTGAGGCCTGACATAGAGCTGGTGCTCAATATTTGTAGTATAAATAAGGAAATACTTGTAGTATAAATGACTAAATTACACCAATGAGCTATATGATCTCAAGCAAGAATAATTCATATCTGTCTCTCTTTGGCCTCCTCTGATATTACTTTCCTCCTTGTTCACTGGGCTCCAGCCATGCTGTCGTTTTTCCTGTTCCTCCAACACATCATGCTCTCTCCTGCCTCAGGGCCTTTGTACCTGCTGTTCTCTCTGCTAGAACACTCTTGCCCAGCTCTTTGCATGGCTACGCCTTCTCATTAATCAGGTCTTAGCTCAAATGTCATTTTCCCAGAGGCTTCCCCTGATGCCACCCTGATTAATGTTCCTAACACATCATTCACCTGAGATGCAATCCTGTTTTATCTTCTCCTTAGCACTTATTACTGTTAACTTTTTTTTTTTTTTGAGATGGAGTCTCGCTCTGTTGCCCAGGATGGAGTGCAGTGGCAAGATCTCGGCTCACTGCAAGCTCCGCCTCCTGGGTTCACACCATTCTCCTGCCTCAGCCTCCCGAGTAGCTGGGACTACAGGCACCCGCCATCACGCCCGGCTAATTTTTTTGTATTTTTAGTAGAAACGGGGTTTCACCGTGTTAGCCAGGATGGTCTTGATCTTCTGACCTCGTGATCCACCTGCCTCGGCCTCCCAAAGTGCTGGATTACAGGCATGAGCCACCGCGCCAGGCCTACTGTTAACTTTCTTATTGTACTCTCCTCCACTACAATAAAAAATACTTTACTACAGCTTCCCTGTCTTGTTCACAACTATATTTCCATGCTCAAAATATCATCTAGCTCATAGTAAATTCTCCATAAGTATTTGAACAAATGAGGTTGAAATAAGCTAGTAATATTAAAAGCTTCATTCATTAAACAAATGTTTTGTATATACCTAGGAGGGTCCAGGTTCTATTTCAAAGTGCTGGAGATTCAGGTGCAATGACAAGAGACAAAAGGCTACGCAAGGTGACGTGTGCCTGTAATCTCAGCATTTTGGGAGCCCGAGGCAGGCGGATTATGAGATCAGGAGTTCGAGATCAGCCTAGCTAACATAGTGAAACCCCGTCTCTACCAAAAATATAAAAATTAGCTGGGCGCCGTGGCATGTGCCTGTAATCCCAGCTACTCAGGAGGCTGAGGCAGGAGAATTGCTTGAACCCGGGAGGCGGAAGTTGCAGTGAGCCGAGATCACGTCACTGCACTCCAACCTGGCGACAGAGCAAAACTCTGCCTCAAAAACAATTTAAAAAAAGAAAGAAAAGAAAAGAGACAAAAATCCCTGCCTTCCTGGGGCTTGCCTTCTAGTAGGGAGACAGACAATAAACAAGATAAAAGGTGAAATATATAAGAAATAAAGCAGGAAAGAAGGACATGAAGTGTGTGTGGAAAAGTAACATTTTAGATGGGATAGCCAGACAAGGTATTTCAGATAGAGTAGCCAGAGAAGGAAGTGGGAGACTGAGCCATGAAGATACATGGGAGAAATTCACCCCAGGAGGCCTGGGTAACTGGGACAGGAATTAAGGAGTTGGGGACTGAGTAACACATCAGTATCAGGGAGGTTAAGGGAAGTCAGATTGTACAGGGCCTTGTTGGTCGAAGTAAGGACTTTGGCTTTTTTTTTTTTTTTAGTCGGAGTTTCGCTCTTGTTGCCCAGGCTGGGGTGCAATGGCGCCATCTCGGCTCACAGCAACCTCTGCCTCCCGGGTTCAAGCCATTCTCCTGGCTCAGCCTCCGAGTAGATGGGATTACAGGCATGTGCCACCACACCCGTCTAATTTTGTATTTTTAGTAGAGACGGGGTTTCTCCATGTTGGTCAGGCTGGTCTCGAACTCCGGACCTCAGGTGATCCGCCCGCCTTAGCCTCCCAAAGTGCTGGGATTACAGGCGTGAGCCACCGCGCCTGGCCGGACTTTGGCTTTTACTAAGAGTGAGATGGGAAGCTGTTGGAGGATTTGAGAACCTAAGCGTCATGATCTGACTTGTCATAAGAGGATCCCTGGAACTGCTGTGCTGGGAATGCCAGTGAGGTTGCTACTACAATAAACTAGGCAAGAGATGGTGGCTCCCAAAGACACGGGAAGGAGCAGCTCTGGGGTTGGAAGATAAAATTTGGGGTCTGACAGCTACATTGGAGAAGCCTATTAGCCATTCGAGTGAACTGTGGAAGAGGCAACTGGATGTATACAGGTCCGGAGTCTCGGGGAAGATCAGAGCTGGGAGCTGGCACTTGGAACTCAACAAATAGTACGTATTATTAGCAGTAATATGGAACCTTAGCTGTACTACTACTTACTAGTAGCGAGCTCTTGAGTTAACCATTTTTAGGTTCTGGGCCTCAGTTTCCCTGTAAATGAAATGGCGAAAACACTCCCACATAACGGGACCTTGAGAACGAAATGAAAAGTATCAAGGGCTGACCGTGAGCAAGGTGAGAGCCATGAGCCAAAACCACACGAGCCTCTCCGGGAGGGGGGGGTCACTGCTGAGGAATCAGCGACAGGTTTGCGAATCCACGGCACACACTCTGAGGTACCAGAGGTAGCAAAGCAAAATAAGCGCCGGGTCCCGCACGGCAGCGCGGGTGCAGCGCCCAAACCTCGCGAGATTTGTTGGCTGGGCCAAGTACCACCCACCAAATCTCGCGATACCTAGGCGCCTGAGAGGCTCTCCACCGGTGAGGGTTTGCGGGGAAGATGGAGTATCCCGCGCCGGCCACGGTGCAGGCCGCGGACGGCGGAGGGGCCGGGCCTTACAGCAGCTCGGAGTTGCTGGAGGGCCAGGAGCCGGACGGGGTGCGCTTTGACCGCGAGAGGGCGCGCCGCCTGTGGGAAGCCGTGTCCGGTGCCCAGCCGGTGGGTAGAGAGGAAGGTGAGTCGGGGGCTTTGGAGGCAGAAAGCCCCTCGCCCGCTGCACGGCTCGCGGGGAACTGCGGAAGCGCCGACGGTCACACCCCCTGGCCCGCCTCCTTGCGTGCTGCGCCCCGGGACCCCCAGACTTGTGCTCCCCATCCGGGCGCGGGCACCCCAAGAATCGGGCCCCCAGCGCGCTGAGGGTGAAGGGCCGCTCACGCTCAGGCCCTGGGTTTTCCTCCTCCTCCTTCATCATTCACTACAGCGCAGTTTTTCCCACATTCGAGGACTGTCATCCCTATACTCGTCCTGTCGGAGACCTACAGTCTTTGCCATCCCCGTAAGCCAAGCCGAGTGCCCCTCACCACTCCTTGACTCCCCATCGTCCCAATCTCCTGATTTCCTCCTAGGGCCTCTCGCCTCCCTTCTCTCAAGCCCCACACTTCCGAGGGCTCTGGAAGGCCTTCTCCTTACCCCCTGGGTTCCTCCTGGTCTTGATGACTGAGCCCTGGCTTACCCCTGTTTTTAGCTCTCTGGCCTCTACTTGCTGGGTCCCTTATTCTAAGGTCGGGACAAGGAGCCTGAGAAACTGGTCTGGGTTTGCTTTGGCTCCAGCTTCTTTGTGTCCTACACTTGACCCAAAGTTGCTGAGAACAGTGTATGCAAAGCCACGTTAGGGGTCACTCCTGGGCCGAAGCGCCCCAGCTTGCTCTGCACTTGACCTGAGACTGGGTAAGATGGGATGAAAGAAAGAGAAGGATGGAAAAGAGCTGTCCTGACCTGCTTGTGTGACTCCCTTCACTGTCCTTTACAGAGCCAGCTGCTTGATGCTAACCCAAATGTACAAGAACTCTATCTGGGCTTCTCTGCTAACCTTGTCAGGTATCTGGAGGGAAATCAGATTTCTCCAGTGATTTGTTTGCTTGCTGAGCAGACTTGTCTTGGAAAGTTTAATATGCTATTTGTGAACTGACTGCCCTGGATAAAATTGGATAAAATTGAAATTTTGACCATATCTAAGGAAGGTACACAGACCTATACCCTGGTATATACTTCTCCAATTTAAAAACAAGTCTAGCCTGTCTCCTAAGTTTATATATATATAATGTATATTATATATAAAAAAGAAGGAGACAGGGCCCCAGAAATGGTGTGTGTGTATGCATATATATAATATACACACACATAAATGTGTATATATATTTTTATATACACTTGTAAGTATTTTATATATATATATATATATATATACACACACACACATACTATTTCTGGGGCCCTCTCTCCTTTTTTTTTTTTTTTTTTTTTTTTTTTTGAGAGAGTCTCACTCTTTCACCCAGGTTGGAGTGCAGTGGCACAATCACACTGCAACCTCCGCCTCCTGGGTTCAAGCAATTCTATACTGCCTCAGCCTCCGGAGTAGCTGGGATTACAGGCTGCTGCCATGACGCTCAGCTGATTTTTGTATTTTTAGTAGAGATGGGGTTTCACCATGTTGGCCAGGCTGTTCTCGAACTCCTGACCTCAAGTGATCTGCCCGCCTTGACCTCCCAAAGTGCTGGGATTACAGGCATGAGCCACCGCACCCGGCTTTCCTACTTTCAAACTTGTTTGGTAGTTTCCTCCCCTACCCCAATTTTTCTTTCATTAACTTGACAAACACTCACCGATGCCTGCTCTGGACCCGGAACTGGTTGGGCTTCAGAGCTGGAGTATCAGAGGAAGATACTGCCCTTGCCCTGGAAAGGCTTGCAGTCTAGTCCAGGAAGCAGACACCAAAACAGTTCCAGTGTAATGTAAAGGATGCAGTGCTGAGGAATGTTTTAAGAGTTGGAGGTGCACAAGAAGAAAGTGACCTTTGCCCTGGATCTTGAAGCAGAAAACCACTGTGCTCTGAAAAGTGAACTGTCTGCTATGTGTATATGAGTGTATAGTGGCACTGTTATGACCCATTTCATTTCCCTGTTCTCCTCACTTCTCCCACATTTATGTGAAATCTAGGTAGACACCTACAACATTAAGTTCTACTCACCCTTTTTCTACTCTTAGCACCTTCATTGAGTTACAATTTATATACCATACAAGTCACCCATTGTAAGCATATCGCCAGTGATTGTTAGCCAGTGTACAGAGTTGTATAGCCATTACCACAGTCCACTTTTAGAACATTTCCGTCACCCCAATTAGTTCCTTTGAGCTCATTTATATTAAATCCCCACTCCCACCTCCTGCCCTAGGCAACCAGTGACCTGTTTTCTGTCTTGGGTAGTCTTTTGAGTTTGGCTTCTCTCAGCATGTTTTTGAAGTTCAGCCAAGTCATGGTGTGTATTAGTACTTCATTCCTCTTTATTGCTAAATAGAATTCCATTGAATGAATATAACACATTCTATTAATCCATTCATTAGTTCTAGACATTTGGATTGTTTCCAGTTTGGAGTTTTTGTGAATAATGCTGCTGCGAACATTCATGCCCAAGTTTTTGTGTGAACATACGTTTCATTTCTTGAGTATATCCCTGAGAGTGGAATTGCTGGGTCATATCGTAACTCTAACATTTTGGAGAACTGCCAAACTGTTTTCCAAAATGGCTTCACCTTTTATATTTCTGCCATCAATGTATGAGGGTTTCGCTTTTTCTATAACCTTGACAACACTTGTCTTTTTTGATTATAGGCATTCTAGTGGGCATGTAGTGATATCTCATTGTGGTTTCCTAAAGACTGATAATACTGAGCACCTTTTCAGGGGCTAACTACCCATTTGTAGATCTTTGGTGAAATATCTATTCACATCATTTGCCTATTTTGTAATTGGGCTGTTTGTCTTCTACTGAGTTGTAAGAGTTATCTGTGTATTCTGGGTACAAGTCTTTTATTATAGATATGATTTCCAGGTATTTCCCCCTGACTGTGACTTGTCTTTTCATTTTCTAAACAGTGCCTTTTGAAGCACAAAAGTTTTAAGTTTTGATGAGATTAAATTTATCATTTTTTATCCTATGTATTGTGCTTTTAGTGTCATATCTAAGAACTCTTTATCTTAACCCAAGATTTGAGAAATTTTCTCTTGTAGATCTTCCTTATTATTATTTATTTATTTTTTTTTTTTTTGAGACGCAGTCTCACCCTGTCACCCAGGCTGGAGTGCAGTGGCATGATCTCAGCTCACTGCAACCTTCGTCTCCCTGGTTCTCCTGGAGGAGGTCAAGCGATTCTCCTGCCTCAGCGTCCCGAGTAGCTGGGATTACAGGTGTTCACCACCACATCTGGCTAATTTTTGTATTTTTAGTAGAGATGGGGTTTCACCACGTTGGCCAGGCTGGTCTCAAACTCCTGACCTCAAGTGATCTGCCCCCTTCAGCCTCCCAAAGTGCTGGCATTACACACGTGAGCTACCATGCCCAGCCCCTTCCTCATCTTGTTTCTGAAGGAGTTTGTGAAGGATGGATTGGTAATATTTTTTTTTTTTTTGAGACAGAATCCCACTCTGTCGCCCAGGCTAGAGTGTGGTGGCATGATCTCAGCTCACTGCAGCCTCCCTGTCCCAGATTTAAGTGATTCTCCCGCCTCAGCCTCCTGAGTAGCTGGGATTACAGGAGGGTGCTACCACACCCAGCTAATTTTTTTGTATTTTTAGTAGAGACAGAGTTTCACCATGTTGGCCAGGCTGGTCTTGAACTCCTGACCTCAGGTGATCCACCAGCCTTGGCCTCCCGAAGTGTTGGGATTACAGGTGTGAGCCACCACACTCAGTTGGTAATATTTCTTTTTACAGTATTTTACAGAAGTGTTGACCTGCAAGGAAGAGGCTAACACACAAAATATGATTTGAAGAGTTTACTTGATTTTTAAAGGCAAAAAAATGTGGACAGGGAGTGGGACTCATACAAAGTTGTTTATCGAGAATTCTCATTGATTTACAGAAATAACATTGGTTAGTGATTGGCTGTACATTAAGCTGTAGGATGTAGGATATAGCGTCAGGTAGGGCATTATTAGGTTAATCCTTACCCACTTGTGGCAATAGCAAGCAGTTTTGATAGATGAATCATAGCTCAAAAAGGGAGAATAGGAAGTGATTGCTATCTCATTTTAATATCTCTCTGGGCCCTGATCATTTAAAAAAACTTGGATTCTTTAGATAAAAGTTATTTTCTTTTTTTTCAGACAGAGTCTCACTCTTCCGCCCAGACTGGAGTGCAGTAGTGTGATCTCGGCTCACTGCAACCTTTGCCTCCGGGTTCAAGCGATTCTCGTGCCTCAGCCTCCCAGGTAGCTGGGATTACAGGCGCCCGCCAGCACACCCAGCTAATTTTTGTATTTTTCATAGAGACGGGGTTTCACCATGTTGGTCAGGCTGGTCTCAAACTCCTGACCTCAGGTGATCCGCCTCAGCCTCCCAAAGTGCTGGGATTACAGGGGTGAGCCATCACGCCCAGCCGATAAAAGTTATTTTCTGACCTGCCTGGGCAACATGGAGAAACCCTGTAAATTTTTGTAAAATTTGTGTTTTTGTAAAAATACAAAAATTAGCCAGGTGTGGTGGCTCACATCTGTAATCCCAGCTACTCAGGTGGCTGAGGCACGAGAATCGCTTGAACCCAGGAGGCTAAGGTTGCAGTGAGCCAAGATTGTGCCACTGCACTCCAGTCTAGGCAACACAGTTGAGACTTTGTCTCAAAAAAAAAAAAAAAAAGTTATCACCAGTGAAGCTACCTGGGCCTAAGCTTTTCTTTCTTCCTTTCCTTTTTTTTTTTTTTAAATTCTCTATTTATTTATTTAGAGACAGGGTCTCTGTTGCCCGGGCTAGAGTGCAGTGGCACAATCATAGCTCACTGCAGCCTCAGACTCCTTCAAACTCAAAGCTAGGACTGCAAGGGCATACCACCATGCCCAGCTAATTTTTGTGTTTTTTTAAATAGAGGGTCTTGCTCTGTTGCCCAGGCTGGTCTGAAACTCCTGGCCTCTAGTGATCCTCCTGCCTCAGCCTCCCAAAGGGTTAGGATTATAGGCAAGCATGAGCCATGGCACCCAGCTGGCTTCAGTTTTTCTTTGTGGAAAGGTATTTGATTATTCATTTTCTTTACTTGTTTTAAGTGTACACAGAATATTTTGTTTCTCCTTGTGTCACTTTTTTTTTTTTTTCTTTGAGACGGGGTCTTGCCAGGCTGGAGTGCAGTAATGATCACTGCAGCCTTCGCCTCCCAGGTTCAAGCAATTCTCCTGCCCCAGCCTCCCAAGTAGCTGGGATTACAGGCATGTGTCACCATGCCCGGCTAACTTTTTTGTATTTTTAGTAGACACAGGGTTTCACTGTGTTGGCCAGGCTGGTCTTGAACTCCTCAAACTCTAAAGTGATCTGTCTGCCTCTGCTTCCCAAAGCACTGGGATTACAGATGTGAGGTCCCTGATTATTTTCTTGGTTAGTCTAGCTAAGAATTTGTCATTTTCTTGATCTTTTCTAGTTTCTAAGGTAAGATCTTATGTTGCTGATTTGAGTGATTTGAGATCCTTCTTTTCTGATGTAGATGTTTAAAATTATAAATTTCTCTCTTAAGCACTTGTGACGTTATAATATATATATATTTCCCTCCATAGTTCCTGGCTCACAGCTTCTATAACCCTTGTACTTTCCTCAGTGACTAAAGCAGTAAGAGTATCTTCTGTTAAAATATTTGGCCTTTTGTCCTTGGTTCCTGAAACACCTCTGGAACTGCTCCAGAGCCAGAAAGGTGAAAAACAGACTTTTGTTATTTATAACAAGCCCCTTTCTTTTTTTTTTTTTTTTTTTTTTTTTTTTGAGACATTGTCTCGCTCTGTCGCCCAGGCCGGGGTGCAGTGGTGCGATCTCGGCTCACTGCAAGCTCCGCCTCCCAGGTTCATGCCATTCTCCTGCCCCAGCCTCCCAAGTAGCTGGGACTACAGGCGCCCGCCACCACACCTGGCTAATTTTTTGTATTTTTAGTAGAGACGGGGTTTCACCATGTTAGCCAGGCTGATCTCGATTTCCTGACCTCGTAATCTGCCCTCCTCGGCCTCCCAAAGTGCTGGGATTACAGGCGTGAGCCACCGCACCCGGCCATATAACAAGCCCCTTTCAACCACACCTTGGTACATGTTAATAGGGTGATTTTTGAGAAGTCCCTAGATTACCACATTCTGGTTGGCTGGTTGCCATAGGAACCAACCATGTGCTCAGAGGCTTGGAAGTTACAGCCCCCCATCTCGAGAGGGTAGAAAGGAGCTGAAGGTTGAATTGATCACCAATAGCCAGTGATTTAATCAACCATGCGTATGTAATGAAGCCTTCATAACAACCCAAAGACCTCAGTTTAGGGGCTTCCAGGAAGGTGAACAAGAACACATTCACACATGCTGGAAGTGTGGCACACCCCAATTCCATGGGGATAGACGCTCCTACACATTAGACCCTTCCAGACCTGGCCGTATGTATCTCTTTATCTATTTGTATCCTTTAACATATCTTTTAGGTTGGCCTGACCCAGTGGCTCCTGCCTGTAATTCCAAAACTTTGAGAGGCCAAGGCAAGAGTGTTAGTGGACATGAATCTCAATTTCTGCCTCCTCAGAAGAAAGAATTCAACCAAAGGGGCATAAGGCAAAGTGAGAGACCAAGGCAACTCTTAGAGCAAGAGTGAAAGTTTATTAAAAAGTTTTAGGGCAGGAATGAAAAGAAGTAAAGTATACTTGGAAGAGGGCCAAGATGGCGACTTGCGAGAGACAAGTAGGCGGTTTGACCTTTGACTTGGGATCTTACACGTTGACACGCTTGCTGGGTCTTGCGTGTTACTTCTCCCCTGGTTTTTCCCTTGGGGGTGGGCTGTCTGGATTGGCAGCGGCCTGCCAGCACTTGGGAGGGGCCGCAGGTGTAGTGTCTTTATTGAAGTCGTGCACATGCTTACTGGAAATGTTTTTCCCTTTCCAGCAGAGTGTTACCAGTTAAACGCCTCCATTTTGCCTCTTAGTGTGCATGCTTGAGCCCACTAGCCTAACTTGAGATCTTATCTGGAAACTGCTGATCACCAATGTCAGGTGGTTTTTTCTTTGTTTTGAAACAGAGTCTCACTCTGTCGCCCAGGCTGGAGTGCAATGGCATGATCTCAATGGCGTGATCTCGGCTTACTGTAGCCTCTACCTCCCGGGTTCAAGAGATTCTCCTGCCTTAACCTCCCGAGTAGCTGGAATTACAGGCATGTGCCACCACGCCCGGCTAATTTTTATATTTTTAGTAGAGACAGGGTTTCTCCATGTTGCTCAGGCTGGTCTCAAACTCCTGAGCTCAGGTGCTGCACCTGCCTCAGCCTCCCAAAGTGCTGGGATTACAGGTGTGAGCCACCGCACCTGGCCTCAGGTGTTTCTATCTATGAGGAGACTGCCTTTTCCTGACACCACCTGTGACCAATTATTATTTTAGCGAGACAGTTTAATAACTGAATGACCATCACCTGATGGTTGCCTGACATTTGTGGTGGTAGGGGTTCCTCTTCTACCCTGCTCATTTCTGCCTAGCTATCTACTGTGACAGGAGGATCACTTGAACCCAGGAGTTAGAGACCAGCCTGGGCAACATAGAGAATCATAGAGAGTCCCCATCTCTACCAAAAAAAAAATATTAAAAAGCTGGGTGTGGTGGTGCGTGCCTGTAGTCCTAGCTAGTTAGGAAGCTAAGGCAGGAGGATCACTGGAGCCCAGGAAGTCAAGGCTGCAGTGAGTTGTGATCACACCAGTGCACTCCAACCTGGGCAACAGCGAGATCCTGTCGCCCAAAATATTAAATATATGTATCTTTTAAATTAATGTAAGTATGTGTTTCCCTGAGTTCTGTGAGCTGCTCTAGCAAATTAATTGAATCCAGGGGTGTCATGGAAACCTCGATTTATAGCCGGTTGGTCAGAAAAACAGGTGAAAGAATGTGGAACCTGCAATTGGCATCAGAAGTAGGGCTCAGTCTTGTAGGAATAAGCCCTCAACCTGTAGGATCTGAAGCTGTCTCCAGGTAGATAGTGTCAGAATTGATTTGAATTAGGGGACACCAACTGGTGTCCACTGCAGAATTGAGTGCTTGGTTTCTGGGAGGAGAAAACCCACACATATGGTCACAGAAGCGTTCTGTATTGTAAAAGTAAAGTAGGATAAACTGAGTTTTTTTTCTCCAGAGCACTGCTTTAGTTGCAACTCATAAATTTTTGAATGTTTTATTTTCACTTAAATCAGTTCAAAATAATTTCTAATTTCCCTTGTAAAATTTCTTCTTTGATACATGTTATTCAATTTCTAAATATTTGAGGATTTCCCAGATTTCTTCCTATTGTTGATTTCTGATTAAATTCCATTGCGTTCAAAGAATATACTTGAGATGAGTTCAGTCCTTTTAAATGTAGTGAAACTGGGCTGGGGGCGGTGGCTCACGCCTGTAATCCCAGCACTGGGAGGCCGAGGCGGGTGGATCATTTGAGGGCAGGAGTTCAAGACCAGCATGGCCAATATGGTGAAACCCCCATCTCTACTAAAATACAAAAATTAGCCGGGCATGGTGGTGCCGTGCCATGGGGTTTCACCGTGTTAGCCAGGATGGTCTCGATTTCCTGACCTCGTGATCCGCCCGCCTCAGCCTCCCAAAGTGCTGGGATTATAGGCGTGAGCCACCATGCCTGGCTATTTCATTTTTAAATAACAGCTTTATTGACGTAAATTTCACATTCCATAAAATTCACCTGTTTAAAATGTACAATTCTGTGGTTTTTAGTATATTCGCAGAGTTCTGCAACCATCACCACTGTCTAATTTTAGAACATTTTCATCACCCCAATAAAGAAACCCTATACCTAGGAGCAATCATCCCTGGCAACGACTTATCTCCTCTCTTTATGGATTGATGCCTATTCTGGACATTTCATGTAAATAGAATTGTATAAATATGTGGCCTTTTTGTGACTGGCTTCTTTCGCTTAGTGTAATTTTTTTTTTTTTTTTGGTTTTTTAGACGACATTTTGCTCTTGTTGCCCAGGCTGGAGTGCAATGGCATGATCTAGGCTCACTGCACCCTCCTCTCCCTGTAGAGTTCAAGCGATTCTCTTTTTTCTGTTTTATTTTGTTTTGAGACAGAGTCTCGCTCTGTCGCCCAGGCTGGAGTGCAGTGGCGCGATCTCGGCTCACTGCATGCTCTGCCTCCTGGGTTCACGCCATTCTCCTGCCTCAGCCTCCCGAGTAGCTGGGACTACAGGCATGCGCCCCACACCCAGATAATTTTGTATTTTTAGTAGAGACAGGGTTTCTCCATGTTGGCAAGGCTAGTCTCAAACTCCCAACCTCAGGTGATCCGCCGCCTTGGCCTTCCAAAGTGCTGGGATTACAGGCATGAGCCACTGCGCCTGGACACTTAGTGTAATGTTTGCAGGATCATTTGGCTGGATATAGAATTCTTAGTTGACATTTTTATTCTTTTTCACCACTTTGAATATGTCATTCCAGTGCCTTCTGGCCTTAATTGTTTTCAAATAAGAAGTTGTCATTAATTGAATTATTTCACTGTACATCATGAGTCATTTTTCTCTCTCTCTCACTGCTTTCAAGATTTTCTGTCTTTGCCTTTCAACAGTTTGTGATGTGTCTAGGTGTAGCTCTCTTCACATTTTTCCTAGTTTGGGTTCCTTGAGATTTTGCAATGTGTAGATTAATGTTTTTCATCAAATATGGGAGGTTTTTGGACATTTTCTTCAAATATTTTTTTCTACTCTCTCTCTCTTCTGTCTTCTTCTGAGGCTCTCCTTACACATATGTTAGTATGCTTGAAGTTTTTCCATAATCTCTGAAGCTTTGTTCATTATTCTTCAATGTTATTTCTCTTTGTTCTTCAGATCAGCTATTTCTATTGCTGTATCTTCAAGTTCACTGATTCTTCTGCCATTTTGAACTTGCTGTTGAGCTCCTCCAGCAAATTTATTGTATTTATTATAATTTCAACTCCAGAATTTCCATTTGTTTGTTTTATTAGTAGCAGATCATCAGTACCCTTACATTTGCTTTCTTCATGCCTTTTCTTTTTTCTTTTTCTTTTTCTTTTTTTTTTTGAGATGGAGTTTCACTCTTGTTGCCCAGGAGTGCAATGGCGCAATCTCAGCTCACTGCAACCTCTGCCTCCAGGTTCAAGCAATTCTCCTGCCTCAGCCTCCCGAGTAACTGGGATTATAGGCATGTGCCACCACACCTGGCTAATTTTTTGTGTTTTTAGTACAGATGGAGTTTCACCATGTTGGTCAGGCTGGTTTTGACCTCCTGACCTCAGGTAATCCACCCACCTTGGCCTCCTAAAGTGCTGGGATTACAGGTATGAGCCACTGCACCCAGCCTTTTTTTGTTTTTGTTTTTGTTTTTAGACAGAGTCTTACTCTGTCACCAGGCTAGAGTGCAGTGGCGCAGTCTTGGCATGCTGGGATTACAAGCATGAGCCACTGCACGCAGCTTTTTTTTTTTGAAACAGAGTTTCGCCCTTGTCACCCAGGCTGGAATGCAATGGCACAATCTCAGTTCACTGCAACCTCCGCCTCCTGGGTTCAAGCGATTCTCCTGCCTCAGCCTGCTGAGTTAGCTGGGATTACCAGCCCTCTACCACACCTGGCTAATTTTTGCACTTTTTAATAGAGATGGGGTTTTACCACGTTGGCCAGCCTGGTCTCAAACTCCTGACCTCAGGTGATCAGCCCGCCTTGGCCTCCCAAAATGCTGACATTACAGGTGTGAGCCACCATGCCCGGCCTCTTCATGCCCTTTTCATTGGATAAAAATTTGAGCTTCTTGAGACCATCAGCAGTATGGATTTGGCCAGGCATGGTGGCCCACACCTGTAGTCCCAGCTGCTTGAGAGGCTGATGCAGAAGGATCACTTGAGGCCAGGAGTCTGAATTCAGCCTAGGCAACATAATGAGACTCTGACTCTAAAAAATTAAATTAAAAACAAAAACACAGTATGGACTCACAAAATGGAAGTACCAGTGCTAAGTAGACTTAATAGGACCGTCTTGTTCATTCTTTTAGGCCATACTGCCCATTAAAATACTACATTGTCTAACCATTCTCATCCATGGGTAGATTATACCCAACCTCCCTTTCCTATGACTGTTTGAGGGGTTTTTGCTTTTGAGATGGGGGATCTTGCTCTGTCACCCAGCTGAAGTGCAGTGGCACAATTATGGCTCACCACAGCCTCGAACTGCTAGACTCAAGTGATTTCCCCCCATGTCAGCTTCCCTAGTAACCAGCACTACAGGCGTGTGCCACCACACCTGGATAATTTTTTAATTTTTTTCGTAAAGATGAGGTCTCACTTTGCTGCCTGTGTTGCTCTCAAACTCCTGGCATCAAGCAATCCTCTAGCCTCAGTCTCCCAGAGTGTCAGGATTACAGGCGTGGGCCACTGACCCAGCCCTAGGATCTTTTATTTGCTGCTTTCTGACTATAGCTATACCTAAAAACCCTTTGCCTCCTAATAAGCTGGGTAGTAAATAGGTTTCATCTTCCTAAGGATCACCTTCAGTCAGTTGACGAATTTTTTTGTTTTGTTTTGTTTTTGTTTTTGTTTTGTTTTGAGATGGAGTCTCACTCTGTAGCCCAGGCTGGAGTGCAGTGGCATGATGTCTGCTCACTGCAAGCTCCGCCTCCCGGGTTCACGCCGTTCTCCTGCCTCAGCCTCCTGAGTAGCTGGGACTACAGGCACCCGCACCACACATGGCTAATTTTTTGCATTTTTAGTAGAGATGGGGTTTCACCATGTTAGCCAGGATGGTCTCGATCTCCTGACCTCGTGATCCACCCACCTCGACCTTCCAAAGTGCTAGGATTACAGGCGTGAGCCACCGCACCTGGCCCAGTTGATGAATTTATACAGAGCTCAATTGTAGATTCTAAGGTCACATGTAGGCCTAAGGAATAGCAAGTCATTTTTGAGACAGGGTCTCACTCCCTCACCAAGGCTGGAGCATAGCAGTGCAATCCTGGCTCATTGTAGCCTCGACCTCCCAAACTCAGGTGATCCTCCCACCTCAGCCACTTGAGTAGCAGGGATAACAAGTGTGCACCACCACACCCAGCTAATTTTTTGTAGTTTTTTATAGAGATGGGGTTTCACCATGTTGTCCAAGCTGGTCTCGAACTCCTGGCTCAAATGATCCTCCCACCTCAGCCTCCTGAATAGCTGGGACTACAAGTGCATGCAGGCTACCACACCTGGCTTAAATTTCCTTTCTTTCTTTCTTTTTTTTTTTAATTTTGAGACAAGGTCTTGCAGTGTCACCCAGGATGGAGGCTGGAGTGCAGTGGTGTGATCACAGCTCACTTCACTGCAGCCTTGACCTCCTGGGCTCAAGTTCAAACGATCCTCCCACCTCAGCCTACCAAGTAGCTGGGACTGTAGGTGTGCACCACTACACTCAGCTAATCTTTTTTGTTTTTTTGTAAAGACAGGGTCCCACTATGTTGCCCAGGCTGGTTCTTGAACTCCTGGGCTCAAGCGGTCCTTCCACCTCAGCCTCCCAAAGTGCTGGGATTATAGGCATGAACCATCACACCCAACCCTTAAATTTGTTAAGTTTATTAATTATCTTGCTGTCCCACAAAAGTTCTCTGTGTTCCTACTTCATCGACCCTGTGAAAAGCAGCCCTGTGCTTCATACTCTAGATGGCATCTCTCAGCCTCTGCCCCATACATCTTTTACTTGGCTATCATGTGGATATAAATTAAATCCTGTGAATACGTAACATCTCGTAGGATGTAGAATGCAGAAATGCAGTAAAGACCATACTTCTGTGCCTCTTGGCTATTGTTGCTGTCAAAAAAGGTCATGGAACTACATCAGTTTTCCAGCATCCGTTGTCCAGCTTCATAGGTTGAGAGAGAAGTTGTTACAGTCAAAGCATCTTGCTTCCAGCAGAGCTGTGAAGGAGCCTCAGAGACTGTAGGTCACCTATTGGAACATGTATGCATTATTCCTGGAGATGTTTCTGGAGGCCCAACCTAGTACCATACTTTCAGCCTCTCTAGTGATTTTCTTTTTCTTTTCTTTTCTTTTTTTTTTTTTTTGAGATGGAGTCTTACTCTGTCGCCCAGGCTCAAGTGTAGTGGCACGATCTTGGCTCACTGCAACCTCCACCTCCTGGGTTCAAGTGATTCTTGTGCCTCAGCCTCCCAAGTAGCTGGGATTACAGGCACATACCACCATGCCTGCCTAATTTTTTTATTTTTGGTAGAGACGGGGGTTTGCCATGTTGGCAAGGCTGGTCTCAAACTCCTGGCCTCAAGCAATCTACCTGCCTTGGCCTTCCCAAGTGTTGGGATTACAGGCTGAGCCACCACGCCCTGCCTCTCCAGTGAATGAATGAAAAGCACCTCATTTTCCATATCAAATCTTTTGCACCCTGGAGAGATAGTTGGTAGTTGGATTAAAGTTGTGTGCAGATATCATGGCAAAAAGGATGTGTAGTCAGGCTGCCATCTCAGAATTTTGACAATTTTTTTTTTTTTTTTTTTTTTTGAGACAGAGTTTTACTCCTGTTGCCCAGGCTGGAGTGCAATGGCGCAATCTTGGCTGACTGCAACCTCCGCCTCCCGGGTTCAAGCAGTTCTCCTGTCTCAGCCTCCCGAGTAACTGGAATTACAAGTGCCTTGCCATCACACCCGGCTAATTGACTTTTTTTTTTTTTTTTTTTTGAGACAGTCTCACTGTGTCGCCCAGGCTGGAGTGCAGTGGCATGATCTCGGCTCACTGCAACCTCCGCCTCCTGGGTTCAATCGATTCTCCTGCCTCAGCCTCCCAAGTAGCTGGGACTACAGGCACCTGCCACCATGCCCTGGGGCTAAACTTTTTTGTATTTTTAGTAGAGACAGGGTTTCACTATGTTGGCCAGGCTGGTCTTGAACTCCTGGCCTCGTGATCCGCCCGCCTCTGCCTCCCAAAGTGCTGATATTACAGGCGTGAGCTACCGCACCCGGCCTAATTGACAATTTTATCCAAGTTTTTTTTTTTTTCCCTCTGTGGGCCTTAGCTTCCTCCAACCTCATAAACCTCTCAGTTTTTGTGGGCCAGGAATTTGGGAAAGGCTTGGCTGGATAGTTCTGATTCAGGGTCTCTTATGCAGTTGCAGTCAGATGGTGGCTCAAGTTGAAACAGCAGGGAAATGGAGCATCTGGGAGCTAGAGCTGAAACAACAGCGGGGTGGAGCCTCTGGGGGCTGGCCAGACATCTCTCTTTTCATGTGGTGTCAGGAACTCTCCATGTGGTCTTGATGCATGAAATAGTCTGGGGTTTCTCACAGCTTGGTGGCCTCAGAGCAGTCAGACTGCTTACATGGTGGGCAAAGGCTTTAAAAGCAAACATTCCCAATTTGGTTCCCTTTTATAATTTCTACTTTAATGTGTTTATGTTGCTTAGTGGTCAGATTAACTAGGGATTCAACAAGATGTTGTTCTAAACACCTGGAGCCTATAAGCCCTTGATTTTGTACTGTTGGATCTGTGTGTTGGTAAGGAAGCATAATCAAAGTTCAAGTCATTTTGAGATCTACCCTTCCCACGAGGTCCTTTTGCATCTCTTTTGTGTGTGTACGCAGCCTCAGGGTGGCCATGAGTATGTGGCTAACTTGGGCCCTCTCAGGTCTCCGCTGTCACACAGTCTCAGCCAGGAACACACTTGCCCCAACCATGACCACACCTCCGGCCAGTGAAGCCTTTCACTCTTCCCGCTTACTGCCTTGGAGATCATCATTTCCATCAACAATATTGCTACATGTAAAGGAAATCAAGTGATTTCCTTCCTTCTGTATGGAAGCTATTTGTTTTCATGGCTAGCACCTTCTTGCCAGAGTTTCTACACCGATTGCAGGAAGGGCTGAGAGCAGCCTCACCTGAGCCTGGGAAATTGAGGCTACAGCAAGCTGACATTATGCCACTGCACTCCAGTGTGGGCACTGCAGCCTGGGAAACCCTGAGGTTTTGTTTGTTTGTTTGTTTGTTTTTCCCCATCTGGGGAAAAAAAAAAGCCACTGATTCCTACTGTTCTTACCTGAAGTTCAGCAGTTTTGCAAGCACAAAGTTGCTCTCAGATTGTTAAGTCCCTTTTGTTAACTTCCAGAGTGCTGAAGTGGTTGGTTTTGTCAGTTTTGTCCTGTTTTATTGTTGCTTCTGCAGGAGATCTCCTCACTCTGCCTTGGCCAGAAGTTCCACCCTGTACTCACTTTGTTTTATATTCAACTTCGCTTCCTCTGCCTGACTTCAAAATTGGGAGGGTCCCAAGGCTCAGTCTCTGAACCTCTTTCCTTCTTCATCTACGCTAGGCAATCTCTTCCAGCCCCACAGTGTTCAATATGATTGATACACCAATGATTCCCCATTTATATCTCTAGCTCTGACCTCCCCCTTGAGCTTCAAGTGACTGACAGATCTGAATCTCCAACTCATCTCCACCTATATATCTGATAGACTACTCACACTCACATAACGAAAAGTCTAATTTTTCCTCCAAGGCTATCTTCCCCTAGTTCTAATCTATTCACTTGTTCAAGTTCAAAACCTAGGAGTTATCCTTGACTCCTTTCCTTCCTTCACTCCCACCCCCACATCCAGTCTAAGAAATCAGATGTCAAACCTATTGCCGGAACATAATTCCAAATTCATTCACTTTTCGCCATCTCCACTGACAACCTGCCTAGTCCAAGCTACCATCATCTATTCTCTGAAGACTACAGCAGCCTCCTCCTTGTTCTTTCTGCTTCCATTCTTGTCCCCATACAGTCTGTTGACAACTGTCAGAGTAATCTTTTCAAGGGCAAACCAGATCTTGTCACCTCTCATTACACTAACAATAAAATCCGTAGTTCATACTGTGGCTTATGGAGCCTTATATTCATTCAACATCATCTACTAGGCCTCATGCTGTCTCTCCAACTTAATTTCCTACCATTCTTCTCTCATTCACCATATTCCAGGCATAGTGGGCTTCTCTCCATTCTTTGAACATGGAATATGCCAAACTCATCCCTGCCTCACAGACTTAATACTGTTTCGGGCTGGAACACTCTTTTCCTGTAAGCCTTGTGGCTGACACTTCCCCATGATGATTTTTTTTTTTTTTTTTTAATTTTCAGAGTCAAAGTCTTTCTCTGTTGCCTAGGCTGGAGTGCAGTGGCACATTCACGGCTCACTGAAGCTTCAAACTTCTAGGCTCAAGGGATTCTCCCACCTCAGCCTCCTGAATAGCTAAGACTACAGGCATGCGCCACCATGCCCAACTACGTTTTTTTGTGTGTGTGTGTGTGTGTTTTTTAATTTTTGTAGAGATGTGGCTCTCCCTATGTTGCCCAGGACAGTCTGAAACTTCTGGGCTGAAGCAATCCTCTTGCCTCAGCCTGTTGAGTTTCTGGGATTATAGGTGTGAGCCACCACAACCGGCCCTGTGATGGTCTTTACTAACTCTCCTGCCCCGTCATTCTCTACCCTGTACTCTGCTTGTTTTCATAGCATTTCTAATTCTCTGTCATTATCTTGCTTATTTTTTACTTTATACCCCATCTTCTTTGTTGGTATGGCCCCCAGCACTAAGTGCAGTGTTGACACAAAGCACGTATTATAAATATATTTGTGTGGACTATGTGAATGTACTCTCTAAGGCCAGAGAGTGCATTCCAGCAAAGAGGTACATTTATTTAGCAGGTGCTTACCTGTCCTTGCTGTGGGTTTGGGAGTCTGATTCTGAATATGCTTGAAACCTCATCTCTTGAACAAAACAAAATCCACAATCTCCAGGTGAGGAAGTGATGACTGAACTCTGACCCTTGGGTATTACCTTCCCCATGTGGGTTTCTTATTGTGAGAAGCCTCTGACCCTCTTTTTTTTCTTCTTCTTCGTGTGTGTGTGTGTGTGTGTGTGTGTGTGTGTCCGAGTTTTGCTGTTGCCCAGGCTGGAGTGCAATGGCACAATCTCGGCTCACTGCAACCTCTGCCTCCCAGGTTCAAGTGATTGTCCCGCCTCCATCTCCCAAGTAGCAGGGATTACAGGCATGCGTCCACACCCGGCTAGTTTTGTATTTTTAGTAGAGATGGGGTTTTACCATGTTGGCCAGGCTGGTCTCAAACTCCTGACCTCAGATGATCCACCCACCTTGGCCTCCCAAAGTGCTAGGATTACAGGCATTAGCCATCGTGCCTGGCCACCTCTGACCCTCTTTTAAAAGTTCTGGGCCAATTTTGTTTATAGAGTCATTTCTCTTGGTTTTTCAGAGCATAGCTAAGACAGGCAAGGTCTTTCACAAAAATTTACCATTTAAGAGAAAAATGCAGAAATAAAAAGAGATCGTTAGGGGCAGAAATACAGCCCTTCTGCCTAAAAGGGCTGACATAGGTAAGCTTTAGATTTTGTGGATTAAGGAGAGACATCTTAAAAGCTCCCCACCAAGAACCTCTTCCAGGGCATTGACTTTTTTTTTTTTTAAGACAGGGGCTTGCTCTGTTATCCAGGCTGGAGTACAGTGGCACTAACATGGCTTGCTGTAGCCTTGACCTCCTGAGCTCAAGCAATCCTTCTGTCTCTGTCTCCGCCTTAGCCTCCCACGAAGCTGGAACCACAGGCATGTGCCACCACCCCCGGCTAGTTTTCGGTTTGTTGGCGTGTTTGTTTCTATGTAGAGACAGAGTCTCACCATCTTGCCCAGGCTGGTCTCAAACTCCTGGGCTCAACCCATCCTCCCACCTCAGCCTCCCAAAATGCTGGGATTACAGGTGTGAGCCACTGTGCCTAGCCTTGACCACTTTTTGGCTAAGACCAGGAGATTAAAAATGTGGGCCTGCCCTCCTCTCCCAGTTTTAGACTCTGCCTCTGCCTCACATTGCCAGCGCCATGATAGAACTCATGCCTTGGCTGGGCACGGTGGCTCACGCCTGTAATCCCAGAACTTTGGAAGGCCAATGTGGGTGGATCACGAGGTCAGGAGATCGAGACCATCCTGGCTAACACGGTGAAACCCCGTCTCTACTAAAAATACAAAAAAATTAGTTGGGCGTGGTGGCGGGTGCCTGTAATCCCAGCTACTCGGGAGGCTGAGGCAGGAGAATGGTGTGAACTCGGGAGGCAGAGCTTGCAGTGAGCCGAGATCATGCCACTGCACTCCAGCCTGGGTGACAGAGCGAGACTCCATCTCAAAAAAAAACAAACAAACAAACAAACAAAAATGAACTCATGCCTTGGGAGAGATTTTACTTCCTCTTCTCTTCTCAAAAAGGTAAGACTGTTCTCCAGGCACAATAATTTAAGCACAGGTTAATACCATGTTTCATATAGTGTGGCACTTATATAATATGTTATGTGATTTTATTTTATTTATTTATTTAGAGACAGAGTCTAGCTCTGTCACCCAAGTTGGAGTTAGTGGCACAACCTCAGCTCACTACAACCTCTGCCTCCTGGGTTCAAACAATTCTCCTGCCTCAGCCTCCCGAGTAGCTGGGATTATAGGTGCCTGCCACCACACCTGGCTAATTTTTGTATTTTTAGTAGAGACAGGGTTTCACCATGTTGGCCAAGCTGGTCTCGAACTCCTGATCTCAGGTGATCTGCCCACCTCGGCCTCCCAAAGTGCTAGGATTACAGGCGTGAGCCACCATGCCCCACCCTGTTATGTGATTTTAAATGTTTCAAAGTCAGATCAAGAACAATGAGAAAAGTATTCCTTTTTCGAGTCTTTCAGTCCTCCTGATTCTATCTGGGAAGAAGTTTCAGTTGGGTACTACCATATCTTAAAACCTCTCAGCACAGTTGCTGTTCTCTTCTTCCTGGGGAATGCTCCAAGCCTCATTTTTATCATATTTATTTTTATTGGTATCTGCTTAAGTTTATGATCTAAAGATTCCTTTTTAAAAGAAGTTCCTAAGTAAAGAAAGTTGGCATACATAAAATTATAAAATAAGTAATAGTGTAGGTGGTGTGAGAACACAGCATGAGTCATGGCGGCAGTAGGAAAGGCTGGCTGAGGTCTGCCAGTGTCCTAGTATGACATCCCATCATTCAGTGTCTGTGTTTGAGGCAGGGTTCAAAGGCAGTGCTGTTGAGGTAGTGTTTGTCAACTCAATGATTTCTTGTTTTCCCCTCTATAGTGGAGCACATGATCCAGAAGAACCAATGTCTCTTCACCAACACCCAGTGTAAGGTTTGCTGCGCCTTGCTTATTTCTGAGTCCCAGAAGCTGGCACATTACCAGGTATGCCATCATACTTTTAGAACTGCGTTTCTTTTCAGACCTGGTGCCAAACCACTAATTCTCTCTGGCTTGCATGGTGAAGTGTAATTGCTGCTTAGCCACCCAGATGTTGCCTCCATGCATGTTGGCTTGTGACTTGAAGATTGACTTAATCTCCTTGAGTCTCATCTCCCCCATCCAAATCAGGATCATTATATGTGTATCTTCCCTTGCAGCTTGGCATAGCATAAAGTATGAGCTTTGGCTTTAAATAGATCTGACTTTAAATCAAAACTCTGCTACTCATCTTGAGCAAGAAACTTCATCATTTTTAGATGTAGTTTCCTCATCCATAAAATAGAAATGGTCATAATTTTCTCATAGATTGTGAAGGTTAAATTTGGTAGCTGTAAAATGCCTTGCACAGAGCAGGAACTCAAACTTCCCTCACCTCCTCCTCAAAACTTTGTGTGAGGATGAATCAAATGAAAATCTCGTAAGTGTTTTTGAGTGCCTTAAGTATGAAGTAGCATTTGGCTATCTTTGATCTTTCTCCTGGGTTTTTGCAGAGCAAAAAACATGCCAACAAAGTGAAGAGATACCTAGCAATCCATGGAATGGAGACATTAAAGGGGGAAATGAAGAAGCTAGACTCAGATCAGGTAATACAGCTGCCATATTGAGCCCACTTGCTTCATGATGAAGCCAGCCAGCAGGTTGGTGTGGTGAACAAGTCAGACTGTCTTGGCTTCAAATCCTGGCCCTGTTGTGTGACTCGGGCAAGTCTATTACTTCACAAAGCCTTGATTTCTTCCTCTATAAAAATGAGGATGGTAATATCAACTACCTTTCAGGATTTTTTAGAACTAAAATTGAGGGCAGATTTATAAAAAGCACCCAATTCAGAGCCTGGCACATAGTAGGGACTCAGTAATGGAGCTGGTATTACATATTACCGTCTAGTGGTTTGTTAGAGCAAGACAAGAGAAAGTGGAAAGAAGCCAGGCTGCTTGCTTTCTTGAGGGCCAGGGAAAAGAACTAAGTTCAGCACTTGAATGTTTTGCATAAATAAGCAGAAGGAACACCTTTCCAAATGTCTGCTGTGATTGAGAGGTGATCACATGTGCTTTTTGGCTCAGAAATATTATGAGCATTATGCTGAAGCAACCCCCAATCCCTCAGGAGTACCATCTCATCATGGGAAGAGAAGTTAAGCAGACTAGGGCTCAAAGCTGGCTGTGTGTCTTACTGATCGGGTGAGTTTGGCCAAGTCACTTAACCTCTGTGAACTTCCCCCATAAAGTAGAGATAATGCCTACTACTTAAGGGTATTGTGAGGTAAAATTTCAATTCCTAGTAGATGCTCAATAAATAAGAGTTTACTCTATAGACTGCTACCTCCTATTATAGTAGCCACAGGTTAGGAAGGTCCTTGTTTATCTCTTCTCAAAATTTACTGGACTCATCCCCTGGTTTCCCTTATTATTTATTTATTTATCCCTGGTTTCCCTCCTTTCTATTTCTCTGTCTGTCTATTTATGAGACAGGACCTGGCTCTGTTACCCAGGCTGGAGTGCAGTGGTGCAGTCACGGCTCACTGCAGCCTCAACCTCCCAAGCTCAAGTGATCCTCCCACTTCAACCTCCCAAGTAGCTAGGACTACAGGCACACACCACCACGCCTGGCTACCTGGAGTGCAGTGGCACGATCTCAGCTCACTGCAACCTCCACCTCCTAGGTTCAAGCAATTCCCCTGCCTCAGCCTCTGAAGTAGCTGGGACTACAGGCATGCGCCCCCACACCCAGCTAATTTTTGTATTTTTAGTAGAGATAGGGTTTCACCAGGTTGGCCAGGCTGGTCTCAAGCCTCTGATCTCAAGTGATCTGCCTGCCTCAGCCTCCCAAAGTGCTGGGATTACAAGTGTGAGCCACTGCGCCCAGCCGCCTGGCTGATTTTTTTAAAAATTTTTCGTAGAGACAGGGTCTCGCTTTGTTGCCCAGGCTGGTCTCAAATTCCTGGTCTCAAGTGATCCTCCCACCTCAGGCTCCCAAAGTACCAGGATTACAGGTATGAGCCACCACACCTGGCCCTTTTCTCACAATTTATAATTCAGAAAGGCAAGATAAACTCTATGACCCTGGGCAAGTTATTTTACATATTTGCACCCTATTCTGAGATCAGGCTTTCTGAGAGAGATGCTGGGATCCCTTTATGTAGTCTTGAAATACATGGTTTTCTAGCCTAATCATAATCAACAAGTAGAACGCAATGGGAGGCTGGGTGCGGTGGCTCATACCTGTAATCCTAGCAATTTAGGTGGCTGAGGCGGGCAGATTGCTTGAGCTTGGGAATTCGAGACCACCCTAGGCAATATGGTGAAACCCCGTCTCTATAAAAAATACAAAAATTAGCCGGGTGTGGTGGCATATTTCTGTAGTCTGGCTACTTGCGGGGGTGGGTGGGAGAATTGCTTGAGCCCTGGAGGTGGAGGTTGCAGTGAGCCGAGATCGTGCCACTGCACTCCAGCCTGGGCAACAGAGTGAGACCCTGTCTTAAAAAAAAAAAAACCTAATGGTCCACTTGTTCAGCAAACTCTGAGCATCTACTGTGTGCCAGACTCCAGCTGGGTGTGAAGGATAAGAAACAAAAATGAGTCAAATAGTCCCTGTTCCAATGTCACACTTGAGTTCACAGAAGAGTCTCCTAAGCTATGACACTGTCAGTTTAGGGTGGCAAGTGGTATGACAGAGGTCTGTTTAATGTACTCTGGGAGTACAGAAGAGGAGCAGGGTTAATTCTTCCTGGAATACACAAAGGGACTTGACAGTTGTTTACTGAATGATTTTTTTTTTTTTTTTTTGAGAGAAAGTCCCCCAGAAGAAAAGCTTATATTTAAATTGGGTCTTGAAGGCTAAGCAGACACGCTGCCAAGCAGGAAAGGAAGGAAGCGCATTTTAGACAGCAGGAATGGCCAAAGCAAAGCAAGGAAGCATCAGAGAATAAAGTGGGGGATGGTGAGTAGAGTCTGGGACAAAGTAGCTGGAGAAGAATCTAGAAAGTAGGTTGGGGTTAATGTGTGAGAGGGGCCATAAATGCCTGTTCTGTTATGGGCAGTGGGGAACCATTGAAGATTTTCTGGTGGGGCAGTGGTATGATCAGACCTGTGTTCTTTCTTCCAACCAGAAGAGCAGCAGAAGCAAAGACAAGAACCAGTGCTGCCCCATCTGTAACATGACCTTTTCCTCCCCTGTCGTGGCCCAGTCGCACTACCTGGGGAAGACCCACGCAAAGAACTTAAAGCTGAAGCAGCAGTCCACTAAGGTGGAAGGTACTGGTTTTCCTGAGTAGTGCTATAGTGGGACCCCTGCCGTCCTCAGGGCACTATTGCCAGGGGCTCACGGAGATCCTCACTGAGGCCACAGACTTGAAGAAGTTGAATTGCTTTTGAGAACCCTTAAAAATCTCCAAGTAGACCCAGCTTCACTGAAATGCAATCTCAGAATTATGCTCACCTAACCTCCCTTTCTTTGGTTATAGGTTTTTCTCTATAGGCTGAGCTTTTGTCCTGACTAATAATTATAACTCAGGAGTGCCAAAGTCCTCCAGGCCACGCATACCATGAGAGCATTCTATCTCCTACCTCTCCCACTAGATTTTTCCATCCCAGCATCCACCTGCCCTTATTACTGCATGTTCCAAGTTGAAAGCTAAATCCTTGTCTTTTTCACATGCTCAGGTTATGGCCTACTCACTTTAATCCTCAAAAGCTGCCTGTTCTCCTCAAGACAGGGACTTGCCTTTCAAAGCTGAATACTTCAGTGCTGCTACTACTGCCCCACAATCTGTAACTGCCATGAATTCATTCCCAGTACAGTGACTTCTGAAATAGCCCCCTTTATCTCGTCACGACCAGGGCTCAGCCCTCACTTTCATCTCATTAACTCCTGACTTTCTGGGGTTTTAACCTCTGCTAATTGCAATTAGTCAAGAGTGAAAGTTCTTTGATGTTTATTTCATTGTTTTCTTGATAATTTTTGCTTCTCTATTTTGGACCAAGAAGTAGACTACACTATTAGTAATACTATTATCCTTTTTGTGTTTACTGACAACTGTGTTTTGGAAGCCTTCGAAGGTAGGGTGAAAAATCACTCATAATTTTTTTTTTTTTTTTGAGATGGAGTCTCGCTCTGTTGCCTAGGTTAGAGTGCAGTGGCATGATCTCGGCTCACTGCAAGCTCTACCTCCCAGGTTCATGCCATTCTCTGGCCTCAGCCTCCCAAGTAGCTGGGACTACAGGTGCCCACCACCATGCCCAGCTGATTTTTTTGTATTTTTTAGTAGAAACGGGGTTTCACTGTGTTAGCCAGGATGGTCTCAAACTCCTGACCTCGTGATCCACCTGCCTCGGCCTCCCAAAGTGTTAGGAATACAGGCATGAGCCACCACGCCGGCCAAAACCTTTTTTTTTAACTAGAGATGGCTTCTCACTATATTGCTCAGGCTGGTCTTGAACTCCTGGACTTAAGTGATACTCCCATCTCAGCTTCCCAGAGTGCTGGGATTACAGGCATGAGCCACCACACCTGGCCACTCATAATTACACCTTTTTATCACACCCACATCTAGTTATTCATGGTATGAAACAGCAGAATGTGGACTTTGAAGTCACAGAGTCCGAGGTTTAAAGCCTGGCACTGTTACTGTTTATATGACTTTTTTGTGTCTGAACTGCCTAACCTATAAAATGATAATAATACTGTCTACTTCATCGGTTGTGAGGATACAATAATGTGTATTAAAAACATAGGACATAGGCCAGGCATGATGGCTCATGCCTGTTGTAATCCCAGCACTTTGGGAGGCTGAGGTGGGCAGATCACTTGAAGTCAGGAGTTCAAGACCAGCCTGGTCAACACGGTGAAACCCAATCTCTACTAAAAATAACAAAAATTAGCTGGGTGTGGTGGCACGAGCCTGTAGTCCCAGCTTCTTGGGAGACTGAGGCAAGAGAATCGCTTGAACCCGGGAGCTGGAGGTTGCAGTGAGCTGAGATCGCACCATTGTACACCAGCCTGGGGGACAGAGCAAGACCTCGTCTCAAAAAAAAAAAAAAAAAACAAAAAACCAATTTTATAAGGTCACAGACTTCTCTTCCCACAAATGGGAAAATTCTCTGCATTATGCCTTGTCCCTGAAATTTCATACTCGAGATTATTTTCCATATTCACTTTCAGCTTTTGCCACATACTTTGTTTTTATATAGTTGTGATCATAATGCAGGTACCCTTTATATCCTGCTTTTACTTTTCATTTAATTTTACAGCTTAAGCACATTTCCATGTTATTACACAACTTTATAACTATATTTCTGAAATTAAACACTTTTTAATGTAAAGTAATATAATCATGTTATAAGAGATAAGGAAAACATGGATAAATGGAAAGAAAAGTTACCCATAATTTTACCATTCACAGATAAACGCTGTTAACATTTTGGTTTCTCCTATAATCTGTTTCTCCTATAATCTTATTGTTATATGTATCTTTGTATATCTGTGCGTATATTTGTTTTGTGTATATCTAGGTTAACTCCGTGTATATGTGCGTATAAACATAGACTACTTTAAATAACTTTAATGTTTTTATAAAAACAATGCATACTCATTATGAATAATTCCACTTCAAACAATTGCAAAAGATACAAAGAAGAAAGTAAAATATCACCCAAATCCTACCACCAAGAGAGAAATACTGTTAATATGTTGGTGATGTTTCAAAATACCAGTATGCACATATGGATTACACGTGTGGGGTTTTTTAAATTTTTTTTATTTATTTTTATTTATTTATTTATTTATTTATTTTGAGATGCAGTCTTGCTCTGTCACCCAGGCTGGAGTGCAGTGGCACGATCTTGGCTCACTGCAACCTCCGCCTCCTGGGTTCAAGCGATTCTTCTGCCTCAGCCTCCCAAGTAGCTGGGACTACAGGCGTGTGCCACCGCGCCTGGCCAATTTTTGTGTTTTTATTAGAGACGGGGTTTCACTATGTTGCCCAGGCTGGTCTTGAACTCCTGGCCTCAAACAATGATCTTTCTGTATGGTATGTACAATTGCCTTTTTTGTTTGCTTTTTTTGTTTTTTTTTTTTTTTTGAGATGGAGTCTCCCTCTTTTGCCCAAGCTGGAGTGAGATGGCGCAATCTCAGCTCATTGCAACCTCTGCCCCACCAGGTTCAAGCGATTCTCCTGCTTCCACCTCCTGAATAGCTGGGATTACAGGTGCCCACCACCATGCCCGGCTAATGTTGTTTTTTTGTTTTTTTGAGATGGAGTTTTGCTGTCGCCTAGACTGGAGTGCAGTGGTGCAACCTTGACTCACTGCAACCTCCACCCTCTGGGTTCAAGCAATTCTCTTGACTCAGCCTCCTGAGTAGCTGGGACTACCGGCACCCGCCACCACGCCCAGTTAATTTTTGCATTTTTAATAGAGACAGGGTTTCAACGTATTGGTCAGGCTGGTCTTGAATTCCTGACCTCAGGTGATCCACCCACCTCAGCCTCCCAAAGTTCTGGGATTACAGACATGAGCCACCGTGCCCGGCCAGTTTTGTATTTTTAGTAGAGATGGGGTTTCACCATGTTGGTCAGGCTGGTCTCAAACTCCTGACCTCAGGTAATCCACCCGCCTCAGCCTCCCAAAGTCCTGGGATTACAGGCGTGAGCCACCATGCCCTGCCTAATTTTTGTATTAGTAGCAATGGGGTTTCAGCATGTTGGCCAGGCAGATCTCTAACTCCTGATCTCAGGTGATTCACCCACTTCTGCCTCCCAAAGTGCTAGGATTACAGGCGTGAGCCACCACACCTGGCCATACAATTGCCTTCTATATGTTTTTTATTTAATATGACACTTGTATTTCCCCATGTTATTAAAAAATTCTTTATAAGCATTTTTAGTGACTGCATCGTACTACATTTAATATTCGTCTAATGCTGAACATTTAATCTCCCCACCCCCCACTTTTTGGTGTTACAGATAACACTACAGTGAACATCTCTGTAGAACACTTTATTACATTTCAGGTTATTTTCTGAGAACAGACTCTATATCCCTCATTTTATTGGATGCACATTAAATGGTTCTTCTAGACTTACTTACACTTTCACTTCTGATGCTTCTGTTCAGTATCTCAAAGAATGACCGTTCTCTCTTAACAACCATTATACCTCTTTTCTGATGTTAAAAATCTACATTCATTACAGAAAAGTTGGAAAATAGTAGGCCGGTGCTCACGCCTGTAATTCCAGCACTTTGGGAGGCTGAGGCGGGTGGATCACCTGAGGTCAGGAGTTTGAGACCAGCCTGACCAACATGGAGAAACCCCGTCTCTACTAAAAATACAAAATTAGCTGGGCATGGTGGCGCATGCCTGTAATCCCATCTACTTCGGAGACTGAAGCAGGAGAATCGCTTGAACCCCAGAGGCAGAGGTTGCAGTGAGTCAAGATCGTGCCATTGCACTCCAGCCTGGGCAACAAGAGCAAAACTCCATCTCAAAAAGAAAAAAAAGAAAGGAAAAGTCGGAAAATAGTGAAACACACTCTACTCTCTGTGCTTTTGATCTTTTTTCCATGCTGTCACCTATGCGTTTGTTGTTGTTCTATAAAATTGAGGACATAAGAAGCAGACTGATGTGTAACTTGGTTTTTTTTCTTTTTTTTCTTTCTTTTTTTTTTTGAGAGAGAATTTCACTCTTTTCGCTCAGAGTGGAGTGCAATGGCGCAATCTCAGCTTACTGCAGCCTCCGCCCACCTGTTCAAGCAGTTCTCCTGCCTCAGCCTCCTGAGTAGCTGGGATTACAGGCATGCACTACCACACCCGGCTAATTTTGTATTTTTTTTAGTGGAGACTGAGTTTCACCATGTTGGCCAGGCTGGTCTCAGAACTCCTGAGTCAGATCAGCTGCCTGCCTCAACCTCCCAAAGTGCTGGGATTACAGGCACGAGCCATTGTGCCTGGCCTGTAACTTGCTTTTTTAACACTCAACACCACAAACAGAATATTTTCTCATATTATAAAATATTCTACAACATGTACATTACTTTTTTGATGACTTGCTGAAACAAAATCAACAAGCAGAGAAACTGAAATTCCCTATACTAGAAAAACCATTGTGGGAAAGGCCAGCAAATTTCTTCTGGCTTGCCCAAAATCCTCAAAACTTCCCCAGTTGAAGTGATACAGGTATGGAAGAGCATCTGAGACATATCATCTGTGAGTCCTGCTAAGCCCCATCCGTCCTCCACCACTGGTGGGGGCTTCTGGGCCCCACATTTTTAAAGCAGTAGTTGCTAGGTTGACACCATTTCAGCCACATGGACTTGTTAGTGAGTCGTGGCATCCACTTTATGAGGCAGCAGCGCAGCCTAGAGTCAACATCAAGCCATATGTTGACGCACAAGAGGCTCACATGTATGCCTACACCAGGCTCTGATTCACTGAATTCATTGGCCAGAATCAGGGATGTTTTCTGAAGGCGAAAGTAAGAGCTATAGCCTTCAGGTCTTCTTGCCACACTCTGGCAGCCTGGCATAGCAAAGAGAGCACAGGCTTTAGGGTCACAGACCTGGCTTCACTCACTGGCTGGGTCACCTTGGGCAAGCCACTTCACTCATCTGAGCCTCAGTTTTTCTGAATAATGTGGCAAAGTGATACCTACCTCATTGGGGTAGTTCTGAGGACCAAAGGAGAAAATATATGTAGAAAACACATCACTAATTTTTTTTTTTTGAGGTGGAGTTTCGCTCTTGTCGCCCAGGCTGGAGTGCAATGGCGCAATCTCGGCTCGCTGCAACCTCCGCCTCCCGGGTTGAAGTGATTCTCCTACCTCAGCCTCCCGAGTAGCTGGGATTGCAGGCACATGCCACCATGCCCAGCTAATTTTTGTATTTTTAGGAGAGACAGGGTTTCACCATGTTGGCCAGGATGGTCTCAATCTCTTGACCTCGTGATCCGCCTGCCTTGGCCTCCTGAAGTGCTGGGATTACAGATGTGAGCAAAACGCATAACTAAATGTTAATGGTCCTCTTTTCTCTCTACTCAGCCTATAATATGCAATGTAGCCTAAAAGGCATCCCTAGTATGGTTACCTTTTCTGAATGACCTTGTATGAGCTTCAGGAACTCAAGCCTCAATTTCTATATCTGTGCATTGGTTCCCAGCTCTGCAACTGTATTACTTTAAGGATGAGAATAAAACTCCCAAACTTCGTGTCCCACTTGCTGTGAAGTTCTGGGAAATACTGAGGTATCCCTGCAAGAGTGCAAGTATGCATCTCTAGTCTATTGTAATTTGGCAACTTGATAGGAGAAGTTCAGGGCCTCCTAAGAATATGAGAACCATCAGGATTTGTGGGCTTAAAGTAGTTAAAGCTGCTGAATGAAATAACCAGTCTTTGGGCTCCCTCAAATCTTCCCAGGTTTCCCAATTAGAGAATGCATTCACCTGTGTGATTCACACAGGCAGTGCCACATCTGCAATAGGATTAACTGGTGTCACAGCCGTTTCTATTCAGCATACTCAAAAGCCTGACACCTTCTGGGTTTTTTCATTGTTTCTGTTTGAACTCTCTCACCGCAGCTCTGTCGAAACGCCTTACAAATCCTTTCCTTGTGGCCTCCACCTTAGCCTTGCACCAGAATAGAGAGATGATAGACCCAGACAAGTTCTGCAGCCTCTGCCATGCAACTTTCAACGACCCTGTCATGGCTCAACAACATTATGTGGGCAAGAAACACAGAAAACAGGAGACCAAGCTCAAACTAATGGCACGCTATGGGCGGCTGGTGGACCCTGCTGTCACTGACTTTCCAGGTGAGGGGGCCTAGCTCACACCCAGAGCTGGACCAGGGTTTGGCCACTGGGGCTCCCCGGACCAGCTGACGTTGCGCTTTTCCTCCTTAGGTCTTGTAAGTAGGGTTTGCGAACTCAGATGGCTACAGAAGCCAGATGAGAAATTAAAATGAGAGCCAGGAAGGGTATATGGTCAGCTGAAGAGTGAATGCCATTCCTACTCAGCTGTTACCATAACTTTCAGGTTTTCTTTTCTTTTTTTTTTTTTTTTTTTTTTTGAGACAGAGTCTTGCTCTGTCACCCAGGCTGGAGTGCAGTGGCGCGATCTCGGCTCACTGCAAGCTCCACCTCCCAGGTTCATGCCATCCTTCTGCCTCAGCCTCCTGAGTAGCTGGGACTACAGGCGCCTGACACCATGCCCAGCTAATTTGTTTGTATTTTTAGTAGAGACGGGGTTTCACCATGTTAGCCAGGATGGTCTTGATCTCCTGACCTTGTGATCCGCCCACCTCGGCCTCCCAAAGTGTTAGAATTACAGGCGTGAGCCACCGCGCCCAGCCCTCTTTCAGGTTTTCAAAAGACTCTGGAAAGCCAGATTTATATAGAAATCCCTCTGTTTTTTGTTTTTGCGTTTGTGTTTTTTGAGACGGAGTCTCCCTCTGTCACCCAGGCTGGAGTGCAGCGGCGCAATCTCAGCTCACTGCAGCCTCCGCCTCCTGGGTTCAAGCGATTTTCCTGCCTCAGCCTCCCGAGTAGCTGGGGCTACAGGCACACACCACCATGCCCGGCTAATTTTTGTATTTTTAGTAGAGACAAGGTTTCACCATGTTGGGCAGGATGGTCTCGATTTCCTGACCTCGTGATCCATCCGCCTCGGCCTCCCAAAGTGCTGGGATTACAGGCGTGAGCCACTGCACCCGGCCCCTCTGATTTTTAAATGTGTAACTAAATTAAAAAATTTTTAAGCCCAGCCAGGCATAGTGGCTTATGCTGTCATCCAAACACTTTGGGATGCCAAGGTAGGAGGATCACTTGAGCCCAAGAGTTCAAGACCAGCCTGGCCAACATGGTGAGATCCCATCTCTACTAAAAATTTTAAATATTAGCTGGGCATGGTGGCGCATGTCTGTAGTCACAGCACCTTGGGAAGGCTGAGGTGGGAGGATAACTTGAGCCCAGGAGGTCAAGGCTAAAGTGAGATATGATTGTGCCACTGCATTCCAACCTGAGTGAGAGCGAGAACATGTATCAAAAAAACAATTTTTTTTTTTTTTTTGAGACAGTCTCACTCTGTCTCCCAGGCTGGAGTACAGTGACACCATCTCACCTCACTGCAGCGTCTGCCTCCTGTGTTCAAGCGATTCTTATGCCTCAGTCTCCTGAGTAGCTGGGATTACAGTTATGTGCCACCCCGCATGGCTAATTTCCGGCTAATTTTTTTTGTATTTTTAGTAGAGACAAGAGTTTCACCGTGTTGGTCAGGTTGGTCTCGAACTCCTGACCTCAAGTGATCCACCCGCCATGGCCTCCCGAAGTGGTGGGATTAGAGGCATTAGCCACCAAGCCCAGCCAAAAAAAAACTATTTTTAAACGCTGTGTAAGTCAGACCTGTCTGCAAGCCAGATTTGGGCCAAGGACCCTTAGCGGATTAGATCAGAATCTCATGTTCTGATAGTTCTTACTTTATACCTCCACAAAGGTGAACCCCTGAGAGAGAAAAGGTTGCTTCCTATCAGCAGAATTTAGACCCCTACATTAAAGTTTTGCCTCCCCCATTCTTTGGTTGTGGTTATGTTAAGGAGATACTGGTACCAAGAAAAACTACTAAAACTATACGTACACATGGTCCCCAACTTCCTATGGTTCAGCTTTATGATTTTTTTCAACTTTATGATGGTGTGAAAGCCATAGATGTTGAGTAGAAACTGTACTTCTCTTGCACTGCTAGGCAGCAATTGGTAATAAGTTTATCTAGATGTAACCCCATTGTAAGTCAAGGAACATCTGTAGAGCGAGAGAAAGCATGGAAATCTTCTGCTGACTTGCAGGATCCATTCACCACTCATTGGTAAAGGATGAATTCCTTGTTTTTACCTTTTTTTTTTTTTTTTTAAGAGGGTCTCTTGCTGGATGCAGTGGCTCACGCCTATAATCCCAACACTTTGGGAGGCCAAGGCAGGTGGATCATAAGGTCAAGAGAGCAAGACCATCCTGGCCAATATGGTGAAACCCAATGTCTACTAAAAATACAAAAATTAGCTGGACGTGGTGACACACGCCTATAGTCCCAGCTACTTAGGAGGCTGAGGCAGGAGAATTGATTGAACCCGGGAGGTGGAGGTTGCAGTGATCCAAGATCGCGCCACTGTACTCCAGCCTGGCAAAAGAGCAGCAAGACTCCGTCTCAAAAAAAAAAAAAAAAAAAAACAGGGTCTCTGTATGTTGCCTAAGCTGGTCATGAGCTCTTGGGTTCAAGTCATCCTTCTACCTTGGCCGCCCAAAGGGCTGTGATTACAGGCATGAGCCGTTACACCCAGCCTGCTGTTATCAAGTATGCATTTAAGTCTTGCCCAAAGTATTTGTGTATTTTGGTACTTTTAATGCTGTTTTAAAATGAACATTCCTTAAAGTTGACTGGACCATTTCTAATACATTAAGGGTAATTTAAAAAGACCTGGAAGAAATTCAGTTTTCATGAATATTATACTGTTAAGAGAGGGAAAAAATATCGACCTTGATGAGTTTTTCTTACCTGTGTTCTTGTTTGCTATGAATTCATTGGGATAAAATATTTGCCGCCTTTTTACTGTACATTCCAACTGTATTCTTAAAACATTTCAAAATCTGTGTATATTTTAACATTTTGTGACATACTAACATGTTTTTAGAATATACTAGTCCATGCCTAATCCATAGGGGATATGTTTCAAAACCCCCCATGGATGCCTGAAATGGTGGATAATACCAAACCCTCTATATACTGTGTTTTTCTCTCTGAGAACCAACATGGCTAAGGCACTAATGAGCAGATAGCATATATAGTGTGGTGAACAAAGGGATGATTGACATCCTAAACAGGGTAGAATGGGATAGCTTGAGATTTCATCATGCTACTCAGAATAGCCAGCACTTTAAAAAACTTATGAATTGTTTACTTCTGGATTTTTTTTTTTTTTTTTTTTTTTTTGAGATAGGGTCTTCTCTGTCACACAGGCTGGAGTGCAGTGCATAATTATGGCTCACTGCAGTCGTGACCTCCCAGACTCAAGCATTCCTCCCACCTCAGCCTCCCAAATTGCTCAACCACAGGTGTGTGCCACCACACCTGGCTACTTTTTTATTTTTTGTAGAGCTAGAGTCTCGCCATGTTGCCCAGGCTGGTCTTGAATTCCTGGGCTCAAGCGATCCACCCACCTTGGCCTCCCAAAGTGCTGGGATTACAGACATGAGCCACCATGCCCGATCTGGCTATTTTTTATTTATTTATTTTTTTTTTCTTTTGTTTTTTTGAGATGGACTTTCGCTCTTGTTGCCCAGGCTGGAGTGCAGCAGTGCCATCTCAGCTCACTGGAACCTCCGCCTTCCAGTTTCAAGCAATTCTCCTGCCTCAGCCTCCCGTGTAGCTGGGATTACAGGTGCCCACCACCATGCCCGGCTAATTTTTTTTTTATTTTTTGTAGAGACAGGGTTTCACCATGTTGGCCAGGCTGGTCTTGAACTCCTGACCTTGTGATCCACACAGCTCAGCCTCCCAAAGTGCTGGGATTACAGGCGTGAGCCCCCGTGCCTGTCTGGCATTTTTTATTTCATATTTTTGGACTGCAGTTGACCACAGATAACTGAAACCATAGAAAGCAAATCTGCAGATGTTGAGTGGGGAGTGGTGGCGGGGCTACTGTAATGATTGCATAGTATAATCTATTACTCCAGAACAGAAAGACCTCAAGTGAACTTAACTAATTCAATTTACTTAGATTTCTGGGTAAAAACTGATTCTATAAATTAAGAAATAGTAGGTCCTTTATGGTGAAGATACCTTTCTGAAAAGTTAAAAATTCTATTGAAATTTTACTAATATGTAGATTTTGCTACATCCTACTATTATATATTACATTTACAAATATGTAGTTTTTTTTTTTTTTTTTTTTGAGACAGAGTCTCATTCTGTCACCCAGGCTGGAGTGCAATGGTCCAATCTCGGCTCACCGCGACCTCTGCCTCCTGGGTTCAAGCAATTCTCCTGCCTCAGCCTCCTGAGTAGCTGGGATTATAGACACCCACCACCAAACCCGGCTAATTTTTGTGTTTTTAGTAGAGACGGGGTTTCATCATGTTGGCCAGGCTGGTCTCAAACTACTGACCTCAGGTGATCCACCTGCCTCGGCCTCCCAAAGTGCTGGGATTAAAGGCGCGAACCCACCATACTCGGCCCTAATATGTAGATTTTTTTGAGACTTCATATAGCTATCTCTGAAATTTTGGGCACTAAAAGAACTTGAGAAAGTTACTTCATAAATGTGTGGAAACTGGAAATTGACTCTATATCTTTGGTAACAAAGGGATAATGTCAGTATTTTCAACATCCTGGTGTCCAGTCTAGAAAGACTTGGTAGGAGAAAAATATTAGGCTTTTCCAAAGGTTCTGTTTCTGTTTTCTTAACATAAATTTGGCCTTGTTGAGTCCTTTTTAATTTGAACCGGCAAAGTATCTCCCCCTGCCTCAGAAATAACTTACTGATTAAAATCGAAAACTAGGGCCAGGCACAGTGGCTCACGCCTGTAATCCCAGCACTTTAGGAGGCCAAGATAGGTGGATCACTTGAGGTCGGGAGTTTGAGACCAGCCTGGCCAAGATGGCAAAACCCCATCTCTACTAAAAATACAAAAATTGGCCGGGTGCGGTGGCTCACACCTCTAATCCCAGCACTTTGGGAGGCCGAGGCAGGCAGATCACCTGAGGTCGGGAGCTGGAGACCAGTCTGACCAACGTGGAGAAACCCCGTCTCTATTAAAAATACAAAAACTAGCCAGGCATGGTGGCATGCACCCATAATCCCAGCTACTCTGAAGGCTGAGGCACGAGAATCACTTGAACCCAGGAGGAGGAGGTTGCAGTGAGCCGAGATCGTGCCACTGCACTCCAGCCTGGGCAAAAAAGCCAGACTCCGTCTCAAAAAAAAAAAAAAAAATTAGCCGGGTGTGGTGGCATGCGCTTGTAGTCCCAGCTACTCAGGAGGCTGAGTCCGGAGAATCTCTTGAACCTGGTTGCAGTGAGCTGAGATCACACCACTGCACTGGGCGACAGAGCAAGGCTCCATCTCAAAAAAAAAAAAAAAAATCTAAAAAGAATCTAAAAAGCCAGGAAACAACAGCTGCTGGAGAGGTTGTACAGAAATAGGAACACTTTTACACTGTTGGTGGGACTGTAAACTAGTTCAACCATTGTGGAAGACAGTGTGGCGATTCCTCAAGGATCTAGAACTAGAAATACCATTTGACCCAGCCATCCCATTACTGGGTATATACCCAAAGGATTATAAATCATACTGCTATAAAGACACATGGATGTTTATTGCAGCACTATTCACAATAGCAAAGACTTGGAACCAACCCAAATGTCCATCAATGATAGACTGGATTAAGAAATTGTGGCACATATACGCCATGGAATACTATGCAGCCATAAAAAAGGATGGGTTCATGTCCTTTGTAGGGATGTGGATGAAGCTAGAAACCATCATTCTGAGCAAACTATTGCAAGGACAAAAAACCAAACACCGCATATTCTCACTCATAGGTGGGAATTGAACAATGAGAACACATGGACACAGGGTGGGGAACATCACACACCCAGGCCTGTCATGGGGTTGAGGGAGCGGGGAGGGATAGCATTAGGAGATATACCTAATGTAAATGACTAGTTAATGGATGCAGCACACCAACATGGTACATGTATACGTGTGTAACAAACCTGCACGTTGTGCACATGTACCCTAGAACTTAAAGTATAATAAAATAAGTTAAAAAATAAGAAATTATTACTGAATGGAATATTCATTTTATGCTAGTTATTTAAAGTTTTTAAATACATAGAGGAACGTATTATAGAAAGACCTCTGTGGCCGGGCGTGGTGGCTCACGCCTGTAATCTCAGCACTTTGGGAGGCCGAGGTGGGTGGATCATCTGAGGTCAGGAGTTTAAGACCGGCCTGGCCAAACTGGTGAAACCCCATCTCCACTAAAAATACAAAAAATTAGCCGGGTGTGGTGGTGGGCGCCTGTAATCCCAGCAGGAGAATCACTTGAACCCGGGAGGCGGCGGTTGCAGTGAACTGAGATCGCACTATTGCACTACACCATGGGTGACAAAAGTGAAACTCTATCTCAAAAAAAAAAGACCTGTGTCTCTTTTTCTTTTAAGTTTTGTTTTTTCTCTTTTTTTGGTCCTTATGTAGAACAAATAAAGACTCTAAAACTAAGTTGTATATTATCAATTAGAGATGCAGGTGGCAATCAAGCCAAATAACATGACTTTAAAATCCAGTGTTCTCAGCCGGGCGCGGTGGCTCACACCTGTAATCCCAGCACTTTGGGAGGCCGAGGTGGGTGGATCATTTGAGGTCAGGAGTTCAACACCAGCCTGGTCAACATGGCAAAACCCTGTCTCTACTAAAAATACAAAAAAATTAGCTGGTCGTGGTGGTGTGCACCTGTAATCCCAGCTACTCAGGATGCTGAGGCAGGAGAATCGCTTGAGCCTGGGAGGCAGAGATTGTGGTGAGCCAAGATTGTGCCACTGCACTCCAGTCTGGGCGACGGGGTGAGACCCTGTCTCAAAAAAAAAAAGAAAGAAAAATCAGGTGTTCTACACCTTCACTCTGAGGTCATAGATTTTCTTTCTTATTTATTTATTTATTTATTTATTTATTTATTTATTTATTGAGACAGAGTTTCGCTCTTATTGCCCAGGCTGGAGTGCAATGGCGCAATCTCGGCTTACTGCAACCTCCACCTCCTAGGTTCAAGCAATTCTCCTGCCTCAGCCTCCCGAGTAGCTGGGATTATAGGCATGCACCACCACGGCCGGCTAATTTTGTATTTTTAGTAGAGACGGGGTTTCACCATGTTGGCCATGCTGGTCTCAGACTCCTGACCTCAGGTGATGTGGCCGCCTCAGCCTCCCAGAGTGCTGGGATTACAGGCATGAGCCACCATGCCCAGCCTGAGGTCATAGATTTTCAAGAGGACTTGGATTTGAAGAATATCGATACTTTTTTTATTTCAAAAAAAAAAAATAGCTGGGCGCGGTGGCTCACGCCTGTAATTCCAGCACTTTGGGAGGCTGAGGCAGGCGGATCACCTGAGGTCAGGATTTCAGGACCAGCCTCAACATGGAGAAACCCCGTCTCTACTAAAAATACAAAATTAGCCGGGCGTAGTGGTGCATGCCTGTAATCTCAGCTACTCAGGAGGCTGAGGCAAGAGAATTGCTTGAACCTGGGAGGCGGAGGTTGCAGTGAGCCGAGATCACGCCATTGCACTCCAGCCTGGGCAACAAAAGCGAAACTCCATCTCAAAAAAATAAAATAAAATAAAATAACTAGGCAGAGAGGCAGGGGTATTAGATCCCCTTTTGACAGGAATATATACATTATAATTTTAATCTTCACACGTTCCTATAAATAGATATGATTTTGACCACTTCACAAATAAAGAAGTTGAGACCCACAGTGAATGGTTCAAGCTTATACAGCTGATAAGCCCTTGATGTTAATTAATGTTGATATCACTGTGGGTCTTTAGCTCTGTGTGGCTCCAAACCTTACACTCCTTCCACCTGCCTCCAGCTCTCAGCATACTTGGCAGGAGGCTCTCCAAGTGTAGGATGTCTAGCAGAGGCACTGAGCCCCACTCTGTCCCCCTTCTTACAGAGGTGGGCTGTTGACCTAGAATATGCAGGTAATGACTTCAGCTGACAAGGATTCTACCTTAGCAAAGAATTTAGGTGTTTTTGTTTTTGTAGAGACAGGGTTTCACCAGGTTGGCTAGGCTGGTCTCGAACTCCTGGCCTCAAGTGATCCACCCGCCTCGCCCTCCCAAAGTGCTGGGATTACAGGCATGAGCCACTGTGCCCGGCCTATTTAGGTTTGTTAACAGCTTGACTTCTCCCTGCTGGCTTCGTTCAAGGCCATTCATTCATTTAGTTCATTCATTTAGTCAAGTCACCTAACACTTACTGATAGGTGTTATAGTCCAGGGCTTGGGCTAGGTGCTCTCACATTTAATTACCTGATTTAATCCTGACAATAACTGTTGGACAACTTTGATTATCCCCATTTTACAGATGAGGATATTAAAACCAGAAAGGTGAAGTGATTTTCCAGGGTTCCACACTAAAGAGTGGCAGAGCCAGAGCCCACATTGAAACCCAATGTAGTTCTGTGTTGGATCCAGAGAATAGTTCCTGAGGGTCCCTGACAAGTGTCTCATGGCAAGTATGGACCTACTGTAAGATTACCCAGGGTATCCAAATCCCACCAGGGGCAAATGCATCATCTACCACGCAGATCAAATAAGCCTTAGAGTGGTTTTATACTCCAGGCTTGTGTTTCTCTCATATTCACCCAAGAAGGCCGGAACTAAAACCTACATAGCATTTAGGCAAATCCTTCTTGCCCCCAGAGCATTGAATGTCCCCTCCAGGTTACTGAAATCCTCCTCTGCTTTACCCCATTACTTTCCCTAATTAGGGTCTTATCTCCCACTCAGTAGAGCTGCTTTCTGAGCCCCATGCTGGTCCCCCAGTTTCTTCAGCTTTTATATACAGGACAAGTTTTCAAGTCTTACTAAATTCATATATAGTCAATAAGTATTTATTGGACTTTTACCTAATATGTGCCAGGCATTGTGGTAAATATGTAGTAAACAAGACAGGTATTGTCTGTGTTCTTATGGAGCTTACAGTCTAGCAGAGAAGACAGGCATTGAGCAAATAGTTACAACTGTGACAAACTTCAGAAAAAAAGACAAATGCAAGACTGTGGGCACATAAAATGAGAGGAGATAAGATGGGGGAGCAGGGATCAAGAAAGGCACCCCAGAGGGCAAGTAGGATAGTATGGGACGTAGTGACGCGGAGGACATGAGCAGGTGTCCACGCATGGCTTTGTGGGTCATGTTAGGGCGGCGGGCCTTCACCCTGAGAGCACTGGGACTGGGAAGCTGCTGCCAGTTTGAGCTTTACGGGCAGATCATCCTGGTTCCATTGTGAGGAGGTTTGGAGCCTGGGCAACATGGCACAACCCCACCTCTACAAAAAAAAGAAAATACAAAAATTACCCAGGTGTGGCCGGGCATGGCGGCTCACACCTATAATCCCAGCACTTGAGGAGGTCGAGGTGGGTGGATCACGAGGTCAGGAGTTCGAGACCAGCCTGGCCAACATGGTGAAACCCCATCTCTACTAAATCTACAAAAATTAGCCGGGCGTGTTGGTGCGTGCCTGTAATGCCAGCTACTCGAGAGGCTGAGGCAGGAGAATCGCCTGAACCCAGGAGGCGGAGGTGCTTCCACTGCACTCCAGCCTGGGTGACAGAATGAGACTCCATCTCAAAAAAATCAAAAATAAGTTGGGCTGGGCACAGTGGCTCAACGCCTGTAATCCCAGCACTTTGGGAGGAGACCAAGGCGGGCAGATCACCTGAGGTCAGGAGTTTGAGACCAGCCTGGCCAACATAGTGAAACCCTGTCTCTACTAAAAACAGAAAAATGAGGCATGGTGGCACGCACCAGTAGTCCCAGCTACTCGGGAGGCTGAGGCAGGAGAATCGCTTGAACCCGGGAGGCAGAGGTTGCAGGGAGCAGAGATCACGCCATTGCACTCCAGCCTGGGCAACAAGAGCGAAATTCCATCTCTAAATAAATAAATAAGTTGTGGGCTGGGCATGGTGGCTCACGCCTGTAATCCCAGCACTTTGGGAGGCCGAGGCGGGCGGATCACGAAGTCAGGAGATCAAGACCATCCTGGCTAACATGGTGAAACCCCGTCTCTACTAAAAATACAAAAAAAATTAGCTAGGTGTGGTGGCAGGCACCTGTAGTCCCAGTTACTCAGGAGGCTGAGGGAGGAGAATGGCGTGAACCCGGGAGGCGGAGCTTGCCGTGAGCCAAGATCGCACCACTGCACTCCAGCCTGGGCGACACAGCAAGACTCTGTCTCAAAAAAAAACAAGTTGCGGTATAATTGGTTTGAGGGTTAGAAAAGCTAAGGATCAGGCCAGGTGCGGTAGCTCACGCCTATAATCCCAGCGCTTTGGGAGGCCTAGACGGATGGATCACGAGGTCAAGAGAGAGAGACCATCATGGCCGACATGATAAAACACTGTCTCTACCAAAAATACAAAAATTAGCTGGGTGTGGTGGCACACGCCTGTAGTTCCAGCTACTTGGGCGGCTGAGGCAGGAGAATCCCTCGAACCCGGGAGGCAGAGGTTGCAGTGAGCCAAGATCGCGCCACTGCACTCCAGCCTGGCCACAGAGCAAGACTCCGTCTCAAAAAAAAAAAAAAAAAGAAAAGAAAAGGATCAGAAGAAAGGAAAGGATCTAGCTAAGATCACCTGAAAGCAGAACCAGCAGTTCAGTTCCCTATCCTGGCTCCTCCCTCACTACCAGACCATGTGGGAAAAGCCACTTTGTCATTGGAGCAGCCCTGAGATAGGGTCTGTGATTCCCAGGGTAGAAAGACAGATTCATTATCATAACCAGCGTTCTCATTAATTACTGTTACTGCAAGCCCTAGGAGAGTGGCACCTTCCCAGAGATCACTCAGTGAAGGACATCCTTAATGAGGCCACTTAGCACAGTCAAGGTAGAAAAGACAGACCAAATGTCACCTCTCTGTTCTGTCATTCTTTTATCACTCAGCTGACAGCTAGTCTGGGCCAGGCTCTATGCTGGGACGAGGGACACAGGAATGAGGATCTTCCCAACCCCAGGAAGCACATAGGCACGGCTCCTTAGCACTGTGGCCTCTGGGTTCTCATCAGGGCCAGCAACCTCACCTCGCCTCACCTGTCCGTCCTTAGAAGGGCATTTGTACACTCTGAAAAGCAACGGTCTTCAGGTTCCTTCTTTCTGGATTACTAAGATCTTGATTTTGATGTGTTTCAGCTGGAAAGGGCTACCCCTGCAAAACATGTAAGATAGTGCTGAACTCCATAGAACAGTACCAAGCTCATGTCAGCGGCTTCAAACACAAGAACCAGTAAGTAACCATTTTTTGAAATTCTAGGATCCATAGCAGGAGCTCAGGACTTCTGCATGAGAACAAAGCCAGGTAGTTCTCTGCTGAAATGGAATCCTGGCAGCCTTTTTTCAGTGAACAGAAGATGAATCATGTAACGGGAACAAGTGTCTCCTCTATATGTATTTCTCCACCAGCTTCTGCCCAGCCTTTAGACCTGTTGGACTCAAGGGTTTAATAGAGAAGCATACATGATTTCCTTGGTGGGACCCTAAGAACACCTGGCTGTCCTAGTCTGTAGCACTGTGACTGGGGAAGTGCTTTTCCACTGGCCTGGAGACCCTCTCCTTTTCTGGCAGGAGTTCCCTCTATAGGTCATTATCAAATATGACCAGGCCCTCTCATTCCTTAATCAATATATATTGAGCATCTTCTGAATGATGGCTAAGACAGACCCAGTCTCTGCTCTCCTGACCTTACAGCCTGGTGGGAGGAAACAGACTAAGCAAGTAAACAACCAATAATCACAGATTGTGATAAGGGTTTTGAAGGAACCAGGTGAACAGAGAGTTACCTGTTCATGGTAATCTTGGAAGTGACTAACACTCATTGAGCCCCTCTTCTGTTGCAGGCCATATGTCAAGCAGATTTTCTCAGGTAATCCTTCCAACCCTGAGAGGAAGAGATAATTATTCCCATTTTATACATATAGACAACCAGCATTCAAAGTGGTGATGTGAATGAAGCAAGGTCATGATTCAAACTGAAGCCTGTCTGGCTCACAGCTTGCTCTTCCCAAGGCGTCAGGCTCAGAAGTAGGCTATGGCACCATTGATATGAAGAGAAGAGGGCCTGGCCTGGAGGGCCCACGTGGTTCTGTCCCTTCCTCTCCGAAGGGAAACGTGTGGTATGAGCAGTGTGCCACAACATAACATTTTTTTTTTTTTTAGTAGAGACGGGGTTTCACCATGTTGGCCAGGCTGGTCCCAAACTCCTGAGCTCAAGTGATCCACCTGCCTCGGCCTCCCAAAGTGCTGGGATTACAGGCGTGAGCCACTGCACCTGGCCCCAGCATAACCTTCTGAGATAGGTAGAAGAATTCCCATTTTACAGACAAGGAAACTGAGTTTCAGGCAGGCAAGCTGCCGAAATGATTGCTTTGACTTTGGTCATTGATTTTGCTTTGCTCATTGAGCTGAATGATTTAAAGGTGGTAGAAACACAGAGTATTGGTGTAAAAAATGTCCTTAGTTCTCTCTGCTCTGCCTGGAGTCTCCTCTCTCACACTGTAGCAGATCATCCTCTTTACCTGTGAATATGTTTTTTACTTTGGGGGACTCTTAGGTATAGACTTGAGTTGCCCCAGCAACTCAGCCCCACAGTGTTTCAGCATACATACCTCCCTTGCAGCCTGGCTGATGGCAGTTACAGTAGACAACCTGAAGCCAACCAGAGCCCCTCCCTGGGGCTACCCACACCTGAAATTGCCAGTGTTGTTCGCTGTTCTCTTGCTAAACTTTCCAGCAGTGTGACCTTGGGCAAGTCAATAAGTCTGTAATTCTCCCAACATGGGCAATGTAGTGAGACCCCATCTACAAAAAATAAAGTTAGCCAGGTGTGGCGGCGCACGCCTGTAGTCCCAACTACTTGAGAGGCTGAAGTGGGAGAATAGCTTGAGCCCAGGAGTTGGAGTGAGCCATGAGTTGCAGTGAGCTATGATGGCACCACTATTCTCCAGTCTGGGTGCCTGAGTGAGATCCTGTCTCAAAATTTTTAAAAAGCCTCTAATTCTGTAAGAATAAAGCTATAATTTGTTGAATACCTGATTCAGTCTCATTAAATTTCTCAACAAAAGGTCTGAAATTAGGATACCCCCTCCCAAACCCATCTTTTACAACCAAAGAAAGCCTAATTATCAGATAGGTTAATTGACTTCCCCAAGGTCACTTAGTTACTTGGAGTTAGACCTAGGATTCAAGCCTGTTTGACTTCGAAGCCCATTCATTTTACTCTGCCACTACCAAATGGAATGAGTTTTTATAGGGCCCTGTAGGCAGTGGTTTGGTATAGTGAAAAGGCATTGGCTACAGTCCTGAACCTACCACCTAAAAACATACTTTGGGCCAGCCACTTAAACTTTCTGAACTTTAGTTTCCTTGTATGTAAAATGAGGGTGCTGTTTCTCACCTTGCAGAATTGCCATGAGGATGGAATGATGGAAGCTAAGCATCCAGCATTCTGCCAGCCCACAGTGGACCTCAGTGAAGGAAAGGTGTCCTGTCTATTACTCCAAGGCCCTGGAAGGGCAGTGCTATCATTGCAATAGGCCAATACAGCTGCCACACACTGACCCTCTTCCTTTGTTCCTTCTCAAATACAGGTCACCAAAAACAGTGGCATCATCCCTGGGCCAGATTCCAATGCAAAGGCAACCCATTCAGAAAGACTCAACCACCTTGGAAGACTAGAGGTGATTCTGCCCAGCATCCCGTATTGGGCCAGCCATGAGCCAGCTTCCCGTGACTGCTCAGCCCTTGGCTCCCTCTTGCTCGTTGTTCTCACCAGGAAAGTACACGGGCCTGAGGCAGGATTGGGCCACAGACAGCCTCTCATTGGTCCAGGCTAATTCACTCCTGCTGCTCCCCTTTGGCAGGGGTCCTGTAGGTCATGACAGGGGAGGCAAGGGTATTGAGAGACTCGGGGTCTTGCGGGGTGGTAGTTTGGAGGGTGGCTTTCCCCATTCCCCAACCCCTCTGGGCCTTAGGTGCTGAGGCCCCTGCCACCTGTCTTTCCTCTAAAGGTCAGTTTTGGGCCAGTTCTTGCAACTAAAGAGCAGAGATCTCTCTGGGCCCTAGACATTTCCAGCAAAACCTGGAACTTTCATGCCAAACCTGGGCCAGGGCAGGAAACAGAGGAAATGGCTGCAACATTGGAGCTAATACAACACTCTGCCTTCCCCCGGAAGGTGCAGGCTTTCCTGAGTCTTAGACCAGATATGGCTAGTTGCGCAGGTTTCTGCCAACTGTGAAGTATCCTCCTGGAGCAGTGACACAATCTTGGCGGAGCATTGCTACCCCCGCTGCCCCCTCCACAGTTTCTGAATGGTGCTAAGGATCTGCAGCAGTTGGCAACGAGCTGGGGCTGGGGGTGGCCTCCATGTCCACTGAGATCATAGGACACTCCAATGGGGATGGGACCTTTCCCCTCCTCCATCAGAGGTGCTCTGACCCAAGGTTACATGGGAAAGTGCCCCACATGCAAGTCTCCCTGAGGGTTCTGCCCCTAAAGGCAGACTGCCTCGTGCCCGCTAGCTGTGAGGTTCATTGCTAGCCTCGGCCCTACTAGCCCTCTCTTCCCCCTTGTGCAGCAGACCACCTTGCCCAGGTTGCTGTGGTGCTAGCCTTCCCCATCATCCACCAGGCGATTTCTGGGTCCCAGGGAAAGAAAGAGAGAGCTGATGCAGGTTTCTACAGTGAGGAACAGGTGTTTCCCAGGCCCCACACCCAGATTTCTGTATCTTTGCTGTGTTTTATGGCCTGGGACTGAGTCCACAGGGATAGATTTTTCCTTGTAACCTTGAGGCAAGAATTCCAAGGAGTGTCACCATCAGAGGCTTCTCTTCATTGTGTCAAAGAAGCCCCTAGCTGCTCTCGTGGCCTCCTTCCCCCACTCCCTATCCCTTCACCTGTGAAATGCCTTTGCTTTGCATATTGTGTGTGGATGTGTGTGTGTGTGTGTTTGTGTGTATGTGTGTGCTTCTGTGTGTGCCTAATGCTCTGTCTCTTGGTCACTGAAGCATCCAAATAAAGAATTTCCCTCATGGGCCAGACTACAACTTAACAGACCTAGGGTTTTGAGCCATATTGCCATTGGATCTAGTATGTCTGTCTTGACCCCTCACCCCCACCCCATTCAGACCTCAGTAGTCCCCAGTAGTCACTTTAGGAGTCGGGACAGAGTCAAGCACCCTGTGAAAGTCTCCCTTGAGTTCAGGTGCCCTGAACTCAGAACAGCCTCATCTTCTCATCCACCTCCTTCTCCTGCTTCTCCTGTCACATAGGGCCTCATGAAGGTCTTTAAAGGGTTTAAGCTGAGGATCTGCTTTATGTTTGAGAGAATTGTTCTGGCTGTTATGTAAAGAAATGCAGGGAGGGGCAGGAAAGGAGACAAGGAGGCCAGTATGGAAACTGTGTCCAGTATGGCTTTCCAGGCTAATCACTTAGGGCAGAGACCCAGCCTTATTCATCTCTACTTCCTGATGTCCATAGTGGTGTGTCATGAAGTTTTATTGAATGAACAAATGAGGTGTATGAGGAGAGATGGTTTTCTCCTGCTCAGCTCTTACACAGTGATAGGTTTGTTCCATGGGACTTATCATAGGCCTGGTGATTCTTGAAAGAGCATTTTTTATGACTCAAAAATGAGCTGAGAAGGAGTGTTATGGCCAGGTGCGGCGGCATACACCTATAGTCCCAGCTGCTCAGGAGGCTAAGGCAGAAAGACCATTCAAGCCCAGGAGTTCCAGCCTGAAGTATGCTATGATCATGCCTGTGAATAACCACTGCACTCCAGCCAGGGCAGCATAACAAGACTCTATCTAAAAAAAAAAAAAAAAAAAAACAGTATAAAAATAAATTTGAAGGCTGGGCGCCGTGGCTCACGCCTGTAATCCAAGCACTTTGAGAGGCCAAGGCAGGTGGATAACCTGAGGTCAGAAGTTCGAGACCAGCCTGGCCAACATGATGGCAAAACCCCGTCTCTATAAAAAATACGAAAATCAGCTGGGCGTGGTGGCACACATCTGTAGTCCCAGCTACTCGGGAGGCTGAGGCAAGAGAATTGCTTGAACCCGGGAGGCGGAGGGTTGCATTGAGCCAAGATCGTGCCACTGCACTCCAGCCTAGGTGACAGAGTGAGACTCCTGTCTCAAAATAAATAAATAATAAATTTTAAAAGAAGATAGCCGGGTGTGGTGGTGCATTCCTGTGGTCCTGGCTACCTGGAAGGGTGAGGCAGGAGGATCGCTTTAACCATGAGTTCAAGGCAGCAGTGAGCTATGATTATGCCACTGTACTCCAGTCTGGACAACAGAGCAAGACCCTGTCTCTAAAAATAATAATTTTTAAAATTTAAAAAAAGAAAGGAATGTTATGGCCTCAAGAGCTCTTTGTCCATCCTTTACTGTAGACAGCCAGATTTGAGGAAGGGGCCCAGGCAGCCTCAGCTCCCATTCAGTGCCACTCAGCCCCTGCTCCTGGTCAGCTGTGAAAGGCTGTACACAGCCCCAAGGGAGGTTCTCAGCTTCCCATGATCAGACTGCCTCAGCAATTCCCCAGAGTCCTTCTAAGCCACCTAGTATGTCAGATTCAGCCCCATCTACCAAGCAAGGAAATGAAGGGCAGGGGGTGAGTGGGCTATCATACCGTGAGCCTCCGGCCTGCAAGACCACTTTGTAGTCCCTACCAGCTGTGTGGCCAGCCCTGTTGGTAAAGAGACCTAGAGATGAACACTTTCTTGCCCTTAGGGGTTCACACACAGTCAAAGATCATGATGACAATGATAAGAATGCCCAGGATGCAGGAGCTGACTCAGCCAAGGGCATGAAAAAGCTGGAGAGGTTGGAAAGCTAGCATTTCATCTGCATAACAACCTTTGAGCTAAGAGTTGATATTCCATATAGAGAAGGAGGCCAGGCAGGGTGGCTCACACCTGTAATCCCAGCACTTTGGGAGGCCAAGGCGGGTGTGTCACTTGCGGCCGGGAGTTCAAGACCATCCTGGCCAACGTAGTGAAATCCCATCTCTACAAAAAATAATAAATAAATAAAAACCATGGAGAGAAGGAACAAGGCTGCAAAAGGTATGATTTGCCCAAGGTCTTACCTCTAAGAAATGACAAAATGGAGAGTAGAATCCAGTTCTCTAGACTTCCTCTGGAACCTTTTATGAGTGAGGACCAGAGTACCTCCCACATGGCCCCTGCAGCCTGCCTCACCCATTTCCTGCCAGTGCCATGGTCTCACAGGGTGAGCAGCCACTCAGGGCAGGGGCAGCACCCACAAAACAGATGAGACAAGGCTCAATGTTTATATTCCAAGTCCCTCCATTTTTCTCATAATTTTGTCCATTCCCATGATCCCAGTGTAGTAGACTCTAATTATTAAAGTGTTAGAAACCCAAATCAAAGCGATTAGCTAAAAAGGTGAATGTATTGATTCACTTAATGAAAAATCCACATACAATGATAGCTGGACCCAGACTCGGAGATGGTCTCATCGGGAAGAATTTTCTATCCCTCTGCTTTCCTCTGTGTGCCCTCTCTCAGGCAAGCTCTCTCCAAGAGGTGCCAAGGTGGCCGCTGGCAGCCTCAGGCTTCTATCCTGATACGTTAGTAACAACAGTGGAAAGAACACCTTTCTCCACTAGTTCCAACAAAATAGCTGGGATTGCCTCAACTGGTTTAGTCGTGTTCTCATCCCTGAATTAATCATTGTGGCTAGGGGAAAAGGCACTCTGATTTGGGGCCTGGATCATGTGCCTGAAGCTGAGTCAGCTCCACCTAAAACATTGAGAGAGGGAGTGATACAACCCCAAAAGAAGAAGGTTGTAGGGCTCTTTCCAGATTAAGGGGGAATGGATGCAGGGGGAGGGGGACAAAAACAACTGTGCACTATACCCAGAAATTGTTTAACTGTTTCCTTTTTTTCTCTAACTTTTTGAGGTACACCATACATTCAGTAATGTGCACCAATTTTAGACTTCAGTTTGATGAATCCTCACTTACATGTATACATTGGGGCAGTCACCCTCCAGATCAAGATACAGAACATTGCCAGGTCCCTAAAACATTCCCTCATTTCCCCTCCTAGTCAGTATCCCCCAGAAGTAACCACTATTTTGACCTCGATCATTATAGATTAGTTTTGCTTGCTCTTGAGTTTTATAAAAATGGAATCATACATTTTGCACAATATTAGTTTGTGGAATTCACCCATGTTACTGTATGTCTCAGAAGTTCAGTTTTTTTTTTTTTTCAGCCAGGCGCAGTGGCTCATGCCTGTAATCCCAGCGCTTTGGGAGGCCGAGGCGGGCACATCACTTGAGGTCAGGAGTTCGAGACCAGCCTAGCCAACATGGTAAAACCCTGTCTCTACTAAAAATACAAAAATTAGCTGGTCGTGGTGGTGGATGCCTGTAATCTCAGCTGCTCGGGAGGCTGAGGCAGGAGAATTGCTTGAACCTGGGAGGCGGAGGTTGCAAGTGAGCTGAGATCGTGCCACTGCACTCCAGCCTAGGTGACGTAGTAAGACTCTGTCTCAAAAAAAAAAAAAAAAAAACAAGTTGAGTTTTTTCATGCTGTGTAGTGGTCCTTTATTTGAATATAGCACAATTTAGCCATCCTACTTTTTTGTTTTTGTTTTTGAGATGTTCTCACTCTGGCCCCCAGGCTGGAATGCAGTGGTGCCATCAAGACTCACTGCAGCCTCGACCTCCTGGGCTCAAGTGATCCTCCCACCTCAGCCTCCCAAGTAGCTGAGACTACAGGCACATGCCACCACACCAGCTAATTTTTTCTATTTTTTGTAGAGATGGAGTCTCACTCTGTTGCCCAGGCTGGTCTCGAACTCCTGGGCTCAAGTGATCCTCCCGCCTCAGCCTCCCAAGTAGCTGGGACTACAGGCACATGCCACCATGCCAGCTAGTTTTTCGTATTTTTTGTAGGGATGGGGTCTCACCCTGTTGCCCAGGCTGGTCTCAAACTCCTGGGCTCAAGCGATCCACCCGCCTCAGCCTCTGAAAGTGCTGGGATTACAAGCGTGAGCCACCACGCCTGGCCCAGCCATCCTGTTGAGGGACAACTGGGTTGTTTCTAGTTTGGGGGTATCATAAATAAAACTGCTGTGAAGGATTTTGTACATGCTGCTTGGTACACATGTTCACTCATCTACTCAGGCGTGGAATCATACAGTAGGCATATGTTTAGCTTGTCTAGACACTGCCAAACAGTTTTCCAAAGTGGCTCTATTGACTTACATCCTCACCAGCAGTGTGTGGGAGCTCCAGCAGCTCCACGTCTTGGTTAGCACTTGGTGTTGTCAGTTTTTTTAATATTGGCCATTCTGGTGGTACCCAGGAATTTGAATCCATAGTTCCTGACTTGAAATCAGGGCCCCTGTTACTCTTAGCATGCTCAAGACAGGTTTGAATTTTGTAGCCTCGAATGGCCTCAGAAATCAATACCCAGGACCCACAATACAGCAGGCAAGCATGTGAGGGAGCCCCTGCTCATGGCTCCAGTGCCTAGGGAGGGTCTCAGAGAGGCATCAGCTCTGGAGAGGCAGTCTAGTGTAGTGGCGAAAACTCAGGTTCTGGGAAGCAAGCAGCTAAGGTTCAGATCCCAGCTCTGCCATCGCAAAGCTGCCTGGGGGTGGAACATTAGTACATACCTCACAGGGTGATTGTGAGAATTAAAAGAATAGATGGATATGAAATAATAGTGCCTTACACATGATAAATGCTATATAAATGATAGCTGCTGCTCTGTCTATTGTTGACCTGAAGTAAGCCCTGAGTCCCTCTGGAGCGGGGGTAAGGCCACAAGCAGATGGCATCTGGCATAGCCCCATGTAATAAGATTCAGTAATTCGGTCTGACTGAGGCGGGGGGAAAGCAGCATAGTGGCTAGAAGTGATTCTTTACTGGGGTCCAGCGAAAAGTCACCCTCCACTACTGGGGAGCCCTGCTTGTCCCAGGCCCAAGGCTCTTTGGCCATGACACTACTGAGGTGTCACACCTGAGGGGAAGAAATGGAATCATGCATGAAATGGAACCAAGAGGAAGTGGAAGCATACTCTTAGCCCAGAGCTAGATGCAAAGCAGCTGTTTGAATATAACAACCCACCAGTGCAGACACAGATCTAGACATGTACCTGTATAGCAGCCAATGAGGGGTGGCATGAGGGACAAGGGCCTGGGATTCAGGAGCCCTAAGTGTTGGTCTGAGCACTGCCACCAGCTATATGTGACCCGAGGCCTTGATACTGTCTTGTGAAGTGGAAGTTAGAAGAAATCACAGTTCCCAGCTCAAATCCTGAAGAAGTAGCAATGAACAGGTAACCGAGTTTCCTCCCAGAGCCCTAAGCCAGGTGTGGTGCACGTGCCTGCAATCCCATCTGCTTGGGAGGCCGAGGCAGGAGGATCGCTTGAGCCCAGGAGTTCAAGTCCAGCCTGGGCAACATAATGGGAGCCTCTTAAAAAAAAAAAAGAATGAAAGAAAAAAGGGGCCAGGCGCCAGGCGCGGTGGCTCACGCCTGTAATCCCAGCACTTTGGGAGGCTGAGGTGGGCGGATCACAAGGTTAGGAGATCGAGACCATCCTGGCTAACACGGTGAAACCCCATCTCTACTAAAAATACAAAAAATTAGCTGGTCGTAGTGGCGCATGCCTGTAGTCCCAGCTACCGGGAGGCTGAGGCAGGAGAATGGCGTGAACCCAGGAGGCGGAGCTTGCAGTGAGCTGAGATCGTGCCACTGCACTCCAGCCTGGGCGACAGAGCGAGACTCTGTCTCAAAAAAAAAAGAAGAAGAAGAAGAAGAAGAAAGCCCTTCCTTCCCTCACAGCAGTCCCTGCCAGATGAGCTGTCCCCACCCCCAAACCAGATGCTCTGATGAGCAGTCACTAGTGTAAAATACAATAGGAAGAACACTTTCTCCCTCTGACCATCCATCCACCTAACCTCACCTCTCTGTCCTGTGCAAAGCCCTATTACAGAGACAGGGCAGACCCGTCCCTGGCCTGTCTCTCCCAAGCTTACTGTTCATATATGCTGCTTCATCTGTCTAGGAATATCAGAACGCAGTTCTGTAAATGTTCAACTCTTCAGTGCAATGACCCCATTGGCCACTAGGTGGAGTCAGCGTCTTTTTTCTAGCAAGGTAGACCAGCCCTGGGACTTTACTGTTTGATTTAATGGGAAGAGAACAGGGTGACTTCATGAGCCCCTGTATATGCTATTTCAGTTAACCCTCAGGACAACTGGCAAAGACTTGATTTCACAGGAGAAAGTCAGGGACAAAGTCTTGCAGAGCTTACACAACCAAGAAGTAGCCTTGGAGAGAGGTTTGATCTTAGCACTTCTGCTCATTCCCAAGGCCGATTTCCCCTTCCCTCAGGACATTTCCCTCAGGAGGCCCTCTCTGTTTGAGGGCTGTAACTTAGTCACCTGTCTAGAAGTACACCTGATGTCAGGCCAGCTCCACAGCCCTTCTTTTCCTTTTCTCCTTTGGGTGACAAACCTGCTCCATTCTCAGATCCTGTGGTTCCGAGGGACTGACCCTGCTCTCTGATTCCAGGAGTGAGCCTGTGACCCGACTGAGTAATCACAGTCATAGTCTTCAGCTGTTAGTGTCCAGCATGTAAGGACAGCCTGCTTCAGAACTAAGCCAACACAGAGGAGGCCGGGCTCGGTGGCTCACACCTGTAACCCCAGTACTTTGGGAGGCCAAAGCAGGCAGATTACTTGAAGTCAGGAGTTCAAGGCCAGCTGGCCAACATGATGAAACCCCGTCTCTACTAAAAATACAAAAATTAATCAGGCGTGGTGGCGCACGTCTGTAGTCCCAGCTACTCAGGAGGCTGAGGCAGGAGTATTGCTTGAACCCATGAGGCGGAGGTTGCAGTGAGCCGAGATCACACCACTGTACTCCAGATAAGGAGAGACTCATTTCTGATGACTACCTGGATCCAACTATGCCTGAAGCTAATATCCCCCAGGACTTTTTAGTTATGACTTTTCTTTAAGTCAGTTGAGTTTCTATCACTTGCAACCAAGATTTCTGCCTAATACTTGCTCCAGCTCCCCTTGTCAACCTGGGGACCTCCACTCATCCAGAGATCACTGGCCCCCAAGGCCAAGTTGGCTGCCCTTTGTGTTCCCAGATGCCCTGTGTTCCCCTCTAGCATAGCCCTTAATATGCTGTGTTACGATGATGTAATTCCCTGTCTCTTCTTTTAGACTAGAAACTGTTTGAGGGCAGGAATTGGGTCTTATGATACTGCATCCCTGGTCCCTAGCATAGGACTGTGCTTATGTTTTAATAACTGCTTGGTGATTGAATACATTAATGAATAAATGAATAAAAATGTGTATGGTCTGGTAGGGACCATTGCTGGGATTTCACAGGAAAGACATTTATTTTGTTTGTTTTTTGAAACAGCGTCCCACTCTGTCACACAGGCTGTAATGCAGTGGTGCAAACACAGCTCATTGCAGCCTCGACCTCACTGACTCAAGTGATCCTCCCACGTCAGCCTCCCGAGTAGCTGGGACTACAGGCGCACACCACCACACCCAGCTAATTATCTTATTTTTTGTAGACACAAGGTCCCACTGTGTTGCCCAGGCTGGTCTTGAACTACTGAGCTCAAACGATCCTCCCACCTCGGCCTACCAGAGTGCTGGGATTGCAGACGTGAGCCACCGCACCTGGCCGGAAAGACTTATTGAGGGAGATGATCCTCTAGTGGTCATGAAGGTCAAAGGAGCCAGGTTGCTGGGGTGGGAGGAGGCTTAGTGAAAGGAACTAGAAGAGGCGAGTTGTGGAACACAGTTGATTGTTTCAATAATGGCCTCCCGTGAATCATTGCCTCCCTGTGCCTGCGTCGTTTTGCAATGTGACTTTATCATTGCTCCCATCAAGATCGGGCGGGGGCGGGGGGGTCAATTTCCCAGTCTCTTGAATCTGAACTAGTCTTGTGAGTTGCTTTGATCAGAGAATTCAGTAACATGACTGTACGACTTCCAAGGTTAGGACTTAAGTGCTCATGCAGCTTCCGTTCCTGACCCTGTGAAAGGAAGTTTGGGCTAGACCATGTGGCGACCACAGACCAGGTAGAGAGAGAAGCCAACAGCCAGCTCCATACATGTGAGGGAGGACATCCCAGACCCTCTAGAATAGCCAATCCACAGCATAAGCAGAACTGCCACCTGAGCCCAGCTAATCACAGAATTGTGAGAAATAATACATTGTTTTAAATAATTAAGTTTGGGAACAGTTTGTGCAGTAAAGGCTCACAGAATCACTAGGTATAATAATCAGAAGCTTCCTAGTGTCTGTTTACCCTTCTTCCTATAATAAGCTTTTCTTTGAAAAACCCCACCCTCAGCTTATGTAGTCCGGGTGGGGAAGACCTCCACTCTCCTGGCTTTTGCCAGAACAGTTGAGAAGTTGCCAAGTGGGAATGTCTCGAGCCCAGAGCTGTTAGTGGCCTTCTTTGTCACTTCTTAGGGAGCACCTGTCATAGAGAAGAAGACAGAAGAGAGAATGAGTTTTGACCATACTGTTGGGAACCAGGATCAAGCTGTTTCTGAAGCCTGATTCACACCAGGACTTACAGTCATGCTCCTGTAGTCCCAGCTACTCAGGAGACTAAGGCAGGAGAATTTCTTAGGCCCAGGAGTTCAAATCCAGCCTGGGCAGCACAACAAGACCTCATCTCTTTAAAAAGTGCATGAGCCAGTACATTCACGATTTTGTGTAAGCAGGTTTGATTTTTGAGTTTCTGTGTCTTGCAACTGAATGAAAACGTTCGCTGAGAGTCAGAAAAATTGATAGAGGCTGAGCAGCTCCAGGGCAGAGGGCAGTTAGGTCAGACAGAGGAGGGATTCCTGGCCGGGCAAGTTGGCTCACACCTGTAATCCCAGCACTTTGGGAGGCCGAGGCGGGCGGATCACGAGGTCAGGAGAACGAGACCATCCTGGCTAACACGGTGAAACCCGTCTCTACTAAAAATACAAAAATTTAGCCGGGCATGGTGGCGGGCACCTGTAGTCCCAGCTACTCGGGAGGCTGAGGCAGGTGAATGGCATGAACCCAGGAGGCGAAGCTTGCAGTGAGCCGAGATCACGCCAGTGCACTCCAGCCTGGGCGACAGAGCAAGACTCCCTCCGTCTCAAAAAAAAAAGAATTTTTTTTAAATAAAAATAAAATATATCTACATTTTGGCCGGGCATGGTGGCTCATGCCTGTAATCTCAGCACTTTGGGAGGCCAAAGCAGGTGGATCATGAGATCAGGAGTTCAAGACCAGCCTGGACAACATGGTGAAACCCCGTCTCTATTAAAAATACAAAAAAAAACTAGCCGGGCATGGTGGTGGGTGCCTGTAATCCCAGCTACTCATGAGGCTGAGGCGGGAAAATGGCTTGATCCCAGGAGGCAGAGGTTGCAGTGAGCCGAGATGAGTAACACTGTACCCCGGCCTGGGCGACAGAGCCAGACTCCGTCTCAAAAAACAAACAAACAAAAAATCTACACTTTTTAATACCCCTCCCTTCAATAGGTCAAGTTTAATTTCTACCCTATATCCCCTAATATGGGCTGTAAGTAGCAATTCACTTTACCTACTGATTGATTGATTGACTCAAGGTCTTGCTGTGTCCCCCAGGCTGGAGTGCATGGCACAATCATAGGTCACTGCAGCCTCGATCTCCTGGGCTCAAGCAGTCCTCCCACCTCAGCCTCCTGAGTAGCTGGAACTACAGGCATGCGCCACTGTGCCTGGCCAATTTTTTTTCTTTTTTTTTTGAGACAGAGTTTCTCTCTTGTCGCCCTGGCTAGAGTGCAGTGGTGCAATCTCGGCTCACTGCAAACTCTGCCTCCTGGGTTCAAACGATTCTCCTGTCTCAGCCTCCCAATTAGCTGGAATTACAGGCACCCGCCACCACGCCCAGCTAATTTTTGTACTTTTAGTAGATACAGGGTTTCACCAGGTTGACCAGGCTGATCTCGAACTCCCAACCTCAGGCGATTGACCTGCCTCAGCCTCCCAAAGTGCTGGGATTACAGGCGTGAGCCACCACGCCCGTCTGGCTAATATTTTTTATTAGGGTCTCACTCCATTGCCCAGGCTGGTCTCAAACTCCTAGGCTCAAGGAATCCTCCTCGCTCGGCCTCCTGAAGTGCTGGGATTATAGGCGTGAGCCACTGTGCCTGGCTGTGACTCACTTTTAACTGATAGAATAAGACAGAAGTGACAAGAATCTGATGTCTGAGAGTAAGTTATACATTACATTGCAGCTTCAATATTTCTCTCTTGGATCACCAGCTCTGAGGGAAACTGCTTGAGTGTTGTGGGAACACTCAAGCAGCCCTATCAAGAGGCTGTTGTTGAGAGAAATGTAGGTCTTCTACCAATGACAAAGATTCTTTGGTTGGCCAAATTTTAGTCAGGCTTCTGAGCCTTCTCCTAGGTCCATCTGTGCACTTCCTTGTAAAATCTAGTTTTAGCAAAGAACCTGCTAAGTCTAGTTTAGCAAGAACTGCCGCCCATCTTCGATATCTGATCAGGTTCCTCCTCCTCCACCATCCCCCAGGTGATGGCTGATGGGCCTGTCTTCAGCAAGAATCCTGTTGGGTCAGTTTGGACAGAATCCCTTTACCCCGACGTTTCCTCTTAGTCATTTTCCATTCACTGCTCCCCACTCTGTTCCTTGGCTCAGAATTCCCACTCGCCCATGCTGTTTTCAGAATGGAGCCCAATCTCTCTCCCCCTCTGCAAGATCCCATTGCAGTGGTCCCTGTGACTATCTCAATGGTCCTGAATAAAGTTTTCTTTACTGTGCTTTAAATAAGTATCGTTGAGCCAGGTGTGGTGGCTCACGCCTGTAATCCCAGCAGTTTGGGAGGCTGAGGTGGGTGGATCATTTGAGGTCAGGAGTTTGAGACCATCCTGGCCAATATGGTGAAACTCCATCTCTACTAAAAATACAAAAATTAGCTGGGCATGGTGACAGGTGCCTGTAATCCTAGCTACTTGGGAGGCTGAGGCTGGAGAATCGCTTGAACCCAGGAGGCAGAGGTTGCAGTGAGCCGAGATCACGCCACTGTACTCCAGCTTGGGCGACAGAGCGAGACTCTCAAGAAAAATAAATAAATAAACATAAAAACAAGTATCTTTGAATAATTTTTTCTTTAACACCAATACTCAGCCAAATATTTGGTATGTAAAGTCGTTAAGTTTAAAAGTAATGTGTTATGAAGCAATGGATAACTAATACAGGTCTTTTTCCTAAAAGCCATGGAAATTTATTAAAAGGTTTTAAACAAATAGCAGTGAAAACAGGATGAATTTGCTGCCATGTAAACAAATGAGTACTATGGCCAAAGAGCCAACAGAGGAGAGTGGAGACACAAAGGAAGGGTGTTCTACTGAGAAGGAGCCTTTTATTTATAAAGGGTTTAAGAAAAAGGATTAGCCAAAGAAAAAATTATATGGTTCACATAGTGAAATGTTCAAAGAAGGAATGGCTTCAGGCAAGGCTTGATCCAGGTGCACTCCAGCTCTTGGCCCTCTTGTTTCCTTTATTGCTGTCATTCACAGAGAAGCTCTCCCAAGCAACTCTAGGCATCCCTATTCACAGCTCAGCTTCTCAGAGAGTTGGTTTCCTATTCATTCCAATAAAAGACCTAGACTGGCTCCCATTGGCCCTCCCATGGTCACATGCTCATCTCTGACTTAATCACAATGGCCTGGGAGATGGAATATTCTCCTTAGCCAGGTCTGGGTCACATGTCCACCATAAATGCCAAGGAGGAGTGTTGGTTTCATCCAGTCCCCCATGGACTGCTAGTAGGGGAGGACCACGACATCAAGAAAAGTTTGAGGGGTCGTTACCAGAGAGAGGAAAAGGGTTTTAATGTCCAGTTTAGGGTGGCCAGGAGGGATCTGAAAGAAAAAGGAATGCCTGGCCAGGCGCGGTGGCTCACGCCTGTAATCCCAGCACTTTGGGAGGCCGAGGCAGGTGGATCACCTGAGGTCAGGAGCTCGAGCCCAGCCTGGTCAACATGGTGAAACCCCATCTCTACTAAAAATACAAAAATTAGCTGGGCATGGTGGTGAGTGCCTGTAATCCCAGCTACTCGGGCGGCTGAGGAAGGAGAATTGCTTGAACCCGGGAGGTGGAGGTTGCAGTGAGCTGAGATTGCACCACTGCACTCCAGCCTGGGCAACAGAGCAAGACTCCATCTCAAAAAAAGAAAAGAAAAGGGAATGCCTGAGAGGAGTCCAGAAATACCTGCTGAATGGCAGGTATCTGGTAGAATGGCTGGAAAGCGGGGAGGACAGATAGGCAGGCCAGAGGAAGAATGCTCAGCAACAAAGGCAGCATAAGCAAAGACGCCACGGTGTTAGCCAGTCAGGCACATTCAGAGGCTCTACCTGGAGCTCACTGCAGCTGCGAAACAGAGCAGGTGTCTTGGGGGAGACTGGAGCTGGGACAGCAGAGAGCAGCAGAGGCCAGTCCTGGAGGGCCCTGAATGTCAGGCTGAGGAGCTGGGGGTGCCAGTGGGTGGTGGGGGGAGAGTAGTTAAGGGTGAGGAGCAGCAGCACAGTGGCACATGCCTGGAGTCCCAGCTAATGGGGAGGCTGAGGCAGGAGGATCCTGTGAGCCTAGCAGTTGAAATCCCATCTGGCAATGTAACAAGACCCCGTCTCTAATAAAAATAAGCTGGCCGGGCGTAATAGCTCGTGTCTGTAATCCCAGCACTTTGGGAGGCCAAGGCAGGCAGATCACTTGAGGCCAGGAGTTCGAGACCAGCCTGGCCAACATGGTGATACCCGTCTCTACTAAAGACACAAAAATTAGCCAGGCGTGGTGGCACACGCCTGTAATCCCAGGTACTTGGAAGGCTGAGGCAGGAGAATCATCTGAACCCAGGAGACAGGTTGCAGTGAGCCTAGATCGTGCCACTGCACTCCAGCCTGGGCATGAGACTGTCTCAAATAAATAGACAAATAAATGATTTTTAAAAAATAAAAGCTGAGGAGTGACTTGGTTAGATCTGTAGTTTAAAGAAGTCATTTTGGGGCCAGGCACGGTGGCTCACGCCTATAATCCCAGCACTTTGGGAGGCTGAGGCAGGTGGATCACCTGAGGTCAGGAGTTTGAGACCAGTCTGGCCAACATGGTGAAACTCCGTCTCTACTAAAAATACAAAAAATTACCCAGCCGTGGTGGCTTACACCTGTAATCCCAGCTACTCAGGAGGGTGAGGCAGGAGATTTGCTTGAACCTGGGAGGTGGAGGTTGCAGTGAGCCAAGATCATGCCACTGCACTGCAGCCCGGGCGACAGAGTGAGACTCAAAAAAAAAAAAAAGTCATTTTAGGAACCAGTCACCGCTTCTTTTTGATAGCCCCTGGTTTTGTTAGGGGAAGCAAGGGGTTCAGCAAAATGAATATACTTCCTGGCTTCCTTTGCAGCTAGGGGTGGCCGTGTCACAGTCTGGCCAAGGAAATGAAATTGGGAGTTGCTGTGTGGAAACTCAACTCTCTGGAACTTCTTCCTTCCTCCTGCCTCTGCACAAATGTGATGGCAGCAGCTGAAGCCAACATCTTGCGACCATGAGAGAAAAACCTGGAGAACAGACGAGTCCTCAACCCTGACTTCAGACCAACCTACACCCACCTCTAGACGTGGGGCTAAGTGAGAGATGGATACACTGTTTCATTTAAGCCCTGGTCACTTAGGTTTTCTGTTATTCACACCCCAACAAAACCCTACATGGTCCAGGAGGGCACCGGGCAAAGTACAGAAGGGCACGAGTTTACTTCCTGCTTCCCTGGAGACCACCAGCCCTCTCACCCTTCCAGCCCAGCCTCTGCCACTTCCCAGCTGTTGGTCCACCTCCAAACAAACGTGCATGCCAACACCCGGTGGGTGTGAGGCTTGTAGGCCCAAGTCTAGAGAGAGCTGAGTCTGGCAAAGCCTGAAAGCCCCTGTCCTAGCAAGCCAGGCCACAGGTCTAGAGTATCCGAGACCAGTGAATAAGGGGACGGGGGGTGCTACTGAGACTGTGAGAAGCCCCAGGACCCGCCCAGGGTAGTTAGAACTGAGTGAGGTTAGCCGGGACTAACCTCACTCAGATCCCTCCTCCCCAGTTCCCCTCCATCCACTTTGGTTTGGAAGCCTCCCCAGAGCTCTCCCAGGCTGTCATCAGCTCTAAACTCTCTGCCTCCACAAAAATGCCCTGGGCAACCTGTAACTCACAGCCCTGCTGTCTTCAGAGTATAAACTGGAGACAGATGTACCCAGAATTGAGGACGGGTGGGAAATGAGGAGAAATGAAGGCTGAGGAGGGGTCATTCTCACAGTCCCTCCCTCTCGGTCACAGGAGGGTGTTGCCCATGCTTTTGGGTGGGTCCCAGGCCCATAGCTGCAAATATTCATATTGGCTACTCTTCAGTGAGCAAGGGGTATATGCCAGGCACTGGCATTGTGCTTGACATACATCATCATACTGAGTCCTCACGGAAGATGTATTATTCCCATTTCACAGAAGATGAAACTGAGGCTTGAGGTTAAGTGATCTGTCCGTGACCACAAAGAGTTTTCGGGACTCAAACCCAGATCTGTCACTGGGCAAGGTGGCTCACACCTATAATCCCAGCCCTTTGGGAGACCGAGGCCAGCAGATCTCTTGTGGCCAGGAGTTCAAGCCTGGCCAACAATGGCAAAACCCCGTCTCTACTAAAAATACAAAAATTAGCTGGGCGTGGTGGCACACACCCGTAATCCCAGCTATTCAGGTGGCTGAGGCAGGAGAATCACTTGAACCCAGGAGGTGGTGGTTGCAGTGAGCCTAGATCGTGCCACTGCATTCCAGCCTGAGCGATAGAGTAAGACTCTGTCTCCAAAAAAAAACCCAGATCTGTCCGACTCTGACACCCAACCTTTAATCACTCACTTTCTGTCAATGTCACCTCCGTTTTGACCAGCCAAGCTAGACCTCCCTGGAGCCTGCGGAGAAGCCAAGGTAGAAAAGGGTTGGAAAAGAATAATAAAATAGGCCAGGTGCGGTGGCTCAAGCCTGTACTCCCAGCACTTTTGGAGGCCGAGACAGGCAGATTGCTTGAGCCCAGGAGTTCAAGACCAGCCTGGGCAACATAATGAGACCCTGTTTCAACTTAAAAAAAAAATGGTAATGAACAATTATCAATTCTGAGCAGCCGGGTATGGTATGACCCTGTGTACTTTTTCTGTATTTTAAAATGTTCTCAAAATAAAACTTGTTTAAAAAAAAAAGAAGAGGACAAAGAAGAGGAGGAGGAAAAAGAAGAGGAAGAGTAAGGAAGGAGGAAAGAAGAGGAGGGGGAGGGAGGGAGGAAGGAAGGAAGGAGAATAAATGAAGAAAGAGGCCAGGCAGAATGGCTCATGGCTGTAATCCCAGCACTTTGGGAGGCCAAGGCGGGTGGATCACCTGAGGTCATGAGTTCGAGACCAGCCTGGCCAACATGATGAAACCCTGTCTCTACTAAAAATACAAAAATTAGCGAGTCATGGTGGTGCATGCCCATAATCCCAGCTACTTGGGAGGCTGAGGCAGGAGAATCGCTTGAACCCGGGAGGCGGAGGTTGCAGTGAGCCAAGATTGCGCCACTGTACTCCAGCCTGGGCAATAAGAACGAAACTTCATCACCAAAAAAATAATAATAATGTAAAATAAATAAATGAAGAAAGAACAAGACTGGGTCGGGTGCAGTGGCTCACGCCTGTAATCCCAGCACATTGGCAGGCCGAAGTGGGCAGATCACCTGAGGTCAGGAGTTGGAGACCAGTCTGGCCAAGATGGTGATTTTTGTCTTTACCAAAAGATACAAAAGTCAGCTGGGCGTTGTGGTGCGTGCCTGTAATCCCAGCTACTCGGGAGGCTGAGGCAGGAGAAGTGCTTGAACCCGGCAGGCGGAAGTTGCAGTGAGCCGAGATTGCGCCGCTGCACTCCATCCTGGATGACAGAGTAGGACTCCATCTTGGGGGTAAAAAAAAAAAAAGAACAAGACTGGGCCCAGAGTTAGGGCCAGGCCCAGGCTGGAGTGGGGCCTGGGCAGGGGCCGGGCCGGCTTTAGTGGCAGCCCTTCTGCACAAGAGCCCCAGTGTTCCCTGGGCCCGGCTGCCATCCAAGAGCAACATCGTTGGCACCAGGCAACGTCTGCCCTCTACCCCCCGATGACTCTGCCCCCAGGCAGGTGGGGGGTAGGACCTGGCCTCAGGAGACCCTCCTGGCCCAGCCCAGCATTCTAGAGGCACAGAGTCTGCAAACCCCTGCCTGGGCCGGGTGTCTCCTCAGGACTGCTGGCTAAAAGGTCAAGGAGTACAGTGCTCAGTCCCAGCCCCCACATCTCCCTCCCTAACACACTCACCTTCAGGTGAATCTGCACCTTCCCGGGCCACAGTTAAGGATGGAGACAGAAAGCATCTGATGCAGTAGCATCAATGATCCCACTCTGGAGAGTTATCCCGAGCTCTCCATCTTTGCCCCAGAAGACAGGGGTTCGAGTTCTGCAATTCACTTGCTAGATGACCTCAAAGAAGTAATTCCATCTCCCTGAGCTTGTTTCTTCATCTACAAATCAGAGCTAAGGATTCCTATGCCATTTGGCTTGGTGGAAGAATTAAAGGATATAACCCATGTACAACACCCAGCATGATGCCTGGCACATAACGGGAGCTGAAGAGTCACGAGCTCAGGAACAGGAACACGTTCATTTCCCCCAACACTCCTAGGAAGAAAGAAGCTGGAGCAGCCGGGAGCCTTGCTCACGCCTGTAATCCCAGCACTTTGGGAGGCCGAGACGGGTGGATCACCTGAGGTCAGGAGATCGAGACCAGCCTGGCCAACATGGTGAAACCCCGTCTCTACAAAAATACAAAAATTAGCTGGGCGTGGTGGCAGGTGCCTGTAGTCCCGGCTACTAGGAAGGCTGAGGAAGGAGAGGCAGGAGAGGCAGGAGAATTGCTTGAGCCTGGGAGGCGGAGGTTGCAGTGAGCCGAGATCACGCCACTGCACTCCAGCCTGGGCAATAGAGCAAGACTCCATCTCCACAAAAAAAAAAAAAAAGGAAGAAGAGGAAGCTGGAGCATGACGGCTTTCTGGGTGGGGAAACTGAGGCAGAGGCAGGTTAACAGCAGGATCTTAGGGTGACAGGCTCTTGCCTCTGCTAAGCAAGAGAGAGAGAGAGAGAGAGAGTGTGTGTGTGTGTGTGTGTGTGTGTGTGTCTGAATGTATTTTTTTTTTTTTTTTTTAGACAGGGTCTTGCTCTGTTTCCCAGGCTAGAGTGCAGTGCGTGATCTTGGTTCAATGCAACATCTGCCTCCCAGGTTCAAGTGATTCTCCTGCCTCAGCCACCCCAGTAGCTGGGATTACAAGTGTGCGCCACCATGCCTGGCCAATTTTTGTATTTTTAGTAGAGATGGGGTTTTACCATGTTGGCCAGGGTGGTCTCGAACTCCTGACCTCAAGTGATCCGCCCACCTCAGACTCCCAAAGTGCTGGGATTACAGGAGTGAGCCACTGTGCCCAGTCGTGTCTGAATGTCTTTGAGAAAGAGACTGCAAATGTGACTGGTGAAAGATTGCGTGTCAGCAAGAGAGTGAGACAGTGTGAAAGGCTTAGGTGCTCTCCCTGACTGGCTCAGCTTATCTCCCAGGCTGTAACTGATTACTTATCTGTCTGTCCCCACTACAATGTCAGCAGCCCCTTGAAGGGTAGAAGTAGGGTCCAGGCCAGGTGAGGTGGCTCACATCTGTAATCCCAGCATTTGAGGAGGCTGACATGGGCAGATAACTTGAGGTCAGGAGTTTGAGACTAGCCTGGTCAATATGGTGAAACCTTGTCTCTACTAAAAATATAAAAATTAGCCAGGTGTAGTGGTACACATTTGTAATCCCAGCTACTCAGGAGCCTGAGGCAGGAGAATCACTTGAACCCAGGAGGCAGAGCTTGCAGTGAACTGAGATCACACCACTGCACTCCAGCCTGGACAACAGAGCAAGACACTGTCTCCCAAAGAAAAGAAAAGAAAAAGAGTCCAATTCGGGGCTTTATCCCCAGGATTTAAAACAGTGGATGCCACATAGTGAACCTTCAATAAATAATCATTCAAATGAATGAGTGAATGACTTTGTGAGGGAGCATCAGCCTCTGCGGAGGGTCAGTGTGAAAGGTTATGAGTGCGGGGAGAGGAGGCAGACAAGGGATATGGGGAACATATCCTAGGGACATCAGAGGGTTGCAAATCTGAGTGATTTGCGCATCTCAGGAGACAAGGAGGTTGCAAGACCTGAGCTATGAAAACTTTTAGTTTGTCTTTGGCTCCGGTAAACTCAGGAAATGCCCGGGAAGGTGAATGAAAGCCATGTGGGGTCCAGCTCCAGCTGGCGGCTCACCCTGTCTCCCCCCACAACCACATTCACAAGGGGAGCCAGCAGAGGGCCAGAGGCAGGGAGCTGAACCCCTCCAGCAGTCCGGGAGGTCTGGCAAGGTCCCCTCTGGACAGGCAGCTCCCAGGGCCAGGAGCCTCATCTGTCCTGGGAGCTCCAGCAAGGCAGGACTCTAGAGAAGGGAACCAGGACAAATTGTTTTTAAAAGATAACCAATTAAAAAAAAATTTATAATATACATATATATGTGTGGGTGTGTCTGTATGTATATACACACAGACACACACACACACACACATATATATATATATATATATTATTTTTTTGGAGACAGAGTCTCACTCTGTCACCCAGTCTGGAGTGCAATGGCACGATCTCGGCTCACTGCAACCTCCACCTCCCAGGTTCAAGCAATTCTCTGCCTCAGCCTCCCTAGTAGCTGAGATTACAGGCACATGCCACCATGCCTGGCTAATTTTTTTGTATTTTTAGTAGAGATGGGGTTTCACCATCTTGCCAGGTTGGTCTTGAACTCCTGACCTCGTGATCCACCCACCTAAGCCTCCCAAAGTGCTGAGATTACAGGCGTGAGCCACCGTGCCCAGCCTAATATATATTTTTAATAGAGACGAGATCTCACTATGTTGCCCAGGCTGGCCTCGAACTCCTGAGTTCAAGCGATCCTCCCGACTCAGCCTCCCACAGTGCTGGGATTATAGGCATGAGCCACCATGCCTGGCCTCAATTATTTTCTGATTTATCTTTGGGAGGAGACCATTCTTTCGCTTAAGAAAAAAAAGAAAAAAACAATTTTAAGTCTCTTTAATGGGCCTTACAGTTATGCAAAGATATGCCACTATCCCTTTGGGAGTGAGGGTGGAAAGAACTAGACTTGCCTGCGTAACAATGAGAAAGGAAGTTGCTTCTTAAGACAGGGTCTACACTAGCTAGAGGGGACAACCAGGACCTGAGCCTCAGACAGGGTCTCGCTCCATAGCCTGTTGCCCAGGCTACAGTGCAGTGGAGCGATCACGGCTCACTGCTGCCTCGACTTCCTGGGCTCAAGCAATCCTCTGGCCTCAGCCTCCCAAGTAGCTGGGACCACAGGTGCACCCAGCCCATTTCCCTTCCTCTCAAGGTGCCTTAAGAGAAGGAGAAGGCTTGAGATTCAGGTGAGGGATGGGCAGAGATCGGAGGCTGCCTGGCCTCCTGGTTTGGCCACAGTCTAGATGCTCAGGAGAGAAGTGCTTACAGGTGAGGCAAACATGAGCCAGGTGGGCACGGAGCTATCTGGGAGCACCTACTGTATGCCAGACACTTGAACTCTAATGGTGAGGTCTGAGGACACAGTTCCTCTACTGAAAAATAGAGACAGAGCAACTATGTTGCCAGGGCTGGCCTCACACTCCTGAATTCAAGCTGTCCTCCTACCTCAGTCTCCTAGTAACTAGAACTACAGGCACCCGTCATTGTGCCCTGCCATTCCACAGCTATTTACATAATTAACTGTTCAGTTACAATTCTGGCAAGCGTGCTGAAGAAATAACAGGTCCTAAATAATTACAGCTAGTATTACAAAGCAAGCGCTGCATGCCAGGCTTACACATACTGCTAACATGTCTACTTTTTGCAACAACCTCTTGTGGGTGAGACTATCATTTGCCTGTTTTACTGAAAGGACAGTGAAGACTGAGGCCTTGTGTGATGGTGCTGAGAGCTGGGCCTATGACGTCCAGCCCTGTAGTCTGTGCTCTGAACCACTTCACCCTGTTTCTTTCTCCATCCTCACAGTAGAGACGTCATCTAAGAGGAGCTTGCAAGTCCAGAGGGCTTCCTGAAGGAAGTGAGCTGAGAATAATATGAAATTAACCAGACCAAGGGGCATTCCAGGAAGAGAGAATGGTACGTGAAACTGCCCAGGAGTAGCAGGGTGGGAGCCAGGAGGCGTGGGTCATGGCAATCTATGTATAAAGAGCTATGGGAAGCTATAGGAAAATTTAAGGGAGTGGCTGACACAGTCAGATTTGTGTTGTAAGTATCACTCCGCAGGTTGCGCAGGGAACAAATGAGGGAGCAGAAGGAAGGGGTTCTCCTATCCGCTGCACGGTACTGCGCAGAAGACAGGGGAGCCAGGCATTCCCTGAAGGGTGAAAAGCAAGGAGTAGAGCTGGGTAGTAGACTAGAATTTAGAAGCCTGGCCTGGGGCCTGGGTGGGGCGAAAGAGGCGGAGCCTGAATGGGGTGTGTATAGGGGGTTGCGTGTAGGGGTGTGTGTATAGGCTGGGGCGGGGTCCCGGGAGTGGGCTGACTGGGTCGGGGGCGGGGCTCTCCAGGTGGGCGGGGATCTTGGCCACCCCTGGCCACACCTCTCTCCGGCTCGAGCTGGTCTAGGCGGGGCGGGCCCGAGGGGGTGTGGCAGGAGGTGGGCGGGCCCGGGGGGGGGCGTGGAAGGAGGGGCGGGCCCGAGCAGGAGGGGGCGGGCCCGAGGGGCGGGGCGGGACAGGAGGTGGGCCGCTGGCGGCCACGCCGCCGTCGCGGGTACATTCCTTGCTCCCGGCCGAGGAGCGCTCGGGCTGTCTGCGGACCCTGCCGCGTGCAGGGGTCGTGGCCGGCTGGAGCTGGGAGTGAGGCGGCGGAGGAGCCAGGTGAGGAGGAGCCAGGTGAGCAGGACCCTGTGCTGGGCGCGGAGTCACGCAGGCTCGAGGTGAGCAGGAACCCTTGTGGGCCCGGGCTGCGCTCCCAGCCGCCAGGGGGCGAGAGGCGGCGGGGCTACGGGGACTGCCCCTCCCGGCGCAGGGGACCTGGGCGTCCGCCGGGCGGCAGGGGGTGGAGGGGGCGGTAAATCAGTAACCCGCAGTGCACACAGGGCCTTTTGTCCCGCTCCGTCCAAAGAGCACCCCGGCCGCGGAGCTGGTTACTCATTGCCCACCGAGGCGGGGGCAGGCTGGCCCTGTGCAGCTACCCTCGGGACCCATTGATTCGCACCTCCCCCCAGGCTGGCCCGGCAAGGGTGGGGGAGGACAAGCGCGCTTGTCCCTGCGGCTGTCTTCGCGCCGGCGGCAGAGATGAGGGACCTGGGGCCCCGAAAAGTTCAGTCACTTAGTGCCCGGGGGCCTCCAGCGCGAGTGCGGGAGGCTGAAGGAGAACCCAGGACTGTCTGATGCCTAAGGCAGGTCCTCCATTCCCACGTGCGGGGTGGTCGGTCAGCGGTCAGCAGCCACGGGTGACTCGACTAAGGACTCTGATATCAGGGCAGCCTGGGGTAGGAATAAACTCCCCGGGCCTCCCCACCCACTCCCAGCCCAAGCTGTGTACCCAAAGAGCTGCCCTCCCTGCCAAGCCGAGCTTGGTAGGGAGTTTTACCAAGGAGGATCCGACTGGATTCGAGAGTTGAGGTGGGCCAGAGACAGCAGTATCTGAGTCAGGTAGAGAAGAGCAATGAGGGGCACAGAGGGATGGGCAAGAGAGCACATGTGCCCAGTTTTGAAAGCCAATGGCTTCAGCGCTCCTGAAGGGGCAGACGGTGTGACCAAAGAGATAGGCAGCGGCAGAGAGGGAGCCCTAGGATGTTGAGCTGGATCCTGCTGGGCACAGGTAGCCATTAAGGGCTTGCAAGCTGGGGGGCGTGACATGGCAGACTTGCAGGGTTTTTTGTTTGTTATTTTATTTTATTTTTTTTTTTTTTGAGACGGAGTCTCACTCTGTCGCCCAGGCTGGAGTGCAGTGGCGCGATCTCGGCTCACTGCAAGCTCCGCCTCCCGGGTTCGCGCCATTCTCCTGCCTCAGCCTCCCGAGTAGCTGGGATTACAGGCACGCGCCACCGCGCCCGGCTAATTTTTTGTATTTTTAGTAGAGACGGGGTTTCACCGTGTTAGCCAGGATGTTCTCGATCTCCTGACCTCGTGATCCGCCCACCTCGGCCTCCCAAAGTGCTGGGATTACAGGTGTGAACCATCGCGCCCGGCCGACTTGTAGTTTTTTAAAACTCTCCTGGAAGGTGAAGGCTGAAGAGCCGAGGGAGAGGATGTTTCCAGAGGCCCATGCAAGAGATGGCCATGACCTGCCTTGAGAAGGGGCAGGGGAAGCCAGATGGACTGGAAGTGGAGTGGCAGTGACCAAGGAGGAGGAGGTGTGATGGGCTTCCCATGCAGGGTAGATCCAGAGACACCAGTGCCACCCATAGGCCCCTAGGACGCAGTGGTCACCCGATTCCTTTGTCCCAGCTGAGACTCAGTTCTGAGTGTTCTATTTTAGGGAACAGAGGCGTCCTTGGTAGCATTTGGAAGAGGATAGCCAGCTGGGGTGTGTGTACATCACAGCCTGACAGTAACAGCATCCGAACCAGAGGTGACTGGCTGAGGGCAGACCCAGGGCAACAGGTTAACAGTTCTAGGGCCGGGCACAGGGAGGAGAACATTCCAACACTCTGTGTGCCCAGTGCCGATGCACGTTCTCTCTTTTATCCTCAAAACAGTCCTATGAGGATAGTAAGCCAGAGAGAGACAGAGACAAGGAATTACAAGTTGGTGAGAGTCAGGATTTGAACTTGGCTCTGGCGGATGGAAAATTAGGGTCTGTATTCTTTACAAAACCGTGTGTGCCTCAGATGGAGTTGGTGCATAACAAGCAGACGTATCCAGGGTTGCGGTCCTGCTTGCCACGGAAGGGGCTGCCTTGTCAGTTGTGAGCACCCAGCCCTGGAAATGTCAGTAATGCTATAAGGAGTGGGGATCGGATCAGATAACATCCAGATGCTGAAGTTTGACCTTGTGTCATTTTTCACTTTCTTTTTTGGCTCTTCTGCAATCAATTCATTTATTTAGCAAAAAAGAAATTATGTGTGCCGAGAGCATGCAGAAGATATGTCTCCATTCTCTGCTTCCCTCCAAGAAAAGAATCCCAAAACTGCTTTCTGTGAACGTGTGCCAGGGTCCCAGCAGGACTCAAGGAGAGCAGGAAGCCCAGCCCAAACCCCTTGCACAACCTACTGTGGGGAGGCCTTAGGCTCTGGCTACTACAGAGCTGGTTCCAGTCTGCACTGCCACAGCCTGGCCAGGGACTTGGACACATCTGCTGGCCACTTCCTGTCTCAGTTTCCTTATCTGCAAAATAAGGGAAAAGCCCCCACGAAGGTGCACGTGTAGCAGGAGCTCTTTTCCCTCCCTATTTTAGGAAGGCAGTTGGTGGGAAGTCCAGCCTGGGTCCCTGAGAGCTGTGAGGAGATGCGGCTGCTGCTGGCCCTGTTGGGGATCCTGCTGAGTGTGCCTGGGCCTCCAGTCTTGTCCCTGGAGGCCTCTGAGGAAGTGGAGCTTGGTATGGCTTCTGAGGTGGGAGAGGGTGGCAGGGGTGGGAAGAGTGGGCACCAGGAGGGGGCTGCTGGGCTGAGCAAAGCTGGAAAGGATCCTTGCCCAGGCCCTGAGAAGGTGGCGGCAGGGCAGGGCTCAACCACTGAGACTCAGTCAGTGCCTGGCTTCCAGCAAGCATTCATCTATCACTGTGTCTGCGAGAGAGGACTGGCCTTGCAGGGCGCAGGGCCCTAAGCTGGGCTGCAGAGCTGGTGGTGAGCTCCTTGCCTGGGTGTGTGTGCGTGCGCGTGTGTGTGTGTGTTCTGTGCACTGGGTGTGTGACCTAGGAGGTCCAGGCAGCATGTGTGGTATAAGCATTATGAGGGTGATATGCCCCGGTGCAGCATGACCCTGTATGTGGCACCAACAGCATGTGCCTTGTGTGTGTGTGTGTCTGTGTGTGTGTGTGTCCGTGTGTGTGTGTATGTGTCCGTGTGTGTATGCGTGTGTGTGTGTGTGTGTGTCTTGGCCACTGTCATGTGCACTAAATGCTGTGTGTGTGACATGCCCCAAGAGTGTGGCATTTGCCCTGGGTGTGGCATCCGCAGCATGTGGCTGTGTGGGTGTCAAGGAGTGGTGGCTCCTTCAGCATGCGTTGCGAAGTGCTTGTGCCCTGCATGTGCGGTGTGTTCTCTGTACACAGGAGGCTGCCTCAGATGGGGCTGCGGGGTCTGCTGACCTCTGCCCTCTGCCCACAGAGCCCTGCCTGGCTCCCCGCCTGGAGCAGCAAGAGCAGGAGCTGACAGTAGCCCTTGGGCAGCCTGTGCGGCTGTGCTGTGGGCGGGCTGAGCGTGGTGGCCACTGGTACAAGGAGGGCAGTCGCCTGGCACCTGCTGGCCGTGTACGGGGCTGGAGGGGCCGCCTAGAGATTGCCAGCTTCCTACCTGAGGATGCTGGCCGCTACCTCTGCCTGGCACGAGGCTCCATGATCGTCCTGCAGAATCTCACCTTGATTACAGACGGTAAGAGACTCTAGCAGGGAGTGAAGGGATGCCTGGGGAGACAGACCTGCCCCTCTTGGACCTTAGATGCTTCCCTCTGTCCCTGATGTAGACTCCTTGACCTCCAGCAACGATCATGAGGACCCCAAGTCCCATAGGGACCCCTCGAATAGGCACATTTACCCCCAGCAAGGTCAGTAAGTCTCCAAGGACTTGTGTCCCCGCTGCCGCTCATCTGATCACTGAGAAGAGGAGGCCTGTGTGGGAACACACGGTCATTCTAGGGGCCTTCCCCTGCCCTCCAGCACCCTACTGGACACACCCCCAGCGCATGGAGAAGAAACTGCATGCAGTACCTGCGGGGAACACCGTCAAGTTCCGCTGTCCAGCTGCAGGCAACCCCACGCCCACCATCCGCTGGCTTAAGGATGGACAGGCCTTTCATGGGGAGAACCGCATTGGAGGCATTCGGGTGAGTCTCTGGGTTCCAAGACCGTCTGCTCCCCCATTTTCATTCCTTCATCAGTCCCCTCATACCTACAAGCATACCTATAAATCAATCGAATGAGTGAAGCGATTGCGGGGCCCCGGAAGGAGCCCTGGACTGTGGACCTGGGCAGCTCTGGTTCCCCTTCTGCTACTCTCTGGCAAGTGACTTAACCTCTCAGCCTCAGCAACTCCATTTGTAAAGGGAGAAGAATCACTGACTGGTTGGTCTGCATAAGCCTTAGCATCTCATCGTCTTGATGAGACCCTGCAGAGTCGGCTCCACGCTGTCATGAGGCAACTGAGTCTCAGAGAAGGCAAGGGCTGGCTCAAAGTAGCACAGCTAGGGAGAGGGAGAGCTAAAATTCCAAAGGCTCAAACCCAAGGCTCAAGAACACTGGGGAGCCTACTCCTTTGTGCCATAGTCCTTGGCCTGGGCCTGATGTTCTCAGGGCCTAGAGAGCTTGACAAGAGCCCTGTGGGCAGGATGAGGATCTAGCCTCCTGGTCCTCTGGCCCCCTTGGTGGACATGGTCCGGTGGTCCCGGACACTCTCTCTGCCTGCAGCTGCGCCATCAGCACTGGAGTCTCGTGATGGAGAGCGTGGTGCCCTCGGACCGCGGCACATACACCTGCCTGGTAGAGAACGCTGTGGGCAGCATCCGCTATAACTACCTGCTAGATGTGCTGGGTGAGCGCGGGGCTGGGAACAGGGGAAGCCTGACTCATTTTGGGCTCAGTTGTGCCCTCTTGGTGGGGTCTAGTCTGGCGGGCAGGATGGACTCAGATGAGTCAGGCAGCTTGGTGACCAGGTGGGTCAGGGGAAAGCACAGGGGTTAGTGTGGGGCTGGAGGAGCAGGAGTCTGCCAAGAGGAAAAACAAGAAGGACATCCAGGCAGAGGGCGCAGCCCGAGTGGAGGGCCTGAGTATAACAAATGCCCTGCACTTGCAGGCCAGCATATTCGTAGGGCGTGGCGTTTATATGGGGAGCCAGGTGGTGGAGGGTTTTGAATGCTAGGCTGAGATGTTGTCCTTGACCTGAAGCAATGGGGAGCCAGGGAAGGTTTAAGCAGGGTAAGCAGGAGACGGACAAGAAGCTGCAGAAAGGTCCCTCCCTTGAACTTGAGGAAGGCTGGAGGGAGGCAAACAGGGTGCTTCTATGGGTGCCAGTGGTCAGGGTTGACTGTCTCGCCCGGTCCCCAGAGCGGTCCCCGCACCGGCCCATCCTGCAGGCCGGGCTCCCGGCCAACACCACAGCCGTGGTGGGCAGCGACGTGGAGCTGCTGTGCAAGGTGTACAGCGATGCCCAGCCCCACATCCAGTGGCTGAAGCACATCGTCATCAACGGCAGCAGCTTCGGAGCCGACGGTTTCCCCTATGTGCAAGTCCTAAAGGTGCACCCTGCTGCAGCCTGGGCCCCATTCTTCTCCCACCTTGGGTTGGGGGGCTCCCCAGCTTCCCTGTTGGCCACAGTGTGGCCCCAGGCCCTGCTGTGACCCCAGAGCATGTCCCCCTCCCCAGACTGCAGACATCAATAGCTCAGAGGTGGAGGTCCTGTACCTGCGGAACGTGTCAGCCGAGGACGCAGGCGAGTACACCTGCCTTGCAGGCAATTCCATCGGCCTCTCCTACCAGTCTGCCTGGCTCACAGTGCTGCCAGGTGAGCACCCGAAGGGCCAGGAGATGCTGCGAGATGCCCCTCTGGGCCAGCAGTGGGGGCTGTGGCCTGTTGGGTGGTCAGTCTCTGTTGGCCTGTGGGGTCTGGCCTGGGGGGCAGTGTGTGGATTTGTGGGTTTGAGCTGTATGACAGCCCCTCTGTGCCTCTCCACACGTGGCCGTCCACGTGACCGTCTGCTGAGGTGTGGGTGCCTGGGACTGGGCATAACTACAGCTTCCTCCGTGTGTGTCCCCACATATGTGGGGAGCTGGGAGGGACTGAGTTAGGGTGCATGGGGCAGCCAGTCTCACCACTGACCAGTTTGTCTGTCTGTGTGTGTCCATGTGCGAGGGCAGAGGAGGACCCCACGTGGACCGCAGCAGCGCCCGAGGCCAGGTATACGGACGTCATCCTGTACGCGTCGGGCTCCCTGGCCTTGGCGGTGCTCCTGCTGCTGGCCGGGCTGTATCGAGGGCAGGCGCTCCACGGCCGGCACCCCCGCCCGCCCGCCACTGTGCAGAAGCTCTCCCGCTTCCCTCTGGCCCGACAGGTACTGGGCGCATCCCCCACCTCACATGTGACAGCCTGACTCCAGCAGGCAGAACCAAGTCTCCCACTTTGCAGTTCTCCCTGGAGTCAGGCTCTTCCGGCAAGTCAAGCTCATCCCTGGTACGAGGCGTGCGTCTCTCCTCCAGCGGCCCCGCCTTGCTCGCCGGCCTCGTGAGTCTAGATCTACCTCTCGACCCACTATGGGAGTTCCCCCGGGACAGGTGCACTGAGCTGTGTGGGGGCAGGGACGCGGGCGCCGGGTTGCAGCCCGCCCTCCGCAGGAGTGACTCGGAGGTCTGAGGCTGGACTTTCTCCATCTCCAGGCTGGTGCTTGGGAAGCCCCTAGGCGAGGGCTGCTTTGGCCAGGTAGTACGTGCAGAGGCCTTTGGCATGGACCCTGCCCGGCCTGACCAAGCCAGCACTGTGGCCGTCAAGATGCTCAAAGGTGAGTGTGGCCCGGTGTGGTGGCTCACACCTGTAACGCCAGCACTTTAGGAGGCTGAGGGTGGGAGGATCGCTTGAATCCAGGAATTCGAGGCCAGCCTGGGCAACATGGCGAGACTTCATCTCTACAAAAAAAAAAATAAGAAAATGAGTTGGGTGTGGTGGTGTGTGCCTTTAGTCTCAGTTACTAGGGAGGCTGAGGCAGGAGGATCCCTTGAATCCAGGAGTTGGAGGTTGCAGGGAGCCATGATCACGCCACTGTATTCCAGCCTGGGCAACACAGTGAGACCCTATCTAAAAAAATAAATAAATAAATAAAAATAAAAGGTGAACGTGGCAGCCTGGAGGAGGTGCTATGGCATTGGGACTAATAGAAGGGGCTCACGGTGCCACCAGGTGAGCCCTGGAGCTGGGAGAGGCTGTGGGATCCCACCCTTAAACCTGCAATTCACCTCTGCTCCTGACCCTGGCAAGTGACTTCTGAGCCTCAGTTTTCCCTTGTGTCATATGGGGTAGATAACAGTCCCTACTCCCAGCCCAAGGATTGTGGAAAGTGCCTGGCTCATAGTCAGGGCTCAATAAATCTTCACCACTGGGGTGATGATGATGAGAAGAATTTGGTGTGACAGGCTTGATATCCTGTGTCAGCATTAGTCTGTGTCAGCTTTGACTTCACATCTCCTTGTCAGCCTCACAGGCCCTCTACCTCCTTCTTTATGGTTCCCCCCAGACACACCCTCAGCCTCCCTTGGACCCTCCCTAGGTCTGCCCCCCACATCCACTGCTGTAGGAGGACAGCCCTTCTGCTTGCACCCAGGCCCAGCCCCGGGGTGCTCTTGCTGGGCACTCCTGCACCCCACCCATCAGGGCCTCTCCTTGCAGTTCCCCAGCCCCCTCTGCAAGAATGGCCTCCACTGCTCTTCTGCTCCTCCCCTCCTCTCTACACAGCTGGGGCCACCTGGTGCTCCCTGGGAGGCAGGGATTGAGAAATGCACATTGTGTCATTGGCCCAGGGCCACAGGTCAGCCCCAGGGGCTCAGCCAGAGAAGCCAAAGCAGCCTTCTTCCCAAGCTCCTCGGCTGCACCCGGCCTGCCGCCAGCTCCTTGAATTCCCAGGCCAGTTGGAAGCCAGGCCCTGGTCAAACATACCCCAGGGCGCCAGCCTGCTTTCCGCACCCAGAAGCTCTGACCCCATGCGGGGACTACCGCTGACCCCTCCAGCGGCAGCTTCCTTCCTTCCTTCCTGCTCCGAGCTCTTCCCCTCTCTCCTGTGTCCTGGGCCTGCCCGCTGGAAGGCCTGCCTCTTAGATCCTTGATACAGTTGCATCCTTGCAACTGCTGTGACAGGCAGGGTGTGACCCACTGCTCTGTTTCCCACAAGACAAACCTGAGGTTCAGAGACGCTAGGAGACTTTTTCAAGGCCACACAGCCTAGCAAGGATTCAGCCCTAGACCTACGTAGCCCTGGTCCAGTGCTGCTTGTCCTGCCCCTGCCTCTGCATGCTCCCTCATGTAGTTGGAGGGCAGCCTCTTCACCCCGTCTGCTGCCCTTACAGACAACGCCTCTGACAAGGACCTGGCCGACCTGGTCTCAGAGATGGAGGTGATGAAGCTGATTGGCCGACACAAGAACATCATCAACCTGCTTGGTGTCTGCACCCAGGAAGGTGGGGCCGAGGCGGGGCTGGCTGCACGGGCCGCCATTAGGGTGCAGAGCCAAAGCTTTGGCAGCCTCTCCACGCTCCCTCCACTCCCTCTGCAGGGCCCCTGTACGTGATCGTGGAGTGTGCCGCCAAGGGAAACCTGCGGGAGTTCCTGCGGGCCCGGCGCCCCCCAGGCCCCGACCTCAGCCCCGACGGTCCTCGGAGCAGTGAGGGGCCGCTCTCCTTCCCAGTCCTGGTCTCCTGCGCCTACCAGGTGGCCCGAGGCATGCAGTATCTGGAGTCCCGGAAGGTACAGGCGGTAGGGCTCTGAGCCCCTCTCAGTCTCTCCAGCTCCACCCTCAGGCCTGTGGCATTCAATGTCCCGACTTCTCCCTCTCTGCTCTTTTTCATGACCCCACCTCAGTGTCCCCAGGCATTCACGCTTTCCTGCATTCCCCACTTGTTCCTCACCCTTCCCCAGAGGGGAGAGGGGACGCAGGAGAAGGCGCTCCCCATTTCTAAACCTTGACCTCCTCCTCTGTAAAGTGGGTGGAGGGCCCCTGCCCCCGGGCCTGCTGGGGGGTGGTGTGTGCTCAACTCCAGGCCAGGTGTCCCGATGCACCCAAGCCCCCGCTCCCTGCAGTGTATCCACCGGGACCTGGCTGCCCGCAATGTGCTGGTGACCGAGGACAATGTGATGAAGATTGCTGACTTTGGGCTGGCCCGCGGCGTCCACCACATTGACTACTATAAGAAAACCAGCAACGTGAGGGAGATGGGGCAGAACTGGATGGGGGTGGAGGGGCACTGGGCCCGGGGTGGCAGGCACGAGGACCTGTGGGACTCTGCACTGAGGCCCTCTCTCCCCTCCAGGGCCGCCTGCCTGTCAAGTGGATGGCGCCCGAGGCCTTGTTTGACCGGGTGTACACACACCAGAGTGACGTGTGAGTCCTGCCGGCGGTCACTGTCCTACCCCACAAAAAGGGCAAGGCACTGCCCAAAGTCACGTGGCCCCAGGAGTCATGCGCTCGAGGGCTCCTTCAGATTTGGTCTGGGACCCGAGTGGGCCCAGACTCCAGGAGGAGCCCATTCCCCACCAGCTGTGGTGGGTCATGTCTGTGGGGTCCCCCGTCCTAGCCCCGGTCGTAGGGAGGGCGCTGAGCCACACTGAGCCCTGGCCCTGCCTCCAGGTGGTCTTTTGGGATCCTGCTATGGGAGATCTTCACCCTCGGGGGCTCCCCGTATCCTGGCATCCCGGTGGAGGAGCTGTTCTCGCTGCTGCGGGAGGGACATCGGATGGACCGACCCCCACACTGCCCCCCAGAGCTGTGAGGCCTCACCCTGCCCTCGACCCCACTTTCCAGTCCTCCTCCTGCTCTGCCCTGACCATGGCCTCAGGGTGTGCCCCGGCCAGAAGGACAACACTAACAACAGCTCCTCCTCCTCTTCCTCCTCCTCTTCCTCCTCTTCCTCCTCCTCCTCCTCTTCCTCCTCCTCCTCTTCCTCCTCCTCCTCCTCTTCCTCCTCCTCCTCCTCTTCCTCCTCCTCCTCTTCCCCCTCCTCTTCCCCCTCCTCCTCCTCCTCTTCCCCCTCCTCCTCCTCCTCTTCCTCCTCCTCCTCCTCCTCTTCTTCCTCCTCTTCCTCCTCCTCCTCCTCTTCTTCCTCCTCTTCCTCCTCCTCTTCCTCCTCCTCCTCCTCTTCCTCCTCCTCCTCTTCCTCCTCCTCCTCCTCCTCCTCCTCTTCCTCCTCCTCTTCCTCCTCCTCTTCCTCCTCCTCCTCCTCCTCTTCCTCCTCCTCTTCCTCCTCCTCCTCTTCCTCCTCCTCTTCCTCCTCCTCCTCTTCCTCCTCCTCCTCCTCTTCCTCCTCCTCCTCTTCCTCCTCCTCCTCCTCTTCCTCCTCCTCCTCTTCCTCCTCCTCCTCCTCCTCTTCCTCCTCCTCCTCCTCTTCCTCCTCCTCCTCTTCCTCCTCCTCCTCTTCCCCCTCCTCTTCCCCCTCCTCCTCCTCTTCGTCCTCCTCCTCCTCCTCTTCCTCCTCCTCCTCCTCCTCCTCTTCCTCCTCCTCCTCCTCCTCCTCCTCTTCCTCCTCCTCCTCCTCCTCCTCCTCTTCCTCCTCCTCCTCCTCTTCCTCCTCCTCCTCCTCTTCCTCCTCCTCCTCCTCTTCCTCCTCCTCCTCCTCTTCCTCCTCCTCCTCCTCTTCCTCCTCCTCCTCCTCCTCTTCCTCCTCCTCCTCCTCCTCCTCTTCCTCCTCCTCCTCCTCCTCAGCCTAGTGGAGTGTCCTGGCCTGGCTTCCACTGATGACCCTCCTATCCCTCATCAAACTCCCCACCAAACTCCTCCCCACCCAGAGAACCCCCGGTCCTCCCCTTCCTCCTGAAGGCCTGAGGCTCCCTGTGACCCTCCGCCCCACCTCTCGCAGGTACGGGCTGATGCGTGAGTGCTGGCACGCGGCACCCTCCCAGAGGCCTACCTTCAAGCAGCTGGTGGAGGCGCTGGACAAGGTCCTGCTGGCCGTCTCTGAGGAGGTACAGCCCCTCCCACCCACCACCTCCCTCTGCCTGCTCCCCTCCAGGCCTCATCTGGCCTGACCGCGTGGACATGCGCCCCGTCCCATCCCGGGCGCTGCAGAGGCTGACCAGCTCCGTTCCCCACAGTACCTCGACCTCCGCCTGACCTTCGGACCCTATTCCCCCTCTGGTGGGGACGCCAGCAGCACCTGCTCCTCCAGCGATTCTGTCTTCAGCCACGACCCCCTGCCATTGGGATCCAGCTCCTTCCCCTTCGGGTCTGGGGTGCAGACATGAGCAAGGCTCAAGGCTGTGCAGGCACATAGGCTGGTGGCCTTGGGCCTTGGGGCTCAGCCACAGCCTGACACAGTGCTTGACCTTGATAGCATGGGGCCTCTGGCCCAGAGTTGCTGTGCCGTGTCCAAGGGCCGTGCCCTTGCCCTTGGAGCTGCCGTGCCTGTGTCCTGATGGCCCAAATGTCAGGGTTCTCCTCGGCTTCTTGGACCTTGGCGCTTAGTCCCCATCCCGGGTTTGGCTGAGCCTGGCTGGAGAGCTGCTACGCTAAACCTCCTGCCTCCCAATACCAGCAGGAGGTTCTGGGCCTCTGAACCCCCTTTCCCCACACCTCCCCCTGCTGCTGCTGCCCCAGCGTCTTGATGGGAGCATTGGCCCCTGAGCTCAGAGAAGCTGGAAGCCTGCCGAAAACAGGAGCAAATGGCGTTTTATAAATTATTTTTTTGAAATAAAGCTCTGTGTGCCTGGGTCTTCCCTGAGCAACATGGAGTGGGGTGAGGTGGAGGGATCCCTCCAGCAGAGTTCTGCCTACAGGACACGGACTGAGGGCACTGGACCAGGCCATGGGCTCCGCCACCTCCACTGCCCCAGGAGCCAGTGTGTGCCTATCTGGGTCCGCCTGTCCCACCAGCCCCATCTTGTGTCTGCGACGGTGTGAATGAGTGTTAATGGGCTGAGTCCGCATTGCACTATACACTGTGGGACTCCTGTACCCTCTGCACATGTGTGTGTGTGCATGTGTGCCCTGCAGCTGTCCCCAAGGGAGCTGGCAGCCCCCCTCCCCCATCTGCTCAGCATTAACCAAGCTGACCGTTAACACAGCATGAAAATCTGAGAGCCAGCCTTAGGCCGCGGCCCGCTCCCACGCTCTGCCGGCTCAGGCTGGGGGCTTGTGGAGGCCATGCCCGCCCCGCCCTGGCCAGTCTCCCGGGCAGCAGCTGGTTGCCGCCCGCCTGGGCTGCAGCTGTCCCTGCCTGCCTGGTCTTCCACTGAGGAGCCGTCACAGCCCTGTACTCAGAGCTCCTCAGAGTGAGCAGCTTCTCAAGGCTCTGAGCCTGGAACCTCCTTCCCTGGCCCCATCCTGGCACGTACTGCTACTCCCCAGCCCCTGAGCCTTGAGTGGGCCATGGGGGGCCCAGGCATGGTGTCTGACCCAGCACTTGGCACTCTCCTGTCCTTTTCCTTACAGGCCTCAGGCTGGGACAGGACTGCCCAACCAGGACAGCCTTCGTGGAGGCCATCAGGATTGCCCCCGTCTGCCCCCAGGGAGTGGTGGCTGAAAATGCATATGCGGTCAGAGGGGTCAGACAGAGGGATTGGAGGCTGGGGCCTCCTTGGAAGACTGAGCGTCAGCTCATGATTGTTTATCCTCACTCTGGGCTCCTCCCAGCTCTCAGCATAGCCTCTCCGGCTGACAGTATCCCACACAGAACTCATCTTACCCCCAGAACTGTACCTCCTCCAGGGCAGGAACCAGGGAGTCACCTGACTACTTCCCTCAAGAACCCTGTTCCAGGCCAGGTGCGGCGGCTCACCCCTGTAATCCCAGCACTCTGGGAGGCCGAGGCGGGCGGATCACCTGAGGTCAAGAATTCGAGACCATCCTGGACAACATGGCAAAACCCTGTCTCTACTAAAAAATACAAAAATTAGCCGGGCATAGTGGGGCACACCTGTAGTCCCAGCTACTCAGGAGGCTGAGGCAGGAGAATCATTTGAATCTGGGAGGCGAGGGTTGCAGTGAACCGAGATCGCGCCAGCCTGGGCTAGGGAGCAAGGCTCTGTCTCAAAAAAAAAAAAAAAAAAAAAAAAAAAACCTATTCCCTCATGCGCTTCCACGGTCCAGCGTGGCTCCTGAGGCCAGCACTGCCACCTCTCTGATAATACTGTCTTTGCCCATGAATAGGGTGCACCTGTCCCGCCTGCCTCCTGGGGCTTAGGGTTTAGGAGGAAGCACGTGTGGATGCACACAGGCTTGGGGGAGGGTGTGATGCGGCGGCCCATGGGTTGGGCTGCGGTGCTTCACTGGGAGCCGGTGCTGGGGCTTTTGTGTCCCTGAGTACCCCCCTCCGAGCCCTGGGTATCCAGCCTCCCTTTTGCTCCCTCCCCTGCAGGTGGCTCCAGAGGTAGCTTCCAAAAGCAGACTGGGTTTATGCTCCCTCCTGCTCTCAAAGACCCCCACTAACTCCCGAAAGCCCCCAGACTGACCGGCTTTCTTTTTCCTTCCTTCCTTCTTTTCTTCCTTCCTTCCTTCCTTCCTTCTTCCCTCCTTCCCTCCCTCTCTCTCTCTTTCTTTTTCTCTCTCTTTTCCTTCCTTCCTTCCTTTCCTTTCCTTTTGCTCCTTCCCTCCCCTCTCTGTCTTCCTTTCTCTCTTTCTCTCCTCCCTTCCTCCCTCCCTCCCTTCCTTCCTTCCTCTCTCTCTCCCTCTCTTTTTCTCTCTCTTCTTTCTTTCTCTCTCTCTCTCTCTTTCTTTCTTTTTCTTTTTTTTTTTGAGACAAGGTCTTGATCTGTTGCCCGGATTGGAGTGCAGTGACGCCATGGTCATGGCTCTGCTGCCTCAAACTCCTGGGCTCAAGCAACCCTCCCACCTCAGCCTGCCAAGTGTGTAGGACTACAGGTGCGTGCCACCACCCATGGATAATTATTTTTTATTTTTTGTAGAGATGGGGTTTTGCTATGTTGTCCAAGCTGGTCTCAAACTCCTGGCCTCAAGCAATCCTCCCACCTTGGCCTCCCAAAGTTCCCAAGCCACTGGACATTCTGACTGAGCCCGTCTCTCCAATGTATAGCCTCCCATTGGGGGGTCACTGTCCACTGACTGTGTCCGCCTGTCCAGCCAATCACAGGAGAAGCAGATCCCTTGGACCTGACCTTGGGAAGGAGAGGACTGGGAGATTAGAATCATGTGTGAGGACAGTATTCTAAGGGGATGTGGAACAACAGCCCCATTTTCCAATTTCCCACCATGAGCCTGCTGCGGTGCCAGGGTCAACCAGCCACGCTCTCCCCTGCCACAGCCTTGCCAAATAAAGATTGTTCTTCCCATTTAACGATGGAGAAACTGAGGTCCAGGGTCACAAGAATGGGGCTCCAGGAAGGAGCTAGGCTGAACCCCAGGTTCCCAGAAGGCCATGTGCACATTGGAGAGCAGACCCAGGTCACTCAGAGTGACAGGGGCAGCTGCTGCCTGGTGGGTCCTGGGGGCCGGGAGGGGCTCAGCTGCCCACCCTGCACCCCCTCCCTGCCAGCGTCCCTGGCAGGCACACGCTTCCTGGGGCCATTCCACATTCCTGATGTCCCATGTCAGAATGACACATATACTGCTAATTCCCCTATGCGAGCTCTGATGCTCCAGCTCTCTGCCCTCCCCTCCCCGCTCCCGGCAGCATGGCAGCAGCTGGGGCCTGGCCTCCCTGGTCTGCCTGGGTTCTAGCCTGTGACAGGGGCCCATAGAAAAAGCACTGAGTCCGGGCCGGGCACAGTGGTTCACGCCTGTAATCCCAGCACTTTGGGAGGCTGAGGTGGATGGATCACGAGGTCAGGAGATCAAGACCATCCCGGCTAACATGGTGAAACCCCGTCTCTACTAAAAATACAAAAAATTAGCCGGGCATGGTGGGTGCCTGTAGTCCCAGCTACTTGGGAGGCTGAGGCAGGAGAATGGCATGAACCCGGGAGGCGGAGCTTGCAGTGAGCGGAGATGGCACCACTGCACTCCAGCCTGGGCGACAGAGCAAGACTCCGGCTCAAGAGAAAAAAAAAAAAGAAAGAGAAGAAAGCACTGAGGACAGGCACAGTGGCTCACCCCTGAAATCTCAACACTTTGGGAGGCTGAGGCAGGAGGATCACCTGAGGTCAGGAGTTCGAGACCAGCCTGGCCAACATGGTGAAATCCTGACTCTACTGAAAATACAAAAATAAGCCGGGCATGGTGGCGGGCACCTGTAGTCTCAGCTACTTGGGTAGCTGAGGCAGGAGAATCGCTTGAACCTGGGAAGTGGCGGTTGCAGTGACCCAAGATTGCACCTCTGCACTCCAGCCTGGGCGACAGAGGGAGACCCCGTCCCAAAAGAAAAAAAAGAAGGCCGGGAGAGGTGGCTCATGCCTGTAATCCCAGCCTTTGGGTAGCCGAGCTGGCCAGATCACCTAAAGTCAAGAGTTCGAGACCAGCCTGCCCAACATGGTGAAACCCTGTCTCTACTAAAAATACAAAAATTAGCCGGGCGTGGTGGTGGGCGCCTGTAATCCCAGCTACTTGGGAGGCTGACACAGAAGAATCGCTTGAATCCGGGAGGTGGAGGTTGCAGTGAGCCGAGATTGAGCCACTGCACTCCAGCCTGGGCAACAAGAGCGAAACTCCATCTCAAAAAAGAAAAGAAAAAGCACTGAGCCCACCTCTGGACTCTGCCTCTTGCTGGCTGTGTGCATAAGGCAGGGTTCTGGTGGCATCAAGACAGTGACTCTGACTTGGGAAGCCCTAGCCAAGGGATGGAGGCTGCTGGCTGGGGAGTCAGCACCTGGGAGGGAGGGGGAGGCGCACGGTGGAGGGGAGGGGCTGCAGGCTGAGTAGCCTCCATTTGAGATGCTTGGGACCAGAAGTGTTTCAGATTTCAAATTTTTCAGAGTTTGTAATCTTAGAAACAGGACCTACATCTAAACACAAAATTCATGTTTCATATACAAAATGTTTCTAATTCAAAATTTATGTTTCACTTACACCTTGTATACATAACCTAAAGGTAATTTTATACAATATTTTAAATAATTTTGAGCATGAAACAAAGTTTGTGTATACTGAACCATCAGCAAAGTAGGGGGCCGGGCGTGGCGGCTCACACCTATAATCCCAGCACTTTGGGAGGCCAAAGCCGGTGAATCACCTGAGCTCAGGGGTTCGAGACCAGCCTGAGCAAAATGGTGAAACCCCCATCTCTACAAAAAATACAAAAATTGGCCAGCCAGGCACAGTGGCTGACGCCTGTAATCCCAGCAGTTTGGTAGGCCGAGGCGGGTGGATCACCTGAGGTCAGGAGTTTGAGACCAACCCAGCCAACATGGTGAAAACCCATCTCTACTAAAAATATAAAAATTAGCTGGGCATGGTGGCGCACCCCTGTAATCCTAGCTACTTGAGGCTGAGGTGGAAGAATTGCTTGAACCCAGGAGGTGGAGGCTGCAGTGAGCGGAGATCACACCATTGCACTCCAGCTTGGGTGACAGAGAGAGACTCCATCTCAAAAACAAAAAATAAAAACAAAAACAAAAATTAGCCGAGCTTGGTGGTGGTTGCCTGTAATTCCAGCTACTCGGGAGCCTGAGGCAGGAACATTGATTGAGCCAGGAGGTTGCAGTGAGCCAAGACTGCGCCATTTTACTCAGCCTGGGTGACAGAGTGAGAGCTTGTCTCAAAAAAAAAAAAAAGCCAGGTATGGTGGCTCATGCCTGTGATCCTAGCACTTTGGGAGGCTGAGACAGGAGGGTCGCTTGAGCCCAGGAGTTCGAGACCAGCCTGGACAACGTGGCAAAACCCCATCTCCACAAAAAATAAAAAAGTAGCCGGGTGTGGTGGTGCACACTTGTAGTCTCAGCTACTTGGGAGGCTGAGGGAGGATCATTTGAGCCGAGGAGTTCGAGGCTGCAGTAAGCTATGATTGCTCCACTGCACTCCAGCCTGGACAATAGAGCAAGGCTCTGTCTCAAAAAAAAAAAAAGAAAGAAAGAAAAGAAACGAAAAGCAAATATGTCAGGTGTGGAATTTTCCAGTGTGGCATCATGTCGGTGCTCAAAAAGTTTCAGATTTTGGACCATTTCAGGTTTCAGATTTTTGAATTAGGGATGCTCAACCTGTATGACCAAAATTACTCTCTGAGCCTCCCTTTTCCAACCAGTCACACAGGAATGATGACACCCACCTCAGAGCATGGTTTCTACTGCTCTGTAAACAACAGCTGTTGCTGCACAGAGATCAGGAAGGAATGGCTTCCAGGGGTGGATTACTGTGCAGGTGCCATGATCTCATTTCCTTCTCCTGGCAGCCCTTCCACAAAGGCATTCTTGCCCCATTTTCCAGATGTGGACACTGAGGCTCTGAAGGTGGAAGTGACTGGCCCTGGGTCACACGGGGGAAAGTGAGAAAGTTGTTGCTCAGGGCCAGGTGCCCTGCCTGTCCCACGGAAGAGCCCACTCACACAGCCTAGTCAGCCGGGCAGTTCGGAGGGTCAGGAGAGGCTCTGGGTGTGCATGAAGCAGGGGACGTCTGTGACTGAGATGTGCACACACAGGGGTGGATGGACAGTCACCACACCCAAGCACAGAGGTGCCTGTCTCAGTGCTCCTGCCTCCAGCCCCATGGCATTCGGTCCCTGCCCCTTCAGTCCCCTCCCATGGGCCACTCCTTCCTGGGGACACTCTTCCTACCACCTCCCGGGGACACACTTCCTACTGGCTCCCACGTGGCTGAGACCCATTTGCCCTTCAGATGTCACTCAAGCCTCAATTCTTGGGCAGCCTCCTCAGGTCCTCCATTCCAGGTCAGCTTCCAGGCTGGACCCCGTTCACAGGCTCTGGCGGCTGTCTCTGTAGTAGAGGGATGCTCTGAATAGTCTCCTTCCCCCCAGACTGTGAGCACCAAGACGCAAGTTCTGCTTTGGTTGTGTTTTGTTTTTGTTTTTGTTTTTGTTTTTGTTTTTTGAGACGGAGTTTCACTCTTGTCACCCAGGCTGGAGTGCAATGGCGTGATCTTGGCTCACTACAACCTCCGCCTCCCAGGTTCAAGCGATTCTTCTGCGTCAGCCTCCCAAGTAGCTGGGATTACAGGCATGCACCACCACGCCTGGGAGACGGGTTTTCTCCACGTTGGTCAGGCTGGTCTCGAACTCACAACCTCAGGTGATCTGCCCTCCTCGGCCTCCCAAAGTGTTGGGATTACAGGCGTGAGCCACCGCGCCTGGCTTGGTTTTGTTTTTTAAATCAGTAGCTCTGAAGATGTAGCATATGTCAGAGTTATCTAGTGGGCTTGTATGCTGGACACCCTACCCCCCAGAATTGTGTATTTAGTGGGTCTGGGGTGGAATCTGGGAATTTGCATTGCTACCCAGATGCTGCTGGTCTGGGGAGGGAGTAGGGGTCATACTTTGAGAACTATCGTTTAGTTTTGTTTTGTTTTTTGAGATAAAGTCTCAGATTCTCTCGCCTCAGCCTCTCGAGTAGCTGGGATTACAGGCGTGCACTACCACGCCCAGCTAATTTTTGAATTTTTAGTAAAGACAGGGCTCCACTGTGTTGGCCAGGCTGGTCTCGAACTCCTGACCTCAAGTAATCTGCCTGCCTCGGCTTTAGTTTTGTTTTGTTTTGAGACAGAGTCTCACTCTGTTGCCCAGGCTGGAGTGCAGTGGCGCAATCTCAGCTCACTGAAACCTCTGCCTCCTGGTTTCAAGCGATTCTCCTGCCTCAGCCTCCCAAGTAGCTGGGATTACAGGTGTGTGCCACCATGTCTGGCTAAATTTTGTATTTTTAGTAGAGATGGGGTTTCACCATGTTGGCCAGGCTGGTCTCAAACTCCTGACCTCAGGTGATCCACCTGCCTTGGCCTCCCAAAGTGCTGGGATCACAGGCATGAGCCACCTCGCCTGGCCGAGAACCACAGTTTTAAAGAGTCAATAAATGTACCTAGTTTCAACAATTAAAAAGCAATTCCAATGGTACAGAAAGGTTTTCATTGAAAAGCAACTCCCCCCACCCCCTGCTCTCACTATCTCCCTCCCCAGCAGAAACCGCCATCATTTCCTGGGTCTCCTTGCACGGCCCCCATCGCATGCTGTGTGGCCCTCAATCCAGTTCAGCTGTTACCAGTCTTGCTCCTCCCCGCAAAATCCCCACCCAGGTCAACGCCTGGTAGAACTGGGGTGCAGCAAAGTGTTTGCTGAATGAAGGGAAGAAGGAGACCCATTCCCAGGTCCAGGCACAGTCAGGTGTGTACAGTCCACCCCGTACTGCCCACCCCTTCCCACACTCCCCGGGCCCTAACTGGGGACCCCCCACCCCTCCGCCTGCTGTGGGATTTGGCCTAATCCTGGAGGATGAGTGTGGGGCAGCTGCAGCTCCCACTGCGGGGAAAGTGCTTCCCTCTGGAGGAAATATCCTTTTTACTCTCTTGCTATCGAAATTTGACCTTCGTCGGCACCTGGGCCCCACGGCTGGGGCCTGTCCCTGAGAAGTGGTTGAGGAGGGGGCGTGAAATCGCCAACAGCTGAACTCACCCAGCTTTCCCCACATCCTCTCCAGCCCTGCCACTGCTCACATTCCACAGCACCAGCCCTTTCCGGGGCCCCCAGTGCCAGCCTCACGTTCTTGCGCTGGTACTCGGGGGCGCAGCCTGACAGGGCCCTATTGACCTCACCACCGGCCCAAGGCACATGCTGTGGGCTCCTTGTAGTTCTGGAGCTTCCAGGCCCCCCTGGAACCCTTCAGGACTCCTAAGTGGGCTCATTGGGGACTGTCTCCGCCTTACACTGCTGAGTGGAAAATTCGAGGCACGGGCAGTGTGTGGCGTGCGCCTGCATCGGTGTGAACTGTGAACCTGAGTTTGCAGGAATGCAACCGCTTGGGGATGGCAAGCAGGCACAATAGTTGGTTCCCTTCCCAGGAGGGGAAGTAGGTGGCTGGGGTGAGGGCAGGAAAGGACCTTACACTGTATATGCCTTTGTTTCCTTTGATTTTTGTACCTGGTACATGTATTACCTATCACGAAGAGGAAAAATGTTTCCAAAAAGAGAAATGAAAAGAGGCTGGGCACAGTGACTCACACCTGTAATCCCAGCACTTTGGGAGGCCAAGGCGGGAGGATCACGAGGTCAGGAGATCAAGACCATCTTGGCCAATATGGTGAAACTCTGTCTATACTAAAAATACAAAAATTACCTGGTGTGGTGGCACGTGCCTGTAATCCCAGCTACTCAGGAGGCTGAGGCAGGAGAATCGCTTGAACCCAGGAGGCGGAGATTGCAGTGAGCTGAGATTACACCACTGCACTCCAGCCTGGTGACAGAGCAAGAGACTCCGTCTCAAAAAAAAAAAAAAAAAAAGGCCGGGCACGGTGGCTCACGCCTGTAATCCCAGCACTTTGGGAGGCCGAGGCGGGTGGATCACGAGGTCAGGAGATCGAGACCATCCTGGCTAACACGGTGAAACGCTATCTCTACTAAAAATACAAAAAATTAGCCGGGCGTGGTGGCGGGCGCCTGTAGTCCCAGCTACTTGGGAGGCTGAGGCAGGAGAATGATGTGAACCCGGGAGGCGGAGCTTGCAGTGAGCCGAGATCAAGCCACTGCACACTCCAGCCTGGGCGACAGATCAGACTCCATCTCAAAAAAAAAAAAAAAAGAGAGAGAGAGAAATGAAAAGAAAAAAACATTAAGGAAGAAAAGTATTCCCTCTGGGTACAGAACAGTTGCCAGAGCTGCCTGGCCCAAAGCTTCGGCCACCCCAGAGCCAGTTCACAAACTCCAGGGCCCAGTACCCTCCTAGGCAGTCACATTCAGGCCAAACCATCCTGCTGCCCACGTCACACAGCAGCCCAAGCCCAAATAGAGAACCACCTGACACAGCCTGAATGGATCCCTGACCACTCCCAAGCTCCTCACTCGCCCCTCCCCTGTCTAGCCTCCGGCCCCACGACCTTTCTGTGTCTCCCTTGTCCCAAGCCCACTAGCACCCCAGGGCCTTTGCACTGGCCACTGTCTTCACCTGGCTCTTCTGGGTCTCAGAACAAAAGTCAGCTCCTAAGATTGGCCTCCCCTGATCACCCTGGCTAAAGTCCTCTCTCTGTTATTCCATATTTTAGACGCTTGTTTGTTTTCTTTGCGATGATCTTATTTGTTCACTCTTTACTGGCTCCCACCAAAAGGTGAGCTCCGAGAAGCCAAGGGCTGCGCCGCCAGTGTCTACAATGGTGTCTGCCTAACAGTCTGTGCTCCATAGACGTTCATGGAAAAAAGACATGTTGAATAAATTTCCCAAATTCAGAATTCAAATCCCAGGCTGGTGAGCTGATCTCAGAGAGGCTCCAAAAACCTCTCAGGACCTGAGACAATGCTCCCAAAATATCCATGTTGCCTCCTGAGGGGACTTCAACCATGAGCCCCAGAGTGTCTGTAGGGGGTCCGGCAATCCCTTCTCATCCTCTGACCCGGGGGCCCAGCCCTGATGTCAGGGTGGGGTCGCAGGGACGGCTCAGGACTGTTACTGCCCTTGAGGGACCTCCAGGCTGGGGGTGTCTGCTTATAAACCAGGATTCCCCAATACTGTGTGGGGGACAGCATGGGAGACAAGGGACCAATATCTAAGGAACTCCTGCAAATCCAAAAGAAGACAGGCACCTCAAAACACAAATAAGGACAGTGTGCAACCAGGTAATTGACTGAGGAGGAGACCCAGAGGCTAAGAAGCACTGGAGGAGATCTGGAGACTCGAGAATAATCTTAGGTGTGCTCTCACTTCCTACCTACCAGACTGGCAAGTGAGAAAGTCAGAGAATGGGCTGGGCGCGGTGGCTTACACCTGTAATGCCGGCACTTTGGGAGGCCAAGACGGGCATATCGCGAGGTCAGGAGATCAAGACCATCCTGGCTGACAGTGAAACCCCATCTCTATTAAAAATACAAAAAAATACAGGTGGCGGGCGCCTGTAGTCCCAGCTACTCGGGAGGCTGAGGCAGGAGAATCACTTGAACTCGGGAGGCAGAGGTTGCAGTGAGCTGAGATTGCACCATTGCACTCCAGCCTGGGCAACAAGAGCAAAACTCGGTATTTAAAAAAAAAAAAAAAAAAAGGCCGGGCGTGGTGGCTCACACCTGTAATCCCAGCACTTTGGGACGCCAAGGCAGGCAGATCACCTGAGGTCAGGATTTCAAGACCAGCCTGGGCAACATGGTGAAACCCCGTCTCCACTAAAAGTACAAAAATTAGCCAGGCATGGTGACTCAAGCCTGTAATCCCAGCATTTTGGGAGGCCAAGGAGGGCGGATCACGAGGTCAGGAGTTCAAGACCAGCCTGACCAGCAGGGTGAAACCCCGTCTCTACTAAAAATACAAAAATTAGCCAGGCATGGTGGTGCACACCTGTAATCTCAGCTACTCAGGAGGCTGAGGCAGGAGAGTGGCGTGAACCCGGGAGGCAGAGCTTGCAGTGAGCTGAGATTGTGCCATTGCACTCCAGCCTGGGCAACAAGAGCAAAACTCCGTATTAGAAGAAAAAAAAAAAGAACGAAGCACTGAGCACTGACCAGACAGAGGAAGGTGTGCAGGGGCGTGGAGTTGTGGAGTGTTGGGAATTGAAAGGCTCAGTAAATCAAGAAATGTTTACTGGGCACCTATCATAGGCCAGGTACTCTTCTAGTCACTGGGTATACTCAGTGAAGACAGACCTGGCCCCTGCCCTGAGGAGTTTTGTATCTACAAATGGAGACAGATATTCAACAAACACCCAGGAAAATGCTGACTGTAATGAAACGCAGAGCTCTGAAGGTCAACAGCCTGCAGCTGTGAGTGCTGACGGTGGGGACTGATCCTGGCCGGCTCCGGGAAGGGTTCCCTGAGGGAATGATGTCTGAGTTGAAGGAGGAAAGCCTTGGCCTTGTGAAGAGTGGGAGGAAATGCATTCCAGGCAGACAGAATGGTCTCTGCAAAGGTCTGGAGGCAGGCAGGTGCAGGGCGAAGGTGAGGGCATCCGATCCAGCTCTGTGAACAGAGCACACAGAGTGAGGGGGAACACGGTGCCAGATGAGGCCAAACCCAGGGGGCCTCGTAGGCTGTGGATTTATCCTAAGGCAAGTGATAAGACAGGAAAGCAAGGGGCTGGTGCAGATGGGCAGGCAGTGGAGGGGATTGTTGCAGCGCCTGGCTAGACTCAGAGCCGGGAACCGGAACAGCCCCCCAAAGTACATGTGTGGCCTCCCAAGAAGACAGAAGTAAGAGCCCCAGAGCATCCACAGAGTGACCATCCACGCTGTCTCCCACTCTCTGGTCTGGGGCCAGCAGCGCCTCTGCACAGCTACATTCTGAGGCTCCCAGCTTGGCCAAGGGGATAGAGAAAAGTGGAAGGCCAGATGCAGAATAAGAGGATTTGCTAGGCCAGGCATGGCATTTCACACCTGAAATCCCAGCATTTTGGGAGGCTGAGGCGGGAGAATGACTTGAGGCCAGGAGTTCAGGACCAGTCTGGGCAACACAGTGAGACCCTGTCTCTACAAAAAAAATAAAACAATTAGCCGAGTGCGAGAACACGTGTCTGTAGTCCCAGCTACTTGGGAGGCTGAGGTGGTAGGATCACTCTTACAGAGAGAACAGTCTCTGCTTGGAATAGTCCAAGCTCCTTAACACGCAGAGGAGGCCTTCAGGATCTGGCCCAGTAGGTTGCAGTGAGCTACGATATTGAGTCTCTGCACTCCAGCCTGGAACACAGAGCAAGCCCCTGTCTGAAATAAATAAATAAATAAATAAAAAGGAGGCCGGGCACAGTGGTTCATGCCTGTAATCCCAGCACTTTGGGAGGCTGAGGCGGGCAGATCACCTGAGGTCAGGAGTTTGAGACGAGCCTGGCCAACACAGTGAAACCCTGTCTCTACTAAAAATACAAAAATTAGCTGGGTGTGGGTGGGCTACTAGGTAGCCCAGCTACTCGGGAGGCTGAGGCAGGAGAATCGCTTGAGCCCAGGAGGTGGAGGTTGCAGTGAGCCGAGATCATGGCACTGCACTCCAGCCTGGATGACAGAGCAAGACTCCCTCTCAAAAACAAAATAAAAATAAAAATAAAAGGGGGCTGGGCGCAGTGGCTCACACCTGTAATCCCAGCACTTTGGGAGACTGAGGCGGGGGATCACAAGGTCAGGAGCTCAAGACCAGCCTGGCCAAGTTGGTGAAACCCCGTCTCTACTAAAAATACAAAAAATTAGCTGGGTGTGGTGGCGGGCGCCTGTAGTCCCAGCTACTTGGGAGACTGAGGCAGAGAATTGCTTGAACCTGGGAGGCGGAGGTTGCAGTGAGCCAAGATCACACCACTGCACTCCAGCCTGGGTGACAGAGCGAGGCTCTGTCTCAAAAAAAAACCAGAAAATAAATAAATAAATAATAATAAAAGGGGACTGGCTGATGGGGGGTGGGAGGGTGAAGGAGGTGATGGAGAACCTGGAGATGGGAAAGGACAGAAAGTTGAGTGAACAGGTGGCATCAGTGTGTTTCAGGGGCCTGAGGAGGGACCACAAGGGGGTGGACAGGGCAGATGATGATGAAAATGTCGCCAGACCAACACACTGTGCCTGACCATGAAACAAACAACAGGAAGCCAGCAGCATCCCAATTTCACTATCCTTGTGCCTTTCACCCCAACTCTTCCCAGCCCCTTCCACGTCCATCCCTTGGCCTCGTCCTCTCCTTTCCTCCTCCATCTCTTTTTTTCTCTCTGGTCTGTCTGCCCTGTGAGGGGTCTCCAGGTAGAAGGAAGAGTTGGAGGGGACATGGTGGGGTGTTGTTGCCACCTGCTGGCAGCCACAGGAAGTGCATACTCCAGCCTGGTGCATGGTGCAAGCCTGAGCTGGGGACCCCGAGTCTTCCCCTGCTGGTGGTGATCGGGTGATTCCTGAAGGACCCTGGCTGGTGGTGATCGGGTGATTCCTAGACCCTGGCTCTAGGCACTGTGTTTTTCAGAACGATGCTGATAAGCCACTCTCCACCTTACTCAAGGGCATCGCTGATGGACAAAACCATAATTGCCCCTGCTCAAACCCTTCCCCATCCTCAGGCGTTGGTCCAAGCTCCATAATACGCTTAATAGGAGACCTTCATGATCTGGCCTTGGCCTCAGGCACAGCATCTTGTTCTCATTAGTTTCAGTGCCTTCCCCAGTGCACGGGACCTTTGCACCTGCCCTCTCTTCCTAGAACAGTCTCCCCGCTTCTGGTTTTCCAAACTCCTCCTCCTCTTTCGGGGTTCCAATTCCCCACCTCCCTGGAAGAGAGCTTCCAGCACCTCCACATTAAGCAGGGAGGATGAGCATCTCAAGCCATGGGAACAGCATGCGCGAAGGCCCAAGATGCTTCAAGGGGATGGAAGAGGGCCAAAGGCCTGAGAGGGTGACGGGGTTGGCAGGACTGTGGCAACAGGTACCATGGTCCTGGGTGATGGGTTGAGTCCCTGGTGAACAGTGGAAGGTCAAGGTTTTCAGTAGCAGCAGACATGGTCAGATATGTGTTTGGAAGGGCCCACGTAAGGTTGCCAAGTGCGAAAGGCACTGACAAGGCAAAAGTGGGTTTGGGGGCAACAGGTGGGGGCTGCATAGGAGAGAGATGATGGGGGCTTGGATCCTTGAGCCCCCCACTTCCTGCTGGCTGGGTCCTGAGCTGGGGCTCCCAGTCCTGTCTCCAGTCTTTCTGGGCTAGACAGGGGCAGCCCTGCAAGGTGCCAGCCTAATTCCTCTGCCTGACCTCCCTGAGGGGACTCTAGCGTACCCTGGTGTGCTCCACACCAGCTCTGGCTGCCTCCTCTGATACCCCCACCACACATGCATACCTCTTATACCCTCGTGTTAGGCACCCACATGCTGCCTGCCTCTCTGAGCCAGCCCCTATGGCCTGTGGGAGCTGCCCTCCCATTCTACAGAGGAGGAAGCTTAGCCTCACAGCTGGGAAATAAGCTGAGAGCAGTAGGGAGGGGATTTGAACCTGGGTCTGTCTGCCCTCCCCACCATACTAGGCGGCCTAACAGTTACAGGCAGGACTCTGTCACATCCAGTGACTACATGACTTTGGGTGGACAGCTTTACCTTTCCCTGCCTCATTGTACTCTTCTGCAAAACGGGGACAATCGTAGTAATTGGCCCAGTGAGGTTTGTGAAGAGTAGGTAGAATGAATCCCCACAAGGCTCCAGCACAGCACCGGGCACACAGCAGGCACTCATCAATGGTTGCTTTTTCCATGAATACTATCTCGGGAACTGAACATGCTCACCGGGGAAATGCGCTTCATTTCAGTCCGGGAGAAAACAAAAGGATCTCCAGGAGGACCGAGAAGGGAGGATAAAGTAGGGAGAGTGGCTTGGGGAAGGTCTGGGCGAAGTCACTCTGAGTTCCAAGTGCAGAGCAGGTGCTCAGGGCGCCAGCTGTGAGGAGCCTTGAATGCCACACTGAGAAGTCAACGAAAGTTCTAGAGCCAGAGAAGGCACCACCAGTACCCTAAGCCCAGGGGTAGGCTGCTCACTCCCCCAGAGGTGACAGCACTGTAGGCAGTGGAAGAGGATGCTGGCAGCAGGGGCCCATCTCAGTCTTCATTGAACTCCATAGCCAGGCGCCTGTGGTCCCAGCTACTCGGGAGGCTGAGGCACGAGAATCGCTTGAACCCGGGAGGCGGAGGTTGCAGTGGAGCCAAGATCGCGCCACTGCACTCCAGCCTGTGCAACAGAGATAGACCTTGTCTCAAAAAACAACAACAAAAAAAAACTCCGCAGTCCAGATAACGTTTTCCTGGGCCTGAGAACCTTCCCCATGCAATTCCCCAGCTAGTCACACGGTGGCGACAGCGCACCATGAGCCCTCTGCTTCTCCCTCCCTTTCAGCCAAAGCAAAAGCCAAACACCAATGTTTTCTAGATGCCTCTAAGAGATGGAGGGAGATTTAGGGAGAGATCTAAGGAGTCTCCTTTAGTCCATTCATATCCCCTGCCTATAGGTGAAAATGATGACTCACAGAAGTCAATTCATACCCCGAAGATCACCCAACCAGGTTTTGTTATTTTGTTTTTGTTTTTGTGTGTGAGATAAGAGTCTTGCTCCGTCACCCAGGCTGGAGCACAGTGGCGCAATCTCAGATCACTGCAACCTCTGCCTCTGGGGTTCATGCAATTCTCCTGCCTCAGCTTAGTGAGTAGTAGCTGAGATTACAGGCGCGCACCACCATGCCCAGCTAACTTTTGTATTTTTAGTAGAGATGGGGTTTTGCCATCTTGGCCAGCCTGGTCTTGAACTCCTGGCCTCAAAAGATCCGCCGGCCTCGGCCTCCCAAAGTGCTGGGATTACAGGTGTGAGCCACCACGTGCGGCCTCCAACCAAGTTTTGAACCCTGGTCTGTGCGTCTCCCAGGACAGCTGCAGCAGCTGCCTGTCCTAGGCCGTCAGTCCTGGTTCAGCCTCCCGCCCCCATCACTGGGCAGTGCTGCCTTTGCTGAGCTGACAGATCAGAGGTCTGCCCTGGGAGTGGACAAGGGCAAAGACTTTCACTTTTGCTTTCTAATTCTGAAGTTTAGGTCACTTATGTAGCTTTTGCACTGTGGGTGAGGCGCTGGGATAGTTCCTATCGCTGGGGAAGAGCTTGTCTGAGGGACGACGCCTCGGTGTTCCCACAGTTTCCCTCCCCCATCCCAGCCAAGGCTCCCAAGACCGAATTCCCAGGCCCTCCTAGCTTCTAAAGAGGAAGTGAGCTAACTTTGATGGAGCACTTCCTCTGTGCCGTGTACTATGCCGGACATCCTTTCTACATGCATTCAGTACAGAGTAATGAAGTACACACTGTGTGCTTGTCACAATAGACAGCACTACAAGCTCTTGCATGCAGCAATAAAGAAATATTTATTAATGGTAACTTGTGTGCTGGGCGAGGTGGCTCACACCTGCAATCCCAGCACTTTGAGAGGCTGAGGCGGGCGGATCACATGAAGTCTGGAGTTTTGAGACCAGACTGGCAAACATGGCGAAACCCCATCTCTACTAAAAATACAAAAAGATTATCCAGGCATGGTGGCACACACCTGTAATCCCAGCTAGCTACTAGGGAGGCTGAGACAGGAGAATCGCTTGAACCTGGGAGGCGGAGGTTGCAGTGAGCCAAGATGGCGCCACTGCACTCCAGCCTGGGCGATGGAGTGACTTTCTTAAAAAAACAAACAAACAAAAAAAAAACACCTAATGTTGGCCGGACGTGGTGGCTCATACCTGTAACCCCAACACTTTGGGAGGCCAAGGCGGGCGGATCACTTGAGGTCAAGAGTTCGAGACCAGCCTGGCCAACATGGTGAAACCCCTTCTCTACTAAAAATACAAAAATTAGTGGGGTGTGGTGGCGCACATCTGTAATTCCAGCTACTAGGGGCGCTGAGGCAGGAGAATTGCTTGAACCCGGGAGGTGGAGGTTGCAGTGAGCCGAGGTCAGGTCACTGCCCTCCAGCCTGGGCGATAGATCGAGAATTTGTCTTAAAAAAAAAAAAAAAAAAAAAAAAGGCCAGGCACGGCGGCTCACGCCTGTAATCCCAACACTTTGGGAGGCCGAGGTAGGCGGATCACAAGGTCAGGAGTTCGAGACCAGCCTGGCCAACATGGTGAAACCCCGTCTCTACTTAAAAAATACAAAAATTAGCCGGGCATGGTGGCGTGCGCCTGTAATCCCAGCTACTCGGGATGCTGAGGCAGGAGAATCGCTTGAAACCGGGAGGCGCAGGTTGCAGTGAGCCGATTTCGCGCCACTGCACTCCAGCCTGAGCGACAGAGCGAGACTTCATCTGAAAAAAATATGTCTGTATATAAAGATATAGATATTTACTATAAATAAGCACACAGCTTAATACATATTTATTGAATGAATGACTTATGTTGAGCCTGAGTTATCTGTGAGATTCCCAGGTAGTGAATTTGGGGCTGTGGGACAAATCTAGGCTAGATTGAGGCCCCAGCATTGCTGGCATCTAGGGAATGCACGTGCTGAGTGGATGACGATCCCTCGTGGAAACTGGGTGAATAATAAGCAAATGGGCCTGGGATGGGGCACTGCGACACCTTTGTTTGCCAGGCAGGGAAAAGGGGAGACATGCCCATGACATGGAGGCATAGAGAAGGGTTTATGAGAATTAGGAGGGCTCAGGTAGGAGTGGGATGGCCTGGAAACCTGGTTGGTTCAAGTAGGGTAAAGAGTCAAATGCTTCTCAGAGTAAAGCAGCAAAGATGGTGAAACGTCACCGGATTGGGCTACAGCGGCACTACTGGTGATCTGAAGCCAGGGTGCAGTGGGATCAGGAGGAAGATGAGGAAGAGGGGACAGGACAGTGGAGGGAAGGAGAAGCAGAGCCTGGTTGCAGGGTAGTTGAGATTTTTCTCGGCCGTTTGTGGGCTGCCGGGAAGGAGCAAGAAGACAGGAAAGGGTTGGCGCTCCAGAGGCGAGAGAGGAGAAAGGGACACAAAAACCCATGGAAGCAATAGGGCGGGACTCAAAGCCCACGAGGAGGGCCGGCCCAGTTGTTCTCTGTCTCGTTCTCTAAGCGCTGCGGCAGGGCTGGTGGTGAATTCAGATAAACAGGCACAAAGGGCCAGTGGGGTCGCTAGCAAGATCTGGGACACGCTGAAAGTTAATAGGAATTGGCTGCCCTTTGCCGGCGCAACCCAGCGTACAAAGATGATCTTTTCTGAGGCTCCACCACCGCAGAGACCTTCGCGCGGCCCACGGCACCAGCCGCCGCTGATTGGCCCGTGGCAGCCACCTGACCGAACGGACCAATAGGAGGCGTTCTCCCAGGAATGCGGCCCGCGTGTGGCCGGGAGCGGAAGCCCGACCTGAGTGCGGCAGGGCCCAGAGGCTGTGCTGGCCACGTGCACCCGGCTGGATGCCGCGGGCGCCGAACCGGGAGTCTGGAGCCGGGTCTCCCACTACCCTGTTCCGCCGGCCGAGGGAGTTGGGGAGGCCGCCTGTCCCAGACGCCCGGACCCTGTGTCCTTCTGATAAATTCCCCCTTTTTCTCTCGCTGGCTTCTGGGGCCACGTCCTTTTTACCCCCTCTGGTCCAAAGTAGTGTGTTAGGAGATTTGGAAGCAAGCAGAACCAAGTTGAAATTACTTGCTCCGCTGGGCGCGGTGGCTCACGCCTGCAATTTCAGCACTTTGGGAGGTCTAGGCGGGCGGATTGCTTTAGCTCAGGAGTTTGAGACCAGCCTGGGCAACATGGCGAAACCGCGTCTCCACTAAAAAATACAAAAGTTAGCCGGGCGTGGTGGCGCGTGCCTTTACTTCCAGTTACCCTGGAGGCCGAGGTGAGGGGATCACTTGAGCCCGGGCCTTCTAGGGTGCAGTGAGCGGTGATGGCGCCACTGCACTCCGGCCTGAGCGACAGACTCCGTCTCAAACAAACAAACAAAAATTACCCGGGGATGGGGATGGCGGTGCGCGCCTGTGGTCCCAGCTACTCCGGTGGCCGAGGTGGGAGGATCACTTGAGCAAGAGTGGGCAGGCTGTGGTGAGCCGAGATCACGCCACAGCGCTCCAGCCTGGTCGAAAAAGTGAGGCCTTGCCTCAAAAATAAATAAATAAATAAATAAATAAATGCCGGGCATGGTGGCTCACCCCTGTAATCCCAAATAAATGCCGGGCCGGGTGGCTCATGCCTATAATCCCAGCACTGTGGGAGTCCAAGGCGGGCAGATTGCTTGAGCTCAGGAGTTTGAGGCCAGCCTGGGCAACATGGCAAAACCCGTCTCTACCAAAAAATACAAAAATTAGCAGAGCGTGGTGGCGTGCGCCTGTGGTCCCAGATACTCGGGAGGCTGAGGCGGGAGGATCGCTTGAGCCCAGAAGGCAGAGATAGCAGTGAGCTGAGATCACACCACTGCACTCCAGCCTGGGTGACAGGGCAAGACCCTGTTTCAAAAAAAAAAAAAGAAAGAAAAATTACTTGCTTACCATGTGACCTAGGACAAGTGTTTAACTTCACTGAACCTCAGATACCTCTTCTGGAAAATGGGACTACTAATACCTACTTCAGTATCTTTGTGAAGATTGTAAAGTCTCATACCTGGCACACTGTGAGCTCCCAAAACACGCTGGTAACAGTTTTTATGATTGTGGATAGTCCTACCTTAGAGGGACTCACAATCTCATCACACACGGCCTTGTACTAAGGCTTTTTCTTCCTACTGCCCCTTACTAGAATGTACACTGCTTGTTAACAAGAGTGTAACCATATGACTTTTTAGTCTTCCAATCCCACAGTCCCTTCACTTGGTCTAACAAGGGGAAATTTAAGCTATACAGGAACAGTAGTAGGACAGGACATGAAACCATGGGATTTACATCAGGAAAGACACCAGCAATAAGGTGGGAATGTTTATAACACAACAGGGAGGTACTGAAACACATCTTGCTGGAAGGCTGCCATGCACCAACTTTGTGTGAACCTCGCTAAAATAGTAATCGTGATTACAATCATTGGAGGACTTGCCAGGTGCCAGATACTGTTCTAAACTTACATATTACCTCTCAACAATCCCACTTTAGGCTGGGCATGGTGGTTCCTGCAATCCCAGCACTTTGGGAGGCCGAGGCGGGTGAATCACCAGCCTGGCCAACATGGCTAAACGCCGTCTCTACTAAAAATACAAAAATTAGCTAGGCATGGTGGTGCACATCTGTAATCCTAGCTACTCAGGAGACTGAGGCAGGAGAATCCTTTGAACCTGGGAGGTGGAGGTTGCGGTGAGATTGTGCCACTGCCCTCCAGCCTGAGCAACAGAGTGAGACTCCATCTCAATAAAAGAAAAAGAAGAAGAAGAAAAAAAAGAAAATCCCACTTTACAGAGCGATCACAGAGGCACAGAGAAGTTCTTGGTAACTTACCCAAGGTCACTATTAAGTGGCAGAGCTGGGGGTTCAAATCAGGCCTTGTGGGCCAGCGTCTGTGCTCATAACTTCACAGTGTGCTGCCTCTCCAACACCAGCTCAGGCAATGGGCACTCTAAAGACCCACCACAGCCAGGCACGGTGGCTCCGCCTGTAATCCCAACACTTTAGGAGACCGAGGCAGGCGGATCACAAGGTCAGGAAATCGAGACCATCCTGGCCAACATGGTGAAACCCCATCTCTACTAAAAAATACAAAAATTAGCTGGGCATGGTGGCAGCTGCCTGTAATCCCAGCCACTTGGGAGGCTAAGGCAGGAGAATCACTTGAACCCAGGAGGCAGAGGTTGCAGTGAGCCAAGACCGAGCCATTGCACTCCAGCCTAGGCAACAGGAGGGAGACTCCATCTTAAAAAAAAAAAATAGACCAGGCACGGTGGCTCACGCCTGTAATCCCAGCACTTTGGGAGGCTGAGGCAGGCAGATCACCTGAGGTCAGCAGTTCAAGACCAGCCTGGCCAACATGGTGGAACCCCTTCCCTACTACAAATACAAAAACTAGCCAGGCGTGGCTGGGCATGGTGGCTTACATCTATCATCCTAACAGTCTGGGAGGCCCAGAGTGTCAGGTGGGTGGATTGCCTGAGTTCAGGAGTTCAAGATCAGCCTGGGCAACATGGTGAAATCCTGTCTCTACTAAAATACAAAAAAATTAGTCGGACATGGTGATGTGTGCCTGTAATCCCAGCTACTCAGGAGGCTGAGGCAGGAGAATTGCTTGAACCCAGGAGGCGGAGGTTGCAGTGAGCTGAGATCATGCCACTGCACCCCAGCCTGGGCGACAGAGCGAGACCCCCAAACAAAAAAACATAAGGTTGGGGACGTTCTAGATTATAAGATACTTAAGAGATACAAGGACTGGCCGGGCATGGTGGCTCAATACCAGCACTTTGGGAGGCCAAGGAGGGGTGGATCACTTGAGGTCAGGAGTTCAAGACCAGCCTGGCCAACATGGCAAAACCCCGTCTCTACTAAAAATACAAAAGTTAGCCAGGCATGGTGGTGTGCGCCTGTAATCCCAGCTACTCAGGAGGCTGAGGCAAGAGAATCGCTTGAACTCGGGAGGTGGAGGTTGCAGTTGGCCCAGATTGTGCCACTGCACTCCAGTTTGGGCAACAAGAGCAAAACTCCATCTCAAAAAAAAAAAAAAAAAAACGAGATACAAGGACCAGTGTATGATCCATCTACCAAAGACATTTTAGGGAAATTTGAATATGGAAAAGGCATTAGACTGAAGCAAATTATTGTTAGGTGGTATTGTGGTTATGTAGAAAACTGTTCTCCTTTTTGGAGAAGTTTACTAAGTGTTGTAGGTGAGAAGTATCAGGATTTCTGCAACTCAATTTGAAATGGCTTCGAAAAAAGTCTACCAAGCAAATATGCAAAATGTTAACGCATATTGATTCCAGGTCTTTTTTGTTTTCTCTTTTTTTTTTTTTTTTTGAGATGGAGTATCGCTCTTGTTGCCCAGGCTGGAGTGCAATGGCGCAATCTCGGCTTACGGCAACCTCAGCCTTCAGGGTTCAAGCAATTCTCCTGCCTCAGTCTCCCGAGTAGCTGGGATTACAGGCATGCGCCACCACGCCCAGCTAATTTTGTATTTTTAGTAGAGACGGGATTTCTCTATGTTGGTCAGGCTGGTCGCGAACTCCCAACCTCAGATGATCCGCCCACTTAGGCCTCCCAAAGTGCTGGGATTACAGGTGTGAGCCACTGCGCCCAGCCATTATTTTTCTTTTTTACTTTTCTGTTTTTGTCTTTTTTTTTTTTTTTTTAAGACAAAGTCTTGATCTATTGCCCAGGCTGGAGGGCAGTGACCTGATCTCGGCTCACTGCAACCTCCACCTCCCCGGGTTCAAGCAGTTCTCCTGCCTCAGCCTCCCAAGTAGGTGGGATTACAGGTGCATGCCACCACACCTGGCTAATTTTTGTTTTTTCATTTGTTTTTTGGGATGGAGTTTTGCTCTGTCGCCCAGGCTGGAATGCAGTGGTACAATCTCGGCTCACTGCAACCTCCACCTCCCGGGTTGAAGCCATCCTCCTGCCTCAGCCTCCCCAGGAGTTCAAATTACAGGCACAGACCACCGCACCCAGCTAATTTCTGTATTTTTAGTACAGACAAGATTTCACCATGTTGGCCAGGCTGGTCTTGAACTCCCGACCTCAGGTTATCCTCCTGCCTTGGCCTACCAAAGTGCTGGGATTACAGGCGTTAGCCACCAAGCTTGGCTAGTTTTTGTATTTTTATTAGAGATGGGGATTCGTCATGTTGGCCAGGCTAGTCTCGAATTCCTGGCCTTAGGCAATCCACCCACTTGGGCCTCCCAAAATGTTGGGATTACAGGCGTGAGCCACCATGCCTGGCCTTTTCTGTATGTGTTTAAGGTATCGCCAGGCGTGGTGGGAGGCCAAGGTGGGTGGATCACTTGAGGTCAGGAGTTCGAGAGCAGCCTGGCCAACATGGTGAATCTCCACTTCTGCTAAAAATACAAAAATTAGCCGGGTGTGGTGGCACACACCTGTAATCCCAGCTACTCGGGAGGCTGAGACATGAGAATCGCTTGAACCTGGGAGGCGGAGGTTGCAGTGAGCCGAGGTTGCGCCACTGCACTCCAGCCTGAGTGACAGAGTGAGACTCTGTCTCAAAAAAAAAAAGTACATCTGTAAAAAAAAACTGAACAGGCCAGGCGCGGTGGCTCACGCCTGTAATCCCAGCACTTTGGGAGGCCGAGGTGGGCGGATCACAAGGTCAAGAGATCAAGACCATCCTGGCCAACATGCTGAAACTCCGTCTCTACTAAAAATACAAAAATTAGCTGGGCGTGGTGGTGAAGGCCTGTAATCCCAGCTGCTTGGGAGGCTGAGGCAAGAGAATCACTTGAACCTGGGAGGTGGAGGTTACAGTGAGACAAGATAGCACCACTGCACTCCAGCCTGGTAGCAGAGCGAGACTCTGTCTCAAAAAAAAAAAAAAAAAAAAAAAACTGAACAGTTGAACAATTAGTGGGGCGTGGTGGCACACGCCTGTAATCCCACCTACTTCAGAGGCTGAGGCAGGAGGATCGCTTGAACCTGGGAGGCAGAGATTGCAGTGAGCTGAGGTCACGCCATTGCACTCCAGCCTGGGCACTAGAAACTCTGTTTCAAAAAAGGAAAAACTGAAAAACTGAACATATTTCCTACCTTTGCCCCAGCTCCATTTTTCATCTGGTACCCCTCCTCCCCAGAACCTGCCTTGACCCCGCCTCTGGTACCACCCCCAACTGCAGCCCATGGTTGGGCCTAACCAGTGGGCACCCTCCACCTGTGACTGGAGTGATCTGGGCTGGAGCCTCAAGGTTATTCAGTCGTCCTCAGCTTCCTTGAGCCTACCGCCCCTCCCTTCTACCTCAGGTAATGATCTCACTTCTCACCTCTCCAAGAAAACAGAGGCACTGGCTGGGACTTCCTTCAATTTCCTTCCTTCCCACATAAAACACAGCTGAGGCCCCAGTTTGCCTTTCCCTCCAGTGTCAGAGGTTGAGGCATTCATCCTCTGGTCCATGGCCCATGCCTTCACCTGTGACCCCACCCACACACCCCGCACCTTCTTTGCCTCAGTCGTCTCTTGGTCTTGTACCTTCAACCTTCCCCTCTCAATTGGCCTCTTCCCAACAGGACTGTACTCATTCAATAATTTGTTCATTCAATTCACAAATATTTATTGAGCATCTACTCTGCACCATGTCTTGCTCTACGCATTGGGAACAGACCAGTGAAGGAGTCCTCACCTCTTGGTGTTTCCATTATAGACAACCAGAAAGACACGAGTATGAATAATAACAAGAACAAAAATCAAGCAATCAAGGCTGTGTAGTATTGGCATAAAGATGGGTCTGTAGATCAATGGAGTAGGAGTGAGAATCCAAAAATAAACCTGTGCTTTTGTGGTCATGAGTGCCAAGACCATTCAAATGGAGAAAGAATAGTCCTTTCAACAAATGGTGTTAGTACAAGTGGATATCCACATGCAAAAGAATGAAGTTGAACCCCTCCCTCACACCATAAATTAATTCAAAATGGATCAAAGTCTTAAATATAAGGACTAAAATTGTAAAACTCTTGGCAAAACACATAAGGGTAAATCTTCATGATTAAGTTTTGGTCAGTAGTTTCTTAGATATGATACCAAAAGCACAAGCAACAAAGAAAAAATAGGTGGCTCACACCTATAGTGCTAGCAATTTGGGAGGCCAAGGCAGGTGGATTGCTTGAGCCCAGGAGTTTGAGATCAGCCTGGGGAACATGGTGAAACCTTGCCTCTACAAAAAAATATAAAACTTAGCCAGGCATGGTGGCACACATCTGTAATTCAAATACTAGGGAGGATGAGGTGGAGGGGATCACTTGAGCCTTGGAGATCAGGGATACAGTGACCCCAGATCGTGTCACTGCACTCCAGCCTGGGTGACAGAACAAAGTGAGAGCCTATCTTAAAAAAAAGAAAAAAAAAAAGTAAAGAAAAACCAAGAAAACTAGACCTGATCAGAATTTAAAATTTTTGTGTTTAAAATGAGACTGTCAAGAAAATGAAAAGACAACCCACAGAATGGGATAAAATATTTGTAAATTTCATATCTGATAAAGGACATATCCAGAATACATGAAGAATTCTGACAACTCAACAATAAAGACGGCCGGGTGCAGTGGCTCACACCTGTAGTCCCAGCACTGTGGGAGGCTGAGGCAGGTGGATCACATGATGAGGTCAGGAGTTCGAGACCAACCTGGCCAACATGGTGAAACCCCGCCTCTGCTAAAAATACAAAAATTAGCCGGGCATGATGAGCACCTGTAATCCCAGCTGCTCAGGAGGCTGAGGCAGGAGAAGGTGCAGTGAGCCGAGATCATGATACTGCACTCCAGCCTGAGTGACAGAGCGAGACTCTGAAACAAAACAAAACAGAACAATAAAGACAAATTACCCAATTTTTTAAAAATGGGCAAAGGATCTAAATAGATATTTCTCCAAAGAAGATTATAAATGGCCAATAAGTACAAAATACAAAAATTAGCCGGGAGTGGTGGCGTGTGCCTGTAGTCCCAGCTACTCAGGAAGCTGAGGTGGGAGGATCATCTGAGCCTGGGAGACGGAAGTTGCAGTGAGCCAAGATCGCGCCACTGCACGTCAGCTTGGGTGACAGAGTGAGACCCTGTCTCAAAAAAAACACCAAAAACCAAAACCACTGGATTGTACTCTTTGTGAATTTTATGGTATGATAATTATATCTCAACACAAAGAAAATAAAGAAATAAATAGGAAAGACATCAGGTAATTTCAGAGAGTGGTAATAGATCTAAGGCAATTCAACAGGAAGATGTGCTAGAGTGACTTGGGACCTGATAGGAGCTCCTAGAGCCAGGGGAGGGGCCAAAGAATACCTGTTTGAGGAGGGACTCCAGCTGATTGACAGGAGGAGTCATGGGGTGGCAGAGGGAACAGCAAACCCAGGCCCTGTGATAGAGAGGCCAACTATATAGGACCTCTGGAAAAAGCCCTGTCCCGCTATCCCCCACTCACAGCTGCTCTCTTTGTTCTACAAAGCCCTGTTTTCCAATCTCGGTTTTTGCTTAAAGTTTTTGCCTGAGAGATATGAAGATTTTCCAGATTGTTCTGAGTATGGCTGGAGTTAGAAGAACAAGTTCCCAGGCTGCACCTTCCATTTGTCCTCGGTGGGCCTGAGAAATCACATCTCTTCGGTCTTCTTTCTCCCAGTTTCTCACTAAGAAGGGAAAAGCCACATCTCACCCAAGTGAATCTCCTTCGGAGTCGGCGGGGGTGGGGGGCGGGTGCCTCAGAGACTGGGTGCTGGGGAGCCTGCAGAGTTTCCCAGGCCTTACCCAACAAACTCGGGCTACGCTCTGATCTTGTCTGTCTGTTCTAGAATTAGAATCCAGCAGGGGATGGCTGTCACAGGGATGCATACTAACACTGGAACACTGGTTTACTTCTTTCTTTTTTTTTTTTTTTCCGAGACGGAGTTTCGCTCCTGTTACCCGGGCTGGAGTGCAATCATGTGATCTCAGCTCACTGCAACCTCTGCCTCCTGGGTTCAAGCAATTCTTCTGCCTTACCCTTCCAAGTAGCTGGGATTACAGGTGCCCGCCACCATGCTGGGCTAATTTTTTGTATTTTTAGTAGAGATAGGGTTTCACCATGTTGGCCAGGCTGGTCTTGAACTCCTGACCTCAGGTAATCCACCCACCTCAGCCTCTCAAAGTGCTGGGATTACAGGCGTGAGCCACCACATCCAGCCTAACACTGGTTTTCATGAGAAACGAAGTCAGATCTTTTCTGACTGAAAGTCAATCTGAGTTGGCTGAAGGCCTTTTTTTTTTTTTTTTTTGACGCAAAGTCTCGCTCTGTTGCCCAGGCTGGAGTGCAGTGGTGTGATCCTGGCTCACTGCAACCTCAGACTCCCGGGTTCAAGCAATTTTCATGCCTTAGCGTCCCAAGTAGCTGGGATTACAAGTGTGCACCACTATGGCTGGCTAATTTTTGTATTTTTAGTGGAGATAGGGTTTCACCATGTTGGTCAGGCTGGTCTCAAACTCCTGACCTTTTGTGATCCACCCACCTAGGCCTCCTAAAGTGCTGGGATTACAGGTGTGAGCCACTGCACCCAGCCTGGCTGAGGGATTTGATGATGGGGTCTGCCTTTGCCATTTCAGACACATTTTCTATAAATCAAACTAGCTGAATCTACAGCTCTGGAGGGTGTTCTTTTTTTTTTTTTTTGAGACAGAATCTCGCTCTGTCACCCAGGCTGGAGTGCACTGATGTGATCTTGGGTCACTGCAACCTCTGCCTCCCGGCTTCAAGAGATTCTCCTACCTAAGCCTGCCGAGTAGCTGGGATTACAGGCGTGCACCACCACGCTCAGCTAATTTTTGTAGTTTTAGTAGAGAGGGGGTTTCGCCATATTGGCCAGGCTGGTTTCAAACTCCTGACCTCAAGTGATCTGCCCACCTCGGCCTCCCAAAGTGCTGGGATTACAGGCGTGAGCCACCAGACCTGGCCTCTGGGTATTTTTTTTTTTTTTTTTTTTTTTTGAGACAGAGCCTTACTATGTCACCCAGGCTGGAGTGCAGTGGCGCGATCTCAGCTCACTGCAACCTCCGCCTCCCGGGTTCAAGCGATTCTTCTGTCTCAGCCTCCCGAGTAGCTGGGATTACAGGTGTGTGCCACCACACCCGGCTAATTTTTGTATTTTTAGTAGAGACAGGGTTTCACCGTGTTAGCCGGGATGGTCTTGATCTCCTGACCTTGTGATCTGCCCGCCTTGGCCTCCCAAAGTGCTGGGATTACAGGCGTGAGCCACCGCGCCCGGCCAACGCCCAGCTAATTTTTTGTAGAGACGAGGTTTCGTTGCCCAGTCTGGTCTTCAACTCCTGCCCTCCAGTGATCCACCCACCTCGGCATCCCAAAGTGCTGGGATTATAGGCTTCAGCCACCACGCCCAGCCCTTTTAGTATTTATTGAGCAACTACTGGGTACAAACTCTTTGTCATTCCTCTACTAGCAAGAGCAGTGATTTCATGAGCTGCTTTTCAGCCTTTGTTTTCATCTGTAAAATAGGATATCTTCTCTTTGAGGGGCAACAAGGGGTAGGTGTGGGTGGGTGAGCTATAAACCCTAATCCTCACCCAGGAGGAGGTGCAGCCACCTTTCTGGCCACTGGCTGGAGACCTCCCCCTTTCCCCATACTCCTCCTTCCACTCCCTGATCCAAGCACTGCCAGAACCCAGCATTCTCTCACTTTCTCTTCCTCTGTTTTGAATCAGTAGGTTCAGAAGTGCTTGGCTTGATATGAAGCTGGGGGTGCATCCAACAAAATCAGATGCCTAGAGAAGGAGCAGGATTGGGGTGGGAGAGAGAAGACAGATAATTGGGTTGAGGAACCTGGGGGCATCCTGAAGGAGGTGCCCAGTGGGCAGTTGCTTTGTGCTGGGCCCAGGGCCAGGTTATACGTACTTTGAATATTTTATCTTCATAGCTATCCCATTTGTGAGGCTCAAAGAGCGAAAATGACATTCCTGGTAAATGGCCCAGCTGCAGTTTGAATTTGTATCCATCTGACTCCAGGTCACGTAAGCTCTTTTTGTTTTTGAGACGGAGTCTCGCCCTGTAGCCCAGGCTAGAGTGCAATGGCGGGATCTCAGCTTACTGCAACCTCCACCTGCCAGGTTCAAGCGATTCTCCTGCCTCAGCCTCCCTTGTAGCTGGGATTACAGGCACGTGCCACCACGCCCAGCTAATCTTTTGTATCTTTAGTAGAGACGGGGTTTCACCATGTTGGCCAGGCTGGTCTCGAACCCCTGACCTTGTGATCCGCCCTCCTCGGCCTCCCAAAGTGCTGGGATTACAGGCATGAGCCACTGAGCCTGGTCATAAGGTCTCTTATACTTTTATTTATTTATTTATTGGAGCCAGAGTCTCACTCTGTCACCCAGGCTGAAGTGCAATGGCATGAACATGGCTCACTGCAGCCTCCACATCCTGGGCTCAAGCGATCCTCCCACCTCAGCCTGCCAAGTAGCTGGGACTATGGGTGCGAATCATACACCACCACACCAGGATAATTTGTTTGTTTGTTTGTTTTTTTAAATGGAGTTTCGCCTTGTGGACCAGGGTGGAGTGAAATGGCGCGATCTCAGCTCACTGCAACCTCAGCCTCTTGGGTTCAAGCGATTCTCCTGCCTCAGCCCCGCGAATAGCTGGGATTACAGGTGTGTGCCACCACATCCGGCTAATTTTGTATTTTTAGTAGAGACGGGGTTTCACCATGTTGGTCAGGCTGGTCTCAAACTCCTGACCTCATGTGACCCACCTGCCTTGGCCTCCCAAAGTGCTGGGATTACAGATGTGAGCCACAGCGCCTGGCCTACTTTTTGTATTTTTTGTAGAGACAAGGTTTAGCCATATTGCCCAGGCTGGTCTTGAACTCCTGGGCTCAAGCGATCCGTCTGCCTCAGCCTTCCAAAGTGCTGGGACTAAAGGCGTGCACCACTGTACCTGGCCTCTTATGCTTTGTAAAGCATTGTCTGGCACCAAAGGCTGTTTGTTCCTCAAACATCTTGAATCCTTTTTGGGAGGATCTGAGTTTTGTACAACTCCTTTGGTCCGTTATTGAAACCACAATTCTGTCTGATGGAGACACAGGCTTGGAGAGGAGAGGAGGGGATAGATCAGGCATCATGAAATGTTTCTGGAGCACTCACTCTGAGCTTCACAGTCGGGGCCTGTTCACTGGAGGTCAGAGAGTATATGTCCTTAGTCTTGTTGGAAGTGACTGTCCAACTGGATGAGATCAGATTTAGAAGCCATTAGTTACTACCAGGACTCAGGGGAAAATGGCTGCCTGTAGGGGTGGGAAGACTACCAGGAGGGGGAGTCTTCTAAACAGGATGAATGGAGTCTGCCCAGGGGAAAAGGCACAGTGACTGGCATGAGCACAGGCTGGACAGGATGTGGCTTGTCCTGGCACTGGGCAGTTGGGGGAAGTGAGAGCAGGAGGGCAGGGATTAGTGGCCACCATACCAAGCTTCAGAAGGAGGTTTAAGAAGAAGAAAACTTAAAGGTGGATGCTTGAGTCCTTCGGGCTGGGGCTGGGCGTACAGGCTCAGGTTAGCGACAGGACCTGGTATTTGGGGCAGGAAGGAGACTGCTGGAGGGCTGCCTGGTCTCAGATGTGGTCAGGCCTTCCTTGATCTTAAGTTGAAAACTGATTCAATTTTGGGGAAATCCGTGGGTGGGGAGAGGAAGGAAACAGCTCCTAGACCCATCAGAAGGCATGGTCCTGGTGTTCACCAGCTATGTTCAGGATTAATTACCAAAGGCCTCCATACCTCTCCCAAGACCTAACTGTTTAGTCAGAAGGCAGATGCTGTTCCTGTTCAGTGGGAACAAGGAGCTGGAACTAGGATGGGAGTTTGTCTCTGGGCAAGTCATGCTTCCTTTCTAGAAGATGGGGATAACAATAATACCCATCTCAGAGGAGTAATTGAGTATCCTGCAGGGTAGCTGGAACAGAGGAGGATAAGCTACAACTGTTATTGTAACAACGGGCAGAGCCCTTGCTGGAGTTGTGTTTCTAGGGGAGGAACCAGTGTCTTCTGGACACAGAAGAGTGAGCTTTCTACTGCTCAGATGCCATCACGTCATTATCCTCCTCCCTCACCTTCCATGGCTGCTTACTGCCTTCCAGATAAAGCTTCAACTCTTTAACTTAACCAACCAAGCCCTGAAGGGTGAGGCTCTGTGTCTGCCCCATCCTTGGTTGAGCCTCTTTCTGCACTCATTACCTCTGCCCCGGCACATACACTAGACATGCTTGTTGTGGTCAGTTCCTCTGAAGCCTGGTGTTTCTCTGGGCTCTGCTGGAATCTCTGCCTCTTCCCCTTCTTGCCTGGCTATTCCTGAATATCCTCCAGGACTCTCTCTGGATGTTGCTTCCTCAAGGATACCCCTGAGTTAGTTTCAAGGGCATTCTCAGCTTCTCCAGCACCCTTGGCTTCTCTCTCAGTACTCAGTTCTCTGCCTTGTTATTACCTGTCTGCTTTTTCCACAAGGCTATGACGGGAAGCCCCAAAATATTTATGGAATTAATGAATGAAAAGGGGTGGTTCTAAGACAAAAGAGGTCACTGTACATTGGCCAAATGTCCCAACAGGTATCTATTATATCTCACCAGGGTAGGAATTATCAGTAACCAAGATTTACAGATGAGGAAACTCAGCCCAAGGTAGAGTCCCTCTGCCTGTCATTCAAATTTCTGGGCACCTGTGTGTAAGCACCATGCTGGGCTTTTCACAGGCAGTATGTGTAGGGTGGACAGGCTGAGAGCAAGCACGTGAGGCCCATCATACCAGGTGAGAGTTAAGGTGCTGACACCTTGCATGAGGGCTTAGTCTCTTGGGCCTCAATTCTTCGTAGGGCTGGTGAAGGGTCATAGGAACGACTGTATGTGAAGTGCCCAGGACAGTGTCCAGTACACTAGTACAGACCCAGCAAGTGTTTACCGATTCTTATCTCAGTCCTAAGGATGGGAGTCACAGGCCCAGAAAAGGTCCCTGGATTGAGACAACCAGCCAGAGGAGAGCTGAGTGTACATCCCAGGCCCCCACCCTACAGGGACACAGTCCTCTCCCTTCTGCCCCCACTCAAGGAGTCAGTGTCCTTGTGAGAATCTATGGCGCTGTGGATCTTCTCAACCTAGTGCTGGCACACATGAGATGCTTGGCCAGGGCCTGCCAGATGGGGAGGCTGGAGATGGGTCGGCTGTGATTGAGACCTCTGTGGCCAAGTTTTACTCTAAGAGGCAGGTAAGGCCCTCAGGGGTTATCCCAGAGAAGTCTGAGAGGTTTTCCCTGGGGTCCTGGTCTTCTCCCCCAGACCTGTCAGCAAGCAGTTCATCCCCAGCTGCCAATCTCCTTTTGGCCCTCAGTCTTCCAGAGGAGCTGGGAGGTGGGAGAGAGGGGTTCTGCAGGGCAGTGTTGTTCAGAGGTGAGCTTTGGAAGAAACTGTTGTCTCAACCCTATTTTCACACCTTAGCACCTTTATTTAACTGTCTTTTCCCGAGGCCAGGATCTCATCTTTTGTTTCCCCAGCACTCAGCACACTGCCTGGAATGCAGGAAATGGTTGCTGAATGAAGCGATGAATTACATTTCAGCACTCATCAAGTGCTCAGCCTGTAACTAAGTCTGAGTGCAGGCTGCTAACACTTAGACCTGTACCTTACAGAAGCTTCGCAGCCAGTGCTGTGCATTGGAAGTTGCAGATGGGGAAACTGAGGCTCAGGACTGTTAAGTGACTAGTTCAAGGCAGGTCTCAGGCCCTCAGGATGGTTAGTGGCAAAGTAAAGGACTGGGAGGAACATTGATGAATTGGGGCAATTGGCAGAGGAGTAATTGTCAGTCAAAATGATTGGCTCAAATTATTAGGTGTGAAAAAGGAACCAGTCAGAGCTTGCCTGTTGAGTCGAATTGCCCAGATGGGATTAGCAGGGTGAGTGACCCTAGCAGAACAAAGAGCTGGCCCTTGTAGGTATAGACTCGACTTTTCTCTGGTTGGTCCCAGCACATAGACAACTACCAACCTGACTTTGCACCTGAGAATCTTCAGGGTACCTCAGACTCTTCAACAGAAGGAGCCTCCCTGAGGTCACAGCCCTCTCATCAGTCCCGTTCCAGTGGGCACTTTCCCTCTAACAAAGCCCACTTGCTGTCTTGGCAGGGTCTGCATCCGGCACTTGCAGACATGTGCTAAGGGCCTGTTGACTTGGGAGCCTCCATCACTGGACTGTGGGCCTTGGAGAGCAAAAGGGTAAGAGCATCTCGAGCTCCACGCCTGCTGGGCCAGTCGCTGGGTGAAGGCAGGGGAAGGATGGAGTTTAGCTGGCCAGCACTAATGTCACACAGGGCAACGCCAAAAATGGCCTTTCTCCCAGGTGGGCTCAAAGTTAACAGAAGGCAGTGAGTAAACAGTCCACTGGGGCAATAACTATGCACATTTACTAAGCCATGGGAAGAATAGTAGTCACGTGGCCCTCGAGGGCGGTGCCCTCAGCTTGAGATGGAGTTAACTCCAAATCTAATCACAGAAGGCTTTCTGGAGGAGGCGGAATTTTTATGGCGGCGGGATCCGGCTTTCTCTGAACAGCGAGAAGGCGCTTAGCGCCCTAGGGACCAGGTAACTCGTGAGGTGAGCTTCTTGGTGGGGATCAAGCCCAGGGGGCGACGGAGTCCGGGCTGGGGGAAGGGCCCGAGGGGCTGGAGTCGCAAGTTCAGGCCCAGCTTGGGCTCCCTGTCCCGCCCTTCCGCTGTCTTGGGGGATTGGACGCCACGCGGTCGTGCTAGAGTCGGTGCTGCGGGCCCGGTGCAGGATGCAGGCCGTGAGGCCCCAGGCCGAGGGCTGCGCCAGCGGGCTTGTCCCGGCCAGCCGGGCGGTCCCGTGTCCCGGCGCAGCTCCGCTGGGGTCCAGATGCCCGGCCCTCAGGGGCGAGGCGCGCACTCCCCGGGGAACCGGGCTGCGGAGCAGGCGGCCCGCTCTGGGCGGCGGTGGCACGAGAGGGCCATCTGCCTGGGTGCCGAGAACTGCAGCGTCCGCGGTGCGAGGCGCGGCCCGTCCCGTCCCGGCCCCCAGCCCGGCGCGCACGCACATACCCACGCCGGCCGGCGCCCGCTGCCCGAGCCCCCGTGCCAGGCCCAGACCTTGACTAGGCGCGGGAGGCGGTGCAGGGACTAGAGGACCCCCTCCCCCGGCGTTCCCCTCGCCCCGCCCGAGGCTGCGAGGACCCTTGGGCTCGGGGGTGGTGAGGGAGCTTCGTCCCGGCTGGGCCCGGGCTGGGGACTCGGCCTCCCTGGGCGGGGGCCGCACGGCTGCAGGCCGAGGTGCGGACGCGCTGTCAGGCTGCTGCCCGGCTCGGTGCCGGGGGTGGGCTCAGCGCTGGGGTCGCCTGGCTTCGTTCCCCCGCGGAGGCCACGGCCGGGCGAGCAGTGCCCGGGCGGGTAACCCGACCCGGCTCCCCAGAGCCGCTCACCCCGCACGGCCCGGCAAGGGGAGGGAGAGGGATGGGGGGAGGGGGAAGGGAAGGGGTGGTGGGTGAGGGGCTGTGGGCACCGCAGGGCCGAGTCCCCGGCCCGTCTGCGCTGCTGTAGGGCGGCTGCCCGCGGCACCCGGGACGATCCAGCCTCTGCCTCGCGGGCGTCGAGCCTGAGACAGGAGGGAGCCCTGGGGCTGCACAGGCTTGGCTCAGGGAGGCAGACCCGAGCTGCTGCCTCCATTTTGTTTCCTGCTCAGCTTGGTCTGTGGTGGTGGTGGTGGTGGTGGTGTGGGTTTGGGGTGCGGCCGGGTAGGGGGGTTCACCTGCGGCCGCGTCTGCTCGGGGCCTGAGGCCTCGAAGACCCCAGCCCAAGCCCCCAGGTGAGCCCTGCGGCAGGAGGGGGGTTGCCTTGGCCTCGGGCCGAACCCAGCGGGCTGAGGGCAGGTGCCCAGTGGATGGGGAGCCTGGGCTGTAACCTAAGATGGAGGCCGGGACTGACGCGGGCCCGAGCAGGGCTGGCGGGACGATCGGACAGGCCTCAGCCGCGCCAGGTGCCGCCTGGGTTGGGGTTCGAGACGCGTAGGGTGCGGGAGCCGTGTGCGGCCCGAGGCCAGCGCCGTGCCCCGAGGTAGGTGAGGGGATCGGAATGCCACCCACGACGCCCGCAGGCCCCGACACTCCAAGGAGGCGCGCGAGGCCCCTGGGGAGCCCGCCTCAGGCCCCGCCCGGGCAGCCGGGCCGGCCCGTAGGCCCCGGCCGCGAGCGGGCGCGCAGGGGGAGGGGAGGGGGCGGCAGCGGCAGCTCCGCTGATTGGGCGGCGCTCTCACAAGCCCGACTTCACCCGCCCTGAACCCCGAAGAGTGAGGGAAGGGAACGCGCGCGCTCGGTGGGGGAAGGGGTGCGCGCGCACTCCGGGCCCAGCCGCACGCGGGCCGGCGCGAGGCGCTCGGTCGCACGCGCGGCCGCGGGGGCGCGCGCGGTGGGGGTGTGAGGAGGAGGAGGCGGCGGCGGAATAGGCCGGGGCAGGTCGCGCTCGCTGCCTTCTCCCCTGAAGAGAGACGCGGGGGGGAGGGGGGTGCGGCGAGCGGCCCCGCTCTCTCCCCACCGCTCCGCTCGCACCCCAGTGTAATGAGGGTCACCCCCTCCCCCCAGCTGGCCCGGGAGGGGGCGCGGGGCACGGTAACTAGTGCGCTGGGGTGGGCGGCGGGCAGGCGCGAGGAGAAGGGAGGGAGGAGGGTGGCCGGGCGGGGAAGATGGTGGTGGCCGTAAGGTGAGGGGCTCGGGGGAGGGCCAGGCGCGATGCGGGGTTGGTGGCCGGCGGCGCTGCAGCCGCCGGCCCCCTCCCCCTCCTCCTCCTCCATCACTACCAGCCGGGCTCAGGCCTAGCTGGCCGGGCTGCCGCGAACTTCCTCCCGGCGCGGCCCGTGCCCCGCCGGCCGCCTGCGAACACCTCGGCCTCCGCCTCCCCTCAGGTAGCAGGCTGCGGGGCGCGGGGCCGGCTGCCCTCCCGCAGCAAACTTTGCTTGCTGCTGAATATTGATGAGAGCGATCGGCTCGGCTGGGAGGTGCTGCCGCGGCTGCGGGAAGGAGCGCGGCCCGGGCAGGCGGCGGCGGCGTCGGCAGCAGCCATGTTTTTCGAGCTGTAGCAGCTGCTGCTACCCTGACTGGGCTTCGCTGGCCGCCTCGGTTTCTCCCTCTGCCGGGTCCAGGCCTCTGGGCCCTGCAGCTGCGGATCCAGCAGGCCTGCATTCAGGAAGGCGAGCTCTGGGGTGCACCCGCCTCGGCCGGCTCGCCTGCGGCCTGCGCACCGCCGCTGCAAAGGCTCCGGCGCTGGCTGGGCGCAGGGTGCAGCGCTATTGTGACCGCTGCGCCCTAGCGAGCCAGGAAGGGGGGGGGGGTACCTTTTTGTGCAGGGTCCAGGAGCCCCCCTCGGACCCCGCAGCCTTTTGCTTTTGAGAGATCCAGCTGCTCGACCCCTGGCGAGGGGTCCTGGCGAGGGGGAGGACGAGTCCTGTTTGAGAATTGGGAATTTTGACGGGCAGAGGGGTTTTGATTTTAGTTCATCCCAAGTGTCCACCAGTCTACAGAGGAGGAAAAAGAGACGGGCTGTTTCTATGTAGCAGGATCGGCCCAGCTTCGGGAAAATGGAGTTTTCAGAGGCTCATCGAGGCCATTTTTTCATCTCCAGTCGGGGGAACTTTTTCTGCCCATGGAAGTGCAGCAGAAAGGCATAGAGGCCACTAGGCCTTGAAGTGGCTGCCATTTTAAAGAGTCGAGTCAGATGGCCTATTAACTCAGATTAATTGCTGTGCTTTTGGATTCCAGGTTGATGCCGGCCCAGGATGGATCAGACCTGTGAACTACCCAGAAGAAATTGTCTGCTGCCCTTTTCCAATCCAGTGAATTTAGATGCCCCTGAAGACAAGGACAGCCCTTTCGGTAATGGTCAATCCAATTTTTCTGAGCCACTTAATGGGTGTACTATGCAGTTATCGACTGTCAGTGGAACATCCCAAAATGCTTATGGACAAGATTCTCCATCTTGTTACATTCCACTGCGGAGACTACAGGATTTGGCCTCCATGATCAATGTAGAGTATTTAAATGGGTCTGCTGATGGATCAGAATCCTTTCAAGACCCTGAAAAAAGTGATTCAAGAGCTCAGACGCCAATTGTTTGCACTTCCTTGAGTCCTGGTGGTCCTACAGCACTTGCTATGAAACAGGAACCCTCTTGTAATAACTCCCCTGAACTCCAGGTAAAAGTAACAAAGACTATCAAGAATGGCTTTCTGCACTTTGAGAATTTTACTTGTGTGGACGATGCAGATGTAGATTCTGAAATGGACCCAGAACAGCCAGTCACAGAGGATGAGAGTATAGAGGAGATCTTTGAGGAAACTCAGACCAATGCCACCTGCAATTATGAGACTAAATCAGAGAATGGTGTAAAAGTGGCCATGGGAAGTGAACAAGACAGCACACCAGAGAGTAGACACGGTGCAGTCAAATCGCCATTCTTGCCATTAGCTCCTCAGACTGAAACACAGAAAAATAAGCAAAGAAATGAAGTGGACGGCAGCAATGAAAAAGCAGCCCTTCTCCCAGCCCCCTTTTCACTAGGAGACACAAACATTACAATAGAAGAGCAATTAAACTCAATAAATTTATCTTTTCAGGATGATCCAGATTCCAGTACCAGTACATTAGGAAACATGCTAGAATTACCTGGAACTTCATCATCATCTACTTCACAGGAATTGCCATTTGTAAGCAGTTTTTGGTACAACTTAAATATATACATATATGTATATATACAGGCCACTTAAAGGGAAACTTGTAACAAATTTGTTTTTGGTTGCCTATCAGTTCACAGCTGAAATCCTATTGCTAATCATAAGCTTTGGGCAAAATTTTACTTTGATTTTTAAATTTATCTCTGTTGTATGAATTTGGTTGTTTTAAGCTTTTTCCAAATAACTCTTCATTGAGAGTAGGCTAATGCTTTTAAAGGCATTTGATTGAGTTCAGGTTTAATTTCGCAAGTTGGAGGTATACATATATGATTAAAAAAAAAAAAAAGATGGGTTTTGCCTGCTAGCACCATGAGTGCAGGTGAACCAATTTAGTACTTGGAGTCCTGTTGCTATATGTGGCAGATTATTTTTTTACTTGATGACTTGACTCTTACTTCAGGTTGAAGGGCATTTTGAACACAGATTAAAGTGGCTAAGATGAAGTTTTCTTGGACATTGTCAAAATCTAAATTAGGCTAGTTTTTCTGAACTACCTGTTTTGAAGGTATAGCATCCTGTGCTTTTGATAACTGCCACCATTAGCTCTTTTTTTTTTTTTTTTTTTTGAGGTAGAGTCTCACTCTGTTGCCAGACTGGAGTGCAGTGGTTGATCACTGCAACCTCTGCCTCTTGGGTTCAAGCGATTCTCCTGCCTCACCCTCCCGAGTAGCTGGGATTACTGGTACCCATCACCACGCCCGGCTAATTTTTGTATCACCATTAGCTCTTGAAGTTTTTCTAGTTTTGTTTTGTTTTGTTTTGTTTTATTTTATTTTATTTTATTTTAACAGAACACTAACTAAGACAAAGTTTTATATTTATTTATTGTTTAGAGACTGGCCTTGTCATGTTGCCCAGGCTGGCGTCGGGACTCCTGGGCTCATTCGATCCTCCTGCATCAGCTAGAACTACAGTAGTTTCAGATTTTGAAGTGTGTATGTGTATGTGTGATATGTATATATTCTGTGTGTATAGAAATGGAGAGTATCTTATTTGAGTTGTTTTCAGTAATGCTGTCAAGTATTGTTAGAGGGTGATAAATGATAACATTTGTTTTTATTTGAGCTTATGAAGAATTTCTTGACTTTCTAGCTAAATGATCAGTTCACTTCTCTTAGCCTCAATTTTATTGCGTCTAAATTCCAAAAGTTCTTGATTGCTATAAGATTCCTTCAGCTTTAAATATTAATATTTGATATTGATTTTGTTTCTGCCCAAACACATTGTTTGGTCACCGCCGGTAATGTTAGCAAAGAGAATTTTTTTTGGCCAACAAATGTCTCATACCACATTAAGTTTTTATAAGAAAAACTTTTATGGTATGTTGTTATTCTGAGTTCATTAAACATTCGCTTTACCTTATATCCCTGCTCTTCTTTAAAGTTACAGAGGGAGAATATGGGTGTGTCACTTTTGTTTCTGTTGATTTGTATCTTAATTGTGCCTTGGTACTCCTTGGTTTCTTGGCAATTGCGGATTTAAAAAAATTTGCTTTAGTGGTTATCTTGAGTCTGAATTGTCCTACACATTAGGGTGGGTAGGCTGTTTTGAAAACCTATTGGCAGCTCAGACAAATCCTTTTTCTTGGGTTCACGTTGAAATTTATTTTATATATATATCGTGTCTTTGTTTTTGCACATAAATTTAAATCTGAGAATGGAGATAGATGTTTCTCTAGAAGCATACAAATAGAATTGTAAACCTGTTTCTCGTCAAAGAGATGTTAGTGGAGTATTGGTTCTATTAAAAAAAAAATGAAGGCTGAGTGTGGTGGCTCACACCTGTAGTCCGAGCACTTTGGGAGGCTGAGGTGGACAGATCACCTGAGGTCAGGAGTTTGAGACCAGTCTGGCCAACATGGTGAAACTCCGTCTCTACAAAAATTAGCCGGGCGTGATGGTGGGCAACTGTAATCCCAGCTACTCGAGAGGCTGAGGCAGGAGAATCGCTTGAACCCGGGAGGCAGAGGTTGCAGTGAGCCAAGATTGCGCCATTGCACTCCATACTGGGCAACAAGAGTGAAACTCTGTCTCAAAAAAAAAAACAAAAAAAAAAACTGAAAATATTGGAGCCTTTAGATAGTAGGTTACATGTCTAAAATGGGAGTTAGCAAATGTATAAATGTAGAAGTTTTTTTTTCAGGGAGAAATTGAAATTGCTCAAAGACTTTATGACCTTGAAGAAGCAAGTGTGTAGTTTATTTATTTTTTTGAGACACAGTCATGCTGTCACCCAGGCTGGAGTGTAGTGGTGCGATCTCAGCTCACTTCAACCACCTCCTCCTGGGTTCAAGCGATTCTCCCACCTCAGCCTCCTGAGTAGCTGGGACTACAGGTGTGCACCACCATGCCTGACTACTTTTTGTATTTTTATTAGAGACGAGGTTTCACCATGTGGGCCAGGCTGGTCTCGAACTCCTGACCTCAGGTGATCCGCCCACCTTGGCCTCCCAAAGTGCTGGGATTACAGGCGTGAACCACCGTACCCATCCCCTAATTTATTATTTTAGGAATTTGGTTCAAAGTTGTGATTGAAATCTATTGCCTTTATTTTTGCCTTTGATATTTTTAAACTGAGGACATTTTTTTTTTTTTGAGACGAAGTTTCACTCTTGTCGCCCAGGCTGGAGTGCAATGGCATGATCTCGGCTCACTGCAACCTCCGCCTTCTGGGTTCAAGCAGTTCTCCTGCCTCAGCCTTCCGAGTAGCTGGGATTACAGGTGCGCACCACCACCCCAGCTAATTTTTGTATTTTTAGTAGAGATGGGGTTTTACCATGTTGGCCCAGCTGGTCTCGAACTCCTGACCTCAGGTGATCCACCCGCCTCAGCCTCCCAAAGTGCTGGGATTACAGGTGTGAGCCACGGAGCCCGGCCTCAGACTGAGGACTTAAAAAGTGAGGTCAGGGTGGGCATGGTGGCTCACGCCTGTAATCCCAGCACTTTGGGAGGCTGAGGCGGGTGGATCACCTGAGATGAGGATTTCAAGACCAGCCTGGCCAACATGGCAAAACCCTGTCTCTACTAAAAATACAAAAAATTAGCTAGGCATGGTGGCGGGAGCCTGTAATCTTAGCTATTTGGGAGGCTGAGGCAGGAGAATCACTTGAACCCGGGAGGCTGAGGTTGCAGTGAGTTGAGATCGCCCCATTGCACTCCAGCCTGGGCAACAAGAGCGAAACCCCCTCTCAAGAAAAAAAAAAAACCATCCTGGCCGACATGGTGAAACCCCGTCTCTACTAAAAATACAAAAATTAGCTGGGCGTGGTGGCAGGCGCCTGTAGTCCCATCTACTCGGGAGGTTGAGGCAGGAGAATCACTTGAACCCGGGAGGCGGAGGTTGCAGTGAGCCGAGATTGTGCCACTGCACTCCAGCCTTGAGACAGAGGGAGACTCCATCTCAAAAAAAAAAAAAAAAAAAAAAAAAAAAAGCGGTCAATCTTAGAATGCAAAGTTAGGTAAGCAATACAGCTTGAGAAAAGTGTAATTAAAAATAACTTTTCTATGTAGTCATATGATATTAATGTATTCAACTTGTTCACAGTTGATTTAAGTTATTGATACAGTAGGTGTTGTTACTATGCTGGGAATTTTAGAAAATCCTTAGCAAATTGCTATTTGTCTCTTTTTGTCTGTAATTTTGGCTGGGCTTGGTGGCTAACACCTGTAAATCTAGCAAGTTGGGAAGCCGAGACAAAAGGATTGCTTGGGGCCCAGAGTTCGAAACTAGACTGGGCAACATAGTGAGATCCTGTCTCTACACTCAGTTGGATGTGGTGGTATGCCTGTAGTCCCAGCTACTCAGGAGGCTGAGGCAGTAGTAGGATCACTTGAGGCCAGAAGTTTGAGACTGCAGTGAGCCATGATCATGCCACTGCATTCCAGCCTAGGCAACAGAGCAAGATCCTGTCAAAAAAAAAAAAAAAAGGAGAAAATTCTCTTGGCAGTGGGTAAGAGTAGTTATTAGGGTTGTAGATTTCCTGTCTGGAATTAGAGAAAGAAGGGTCATATTTTCTGTTATTTTGTGTATCTACCTCTAAGTGGACTGTTTGCCTCTTGTCACGAATTAGTAGCCTCTTCAGTTTACCATCATGTGCTCTTATTTTCTCTGCATACAGTGAAGTGATTGTCATTACAATTTATAATCCTGCCCTGGTACTTTTATATTTAATTGGGCTGATATTTTCTAATTCTTCCCAGTGTACAAAGGCTTTATGCTTTGTTGTTGTTGAGACAGGCTAGGTGCTTTGGATGTGGAGAATTAAATGAGCATGGCATTTTCAGAGGATACTTGTTGGAGATTGCTTGGGTAGGATGGATGTAGTCAGGTAATGGGGCCTAGAAATTCAGACTGAAGCATTTGGTATTGATGTGATGGGAACTGGCAGCCCTTGAGAGATTTTAGCTGAGAAGTGATGTAAAATCTGTTTGGAAGACTTTGAGTAGGGGAGATTAGAGGCAAGGTTAGGATGTAGGGTATGTTGCAATAGTAATTAAGACTTAAGAATCGGCCCAGTGGCATGTACCTGTAGTCCTAGCTACTCTGGAGGCCGAGGCAGGAGGATCACTTGAGGCTGCAATTAGCTGTGATTGTGCCTGTGAATAGCCACTGCACTCCAACCTAGGCAATATAATGAGATTCTGTCTCTTAAAAAAAAAAATGAGCACAGTGAGTACTCTAAAGAAAGGGGGTAAATCTAAAAGATTATTTCAAAGGGAGAAAATTGGCAGCTTTTTTGGGGCTACCTGATCTGGAGGCAGATTGGAGTCTGGATTTGAGGAATGGAGAGAGATGAGGCAGATGATGTCTAAGGCTTATAGTTTTGCTGCCTGAGACAAAAATGATTCCTCAGAGGTTCCTTCCTCTTCTCTACCCATCATCCCACAATTTTCTACTCCCTCCTTAGCTATCTTGGAAGAAAATTGATCTCTTCACACCTGAGGTTCTGCTCTCTCTCCGACTCCCTCCTTGCTGGGTGACCTTTTTTGTTTGTTTTTGTTTTTGTTTTTGTTTTGAGACAGAGTCTCACTCTGTCACCCAGGCTGGAGTGCAGTGGGGCGATCTTGGCTCACTGCAACCTCTGCCTCCCAGGTTCAAGCAATTCTCTGCCTCAGCCTCTGGGGTAGCTGGGATTACAGGCGCCCGCCACCGCAACCAGCTAATTTTTATATTTTTAGTAGAGACGGGGTTTCACCATCTTGGCCAGGCTGGTCTTGAACTCCTGACCTCATGATCCACCCGCCTTGGCCTCCCAAAGTGCTGGGATTACAGGCGTGAGCCACCACGCGCAGCGTTTTTTTTTTTTTTTTTTAAGATGAATTCTTGCTCTGTTGCCCAGGCTTGAGTGCAGTGGTGTGACCTTAGCCCACGGCAACCTCCATCTCCTGGGTTCAAGAGATTCTTGTGCCTCAGCCTCCCAAGTAGCTGGGATTGCAGGCGCCCTCCACCATGCTTGGCTAATTTTTGTATTTTTAGCAGAGACAGGTTTCACCATGTTGGCCAGGCTGGTCTCGAACCCCTGACCTCAAGTGATCCACCTGCTTCAGTCTTTCAAAGTGCTGGAATTACAGGTGTAAGCCACCACGACCTGCATACCACTTCTCAAACAGTCCTTTTTTGCGTCCTTGTTCTCTTTTTCTTCCTCTTTCTCTGCAGTCTCATTCACTTTCATTGATTCTGCTGCTACTCCACTCTATGAAACTCTCTTCTGAACTGACTTCAAACCAAGAAATTCTAATTGTCAACTAAGCTGCTCCTCTACCTTGTGTTGTATTCACCTAAAATGTAATATTATTTCCTTTTTTATTTTTCCTTTGGACAGGGTCTTTCTCTGTCACCCAGGCTGTAGTGCAGTGGTGCCATCTCGGCTCACTGCAACCTCTGCCTTCTGGGTTCAAGTGATTCTCCTGCCTCAGCCTCCTAAGTAGCTGGGACTACAGGCGCCCACCACCATGCCTGGCTAATTTTTGTATTTTTAGTAGAGACAGGGTTTTGCCATGTTGGCCATGCTGGTCTCAAACTCCTGACCTCAAGTGATCCGCCTGCCTCTGCTTCCCAAAGTGCTGGGATCACAGGCATGAGCCACTGCGCCCAGCCTATTTTCATTTTGAACCCATCTCTTTTATTGCCAAACACGCATTTACTTCCGTGTTCATGATGACATCATTATCCTATTCTTCTCAAAGCTGGAAACCTTGCAGTCACTTAATCATTTAAATGATTAAAATACATTTGAGTACCTCTTGAGCCAGGCACTGCCAGTGTAATAAAAAATAAAAAAATTTAAAAAAGGAAAGAGATAGTTTGCTTTTAAGGAACTTCACTGTGTGGCAAAAACTAGTGTAAACAATGACAATACAGAATACTAAGTGGTCTGGTAGGTGTTATGTATGCAGTACTTTGGGAGTGTGGAGGAAGGCATGCCTAGAATAATCAGGGAGGACTTCACAGAGTGGTTATTTATAGTTTGAGCAGAGACATACCAGTAAGAGGGAATAGCATATGCAAGTGGCCAGAAATCCTTGGCTAGCTATCTGGGAGGAGTGGGGTTGTCAGGAGATAAAGGTATTATCTAGGCTTATATGCCGTGCTGTATAGTTGAATGTTTTTACTATTACAAAATTTTACAGATACCCTCAGTTTCTCCCTTTATTCATTTTTCTATGACATCTTTATTGTTGGTCTTCATTTAGTCTTTCCTTCCAGTCTATCCTGTGTAAAATTACTTCCTACTTCCAAAATGAGAAATACTGGGTCTCTACTTAAATTTGTAACCTAAATGCCTCACACCTCATTTTCTGAACAAATAAAGCCCAAATTCAGTGTCCTTTTTGATAGGATCCTGTCCTGACCTTTCCAAATCTGATGCTAGAGCCTTGTGTACCCTGAGTTCAGCCAAACTGAACTCTTAATGGTCCCTTGCTCCATACTCTCCCCTTGCTCATGCCTTTATTCTCCTGGTCTGATTCATCTTTGCATCTTAACAGTGTATAGCATGGTGCCTTCTTTTTACTGGGGACATATCGAGTTAATGAATGAATGATGCTATTACAGAGGTACAGTTCGGGAAGGGGAGTGAGTACATTTTAGAAAGGTGATAAGTGGATTGTCAGCCTTCATCATTTTCAATGGACCAAATTACTAAAACTTTACAGGTTGGTTGGTTTTTTTTCTTTTTTCATTTCCTTATGTACTCAATTTCTAAGGCTTTTTGAATTTGAGCTTCCTAGTATCTCATGCATTAATTTTTTTCTCCATTCTCAACTTTCACTCTCCTAATTAAGGATAATAATTTTTTTTTTGAGATGGAGTCTTGCTCTGTTGCACAGGTTCGAGGGCAGTGGTGCGATCTTGGCTCACTGCAATCTCCGTCTGCCGTGTTCAAGCAATTCTCCTGCCTCAGCCTCCTGAGTAGCTGGGATTACAGGTGCATGCCACCATGCCTGGCTAATTTTTGTATTTTTAGAAGAGATGGGGTTTCACCACGTTGGATAGGCTGGTCTTGAACTCCTGACCTTATGATCCGCCTGCCTCAGCCTCCCAAAGTGCTGGGATTACAGGCATGAGCCACTGCGCCTGGCCAAGGATAATAAATTATAATGGTTTTAGGTTGGACATCTCTGACTGCATACTGCACTGTGTTTACTGGAAGAAGTCCCTTAATGTCTCTAAGGCCCATTTCCTCAGTTCTAAATTACGGCTAGTACCTTCGTTGGAGGGTTGTTAAGTCTATGATACAAGATAACTTTTTTTTTTTTTTTTTTTTTTTAAGACAGAGTCTCTATCGCCCAGGCTGGAGTGCAAAATGGCACGATCTTGGCTCACTGCAACCTCCACCTCATGGGTTCAAGTTGATTCTCCTGCCTCAGCCTCCCAAGTAGCTTGGATTATAGGCATGCACCACCATGCCCGACTAATTTTGTGTTTTTAGTAGAGATGGAGTTCACCACGTTGGCCAGGCTGGTCGAACTCCTGACCTCAGGTGATCGACCCACCTCGGCCTCCCAAAGTTGCTAGGATTACAGGCGTGAGCCATCTCTCCTGGCCATGATACAAGATAATTTATATGAAGTAATACACTGCTAGTTCTGAAGTAGGTGTGCAGTAAGTGATGCCTACTGCTGCATGCCAAGAGTCAAATGTATATTTGAAAGAGTTGTGAATTTCAAGAAAGATATTTTTGAGTTTTTTTTTTTTTTTCTTTCTGAGACAGGGTCTCGTACTGTTTCCCAGGCTAGAGTGCAGTGGCCTGATCTTGGCTCCTGGCTGGGCCCAAGTGATCCACCGCCCTCAGCCTTCCAACGTATTGGGATTACGGGAATGAGCCACTGTGTTTGGCTAAGTTTTTGGGTTTTTTTCTCTATTTTTCCAAACTTATTTGATTAGTAAGATAAAGACATTAACTGCTGTTGACAGTTTCCATTTTTAATTAGTAATCAGGAGCATTTGTTGTATTTTTGTTTGATAATCAGAATAATTTAATTTGTGCAATAGGATCAATAGCTTTCTGTATTCCAACTGTTAAGTGGTGTAAGTTTATTACATTGTTGCTTTTTGCAGGTTGTCCTTTGTTCTAGATAGAAATGTTTAATTTATTCTTCCTGGTTTTCAGGGGAGCCCATTGAAAGGAGATCCAGTCTCTGAAATTTAGTGGTGGGATAATAACAATTGAACAGTTACTTTTGAATCTAATTTAAATAATCTCAATTGTAGCCTTTTAAAGCAATTCCTATGAACCTTTTTGAATTTAGAAAAGTCATACTTGGCCAGGCGCGGTGGTTCACATCTATAATCCCAGCACTTTGGGAGGCTGAGGGGGTGGATTATCTGAGGTCAGGAGTTCAAGACCAGCCTGGCCAACGTAGTGAAACCCTGTCTCTACTGAAAATACAAAAAAAAAAATTAGCTGGGTGTGGTGGCACGTGCCTGTAGTCCCAGCTACTCAGGAGGCTGAGGCAGGAGGATCGCTTGAACCCAGGAGGCAGAGGTTGCAGTAAGCTGGGATTGTGCCACTGCACTCCAGCCTGGGTGACAGAGTGAGACTTTGTCTCAAAAAAAAGGTCAAACTTAAAAATGGAATATAAAAATCTCTTGATTTTTGTCAGTTTTCATATACTCCCTCATTTACACTCTTAGTATTCTATTAGAAATTGTCTCTTCTCTCTACACACCCCTTTTTTTCCCTTTTGGTTAATATGTTAAGACATCTTTTCATATGAGCATGTAACATGTAACAAGATTTTTTTTTTTTGGACAGTGTCTGGCTCTGTTGCTCAGGCTGGAGTCTAGTAGTATGATCACAATTCACTGCAGTTTAGACCTCCTGTGTTAAAGTGATTCTCCTACTTTAGCCTCATGAGTAGTTGGGACTACAGGCCCATGCCACCACGCCTGGCTAATTAAAGAAAAAATTATTTGGTAGAGACAGGGTCTTGCTATGTTGCCCAGGCTGGTCTTGAATTTCTGGCTTCAGGCAATTCTCCTACTCTGCATGAGCCACCTCAGCCGCGAATATTTTCTTATTATGAGATTTTTGTTTAGATAAATGTTGATTCACATGCAGTTGTAACAAATTCCATGGCCAGGCTGGGCGTGGTGGCTCACGCCTGTAATCCCAGCACTTTGGGAGGCTGAGGTGGATCACCTGAGGTTGGGAGTCCAAGACCAGCCTGACCAACATGGAGAAACCCCGTCTCTACTAAAAATACAAAATTAGCCAGGCGTGATGGTGCGTGCCTGTAATCCCAGCTACTTGGGAGGCTGAGGCAGGAGAATCACTTGAACCTGGGAGGCGGAGGTTGTAGTGAGCCAAGATCGTGCCATTGCACTCCAGCCTGGGCTACAAGAGCGAAACTCCATCTCAAAAAAAAAAAAAAAAAATCAGGAAATTCCATGGGCTAGGCACAGTGACTTATGCCTGTAATCCCAGCGTTTTGGAAGGCTGAGGTTGGAGGATTGCTTGAGCCCAGGAGTTTGAGGCTACAGTGAACACTGATTGTGCCACTGCACTCCAGCCTGGGTGACCCTGTCTCTTAAAAAAAAAAGAATACAGAGAGGTCCCTTGTATATTTTGCCTGGTTTTGCAATGGTAATATTTTGCAAAAAATATCTAATACCACACAACCAGAATATTGATGTTGATGTACTTCACCAATTTTTTTTTTTTTTTTTTTGAGTCGGAGTCTCCATCTGACGCCCAGGCTAGAGTGCAGTGGCTCGATCTCGGCTCACTGCAACCTCCACCTCCCGGGTTCAAGCAATTCTCCTGCCTCAGCCTCCCGAGTAGCTGGGACTACAGGCGTGTGCTATGACGCCCAGCTAGTTTTTGTATTTTTAGTAGAGACGGTGTTTCACCGTGTTAGCCAGGGTGGTCTCAATCTCCTGACCTTATGATCCGCCTGCCTCGGCCTCCCAAAGTGTTGGGATTACAGGCTTGAGCCACCGTGTCCAGCCAGTCTTACTTAGGCATTGACCTTCATATAATTTATCCATCTTATTCAGATGTCCTTAAATTTTATTTTTTTCCTTAAAGGAAATCTGTATTTCTATCAGGACATTCTGGATGTCCCCAGTTTTACTGGTAGTCTTTCATTGTGTGTATATTAAGTTCTTTGTTTTTATCACCTGTATAGGTTAGTATATCCATGACTCCCGTCAACTTTCTAAATGTTCGCTGGGTGCAGTGGCTCATGCCTGTAATCCCAGCACTTTGGGAGGCTGAGGCGGCTGGATCACCTGAGGTCAGTAGTTCGAGACCAGTCTGGCCAACATGGTGAAACCCCGTGTCTACTAAAAATAAAAAAAAAATTAGCTGGATATGGTGGGTCATGCCTGTAATCCTAGCTACTCGGGAGGCTGAGGTTGGAGAAACGCTTGAACCCAGGAGGCGGAAGTTGCAGTGAGCTGAGATCGCGCCACTGCACTCTAGCCTGGGTGACAGAGTATGTCTCTGTCTCAAAAAAAAAAAAAAAAAAATTTGCTAAACATTTCTAATACCATAAGGATCCCTGCTGTTGCCAGCCGTTTTAAAACTACATCCGTCTTCTTCTTGGCAACCTTCCATCTCTTTTTCGTATGTGACAGCGTCTTGCTCTGCCGCCCAGGCTGGAGTGCAGTAGTTGCATCTCAGCTCACTGCAACCTCTGTGTCCCAGGCTTAAGCGATCCTCCCACCTCAGCCTCCTGATTAGCTGCGACTACAGGCACTTGCCACCATGCCCCACTAATTTTTGTATGTTTTTGTAGAGATGGGGTTTTACCATGTTGCTCAAGCTCGTCTTGAACTCGTGAGCTCAAGCAATCCGCCTGCCTTGGCCTCCCAAATGGCTGGAATTACAGGCAGGAGCCACCATGCCTGGCCTAGCCCCTCCATCTCTAGCCTTTGTCAGTTACTAAACTTTTTTTTCTAAAGTTTTATCATTTCACAAATGTTAGATAAACATGAGTCATACAGTATGCAGCCTTTTGGGATTGTCTTTTTTTCCCTTAGCATAATTTCCAGGGGATTCATCTAAGTTGTTGACTATATCAATAGTTGTTTTTTTTTTTTTTTTTTTTTTGAGACGGAGTTTCACTCTTGTGGACCAGGCTGGAGTGCAATGGCATGATCTTGGCTCACTGCAACCTCCGCCTCCCAGGTTCAAGCGATTCTCCTGCCTCAGCCTCCTGAGCAGTTGGGATTATAGGCCCCTGCCACCACACCCAGCTAATTTTTGTATTTTTAGTAGAGATGGGGTTTCACCATGTTGGCCAGGGTAGTCTTGAACTCCTGGCCTCAAGTGATCTACCTGCATTGGCCTCCCAAAGTGCTGGGATTACAGGTGTGAGCCACTGCGCCCGGCCCTAGTTTTTTCCTTTTTATCACTAAGTAATATTCCATGATACAAATATACCATGGTTTGCTTGACCGTTCACCTGTTGAAGGACATCTGGGGCAATGCTAGCTTTTGGTAATTAAGGTAAAAGTACTATTTATGTTCATTTATGGGGTTTTGTGTGACTATAAGTTTTCACTTCTCTGGGATAAATACCAGTAGAACAATTGCAGTATTATATGGTAATGGCATGTTAAGTTTTTTTTTTTTCCTGAGAGGGAGTTTCGATCTTGTTGCCCAGGCTGGAGTGCAATTGCGTGATCTTGGCTCACTGCAACCTCTGCCTCCTGGGTTCAAGCAATTGTCCTTTCTCAGCCTCGCATGTAGCTGGGATTATAGGTGTCAACCACCACGCCCAGCTCATTTTTGTATTTTTAGTAGAGATGGGGTTTCACCGTGTTTGCCAGGCTGGTCCCAAACTCTTGACCCCAGGTGATCCACCCTCCTCAGCCTCCCAAAGTGCTGGGATTACAGGCGTGAGCCACGGCGCCCGGCCAGTGTTCAGTTGTTTTTTTGTTTTTTTGAGACAGTCTCTCTCTGTCACCCAGGCTAGAGGGCAGTGGCGCGATCCTGGCTCACTGCAACCTCTGCCTCCCGGATTCAAGCGATTATCCCGCCTCAGGCTCCTGAGTAGCTGGGACCACAGGTGCACACCACCACACCAGGCTAATTTTTTTATTTTTAGTAGAGACGGGGTTTCACCATGTTGGTCAGGCTGGTCTCGAACTCCTGACTTCAGGTGATCCACCCACCTCGGCCTCCCAAAGTGCTGGGATTACAGGTGTGAGCCACCACGCCTGGCCCAATGTTCAGTTTTATAAGAAACTACCAAGCTGTTTTCCCTAGTGTCTGTACCATTTACATTCTCACTAGCAGTATATGAGTGATCCAGTTTCTTTTATTTTTTGTTTTTTGAGACGGAGTCTCGCCCTGTTGCCCAGGCTGAAGTGCAATGGCACGATCTCGGCTCACTGCAACCTCTGCTTCCCGGCTTCAAGTGATTCTCCTGCGTCAGCCTCCCGAGTAGCTGGGATTACAGGCACGTGCGCCATGCCTGGCTAATTTTTTGTATTTTTAGTAGAGATAGGGTTTCACCATGTTGGCCAGGCTGGTCTCGAACTCCTGACCTCAGGTAATCCACCCATCTTGGCTTCCCAAAGTCCTGGGATTTCAGGCATGAGCCACTGCACCTGGCCGAGTGCTTCAGTTTCTATGCATCCTCACCAGCATTTGGTGTGGTCACTATTTTAATTTTAGCCATTTGTGTAGATATGTAGTAATGTCTCATCTCATTATGTTTTTTTTTTTTTTGAGACGGAATGTTGCTCTTGTTGCCCAGACTGGAGTGCAGTGATGCCATCTCGGTTCACTGCAACCTCCACCTGCTAAGTTCAAGCAATTCTCATGCCTCAGCCTCTGGAGTAGCTGGGATTATAGGTGTGCATCACCACGCCTGGCTAATTTTTGTATTTTTTAGTAGACATGGGGTTTCACCACGTTGGCCAGGCTGTTCTTGAACTCCTGACCTCAGGTGAGCTGCCCACCTCGGCCTCCCAAAGTGCTGGGATTACAGTTTTGTATGGTGGATTCCATGCAGAGAGAGTTTTTTCTATAGTCTAGATTAGCAGTTCCCAGCCTTTTTGGCACCAGGGACCAAATTCCTGGGAAACAGTTTTTCCACAGGTGGGAGTGGGATGGTTTGGGGATGAAACTTTTCCACCTTAGATTATCACGCATTAGTTAGAATCTCATAAGAAGCGCGCAACCTAGATCCCTTGCATTTGCAGTTCACAATAGGGTTCATGATCCTCTGAGAATCTAATGCCACCCCTGATGTGACAGGAGTGGGAGCTCAGGTGATAATGCTCCCTTGTCTGCTGTTCACCTCCTGCTATGCAGCCCGGTTCCTAACAGGCTGAGAGGACCAGTACCATTCTGTGGCCTGGGCGTTGGGGACCCCTGTTCTAGATGATCCACATTCTTTTAAATGCCTATATACAAACCATACTTTCTTTATTTCTTTTCTTTTTTTGAGACAGTCTTACTCTGTCACCCAGGCTAGAGTGCAATTGCGTGATCTTGGCACACTGCAACCTCTGCCTCCCAAATTTAAGTGATTCTCCTGCCTCAGCCTCCCGAGTAGTTAGGACTACAGGTGTGTCCCACCATGCCTGGCTAATTTTTTATATTTGTATTTTTAAATTTTTATTTATTTTTTTGAGATGGAGTCTCGCTCTGTCACGCAAGCTGGAATGCAATGGCACGATCTCGGCTCACTGCAACCTCCGCCTCCCGAGCTCAAGCGATTCTCCTGCCTCAGCCTCCTGTGTAGCTGGGATTACAGGCACCCCCCACGACGCCCGGCTTTTTTGTATTTTTAGTAGAGACAGGTTTTCGCTGTGTTGTCCGTTCTGGTCTCAAACTCCTGAGTTCAGGGAATCCACCGCCTTGGCCTCCCAAAGTGCTGGGATTACAGTCGTGAGCCACCGCGCCCTGCCACAAACCATACTTTGAAAATGTTGCTTCCATTTTTAGATAATTTGTTAGGGAACCAATAAAATCATACATACTTGTGATTTTCCCTTAGTAAAACACAAATTTTAGTGTTTTTTGCTGTTACTATTAATATTTCTAAAGTTCCTTTCACATTGCTAGTGACCTTATATAAAATACCATAATGCTCTTCTAGCAATTGCTGGAAAGATAAAATCTATTTTGGAGAATGAACAATTATATTTTCACATTGGATTAAATTAAAAGTAATTACTGGTTATGTGATATTCCCTCACATACCAGAGTGAGTCTGAAGGTAGTCTTTCTTTGTAAATTATGAGGCTATATTTCCTGTGTTATCTCTGATTTCTCTTGATGCTGTAATTGGAGTTGTTGGGTCTCCCTGGTGAAAGTAGGTGATGTGCAAGTTGTGTCTATACCCAGTGAAAATAACAGACATTAATGCCACACTAATTTGTCATTGGAATTTTACATTCAAAAGCATTTCTTTTTAAAAATATGATTGTAAATTGGTAATTTATAGTTGTATATACCAAAGGCATTTCTTTAACGTTATAGTTGGTTCAACTGAAAATACGTTGTCTGTTTTTATAATTAGTATATTGAGGAACAGCACTTCCATCATGTCACAATATATTAAGAATTGCCAGCGGGGCACGGTGGCTCACGCCTATAATCCCAGCACTTTGGGAGGCCTAGGCGGGAGGATCACCTGAAGTCAGGAGTCGAGACCAGCCTGGCTAACGTGGCCAAACCCCTATCTACTAAAAATACAAAAATTAGCCAGGTGTGATGGCGGGTGCCTGTAGTCCCAGCTACTCGGGAGGCTGAGGCAGGAGAATCCAGAATTGAATTGAACCCAGGAGACGGAGGTTGCAGTGAGCCAAGATTGTGCCATTGCACTCCAGCCTGGACAACACAGCGAGACTCAGTCTTTTTTATTTTTATTTTTATTTTTGAGACGGAGTTTTGCTCTTGTTGCCCAGGCTGGAGTGCAATGGCACAGTCTCGGCTCCCTGCAACTTCTGCCTCCCGGGTTCAAGCGATTCACCTACCTCAGCCTCCCGACTAGCTGGGATTACAGGCATGTGCCACCACGCCCGGCTAATTTTTGTATTTTTAGTAGAGATGGGATTTCTCCATGTTGGTCAGACTTGTCTCGGACTCCCAACCTCTGGTGATCTGCCCGCCTCGGCCTCCCAAAGTGCTGGGATTACAGGCATGAGCCACCGTGCCTGTCCTTTTTTTTTTTTTTTTTTTTTATCTTTTGAGACTGGGTCTCACTCTGTTGCCTAGGCTGGAGTGCAGTGACGCAGTCACAACTCACTGCAGCCCCAACCTCCCAGTCTCAAGCAATACCCCCACCTCTGCCCCTTTGAGTAGGCTGGGACTACAGGTGTGTGCCTTCATACCTAGCTAATTTTGTTTTGTTTTGTTTTTTGAGACAGTCTTGCCCCATCGCCCAGGCTGGAGTGCAGTGGTGCCATCTCGGCTCACTGAAAGCTCCGCCTCCCGGGTTCACGCCATTCTCCTGCCTCAGCGTCCCGAGTAACTGGGACCACAGGTGCCCGCCACCACACCCGGCTAATTTTTTGTATTTTTAGTAGAGACGGGGTTTCACCATGTTAGCCAGGATAGTCTCGTTCTCCTGACCTCATGATCCGCCTGCCTTGGCCTCCCAAAGTGCTGGGATTACAGGTGTGAGCCACTGCACCCGGCCATGCCCAGCTAATTTTTGTATTTTTTTGTAGGGATGGGATGGCACTATGTTCCCTAGGCTAGTCTTTAATTCTTGGGTTCAAGTGGTCCTCCTGCCTCGGTCTCCCAAAGTGTTGGAATTACAGGTGTGAGCCACTGTGCCGAGCCAGGTTGTGTGTGTATGTATGTATGTATGTTTGTATATATTTATATTTATTTTTTTGGAACTGTGTCTCACTTTCATCCAGGCCCGAATGCAGTGGCATGATCTCAGCTCACTGCAACTTCTGCCTCCTGGGTTCAAGTGATTCTTTTTTTTTTTTTTTTTTTTGAGACGGAGTCTCCCTCTGTCGCCAGGTTCACTGCAAGCTCTGGCTCCCGGGTTCACGCCATTCTCCTGCCTCAGCCTCCTGAGTAGCTGGGACTATAGATGCCCACCAGCATGCCTGGCTAATTTTTTGTATTTTTAGTAGAGATGGGGTTTCACTGGGGTTTCACCATGTTAGCCAGGATGGTCTTGATCTCCTGACCTTGTGATCCGCCCGCCTCGGCTTCCCAAAGTGCTGGGATTACAGGCGTGAGCCACTGCGCCTGGCCATTTCTTTTTTTTTTTTGGCAAGTGATTCTTGTGCCTCAGCCTCCCGAGTAGCTGAAATTATAGGCGTGTGCCCTCAACGCCTGGGTAATTTTTGTATTTTTAGTAGAGACAGGGTTTCACCATGTTGGACAGGCTGGTCTCAAACTCCTGGCCTCAAGTGATCCACCCTCCTTAGCCTCCCAAAGTGCTGGGATAACAGCTGTGAGCCACCGTGCCCTTCCCAGGTTTTATATTTATTCTTTTTTCCTTTTAAATTATGTTTTTATTTAGGTATTGTACGTAAAGTGCTTTTCTAACAGAGCTTTGGGGCAGAAGTGTTAGGGCAGGTCATTAAACCACTGAAATTAGTTCTTTGGAGGAGAAGATAATTGTTAGAGTTGTAAGTGAAGTCTTGATAGATACCTTATCAATTTCATAGTAATGTCTGTGGAATTTCTTTTTCTGTTTTTTTTTTTTTAATTATTTCTTGAGGATTAACTGCTGATAGTGGAATATCATATATATAGTTGGCTCTTGATGTACTTATTTCTGGATGGCTTTCCAAAAGGATTTTACCATTTTACACACAGTTCTAAATAGTATATGAATTTAGCATTTGTCCCACACTTAGATAGCACTGATTTTTTTTTTAATTAAGTGGGTGCAAAATGCTACTACAAGATTGCTTTAATTACTACAGTTTTATTGATGAAAATGATTTCTACTTGTTTACTGTTTGTATTTTTTTCTAGGAGTTTTGTGTCTATATTCTTTGCTGATGTATCTTTTTGGATTTAATGTTTTATACATATTAAATTTCTATCTCATTGGATATAAATATTTTCCCAATCTGGTTTTCATTTTAGTTAATGATTTTCTGTAGTTGTATAGTCAAAGTTTCATTTATTATATAGCTAGATCTGTGTTTTCAAGTGATTTATTGATTCAAAGCTTATTGTGCTTCTAGATATTTGATAAACTGACTTTAGACTCTTGTAAAAATTTGAAGAACTCATATCTACTACAGTCTTACTGATTTAATAGGGGTTTTAATATCCAGTACTATGCTAATAATTTTTATAGTGTTTTTACGACAATTTTTTGAGAACATGTTTTTAGAGCTGTGGATGGAATGTTTTCTGCTCTATCAGTTATCCCTTCTGCGTAACAGACCCCTAAGTGTAGCAGCTTAGAGGAGTAAATATTTATTATCTCACATTTTGTAAGGAATCATGGAGTGGCTTAGCTGGATGGTGCTGGCTCAGTCTCTCTAATGAATTTACAGTCAAGATGTCTGCCAGGGCTGCGGTCTCTGAAGGCTGTAGGATCCCTGTCCAAGATGGCTCACTCATATGGATGCTAGCTCTTTGTGTGAGGCCTGTTCTTTCCCACTTGCACTTCTCCATAGGCCTGCTTACTGTATGGTAGCTGGCTTTTCCCGGAGTGAGTGATCCAAGAGACAGGGACAGACCAAGCAGGAAGATGCAGTAACTTTTTATGATGTGTATTCTATTGGCTGGCGACACATACCAAGCAGATAGGGAAGGGATTACACAAAGGCATGAATACCATCAGGCTGGGATAATTGGGGGCCAGCTTGGAATCTGGCTACCATATCCAACCAAATAAGAAATTAATAGTTTTAATTAAAGGAAAAGGATTATATTAAATAGACATTCGTTAGTTTTTACTTTTAAGCTGACCCAATCGTTTTTCAGATTGACGTTTTGAATAGATATATGATTAAAAAATACATGAAAAGTTAACCAGTGAAGTGACCTCTGTGCCATGTTTGCTCAGGTAACGCACCTCCAATTCTTGTGCTTTCCCGGAGACCACCTTTTTTAAGAGGAAGGTAGTGGACTGTGCACACTTGGTCTTCCTTTTTCACATAATGGTGTATGTTGAAATCTTTCCATTTTAGAGCATAGGTTTCCCTTTTTAATTTTATTATTATTATTATTATTGAGACAGAGTCTCCCTCTGTCGCCCCAGCTGGAATGCAATGGTGCGATCTCGGCTCACTGCAACCTCCAGCTCCTGGGTTCAAGTGATTCTCCTGCCTCAGCCACCTGAGTAGCTGGGATTACAGTCGCCTGCCACCATGCTGGGCTAATTTTTTGTATTTTTAGTAGAGACAGGGTTTCACCATGTTGGCCAGGCTGGTCTCGAACTCCTGACCTCAGGTTATCCACCTACCTCAGCCTCCCAAAATGCTGGGATTACAGGCGTGAGGCACCGTGCCCGGCAATTTTTTTTTTTTTTGAGTCAGAGTCTTGTTCTGTTGCCCAAGTTGGAGTGCAGTGGTTTGATCTCGGCTCACTGCAACCTGTACCTCCTGGGTTCAAGTGATTCTCCTGCCTCAGCCTCCCGAGTAGCTGGGACTACAGGCATGCCCCACCATGCTTGGCTAATTTTGTATTTTTAGTAGAGACTAGGTTTCTCCATGTTGGTCAGGCTCGTGTCAAACTCCCTACCTCAGGGGATCCGCCCACCTTGGCCTCCCAAAGTGCTGGGATTATAGACGTTAGCCACCGCGCCTGGCCTAATTTTTGTATTTTCAGTAGAAATTTTTGTATTTCACTGTATTGGTCAGGCTGGTCTGGAACTCCTGAGCTCAGGTGATCCACCCGCCTCAGCCTCCCAAAGTGCTGGGATAACAGGAGTGAGCCACTAGGTGTGACCTAATTTTTGTATTTTTAGTAGAGATGGGATTTCACCATGTCGGCTAAGCTGGTCTCGAACTCCTGACCTCAGGTGATCTGCCTGCCTTGGCCTCCCAATGTGCTGGGATTATAGGCATAAGCCACCGCACTGGCTTTTTTTTTTTTTTTTTTTTAAACCTGGATGGTTTTCTTTTGCATGAATGTATAGATAATTCCTGTTCATACATTCTGAAAGTGAACAACTGTATATATGCAATTTATTTTTATTTTTATTTATTTATTTATTTATTTTTTGAGACCAGAATCTCACTCTGTCGCCCAGGCTAGAGTGCAATGACACAATCTCGGTTCACTGCAACCTCTGCCTCCTGGGTTAAGCAATTCTTCTGCCTCAGCTTCCCCAGTAGCTGGGATTACAGGTGTCTGCTAATTTTTGTATTTTTACAAAATACACCCAGGTAATTTTTTGTAATTTTGGTAGAGACAGGTTTCACCATGTCGGCCAGGCTGGTCTTGAACTCCTGACCTTAGGTGATATGCCCGACTCAGCCTCCCAAAGTGCTGGGATTACAGGTGTGAGCCACTGCGTCTGGCCTGCATGGGGATTCTTAATGAAGATTAATTATTGTAGTTGAGGGGGAAAAGGAATAATAAATATTTATTGGACCCTAAATACCTTCGAATATGGAATACCCTAGGTATTCTAGGGCATTTAGGGACCAATAAATATTTATTCCTCCGTACTCTTCCCTCGCTCTTTTTAGATTTTTTTTTTTTTTTTTGAGATGGAGTCTTGCTCTGTCTCCAGGCTGGAGTGCAGTGGCGCGATCTTGGCTCACTGCAACCTCTGCCTCCTGGGTTGAAGTGATTCTCTTGCCTCAGCCTCCTGAGTGGCTGGGACTACAGGTGCATACCACTATGCCCAGCTAATTTTTGTATTTTTTGTAGAGACAGGCTTTCACCATGTTGGCCAGGATGGTCTCGTTCTCTAGACCTCATGATCTGTCTTCCTCAGCCTCCCAAAGTGTTGGGATTACAGGCGTAAGCCTCCGCCGGGCCTTTTTTAGATTTTTAAGATAATTTTTGTTAAAGCATGAACTTAAAAAATCAGACTTGGCTTGGAGCGGTGGCTCATGCCTCTAGTCCTAGGACTTTGGGTGGCTGAGGCAAGTGGATTGCTTGAGCCCAGGAGTTCAAGACCTGCCTTGGCAATAATATCAAGACCCCCTCTTCATGAAAAACAATCAAGCTAATACTTGATACTATTTTACATAAGAATTTTTTATAGTATGTCATGTTTTAATGTATATTGGTTATATAGTTGCAAATTTAAAGGCATAGTGGTGGCTCATACCTGTAATCCCAGCACTTTGGGAGGCTGGGGCGGGCAGATCTTCTGAGGTCAGGAGTTCAAGACCAGCCTGGCCAACATGGTGGAACCCCGTCTTAGGCTGAGGCAGGAGAATAGCTTGTGCCCAGGAGGCAGAGGTTGCTTTGAGCTGAGATTGCACCACGGCATTCCAGCCTGGAGGACAGAGCGAGACTCCGTCTCTAAATAAATAAATAAATAAATAAATAAATAAATGTATACTAACTGCATTAGCAAGACTCTGTCTCTAAATAAATAAGTAAATAAATAAATGTATACTAATTGCATTTTAAAAATCAAAGTATAGGCCGGGTACGGTGGCTCACAACTGTAATCCTAGCACTTTTGGAGGCTGAGGTGGATGGATCACCTGAGGTCAGGAGTTTGAGACCAGCCTGACCAACATGGTGAAACCTTGTCTCTACTAAAAATACAAAATTAGCTGGTGTGGTGGCGCATGGCTGTAATCCCAGCTACTCGGGAGGCTGAGGTAGGAGAATTGCTTGAACCTGAGAGGTGGAGGTTGTGGTGAGCGGAGATCATGCTGTTGCACTCCAGCCTGGGCAACAAGAGCGAAACTTCGTCTCCAAGAAAAAAAAAAATCAAAATGTAATTCACGTAAGATAAAATTCACCCTCTTTGGCCAGGCGCAGTGGCTCATGCCTGTAATCCCAGCACTTTGGGAGGTAGAGGTGGGCAGATCACTTGAGGTCAGGGAGTTTGAGACCAGCCTGGCCAACATGGTGAAACCCCATCTCTACTAAAAATACAAAAATTAGCCCGGTGTGGTGACATATACCTGTAATCCACCTACTCAGGACGCTGAGTCTGCACTCAGTCCCTGGGCTACAGGGTGAAACTGTATCTCAAAAATAAAGAATAAAATGCAGCTACTTAAAGGGTGTAGAGTTGAACAACTGTTACCACTGTCTAATTCCAGAACCTTTCATCACCCCAAAAGAAAACCCATTCCCAGCAGTCATTTCCCATTAAGTCTCCTCTAGCCCCTCACAACCACTAATCTAATTCATGTTTCTATGTATTTGCCTATTCTAGGCATTTCATATAAATACAGTCATATAATTTGTGGCCTTTCGTGTCTGACTTGTTTAACTTAGCATAATGTTTTAAGACCCATTTATGTTGTTGTATGTATGCATACTTCATTCCATTTTACTGCTGAATATTGCTTTGTACTGATGCCACTTTTTGTTTGTCTTTTCATCACTTGACGGACATTTTGTTTCTTCCACTTTGTGGCTGTTACAGGCAGTGCTACTGTGAAAATTTGTATTAAAGTTTTAGCGTGAATATATGTTTTCAGTTCTCTTGGGAAAATACCTAGAAGTGGTATTGTCGGATCATAGGGTCATTCTATGTTTAGCATTTTGAGGAACAGCCAGACTGTTTTACATAGTGGTTGCACCGTTTTACAGTCCTGCTTTAGCCTATATGGGTTCTAATTTCTTTCCTTCTTTCTTTCTTTCTTTTCTTTCTTTTCTTTCTTTTCTTTCTTTTCTTTCTTTTCTTTTCTTTCTTTCTTTTTTTAGAACAGAGTCTCCCTCTGTAGCCCAGGCTGGAGTGCAGTGGCATGGTCTTGGCTCACTGCAACCTCCGCCTCTCGGGTTCAAGCAATTCTCTGCCTCAGCCTCCCAAGTAGCTTGGACTACAGGCGCCCGCCACCACGCCTGGCTAATGTTTGTATTTTTGGTAGCGACAGGGTTTCACCACGTTGGCCAGGTTGGTCTTGAACGCCTGACCTCAGGTGATTCACCCACCTCGGCCTCCCAAAGTGCCGGGATTACAGGCATGAGCCACTGCATCCGGGCGTGGGTTCTAAATTCTTAATATTCTCATCAACATTTATTACTGTCTTTTTAATTTTAGCCTGTAATCCCAGCTACTAGGGCGACTGAGGTGGTAGCATCGCTTGAGCCCAGGAAGCTGAGGCTGCAGTGAGCCAAGATTGCACCACTGCACTCCAGGCTAGGTGATGAAGTGAGACTTCATCTAAAAAAAAAAAAAAAAAGGAAGTAATGGCAAAAACTGGAATTATTTTGCACCAACTTAAATATTTAGATCTTTAATACCTTTGGAAAGTTTTTTATGTATAGTTTTTGTGTGTGTGTGTATATATATATACACACACATATATATACACACATATATACACACACATATATATACACACATATATATGAATGGTTTTATATATATATATATGAATGATATATATATATGAATGAATGAATGAGATGGAGTCTCACTCTGTCACCCAGGCAGGAGTGCAGTGGTGCCATTTTGGCTTATGGCAGCCTCCGCCTCCGGGGTTCAAGTGATTCTTGTACCTCAGCCTCCCGAGTTGCTGGGATTACAGGCGCTCGCCACCATGCCCGGATTTTTTGTCTTAATTCATGAAGGATGAATTAAGTCTGCAGTTGTTCTTTTTCCCTTTTTCTTTCCAGTTTTTTTGTTTGTTTGTTTTTGAGACACAGTCTCATTCGGTTGTCCAGGCTGGAGTGCGGTGGCAGTATCTTGGCTCCCTGTAACCCATCTCCCTGGTTCAAGCGATTCCGGTGCCTCAGCTTCCCAAGTAGCTAGGATTACAGGTGTGTGACACCACACCTGGTTAATTTTTGTATTTTTAGTAGAGACGAGGTTTCACCGCATTGGTTAGGTTGGTCTCAAAACTCCTGACCTCAGGTGAACTGCCCACCTAAGCCTTCCAAAGTGCTGAGATTACATGCATGAGCCACCAAGTCTGGCCTAAGTCTGAATTTTTCTTTTTTTTTTTTTTTTGAGACGGAGTTTCGCTCTTGTTGCCCAGGCTGGAGTGCAATGGTGCGATCTTGGCTAACCGCAACCTCCGCCTCCCACGTTCAAGCAATTCTGCCTCAGCCTCCCGAGTAGCTGGGATTGCAGGCATATACCACCACGCCTGGCTAATTTTGTATTTTTGTTAGAGATGGGGTTTCTCCGTGTTGAGACTGGTCTCGAACTCCTGACCTCAGGTGATCCGCCTGCCTCGGCCTCCCAAAGTGCTGGGATTACAGGTGTGAGCCACTGCACCCAGCCGAATATTTTTTTTTTTTAAATGGAGTCTCGCTCTGTGGCCCAGGTTGGAATGCAGCGGTGTGATCTTAGCTCACTGCAACCTCTGCCTCCCTGGCTCAAGCGATTCTCCTGCTTCAGCCTCCTGAGTACCTGGGACCACAGGCGTGCACCACCATGCCTGAATAATTTTTTTGTGTTTTTGTAGAGATGGAGTTTCACCGTGTTGGCCAGGCTGATCTCGAACTCCTGACCTCAGGTGATGTGCCTGCCTCCGCCTTCCCAAGTGCTGGGATTACAGGCATGAGCTACTGTACCTGGCTAAGTGTACAGTGTTCTTGTGATGTCTTTGTCTGGTGTTGGTATCAGGGTAATACTGTCTTCAAGATTACCCTTGAATGAGCTTTACTTCATTTTTTAATGTGTTTTTTTTTCTTTTCTTTTGTTTTTTGTTTTTGAGACAGAGTTTCACTCTGTCGCACAGGCTGGAATCCACGCTCTAGGCTCGCTGCAGCCTCCACCTCCCAGGTTCAAGAGATTCTCCTGTGTCAGCCTCTTGAGTAGCTGGGGTTACAGGCACGTGCCACGACGCCCGGCTGATTTTTTTGTATTTTTAGTAGTGACGGGCTTTCACCATGTTGGCCAGGCTGGTCTCGAACTCCTGACATCAAGTGACCTGCCTTCCTCAGCCTCCCAAAGTGTTGGGATTACAGGAGTGAGCCACTGTGCCCCGCCTGCAATTACTTCTTAAGTTCTCAATTAAAAGAGAGTTTATCAAGGACTTTTTTTGATAATTTTGCGTTTTGAAAATTGCTAACATTAACTGGGACAGCCCTTTTATTTATTTATTTGTCATTCAGTTGTTTTTTTGAGTTGCCTACTATGTCCCAGGCACTGGTAAGATAGGAGTATCATTGTACCTGAGGCAGGGCAACATGTGCTTGTTTGAGAGGAGCATGATCTAGGATTATAAGGACTGCAACCTCCGCTTCCCAGGTTGAAGCAGTTCTCATGCCTCAGCCTCCCAAGTAGCTGGGACTACAGCCATGAGCTACCACGCCCAGCTAATTTTTGTGTTTTTAGTAGAGATGAGGTTTCCCCATGTTGGCCAGGCTAGTCTCAAATTCTGGACCTCAGGTGATCTGCCCACTTCAGCCTCCCAAAGTGCTGAAATTACAGGAGTAATTTTATTCTCCCAAAGCTGCTGCTTTGGGAGAATAAAAAGTTGAGTATGGGCCAGGCATGGTGGCTGATGCCTGTGATCCCAGCACTTTAGGAGACTGAGGTGGGAGTCTAGCTTGAGCCCAGTAGTTTGAGACAAGCCTGGGGAACATAGGGAGATCCGGCCTCTACAAAAAAAATAAATTAGCCGGGTGGAGTGGCATGTGCCTGTGGTCCCAGCTACTTGGGTGGTTGAGGTGGGAAGATATCTGAGCTCAGGAGTTCCAGGCTGCAGTGAGCTCTGATTATGCACTCCAGCCTGGGTGACAGAGTGAGATGCTGTCTCAAAAAAATTCAGTGTGGCGTGATTAGGCTGGGAGGGTGGGGCAGGAAGGGATGACATTGGAGGGGTAGGCAAGGTGTAGATAGACCTTTCCCTATATTCTCCTATTTTTAAAAAATTTTTTTCTAAATAGAGATAGGGTCTTACTATTTTGCCCAGGCTGGGTCTCAAACTCCTGGGCTCAAGCAATCCTTCCATCTAGGCCTCTATTTTTTGTGCAAACGATTGAAATTATATTTTTTTTACCTGAATTTTTCCTGTGAACATTGGGTTATTTATAAACCTGTTTTCTGTTTCTTTCTTTCTTTCTTTCTTTTTGTTTTTGTTTTTTGAGGTAGAGTCCAGCCTGGAGTACTGTGGCATGATCTTGGCACACTTGCAACCTCTGCCTCCCGGGTTCAGGTGATTCTCCTCCTCTAGCCTCCTCCACACCTGGCTAATATTTGTATTTTTAGTAGAGATGGGGTTTCACCATGTTGGCTGGGCTGTTCTTGAACTCCTGGTTTCAACAGATCCACCTGCCTCAGCCTGCCAAAGTGCTGAGATTACAGGTGTGAGCCACTGTTCTAGGCACTTGTTTCTGTTTCTTAATTTTGGCTGCTACTCAGTGGGAAAAAGCACAGATTGAATCTAATTGAGGCCGGGCGCTGTGGCTCACTCCTGTAATTTCAGCACTTTGGGAGGCTGAGGTGGGCAGATCACCTGAGATCCAGAGTTCGAGACTAGCCTGGCCAACATGGGGAAACCTCATCTCTACTAAAAACACAAAAATTAGTTGGGCGTGGTGGCTCATGGCTGTAGTCCCAGCTACTCGGGAGGCTGAGGCATGAGAATTGCTTCAACCCGGGAGGTGGAGGTTGCAGTGAGCTGAGATCAGGACACTGCCCTCCAGGTTGGGCAAGAGAGTGAGACTCGGTCTTAAATTTAAAAAAAAAAAAAATTTAGTTGAAAAATGTCATTGGGTCTTTCCAAATTTTTACTAGGAATTTGTTAAAATTAACCAGGCTGGAAGTCATTATAGTTTGTTTGTTTGTTTGAGATGGGGGTCTCACTCTGTCACGCAGGCTGGAGTTCAGTGGTAGGATCTCGGCTCACTGCAACCTCTGCATCCCAGATTCAAGCGATCCTCTCACCTCTGCCTCATGAGTAGTTGGAACCACAGGCATGTGTCACCATGCTTTTGTAGAGACAGGGTTTCTTTCGCCCTGTTGGCTAGGCTGGTCTCAAACTTGTGAGCTCAAGCGATCCGCCCACCTTGGCCTCCCAAAGTGCTGGGATTACAGGCATGAGTTACCTTGCCTTGCCCATTATAGCTTTTTTGAGGCTGGGTCTTACTCTCTGTCATGCAGGCTGGACTGCAGTGGTGTGATCTAAGCTCACTGCCTCCTGGGCTCAAGCAGTCCTCCCACCTCAGCCTCCTGAGTAGCTGGCACAGGCGCTACCTCACCCATCTAATTTTTGATTTTTTTTAGAGATGGGGTTTTGCCATGTTTGCCCAGGCTGGTCTAGAATTCATGAGCTCAAGTGATCTACCTGCCTCGGCCTCCCAATGTGCTGGGATTACAGACATGAGCCACTACGTTCAGCCATACCCGGCTAATTTTTAAAAAATTTTTTCAAGAGACAGGGTCTCCCTGTGTTGCCCAGGTTGGTCTCAAGCTCCTGGGATTACTGCTGGCCTTCAAAAGTAAATGTGAAATAATTAGTTAATTTCTCCCTCAGTTGACAAATAATGCCAAAAGTGATAAAGATGAATGAAATGTCTTTTTTTTTTTTTTTTTGAGACGGAGTCTCGTTCTGTTGCCGAGTCTGGAATGCAGTGGCACGATCTCGGCTCACTGCAACGTCCACCTACTGGGTTCAAGTGATTCTCCTGCCTCAGCCTCCCAAGTAGCTGGGACTACAGGCACGCATCACCATGCCCGGCTAATTTTTGTATTTTTAGTAGAGACGGGGTTTCACTATGTTGGCCAGGCTGGTCTTGAACTCCTGACCTCATGATCCACCCACCTTGGCCTCCCAAAGTGCTGGGATTACAGGCATGAGCCACCGCGCCCGGCCGTGAAATTTCTTACGTAGAAAGGCAGCTTGGGATTGTAGAAAGAATGTAGGCTTTGGAGTTGGACAGGCCTCCATTTGAGACCATACTTGAGTCCCGTGCTTGCCTTAGACAAAGAACCTCTCAACCTTAGTTTTTAATCTATAAGGTGTTTTGAAAATTAATTCCTAGTTCAGTACATGGCACATGGTAGGTACCTGCTGCTATCCATAATTCTCTTAGTTAATATATTCGGTGCCACATGCCAGGCAGCCAGGATCTGTACTAAGCACCTAATAAGTATTATCTCATTTAATCCTCAAAAGAACCCCACCTGAGTTGCTAGACAGCCATTATTTCAGGGTTACACATTAGGAAATTGAAGCTTAGAGAGATTTAAGTGGTTAGCCAAGTGATGGTGCTGGTATTCCAACTAAGGTCATCTGCTTTCAGAGCATTTACTTTCTGTTAGGCTGCCTCTCCTGTTGCAAAGTACTAAGAACACAACTACATAATGTATTTTTAGTGGATTCTTGTCTTTTTGTAAATGGAAGGTTAAAATGAGAGGAATTTTTTTTTTTGTTTGGGAGACGTGGTCTCGCTCTGATGAGAGCTAGAAATTTGATTACTTGTATTTCTGGTCTGCATAAAAATTTGGCCTAAAAACATCAATAGAAAGGCAAGTGTCATCTGCAAATCTGTCCCATCCTGTTCTTCACAGGAAAATGTAACCTTTTTTTTTTTTTTCTTTTTTTGAGATGGAGTCTAGCTCTGTTGCCCAAGCTGGAGTGCAATGGCATGGTTTCCGCTCACTGCAACCTCTGCCTTCTGGGTTCTAGCAGTTCTCCTGCCTCAGCCTCCTGAGTAGCTGGGATTACAGGCGCCTGCCACCATGCCTGGCTAATTTTCGTATTTTTAGTAGAGACAGGGTTTCACCATGTTGGCCAGGCTGGTCTTTAACTCCTGACCTCAGGTGATCCGCCTGCCTCGGCCTCCCAAAGTGCTGGTGGGTGGATCACCTGAGGTCAGAAGTTCAAGACCAGCCTGGCCAATATGGTGAAACTCCATCTCTACTAAAATACAAAAATTAGCCCGGCATGGTGGCAGGTGCCTGTAATCCCAGCTACTCAGGAAGCTGAGGCAGGAGAATCGCTTGAACCCAGGAGGTGGAGGTTACAGTGAGCCGAGATCCTGCCGCTGCATTGAAGCCTGGGTGACAAGAGCGAAACTCTGTCTCATTAAAAAAAAAAAAAAAAAGAGGTAAAATTTAAATAACTTAAGGCTGATTGTATTGGCTTACACCTGTAATTCCAGCATTTTGGGAGACCAAGGCAGGAGGATCACTTGAACTCAGAAGTTTGAGACCAGCCTGGTCAACATAGGGAAACCTAATCTCCACAAAAAATAAAAAATAAAATATAAAAACTTTAAAATTAAATAAGTTACAGTTCACCATTGTAACCGTTTTATTTTATCCTATTTATTTTGAGACGGTCTTGTTTTGTCACCCAGGCTGGAGTACAGTGATAGGATCACAGCTCACTACAGCCTCCGCCTTCCAGGTTCAAGTGATTCTTCTGCCTCAGCCTCTGTAACTGGGATTACAGGTGCTTGCCACCACACCCTGCTAATTTTTGTATTTTGATTAGAGACAGAGTTTCACCATGTTGGCCCGATTGGTCTCGAACTCCTGAGCTCAAGTGATCTGCCTGTCTTGGCCTCCCAAAATGAGCCACCGTGCCTGTCCCCTTAGTCTATTTTAAAATTCAATTTGCCTTTTTTTTAAATTGTAAGAATTCCTTATATATTTTGGATATTAAATCCTTAACTAGGGATATGATTCGCAAATTTTTTCCCCCCATTCTGTTTCTGTAGGCTCTTTGACATTCTTTTTCTTTGTCTTTTTGAGACAAGGTCTTACTCTGTTGCCCAGGCTAGAGTACAGTGGTGTGATCATAGCTTACTACAGCCTCGACTTCCCTGGGCTGAAGCAATCCTTACCTCCCACCTCAGCCTCCCAGGTAACCAGGACTACAGGTGCACACCACCATGCCTGGCAAATCACTGTTGTTGTTGTTGTTGTTGTTATAGCCATAGGCTCCCACTGTGTTGCCCAGGCTGGGCTCAAGCAATCTTCTAGCCTTCTAGCCTTGGCCTCCCGAAGTGGTGGGATTATGCGCATGATCGCTGCTCCCAGCCCACAATCTTTTTTTTTTTTTTTGAGATGGAGTCTTGCTCTGTCACCCAGGCTGGAGTGCGGTGGCGCAATCTCGGCTCATTGCAACCTCCGCCTCCCGGGTTCAAGCGATTCTCCTGCCTCAGCCTCCCGAGTGGCTGGGATTACAGGCACGTGCTGCCACGCCCAGCTAATTTTTGTATTTTTTTTAGAAGAGATGGGGTTTCACCATATTGGCCAGGATGGTCTCGAACTCCTGACCTCATGATATGCCCACCTTGGCCTCCCAAAGTGCCGGGATTACAGGCATGAGCCACCGCGCCTGGCCTCCCAGCCCACATTCTTGTTAATTTTCTTTGCTTCTAAAAGTTTTACTTTTAGGGTTGGGCAAGGTGGCTTATGCCTATAATCCTAGCACTTTGGGAGGCCGAGGTGGGCGGATCTCTTGAGCTCAGGAGTTCAAGAACACCCTGAGCAACATGGAAATTTTGTCTCTACAAAAAATGCAAAAATTAGCCAAGCGTGGTGGCATGCACCTTAGCTACTGGGGAGGCTGTGACAGGAGGATCGCTTGAATTGGACTGGAGGCTGCAGTGAGTGAAAATGGTATCACTGCACTCCAGCCTGGGTAATAGAGTGAGATGCTGTCTGAAAAAAAAAAAAAAGTTTTAGTTTTTTTGGGTGGGGGGATTTTAACTTCACCTATTTTTGTTGTTGTTGCTCAGTTTTGTTGTTCAATCTATGAATCCTTTGCCAGATCTGAAATTATGAACCGTTATCCCTAAATTTTCTTATAAAAGTTTTGTAGTTTTAGCCCTTATATTTAGGCCCTTGATAACATTTTGAGTTACTTTTTTTTTTTTTTTTCCCTGAGATGGAGTCTCGTTCTGTCGCCCAGGCTGTAGTGGCGCGATCTCGGCTCACTGACATGGCTGCTTCCTGGGTTCAAGCAATTCTCTTGCCTCAGCCTCCTGAGTAGCTGGGGTTACAGTCGCGTGCCACCATGCCCAGCTAATTGTTTTGTGTAATTTTAGTAGAGATGGGGTTTCAGCATTTTGGTCAGGGTGGTCTTGAACACCTGACCTCAAGTGATCTGCCCACCTCGGCCTCCCAAAGTGCTGGGATTACAGGTGTGAGCTACTGGGCAAGGCTGTGCCAGACCTTGAGTTACTTTTTATATATTGAATGAGGCATAAGCCAAAGTTTATTAGGTGATCCAGTTTTCTCAGTACCATGTGTTGAAGAGACTATTATTCTTTTTCCATTGAATTCAAAAGAGACTAATTTTTTAACATTCCTTTGAAATGCTATTCTTTTTCCATTGACTATTGTTTTCTCCGTGTCAAAAATTTATTGAATATGGCCGGGTGTGGTGGCTCACACCTGTAATCCCAGCACTTTGGGAGGCCGAGGTGGGTGGATCACCTGAGGTCAGGAGTTTGAGACCAGTCTGTCCAACATGGTGAAACCCATTTCTACTAAAAATACAAAATTAGCCAGGCTTGGTGGCGCATGCCTGTAATCCCAGCTACTCGGGAGGCTGAGGCAGGAGAATCGCTTGAACCCGGGAGGCAGAGGTTGCGGTGAGCCGAGATCGCGCCATTGCACTCCAGCCTGGGCAACAAGAGCAAAACTCTATCTCAAAAAAAAAAAAAAGAATATATTTGTGAGGCTTTATTTCTGAAGTTTTAATTTTATTCCATTGGTCTATATTTCTACTCGTAGGCTACTAGTACACACTGTTTTTGATTACTGTAGCTGAATTCTGCTTCTGCGAGTTCTTCAGTCTTATTTTATTTTCCAGTACAGATGGTCTCAGATTTACGATGGTTTTACTTAGAGTTTTTGAACTTCATGGTGGGCTTATCTGGATGTAAGCACATAGTAAGTCGAGCATCTGCAGTTAACAATGGTTCAACTTAACGATATTTTCGACTTATGATGGGTTAATCAGGATGTAACCCCATTGTGAGTTGAGGATCATCTGTATTGTTTTGGCTGTTTAGGCTTCCTACAGTTGCATATGATTTTTACTTTTTGGCGGAGGTGTCCGGTATTGAATGAACCTAGGGCCTCATGCATAGAGTTCCATATGAATTTGAGGTTAGCTTTTTCATTTCTCTAAATAGGCCTTTGGAATTTTCATCGGGATTCCACTGAATCTGTAAATGATTTTAGGGAGTATTGCCATTTTAACAACACAGTATTAAAAATTCCAAGTAATGAACTTGGGATGTCTTCCCATTTCTTTAGGTCTTTAATTTCCTTTCAATAATGTTTTGTAATTTTCACTGTATAAGACTTTTCACAGCCTAGGTTAAATTTATTCATAGGTACAAACAGTTGTTAATTCCCGCAGTTTTACTTAATGATTTTTTAACTTTATGATAGGGTTTACTGGAGGATTGAATGCATTTTCAACTTATGATATTTTTGACTTATGATGGGTTTGTTGGGACTTAGCCCTGTTGTAATTTGAGAAGCATCTATCTGTGTGTCTTTCTTTTGGATCCTGTTAAGTGGGATTTTTTGCTCAGTTTCCTTTTTGGATTGTTCATTGCTTTTTTTTTTTTTTTTTTTTCTTCTTTTTTCCGGAGACAGAGTCTCACTCTGTCACCCAGGCTGGAGTGCAATGGCGTGATCTTGGCTCACTGCAACCTCTGCCTCCCGGGTTCAAGTGATTTCTCCTGCCCCACCCTCCCAAGTAGCTGGGATTACAGGTGCCCACCACCACGCCCAGCTCATTTTTGTATTTTTAGTAGAGATGGAGCTTCACCATGTTGGTCAGGCTGGTCTCGAACTCCTGATCTCAGGTGATCCACCTGCCTTGGCCTCCCAAAGTGCTGGGATTGCTGGCATGAGCCACCATGCCCGACCAGTGTGTTTATACCTGTAGCATAAAAATCCATGCTTCAGGATTTGATGAGTCTTGGAAAGCATTTTCTGCATCCTGCTGGTTGTGGAAGCGTTTTTCCTGCAAAAAGTAGTTGAGATGCTTGAAGAAGTGGTAGTCGGTTGCGGAGAGGTCAGGTCAATATGGAGGATGAGGCAAAACTTCGTAGCCTAATTTGTTCAACTTTTGAAGCATTGTTTGTGCAACGTGTAGTTGGGCATTGTCATGAATAATTGGGCCCTTTTAGTTGACCAATGCCGGCTGCAGGCACTGCAGTTTTCCTTGCATCTCATTGATTTGCTGAGAATACTTCTCAGCTGCAGTGGTATTCAGAAAGCTGTAGTGGATCAACCAGCAGCAGACCACAAAGCAGTGACCATGACCTTTTTTTGGTGCAAGTTTGGTTTGGGAAGTGCTTTGGAGCTGCTTCTTAAGTCTATCCACTGAGCTGGTCATTGCTGGTTGTCAGATAAAATCCACTTTTCATTGCATGCCACAGTCCGATTGAGAAATGGTAAACGACGACTTTTTTTTTAGTTTTTGCTCAGCTGATGAGGCACCCACTTATTGAGCTTTTTCACTTTTCCAATTTGCTTCAAATGCTGAACGACCGTAGAATGGTCGACGTTGAGCTCTTCGACAACTTCTTGGGTAAGTTGTAATAGGATCAGCTTCGATGATTGCTCTCAATTGGTCGTTGTCAACTTCCCATGGCCGGCTACTACTCCTCATCTTCAAGGGTCTCGCCTGCTTCGCAAAACTTCTTGAACCACCACTGCACTGTACGTTTGTTTGAAGTTCCTGGGGCAAACGTGTTGTTGATGTTGTGAATTGTCTCCACTGCTTTATGACCCATTTTGAACCTGAGTAAGAAAATTGCTCAAATTTGCTTTTTGTCTAGCATCATTTCCATAGTGTGAAATAAACATAAAATAAACAAGTAATAAGTCTTTAGCAAAAATAACATAAAGCAAGAAAGTGCCCATTAAAATGATATATAACATAACCACATTTATTTAAGAATGTATTCCAATATCAAATTGCAAATTCCAACAGTGCAAAAACTGCAATTACTTCTGTACCAACCTAATAGTTTGCTTAGTGTTTTTATCATGAAAAGGTATTAGATTTTTAAAATGTTTTTTCTGTCCGTTGAGGTTATCATGTGTTATTTTGCTTTGTCGTATTATTGTGGTGTATAATTTTTTTTGAGACGGGTCTTGCTCTGTCGCCCAGGCTGGAGTGCAGTGGCGCGATCTCTGCTCACTGCAAGCTCCACATCTCGGGTTCACGCCATTCTCCTGCCTCAGCCTCCCGAGTAGCTGGGACTACAGGCGCCCGCCACCACGCCCGGCTAATTTTTTTTTGTATTTTTAGTAGAGATGGGGTTTCACCGTGTTAGCCAGGATGGTCTTGATCTCCTGACCTCGTGATCTGCCCGCCTCCGCCTCCCAAAGTGCTGGGATTACAGGCGTGAGCCACCGCGCCCGGCTGTGGTGTATAATTGATTTTTTTTTTCTTTTTTTGGTGGGAGTCAGTACCCTTTTTGTTTTTGTAAAGTATGCATGATTTTATTTAATTTTTTTTTTTAGAGACGGAGTCTCGCTCTGTCGCCCAGGCTGGAGTGCAGTGGCGTGATCTTGGCTCACTGCAACCTCCGCCTCCCGGGTTCAAGCAATTCTCCTGCCTCAGCCTCCTGAGTAGCTGGGACTACAGGCGCATGCCACCATGCCCGGCTAATTTTTTTTGTATTTTAGTAGAGACGGGGTTTCACCATGTTGCCCAGGCTGGTCTCCAACTCCTGAGCTCAGGCAATCCGCCTGCCTCAGCTTCCTGAAGTGCTAGGATTACAGGTGTGAGCCACTGCACCTGGCCAACTTCATTTTCTATTTTTTTGGAAAGTGTACGTGACTTCATATTCATCCATTTGGAAGTGTACAATTCAGTGCATTACATGTATTCACAGTGTTATATAATCATTTTCTATACCAAAGTTTTTCAATATCCCCAACATAAACTATCCGTTAAATAGTAATTCCTAATAGTTCCCTATTCCTACTCCTTGGTAACCTAAATTCTTTCTCTCCCTTTGAATTTGCCTGTTTTATTTTAGATAATATAAGTAGTATCATATAATATTTATCTGTTTATATCTGGCTTATTAACATAAAGTGGAGCCAATTTTAGCACATTTTTGTCACTTCAAAATGAAACCTTCTTGCTTGATAATTTACCATGTTAAAAAAAAAAAAAAAGGAAACCGGGCGGGGCGTGGTGGCTCAGGCCTGTAATCCCAGGACTTTGGGAGGCCGAGGTGGACAGGTCACAAGGTCAAGAGATTGAGACCATCCTGGCCAACGTGGTGAAGCCGTCTCTAATAAAAATACAAAAATAAGTAGTGCGCCTGTAGTCCCAGCTACTCAGGAGGCTGAGGAAGGAGAATCACTTGAACCAGGGGGGCAGAGATTGCAGTGAGCCAAGATCACGCCACTGCACTCCAGCCTGGCGACACAGCGAGACTCCGTCTCCAAAAAAAAAAGGAAACCTTGTACGCTTTAGTTACCATCCTCCTACACCTTAACTTCCCTGCCCCTAAGTAACCATTATACTATTGCCTGTCTCTACATCCCTCTATTTGAGACTCATATGAATGAAATTATATAATATGTAGACTTTTGTTACTGTTTTTTTCTATTAGCATGATGTTTTGCAGGTTTATCCCTATTTAGCATGTATCAGCGGCCACATAATACTTCATTGTATGGATATTTCACATTTTGTTATCCATTCATCAGTTGATGGTCATCATCCCAAACAAAAACTCTGTACTTATTGAATGATTCTCCTTTCCTCCCTTCGTCTATTTTGGCCATTTTGTAGTAACTCTATTTGCCTATCCTAGGTATTTCATTTAAGTGGAGTCATACAGTATTTGTCTATTTGTGTCTGGTGTATTTCACTTAGCATAATGCTGTCAAGGTTTTTGCATGTTGTAGTGTGTATCAGGACTTCTTTTTCATGGTTGAATGATCTTCCATCTTGTAAATAATAACACATTGTATTATCCATTTGTGATGGACATTTGAGTAGATTTCACCTTTTCGACAATATAAATAATGTCGCTATGAACATGGGTGTGCAAATATCTGTTTGAGTCTCTGCCTTCAGTTCTTTTTGGTATATGCTTAGCAGCAGAATAGCTGGGTCACATGGTAATTCCGTACTTAACTCTTCGAGGAAGTCCGCCCCTTCCTTTCTTAAGTCTTTGCTGTATACCTTTGAAGGGTTTCCCTAGTTTATATAATTGCTTGTGATAGTTTTTCCCCTATTTATTGACTGTTTTGTGGGAGATACTGGCCCTTGAAGTTCATGACGACTCCATTTCCTCTGATGTCACTATAAACACTTTTGACTGTGGCAGCCTTTGCTAAAAATATTTTTGGATCCTGGATGTGGTAGTTCATGCCTATTATAATCCTAGCACTTTGGGAGGCCAAGGTGGGAGAATTTCTTGAGTTGGGAGTTAGAGACACTTTTGGAGTTTGTTTTTTTATAATTGTCTTTTTTTTTTTCCATTTCAGTCTTAAAGTTATTTCTTCAAAGACATAATTGTGCTTAGGCTTTGATGCTTTCATCAGGTAAAATGAAATAAAGACTGAATCTGAAGAATAAATAAAACTAGTAGATAACAGCTTCTAAGTGTGACTTTGAAGTAACATGAATGGTTTTTATCATATGATACATAGAAATGACTTCTTAGTGGTAATATATGGCAGGATTTGGCAAACTAGCCTGCAGTCCAAATATGGCTAACAGCTGTTTTTGTACAACCAGTGAGCCAACAATAGTTTTTACATTTGTGAATCGCTGAGGCAAAATCCAAAGGAAAATATTTTGAGGCCGGGTATGGTGGTTCACGTATATAATCCCAGCATTTTGAGAGGTTGAGGTGGGAGGATGGCTTGGGCCCAGGAGTTGGAGACCAGCCTAGGCAACATAGTGAGATCCTGTCTCTAAAAATTTTTTTTAAAAACTAGCTGGGCATGGTGGTACATACCTTGTACTAGTTGGGAGGCTGAGGTGGGAGGATCACTTGAGTCTGGTATGTTGAGGCTGTAGTGAGCTGAGATCCTGCCACTGTACTCTAGCCTGGGTAACAGAGCGAGACCCTGTCTCAAAAAAAAAAAAAAAAAAGAATATTTTGTATCATGTTAGAATTATATGAAATTAAGCCGGGCGCGGTGGCTCACGCGTGTAATCCCATCACTTTGGGAGGCCTAGGTGGTCAGATCACGAGGTCAGGAGATCGAAACCATCCTGGCTAACACAGTAAAACCCGTCTCTACTAAAAATACAAAAAATTAGCCAGGCGTGGTGGCAGGTGCCTGTAGTCCCAGCTACTCGGGAGGCTGAGGCAGGAGAATGGCGTGAACCCGGGAGGCGGAGCTTACAGTGAGCCAAGATAGCGCCACTGCACTCCAGCCTTGGTGAAAGAGCTAGACTCTGTCTCAAAAAAAAAAAAAAAAGAATTAAATGAAATTAAAACTTCAGTAACTACATGAAGTCTATTGGAATGTTGCCACTAATATGTTGTCTGGCTGCTTTTGTGCTGTAATGGGAGGATTGAGTAATTTCGAGTGTATGTCTTACATTGCAGAATCTAAAATATTTACTATCTGGCTTTTTTTTTTTTTTTTTTTTTTTTTTTTGCGACAGAGTTTCACTCTTGTTGCCGAGGCTGGAGTGCAATGGCACGATCTCGGCTCACCGCAACCTCTGCCTTCCGGGTTCAAGCAATTCTCCTGCCTCAGCCTCCTGAGTAGCTGGGGTTACAGGCACGTGCCACCACACCCAGCTAATTTTGTATTTTTAGTAGAGACGGGATTTCCCCATGTTGGTCAGGCTGGTCTCGAACTTTTGACCTAACATATCTGCCCGCCTGGGCCTCCCAAAGTGCCGGGATTACAGGCATGAGCCACTGCACCTGGCCTACTATCTGGCTCTTATACAGAAAAAAGTTTACCGACGTGTGTGATTGTCACAGGTTATTATTGATTGGTCTTCTGAGAACAATAGTCATTCATATGTGTTCTAATGCGACTGCCAAAATATTATTTCATAAGCACATTTAATATGTTAACTTATAATGGATGAAGCAGTAATTTGGTAGTTAAATGAACATTAATTCAACTTGCTCTGGTTAGTGGGAAGGATATTTTAGTGTTATTTTCATATTCACATTATCCTGTTGGTCAGCATTCCTTTTTATTCTCCTCCTTGGTCGTCAGAAAAGAGGTTAAAAAGGCCGGGCGCAGTGGCTCACGCCTGTAATCCCAGCACTTTGGGAGTCCGAGGCGGGTGGATCACGAGGTCAAGAGATCGAGACCATCCTGGCCAACATGGTGAAACCCCGTCTCTATTAAAAATACAAAAATTAGCAGGGCGTGGTGGTGCCCCAGCTACTTGGGATGCTGAGGCAAGAGAATCACTTAAACCCGGGAGGCGGAGGTTGCAGTGAGCCGAGATCACGCCACTGCACTCCAGCCTGGGTGACAGAGTGAGACTCTGTCTCAAAAAAAAAAGAGGTTAAAGGATCTTCAGTGCTCTCATAATACTGTTATTTTATTTACTTTTTTTTTTTTTTTGAGATGGAGTCTCACTCTGTCGTCCAGACTGGAGTACGGTGGCTTAATCTCAGGTCACTGCAACCTCCGCCTCCCAGGTTCAAGCGATTCTCCTGCCTCAGCCTCCCAAGTAGCTGGGACTACATGCACCTGCCACAGCGCCCAGCTAATTTTTGTATTTTTAGTAGAGATGGGGTTTTGCCATCTTTACTAGGCTGGTCTTAAACTCCTTACCTCAAGTGATCCGTCCGCCTTGGCCTGCCAGAGTGCTGGGGATTACAGGTGTGAGCTACCACGCCAGCCTTATAATACTGTTATATAGCTTTTGAAATAGTATGTTATGATTATTTTTGTGTCCTGTATTCCTCCCTAAACTGGGATTGCGTTGTCTTGTGTATTATTGGGGCCTACACAGTTCCTGGTAAGTAGGTATGTAATAAATATTTTAGGAGAAGTGAATAGTCTGTGAGATAAACAAATACCTATGTCATTTATTATATCTTAGTTTTCCTGCAGAGAGGAAAGCTAAAGTTGTATTTTAGAGTTTTTTTTTTTTGGAAGGATTACTTGCTTACTTGCTGGAGACTGTATTAGTGCAAAAAATTATTTTTTTACCGGGCGCGGTGGCTCACGCCTGTAATCCCAGCGCTTGGGAAGGCCGAGGTGGGTGGATCACCTGAGGTTGGGAGTTCAAGACCAGCCTGACCAACACGGAGAAGCCCCGTCTCTACTGAAAATACAAAATTAGCCGGAGTGGTGGCACATGCCTGTAATCCCAGCTACTTGGGAGGCTGAGGCAGGAGAATCACTTGAACCCGGGAGGCAGAGGTTGCGGTGAGCCGAGATCGCGCCACTGCACTCTGGCCTGGGCAACAAGAGCGAGACAGATTACAGGCGCACGCCACCTTGCCAAGCTAATTTTTGTGGTTTTAGTAGAGACAGGGTTTCGCCATGTTGGCCAGGCTGGTCTCGCACTCCCAACCTCAGGTGATCGCCTCCCACCTTGGCCTCCCCAAGTGCTGGGATTACAAGCGTGAGCCACTGCACCCGGCCAGAAGTTATTATATAATCAATGCACCATTGCCCAAAATACTTATCTGAATTTTTTTTTTTTGACATGGAGTCTTGCTCTTGTCACCCAGGCTGGAGTGCAATGGCGTGATCTTGGCTCACTGTAACCCCTGCCTCCTGGGTTCAAGCAATTCTTCTGCCTCAGCCTCCTGAGTAGCTGGGATTACAGGTGCCCACTACAACGCCCGGCGAATTTTTCTTTGTATTTTTGGTAGAGATGGAGTTTCACCATGTTGGCCAGGCTGGTATGAAACTCCTGAGCTTAGGTGATCTGCCCACCTCGGCCTCCCAAAGTGCTGGGATTACAGGTATGAGCCACCATGCCTGGCCTTATCTGACTTTTTTTTTTTTTTTTTTTTTTGAGACAGTCTCGCTCTGTCACCCAGGCTGGAGTGCAGTGGCGCTATCTTGGCCCACTGCAAGCTCTGCCTCCTGGGTTCACGCCATTCTCCTGCCTCAGCCTCCTGAGTAGCTAGGACTACAGGCACCCGCCACCATGCCCGGCTAATTTTTTGTATTTTTAGTAGAGACGGGGTTTCACCGTGTTAGTCAGGATGGTCTCGATCTCCTGACCTCGTGATCCACTCGCCTCAGCCTCCCAAAGTGCTGGGATTATAGGCGTGAGCCACCACACCCGGCCTGACTTTTAAGCCATCGTATTTATTATATCATTGATTTAGTTTTGGGCAAATGTGGTCACAGAAGATTTGGACAAATGTTGTCACAAAAGGTTATGCTTAATTTTCCGTAATTCATTTCGGCAGTGAGTAGGAAGAAAATTTGAATGCATATATGTTACAGACAGTCTTTTTGAGGCTGGGCACGTGGCTCACACCTGTAATCTCAGCACTCTGTGAGGCCAGTGCAGGAGGATCGCTTGAACCCTTGAGTTTGAAACCAGCCTCGGCAACATGGCAAAACCTCATCTCTAAAAAAAAAAATTTTTAATTTAGCCAGGCTGGTGGCACGTGTCATTAGTCCCAGCGACTTGGTAGGGCTGAGGTGGGAGGATCACTTGAGCTCAATAGGTATAATTTTCAGTGAGCTGTGATTAGGCCACAGCACGTTAGCCTGAGTGACAGAGTGAGAATCTGCCTTAAAAAAAATAAAGTATTTGAAAGCCTTCTTCAGAGGTTATTCTTGGAAAAGCAAATAATATTATAGCCTTGAGTATAATAGTGTCATATCATTTAAGCCATATGGAAAATAATACTTTGTATGAAAATAGTAACATCTAGAGTAGTTTTATTAATAAAATACTCTCCAGATGGCAAGTGATAGATACATCCTGTTTCGATTTTACAACAAAGCATGTTTGTGATATAAACATTATTCGATTGCAAAAATTCTTTTTTTTTTTTTTTTGAAATGGAGTCTTGCCCTGTCACCCATGTTGGAGTGCAGTGGCGCTATCTCGGCTCACTGCAACCTCTGCCTCCTGGGTTCAAGTGATTCTCCTGCCTCAGTTTCCTGAGTAGCTGGGATTATAGGCACATGCCAACATGCCCAGCTAATTTTTGTAGTTTTAGTAGAGACAGGGTTTTACCATGTTGACCAGGCTGGCCTCGAACTCCTGACCTGAAGTGATCTACCTGCCTCGGCCTCCCAAAGTGCTGGGATTGCAGGCCTTAGCGACTGCGCCCGGCCCGATTGCAAAAATCATAACATTTCAGTGACTTCAGTGTTTTGAAATTGAGGGATTAAAATCTAAGATCTAAATATCCGATTCTTCTTCCTTTTTTTTTTTTTTTTTGAGATGGAGTTTCACGCTTTTTGCCCAGGCTGGAGTGCAATGGCACGATCTCGGCTCACTGCAACATCCACCTCCCAGGTTCAAGCAATTTTTGAATCCCATAGTGCTGTGTTGGGATTACAGGTGTGATCCACCATGCCTGGCTATTCTTTTTTTTTTTTTTTTTTTTTTCTTTTTAAAGAGACAGTATCTTGCTCTGTGGCCCAGGCTAGAGTGCCGTGGCAGTCATGGCTTACTGCAGTCCTGAACTCCTGTGCTTAAGCAATCCTCTCACTTCAGCCTTCTGAGTAGCTAGTACCACAGGCACACACCACCACACCCGACCCCATTATTGTTCTATTGACGTTTATAACTGTATAATTAGTATATAATCTGCATTTACCAGAAATCTGTAAAATCTGGTTATGTCATTACTTTTCCTGATTATTGGTACAGTTAAAACCTAGAAAGGCTCATTCCTATAAGGGATACATTGTGTTGGAAGAGCTTATAACAACTTTGTTTTATATTTTGCCAAAAAGCCTTTGGATTCTTTAGCTCGAGGGTGTAGTCCACAGTCCAGGTCCAATTTCTAGAGTTCTGGAGGAGTGGCAGATATCCATTTCTTGGGGATCAGTCAGAAGTGAGCTCATTAATTAATTGGAAACTTTTTGTTTTGGATGTTTCAGTGGTAAATGAAAACAATACCGCCTACTAGAATTATTGTGAGGATTCTGTTATATTATGTGTGAAAGAACTGATTACAGGTGTCACAAATTACTTTCTTACTCATTAATTTATTAATTATGTGCTATGCACTGTTTTGTTTTGTTTTTGAGACAGGGTCTCTGTTGTCCAGGCTGGAGTATAGCTGTGCAGTGTTTTTAAGTGCTGGGAATACTGTGATGAGCAGAATAGACATTGTGTCTGCCCTCATGGATCCTTCAGTAAAGTGAGAAAGGCAAACATCAAACAAGGATTGGGCCTGGCACAGTGGCTAATGCCTGTAATCCCAGCACTTTGGGAGGCTGAGGTGGGTGGGTCACTTGAGGTCAGGAGTTCAAGACCAGCCTTGCCAACCTGGTGAAACCCCCTCTCTACTAAAAATACAAAAATTAGCCAGGTGTGGTGGTGCATGTCTCCCAGCTGCTCGGGAGGCTGAGGCAGGAGAATCGCTTGAACCCAGGAGGCAGAGGTTGCAGTGAGCCGAGATTGTGCCACTCCACTCCAGTCTGGGTGACAGAGCAAGACTCTTTCTCCCAAAAACAACAAAAAACAAAACAAAACAAAAAAACAGCAACAACAACAAGGATTGCTTGAGCCTGGGAGGTTGAGGCTGGAGTGAGCGATGACCATGCCACTGCACTCCAGCCTGGGTGACAGATTCATTCATACCCTGTCTTTCAAAGAAAAAAAAATCAGTATTAGATTGTATGTTCACAATTATATGTGTGAGAACCTATATGTATGGGAACTCTTTCTGCCAACCAGTGCCCAGAGTTTTCTCTCTGCTCTGATTACTCTCTCAACTCTCTCAAATTGCCTTTTAAAGAAATCTTTATTTCTGTTAAGATTTTAGAGCTATTTGTTTTTGGTTTTTGCTTAATTTTTTGCATATTCTGTTAATGCAAAAAATTGCATTAAATTATTATTATTATTTTTGAGATAGAGTCTTGCTCTGTCGCCCAGGCTGGTGTGCAGTGGAGCAGTTTTGGCTCACTGCAACCTCCACCTTCCGGGTTCAAGTGATTCTCATACTACAACCTCCTGAGTAGCTGGAACTACAGGCATGCGCTGCCACGCCTGGCTAATTTTTTTGTATTTTTAGTAGAGACAGTTTCATCACGTTGGCCAGGCTGGCCTCAAACTCTTGGGCCTCAAGTGATCTGCCCACCTTGGCCTGCTAAAGTGCTTGAATTATAGATGTGAGCCCCACTCCTGGCTGCATTAAAATATTTTAATAGACATTTGATTGATTGATTGATTGATTTATGAGATGGAGTTTTGCTGTTGTTGCCTAGGCTGGAGTGCAATGGCGGGATCTCGGCTCACCACAACCTCCGCCTCCCGGGTTCAAGTGATTCTCCTGCCTCAGCCTCCCGAGTAGCTGGGATTACAGGCATGCGCCACCAAGCCTGGCTAATTTTGTATTTTTAGTAGAGATGGGGTTTCTTCATGTTGGTCAGGCTGGTCTTGAACTCCCGACCTCAGGTGATCCACCTGCCTCGGCCTCCCAAAGTGTTGGGATTACAGGCGTAAGCCACCGCACCCGGCCTTTAATAGACATGTTTTAAATTTATAAGGATTAAGAAAAACCCCTAAAAATAAAAAACAAATTTATAATGATTTATAGTTAAAAGGTTTTGTTGTTGAGACAGGGTCTTACCCTGTCACTGAGGCTAGAGTGCAGTGGAGTGATCACAGCTCACTGCATCCTCGACCTCCTCGGCTTAAGTGATCCTTGTTTAATGTTTGTTTTTAAGAACATTAAAAAGTGCTTTGTTGAAAGTGTTTGGTTTAGCACATTTTTATTGATTACTGAGTAGGTGCTGGAGTTTAAAACATGAATAAGACAAAAAAAATGAATAGAAAATAAGATTATTGCCTCTGCTGTTGAGACTCTTAGAGTGTGGTATTAATATCAATGTAATGTGTCAAGTGCAGTAAAAAGAGGTATGCACAAGGGGATCCAGAGCCTTAAGTAGGGGTAAAGTAGACCCAAGAGATGTTTCTTTGAGCTGAGTTATGAAGTATAAGTAGCTATTAGCCAGATAGGAAAATGAAGCGTGCCTTAGATTGAAAAGTATGATCAAGTGCATGGAGGTGTGATAGCATAAGATGTATGTGAACTACAAAGTGTAAATCGTGTGATGGAACTTGGTCATAGTTTTTCCTAGGGTAGGAGTCAGATTAGGAAGGGCTTTATTTTTCATCCTAGGACCTTGGATTTAAGTGGTTTTTTTTGTTTGTTTTGTTTTTTTTGAGACAGAGTTTCACTCTTATTGCCCAGGCTGAAGTACAATGGCAGGATCTCAGCTCACCATAACCTCCGCCTCCTGGGTTCAAGCAATTCTCCTGCCTCAGCCTCCCTAGTAGCAGGGATTATAGGCATGCGCCACCACGCCCAGCTGATTTTGTGTTTTTAGTAGAAACAGGAGTTCTCCATGTTGGTCAGACTGGTCTCGAACTCCTGACCTCTGGTGATCCGCCCACTTCAGCCTCCCAAAGTGCTGGGATTATAGGCGTGAGCCATTGTGCCCAGCTAGTTTTGTTTTTTAAATTTTTATGTTTCAAAATAAATCATACACAGAGCACAAGTATAAAACATAGAAAAAAAGATGGAGCTGCTTTGACTTGGAATGTGGAGCAGCCAGCTTTCTTATCACCCTCTTGGGTAGCCTACAAGGGGCTCTCATGAGCACTATCTCAGAGGAACACAATTTGAAAACTACCTCTGTGATGGAATTTCAACAGAAGGATTTTGAGAAGTCCAGAGGAATTGATTAACTAATGATTAATTGTAAAATGCATTCTTAGAGTTGGAAATAAGTTGGTGTGATATGTGGGAGATGGGGAAGGAGGCCAATCAGGTATGTCTGGGCTATTAAGAAAATTGTTACTTCTGTTCTTTAGTCTATTAAGATATAATTAATGTTTTTATTTTTTATTTTTTTGAGACTTGCCCTGTCGCTCAGGCTGGGGTGCAGTGGTGTGGTCTGGGCTGACTGCAATCTCCACCTCCAGGTTTCAAGCGATTCTCCTGCCTTAGCCTCCTGGGTAGCTGGGATTACAGGCACCTGCCAACACGCCTGGCTAATTTTTGTATTTTTATTTTTTATTTTATTTATTTCTCTTTTTTTTGAGACAGAGTCTCGCTGTGTTGCCCAGGCTGGAGTGCAGTGGCACGATCTTGGCTCACTGCAACCTCCGCCTCCTGGATTCAAGTGATTCTCCTGCCTCAGCCTCCCAAGTAGCTGCGATTACAGGCACATGCCACCACGCCTAGCTAATTTTTTTGTATTTTTAGTAAAGACAGGGTTTCAGCATGTTCATCATGTTTGCCAGGCTGGTCTCAAACTCCTGACCTCAAGTGAGCCACCCACCTTGGCCTCCCAAAGTGCTGGGATTACAGGCATGAGCCACTGCACCTGGCCTACTCACCGTTTCAATAAATGTCATACCTTGGTATCTCGAGGGTCTATGTTAGTCAGGCTGGTCTTGAATTCCTTGGCTCAAGTGATCCACCTGCCTCGGCCTCCCAGAGTTTTGGGATTACAGGCGTGAGCCACTGCCTGTAAACTTGTAGTGACTTTGTCCTTTGCTTAGTCTGTTAATTACTGAGAGAGGTTTTTCCCATCCTGTGATTATAATTTTGTTATGTGTCCTGGTATCTCTTGTTTTTCTTTTTATTATTTATTTATTTTATTTATTTGTTTATTTTGAGATGGAGTCTCGCTCTGTTGCCCAGGCTAGAGTGCAGTGACATGATCTCAGCTCACTGCATCCTCCGCCTCCCGGGTTCAAGCGATTCTCCTGCCTCAGCCTCCCAGGTAGCTGGGATTACAGGCGCATGCCACCATGCCTGGCTAATTTTTGCATTTTTAGTACAGACAGGGTTTTGCCTTGTTATCCAGGCTGGTCTTGAACTCCTGACCTCATGATCCACCCGCCTCGGCCTCCCAAAGTGCTGGGATTACAGGCGTGAGCCACCGTGCCCGGCTGATGATGATATTTTAACAGATGAAGAGTTGCATTTTCTAGATGAACAAAAAAATGTGGTTTCTTTTTTTTTTTTTTTTTTTTTGAGATGGAGTCTCCCTTTGTAGCTCAGGCTGGAGTGCAGTGGTGTGATCTCAGCTCACTGCAAACTCCGCCTCCCAGGTTCACGCCATTCTCCTGCCTCAGCCTCCCTAATAGCTGGGACTACAGGCACCTGCCACCAAAGTACGAGAATCACTTGAATTCGGGAAGGAAGTTTGCAGTGAGCCGAGATTGTGCCACTGCACTCCATCCTCGGTGACAGTGACAGAGCAAGACTGTCTCCAGAAAACACCCAAAAAGAGAGAAAGAAGCTCTACTGTGCGTAAAATACTATCAAATGGCATTGAATGCTACAGAGAAATCAGGAAAGGAAGAGTCAATCGTCAATCCATGTGGGAAACTTCATTATGGGTTTTTTGTTTGTTTGTTTTGTTTTTTTTTTTGTGGCAGGTTCTCACCTTGTCACCCAGGCTGGAGCGCATTGGCACAATCTCAGCTCACTGCAACCTCCAACTCGCGGGTTCAAGTGATTCTCCTGCCTCAGCCTCCTGAATAGCTGGGATTACAGGTGCCTGCCAGCATGCCTGGCTAATTTTTTGTAGTTTTTGTAGAGATGAGGTTTTGCCATGTTGTCTAAGCTGTTTTGAACTCCTGACCTCAAGTGATCTGCCCTCCTTGGCCTCCCAAAGTGCTGGGATTACAGGTGTGAGCCACTGTGCTTGGCTGCATTGTGGTCTTACTTTAAGAAATTGCTGTGGTGGGTTCTGTGCTATTTCCTGTAATCCCAGCACCTTGAGAGGCCAAGGCAGGTGGATCACTTTGAGCCCAGGAGTTTGAGGCCATCCGGGGAAACATAAAAATTTAAAAAATTAGCCGGGCGCGGTGGCTCACGCCTGTAATCCCAGCACTTTGGGAGGCCCAGGTGGGCGGATCACGAGGTCAGGAGATTGAGACCATCCTGGCTAACACGGTGAAACCCTGTCTCTACTAAAAATACAAAAAATTAGCCAGGCGTGGTGGCGGGCGTCTGTAGTCCTAGCTACTCGGGAGGCTGAGGTAGGAGAATGGTGTGAACCCGGGAGGTGGAGCTTGCAGTGAGTGGAGATCGCGCCACCGCACTCCAGCCTGGGTGACAGAGTGAGACTCTGTCTCAAAAAAAAAAAAAAAAAATTAGCTGGTCATAGTGGTATGCACTTTTAGTCCCAGTTACTTGGGAGGCCAATGCTAGAGGACCGCTGGAACCCAGGAGGCAGAGGCTACAGTGAGTTGTTTTTGTCCCACTGCATTCCAGCTTGGGCAACAGTTGAGTGAGACTCTGTCTCAGCAAAAACAAACAAACAAAAAACAGAAATTGCCACAGCCATTCTGACCTTCAGCAAGCAGCCATGAACACTGAGGCAAGACCCTCCATCAGCATAAAGCTTGCAGCTCAGATGATCATTTTTTAGAGACAGGGTTTTGCTCTCTTTCCCAGGCTCAAGTACAGTGATAAAACCGTAGCTTGCTGTAACCTGAAAATCCTGGACTCAAGTGATTGTTTTGCCTAGAACTACAAGGTTGTGCCAGCACCCCCAACTAAGTCTGGCTTTGTTTTTTCCTCCCCTCCCTTCCCCTCCCCTCCCCGCTTTTTAAATTTTTTATTTTATTTTTATTTTTTCAAATAGGATCTCGCTCTGTCACCTAGGCTGGAGTGCAATGGCGCAATCTCAGCTCACTGCAACCTCCATCTCCCGGGTTGGAGTGATTCTCCTGCCTCAGCCTACTGAGTAACTGGGATTACAGGCGCCTGCCATTATGCCTGGCTAATTTTTGTATTTTTAGTAGAGACAGGGTTTCACCACGTTAGTCAGGCTGGTCTTGAACTCCTGACCTCAGGTGATCCGCCCACCTCGGCCTCCCAAAGTGCTGGCATTACACGCGTGAGCCACCGTGCCTGGCCTCTTTTTTTGTTTTTTTAAGTAAAGATGAGGTCTCACTTATATTGCCAAGTATGGTCCTGAAGTCCTAGGCCCAAGCAGTCTTCCTGCCTTGGCTTCCGAAAGTGCTGGGATTACAGGTGTGAACCCCCACAACCAGCCTCAGTTAAGGGGTAAAATTTTTTTGTTTGTTTTTTTAGTGATGAGTTCTTGTTATATTGCCCAGGCTGGATATTCTTTTCTTTTAGCACTATATATTTTTTCCCCCAAATTTATACATTGAATACAACAAAGCATTCTTAATTTGTTATTTTTAATATATAATGCTATTGTACACAGACTATTGTGTAGTGTAAATCTAACTTTTATATATGTATTGTGAAATTGAAGCATTCTCGTGACTCACTTTATCGCAATATTTGCATTGTTGTGGTAGTCTTGAAACCGAACCTGTAGTATCTCCAAGGTATGCTTTTGCAAGTTTTTGTATGGACATGTGTTTTCATTATTCTTGGGTATTGTATACCTAGGAGTAGAGTTACTGCATCATATGGTCATTTTGTGTTTAAGAAAAAATTTTATTTTCAATGTTTGTGTGTACATAGGTATATATATTTATGATATACATGAGATATTTTGGTACAGACATGCAATATGTAATAATTACATTAGGGTAAATGGAGTTACCATCCCCTCAAGGATTTATCCTTTGTGTTACAATCTAATTATACCCTTTTTCTTATTTTAAAATATACAGTTAAATTATTATCAACCTGTTGTGCTATCAAATTCTAGTTCTTATTCATTATTTCTAACTTTTTTTTGGACTTACTGAATCATCTATTCTTTTGTTTTCTTTAACCATCCTCACTTCCCTCCATCTTTCTACTTCCCTTCCTAGCTTCTAGTAACCATTTTTCTGTTGTCTATCAGCATGAGTTCTATTGTTTTAATTTTTAGTTCCCACTAATAAGTGAGAACACATGAAGTTGGTCTTTCTGTGCCTGACTTATTTCATCTAACATAATGATCTCCAGTTCCATCTATGTTGTTGCAAATGATAGGATCTCATTCTTTTTCATGGCTGAATAACACTCCATTATGTATATGTACCACATTTGCTTTATTTATTCATCTGTTGAACACTTAGGTTATTTCCAAATCTTGGCTATTGTGAACAGTGCTGCAATAAACATGGGAGGGCAAATGTCTATTTGAAATACTGATTTCCTTTTCTGTATATAGCTAGTCGTGGGATTGCTGGATCATATGGTAGCTCTATTTTTAGTTTTTTGAGGAACCTCCAAACTGTTGTCTAGATTTGTACTAATTTACATTCCCACCAACAACGTATGAGGGTTCCCTTTTCTCCACATCCTTTTATTCTTTTCTTTTGGATAAAAGCCATTTTATCTGTTTGAGATGGTATCTCATTGTAGTTTTGATTTGCATTTCTCTGATGATCAGTGATACTGAGCACCTTGTCATATTCTTGTTTGCCATTTGTATGTCTTTTTGAGTAATTTCTATTCAGATTTTTTGTCCATTTTTAGGAAAACTGTTTAATTTGATTGTTATATTTTTCTTTTAGATTTGTTTGATATCCTCACATAGTCTAGTTATTTGTTTTGGGTTTTTTTTTTTTTTTTTCTCTTGGAGACAGGGTCTCACTCTGTCACTTAGGCTGGTGTGCAGTGGGGCAGTCATGGCTCAGTGCAGCCTTGACCTCCCAAGCTCACGCATCCCTCCCAGTTTACCCTCCCAAGTTGCTGAAACTACAGGCGTGTGCTACCACGTCTGCCTGGTGTGGGTGTGTGTGGGTGTGTGTGTGCGTGTGCGTGTGCACGCAAGGATGGGATCTCGCCAAAGTTGATCTTGAAATCCTGGCCTCGAGCGATCACCCACCTTGGCCTCCCAAAGTGCTAGGATTGTGCAGGCCTGAGCCACCACGCCTGGCCTTTTCTTGTTTATAAATGAGATTATGTATTTATACTTGGGTTGATTTGATGACCTTATTCTTAAATATGGGTAGTTTAAGCTGTGGAAAAGTTTTAGTAGGCTTTGGATATCATAAATCAAGCATCTAAACGGATGTGTTTTTGTCTTATATATTGCTGTCGTCTCTTTATAACAACTTAATATTATGGGAGTTTTTGGTAACTAAAACAATAACTGAGTCCTTAGAGTTGCGATAATTTCTATGATAATTGTTATGTAAAGCATTAGTACATCCCCCACTTCCCCTCGTCTTTACCTCAAGTTGTGTATCACTATAGATTCTCAGGAAGTTTTTCTAAAAAATTGTGGCTGGGTGCAGTGGCTCATGCCTGTAATCCCAGTACTTTAGGAGGGCGATTTGGGTGGATTGATTGAGCTCAGGAGTTTGGGACCAGCCTGGGCATCATGGTGAAACCCCGTCTCTACAAAAAATATAAATGCCAGGTGCTGTGGCTCACGTCTGTAATCCCAGCACTTGGGAGGCAGAGGCTTGTGGATCACCTGAGGTCAGGAGTTCGAGACCAGCCTGGCCAACATGGTGAAACCCTGTCTCTCCTAAAAATACAAAAATTAGCCGGGCATGGTGGCAGGCGCCTGTAATCCCAGCTACTCGGGAGGCTGAGGCAGGAGAATCGCTTGAACCCAGGAGGCGGAGGTTGCACTGAGTTGAGATTGTGCCATTGCACTCCAGCCTGGGGGATGAGAGCGAGACTCTGTCTCAAAAAAACAAAACCAAATATATATTTGTTTTTTTGTTTGTTTTTTTGAGACAGAGACCAAATATATATTATATATATAAAATATATATTTGTTTTTTGTTATTATAATATATATACATTATATATTATATATTTTATATATTATCTTTTATATATAATATATAATATATTTCATATATATTATATATTATATATAATATATTTTATATATTTATATATTATATATGTATATAATATATTTATATATTTTATATAATTATATATATTTATAAATAATTATATATAAATGTATATATAAATAAATATAATATATAATATATATTTATATATACATTTATATATAACTACATTATATATTATATATTTTATAATATTATATATGATATATTTTATATAATATATATCATATATCATATATGATATATATTATATAATATATATTATATATTATATATAATATATATCATATATGATATATGATATATATTATATAATATATATTATATATTATATATAATATATCATATATGATATATAATTATATAATATATATTATATATTATATATAATATATCATATATGATATATAATTATATAATATATATTATATATGATATATAATATATATTATATATGATATATAATTATATAATATATGATATATAATTATATATCATATAATATATAATTATATAGTATATATTATTTATATTATATGTATATTTATATATAATATATATATGTAAATCAGCCCAGTGTGGTGGTGTGCGTCTGTAGTCCCAACTACCTGGGAGCCTGAGGGGGAAGGATTGCTTGAGCTCAGGAGGTGGAAGCTGCAATGGGCTGTGATCACACCATTGCACTCTAGCCTGCATTACATAGGGAGACCCTGTCTCAGAAACGAAAAAGAAAAAATTGTTGCACTATGGCTATTTTTTAATATTTAGCTCAACTGTAAGTTTTGGATATGTCTGGGAAGAGATTGATAGCCAATGACTATATTCAATTTACATTAAAATAGAAAGCATATCCCATATGACCAGGAACATAGTTGAACCAGTTTAGGTTTTTTTAAAAAGTCCTCAGAAGTGCAACATAGGTTTGATTTTTAACTGTTGCTAGAAAAATTCATTAGTGAAAGTAAAGATCTCGTCCAAAATTCCTTTAAACAGAACTTTTGGCTCAAGAGCCACTTCTTAGTTAGAGTTGTAGAGATGTCTTAAGCCTTTAATGATTTTCGAAGATGGTAGTGACGAGCTTTTCTGGGTTAGTTTAATATAAAGTGATACGTCACCGTCAGTGAAATAAGGAATATAAGGTGGCCGTGGTGGCTCAGGCCTATAATGCCAGCACTTTGGGAAGACAAGGTAGGAGGATTGCTTGAGACCAAGAGTTCGAAAGCAGCCTGGGGAACACAGGGAGACCTGTGTTCTGGGTGTGGTGGTGTGTGCCTTTAGTCCCAGCTATTCGAGTGGCTGAAATCAACGCGCCACTGCACCCCAGCCTGGGTGACAGACTGAGGCTGTGTCTCAAAAAACAAACCAACAATCAAAAAGAAAATGGGAGGTTTTAAATCTAGTTAGCTTTTAGGTTGGATTTAAACACTTTGCAAACAAATTCTAGCCGTATTTATTTCTAATGCAAAAAACATGGTCTTTAGAATTATTCAGATATGGATTTAAATTCTAATCGTTACAATTGTGACTTAACTTTTTTTTTTTTTTTTTTTTTGAGATGGAATCTCACTCCGTTGCCCAGGCTGGAATGCAGTGGTAAGATCTTGGCTCACTGCAACCTCCGCCTCCCAGGTTCAAGCGATTCTTCTGCCTCAACCTCCCAAGTAGCTGGGATTACAGGCACACACCACCATGCTCAGCTAATCTTTGTATTTTTAGTAGAGATGGGGTTTCACCATGTTTGCCAGGCTGGTCTTGAACTCCTGACCTCCAGTGATTCTCCCACCTTGGCCTCCCAAAGTGCTGGGATTACAGGCATGAGCCACCGCACCCAGCCTGTGACTTAACCTTTTTGAGCCTCAGTTTCTTTATCTGCAAAATCGAGATAATGCTGTCTTGTAAGGTTGTGAGGGGTAAGCAAAATAATGTATGTGTATTAGTTTTGGGTGGCTGTTGTAATACAATACCACAAACTAGCTGGCTTAAACAGCAGAAATTCTCTCTCAGTTCGGGAAGCTAGAAGTACAAACTCAAGTTGTCAGCACATTGTTTTGAGGACTGTGAGTGTGTATCTGTCCCTGTCCCTCTCCTAATGTCTGACCTCAGGCTTTCCTTGGTTAATAGATTGTGTTCTGTCTGTGTTTTCACGTTGTCTTCCCTCTATTTGTTCCTGTCTTTGTTTCCAAATTTCTCCATTTTATTAGGAAACAGTTGCACTGAATTAAGGCCCACCCTTGTGACTTCATCTGGATCAACTGCAAAGACCCTACTTTCAAATAAGATCACATTCACAGCTACTGGGTTAGGGAGGAGTATATCTTGTGTGTGTGTAGAGTGGCAGTGTACACAGAATTCAGCCCAATACCATATATAAAAAAGGCTTAGCACCAGTATATTATTTCCAACTGGACCTACAGACATTAGAAAAAGCCATTCTGAAATCTGCCAGTCTAAGCCTGGAAGATGCCACTTCTTTACTTACATCTTCTCTGATCTCTTTTCCCAAGTGTCTTGGGATCTGGAATTGTGACTTATTCGTCTTTGTGTGTCTTGTTGAGCTTTGTACATAGGTGTTTACTAAGTTTGTGTGTAGTTGAATTATGGGCTTAAATGGGTTTATTTTAGTGTCTGTCTCTGCAAGATAAAATTTTTAAGCTGGTCTTAAAGTCATCTTGCTTTTTTAAACCCTTGTTCTTATTTTCATGTTTAGAAGCTTTTCTGTGGTCTGGAATTCTTGCCTGTTTCTAAGTTTATTTATTAAGATCAGTTGGATTTGGTCATTATTGTCTATGAACGAAAGTATTAATGTGTATTTATATAGATTTATTTTTCCAGTGGATTTGCATATGTTATTTTATTTGGTCATGTAAATTTTTCAAGATAGAAGAAAGTAAATAGGGGTTTGTTAAAGTCTTTACTCATTGTACCATCAATTTAATGAAACTTTAAAATTTGTGTTTCTCAATGGCCTTGTTATTTAAAAGTTTTTTTAAGGTCATCATTATTGCTTCAGCCTAGTTTATAATGGATCATATAGTGTATGTATAGCTGTGTTATCTTTAATATATGACATCTTAGCATATTTCATAGAGTTGTAATAGCATAATTTTTTTTGGTTATATAGATGAGAGGTTTCTGTGTTGGCCAGGCTGGCCTTGAACGCCCAGCCTCGCCTCCTCATGCACCAGGACAACAGGCCTGAGCCACCACGGCTCCTAGCATAATTTTTTTAAACAGATCTCTTGGTGGATATTTTGTCATTTAAAAAAAAATGCTTTAACAGCTTGGGCAACGTGGTTATATTCCATCTCTACAAAAAATACAGAAATTTTCCAGGCATGTTGGTGAGCATTGGAACACTGAGATGGGAGGATGGCTTGAGCTCAGGAGGCGAAGATTGCAGTGAGTGAAGATTGCACCATTGCACTCCAGCTTGGGAGGCAGAGTGAGAACCTGTCTCAAAAAAAACACACAAAAAACCAAACAAAAACCTGCTTTAAATATCTTACCCTAGAATTAGGAATTATAGGAAATTACTTTGAATTATTTTTGGGGCTTAAAATACTGGGAGCTGAATTACTAGTTACTCATTTTGATGGTGTATTATAGAGTAGGTGTTACTTTCCCAATTTTGTGGCTTAGGAAACTGAGACCAAATTAACAGACTTTTTGAAGGTGACACAGTTTGTGATGGAGTCAGAAGAGAGGATTTATTACTGCTTTCTCTGGTTCTGTGGTTCTGGCTATTGTCTTTACCTGATACCACTGACATTCTTTCTCCTCTGTCTATTGAATGCATGTATTTTATGATTATACTTCCAAAAATACAATGTAATCTTTTTGTAGTAGTTCTCTGAGGAGAAGACAGAACCAACAACGTGCTAGATTGGTTATGGTTAAATTTGTCATAAAGCATATAATATTATGGTTTTGTTGTTATTGGATAACAGGAGAGTGGTTTAAGAATTTAGGCTCTGGAGTTGTATCTCTCCAGGTTTGAATCCTTGGTTCTGTCACTTAATAACTATGTAACCACAGGCATGTAGTAAAATAATGGGTAATAATGTGTTTACTTGAAGAACAGTGCCTTGCATGTAGCAAACATCATGTTACTTAATGTATTTGAAGTCATTTAGGACTTGAATAAATAAGCAAGTTCCATATTTAGCAGTGCCAAATAAATCATATTTAAATAATCAAAAATCAAATTATATAATAAATTTATTGGAACCTACTCAGATTGCAGTTTTCAGTACAGATAAAATATTTGTCTTTCCCATCGATTCTTGGTATCTCTTAAAGTTTCAAAGTCAATTAACTTTGAAGTCGTATTCTTTTTGAGAATTTACTTGATAACCATCAAAATGGTCCCTTAGACTTTTTTAAAGACAGATCTCACTCTGTAGCACAGGCTGGAGTGCAGTGGGTATGAACATGGTCCACTGTAGCCTCGAACTCTTGGGCTCAAGCAGTCCTCCTACCTGTCTCCCAAGCAGCTGGGAGTACAGGCATGCACCACCGTGCCCAGCTAATTTTTTAAATTTTTTGTAGAGACTGGGTCTGACATGTTGTCCAGGCTGATCTCAGACTCCTAGGCTGGAGTGATCCTGTCACCTCAGCCTCCCAAAGTGCTGGAATTTATAGGCAAGAGCCACAGCATCTGGCCCCCTTAGGGCTTTTTATTTTATTTTATTCTTTTTACTTTTGAGGCAGAGTCTAACTCTGTCGCCCAGGCCGGCGTGCAGTGGCGCAATCTTGGCTCACTGCAACCTCTGCCTCCCTGGTTCAAGCGATTCTCTTGCCTCAGCCTCCCGAGTAGCTGGGATTACCGGCATGCGCCGCCATGCCCTGCCAATTTTTGTATTTTTTTCTCTTTTTAGCAGAGACAGGGTTTCGCTGTGTTGGCCAGGCTGATCTCAAACTCCTGGCCTCAAGTTATCTGCCTACCTCGGCCTCCCAGAGTGCTGGGATTACAGATGTGAGCCACTGTGCCTGGCCCCTTAGAGCTTTTTAAAAGAAAGCTCTTTTTAAAAGAAATTCCAACAGTGCAAAAACTGCAATTACTTCTGTACCAACCTAATAGTTTGCTTAGTGTTTTTATCATGAAAAGGTATTAGATTTTTAAAATGTTTTTTCTGTCTGTTGAGGTTATCATGTGTTATTTTGCTTTGTCGTATTATTGTGGTGTATAATTTTTTTTGAGACGGAGTCTTGCTCTGTCTCCCAGGCTGGAGTGCAGTGGCGCCATCTCTGCTCACTGCAAGCTCCGCCTCCTGGGTTCACGCCATTCTCCTGCCTCAGCCTCCCGAGTAGCTGGGACTACAGGCGCCCGCCACCATGCCCAGCTAATTTTTTATTTTTAGTAGAGACGGGGTTTCACCGTGTTAGCCAGGATGGTCTCGATTTCCTGACCTCGTGATCTGCCCGCCTCGGCCTCCCAAAGTGCTGGGATTACAGGCATGAGCCACTGCACCCAGCCTTTTTTTTTTTTTTTTTTTTTTTTGAAGAGCCTCTCTGTCGCCGAGGCTAAAGTACGGTGGCTCTTGGCTCGCTGCAACCTCCGCCTCCCGGGTTCAAGCGATTCTCCTGTCTCAGCCTCCCAAGTAACTGGGTGGGATTACAGGTGCCCGCTAACACCCCCGGCTAATTTTTGTATTTTTAGTAGAACAAGGTTTCACCATGTTGGCCAGGCTGGTCACGAACTCCTGACCTCAGGTGATCCACCCGCCTCGGCCTCCCAAAGTGCTGGGATTACAGGCATGAGCCACTGTGCCCAGCCAATCCCAGTATTTTTAATGAGATTTAACTTCTATGAGTATTTAGAAGAATTCTTTGCTGTTTTCTCTGGGGCTTATGTCTGAAAGTAAAGTGTTAGCTGGGACTACAGGCATGTGCCACCACTCCTGGCTATTACTATTGTTAATACGCTAATAGAAATATTGGTTTGAAAAGCATGTAGAATATCACATGCAGAAGGGTCTGAAGTCTCTTGATATTATTAAAAATTCTTCCTATAATTTTTTCTCCATTTTTTTTTTCCCTTTGTGTTTTGATCCAAGGACTAGATCAAGGGTATCTTTTCCTTTGGATGATTTTCTTTATTGTGTGTGTTTTTAGTTCTTTAAAAATAAAGCCAGCTTAATTTTATTTTCAAAATATGGATAGATTCATTATATAAAACAATTATAAGTTGAGAACTATGTATAAAGGGCTATGTTATGAACAATTAAGATGGAATAATTTAGTTGTACTTATTTTGTAATTCTTTTTAGGCTAGAGTGTTTTCATTCTCAATTTTTCATACATTGCTTTTTCAGAAGGCTAATAGGAATGACAATAATGTTTCAAAATATTTTGATTCTTATTGATGCCCCATGTTTTGTCTGTCTAAAGTGTCAACCTAAGAAAAAGTCTACGCCACTGAAGTATGAAGTTGGAGATCTCATCTGGGCAAAATTCAAGAGACGCCCATGGTGGCCCTGCAGGATTTGTTCTGATCCGTTGATTAACACACATTCAAAAATGAAAGGTAATACTTGCAGTGATTATACATGTTAAAGGCAGTTGCCTTTAGAATAACTCAATTTTTGTTATCTTAATAATAATATATTGTTTTCCTTGGAACATTTTGTGAATGAATTGGTGTTACATATTTTATCTTTTGGGGCTTTTAAAAGTTCGTTTTACTCTATGATTTAAACCTTCTCTCAGTTTTGTTTGTTTGTTTGTTTGTTTGTTTGTTTTTGAGACGGAGTCTCGCTCTTGTTGCCCAGGCTGGACTGTAGTGGTGCAATCTCAGCTCGCTGCAACCTCTGACTTGTGAGTTCAAGCGATTCTCCTGCCTTAGCCTCCCGAGTAGCTGGGATTACAGGCACCCGCCACCACGCTTGGCTAATTTTTGGGTTTTTTTTGTTGTTGTTGTTGTTGTTTTTTGAGATGGAGTTTTGCTCTTGTTGCCCAGGCTGGAGTGCAGTGGCGTGATCTCAGCTTACCGCAACCTCCGCCTCCCGGGTTCAAGCAATTCTTCTGGCTCAGCCTCCTCAGTAGCTGGGATTGCAGGCATGTGCCACTACGCCCAGCTAATTTTGTATTTTTAATAGAAACGGGGTTTCTCCATGTTGGTCAGACTGGTCTCGAGCTCCCGACCTCAGGCGATCTGCCTGCCTTGGCCTCCCAAAGTGCTGAGATTACAGACATGAGCCCTGCACCAGGCCTAATTTTTGTATTTTTAGTAGAGACGGGGTTTCACCATGTTGGCCAGGCTGGTCTTGAACTCCTGAGATGAGGTGATCCGCCCACCTCAGACTCCCAAAGTATGGGGATTACAAGCGTGAGCCACTGTGCCCGGCTGATTTAAACATTCTCAATTATTCTGTTGATACCAGGAAGGTGTTAGGCCATTTCTCTAATGTTTACATTGTCCGGAATCACCTTTTAGTATATTTATGTATTTCTACTTTAATCAGGTTTGTATCATTTTTGATAATATAAAAGCTGAAACAATTGTAAATGTTTATTAATAATTTTGAAGTTTAAAATTTTAATTTGGAGTATTTCCTTTAAATGCTATTGTTTGTTTTTCAGTTGATTGTTGTGTTTGAATCTCAGGTAACTTAGTTTTAAATTACTCTAAAGGATGGGGCTGAAACTTGATTTATTTTTATTTTATTTTATTTTAGAGAAGAATTTCTGCTCTGTCTCCCAGGCTGGAGTGCAGTGGCGTGATCTCGGCTCACCGCAAGCTCTGCTTGCTGGGTTCATGCCATTCTCCTGCCTCAGCCTCCCGAGTAGCTGGGACTACAGGCGTCCGCCACCACGCCCGGCTAATTTTTTTGGTATTTTTATTAGAGACTGGGTTTCACCGTGTTAACCAGGATGGTCTTGATCTCTTGACCTCGTGATCTGCCTGCCTCGGCCTCACAAAATGCTGGGATTACAAGCGTGAGCCACCGCGCCGGGCCAATTTTTGCATTTTTAGTAGAGATGGGGTTTCACCATGTTGGCCAGGCTGGTCTTGAACTCCTGACCTCAGGTGATCCTCCTTCCTCAGCCTCCCAAAGTGTTGGGATTACAGGTGTGAGCCACTGCACCTGGCCTGAAACTTGATTTGAGCTGTCCTTTTTTCTGTTAGGATGGTAGTGATTTTATTTTAGTTTTAATATATGTATTTTAGTTTCTGAAAGTCAGATGTTGGTGAGATTCAGAAAAATCAGCTTACTCTCTGCTTTGCTGTGATCTGCCACATTCTTCACTCCTTTCAACAGGCAACCAATTGATATTAATTTTTGTTGTTGTTGTTGTTTTGTTTTGAGACGGAATCTTGCTCTGTCACGTACGTTGGAGTGCAGTGGCGCAATTTCGGCTCACTGCAACCTCTGCCTCCCGGGTTCAAGCAATTCTCCTCCTGCCTCAGCCTCCAGAGTAGCTGGGATTACAAGTGCGTGCCACCATGCCCAGCTAATTTTTGTATTTTAGTAGAGACGGGGTTTCACCATGTTGGCCAGGCTGGTCTCAAACTCCTGACCTCAAGTGAACCACAGGTCTTGGCCTCCCAAAGAGTTTGGATTACAGGCATGAGCCACCACACCTGGCCGATATTAATATATTTTTATATACATAATGTTTTTTCATATAAATTATATTTTTATTTACATGAGTAAATATATACTTCTTAGTCATCTTCCACGTCTTTCCTTTATCACAAACAGAACATTGTATATTTTGCAGCTTGCCTTTTCCACTTTGTGGAGATTTTTTTCATATTTTTATTATTTATGTATTTGTTTATTTTTCTGAGACAGGATCTCATTCTGTTGCCTAGGCTGGAGTGTAATGGCATAACCACGCCTCACTGAAGCCTTGATCTCCAGGGCTCAAACAGTCATCCAACCTCAGCATCCTGAATAGCTGGAATAGCTGGAATAGCTGGGAGCACAGACGTGTGCCACCACACATGGCTTTTTTTTTTTTGGGTGGAGATAGTGTCTCCATATATTACCCAGGCTGGTCTTGAAATCCTGAGCTTAATAAGGGATCCTCCCACCTTGGCCTTCCGGAGTGCTGGGATTACATGTGTGAGTCACCATGCCTCTTTTTTTTTTTTTTTTTTTTTTTCAAAAGGATGATTTCTCCAAAGTAGAATTCCTGGATTTGATTTTATATTTTGAATAATGAGGTGCCCAAAAACCTTTATAAATTTTAGTGTGTCTTTTTTTTTTTTTTTTTTTTTTTTTTTTTGAGACAGAGCCTCGCTCTGTCTCCCAGGTTGGAGTGCAGTGGCACAATCTCGGCTCACTGCAAGCTCCACCTCCTGGGTTCACACCATTCTCCTGCCTCAGCCTCCCGAGTACCTGGGACTACAGGTGCCAGAACCTAGCACAGTACTAGGTTTTGTGTCTGGGCGCAGTGGCTCACACCTGTAATTCCAGCACTTTGGGAGGCTAAGGTGGGCAGATCACCTGAGGTCAGGAGTTCAAGACCAGTCTGGCTGACATGGTGAAACCCTGTGTTTACTAAAAATACAAAAATTAGTCAGGTGTGTTGGCATGCTCCTACAATCCCAGCTACTGGGGAGGCTGAGGCAGAAGAATTGCTTGAGCCCGGGATGCGGAGGTTGCCGTGATCCAAGATCACACTACTGCACTACAGCCTGGGTGACAGAGCGAGACTCTGTCTCAAAAGAAAAAAATAACTTAGTGTGTTAAAAATTTAATACCTTGACCAGGCACGGTAGCTCATGCCTATAATCCCAGCACTTTGGGAGTCCGAGGTGGGAGGATCACTTGAGCCTAGGAGTTTGAGACCAGCCTTGGCAATACAATGAGACACTTTCTCTTTAATTCAAAAAAAATGTTGATACCTTATCCTTTGTGACCTGTCTGGATATTTAAATTCTACTACTAGAAAACTCTGAGTCCTCCTTTTCTAACCTCCCTGTCCCTATGACTGCTGGTTTCTTACTCATTAGGGTGTCTCTCTTTCTCTCCTCGTCTCTCTTTTGATTGAGGGTCTCGTTCTATTGCCCAGGCTGGAATGCAGTGGCATGATCATGACTCATTGCAGCCATAGCTTCCCAGGGTCAAGCGATCTTCCCTCCTGTGCCTTCCAAGCAGCTGGGGCTACAGGCATTCGCCACTATGCCTGGCTTAGTTTTTAATTTTTTTGTAGAGGCAGGGTTTTGCCTTGTTGCCCAGGCTGGTCTGAAACTCCTGGGCTCAAGCGATCTGCCCGCCTGGGCCTCCCAAAGTACTTGGGATTACTGACGGGAGCTACCGCACTCAGCCTATTTATAGTGTTTCTTATGCATACTAGTTGAGTCCATGCTATTTATTTGACAAATAGTAAATACCTTGTATAGATTGAGTACTGTGCTAGGTTTTGGGATTCATTATTGGGCCATACATCTATACTGCTTGCTCTCATGAGAAATTAGAATCTAGTATAAGGGACAAGACACCAGAAAATAATCAAATGCATTATTACTTAACTGAGAAGTCTGTCCAAGGAACAATTTTGATGCCTATTCAGTGATATAACAGGGATAACTGACCTGGACTTTTCATCAGTGGTGTTTGCTAATAAAGTTATCTCTGATCTGTTACTTGAGAGGATGAGTTGGGAGTTAACTAGGGAAGAGAGAAGAAGATGGTTCCAGGAATCTGCAGCTCACAGAGTAATGGAGGGTGGCACAGTATGAGGCTGGGAAGTAGATATGGGACAAAGTGTTCAGTGCCTTGTTGACTTTGTTAAAAAATTTTGTTATTTTTATCTCAGAAACAATGTATATAATTAAAAAGTGTTTAGCAGGAGCCGCCATGCTCTGATCTGTTCATTTTAAAAGTTCACTGTGGCTGGATTGTTGAACATGTGTTAGAGGGGGACCACAAATAAGTAAAAAGAGACAGTTAAGTCATTATTAGTGATTATGGTGTGATGAAAATTGTGAATAGAAAATAAAAACAGATTAGGAGGTAAAATGCATCTGATGTAGTAATGCATTGAATAATGTTGACTGAGGGAGAATGAAGTCCTGAGGCTTTCAGTTCTCAGGTTTCCATATCATAGGATGGCTCCCACGTTTTTAGCTTCATCACTGGATGGCTGAATAGATCGTCATTTACTGAGAGAACACCAGAGCGTCTATAACTCAGAAAGGACATATTCTTGTTCATATTAGTTGGAGCCATGGGCAAGGCATGGGTGAGATTTTTTGGGACAAAAGATACTATGAGACAAAAGGTACATTGAGGAAGACATCATTTGACATCTGTATGGAAGAGACTGAGCTTGCTGAAAAAGAATGATGAAAAAGAATCAGATGAAACAGATGGAAGAGGAAAAGTAGGAGAATGTGGCTAGAGTACAGTAGTATGTATGTACTGGGGATATGTTCTAAGATTCTCAGTGGATGCCTGAAACTGGATAGTACTGAATCCCATATATATAATGTTTTTCCTGTACATACATACCTATTATAAAGCATCATTTATAAATTGGGCATTGTGGCTGGTTGTGGTGGCTCACGCCTGCAATCCTAGCACTTTGGGAATCCAAGGCGGGCGGATCACTTGAGGTCAGGAGTTGAAAGCCAGCCTGGCCAACATGGTGAAACCCTGTTTCTTCTAAAAACACACAAAAAATTAGCTGGGCGTGGTGGTGGATGCCTATAATCCCAGCTACTGGGGAGGCTGAGGCAGGAGGATTGCTTAAACTTGGGAGGTGGAAGTTGCAATGAGCCGAGATCATACCACTGCTCTCCAGCCTGGGCAATGGAGCAAGATTCCATCTAAAAAAAAAAAAAATAGTAAATAAAAAATAAATTGGGTATTGTAAGAGATCAGTAACAACTAATAATAAAACAGGGCGGGTGCAGTGGCTCACACCTATAATCCCAGCACTTTGGGAGGCCGAGGCAGGCGGATCACAAGGTCAGGCAATGGAGACCATCCTGGCTAACAAGGTGAAACCCTGTCTCTACTAAAAATACAAAACATTAGCTGGGCAGGGTGGCGGGCACCTGTAGTCCCAGCTACTTGGCAGGCTGAGGCAGGAGAATGGTGTGAACCCGGGAGGCGGAGCTTGCAGTGAGCCAAGATGACGCCACTGCACTCCAGCCTGGGCGAGAGTGCGAGACTCCATCTCAAAAAATAAATAAAACAGAACAATTACACTGTAATAAAAGTTATGGGAATCTGTCCCCTACCTTCGACCCCAATAGCTTATTTTACTGTATCACAGGTAACTGAAACCATCGAAAGTGAAGTCTCACGTGAGCTGGGACCACTGTAGTTTAAGGACGATGTGGTCAATTTTGCTGAGTGTTGCCTAGAGAGCAAATAAAATGTCCATTAGGGATAAGAAGGTGGAGATCACGAGTACCTTTTTTGTTGTTGTTGGTTTCACTGAGGTAGAAGTTAGATTGGACTGATTTGAGGCAATGGAGACAGAGACAGAGAAGGGAGGATGCTGCAGGCAGATAGGTATATAGGATTCAGAAGGATTTTTATTTTTTGTTATTTTTTATTTTAATATTAGTCTTATTTTTGAGAAAGAGTCTTGCTCTGTCACTCAGGCTGGAGTGCAGTGGCACAATTACAGCTCACTGCAACTTCCATCTCCCAGGCTCCAGTGCTCCAGGGCTCCAGCACTCCTTCCACCTCAGCCTCCTCAGTAGTTGGGACTACAGGTGTGCACCACAACACTTGGCTAATTTTTGTATTTTTTGTAGAGACAAGATCTCCCTATGTTGCATGAACTGGTCTTGAACTCCTGGCCTTAAGTGATCCTCCCGCCTTGGCCTCCCAACATGCTGAGATTACAGGTGTGAGCCACTGTGCCTGGCCAATTTATTTTTGACTCTAGGGACAGGGAAGTTTCAAGATGAAGGTGCTAGCCAATTCGGATCCCAAGTGAGGGCTCTCTTCCTGACTTGTAGATAACCACCTTGTTGCTGTGTCCTCATTTGGCAGAGAGCGAAAGTACTCACTGTGGCATCTTCTTTTAAGGAGACTAGTTGCATCATGAGGTCACCTCCATCATGAGGGACCTATTACTAATCTAGTAATAGTATTTAGTATTCTTAGTATATTTAGTGTATAAAATTAGTAAATCTACTTACTCCAAAGGCCTCACCTATAAACACCAACATATGGGGGGGTCAAGGCTTCAGAATAATGCATTTCAGGAGGACACAAACATTTAGTCTGTAATAGCCCTTTTTCATCCTTCTTGAATGACAGTCTTACTAACTCTGAGTTTTAAATTGTCGTCAGTAAGCTGAATTCATATCCATAGTGATAGTCTTTATCCAGGCTTTAGATTTATATACTCAACTCCATACTTGAAGTTTTCACCAAGATGTCAGTTTGAAAATATATTCATCACCCTAACATGGAACCCCATACTCTTTAGCTTCCTCTGTCTCCATCTTTCCACACCCATACGTGTTTGCCTTAAGCAACCACTAATGTACTTTCTGTTTCTGTGGATTTGCATATTCTAGACATTTCATATGTAGTAGGTCCCCAATTTGAGTTAGAATTTTTCGACCTTACAATGGTGCGAAAGCGATACACATTAAATAGAAATGGTACTTCAAGTTACCTGTAGAACCATTCTGTTTTTCACTTTCAATGTAGTATTCAGTAAATTACAGGAGATATTCAGCAGTTAATTTTAAAATAGGCTTTCTGTCAGAAATATTGCACAACTGTAGACCAATGTAAGTGTTCTGAGCATGTTTAGCGTAGGCTAGGTGTGTTAAATGCATTTTCTAATTATTTTTTTTTTTTTAGAGGCAGGGTCTTGCTTTGTTGCTCAGGCTGGAGTGTAGTGACGCGATGTCAGCTCACTGCAACCTCTGCCTCTTGGACTCATGTGATCCTCCTGCCTCAGCCCCCCAAGTAGCTGGAACTACAGGCAAGGGCCACCACGCCCAGCTAATTTTTAAATTTTTTTGTAGACAGGGTCTCCCTGTATTGCCCATGCTTGTCTTGAACTCCTGGGCTCAAACAGTCCTCTTGCCTTGGCCTCAGAAAGTGTTTGGATTATAGGCGTGAAGCCTCTGCGTCTGGCCAGCCTTCATATTCAACTTAATCTTTTCTTTTCTTTTTTTTTTGAGATGGAGTCTCTCTCTGTCACCAGACTAGAGTGCAGTGGCACGATCTCAGCTCACTGCAACCTCTGACATCCTGGTTCAAGCAGTTCTCCTGCCTCAACCTCCTGAGTAGCTGGGATTACAGGCGCCTGCCACCACACCCGGCTAATTTAATTTTTAGTAGAGACGGGGTTTCACCATGTTGGTCAGGATGTTCTCCATCTCCTGACCTCGTGATCCGCCCACCTCGGCCTCCCAAAGTGCTGGGATTACAGGAGCGAGCCACCACGCCTGGCCTCAACTTAATATTTTCAGCTTATAATGGGTATGTCATGGAGCATCTGTGATTTGTTTATAATTTTTCCACAAATCTGTTGTGCTCCTCAACTTACAATGGGGATACGTTTCCACTAGGAATGCATTGGTTCTGATTTTTCCCATATCCCCATCATTGGTTATTTGACTTTTAAAAAATAGACAAAACATAAATTTAATGTTTTTTTTGTTTTGTTTTGTTGAGATAGAGTCCTGCTCTGTTGCCCAGGCTGTGGCAGGATCTCAGCTCACTGCAACCTCTGCCTCCTGGGTTCAAGCAGTTCTTCTGCCTCAGCCTCCTGAGTAGCTGGGACTATACGAGTAACTGGGACTACAGGCATGTGCCACCACGCCTGGCTCATTTTTGTATTTTTAGTAGAGACAGGATTTCACCATGTTGGCCAGGCCGTTCTTGAACTCCTGACCTTAAGTGATCCTCCCGCCTCGGCCTCCCAAGGTGCTGTCCTGCCTCAGCCTCCCAAGGTGCTGGGACTACAGGCCTGAGTCACCTTTCCTCGCCTAATGTTTTCATTGTTTCAAGTAGGCAGTTCAGTAGCATTAAGTATATTAACATTGTTGTGTAGCCATTACCACTGTTCATCTCCAGACTCTTTCATCTCCCAAACTGAAACTCTGTACCCCTTTACCAACATCACCATAGCCCTTGGTAACCACTGTTCTGTGTTTTTTTTCCTTATAAATTTGACTATTTTAGATACCACATATAACTAGAATCAGACATTTGTCCTATTGACCCCTTACTTCACTTATCATAATGTCTTCTAAGTTCATCAATGCTATAGTATGTTTCTGAATTTCTTTCTCTCTCTCTTAATTTTTTTAAAGGCTATATAATATGTCATTGTATTGTAAGTACCACATTTTGTTTTTCCATTCATCCATCAGAGAACATTTGGGTTGTTTTCCTTTTGGCCATTCTGAACAGTGTTTCTATAAACATTGTATAGTATCTGGTGTTTTTGTATTTTTTTTTTTTGGATGGAGTTTCACTCTTGTTGCTCAGGCTGGAGTGCAATGAGGCGTGATCTTGGCTCACTGCAACTTCTGTCTCCTGGGTTCAAGTGATTCTCTTGCCTCAGTTGGGATTACAGGTGCATACCACCACACCTGGCATTAATTTTTGTATTTTTAGTAGAGACTGGGTTTCGCCATGTTGGCCAGGCTGGTCTCGAACTCCTGACCTCTGGTGATCTGCCTGCCTCCACCTCCCAAAGTGCTGGGATTATAGGTGTGAGCCACTGTGTCCAACCTAAGCATCTGTGGTTTTTTTGTTGTTTTTTATTTGTTTTTTGAGACAGAGTCTTGCTCTGTCTCCCAGGCTGGAGTGCAGTAGCGGGATCTTGGCTCACTGCAACCTCTGCCTCCTGGGTTCAAGCGATTCTTCTGCCTCAGCCTCCCGAGTAGCTGGGACTAAAAGTCAGCTAAAAGTCAAAGCTGTAATGGCTAAGATCTTAACATGCCATGCAAACTCTTACAAGTCTGGTTGCTGCCCAACCTTTATTAGTTTCCCTTTTCTTCTAGTTTATGGTAGTGTTTAGAACTACTTGTAGTTTTGTTTAGTTTTATTCATTCATGCCTTTGAGGGTTCTGTGCCCTCATACTATAATTCTGTCTTTAACTGTTTACTTTTTTTTTTTTTTTTTGAGATGGTGTCTCACTCTGTTGTCCAGGCTAGAGTGCAGTGGTGGGATCTTAGCTCACTGCAACCCCCGCCTCCTGAGTTCAAGCGATTCTCATGCCTCAGCCTCTCAAGTAGCTTGGATTACAGGCAAGTTGCACCACGCCCGGCTACTTTTTGTATTTTTAGTAGAGACAGGGTTTTACCATGTTGGCCAGGCTGGTCTTGAACTCCTGACCTCAGGTGATCCGCCTGCCTCAGCCTCCCAAAGGGCTGGGATTACAGGCATGAGCCATCCCACCTGGCCAAACTGTTTAACTTTAAAAGTTGTTCAGCCTGGCGCGGTGGCTCACGCCTGTAATCCCAGCACTTTGGGAGGCCAAGGCGGGCGGATCACCTGAGGTCGGCAGTTTGAGATCAGCCTGACCAACATGAGGAAATCTCGTCTTTACTAAAAATACAAAAAATTAGTCGGGCGTGGTGGCGCATGCCTGTAGTTCCAGCTACTTGGGAGGCTGAGGCGGGAGAATCGCTTGAACCTGGGAGGCAGAGGTTGCAGTGAGCCGAGATCATGCCATAGTACTCCAGACTGAGCAACAAGAGTGAAACTCCGTCTCAGAAAAAAAAAAAAAGTTGTTCAAGTACTTCATTTGTCTCCTCCCACTTATAATTGAGTGTTTTTTTTTAAAGAAATAAGTGTTTATTTTTGCAGTTGTCATGCCTTTTGTACTGTAATCATTTATATATGACTTATCTGTCAGACAGTGAGTTCTTTTTTCTCCTCACGTTGCTGGCACATCAGAAGTTCTTGATCTGTTAATGAAATTTATTTATTTATTTATTTCTAAGACAGGGGCTTGCTGTACTGCCAGGGTGGAGTGCAGTGGCGTGATAATGGCTCACTGTATTCTTGACCTTGAGGATGAAGTGATCCTCCCTTCTCAGCCTCTCAAATAGATGGGACTACAGGCACATGCCACCATCCTCAGCTAATTTTTTTATTTTTAGTAGAGATAGGGTCTTGCCATGTTTCCCAGGCTGGTCTCGAACTCCTGGGCTCAAGCAGTCCTCCCACTTCTGCCTCCCAAAGTATTGGGATTACAGATGTGAGCCCCTACACCTGGCCAGTTCAATGTATTGACTCATGGGAGAGTGATTTAATTCTCAAATTGACTTTAAGAACCTCTGTATAGGTACACACATGTGTATATTAACCAGTTCCAGTTCCTGTAGGTGATTTTTATTGAAGGATTTAATTCAGTAGGTGGGAAATAAGGAGTTCATTTTTTTTTTTCAGTTTTTAAAATGAACCAGACAACACAAAATTTAACTAAGTTTTAGTTTCATTATTAAGCTGTTTTTTTATAGAAAAACTACCATGTGTACACTTTTGAAACTAGCATTTATAGAGAAGTTACCGTTGACAGTTCAGTTTGTAAATCCCTTCTCTCCTTTGTCTTTCTTTTTTCATTTTTCGTTTTGCATTCTGAGGGAAGTAGGCATTCCATAATTCTTGCAAAGGTTATTTGGATTCTTTTCCGTGTTTTGAAATAAGACATGGTTGTTACAAGGGAACTAGATATGAGTTAAAATGAATTTTCGTATAAAATGATTTTTATTTCCTTTTATTAAAAGTGACAAATTGCTAAACATGTGTTGTCCTGACTCTCTTTCTTTTGTGACACTTTTTAGTGTAATAAAAGTTGCTAATAAAATTGTAAATGTGTGGAAGATAACATATACTAGATGAATTATAATCTTTTCTAGATGGGATTTGTATTTTCATATTTTTAATTGTATGTATAGAACTTTAGATAACCAAGAAATTATAGGCTAAACTGGATTTATTTTTGGTTTTATTACTGGTAGGCTTTCCTTTTTCTTTTAAAATTTCCCTAATTTGAAATATTGCATTTCACTTTCTTTGCAAAACCAGTGTTTGACCATGCGCTTGTTCTCTCTGAAGTTATTGAACTTACTATATCTAAAATACCAAAACCATACATTATTTTGGGGGTGTGGTTGTGGGGAGGAATCCATGCAAAGCACCTTGTGTGGTGCTCGTCTATGAGTAGCTACACTATAAATGTTAACAGATCATACATGTTGCTTTGCTGAAACATTTCTTCTTCTTTATATTAGCCTAGTGTTTTTCACATTTTCTTGGGTTTTTTTTTTTGTATATATATTTTTGTTGCTGTGGGCTTACTATACATCTTCTGTATTTTTGGAACAATGAAATTATAGACTGATAGTGAAGGAAACTTACCTGTCTACTATCTTAATTTCTTCTTTGTAGTTAATCTACATTTAGCTGGTTTTGAAGCTATACCACGTCATCAGACTAGACTACTGATTCTTTCATAACCTCCTGTGTATTTTCTTGCCACACATATATAATACTTAAAATTTTCCTTGTGTATGATCTACTCTAGGTTGTCTAGTTCAGTGGGCATGTTAGTTGTTTCCAGACAGTCTTCTTTGGCAGCAATGATGTGGCTGTTCTCTTAATGATGAGAAGTAATTTCTTTGATCTAATGATTCTGGTTCTCTTACCCTTACCTAGTTTCCAACCGGAGGCCCTATCGGCAGTACTACGTGGAGGCTTTTGGAGATCCTTCTGAGAGAGCCTGGGTGGCTGGAAAAGCAATCGTCATGTTTGAAGGCAGACATCAATTCGAAGAGCTACCTGTCCTTAGGAGAAGAGGGAAACAGAAAGAAAAAGGATATAGGCATAAGGTAGGAAACGAAAAAGGCTTTTTATTGAGTGACAGAAGCAAGTAAGAAAAAGAAAGAAAATGGCCTTTTATTTATTTTCGAGACAGAACCTTGCTCTGTTTCCCAGATTGGAGTACAGTGGTGCAATCTTTGTTCACTGCAACCTCCGCGTCCCAGGTTCAAGTGATTCTCGTGCTTCAGCCTCTTGAGTAGCTGGGATTATAAGCGAGCACCACCACACCTGGCTAACTTTTGTATTTAGTAGAGACAGGATTTCGCCATGTTGGCCAGGTTGGTCTTGAACTCCTGAGCTCAAGCAGCTTCCCAAAATGCTGGGATTACAGGTGTGAGCCACTGTGCCTGGCCCAGCCTTTTAAAAATCATTATCTACTTGGGAGTTAGCAGAGAGGAGGCAGGGAAGAAGCATTATATTTTTGAAATGTAAGTTATTTCCTTTGGTAGTAGAATATCTGTGAGAAAAGAGGTAGGGAGCAGATGCAGGTGGGTTTTTTTGTTTGTTTGTTTGTTTTTCCTCCCCAGTGGGCTGGGGCTAGCTTGTGACATATTTATACTCAATTTTTTGATAAATTATTTTAGTCAACTTTACTGTGTCACTCAGTAGTGAAAATTATGACATAGCATGACCATTCTTTTGTTATCTTTTATGCATGATGAAAGTATCATTAAAATGAAATATTCTGCTTCTTGCCACTTGGACTAATTATTTCTGTTAATGAGAATAATGTGGTTTTTTTGTTTGTTTGTTTCTTTGTTTGTTTTTGGAGACAGAGTCTCACTCTGTCACCCAGGCTGAAGTGCAGTGGCACACTCTTGGCTCACTGCAACTTCCGCCTCCCAGGTTTGAGCCATTCTTGTGCCTTAGCCTCCCAAGTAGCTGGGATTATAGGTGCCCGCCACCACACCTGGCTAATTTTTGTATTTTTAGTAGAGACAGGTTTTGCCATATTGGCCAGGCTGGTCTTGAACTCCTGATGTCAGGTGATCAACTCGCCTCAGCCTCCCAAAGTGCTGGGATTACAGGCGTGAGCCACTGCGCCCACTGAGAACCATAAAGTTTTTAATAATTTTCTTTTTTATGTTTGTCAGTGCTTAAGTCTAAAGTTTCTACTCTAGTTATATTTCAACCATCAGTATTGTGGCTTTTTTTCTTTTGCTTGATGTTTTATGTTAAATTTGGCTGAGAAAAATACCAGCTTATTTTAATACTCTTTTTTCCTCCAGTTTTTTTTATTGTGTTAAAATATATATAATATAAAAATTACTATCTTAAACACTTTTAAGTGTACTGTTAATGGTTTTAAATACATTTATAATGGTGTGCAAACATCTCATAATTATTTTCATCTTGCAAATCTGAAACTCTTTTACCTGTTAAACAGTAATTCCCCATTTGTCCTTCTTCCATCACTGTCACCACCATTCTACTGTTTGTCTCTATGATTTAATATTCTCTTATATTCAATTCTAGAAGGAGAAATAATAATTCTTAGTTTGGTGTTTTATACTCCCCTAGGTCTAAATACTTTTATTTATTATTATTATTCTTTGATACGGGGGTCTCTCTATGTTGTTCATGCTAGAGTGCTGTTGCACAGTCATCTTTTACTGCAGCTATGACCTCCCAGGCTCGAGCCATTCTCCTGCCTCAGTCTCCCGAGTAGCTGGGACTACAGATATGTATGACTACAGTGGCTAATTTTTATTTATTATTATTCTTATTATTTTAAACAGAGTCTTGCTCTGTCACCCAGGCCGGAGTACAATGGTACAATCTTGGCTCACTGCAACCTCTGCCTCCTGGGTTCAGGCGATTCTCATTCCTTAGCTTCCCAAATAGTTGGGATTACAAGTGTATGCCACCACACCTGGCTAATTTTTGTATTTTTAGTAGAGACAGGGTTTCACCATGTTGGCCAGGCTGGTCTCAAACTCCTGTCCTCAAGTGATCCATCTGCCTTGGTTTCCCAAAGTGCTGGGATTACAGGCATGAGCCACTGTGCCCAGCCCCAATTTTTATTTTTAGTTTTTTGTAGAACGACAAGGTCTTGCCATGTTGCCCAGGCTGGTCTTGAACTCCTGGACTTAATCTTCTCATGTCGGTTTCCCAAAGTGATGGGATTATAGGCATGAGATACCATGCTGGCAATACTTGTAGACTATTTTTAAAAATCATAATTAGGATAATTTAGAGTTCATATGCAGGGTCTGCCACTTAACACTTGAGTTCTCAAAGACTTGGTGTCTTCATCTCTAAAGCTAGTACAATAACTTACACCTTATAGAACTGTTGTAAACATTAGAAATAAGTATAAAATATTTAATATGACATACAATTGATGCTTTAGAAACAATTAGTATGTGTTGTTAGGATGAAAGAGGTTAACGGCTTCCTTTCAGATATTTCAGCTGGTTGCTGATAGGGATGTGTCGGTTATTTTGTTAAGTCTTTAGGTATGTAGAGTTACCAATCTTTTTAGAGGTGTTTATTGGGGCTTTCAGATTCTGGAAAATTGATTTACTCTGGTCACAGTCATGAGCATTAGTGGATATGTGTTTCTGTGCTTAAAAAAAAAAAATACACACTACCAGATTGTCCGTTTGATCCTTTCTTTAAGAGGAGGCTACTCCTCTAGTTACCCTATTTTTTTTTTTTTTTTCTTTTTGAGATGGAGTCTCACTCTGTCGCCCCAGCTGGAATGCAGTGGCATGATCTCGGCTCACCGCAACCTCTGCCTCCTGGGTTCAAGCAATTCTCCTGCTTCAGCCTCCCAAGTAGCTGAGATTACAGGCTTGCGCCACCACGCCCTGCTAATTTTTGTATTTTTAGTAGAGACAGGGTTTCACTATGTTGGCCAGGCTGGTCTCGACCTCCTAACCTAAGGTGACCCCCCGCCATCCCCCCGACCTTGGCCTCTCAGAATGCTGGGATTACAGGCGTGAGCCACTGTGCCCGGCCTCGTTACCCTAATTATTTATTTTTTAATTTATTTATTTTTATTTATTTATTTTGAGACAGAATCTCGCTCTGTTGCGCAGGCTGGAGTGCAGTGGTGCGATCTCAGCTCACTACAACCTCTGGCTCCCGGGTTCACGCCATTCTCCTGCCTCAGCCTCCCGAGTAGCTGGGACTACAGGTGTCCGCCACCAGGCCTGGCTAATTTTTTATATTTTTAGTATAGACGGGGTTTCACCATGTTAGCCAGGATGGTCTCGATCTCCTGACCTTGTGATCTGCCCACCTCAGCCTCCCAAAGCACTGGGATTGCAGGCGTGAGCCACCGTGCCTGGCCTATTTATTTAAATTTTTTTTTTTTTTTTTTAGAGAGGGGGTGGGTCTCCCTGTGTTTCCCAGGCTGGGCTAAAGGCATCCTCCTTCCTCAGCCTCGCAAAGTGCTGGGATTAAAGGTGTGAGCCACTCCACCCAGCCTTTTATTTATTTATTTTATTTTTTAAAATTTGAGACAGGATCGGGCTCTGTCATCCAGGCTGGAGTGCAGTGGCACGGTTTCGGCACACTGCAACTTTCACCTCCTGGGCACAAATGATCCTCCTACCTCAGCCTACTGAGTAGCTGGGACCATATGCATGCAGCATGTCCAGCTAGTGTGTGTGTGTGTGTGTGCGTGTGTGTGTGTGTGTTTTTAGTAGAGACAGGGTCTCGTTGTGTTACCCAGGTTGGTCTTGAACTCCAGAGCTCATGTAATCCACCTGCCTCAGCCTCTCAAAGTGCTGGGAGTACAGCCATGAGCCACCATCCCCAGCAATGATCTTAATGTTTACTTGCTCTGCAGAACATCCCCTTCACAAATATTAAACTATTTGTGAACACTATGTGGTAGTTAGAATCTTGACCTATTGTATGGAGGTAAGGAAGAAAATAAGAGTCTGAAAAATTAGCTGTATTTCAGAGTCTCAATGTTTTCATGCTGTGAGGTATCCAGAAAAGATAATGTAATACCCATGGTGTCATCAGTATAATAGCTCTGGATTACATGATGAAGCCTAGGAGATGGCTTGGTTATAATCCAGGTTATATTTAACATTTATAGTCGATTCTTGATTAGCCAGGTGGCTAGTGATAACTGGAATTTCAAATTTCAAGTTCCCTAGGGAGGTAGATCAAACCTGCTGATTCCTCTTATCCTGTTTTTTCTATATTCATCATCTTTAACCTTTTTTTCTTTTTCTTTTTTTCTTTTCTTTTTTCTTTTTGAGACAGAGTCTTGCTCTGTCACCCAGGCTGGAGTACAGTGGCGTGATCTCAGCTCACTGGAGCCTCCACGTACTGGGTACAAATGATTCTCGTGTCTTAGCCTCCCTACTTTCTTTTTTATGCAACTGAACATGTGTTTGGCCTTCATATTCCTTAATTAATTAATTAATTAATTAATTTTTTGAGATGGAGTCTTACTCTGTCCCCCATGCTGGAGTGCAATGGCGTGATCTCCAACTCCCGGGTGCTAGTGATTCTCCTGCCTCAGCCTCCACAGTAGCTGGGAGTATAGGTGTCTGCCGCCACACCTGGCTAATTTTTTTATTTTTAGTAAAGATGGGGTTTGGCGATGTTGGCCAGGGTTGTCTTGAACTCCTGACCTGAGGTGATCCGTCCTCCTCAGCCTCTGAAAGTGCTGGGATTACAGGCGTGAGCCACACACCCGGCCAAGTATTCTTTAATTTAGAAATGTAATGTTACCAGTTTTAGTCTATATTCTGCTTTGTGCTTATAAATGCAGGGAGGGTGGAGTGTTTGTGAGATCAGTCCTTACTCTAATGACATAATCTTATTAGCAGAAGTATTTTTGAGGAAGCTCCATTAGGGTGATTCAGATGCTGCTTGAGCTCAGGTGCTAACTACCTGGCTGGTTCCATAAAAGCAGGAGGCCTGACAGGTTTGTAAAAGCTTCTGATTTCAGGCCGGGTGCGGTGGCTCATAGCTGTAATCCCAGCACTTTGGGAGGCTGAGGTGAGCGGATCACTTCAGGTCAGGAGTTTGAGACCAGCCTGGCCAATATGGTGAAACCCCTCTTCTACTGAAAATACAAAAAATTAGCTGGGTGTGGTGGCGGGTGCCTGTAATCCCAGCTACTCGGGAGGCTGAGGAAGGAGAATCACTTGAACCCGGGAGGCAGAGGTTGTGGTGAGCGAAGATTGTGCCACTGCACTCCAGCCTGGGTGACAGAGCAAGACTCTGTCTCAAAAAAAAAAAAAAGGAATAAAAAAAAAAGCTTCTGATTTCATCTCCCTTTTCCCCCACCCATTTCTTTGATAAGTGATAATTCTTTTTCTCCTTTAAATTTAAGGTTCCTCAGAAAATTTTGAGTAAATGGGAAGCCAGTGTTGGACTTGCAGAACAGTATGATGTTCCCAAGGGGTCAAAGAACCGAAAATGTATTCCTGGTTCAATCAAGTTGGACAGTGAAGAAGATATGCCATTTGAAGACTGCACAAATGATCCTGAGTCAGAACATGATCTGTTGCTTAATGGCTGTTTGAAATCACTGGCTTTTGATTCTGAACATTCTGCAGATGAGAAGGAAAAGCCTTGTGCTAAATCTCGAGCCAGAAAGAGCTCTGATAATCCAAAAAGGACTAGTGTGAAAAAGGGCCACATACAATTTGAAGCACATAAAGATGAACGGAGGGGAAAGATTCCAGAGAACCTTGGCCTAAACTTTATCTCTGGGGATATATCTGATACGCAGGCCTCTAATGAACTTTCCAGGATAGCAAATAGCCTCACAGGGTCCAACACTGCCCCAGGAAGTTTTCTGTTTTCTTCCTGTGGAAAAAACACTGCAAAGAAAGAATTTGAGACTTCAAATGGTGACTCTTTATTGGGCTTGCCTGAGGGTGCTTTGATCTCAAAGTGTTCTCGAGAGAAGAATAAACCCCAACGAAGCCTGGTGTGTGGTTCAAAAGTGAAGCTCTGCTATATTGGAGCAGGTGATGAGGAAAAGCGAAGTGATTCCATTAGTATCTGTACCACTTCTGATGATGGAAGCAGTGACCTGGATCCCATAGAACACAGCTCAGAGTCTGATAACAGTGTCCTTGAAATTCCAGATGCTTTCGATAGAACAGAGAACATGTTATCTATGCAGAAAAATGAAAAGATAAAGTATTCTAGGTTTGCTGCCACAAACACTAGGGTAAAAGCAAAACAGAAGCCTCTCATTAGTAACTCACATACAGACCACTTAATGGGTTGTACTAAGAGTGCAGAGCCTGGAACTGAGACGTCTCAGGTTAATCTCTCTGATCTGAAGGCATCTACTCTTGTTCACAAACCCCAGTCAGATTTTACAAATGATGCTCTCTCTCCAAAATTCAACATGTCATCAAGCATATCCAGTGAGAACTCGTTAATAAAGGGTGGGGCAGCAAATCAAGCTCTATTACATTCGAAAAGCAAACAGCCCAAGTTCCGAAGTATAAAGTGCAAACACAAAGAAAATCCAGTTATGGTAGAACCCCCAGTTATAAATGAGGAGTGCAGTTTGAAATGCTGCTCTTCTGATACCAAAGGCTCTCCTTTGGCCAGCATTTCTAAAAGTGGGAAAGTGGATGGTCTAAAACTACTGAACAATATGCATGAGAAAACCAGGGATTCAAGTGACATAGAAACAGCAGTGGTGAAACATGTTTTATCCGAGTTGAAGGAACTCTCTTACAGATCCTTAGGTGAGGATGTCAGTGACTCTGGAACATCAAAGCCATCAAAACCATTACTTTTCTCTTCTGCTTCTAGTCAGAATCACATACCTATTGAACCAGACTACAAATTCAGTACATTGCTAATGATGTTGAAAGATATGCATGATAGTAAGACGAAGGAGCAGCGGTTGATGACTGCTCAAAACCTGGTCTCTTACCGGAGTCCTGGTCGTGGGGACTGTTCTACTAATAGTCCTGTAGGAGTCTCTAAGGTTTTGGTTTCAGGAGGCTCCACACACAATTCAGAGAAAAAGGGAGATGGCACTCAGAACTCCGCCAATCCTAGCCCTAGTGGGGGTGACTCTGCATTATCTGGCGAGTTGTCTGCTTCCCTACCTGGCTTAGTGTCCGAAAAGAGAGACCTCCCTGCTTCTGGTAAAAGTCGTTCAGACTGTGTTACTAGGCGCAACTGTGGACGATCAAAGCCTTCATCCAAATTGCGAGATGCTTTTTCAGCCCAAATGGTAAAGAACACAGTGAACCGTAAAGCCTTAAAGACCGAGCGCAAAAGAAAACTGAATCAGCTTCCAAGTGTGACTCTTGATGCTGTACTGCAGGGAGACCGAGAACATGGAGGTTCATTGAGAGGTGGGGCAGAAGATCCTAGTAAAGAGGATCCCCTTCAGATAATGGGCCACTTAACAAGTGAAGATGGTGACCATTTTTCTGATGTGCATTTCGATAGCAAGGTTAAGCAATCTGATCCTGGTAAAATTTCTGAAAAAGGACTCTCTTTTGAAAACGGAAAAGGCCCAGAGCTGGACTCTGTAATGAACAGTGAGAATGATGAACTCAATGGTGTAAATCAAGTGGTGCCTAAAAAGCGGTGGCAGCGTTTAAACCAAAGGCGCACTAAACCTCGTAAGCGCATGAACAGATTTAAAGAGAAAGAAAACTCTGAGTGTGCCTTTAGGGTCTTACTTCCTAGTGACCCTGTGCAGGAGGGGCGGGATGAGTTTCCAGAGCATAGAACTCCTCCTTCAGCAAGCATACTTGAGGAACCACTGACAGAGCAAAATCATGCTGACTGCTTAGATTCAGTTGGGCCACGGTTAAATGTTTGTGATAAATCCAGTGCCAGCATTGGTGACATGGAAAAGGAGCCAGGAATTCCCAGTTTGACACCACAGGCTGAGCTCCCTGAACCAGGTAAGGACATCTAAATGTGATTTAAAAAAAAAAAAATTGGAGAAAGTGCTGATAAACATTGTCCTTCTGAAATTGGTCTGTTGTAATGGTAAAGTGAAGTATAAACTAGGGGGGAAGAATCGTCACTTCAATGAAGAAGGAGTTTTATGTAGAAAGGTCTGAATTTTGAAGATGAGATTTCCATATATATTCAAAAGTTAAACTTTACCAGAAGCCCTTTTCCCCAGCCTTTTCAAGTAAATCTCTATAACATCTTTCTTTCTCACTTTCTCTCTCTCTCTTTCTCTCTCTCTCTCTTTTTTTTTTTTTTTTAATTTTTTTTTCTTTTGAGACAGGGTCTCACTGTGTTGCCCAGGCTGGTCTCAAACTCCTGAGTTCACGCCATCTGCCAGCCTCTGCCTCCTAAAGTGCTGGGATTACTCTTGACTGACCTGTTCCCCGTTTCTTACCTTTTAAAATCCCCAAGCTTTTTGGGACTCAATATGTAACTGCAAGTAATTGAAAGGCTCTGATCCTAGGATTTAAATCCAGTTGTTAGGTTATAGAAAGCAAATAGATTCTATTGGATGGTAGTTTCCTTTTTTTCCTTAAGGCACCCGCCACCATACCTGGTAATTTTTGTATTTTTAGTAGAGATGAGGGTTCACCACGTTGGCCAGGCTGGTCTTGAACTGAACTCAAGTGATCCACCCACCAAAAGTGCTGGGATACAGTTGTGAGCCACTGCATCTGGCTGGATGTTAGGTTTTCTTTGACCATTACTTAAGATAGGTCCTTCTGTTTTGTGGACAATTTGATGAACCACATGCGCTTTTGAAAAAACTGCAAGTATTCTGTAGTACTTATTTGAAGGTCTTAGGTGTCTTAAATCCCTACTGGAATGAGGATTATGAACAAATAAAAATACCAGAAGTACCCAAGTGTTGTACCTAGCAGCAGATGGAAAACAGAAATCTTTCAAGATATTAACATTACACAGTATACAGTTGAGGATAAAGCAGTGTGTGTATACATGTATATACATATTTTTTTCTTTTTTACAGCAATATCCATTAACATAAGATTCTCAAAACTGTGTATCATAGTAGATTTTTCTCTAACAGCTTTATTGAAAATGCAATTATCATATCATAAAATTCAGCTTTTAACGTTTTTAATTGAGTGGTTTGTAGTATAGTCACAGAGTTGTGCAACAATCAGTGCGATCAATTGTGGAATATTTGCATCATCCCAGACAGAAACACAGAACTCTTATCAATCTGCCTTCAGGTTTTTTTTTCTTTTTTTTTCTTGAGACGGAGTCTCGCTCTGTTACCCAGGCTGGAGTGCCGTGGTGTGATCTCGGCTCACTGCAGGCTCCGCCTCCCGGGTTCACGCCATTCTCCTGCCTCAGCCTCCTGAGTAGCTGGGACTACAGGCGCCCGCCACCACACCCAGCTAATTTTTTTTTTGTATTTTTAGTAGAGACGGGGTTTCACTGTGTTAGCCAGGATGGTCTCTGATCTCCTGACCTTGTGATCCGCCCGCCTCCACCTCCCAAAGTGCTGGGATTACAGGCGTGAGCCACTGTGCCCAGCCCTGCCTTCAGTTTTTACCAATCTGTAGATTTGTCTATTGTGTACATTTCATAGAAATGGAATCATACAATATGTGGTCCTTTTGGGTCTGGTTTCTCTTACTTAGTTTAATGTTTTCTGGTTCATGCCTCTTGTAGTATGTATCAGTTCTTCTGTCTTCTTCTAAAATTACGGTTAAAAAGCATGTAACCTAAATGTACCTTTTTTGGTTTTTTTTTTTTGAGATAGGGTCTGGCTCTGTTGCCCAGGCTAGAGTGAGATTTACTCTTTAACAGTATTTACGGCCAGGTGCGGTGGCTCACGCCTGTAATTCCAGCACTCTGGGAGGCCAAGGCTGATGGATCACCTGAGGTCAGGAGTTCAAGACCAGCCTGGCCAACATGGCAAAACCCCATCTCTACTAAAAATACAAAAATTAGCTGGGCATGGTGGCGCGCTCCTGTAATACCAGCCACTCGGGAGGCTGAGGTAGGAGAATCACTTGAACCCGGGAGGTGGAGGTTGCAGTGAGCTGAGATTGCGCCACTGCACTCCAGCCTGGGAGACAGAGCGAAACTCCATTTCAAAATAAACAAACAAAAAAACAGTATTTAAGTGTGTATTATAGTGTCATGAATCATGTACATGTACAACAGCAGATCTCCAGGACGTTTTCGTTTTGCTTGACTGAGACTCTGTACCCATTGAACAACAACTCCTGATTTTCTCCTTTGTTCAATCCATGACAACTAACATTCTTTCTGCTTCTGTGAATTTGATTACTTTAGACATCTCATGTAAGTGGAATCATGCAGTATTTGTTGTTTTGTGATTGGGTTATTTCACTTAGCATAATGTTTTCAAGGTTCATCCATGTTGTAGCATATGACAGGATCACCTTCTTTTTTTTTTGTTTTTTTTTTTTGAGACAGAGTCTTACTGTGTCACCCAGGCTGGAGTGCAGTGGCGTGATCTCAGCTCACTGCATCCTCTGCCTCGTGGGTTCTCGGCTCACTGCAGCCTCTGCCTCGTGGGTTCAAGCAATTCTCCTGCCTCAGCCTCCTAAGTAGCTTGGACTACAGGCACATGCCACCATGCCTGGCTAATTTGTTTTGTATTTTTAGTAGAGAAAAGGTGTCACCTGATTGGGTTATTTCACTTAGCATAATGTTTTCAAGGTTCATCCATGTTGTAGCATATGACAGGATCACCTTCTTTTTTTTTTTTTTTGAGACAGAGTCTTACTGTGTCACCCAGGCTGGAGTGCAGTGGCGTGATCTCAGCTCACTGCATCCTCTGCCTCGTGGGTTCTCGGCTCACTGCAGCCTCTGCCTCGTGGGTTCAAGCAATTCTCCTGCCTCAGCCTCCTAAGTAGCTTGGACTACAGGCACATGCCACCATGCCTGGCTAATTTGTTTTGTATTTTTAGTAGAGACAAGGTGTCACCATGTTCCCCAGGATGGTCTCGATCTCCTGACCTCGTGATCCACCCGCCTTGGCCTCCCAAAGTGCTGGGATTAAAAGCATGAGCCACTACGCCCTGCCAATAACCTTTTTTTATGGCTGAATAATATTCCAACATACTTTTTCTTTTCCATACTAAAGCATCTTTTCTTTATCAGTTCATTGGTTGATGGACATTTAGATTGCTTCCACATCTTGACTATTGTGAATAATGCTACAGTGAACATGGATATGCAGATATCTCTGAGATCTGGTTTTCAATTTTTTTTTTTTTTTGAGATGGAGTTTCGCTCTTGTTGCCCAGGCTGGAGTGCAATGGCACAATCTCAGTTCACTGTAACCTCCGCCTCCTGGGCTCAAGCAATTCTGCCTCAGCCTTTCAAGTAGCTGGGATTACAGGCATATACCACCACGCCTAGCTAACTTTGTATTTTTAGTAGAGATGGGGTTTCACCATGTTGGCCAGGCTGGTGTCGAACTCCTGACCTCAGGTGGTCTGCCCGCCTCAGCCTGCCAAAGTGCTGGGATTACAGGCATGAGCAACTGCACCCAGTGATGTTCATTTCTTTTGGATAAATACCTAGAATGGCATTGGTGGAACATAGGGTAATTCTACTTTTATTTTTATTTTTTTTTGAGACAAGGGTCTCCCTCTGTCACCCAGGCTGGAGTATAATGATGCGATCTCAAGTCACTGCAACCTCTGCCTCCTGGGCTCAAGCAATTCTTGTGCCCCAGCCTCCCAAGTAGCTGGGATTACAGTGGTTTTGCCATGTTAGCCAGGCTGGTCTCAAATTCCTGACCTTAAGTGATCCTCCTGCTTCGGCCTCCCAAAGTGTTGGGATTATAGGTGTGAGCCACCGCACCCGGCCTACTTTTAATTTGATGAACCTCTATAGTGTTTTGCATAATTGCTGCATCATTTTATAAGTCCTTTGTCCATATACATATGTTTTTAATGATACTGGGCCTCTTTGTCACCCAGGGTGGAATACAGTGGTGCAGTTATAGCTCACTGCAGCCTCAAACTCCTGGGCTCAAGTGATCCTCCTATCTCAGCATCCTGAGTAGCTGGGAGTACAGGTGCATGCCACCACACTTGGCTAATTTTTGTGTTTTTTTGTAGAGACAGGTTTCTGGCTATGCTGCCCAGGCTGGTCTTCAACTACTGGGCTCAAATGATGTTCCCACTTTCGCCTCCCAAAATGCTGGGATTCCAGACATGAGCTACTGTGCATATCCCTTTGCATATTTTTAAATCTTGTTATTTTAAAAAAATGAGGTATAAGAGTTATTCATATATCCTGGATATTAACCAATTATCTGATGTATGATTTGCAAGTATTTTCTCCCATTTTGTACCTGCCTTTTCACTCTGTTGAGTGTTTTCTTTGCTGTGTAGAAGTTAATGTGATTTTTTTTTTCCATTTTTGCTTTTTAAAAAATTTTTACTTGTGCTTTGGGTCTCATAGCCAGGAAATTCTTGTTCCTTCCAATATCATGAAGTTTTTCGTCTGTTTTCTTCTAGGAGTTTCATAGTTGGAGGTCTTATGTTTAGGTCTTTGATCTATTTTATGATAATTTTTATGTAAGGTGTAAAATGAGAGTTCATCTTCGTTCTTCAGCATGTGCATATCCAGTTTTCACAATACCATCTGTTAAAGAGACTATCTTTTCCCCATTGTGTAGTCTTGGCACTGTTGTCGAAGGTCATTTGACCATGTATGTGATTTATTTCAGGGATCTCTGTTTTTTTTTTTTTTTTTTTTTAATTTTTAGTAAAATTGAGACGGGGTCCAACCATGTTGCCCAGGCTGTTCTTGAATTCCTGGGCTTAAGTGATCCTCCTGCCTCAGACTCCCAAAAAGCTGGGATTACAGGTGTGAGCCACCACCCTGGCCAGGGATCTCTGTGGATCTCTATTCTGTTCCATTGACTTACATGTCTATATTTTTATGCCAGTACAATATTGTTTTGATTACCATAGCCTCATGATATGTTTTGAAATCAAGAAATGTAAGGCCTTCAGTTTTTTTTTTTTTTTTTCTTCTCAAGATTGTTTTGTTTATTTGGGAGTTCTTTGAAATTACACACTAATTTAGGATATTTTTTTATTTCTGCAAAAAAAAATGGCTTTTGAGATGTTGATAGGGATGGCATTGACTTTAGTTTCCTTTGGGTAGTAGGGATATCTTAACAATATTAAGTTTTCCAATCCATGAAAACAGGCTATCTTTCCATTTATTTATATCTTCCATAATTTCATCCAACAGTGTTTTGGAGTGTACAACCATTTCTCCTCCTTGGTTAAGTTTATTCTTAAGTATTCTATTCTTTTTTATGCTATTGCAAATGTGATTGTTTTAATTTCCTTTTATATTGTTCATTATGAGTATATAGAAATGTTCAGGTTTAATTTTGTATCTTGGAACTTTGCCGAATTTGCTTCTTTGTTCTAATAGCGTGTGGAATCTTTAGGGTTTCCTACATAAAGGTTCATGTCATCTGCAAAGAGATAATTTGGCTTCTTGCTTGCCTATTTATTGCCTAATTACTCTGCTAGGACTTCAAATAATGTGTTGAATAGGTTGCTACAGTGGTATATTTCCCTTGCTCTTTATCTTAGAGGAAAAGCTTTCAGTGTTTCACTGTCAAGCATATTAGCTGTGGTCTTTTTATATATAGTCTTTATTATATTTATGTAATTACTTTTTTGTTTGTGTTTTTGTGTTTTTGTTTTTAGACAGTGTCACATTCTTTTTTTTTTTTTTTTTGAGACAGAGTTTCGTTCTTGATGTCCATGATGGAGTGCAGTGGCGCGATCTCGGCTCACTGCAACCTCCACCTCCCTCGTTCAAGCCATTCTCCTGCCTCAGGCTCCTGAGTAGATGGGATTACAGGCGCCTGACACCACGCCCGGCTAATTTTTTTGTATTTTTAGTGGAGACGGGGTTTCACCATGTTGGTCAGGCTAGTCTCGAACTCTTGACCTTGTGATCTGCCCACCTCGGCCTCCCAAAGTGTAGACAGGGTCACATTCTGTCACTTAGGTTGGAGTGCAGTGGTGATATGGCTCACTGCAGCCTCAACCACCCAGGCTCAAGCAATACTCCCACCTTGACCTCCCAAGTAGCTGGGACTACAGCCATGCACCACCATACTCCGCTGATTTTTAACCTTTTTGTACAGGTCAGGTTTTACTATGTTGCCTAGGTGGGTCTAAAACTTCTGAGCTCAAGTGATCCTCCCACCTCAGCATCCCAAGTAGCTGGGACTGCAGGTGTGCACCATGACACCTGACTAATTTTGTAAGTTTTTGTTGAAACAAGATTTTACTGTGTTGCCTAGGGTGGTCTCAGACTCCTGGGCTCAAGCAGTCTTCCCACCTTGGCCCCCCAAAAGTGCTGGGATTACAGGTGTGAGCCACCATACCTGGCATGTAATTTCTTTTTATTCCTAGTTTGTTGAGTGCTTTCTTTTCAGTCATGAAAGGTCGTTGAATTTTGTCAGATGTTTTTTCTACATCAAGTGTGAAGGTCATGTAGTTTTTTGGGGGTCCTTTATTCTGTTAATGTGCTGTATTCTGTTGATTTTTTTTTCTATTTTTGAACCATCGTTGCATTCCAAGATTAAATTCCACTTGGTCATGATGTATATTTCTTTTTTTTTTTTTGAGACGGAGTCTCGCTCTGTTGCCCAGGCTGGCGTGCGGTGGCGCAATCTCGGGTCACTGCAAGCTCCACCTCCCGGATTGACGCCATTCTCCTGCCTCAGCTTCCTGAGTAGCTGGGACTACAGGCGCCCCCCACCACGCCCGGCTAAATTTTTTTTGTATTTTTTAGTAGACAGGGTTTCACCATGTTAGCCTGACCTTGTGATCCGCCCTCCTCAGCCTCTCAAAGTGCTGGGATTACATGCGTGAGCCACCGCGCCCAGCCCCCCCCTTTTTTTTCTCCAGCTGGCCCTAACGGGAGCCGTATATTTCTTTTAATGTGCTATTTAATTTGATATACTAGTATTTTGTTGAGGATTTTTGCATCAGTATTTATAAAAGATGTTGCTCTGTAGTTTATCTTTTCATTTCTATATGCTCTAGTCTTTGTTTTTTTCCTTCTACCAACTTTGGGCTTAGATTTATTTTTCTGTCTTCTCGAGGTGTAAATTTAGGTTGTTGAGTTGAAAACTTTGTTTTTCAATGTTGGCATTTACTGATACAGACTTCTCTCTTAGTAGTGTTTTTGCTGCATCCCATAAGTTTTGTGTTTTTTTTTTGAGAGGGAGTCTCGCTCTGTCGCCAGGCTGGAGTGAGCTGGCACGATCTCAGCTCACTGCAAGCTCCACCTCCCGGGTTCAAGCGATTGTCCTGCCTCAGCCTCCCAAGTAGCTGGGATTACAGGTGCCTGCCACCACGCCCAGCTAATTTTTTGTATTTTTAGTAGAGACGGGGTTTCACTGTGTTAGCCAGGATGGTCTCGATTTCCTGACCTTGTTGTCCTCCTGTCTCCGCCTCCCAAAGTGCTGGGATTACAGGCGTGAGCCACCGCGCCCGGCCCTGTCAAAAGATATTTTCAAATTTCCCTTGTGATTTCTTCTTTTTTCCATTGATTGTTCAAGAGTTTGTTGTTTAATTTCCACCTATTGGTGGATTTTTCAGTTTTTGTACTGATACTGATTTCTAGTTTCACTTGATTGTGACTGGAACAGATACTTGGTATGATTTCAGTCTTCATAAATTTGTTAAGACTTGTGTGGCTGGGCGTGGCAGCTCACTCCTGTAATCTCAGCACTTTGGGAGGCCAAGGCGAGATCACCTGAGGTCAGGAGTTCAAGACCAACATGGCCAACATGGCAAAACCCCATCTCCACTAAAAATACAAAAACTAGCTGGGCATGGTTGCTCATGCCTGTAGTCCCAGCTACTCAGGAGGCTGAGGCACGAGAACTGCTTGAACCCAGGAGTTAGATGTTGCAGCGAGCTGAGATCACGCCACTGCACTCCAGCCTGGGCGACAGAGTAAGATCCTGTGTCAAAAAAAAAAGACTCTGTGTGACCATATTGGAGAATATTCTATGTGCTTTTGACAAGAATGTGTATTCTGCTGCTGTTTGGTATTGGTGTTTTATATATGTTTGTTATATGCAATTGTTCAAGTCCTCTGTTTCTTTATTGATCTTCGTTGTGGTTCTCTCCATTATTTTAACGTGGAGTATTAAAATCTCCTTGTGTTACTCTGTTTCTCCTTTCAATTCTGTCATTATTTGCTTTTTATATTTGGGTGGTCTGATGTTAGGTGAATTACGTATTTGCAAGTGTTATAGCTTCCTGATGAATTGACTGTTTTATTATCATATCATGTGTTCCTTTGTCTCTTGTGACAGTGTTTTACCTAAAGTGTATTTTGTTTTATATAAGTATGGCCAAAATCTCTGCTTTCTTTTGTTTACCACTGGCATAGAATATCTTTTTGCAGCCATTCACGTTCAGCCTCTGTGAAGTGAGATTTAAGGCTCACTTAAATCTTAGGTGAGCCTTTTATAGATAGTACCTAATTGTATAATGGTTTTCATTCACTCAACCACTCTATCTTTAGATTGGGGAGTTTAATCCATTTTTTTTCTTATAGTAATTGCTTTTTTTTTTTTTTTTTTTAAACAGAGGCTTGCTCTGTCGCCTAGGCTGGAGTGCAGTGGCATGATCTTAGCTCACTGCAAACTCCGCCTCCCAGGTTCAAGTAATTCTAGTGTCTCAGTTTTCCTGAGTAGCTGGGATTACAAGCGTGCACCAACACGCTTGGCTAATTTTTGTCTTTTTAGTAGAGACAGGGTTTTGCAGTGTTGGCCAGGCCAGTCTCAAGTGATCTTCCTCAAGTGATCCACCTGCCTTAGCTTCTCAAAGTGCTGGGATTATGGTTATGAGCCACTGTGGTCGGCCTCTTTTTTTATGGAGACAGGCTCTCCCTCTGTCATCCAGGCTGTAGTGCAGTGGGGCAATCTCAGCTCACTGCAACCTCCACCTCCGGGTTCAAGCGATTCTTGTGCCTCAGCCTCCTGAGTAGCTGGGGCTACAGGTGCCTTCCACCACCCCCGGTTAATTTTGTGTGGTTTTTCATTTTTAATAGATACGGGGTTTCACCATGTTGGCCAGGCTGGTCTTGAACTCCTAGCCTGAAATGATCCACCCACTTTGGCCTCCCACAGTGCAGGGATTACAGGTGTGAGCCACTGTGGCCTGTATTTGGCCTCATTTTTTGTTAAAGTAATTACAGACAAAGATTTGTTATTACCATTTTGCTAATTGTTTCTCTTCTGGTTTGTAGCTGTTTTGTCCCCCTTTTGCTGTCTTTCTGCCTTCCTTGTTTTTTGTTTTTTTTTAATTGACATACTTTGTTTTCTTTATCATTTCATTTTATGTATCTTCAATAGGCATTTTCCATGTTGTTACCATGGGGCTTAAATAAAACATCTTACAGGTACAGTAATCTATTTTAAGCTGTTAACAACTTAAGTTGAATGTATATAAAACTCTTTCTTTCCCCCCAATTTTTTTTCAAGGTGGAGTCTTGCTCTGTTGCCCAGGCTGGAGTGCAGTGGTACAATCTCAGCTCACTGCAAACTCCCGGGTTCAAGCGATTCTCCTGCTTCAGCCTCCCAAGTAGCTGGGATTAGATTACAGGCATGCGCCACCATGCCTGGCTAATTTTTGCATTTTTAGTAGAGATGGGGTTTCACCTTGTCGGCCAGGCTGGACTCGAACTCCTGACCTTATGATCCGTCCATGTTAGCTTCCCAAAGTGCTGGGATTACAAGCATTAGCCACTGCGCCTGCCCTGTAAAACTCATATTTCCCCTTCCCCACTTTGTTGTTGTTTTTGTTTTTTCTTTTTTTGAGACAGAGTTTCACTCTCATTGCCCAGGCTGGAGTGCAGTGGTGTGATCTCAGCTCACAGCAACCTTTGCCTCCTGGGTTTGAGTGTTTCTTCTGCCTCAGCCTCCTAAGTAGCTGGGACTACAAGGTTGTGCCACTATGCCAAGCTGAGTTTTTTGTATTTTTGTGGAGACAGGGTTTCACCATTTTGGCCAGGCTAGTCTCGAACTCCTGATCTCAGGTGATCTGCCCACCTTGGCCTCCCAAAATGCTGGGATTACAGGCATGAGCCATCGCACCCGGCCCCCACTTTGTTTTATTTTTTATTATTATTACTTTTTGAGATGTTGTCTCACTCTGTCACCCCGGCTGGAGTGCAGTGGCACGATCTTGGCTCATTTCAAGTTTCACCTCCCAGGTACAAGCGATTCTCATGTCTCAGCCTCCCAAGTAGCTTGGACTACAGGCGCGCACCACCACGCCCAGCTAATTTTTGTGTTCTTGGTAGAGGCAGAGTTTCACCATGTTGACCAGTTTTTATTTCTTTTGGTTATATCCCTAGGAGTAGAATTCCTGGGTCATTTGGTTATTCTATATTCAACCCTTTGAGTAACTGCCAGGATGTTTTGCAAGGCTGCTTTACCATAATATATCCCTCCTAGCAATGTATGAGGGTTCCACTTCCTCCATATGCTTGCTGACACTTTATTTGGTTATAGCCGTCCTTTTGGGTGTGGAGCAGTGGTATCTCATTATGATTTTCATTTGCATTCCTCTGCTGGCTAATGATGTTCAATATATTTTCATATACTTTTGGGTCATTTATGTATTTTATTTGGACAATTACATATCTAGAGTCTTTGACTATATTTTAATTGGGGCTTTTTTGTCTTTTGGTTATTAAGTAATAAGAGGTCTTTATATATTTTACATATAAGTCCATTATATATGATGCAAGTATTTTCTCCTATTCTTTGGGTTTATTTGATACACAGATATTTTCTCCTCTTATTTGGGTTGTCTTTTTATTAGTTTGATCATATACCTTGAATTACAAGAATTTAAGTCCTGATACATTCTGTTTGTTTGCTATTGTTGGTGTATGTAAGAACCATTGTGTAATTCTTGGTTATGAGGATTTACCCTATGTTTTCTTCTAAAACCTTTGATGCATTTTGAATTATTTTTTGTATACGGTGTGAGTGAGGGGTCCAATTTTATTTTGCTGCATGTGGGTGTCCACTTGTTGAAAAGAATATTCTTTTTCTTTTTCTTTTTTTTTTTTTCAGACAGAGTCTCGCTCTGTCACCCAGGCTGCAGTGCAACCCAGAGCCGGATCTTGGCTCACTGCAACGTCTGCCTCCTGGGTTCAAGGAGTTCTCATGTCTCAGCCTCCCAAGTAGCTGGGATTACAGGCATGCGCCAGCACATCTGGCTAATTTTAATTTTTTTAAGAGAGCCAGTCTAGGCACGGTGGCTAGGCCAGGCACGGTGGCTCACAGCTTTAATCCCAGCACTTTTGGGAGGCCGATGCGGGCAGATCACTTGAGGTCAGAAGTTCGAGACCAGCCTGGCCAACGTGGTGACACCCCGTCTCTACTAAAAATACAAAAATTAGCCGGATGTGGTAGCAGATGCCTGTAATCCCAGCTACTTGGGAGGCTGAGGCAGGAGAATCACTTGAACCCAGGAAGCGGAAGTTGCAGTGAGCTGATATTGTGCCATTGCACTCTACCCTGGGCGACAGAGCAAGATTCCGTCTCCAAAAAACAAAACAAGAGAGAGCCACCACGCCCAGCCTGAAAAGAATATTCTTTACCTATTTAATGGTCTTTGCATCCTTATTGATAGTCAGTTGGTCATAACTACGTAAGAGGTTGGTTCTGTGCTCTCAATGAGGTGGTGGCTCACACCTGTAATTCCAGAATTTTGGGAGGCCAAGGTGGGTGGATCACCTGAGATCAGGAGTTCTAGACCATCGTGTCCAACATGAGGGTCAAACCTCATCTCTACTAAAAATACAAAAAGTAGTCAGGTGTAGTGACACATGCCTGTAATCCCAGCTACTTAAGAGGCTGAGGCAGGAGAATCGCCTGAACCTGGGAGGTGGAGGTTACAGTGAGCTGAGATCATGCCACTGCACTCCAGCCTGCCTGGGTGGCAGAGCAAGACTCTTGTCTCAACAAAAAATAAATAAAAATCGTAAGTGTTAGTTACAGTATTTTTGTAGTAATTAATTTTACTGTGTCTCTGAAATTGGAAAGTATAAGTTTTTTAACTTTACCCTTTTTCAAGATCATTTTGGCTCTTTTGCATCTTTGGTGTTTCATATTAATGTTAGAACAAGGTTGTAAGTTTCTGCAAAAAAGCCAGTTATGATTTTGATAGGGATTGTGCTGAATCTGTAGGGTAGTTTGCATAGTGTTGCCATCTTAGCAATATTAAGTCTTCCAATCCATGAATAGTAGATGACTTTTCATCCAATTAGATTCGTCTTTCACTTCTTTCCATGATACTTTGTAATTTTCAGTGTATAAATTCTGCACTTAAAAAAATTTATTCCTAAGTATTTTAGTCTTTTTTTGTCCTTTTATAAATGAATTTGTTTTTGATTTCATTCTCAAATTATCTCATGTTTATGAAAATTTTGTATATTATTTTAATATTTAATATTTAATATTAATACAAACATTTTGTATATTATTTTATCGTGAAACTTTGCTGAACTCATCTCTGTTAGTTAATAGAATTGATTACTGTTTGTTAGTAATAGTATTTTTTAATGAATTATTTTGGATTTTCTGTGTACATGACCGTGCAATCTGCATGTTTTCTAATCTATTTGCCCTTTTCCCCCTTTGCTTACTTACCCTGGCTAGAGCCTCCAGTGTGATGCGGAATACTAGTGGAAAAAGCAGACATCCTTGTCTTGTTTTTGATGTTAGGAGGAAATAATTGAGTCTTTTTCATTAACTATGATGTCAGCTGTGGTTTTGTTATATTACCTTTCATATTTAGAATGTTCTCTTTTATACCTATTTTGTCACATTTGTAAGATCTTTTTTGTGTCTATTGAGAAGACAATTTTGCGTTTCCCCCTTTATTCTATCCATATGATGTATTATATTGATTGATTTTTGTAATTTGAACCAACTTTGAAGTCCTGGGGTAAATCCTACTTGGTCATGTTGTGTAATGTTGTTGGATGTGTTTTGCTTGTATTTTGCTGAAGATTTAAAAATCTATACTCAAAGGATATTGGTCTACAGTTTTCCTATTTGTGTGATACCTTTTGTCTGGTTCTTTTTGTTGTTGATGTTTTTTGTTTTTATATTTTTGAGACAGAGTTTTGCCCTCGTCGCCCAGGCTTCAGTGGTGTGATCTCGGCTCACTGCATTCTCTGCCTCCCGGGTTCAAGTGATTCTCCTGCCTCAGCCTCCCAAGTAGCTGGGGTTACAGGCACGCGCCACCACACCCAGCTAATTTTTGTATTTTTAGTAGAGACGGGGTTTCACCATATTGGCCAGGCTGGTCTCGAACTCCTGATCTCAAGTAATCTGCCTGTCTGAGCCTCCCAAAGTGCTGGGATTACAGGTGTGAGCCGCCGTGCCCAGCCGTCTTAGTCTAGTTCTGCTTTCAGAGTATACTGGCCTCATAGAATGAACATGACAGGTAGTTTCTTAAGTAGTGCTTTGTTATAACCCAATTGCGGCCTTTCTTATTTATTTTCTCCCCTTTTTCCTGACATCCTTTACTTTCACCTCCTTTATATAGATCTACCTTTGCTAGTAAATAGGGTCATATGGGTGCTGGAAATAATCCTTTCCTGTGAATTATTATTAATGTACATGTGAATATTACTGTTAAAGCAGATAATGTCTTTTCCTTAAGAATAGTTCACAATTTTCGTTCATTATATTTCAAATATTTTCATATAATTTTATTTTTACTTCAGTTTTGAATTTTTTGGTTTTGAGTATGTATTGAAAAGATGAGAGAAGCTATTCAGTAAAAATTTTCCTCCCAACCCTGTACCTCAGTGGCTTAGATCTGCTCTCCAGAGATACTCAGTGTATGAATTACCAAGAAAAAGGTAGATGTGTGTTTGTTACACAAATTCAACAGTATATATACATTGTTTGTACCTTGATTTTTTGTTTCACTCTCATATCCATGCATAATGAGTTTCTCATTTTTTAAGCAGCAGAGTGTGCCATAGTTTTTTGTTTTTGTTTTTGAGACAGGGTCTCACTTTGTTGCTTAGGCTGGAGTGTGGTGGCACAATCTTGGCTCACTGCAACCTTTGCCTCCTGGGCTCAAGCGATCCTCCCACATCAGCTTCCCAGGTAGCTGGGACTACAGACACGTGCCACCACACCCGGTTAATTTTTGTATTTTTGGTAGAGGTGAGGTTTCAGGTTGGTCTTGAACTCCTGAGCTCAAGTATTCCACCTGCTTTAGCCTCCCAAAGTGCTGGGATTACATGCGTGAGCCACCGGGCCCGGCCAATAGTGTGCCATAATTTGTTAAACCTGTTCTCAATTAATGGACATTTAGTTTGTTTTACAGTTTTAAGTAATTTAAAATTTAGCATAGTTAAAAACCTTAAGTCATTTGGTATGTGTGAGAGAACCTGAAAGATAAATTGCTATCGAGGTTTATTTATTTATTTGTGAAATGGGGTTCTTGCTATTTTGCCCAAGCCTGGTCTCAAACTCTTTCCTTCACTTGAGAGATCCTCCTGCCTCAGCCAAATAGCTGGGACCACAGCCGTGTACTACCATGCCCAGCTTAGGTCATTTGGTTTGTCTTTGGCGATATCTCGTAGTATTCCAATTTGAAATTTCACTTCATAGTTGTTATACTGATATGTTCCTACTAACAGTACAGAAAAGTACAGATTGGCATTCTGTTAATTTTTTTTTTTAACATCCAGTCTAACCACCCCCTTTTCCAAGTCTGTATTCCTACTCACAATCTAGTAATTAAAAAAAATTTTGAGTAAAGTATGAAATTTTGTTAAGGGGCTGCATGTGTAGTTTTGATATGAATGAAGCTATGTTTCAGATGGTTAATTTACTTTGGTTGTTTGGAATTTCCAATGGTTTTTTATTTTACAGAGTCCTGCCAAATTTATAACAACTGTAGGGCAGGGTGTGGATAGGGATATTTTTACTGAGTAAATACTATTACATGTACTAGAGGTATTCTGTTATGTTAAAATATCCCGTTAGAGATACATGATGAAACACATATGGATGAAATATTATGGAGTATGAGATATTGCAAAATAACATGGAAAGATGGGGATACAGATAAAAATAGATTGGCCATGAATTTGTAATCAGTGAGTCTAGTTGTTTACTATACTGGTTTTGTAGATGTTTGCAATTTTCTGTGATACATCCTTTTTCAGTAGGAATTCAGAATAAAGAAAGTGCTAAATATTTGAGTAAATCAAACAGTTGACTATGAAAATAATAATGCCTTATGGTCTTAAATACATATGGCATTAAAATATACCACAACAATAAAATATAAGTTGATAAGGAGGCAGATGGAAGTTAGTTTCCTTTACTTTCTGGCAGGATGATAACAATATTCATTAACTTTGGATTTTTATGAGTTAAATATTATTATTATTTTTAGACAGAGCCTAGCACCCAGGCTGGAGTGCAGTGATGCGATCTTGGCTTACTGCAACCTCCGCCTCCCGAGTTCAAGCAATTCTCCTGCCTCAGCTGGTGTGCGCCACCACATCTGGCTAATGTTTGTATTTTTAGTAGGGACAGGGTTTCGCCTGTTGGCCAGGCTGGTCTCAAACTCCTGACCTCAGGTGGTCCCGCTCGCCTTGGCCTCCCAAAGTGCTGGCATTACAGATGTGAGCCATACACCCGGCCTAAATATTCATATTTAAATTTTTAAAATAACCTAAAACATGGAACAGAAAGCAGAAAGTTTGGCCTAGCACAGTGGCTCACACCTGTAATTCCAGCTATTCGGTACGGTTAGGCAGGAGAATTGCTTGAACCCAGGAGGCAGAGGTTGCAGTGAGCCGAGATTGTGCCATTGTACTCTACCCTGGACCACAAGAGAGAAACTCTCTCAAAAAAAAAAAAAAAAAGGCAGAAAGTTCCCTTGTAATTTATTTTTTTTGGAAGATTCATCCTGTAGATTTTCTCAGGCTGCATTGCGCTGTATGCAGCTCTGTTATATGGTTTTACATATTTCTCTTACTCTGTACAGTAGTCTCCCTTTATCTAGAAACTCATTTTTCACAGTGTCAATTACCTGTAGTCAACTGAGGTCCAAAAATAGGTGAGTATAGTGCAATGCAGTTATTTTGGGGCAGAGAGGGAGAGAGAGCACATTCACGTAAGTTTTATTATAGTATATTGATAACATTGGCCTTTTTTTCTTTTTCTTTTCTTTTTTTTTTTTTTTTTTTTTTTTGAGTTAGAGTCTTACTCTGTCACCCAGGATGGAGGGCAGTGGCATGATCTTGACTTATGAGCTACTAGCTGCAACTACAGACATGCACCACCACGCTAAGCAGATTTTTGTATTTTTAGTAGGGACGGGATTTTGCCATGTTGGCTAGGCTGGTCTTGAACTCCTGACCTCAAGTGATCCACCTGCCTCGACCTCCCAAAGTGCTGGGATTACAGGCGCGAGTCACCAGCCCCTGCCTAGGCTGAATGATCTAGATTGCCACTATTAGGAATGGTTTTGGGGATTTTGCCTTTTTTTTTTTGTTTCTTTAAACTTTTTTCTCTGAGGTTCCAGAACTAGGAAAGTCGAGGTATAAATAGGGTCTAATAATCTGTATTGGAAGAGTGATGTTGCTATTAGTATTCTAGTCCTTTGGAAAAATTCACCATTTTAATGAAAAGGAGAAAACTGTATGTAGTTCAGTCTTGATGAAAGAGATTTTACTTTTTAAAATTAACTTTATCCAAGGTATAATTTACATACTGTGAAATTCATACATTTTATGTATACAATCGAATACTATTTGCAAATTTAATGTGTTATGCAACCATCTCTGTAAATCCATTTCGGAGCATTTCTACCATCCCAGTAAAGATCCTTCTAATCTGTATATAGTTAATCCCTCTTCCTACCACTAGTCCTAGAGAACCAATAGTTGACTGTCTCTGTAGATTTGCCTTTTCCCTGGACATTTAATATTAATGGAATCATGCAATATGTGGTCTTTTGTGTCTTGTTCTTCTCATTTGGTATATTTTTCTGATTTAAAAAAAAAAACTTACCATCTGTAATTTGTCCCCTTTTTTGCTAAATAGTATTCCACCATAGATGTATGCCTAATTTTATTTATTCATTCATTCATTGATTAACATTTGGGCTGTTTCAACTTTTTGGCTCTTTTATCATTTTAGTTGGTAGTGTATACTCTGAGGTCTACGGCTATTGCTATACTCATCCAGTATTTGTCATTTATCTCTTTCTTCACAATACAGTAACATTTTGTAGTTGTATAGTAGGCATGACGTACTGGTTGTGTGGTAGGAATTAGGGCATATTTGCTGAGAACCTTAGGGGTAGTGTGATTTGGCTCTTGCTTTGTTTGATATTTGCTACATATCCTGTATTAAGGTTTGCATAATTACTCCTCTTTCCATTGACTTGTGCAGTTTTATGGATTTTGATATTTTCTTCCAGTATCCAAAAGGTCATATTCCTCCTTTGTTCCTGATATATTCTTTATCTTAGCTTGGCAAATCACTTACTTTTTTGCCTCACTTTGCTCCTTTGTAGTAAGAGTAGGTGAATTCTCCATGCTTTTCTAACTGAAAAGTGCTGTAACTGGGAGAGAACATATGTAGGGAGTTGGGGTAGTTGAGGCAAGGAAGAAAGAGGGGAAGCCTAGCAACAGCCAGGAAGCATCTTTTTATGTATTTTTTTATTTTTTTGAGGTGGAGTCTTGCTCTGTCACCCAGGCTGGAGTGCAGTGGCACGATCTAGGCTCACTGCAACCTCCGCCTCCCAGGTTCAAGTGATTCTCCTGCCTCACCCTCGTGGATAGCTGCAACTACAGGTATGCACCACCACACCTGGCTAGTTTTTGTATTTTTAGTAGAGACGGAGCTTCACCATGTTGGCCAGGCTGGTCTCGAACTCCTGACTTCAAGTGATCTGCTGGCTTCAGCCTCCCAAAGTGCTGAGATTATAGGCATGAGCCACTGCATCCCACCCAGGAAACATCTTTTTAAAATTCATTCAGTTGTCACCATGCTGTTTCACTTACAATATGTTACTCTATTTGTGTTTTATTTTTATTTTTTATTTTTTAGACGAAGTCTCACTCGGTCGCCCAGGCTGGAGTGCAGTGGTGCTGTCTTGGCTCACTGCAACCTCTGCCTCCTGGGTTCAAGTGATTCTCGTGCTTCAGCCTCAGTATGTTACTTTATTTTTTATTTAGGGAAAGAGTTGGTAGACTTTTCTACCAAAGTAGAGAAGTGCCAGATAGTAAATATTTTAGGTTTTATGAGCCATAAGGTCTCTGTCACCTAATAGATGTATCCAGTACAGAATTTCTCACTTTAATTTCCAGTCTTTTGTGCTATCTGCTGGTTTCATTGTGAGCTGCAAGGAAATAGAGAGCTGGAGTATTGAAGCCTAGTCTGAGAAGTTACTCTATGAGAGAAGCAAACCCCAAAGGTAGAGTGGAAACAGCAATTATAAGAGGAAACGCGGCCAGGCGTGGTGGCTCAAGCCTATAATCCCAGCACTTTGGAAGGCTGAGGTGAGCAGATCACCTGAGGACAGGAGTTTGAGACCAGCTGGGCCAACATGATGAAACCCTGTCTCTACTAAAAATCCGAAAAATGAGCCAGATGTGGTGGCTTGTGCCTGTAGTCCCAGCTACTCGGGAGACTGAGGCACAAGAATCACTTGAACCCATGAGGTGAAGGTTGCTGTGAGCCGAGATCACACCACTGCACTTCAGCCTGGGCGACAAAGCGAGACTCCGACTCAAAAAAAAAAGAGGAAATGCAACAAGACTTAGCCTATGGAACCTGCCAAGAAGACAAAGGAAGGAGACTGTCTAGGATTGAGATCCAATTTGTGTGAGGGGGTTAGTGATGGATGGGGATAAAGGGGCATGATGTGATAGCATAGGGATCTGTTTTAATGAAAAATGTTCATGGGGAGTTTTGAGAGACTTTGGGATGGAATTATGACCTTGCCACCTCAATAATTAACTAATTAGATGGGTTTGTGTAAGTCACCACCCTGCCCCCACTTTGAGACAGGGTTTTGTTCTGTTGTCCAGGCTGGAGTGCAGTTGCACAATCCTAGCTCATTGCAGCCTCAAACTCCTGGGCTCAAGTGATCCTCCCGCCTTAGCCTCCCAAATAGCTGGGACTACAGGCGCGTGCCACCACACCTGGCTAATTTTTTAACTTTTTGCAGGGACGAGGTCTTGCCATGTTCCCCAGGCTTGTGTTGAACTCCTGGGCTCAAGTAATCCTCTTGCTTGTGCCTCCAAAAGTACTTGGATTACAGGCGTGGGCCACTTTGCCTAGCTGTTTTCACCATTACTTTGAAGAAAAATGTATACTTTAATATTTTGATCATAAAACATGACAAGGTTATTATTATTTTTTGAGATGGAGGCTAAAGTTCAGTGGCACGATCTGGACTCACTACAACCTCCACCTTCCAGGTTCAAGCAATTTTCCTTCCTCACCCTCCTGAGTAGCTGGGACTACAGGCGTGCGCCACTACACAATTTTTTATTTTTAGTAGAGACGGGGTTTTTCCATGTTCACAGGCTAGTCTCGAACTCCTGGCCTCAGGTGATCCGCCCACCTCGGCCTCCCAAAGTGCTGGGATTACAAGCATGAGTCACTGCGCCCAACCTGTGACAAGATTTTTTTAAAGGATGTACCCAAAATTCCATTTTTAATCTTTCAATTTTTTCTTTTCTTTTGATCCATAAAGCAATTGCATATATATTAAATCTTATTCTCTTGCCTTTTGCATACATGACATACACTTTTATGTTATTGGGATAATGACATATAATCAGTTATATATATTATTATTATTTTATTTTTACAGATAGGGTTTTGCTGTGTCATTCAGGCTTGAGTGTGGTGGCACTGTCTTGGCTCACTGCAGCCCCTATCTCCTGGGCTGAAGCCATCCTCCTGCTTCAGTCTCCCATGTAGCTGGGACCGCAGGTGTGTGCCACCACAGGCAGCTATATTTTTATGTTTAGTAGAGGCATGGTCTCACTTTGTTGCCCAGGCTGTTCTTGAACTCCTGGGCTCAAACCATCTGCTCACCTTGGCCTCCCATGCCTTTTATGTTTTTTGATAATTCTGTTTAGATGTATAGTTCTCAGTTTTTTAGCATGAGACAGTAATACAACCATATGATACTAAATCGATGAAGTGTTTGTAAAGTGGTTTTGAAATTCATGTGGTAGTGCCGATTATATAATATTCTGTTGAAATGTCATTCCTGATATTCTACAAAATCCATAGAGATGTTGTTTAAAATGCAGGTTGAGCATTCCTAATCAGAAATCCAAAATGCTCCAAAATCGAAATCTTTTTGAATATTGACATAATACCACAAGTGGAAAATTCCACAGTTGACATCATGCAATGTGTCAGTCAGAACACAGGAACACAGCAGAGTTTATTCAACGTCCCCCAGGGAAAAACTATCCTTCCATCCCCCTTCAGCTTAGATGTATCTTTTACATGCACAGCCGGATTTTCCCATGCAATTATACCCATAAAAGGTGATAAAATGGCACACGTGCAGGCTGGATGCACCAACAGAAAGTTTTCCAAAATAACCCACACGGGGCAAAAGCCTCCTTGCATTATTCATTGTGTTTTTAAATTAAAAAGAATTTTTTCCTGCTTTGTGGTATAAAGATTTTGTTGAACTTCTCAGAAAGCCTGAAGATATCCCCATAGATTAGAGTAATAAGAAAGGAGGAAGAATTTAGGTATAGTGCAGAAAGTAAGTCAGGCTCTTGGAGAAACTAGACAGTGGTGTAAGTGTGAAACATCTTACAGAAGAGTATGGTATTAGAATGACCACCATGTATGATGAGACAGCCCCTACAGGAATTCAGGATGACTAGGACAGAGTAACTGCTGGGATGTGCTAATTAAGCAGGCATGTGTAAGTGTAAACTTGCTATGATAGGCAAAAGCTTGTGTTCTCACTGTTAGTGATTTCAAGGCATGAATTTCTTTTCTTTTCTTTTTTTGGAGATAGTCTCGCCCTGTTGTCCAGGCTTGAGTGCAGTGGCACAATTATGGCTCACAGTAGCCTTGATCTTCCAGACTCAAGCATTCTTCCCTGGTAGCTGGGACTACAGCTGTGTGCTACTATGCTTGGCTATTTTTTTTTTATTTTTATTTTTAGTAGAGATGGGGTCTCACTATGTTAACTGGGCTGGTATTGAATTCCTGGGCTCAAGTGATCTTCCTGCATTGGCTTCCCTAAGTGCTAGGATTACAGGCGTGAGCTGCTGCACCCAGCCCCAAGGCATAAATTTTTTTTTTAAAGTTTGGCTCTGTCACCCAGCCTGGAGTGCAGTGGCTAGATCTTGGCTCACTGCAACCTCTGCCTCCTGGGTTTAAGTGATTCTCATGCCTCGGCATCTGGTGTAGCTTGCATTATAGACATGAGCCACCATGCCTGGCTAGTATTTTTTTTTTTTTTTTTTTTTTTTTAAGTAGAGACAGGCTTTCACCATATTGGCCAGGCTGGTCTCGAACTCCTGAGCCACCGCACCTGCCCCAAAGGCATGAATTTCTTACCAGTTCGTTATTATGCTAACAGAAACGCATGGATATCTAGGGACATCTTTTCTGATTGGTTTCACAAACATTTTATAGCAGTAGTTGGTGCTTATTTCAGGGAAGCTGGACAGGATGATGACTGTTCCTCCTTGAAAACTCTTCGGCTCATCCTGCAGCTGCAATTTTATCAAAAATAATGTTTATGCCATGTGCTTTCCCTGAAGTGTGACTTCACTGCCATATGACCAGGGAATCCCTAGATTGATGAAGAGTAAATATAAAAACGCTTTCTTGAATATGCTGGCAGCTGTGAATAGATGTATGGGTGTGAAAGGGTTTCAAAAGGAGTGAAGGATGCCATATATGATGTTGTCAGTGTCTGGAACACAGTGACTAAAGGTACAGCTGTGCATGCCTGGCACCACTTCTGACCTTCAGCTGTGTTCACTGATGATAATGAACAAGGTGGTGATTTTGATGGCTTCTTCAGTAAAGTGAGAAAAATGTGTAACATCCTTACATATGCAAAAAGTATACCTTCCATTTGTCAGTAAGCTGGAAGAAGTGGATAACAAGAAAGCTTTTAATATCGACAAAGAGGCTCCCGTTTCTTTGTTCAACATGGTGATAGAGCTGATATCGATCTGAATCAGAGTGATTGTGATAATGAAGATGACATTAACACTGCAGAAAAAGTACCTATAGATGACATGGTTAATGTATGTGATGGGCTTATTGAAGGACCAGAGCAGTGTTCATTCATAACAGAAAAAGAAATGATGTCAGTTTATAAAATGAGAGCCTTGGGCTGGGCGCAGTGTCTCGAGAGCCTGTAATCCCAGCACTTTGGGAGGCCAAGGTGGGCAGATCACTTGAGGTCAGGAGTTCGAGAACAGCCTGGCCAACCCGGTGAAATGCTGTCTGTACTAAAAATACAAAATTAGCTGGGTGTGGTGGCAGGCGCCTGTAATCCCAGCTACTCAGGAGGCTGAGGCAGTAGAATCGCTTGATCCTGGAAGGCGAAGGTTGCAGTGAGCTGAGATCATGCCGTTGCACGCCAGCCTGGGTGACAGAGTGAGCCCCCGTCTCAAAAAATAAATAAATGAATAAAATGAGATCCTTCTAGACAATACTCGTTGTTAATGAGACAGATGACTTTAGAGGAAACATTTTAAAAAGCCATCCCACAGAATGCCTCTTCATTCCTAGAGGACTTCCTGGTTCCTAATTGCTTCTGATGATGTTTCTTCTTACCTTATAAAATAAAACAGTATACAGTAACCTTTTAATCAAAACACAGCATCATAGATGGAGACATAATGCCCAACATTGTTATTACTGTTTTTTTATCAGCTGATACATGTATTCTCCTGATACTACTGTGCTGCTTAGCTACCCTGAACACATTACTTTTTCACTGTATTAATGGTATGTCATATTTTTACTGTTAAGTACTTATGTGTGAATAAGTATAAGAAAATGTTTGCCTGTCAGTAGCACATAAATTCAGAGACAGGAATGATGGTAATGCCAAACAACCACAGATATTCCACATGGGTGGCTGAGATAATGACACTTTTGCTTTCTCATGGTTCACTGTACACGAACTTTGTATAATGTAGAAAATAAATATTTTGTAAAATTACCTTCAGGCTATGTGTATAAAAGATGTGTGTAATACATAAATGAGTTTGGTATTTCAATTTGGGTCCCATCCCCAAGATAACTTATTATATATATATGCAAATATTACAAAATATGAAAAATTCTGAATCACTTCTGATCCCAAGCGTTTCAGATAAGGCATACTTAGCCTGTAACTCAAGATGTATTTTACCTATTTACCTGATCTAGATGCTACATTTTTGTTAGGTATATATTAGCTTTATATGTACAGGTGTCAGTGACTATAAGACCTGGCTTTAAATTTAACCTTTTCCTTAATATTGGATGGGCCACATATATTCTATTATTTGTGTATATAAGGTAACACAAGTCCTTTTGTCTCCCCCAACTCCTTTTGCATATGAGAAAACATAAGCCATTTTGTGCCTCTTGCATCTTAAGCCATAGTCTATTTTACTATGTGGTTTCCCATCTGGTTACTTTTGGGAGTATCAGGTGGTCTCATAAAAACAGTGGGTTTTCCTGAAGCTTTTTGATTAATGTTGAATTTGTTTATCATCTTTTAGCTGTGCGGTCAGAGAAGAAACGCCTTAGGAAGCCAAGCAAGTGGCTTTTGGAATATACAGAAGAATATGATCAGATATTTGCTCCTAAGAAAAAACAAAAGAAGGTACAGGAGCAGGTGCACAAGGTATGTTGCAAAATTTCAGCAAACTTTCACTGGTCCTTAGGAAACTGCAATTTTATCTTCAGTGTCATACTTTATCTTCATGAAACAATAATTTCCTTAACTGGGATCTTGTTTTTTATTCTCTGCTTCTAGCACAGTACTTAGGATTTAGTGGTTATTCAGGAAATATATAAATGAATCTACATATTATATTTCTTTATGTATATATTTTTCCCTCTTTGCCTTCAAAGAGTAATGACTTAGGAATATTGTTATGATTTAATCTTAAGTAAAAATATAGGCTATAAAGTGAAATATATATAGTCTGACCCTAATTTCAAAAGTAAATATATCTTGTCTTATTTTTCAACTCAGTTTTTTAAAATGAAATAGAGACATCTTGACATTCTACCCCTACATAGTTTAATACGTAGTTAAAAAATGGAACATTTTCCTTTATAATCAATTTAACATATTTACATCTTATATAAGATCTGTTTATCTGACATCAACTGTCTTTCAAATTTCATCAATTATCCCCTAACCTTTACCTTTGGATTATTCATACCAGGACTCAATCTAGGACTGCTCATTGTAACTGGTTGTTATGGTTCTCAAATCACTTTGAATTCAGAACAATCCCTTTTTTCATGATCATGATCATGTCTATAAGAGAGTGACATATAAAGTCATCTACTTTCTGTATTTGTGTAATTGCTTCCTCATAGGTGTCACTTAGATTGTTTTCTCTATCTCCTGTTCTCTGTCAAATGGAAGATAGAACCTATCAGTTTGATAGATTGAAAGTTGAACATTTTTAGCTAGACTATATCAGAGATGATAATGTGGAATATATTGTACATTAGAGGGTTAAAAAATGTTTTATTCCCATCAGCCATTCCCTGACAGTTTGTTCTTTCTTTTTTAAAATTGAGACAGTGTCTTGCCCAAGCTGGAGTGCAGAGATGCACGAACACGGTTCACTGCAGCCTTGACCTCCTGGGTTTAAGCAATCTTTCCGTCTCAGCCTCCTGAGTAGTTGGGACCAAAGGTGCACACTACCACACCTGGCTAATTTTTGACAACATTTTTTTTTTGTAGAGGCGGTGTCCCACTATGTTGCCCTGGCTGGTCTCGAATTCCTGGGCTCCAGTGATCTTTCTGCCTCAGCCTCCCAGAGTGTTGGGATTACAGGTGTGGGCCACCATGCCCAGCTTCCCTGATGGTTTTTTGAAAACCCCAGTTGAGGATCTTTACCTATATCAATAATTTTATTAGAGGTTACAAAATGAAGACTTTCAGATTTTATTATTTTCTCTATTTTTATTAACTGATAGTCTCTTTCATTAATTGGACTCTGTTATTGTCCTGAAATACTTGAAAGGCAGAATAAGTGCTTCTTTCTTTCCCATTAATTACCAATTGTAACATTAAGGAGTTCATTAGTAGTTGTTTTAATTGGAGACATTAGAGCAGTCTCTTTCCCCTGCTTTTGAATTATTGTTGTGGACTTATCAATATTATAGCTTCAGTGTATCTCAGTCAACTTCATTTAATTTTGGTTAAAAATATATATATATAATGTAAATTTTATTATTTTATCTTTTTTTTTTTTTTTTTTTTTTTTGAGATGGAGTCTCGCTCTGTTGCCCAGGCTGGAGTGCAGTGGTATGATCTCGGCTCACTGCAAGCTCTGCCTCTCCTGTTCACACCATTCTCCTGCCTCAGCCTCCCGAGTAGCTGGGACTACAGGTGCCCGCCACCATACCTGGCTAATTTTTTGCATTTTTAGGTAGAGACAGGGTTTCACCATGTTAGCCAGGATGGTCTTGATCTCCTGACCTCGTGATCTGCCTGCCTTGGCCTCCCAAAGTTCTGGAATTACAGGCGTGAGCCACCGCACCCAGCCTATTTTATCCATTTTTAAGTGTACAGTTCAGTAGCATGAAGCACAGTTACATTGTTGTGCAACCATCTCCACCATCCATCTCGATAATTTTTTTCATCTTTCCAAATTAAAAGTCAATGCCCATTAACCAATAACTCCCTTTTCTGCTCAGCCCCTGGCAATTGCCATTCTATTTTCTGTCTCAAGAATTTTCTTATTCTAGATACCTCATATACTTGAAATCATACGATATTTGTTCTTTGTGTCTAAGTAATTTCCCTTAGCATACATAATGTCTTCAAGGTTCATCCACTTTTTGTAGCCTTTGTCAGAATTTCATTCCTTTTAAAGTGCGTTATTCTTTTTGACACTTAAATTACAACAATTTTGGCCTGTGGACTCTATTTTTATTTTTTGTTCTTAGGTAAGTTCCCGCTGTGAAGAGGAAAGCCTTCTAGCCCGAGGTCGATCTAGTGCTCAGAACAAGCAGGTGGACGAGAATTCTTTGATTTCAACCAAAGAAGAGCCTCCAGTTCTTGAAAGGGAGGCTCCGTTTTTGGAGGGCCCCTTGGCTCAGTCAGAACTTGGAGGTGGACATGCTGAGTTGCCGCAGCTGACCTTGTCTGTGCCTGTGGCTCCGGAAGTCTCTCCACGGCCTGCCCTTGAGTCTGAGGAATTGCTAGTTAAAACGCCAGGTAAGGTGGGGTTGGGGTCTCAGTATTTGAGCAGATATGATTAGAGGAAGCAGGAGATTTTAGTATGTTTTGATGTAAAGCCAACATTATATCTATATACAATAAACTACCCCCTTTTGTCCTGGGAAATACTTAAAGTGATGGCTAATTAGATATAGTTACTAACCATGAACTGTGGCACACTATCAAGAAGATGTATTTTTAATAACTATGCTCCTTGCTCCAGTGTTGCTCTTCATGATTGTTGATCAGCCACTGTGTAAATTAACAACCAGGATAACAGGGCTTCAAGAGGAGCACTGCACATTAGTGGAATAAGCACTATGCTTCAAGTGCTGGCTCCACCAATCCTTGTGTTACTTGGGAAGTTGTTTAATCTCTGAACTTGTTTCCTCATCTATAAATGGAGATCATAATGTATTAATGTATAATGTTATATACCTGACAACATAGTAATTACCAGTTCATTAGAAGTTAATTACCAGTTACTTCTCACTTGATCATTCTTTATATATCACCTGGGGAGAGTTGGATCTAAACATATTGTCTCTAATTCACCTTGTAACTATTGAATATTATAGTCAGTCAAGGAATGGCAAGAATCCTCTTTTCTGTACCCCTTTAAATTTTGGATATAACTTTTTTACATTATCAACAGTAGCTTTTGATGTTATTCCTTAAAGAAACGATTCCAATTGTGCTTAAACTAGTTGGGTATAATAAAAAAGATTTTTGAAAGAATAGTAAAGATAGTTATTATTTCAGTACCTACTATGTGCCAAAACTCTATTAAGTCAGCTCTTTTATATTATTCTTGAGTGATCCTATGAATTATCTTTTACCTATTGAATTTTATTTACTTAGGGGCAGAGCAGAAACTATAATCTTTGTCCATTTATGACCATGATCCAAGTTCTATTTCACTCCACTTCTCCTTATTTTATCCTCACCAACAATCAGTTGTTATAAAGGCAGTTCCGTCCTTCTGACTTCTCCCTTAGTGATTTTGTGAGTTAAAGTCACCACACACACATCCCTCACATTAGTTGGTGCTTGCATTGAGAACTGTTTACTTGTTTTGTTTACTAATATTTTATAATAAGCAAATTACCATCCTGCCTCTTCCCATAAGATGACGGGGAAAACATCAAAAACATTGAGATTCATTTTGTGTGGTATACAGATTTTTTAAAAATTAACTTGTGCCCAGTTTCTAAATCATCTAATGTAAAGATACATGCATTTCAGGAAATTATGAAAGTAAACGTCAAAGAAAACCAACTAAGAAACTTCTTGAATCCAATGATTTAGACCCTGGATTTATGCCCAAGAAGGGGGACCTTGGCCTTTCTAAAAAGGTATGTTATTTTTGTAAGTTCTAAAAGAAATAAACTCAGGAAATTAGAAATTTTAAAAATGACATTTTGAGTAGCAGTTATAACATTGATGTACATACATATAGAAATTAGTGTGTGTGTTAGCAGTCATACATGATCTGAGATTTCCTACATGAAAGGCTGTTTTGCGGTTGTGTGACCATGTATGTGTATAAACTGGTTTCAGGTTTCCTTTCCAAGTGAAAAAAATTTTTAAATGCTTTGAAGATTAAGTTTGTGTTTGTTATAATTTCTTTTCTGGGTTCAAATCCTCTTACCTGTTTTCTACTAAACTACTATCTCAAATATCACTAGTCTACTCTCCTATTGCCGTGTCGTCGTAGCCCTTTTGTTTTGTTTTTTTGAGACAGGGTCTGATTCTGTCACCCAGGCTGGAGTGCAGTGGCATAATTTTGGCTCACTGTAATCTCTGCCTCCCAGGCTCACCAGTTAATTTTTTGTCTTTTTTTGGTAGAGACTGGGTATCAATTTTTTTTTTTATGTGATAAATACTTTTTGTGTTTTATTCAAGAAATCTAGTGTGATGGTGGCCGGGCGCAGTGGCTCATGCCTGTAATCCCAGCATTTTGGGAGGCTGAGGCGGGCGGATCACGAGGTCAGGATATCGAGACCATCCTGGCTAACATGGAGAAACCCCCTCTCTACTAAAAATACAAAAAATTAGCCGGGCGTGGTGGCAGGCGCCTGTAGTCCCAGCTACTCAGGAGGCTGAGGCAGGAGAATGGTGTGAACCCAGGAGGCGGAGCTTGCAGTGAGCCGAGATTGCGCCACTGCACTCCAGCCTGGGTGACAGGGCGAGACTCCGTCTCAAAAAAATAAAAAATCTATTGTGATGGCTCAAGCCTATAATCCCAGGACTTAGGGAACCTGAGGCAGTAGGATTGCTTAAGCTCAGGAGCTTGAGACCAGCCTGGGCAATAAAGGAGACCTTGTCTCTACAAAACAAAAAACTGTCCCAAAAAAACCCCAGAAAATGGTGTGGTGTTGCGTGTCTGGTCCCAGCTACTCAGAAGGCTGAAGTGGTAGGATGTCTTGAGCCCCGGAGGTCGAGGCTGCAGTGAGCTATGATTGCGCTATTGCACTCCACCCTGGGTGACAGAGCAAGACCCTGTCTCAGTCAATCAATCAATAAATGAAATTTTTGTGTGCCCCATGGACACAAAGATGTTCTCCCTGTGTTTTCTTTTAGGAGCTTTTTGGTTCTGGTTTCACATATAGATCTTTGTTCCATCTTGAATTTTTGAGATGGAGTTTTGTTCTCCCCCATATTGATGTCCAGTTGTTTCAGCACCATTTACCAAAAAATCACTGATATTGGCTGGGTGCGGTGGCTCACACCTGTAATCCCAGCACTTTGGGAGGCGCAGGTGGGCAGATCACTTGCGGTCAGGAGTTGGAGACCAGCCTGGCCAACATGGTGAAACCCCGTCTCTACTAATAATACAAAAAAAAAAAAAATGGCTGGGCGTCGTGGTACCTGCGCATAATCCCAGCTACTCAGGAGGCTGAGACAGGAGAATTGCTGGAACCTGGGAGGCAGAGGTTGCAGTGAGTCGAGGTCATGCCATTGCACTCCAGCCTAGGCGACAGAGCGAGACTCACTCTCTCTCAAAAAAAAAAGAAAAAATACTCCCTGATATTTATCCTCACCCTCTCTTAGATTCCCAGTATCTTTTAAGTATTAATTATACTTAATAACTCTTTGTCACTGTTGAATTTTTACTTTTGGGGAGAGGAGGTTGCCGTTAAATTTGGGATCAGAGCAAGAGAAAATCAGAATTATTGGTTATGGCTAGCACCAAACTCTGGAGTAAAGTGTCCTCTTGTCTGTTTGGGAGTCTGTCCTGCCATCTGACCTGGCCTACTTCATTGTTGAAGTCCTGGTTACTCTGAGGTATATTTTGTCATAAGGCTAAAGCCATGATTCAGTTCCATTTTAGTTTACCAGGCACACCACCACCCTGTCTGCAGGTGGATTAATCAGTATGTCAAACAGAATGAGAGATTGATCTGTTCTGGTAGTGCTTTAAGGGTACTCTGGCTTAATGTATATCCACACTAGACTATATATACAAAGTAAGTTACTGGCATCTTAGTCACATCCTCTAAGAAGTTCTTTGGTCTTTTTCATTCTAAACAGAATAGTTTGATTTTTATTCATATGGTATGATTGTTGTGTGTGTGCATGTGTGTGTGTGTGTGCTGTTAATTTTTATTTTCAGTTATAAAATTGATCATAATAGAAATGAGACTATTTCCTGCATTATTCTCTGACTGTAGTTTGGGGAGCATTGTAATTATTTTGTTCCACAGCTTTTGGGTAACTGTTAAACAATGAACTAATTTGTTATCTAAATAAAATGATTGCTATTTTTAAAAAAATTACAGAAATGTATTTTGTGGATTTGTGTAGGAGTCTCGTTTTGTTGAATTGGATACCTAACATTTGCCCATTCATTTTACTTGAAATAGACTTCTGATATATAGTGAACATGAGGAGAATTGCAGTCTTATGATTTATTAATATGATAAAATGAGCATTCAGAAATTCACAGCTGTATTTTATCTTGTTTTAGTTACAAACATTAGGAACTCTACAACAAAAATGGCCTTTATTATTTATTTATTTATTTATTTGAGACAGAGTTTTGCTTTTGTTGTCTAGGCTGGAATGCAATGGCACAATCTCGGCTCACCACAACCTCCACCTTCCAGGTTCATGCGATTCTCCTACCCCAGCCTCCGAAGTAGCTGGGATTACAGGGATGTGCCACCATGCCTGGCTAATTTTTTGTATTTTTAGTAGAGGCAGGGTTTCTCCATGGTAGTCGGGCTGGTCTCGAACTCCCGACCTCAGGTGATCCGTCTGCCTCGGCCCCCCAAAATGCTGGGAATACAGGTGTGAACCACCGTGCCCAGCCAGAATGGCCTTTACTATACTAACTTTTTGTGACCACTAAATGTTGTTTTACAGTTATGATGAAGAATATTATCATTCTTGTAGGAAAAGACATTTGCTTGGGGTGGAACTAATTCATAGAAGTATATTAGTAGTGGGTGAGGTGAATAAAATGTGTGGCTCTTGATTAGACTCCTGATGTTGAGTATTTGTTTTGAGTTTTAATGTTGCTTTAATTTGGATTAATCTGAAGTCATTTTAAGTTGGAATGTCATTCAGTATTTCAGAACTGTTTAATTTACAGTTCACCAGGTAAACAGGTCTCTGTCAAATCTAATAGCTGTGAATACAATTGTAGGAAGATGGGTTATTTTTCTTTCTTTCTTTCTTTCTTTTTTTGAGACTTGCTCTGTCTCCCAGGCTGTAGTGCAGTGGCGCGATCTTGGCTCAGTGCAACCTCTGCCTCCTGGGTTCAAACAGTTCTCCTGCTTCAGCCTCCCGAGTAGCTGGGATTACAGGCGTGCGCCACTGCACCTAGCTAATTTTTGTATAATTTTTAGTAGAAACGGGGTTTCACCATATTGGCCATGGTTGGCCAGGCTGGATTCAAATTCCTGACCTCAGGTGATCTGCCCCCCTCGGCCTCCCAAAGTGCTGAGATTACAGGCATGGGCCACTGCACCCAGCCATGAAGATGGATTTTAAGTACAGGGTGGAGTGCAATAAAATTGAGCCTGTGGATCTCTGGGTACATACCCCTTCTCTTTCTCCATCCATTTCAGTCACAGAAAGCATTGTGTATCTAGTCTATATGTTGGAAATCTCTGGCAAGTCTTTATTTTTTCTTAAGGAGTAGGTGGTGTTCACAGGTCTGTTGGAGCATTGTTTTTGTTTTGTTTTGTTTTGTTTTAAGATGGAGTCTCGCTTTTATTGCCTAGACTGGAGTGCAGTGGTGCGATCTTGGCTCACTGCAACCTCTGCCTCTCCCAAGTTCAAGCAATTCTCCTGCCTCAGCCTCCTGAGTAGCTGGGATTACAGGCATGTGCCACCACACCTGACTAATTTTGTATTTTTAGTAGTGATGGGGTTTCTCCATGTTGGTCAGGCTGGTCTTTAACTCTCAACCTCAGGTGATCCACCCGCCTCAGCCTCCTAACGTGCTAGGATTACAGGTGTGAGCCATCATGCCCTGTCTGTTGGAGCATTTTAAAATCTGATTCCTTTCCCCCTGAAGTTTCCGTTCAACCCTTTACTGTGGTCAGGTTGATTTCTTTAATTGCTAAAACAAGTCAAAATTCAATATCCATGGCAGCTGACAATTCAGACTTTGGCATATAAAGTAAAGGGTTTATTTTTTCATTCCTCTGTAAATGGTGTTGTTTTCACTTATTTATAGTGCTATGAAGCTGGTCACCTGGAGAATGGCATAACTGAATCTTGTGCCACATCTTATTCAAAAGATTTTGGTGGAGGTGAGTATTTTTGAGATTTAAAAAACATAATGCAGTAGTAAGTTTGAAGCGCTTTGTCTGTTAACCACAAAAATTGTTACATGTGTAAGCCCGACCAGTGAGGTACAAGTTTTAAAACTGGTTTGCCCAAAATCTGCTTCCTGAAAAAGAAAAAATATTGATAAATTGAATATCTACTCTACCAGGACTTTTAGTAGGAATGCTACCTGTAATCTCTCTAAAGCATTACAGAGAGTTAGGTTATTATCTGTAGTATTCCTGTTTTATAGAAGAAATGTGAAGATGAACAAGGTAGCAAGGTCAGGGAACTAAATCCACACCTGACCAATTTCATGGTCATACTCCTGTCTTCTTATCCACCCCAGGTTTTCTCCATGCCACTTCTTTCTTCCACTCTTCATTTGTCTGCCAATGCCATTTATTGATTAGTGTCATTTTTGAAATATTATTCCAGATTTGAGCACACTGCAACAGATGTGGTCTGCTAGCAAAGAGTATCATGGGAAGATATATTTCATGTGGCCTACGATTATTAAATTTTCTAACAAGTAAATCTAGCAACATGTTAGCTTATTTTAGCTATGTGACAATTGTAATCCCATAGGTTGGTCAATTTGCTTGTAAGATTTAAAAATAAGCTGCTTTCAAAATAATATCAGGCCGTTCATGGTGGCCCACAACTGCAATTTCAGCGCTTTGGAGGCCAAGATAAGAGGATCACTTGAGGCCAGGTGTTCCATCCAGACCAGGCTTGGCACTTAGTGAGACCCTGTCTCTATCTACAGTTTAAAAAAATTAGCTAGGCATGGTGGTGTATTTCTGTAGTCACAGCTACTTGTTAAGCTGACATGGAACGATCCCTTGAACCCGAGAGGTTGAGGCTACAGAGAGCTGTTGCTCACACCAGGCACTGTAGCCTGGGCAACAATGAGAGACCATGTCTCTTAAAATAATAGTAGTAATAATAATAACAACAGCTCTTTTCCTGTATTTTTATATTTCGTTTTTAAAATAAAACCTACAACATAAACTTTATCCATTATAAATTTTGTGTTAAGTGTTCCAGCTTATGAGAATTTCAAATCTTGCTATTGTGCTCATATTAACTCTTCTTTTAGTGTTAGGCTGCGAGCAGTTTTGATGGCAGAGCTTCTCCAACTCAATCAGGCAGTCAAAAAAGAGCTCACTGAGGCAGTCTTCAAAACTCCAGCTTTCATATTGTTAACTAGCATAAATATCCTAAATGTTTTATGAAATACCTCTTAGATTCCTCTTTATGTTTCTATAACACAGTTGAAATGTGTTTAACAGAAAGTGCAGGAGGGACTAGAAGAATTTCTTTTTTTTTTTTTTTGGTTTGAGATGGAGTCTGGCTCTGTTGCCCAGGCTGGAGTACAGTGGCACAATCTCGGTTCACTGCAGCCTCCACCTCCCAGGTTCAAGCGATTCTCCTGCCTCAGCCTCCTGAGTAGCTGGGACTACAGATGCACTCCCTCACGCCTGGCTAATTTGTTTTGTATTTTTAGTAGAGATAGGGTTTCACCATGTTGGCCAGGATGGTCTTGATCTCCTGACCTCGTGATCTGTCCACCTTGGCCTCCCAAAGTGCTGGGATTACAGGCATGAGCCACCCTGCCCAGCCTCAACTCTCCATCTTAATCCTTTTATTTTTTTTATTTTTTATTTTTTTTTGAGATGGAGTTTCGCTCTTGTTACCCAGGCTGGAGTGCGGTGGCGTGATCTCGGCTCACTGCAACCTCTACCTCCTGGTTTCAAGTGATTCTCCTGCCTCAACCTCCTGAGTAGCTGGGATTACAGGCATGCACCACCATGCCTGGCTAATTTTGTATTTTTAGTAGAGACAGGATTTCACTATGTTGGTCAGGCTGGTCTCGAATTCCTGACCTCATGTGATCTGCCGGCCTCAGCCTCTCAAAGTGCTGGGATTACAGGCTTGAGCCACGGTGCCCAGTCCTTAATCTTTAAATCATATAGTGATTTATATTATTGTCTCCAGTCTTGAAGTCTAGGGAGTGGTATCTTTTGATGACTAGTAAAATGCATTTCCCCTTCATCTATAGGATTTAATTCCTTTGAGGAACTACAAGATTTGTCATTTCCATCATATAAATTAAAATTTCTGTAATAACCTATACACTTACTATTTAATCTATATGAGGGAGCAGTTACATATATGTAGCCATTTCCTTCTTGTTATGTCATCATGAGTTAGTCTCAATTATTTCCCCCGTTTTCCTAATCCACAAAGCTGGAGAATTAAATGAGTTTTAAGGTTGGTTTTTATTCTAATAATAGGATAAGAGATTTTGGACATGTGTGTTACTAGCCAGCAGTTAACACCTATTTTCCTGTCATAGGCACTACCAAGATATTTGACAAGCCAAGGAAGCGAAAACGACAGAGGCATGCTGCAGCCAAGATGCAGTGTAAAAAAGTGAAAAATGATGACTCGTCAAAAGAGATGCCAGGCTCAGAGGTATTACTCAGTTCCTGATCTTTTCACCTTCTAAAGAGAAGCTACTTTTCACACCAGAGGCCACATCCCTCTTTCCCTTGAGTTTTCTTAAGAATACTATTCTACTGAAATGGCTGATGGCCATAAGGAATCTTGGAGGAAAAGTAGAGCCTTATCCTAATAATAAGGCAAGGCATGTATTGCAGCTGTCAATATGGTCTTTTTAAAAGATCATCACATCCTATGCTGTAGGTGTCCAATCAGGTATATAAGTGTTTCATCGTTAAGTAAACTTGTAAAACCGGAGAGTACAATATCAAGTCAGCATATGATCTGAAGGAACATAGATACTGTCCTATAAAAGTTGAAACTGGCCAGGTGCTGTGGCTCACGCCTGTAATCCCAACACTTTGGGAGGCCGAGGCGGGAAGATAACTTGAGGTTGAGAGTTCGAGACCAGCCTTGCCAACATGGTGAAACCTCATCTCTACTAACAATACAGAAATTACCTGAGTGTGGTGGCATGCGCCTATAATTCCAGCTAATCGGGCAGAGGCACAAGAATCACTTGAACCCTTGAGGCAGAGGTTGTAGTGAGCCGAAATCATGCCACTGCCCTCCAGCCTGGGTGACAGAATGAGACTCTGTTGCAAAAGAAAAAAATTGAGACTGCTGGCTGGGCGTTGTGGCTCATGACACTCAGCTCTTTGGGAGGCTGAAGTGGGAGGATCATATGAGAACAGGATTTCGAGACCAACCTGTGAAATACAGTGAGACCTTGTCTCTACTTAAAAAAAAAAAAAAAAAATCGAGACTGCTGTGGTTAGCGGGAAGATTTACTTGCTTATTTCTTGAGACCATCAGCTACTTAATCTTAGGACAATTTTTATGAATATCGGCCTTCAGGAAACAAAAGATTTAAAACCATTTACTTGCAAAGCATCAGTGCAATCATTGATATTATCTTCGGGTATCCAACTCAGGTTAAAAGAGAGAAGTCAGGTCAGCATCACTCATTATGATGCAGAATGTTTCTTTCCAGGACAATTTGAATAGAATGCCCAAGAGGGGCATTATTTAGGAAACACTGATCTTGGAAGGACAAATAAGTAATCAAATAAACTTAAGAATGTTTTCTCTCCCTTAGTGAAACCTTAAAATGGAACAGCTCAGAAAGTTCCAGTGGAACAAACAGCCTCAGAGCAGTTAGTGGCAGGGCATGAGGCGCCCACTACCCGCCCAATCACAGCAGGGTTAGAACTAACATTGCATGCAGTCCGCCCGAGTGATTGGCTGAACATCTGTAAGTGCTTAATGGCTAGACAAATAGCAGCCCAGAGGGAGGGGGTCAAATGGAAGAGACATCAATAATACAGATGTGGGACATTATTTTTTCTTTGCAAGGGAGAACTAATGCCTCACAGGACGGCCACAAGCCCCAAGGAGACTGTTGAGGAAGGTGTAGAACACGATCCCGGGATGCCTGCCTCTAAAAAAATGCAGGGTGAACGCGGTGGAGGAGCTGCACTCAAGGAGAATGTCTGTCAGGTAGAGAAATGTTTGCCCACTTGTGTTTTCATTGCATGTTCATCTTTAAAGGGAAACCCACTCCATCTCTTTATGATGGTTTCTTGGTAGAATAACAATGCTTTTGGATGATTCCAGTGGAGTCACTTTCTTTAAGGATTTGACCCCTTTTTTTCTCCCCACAAAGAAAGATACTTGGAGAAATAGTTTAGTGTTGATGAACCACATGCCCTTAAGGCCTATGAAGGAATATATGCCGCGAAACAAGTCTGAGATGGAATATGTGAATCTCTGGTTGCTTATTCAAATATAATTCTCCAGTACTTCTCATGGTGTCACAATCTTTGGGTTTGTAAGAAACTTTTCAAGGGTAATTTTAGCTTTGAGGTATTTTTCCTTTAATGTGGTGACTTTAGAAAGCCTACCACCTATATTGTTTTATTTATTTAATAAATATTTATACAGTATTTACTATGTATGAAGTATTGTTCCAAGCACTTTATAAATATTACATTATTTAGTCATCCTAATAATCTCATAAGTAGAGTTCGGTGATTATTCCCATTTTGCAGATGAGGAAACTAAATTACAGAGAGGATAAATAGCTTGCTTATATTCATGAGAGAAGCCTGGATTTAAACTTCGGCAGTCTGGATTTAGAGTCTCCCTCTCCGTTTTTCTAACCTTTAAGCTCCGTTGGACTTGGTTGGTTTAGAGTCTTAACCATTTTGTTGGATTGCCTCTCTGTGAGATAGGGAATTCCACTTTATTGTTAGAGACTTGAAGTCTTTGTGAGTAGAGTCAATGACCATTTGAATATATATATTTTTAATGGTCTTGATTTACCTATGTAATTCTTAAAATTTAGTATATACAAACTTGTTAGGCAATGCGCAGTGGCTCATACCTACAATCACAGTGCTTCTGGAAGCTGAGGCAGCAGGATTGCTTGAAGCCAGGAGTTCTAGACCAGTCTGGGCAGCACAGCGAGACCCCTGTCTCTATTTTTAAAAAATTTGTCTTTTTTTTAAATTAGCCAGCTGCAGTGGCTCATACCTGTAGCCCAACAGGTCAAGATTATAGACTTGTCTTTTAAATAAACAAAAAACTTGAGGATGTTAGTTTTTCTTTTTTCTTTTTTATTAATTAATTAATTTATTTATTTATTTATTTATTTTTGAGACGAGGTCTCGCTCTGTCGGCCAGGCTGCAGTGCAGTGGCGCGATCTCTGCTCACTGCAAGCTCCGCCTCCTGGGTTCACGCCGTTCTCCTGCCTCAGCCTCCCGAGTACCGGGACTACAGGCGCCCGCCACCATGTCCAGCTAATTTTTTGTATTTTTTGGTAGAGATGGGGTTTCACTGTGTTGGCGAGGATGGTCTCGATCTCCTGACCTCGTGATCTGCCCGCCTCGGCCTCCCAAAGTGCTGGGATTACAGGCGTGAGCCACCATGCCCGGCCAGTTCTTCTTTTTTAAATTGAAACCATAGGCCAAGCACAGCACTAATCTCAGCACTTTGTGAGGCTGAGGTGGGTGGATCATTTGAGCCCAGGAATTTGAGACCAGCCAGGCAACATGGTAAAACCCTGTCTCTGCCAAAAATACAAAAATTAGCCAGGCATGACAGTTCGTGCCTGTAATTCCCCTGCTGGGGAGGCTGAGGTCATTGGATCACCTGAAGCTGGGGAGGTAGAGGCTTTAGTGAGCCATGGTCATGCCACTGCACTCCCACCTGGGTGACTGAGACCCTATCTCACAAATAATAAATAGTAATAGATAAATAAGTTGAGATCTCTAAAAAAGTAAACTCAGACCAGAAAATGTTATTGTGGCCAATATAATTTCAATCCAGTTTCTTTGCCTATTATCTTCACTATTACATTCTTGGACCAGATCCCAAACAACAGTCTTAATCCTCAAAAACAGTTATGCCCATTATTTACTTAGTGAGACAAGTCAGAGTGTAAATACATTTTACAAAGATCATTTAATGAAAAGGTTAAAGGTAAGGTGACCCTGTGGTCCTGGCTTGTCTGGATCAGTCTTTGTGTAGGTCCCTTGTGCTGTCACAATTTATTAATAGCACTTCTTTTCACTCTCAGGTGTCCCAGTTTGAAAGATAAATTACGTGGTTATTCCCAGTTGAAGAATTAGTCTATAACATTTAGTTAATGCAAAAACTTTATTTCTAATTCACGTTGTAATTAACGTTTTCCTATTTAAGTGCTGAAGGTCAGTTTTTTTTTTTTTTTTACCATATATAGAAACGTTATTGGCACTCTGAATATGCAAAGTACAATATATAGTGCTATTTTTCAGTTTTTATATGTGAATAGTAGATAATGGGGAGTCAGACATTTGAGGATATCTCAGACTATAGGTTGATAAAGTCCCTGAGTTCCCCTATCAATTCCAGGCTACCTCTCTAACCTTTCTCCCTAAAGCTGTCCTGTTTTTTATTTAAGCTTTGATTCTTAAGTGATCAAGACCTATTCTGTTTCTATGAGTTCTTGAAGCTAAAACTTACTTAGTCACCTTTCCCCTTGTTTGCTTTTCATAGTAGTACAAGGCTTTAAAAATATTTGGGCTGGGTGCGGTGGCTCACACCTGTAATCCCAGCACTTTGGGAGGCCAAGGTGGGTGGATCATGAGGTCAGGAGTTCGAGACCAGCCTGGCCAACGTGGTGAAACCCCATCTCTACTAGAAATACAAAAATTAGCTGGGCATGGTGGCGCATGCCTGTAATCCCAGCTACTCGGGAGGCTGAGGCAGGAGAATCACTTGAACCTGGGTGGCAGAGGTGGCAGTGAGCCAAGATTGCGCCATTGTACTCCATCCTGGGCGACAGAGCAAGACTTCCTCTCAAAAAAAAAAAAAAAAAATTGATAAATCTTACAATGTTTTATAGTGACAGATGCCCATTGTTATTTCCTAAGCCCCTGTCTTAAGTGAGGCCCTATCTTAGCTGAGATTATTTCAGAAAAGTGATCTCTCTCTGGGATGGTTGTAGGTATGTCCCAAAAGGGCTGTTTAGACCTTGGTGGGAGCTCTTTTGGAACTTTATGATCCAACTCTAGCTAGCCAGTGTCTGTTGCTTGAACCATTCAGTAGCTTTCTGGTTTATCTCTATGCTCTTTTCTGACCTTTCTACTCTTGAACTCGTTTTCCATGTAGCAGTCAGAACAGTCTTTTTAAAAATGAATACCTGATTTTAGCCTTCCTTTGTTAAAGCTCTCCAATGGTACACCTTTGTAACTAGACTAAAATCTACAACTACGGGCCCTTGCCTCTTTCTCACCTCCTTTTCTGCCACTTTTAACCTTTGTTTACTTTAACCCACTGACACTGGTTTTACTCTTGATTCTCAAACATGGAAAAACAGATAGATGTTTTCTTTCTCTTAACAGAATTGTGAAAAATTGGGTGAGCTGCTGTTATGTGAGGCTCAGTGCTGTGGGGCTTTCCACCTGGAGTGCCTTGGATTGACTGAGATGCCAAGAGGAAAATTTATCTGCAATGAATGTCGCACAGGTAAAGTAGATATCGAACGGTCTTCTTCCAAAGAAAGTTTGAATTTTAAGTTTTTCAGGAAAGACATTTATTGGAGACACTATTTTGTGGCAACACTGGGCTAGTTGTTACAGATATAGAAATGGTGCTGTGGGGTCACTGCTTTCAGAAAAGCTACCCAAGTGAATAATAAATGGGTAGCATAATACAGTGCAAAAAGCATTGTGTTGGTGATACATTTAGAATGTAATGTAAGCAAAGATGAGCTAATGCCATAGAGGAAGATATTTGTGTTTAGCTTTAAGAGAGAAAGAGAAATTGATGTCGGGAGGGGAAGTGCAGAAGGTCTAGTAATGAAAGCGTGTAAAACATTTGGGGAATATGGAATACAGGCCAATGTGTTTATAGAGTTTAGGATATTTTAGGTAAAAGGCATAGGCAGTAACTAAGAGGGCTTCTTGGTTACTTGTAATATTTTATATTTCTTAATCTGCGTAGTGATTACATGACCATGTTTACTTCATCAACTATACTCTTAGGATGCGTGTACTTTATGGTGTGTACATTATACATCGATAAAAATATTTACCAAAAAAGTAAAAAGATTATTTGCGGGTTATAATGCTTAGATTGGGTTAGAAAATAGGACTAGTCAGCTGAGACCAGCTGGTAAAGCACTTCATAAAGCTGTGCTAAAGTAAAGTGTTCTTTTTTTTTTTTTTTTCTTAGCATGATGTGTAGATGTTACAGCATGTAAACAGTGAAGAAATCAGGGCTGAGGTATAGATCTTATGCCTGTAAGTCATTGAAGCTGCACATCTGGATGATACTTCCCAAAGAAAAAGTGTCATTAGGGTAGGATAATGGTCAGTGACACTACCTGGGCGTATATGCTCTTATAACGAGTTACTGGAAGGAGAGGAGGAGCTAGTCAATATCTCTGAAGCCACAGGAGTCAGGTGTTATCTGTAGGGGCAGATGCAGCAAAGATACTAAGGAGGTTCTGGAGTGAAGAGAGGCTTTTGTATGTGGCAGTGAGAAAATGCTTCAATTTTTGCCAGAGGATGTCTCATTACACTAGATTGAAGGGTGAGTGGATAGCCATATACATAACTTCTTGAAGAAACTTGACTTCAGCAGAAAGGAAGACAGTACCTAAAGGGAGGATATTATAGGGTCAAGAGAAAAATCATTTTGAGTGTGTAAAACAGCTCTATTAAGGTAAAATTGAAGTGCAAACAATTGCACATATTTCAGGCATATGAGTTGATAAATTTTGGTATGTGTATATGTATGCATCTGTGAAATCATCACTCAGCATTATTATTTTGAGATTCAGTCAGGTTGTTGTGTGTATTGATAGTTCATTTCTTTTTATCGCTGAGTAGTAGTTTGTTGTATGGATTTACTTGGTTGTTGATCCATTCATCTGTTGATAGACATTTGGGTTGTTTCCCGTTTTGGTTATTATAAATAAAGCTGCTGAGAACATTCAAGTTTTTGGACACTTTGTACCCTCCCTGCCCCTTCCCTCCCCCTCCCTGCCCCTTCCCTCCCCCTCCCATTTTTCTTTTTTTTCCTTGAGACAGGGTCTCTCTCTGTCGCCTAGTCTGGAGTACAGTGATATGATTCTGGCTCACTTCAGCCTCAACCTCCCAGGCTCAAGCTATCCTTCTGGCTCAGCCTCCTTAGTAGCTGGGACTACAGGTGCTTGCCACATGCCTGGTTAATTTTTTAAAATATTTTTGTAGAGACAGGATTTTATTACATTATTACCAGGCTGGTTTTGAAGTCCTGGGATCAAGCAGTCCTCCTCGTTCAGCCTCTGAAAGTGTTGGGATTATAGGTGTAACACACAATTCCTGGCCACATTTTCTTTTTTCGGTTTTTGTTTTTGTTTTTGTTTTTCAGAGTCTTGCACTGTCACCCGGGCTCGAGTGCAATGGCGCAGTCTCGGCAACCTCCGCCTCCTGGGTTCAAGCGAGTCTCCTGCCTCAGCCTCCCAAGTAGCTGGGATTACAGGCATGTGCCACCACTCCCGGCTAATTTTTGGATTTTTAGTGGAGACGGGGTTTCTCCTGTTGGTCAGGCTGGTCTCGGACTCCTGACCTCAGGTGGTCCACTCTCCTTGGCCTCCCAAAGTGCTGGGATTACAGGCATGAGCCACTGCACCTGGCCAACTTTTTCATATTCTTAGTGATGTATTTGTAAGACTAATAGTTCTTAATTTTTATGAAATCCAGTTTATCAATTTGTTCTTTTTATGGACTGTGATTTGCTGTCATAGCTAAGAAGTTTTGCTTAACCCAGTGTCACAAAGTTTTGTTGTTGTTTTTTTTCTTTTTAATCTGCGACAGAGTCTCACTCTGTCACCCAGGCCGGAGTGCAGTGGCGTGATCTCAGCTAACTGCAAGCTCCACCTCCTGGGTTCAAGCGATTCTTGTGCCTCAGTCTCCCGAGTAGCAAGGATACCAGGCGTGCACCACCATGCCCAGCTAATTTTTGCATTTTTAGTAGAGACGAGGTTTCACCACGTTGGCCAGGCTGTTCTCAAACTCCTGGCCTCAGATGATCCACCTGCTTTGGCCTCCCAAACTCCCAAAGGGCTGGGATTACAGGTGTGAGTCACCACGTCCAACCAGTGTCACAAAGATTTTTAGTTCTGTGTTTTCTTCATAGAATTTTTTAGTTTCACATTTCAGTATTAGGTCTGTGATGTGTTTTGTATTAAGTTTTGCACATGACATGAGGTATAGAGAAGATAGAATTTTTTTATTTTTGGTTTTTTAAATTTGTGGGTTTTTTTCTCTTTTTCCTAGGAAAGCTATTATCTTTGAGAGTAGGACATTTTACCAGTTTTGGTACAGTGTAAGAAATGGGAGTCACTTATTAGTGCTCTTGGCTCACCCTATTTTCCTGCAATAGGGTGGTCACATCATTGTTTAGATTGCTTAGGTTTAATAATAGCTACCACGCCTGTAATCCCAGCACTTTGGGAGGCTAAGGTGGGCGGATTTTTTAAGGTCAGAAGTTTGAGACCAGCCTGGCCAATGTGGTGAAACCTTGTCTCTACTGAAAATACAAAAATTAGCCAGGCATGGCGGTGGGTGCCTGTAATCCCACATACTTGGGAGGCTAAGTCACGAGAATTGCTTGATCCCAGGAGGTGGAGGTTGCAGTGAGCTGACAACATGCCACTGCACTCCATCCTGGGCAAGAGAGGGAGATTGAGTCTCAAAAAAAAAAAAAAGTTACCAGTTATTCAGCATCAGGTAGTGTTTTCCCTGTTTACAAATACATATTCAAATATTGTTCTTAAAATATTTATTTGCTGGATGTTCTCAGTGTTTATAGATAAAATGGATGATTTGAATGAGCCGTTTCCAGCAATTACCTGTAGGAGGATTCATGTTGAGGTCTGTTTACCTGTCAAGCTTAGGCTCTTTTTCTTATGTTGTACTGCATCTCACAGAGAGATAGAGGTCGGTGGTTTTTGTTTTGTTTTGTTTTTTTGTTTTTTTGTTTTGTTTTTCTGAGACAGTCTCCTTCTGTGGCCCAGGCTGGAGTTCAGTGGTGTGATCTCAGCTCACTGCAACCTCCACCTCCCAGGTTCAAGAGATTCTCGTGCCTCAGCCTCTGTATTAGTTGGGATTATAGGCGCCTGCCACCACACCCAGCTAATTGTTTTGTATTTCTAGTAGAGACGGTGTCTCACTATGTTCCCCAGGCTAGGCTTAAACTCCTGGCCTCCAGTGATCCAATTGCCTTAGCCTCCCAAGTGCTGAGTACACTGCTTCTGGGTGGTTTTTGACTTTTTATTACAAAAATCTTAAGACATACACCAGGGTAGAACAATGTAAAGAATCTCCATGTATTCAGTTAATTTCAGTAGTTATCAACTTCTCTCTCATTTTCTCCCTATATTTCAAAAGGTTTCTAACACAACATCTAATGTATAGCGAGAATATGTAATAACTTCTTTGTGTCATCTACCAGCCAGTTCATTTTCAAATTTTCTCATTTGTCTCAGGGATGTCTTTTTATTATGTTTTGAATCAAGATCTAGATCCAGAGAGAGGCCAAAAATGTCTCTGTAGGTTTTGTTAGGGAGATTACCAGCATTGTATGTCGGGTGATTTCCTGTAGTGTAAACTTTTTTATACATCTCTTAAGTTTCTACTTATCTTTAACAATACTGCCCCCACACCTTTTTTTTTTTTTTTTTTTTTTTTTTTTTCTGAGGCAGGGTCTCACTCTTATCACCCAGGCTGGAGTGCACTGGTGTGATCTCAGCTCAGTAAACCTCCACCTTCCAGGCTCAAGCAATCCTCCTGCCTCAGCCTCTTGAGTAGCTGGGACCACAGGCATGCATCACCATGCCCAGCTAATTTTTGTATGTTTAGTAGAGATGGAGTTTTGCCACGTTGCCTGGGCTGGCCTCGACTTCCTGGACTCAAGCCAGCCACTCACCTCAGCCTCCTGAAGTGCTGGGATTGTAGGCGTGAGCCTCCTCTCCCAGCCCAACTTAAATTTCGTTGGTTGCCTCCTGGAGGTATCCCCTTAACTTGTTCCTCTGTCATCCATATTTCCTGTAAACTTGTAGTTAGTCCAGGGGCTTGATTAGGTTTAATTTCAGTTTTTTCTTTTTTTGGCGGGGGTGCCAGCGGCAAGCATTTTCTGTAGACAATACGTACTTTCTGTTGTATCACGTCAGGGAGTATGTATTACCAGATTGTTCATTTATAATAATACTAAGATTGTTACAGTGGGTTCAGACGATGTCAAACCGATCAGTCCATTATAAAATTTCTTATGAACTTTTCACCTAATGGTTTAGCATTTGGTAGATTCTTGAATTCTTACTAATTTATCTTCTCTTGGCTTCTCAGGAATCCATACCTGTTTTGTATGTAAGCAGAGTGGGGAAGATGTTAAAAGGTGCCTTCTACCCTTGTGTGGAAAGTTTTACCATGAAGAGTGTGTCCAGAAGTACCCACCCACTGTTATGCAGAACAAGGGCTTCCGGTGCTCCCTCCACATCTGTATAACCTGTCATGCTGCTAATCCAGCCAATGTTTCTGCATCTAAAGGTATGGATTTCTTATGTGGACCAGTCTAATTGTAAAACCTCAGTTTAATTGGCAACAGATATTTTCTTTTTTCTTTCTTTTTTTTTTTTTTTTTTTGGAGACAGAGTCTCGCTGTGTTGCCCAGGCTGGAGTGCAGTGGCGTGATCTTGGCTCACTGCAAGCTCCGCCTCCTGGGTTCACGCCATTCTCCTGCTTCAGCCTCCTGAGTAGCTGGGACTACAGGCGCCTGCCACCATGCCTGGCTAATTTTTTTGTATTTTTAGTAGAGACGGGGTTTCACCGTGTTAGCCAGGATGGTCTCGATCTCCTGACCTCGTGATCCACCTGCCTCGGCCTCCCAAAGTGCTGGGATTACAGGCGTGAGCCGCTGCGCCCGGCCAGCAACAGATATTTTCAAATGCAATCAATCCACCATGTCACTTTATGGCCTCTCTCTAGCTTTTATCAGAGAGATTACCCAACATTGTATTTGGGAGAGAAGAGGGGCATAACGAACTAGTTCAGCAGCCAGGCAATGCCAGGGCTCCATAGAACACAATGTGGTTGTGTGGTAGGGTATTAAATATTTGGATTTCATGTGAGATATAGTTTGAGAAAGTGTTCTGCTGCATGTCCTCTTCCCCCTATTGATTAGAAAACCAGAGTGTAGTCTTCCCCTGGGCTTTTTTTTTATTTTTAATTTTTTTTATTTTTATTTTTTTTGAGACGGAGTCTTGCTCTGTCACCCAGTCTCCTCGATCTCCTGACCTCGTGATCCACCCACCTCAGCCTCCCAAAGTGCTGGCATTACAGGCGTGAGCCACCACGCGTGGCCCCCCGGGCCTTTTTTTTTTTTTTGAGATGGAGTTTCGCTTTTGTTGCCTGGGCTAGAGTGCAATGGTGCAATCTCAGCTCACCGCAACCTCTGCCTCCCGGGTTCAAGCGATTCTCCTGTCTCAGCCTCCCGAGTAGCTGGGATTACAGGCATGAGCCACCATGCCTGGCTAATTTTGTATTTTTAGTAGAGACAGAGTTTCTCCATGTTGGTCAGGCTGGTCTTGAACTCCCGACCTCAGGTGATCTGCCTGCCTCGGCCTCCCAAAGTGCTGGGATTACAGGTGTGAGCCACCGCGCCCGGCCGGCCATTTTTATATCTCTGGTTTCAGTGTGATATCATTCAGAAATGCATGTCAAGGCAGGATTGGGGGTTTCGTGTTGATTTGTTTTTTGTTTGTTTGTTTTTTTAATGAAAACTCTTGTCCTAGAAATTTTCTTCTGCTTCATAGTTAAGCTGAGACCTGAGTTTTCCAAAACTGTCTGTGCATATAGGTAAACTTAAGTTTTGAAATGTGTTCTCTTTGGTAAAACAAGTTGTTTTTGTTGTTGTTCTTGTCGTTGTTTGTTTGTTTGTTTGTTTTTTTGAGATGGAGTTTCACTTTTGTTGCCCAGGCTGGAGTGCAATGGCTCGATCTTGGCTCACTGCAACCTCCACCTCCTGGGTTCAAATGATTCTACTGTCTCAGCCTCCTGACTAGCTGGGATTACAGGCACATGCCACCATGCCCAGCTAATTTTTGTATTTTTAGTAGAGACATGGTTTCATCATATCGGTCAGGCTGGTCTCGAACTCCTGACGTCAGGTGATCTGCCTGCCTCAGCCTCCCAAAGTGCTGGGATTATAGGCATGAGCCACTGCACCCAGCATGTGTTTTTTTGTTTGTTTTGTTTTGTTTTAAAACAGGAGGTCTCGCTCTGTTGCCCAGTGTGATCTCAACTCACTGCAGTGTCCACCTCCCAGGTTCAAGAGATTCTCTTGCCTCAGCCCCTGGAGTAGCTTGGATTACAGGTGCTTGCCACCACTCCCGACTACTTTTTATATTTTTAGTATAGACGGGGTTTCGCCATGTTGGCCAGACTGTTCTGGAACCCCTGACCTCAGGTGATCTGCCTGCCTTGGCCTCCCAAAGTCCTGGGATTACAGGCGTGAGCCACCGCGCCTGGAAAAACCCAATACTGTATCTCTGCTGGTGAATTCATGTGTGCCAAAAGAACCTTGACTTTTTCCATAGAGGATTGAGGAGGTAAAATTTAGCAGTGTTGATGTTTGTTTTAATCAGACTGTCAGTACCTTTTTTAGGATTATTTCCTGGCCTCATGGGTCTCATAAGTAATTTCACTTGTTGGATCAAAATTGCAGTTTCGATGAGTGTGATGGTGTACACCTGTATTTCCAGCTTCTTGGGAAGGTAAAGCAGGAAGTGGGAAGACTGTTTGAGCACACAGACTTTGAGGTCACGTCCAGCCTTGGCAACACAGGGAAACCCCATGTCTTTATTAATACAAAGAAAAATGAAAAGAGTTGCAGTTGGCTACCTTCTCATTTTTAATTGTTATTACAGATTGCATTAGAGGGTTTGGTGGTGGTTTCATGATGGTTTATAATAGATGAAGTATTTGAGGGGATGTATTTCCTCTGGAGAGGGTAGAGAGGTTCGTTCACTTGAAAGGCTTTAAAAGCATTATTGTTGTCTCCCCTCTCCCTATTTATTCTGGGGCTGATTTCCTAGTTGTCAGGACAGTGGTTTGAGTTGGGCTTTCCCTTGTTGAAGCAGGCTCACTGACAGTTACGGGATTTGATTCCTTTTGGAGACTTATCACATAGCTCCCATCTGAGTTTTCTTGATGGATCGAGTGTTTAAGATCCATCATCTTAGTGGTCATTCCTTCTATTTGTGACATTTTTTCAGTGCTAACAAATAGACTTGAATAACTCACATTCTTTTTATATTTAATATTTTTGTTTTTCTTTTGCTCGTCCCTGATTTTCCTGCTTTAGGTCGGTTGATGCGCTGTGTCCGCTGTCCTGTGGCATACCACGCCAATGACTTTTGCCTGGCTGCTGGGTCAAAGATCCTTGCATCTAATAGTATCATCTGCCCTAATCACTTTACCCCTAGGCGGGGCTGCCGAAATCATGAGCATGTTAATGTTAGCTGGTGCTTTGTGTGCTCAGAAGGTAAGAAATCATTTCTTCCTCTATTTGTAGTCTAAAAAGTGATTAAATCAATGTTTTAATTGGAACAAAAATACTTTTCATCAGATTGCCACTGGAAAAAATATTAGAAATGATACTATTCATCTGCCATTCAGGAAATGATGTCCCGAATTAATGATTACATAGCAGAACTTTTTTTGTTTTTTTATTTTTTTGAGACAGCGTTTCACTCTGTTGCCCAGGCTGGAGTGCTGTGGCACAATCTCAGCTAACTGCAGCCTCCACCTCCCAGGTTCAAGCAATTCTCCTGCCTCAGCCTCCCGAGTAGCTGGGATTACAGGTGCCCGCCACCATGCCCGACTAATTGTTTGTATTTTTAGTAGAGACAGGGTTTTACCATGTTGGCCAGGCTGGTCTCAAACTCCTGCTCTCTAGTGATTTGCCCGCCTCGGCCTCCCAAAGTGCTGGGATTACAGGGGTGAGCCACTGTGCCTGTCCAGCAGAACTTTTTAAAACTTGGCTTTGTTGCCCAATAGGGAGAGGTTTTATTTTTCTTATTTTGAATAATGACTTGAATTTTGTTAAAATGATAAACAATTGAAGCAGTAAAGACAAAAATTCACTTAATCTCACCATCAGAAAAAAAAAATCATTGCTTAATATTAAGTGGCATTATTCCAGACATTCATGCATGTCAGCAGATAGAAAGTCTGATACCTAGATAGAAACAATTCTTGAAAATAGCATTATCATGTAATTGTGTTTTGTTAACAAGCAATTTTATACAAATTAATAGAAAAAGAGTGAACGTGATGGAAAAAGTGAAGGGATTTGTGAACTTTAGTTATATATTTTCTCATTGTAAGAATATTAGTTCTTAAGAGATCACGTGGAGGAAAGATAAATTTTCTATATATTTTATTCTTAGCACTTTCACCCAGGCTGGAGTGAAGTGGTACAATCTCGGCTCACTGCAGCCTCCGCTGCCACGCCACTCCCCATCCCTCCCCCACCGGTTCAGGCGATTCTACTGCCTCAGCCTCCTGAGTAGCTGGGATTACAGGCGTTCAACATCATGCCCCACTAATTTTTTTTTTTTTTTGTAGAGATGGGGTTTCACCATGTTGGCCAGGCTGGTCTCTAACTTCTGACCTCAGTTGATCTACTCTCCTCAGCTTCCCAAAGTGCTAGGATTACAGACGTGAGCCAGTGTGCCCGGCCATTTTATTCATTTTTAAAATACTTGTTTTTTAGAGCAGAGTTAGTATTAACCTTTTACGTATTTTCTTTTCTATCCTTATCATCCCTGACAGCTTGATTTTTGCTAGTTAAATGGAAGATTTTAGCACTCATCACCAGTATGTTAATTGTAGTACTTAAAGTTCTGAATTCCTTATTTCAGTTTTTCTCGTGGTTGTCTGAACTTTTGTGATCCCACAGGTACTCATTTCTCTGCTTTGAGGCATCATTTGCCTTTGTACTAGAAGGATATCTAGTACAAAGGTAAATGATACTTTTCTAAGTTCATGGTAATGGTATTGGTATTTTGTAATGGTATTTTTCTAAGTTCATTGTGGACTTTGCTCCACTATTTTCTAGTGATGAGAGTGGCACCAGTTCTTCAGTTTTCTCATTTATTTTCAGATTTTATTTTGTTGATTTAGTAGTTACTTGGCAATAATTTTTTTATTATGTACTTATTGATTATGCAGTTTCCTGAAAACCTGGCTGGCTCTGAACATTCTGAGGGACTAATTTTAAAAAGAGTCAATATATGTAATAGAATGAGCATTGTACTTTGAATCTCAAAGTCCAAGTTTGAATTCTGGCTTGTCTCTTCAGGCAAATTGCTTTACCAAGGCTTGGTTTGCTTGTTTATAAAATATAGGCTCTATTCCCTATCACACAGTCATATTATAATAGCATCAATTAAATGAAAAGATATGATTAAAGCCCTTGCACAGTGAGAAAATAAGTTTAAATGGTCTCTGGTCTCATTTTTAATTCTCTGTAGGGCTGACTTTTTCTGCAGCCTGCCTCATTTTGTTTGATTTTCTTCTAAAAATTATCTTTGTTATTACCCACTTTCCCTGCAAGATGACTTCCTTCAAGAAAACAATACCTTCTTTTTCTTTCCTCTTTCTTAAGATATCACTAAAGAAGCCGAACACGGTGGTGCATGCCTGTAGTCCCAGCTATTCAGGTGGCCAAGGTGGGAGGATTGCTTGAGCCCAGGAATTCAAGACCAGCCTGGGCAATATAGCGAGACTGACCTCATAAACAAAACAAAACAAAAAACAACCAAAAAAATAGATACTACTGTGAAAGGAAAATAAATCCCAGGAGGCCCAAATCACTAAGCCAAGGGAAAAGTCAAGCTTGGAACTACATCAGGCAAACCTGCCTCCCATTTTATTCCTCAATAATACAGCTACAAGGCCGGGCGCCATGGCTCATGCCTCTAATCCCAGCACTTTGGGAGGCTGAGGCAGGCGGATCACCTGAGGTCAGGAGTTCGAGACCAGCCTGGCCAACATGGCGAAACCCCATCTCTGCTAAAAATACAAAACTTAGCCAGGCGTGATGGCAGACACCTGTAATCCCAGCTACTTGGGAAGCTGAGGCAGGAGAATTGCTCTGTTCTGTTGAATTTCACCCTGGCAATGGAAACCGATAGCTTATCTTCACAGGTGCGGGACAGAAAGTCATCCCTATGCTCATCTGAGACAAATGCATACCTCATTGCTTCCTCTGCCCTATTTATGTAAAAATGCAGTTTCACTGAGCCAGATTAAATTGTGTATTCAGTGAAAGGCTGATGAAGGATTCAAAAGAATGCAACCTTTTGTCTTTTACCTACTTATGACCTGGAACCCCAACCCCCTATCAGAACCAATGACAATGTTACACATACTGATGTCTCTTATCTCCCTAAAATATATAAAAGCAAGCTGTACCCCCACCACCTTAGGCACATGTTGCCAGGATCTCCTGAGGTTGTGTCATGGATGTGATCGTCACCTTGGCAAAATAAACTTTCTAAATTGGTTGAGACTTGTCTGACATATTTTGAATTCACATCACTAAGGAGATTTGTATTATCAGGTGTATGTATATGCCAATAATTCTGTAAAAGAAGAATTTTCCTTACTTGCGATATATTGTTTCTGTAGCCAAAGACTGGAGTTTAGTTAATTCTGGAAGCTTTTTTTACTTAGTTGAAATCTGACAGCTAGTACACAGTCAATGGATGGGTAAAACTGCTGCCACCTTAGTATAAACCAAGGCACTACCTCCAAACCAATACAAGTAAGCAGTCATCGTGTTCTGTATCATCACCTACTCGCAGTAAAAGCATGGCAGTTTCACCTTAGAAGTTTCTTGAAGTAAAACACCTTAGTTTTATTATATCTTGTCCATGAAGTCAACATTGTTTTTCTATTCTCTGTGATGAAGTGGGAAGTACACATAAAGCAGTTTCTTTGCATACTGATGGTTATCTTGAGTTAAAACACTCATGCAACTGAGTTTCAAGCTGAACTATCCACATTGTTCATGGAACACTGTTTTTAATTGTAAGAGTTACTGATAAACTATGGTTATTCATGCTTGGATATTTGGCAGACATTTACTTGAAAATGAACAACTGTGAGCCTATCAATTCAAGAAAAAGAACTGCGAAATAATGGCCAATGATAAAATTTGAGCTTTTAAGTGAAAATTAAAATTTTCGTAAACTATTGTCTGCTACCTTCAGTTTGACAATTTCTTAATACTTACTGATTGGATCATGGTAGTATTAATAAATGTGATTTTAAAAGTATAATGAAATAGGCCATTTAGAAGATGCATATGACTCAATGAACCAATTTTGTTTTTTTGTTTTTTTTTTTTTTGAGATGGAGTCTGGCTGTGTCGTCAGGCTGGAGTGCAGTGGCGCTATCTTGGCTCACTGCAACCCCCACCTCCCGGGTTCAGGCGATCCTCCTGCCTTAGCCTCCTGAGTAGCTGGGACTACAGGCATGTGCCACTATGCCCAGCTAATTTTTTGTATTTTTAGTAGAGATGAGGCAATATTTTTAATATAGCTAATGCATGATGTTAAAAACTTTGCATATGTAAAAGATGCATTCAAAATAGAAGACAGATCAATGAATTTTAGTGTAGTCATTTTAAGTTTAGTGACATAGTTTCAGTTTCCACATTGCAACTATACACTGTGGAGTTTTAGCATAGTATCAAAGAGTGAATATCCACAGTTCTGAACAGGTTATTTTAGCACTCTTTTCCAGTAATATATCTCTGAGAGGCCATACTTTCTTCATGTATGTCAAACAAATAACATATTGCAAAAAATGCGATTCAAAATATTTGCCAAAATGGGCTGTACACGGTGGCTTACACCTGTAATCCCAGCACTTTGGGAGGCAGAAGTAGGTGGATCACTTGAGGCCAGGAGTTCAAGACCAGCTTGGCCAACATGGCGAAACCCGTCTCTACTAAAAATACAAAATTAGCTGGGCGTGGTGGTGCATGCCTGTAGGCCCAGCTACTCAGGAGGCTGAGGCAGAAGAATCACTTGAACCAGGGAGACGGAGGTTGCAGTGAGTCGAAATCGTGTGCCCGCACTCCATCCTGTGTGACAAAGTGAGACCCTGTCTCAAAAAACATAAAATATTTCCAAAAATGGCTCAGGCGAGATGGCTCACGCCTATAATCCCAGCACTTTGGGAGGCCAAGGTGGCAGATCAGTTGAATCCAGGAGTTCAAGACCAGCCTGGCCAACCTGGCAAAAACCCCATCTCTACCAAAAAAAAAAAAAAAAAAAAAATTGGGCGTGGCTCAGGAGGCTGAGGCAGGAGAATCGCTTGAACCTGGCAGGCGGAGGTTTCAGTGAGCTGAGATCATGCCACTGCACTCCACCCTGGGTGACAAAAATGAGGAAAAGTATAGTTTTTATTAAAATGTGAATAATGTTTAATGTGAAGAATGTTAATTATTCTTAGTGTCTGCTTGTGGGAACTAGGACATAAAAATAAAATAATAAAATGAAATAGATACTTAAAATGAATTTAGATACTTAAAATATTTTTAGTTTTAAATTTCTCTCTTGCAAATATCTGTATTATATCCTGTATACACAAAAGCACTTTGGGTTTCTTTGTAATTTTCAAGAGCATAATGTGGTCCTGTAAATTCAAGGAAAGCCTGAGGCCAAAAAGCCCAAGGACTGCTCCCATAAACTAAGATTATCCTGTAGTTGGTGAACAGGGATAGAAAATAGTCTTACAACTTTTTTCCCCCTCATGTAAAGGAGAGAACTAAAGGTAGTTAACCCGGGTAGTAGGATCGTAATTTGGTAAATTGCAAATTGTAAGGAATTGGACCCTTTCAATTTAGCAGTATGTTTAAAATGCATTTTCTCTTTCTTTCCCTCTTCCACCAAGTGTCTCATTTCATCTTTGTTTTAATGGCTCATGCAGTTTTCCCTCTTCTGTCTGTCTTCCTGGTTTTCCGGCTTTCTCCTGTATATCACCTCTAGTGTCACTAGATAGACCCTCCTTCCTGCTTCCCATCTATCTACCCAGAGTAGTTCTATTGATTTCTTCCTTCATGTTCTTCCTCAGCTCAATCTGCATTATGTTCTGTCCTGAAATACAGAGGTGCTTGCCACTTTTTCCCCTCATCTTTGACCTTTGGCCTTTATTCAGTGGGTTTTCTTTTATCCAGGTTTCTTTTCATGTTATATCATTCTTTGAGTGCCTTTTTGTACGTGAAATATTTCTAGTGCATCATGAATGCCAATTTAATGAAAGGAAGATTTTTCTCCTAAGACTATGTAAGCAGACTAAACAAGTTGTAATTCAGCAAGTGACTAAGCATAGATAGGAATGTTGCAGACAGTATCCCGCCACTGGGCTAGTTGAATTTATGTCACTGTTAGTGTACCATTCTAAGATTATTTGATTACCAAAATAGCTAAGTAGAGGTTCAGACTGTATAATTGTTCTTCAGACTTGTTTTTTAGCAGCAGACGCATTTCCAAATGTAATCTTACTCTGAATCTGAGCTTCACTATACAATATAGACAAAAGGTGAGCTTTTCCAGTTGAAGTAGGAGTCTGATCTGAAACACACCCCTGGCCCCAACAAAAACAAATAAAACTCCCACTCTTATTTTAACAGCTTGTTGAAGAGAATTATTAAGTAAAGGCCCTTTTGTCCGGAACTGCCATCTTCCTATAATTTGCCAAAATGACAAACACAAAGGGAAAGAGGAGAGGCACCCAGTACATGTTCTGTAGGCCTTTTAGAAAACATGGAGTTGTTCCTTCGGCCACATATATGCGAATCTATAAGAAAGGTGATATTGTAGACATCAAAGGAATGGGTACTCTTCAAAAAGGAATGCCCCACAAGTGTTATCATGGCAAAACTGGAAGAGTCTACAGTGTTACCCAGCATGCTGTTGGCATTGTTGTAAACAAACAAGTTAAGGGCAAGATTCTTGCCAAGAGATTTCATGTGCATATTGAGCACATTAAGCACTCCTAAGAGCCAAGATAGCTTCCTGAAACATGTGAAGGAAAATGATCAGAAAAAGAAGCCAAAGAGAAAGTTAACCTGGGTTCAACTGAAGCACTAGCTTGCTCCACTCAGAGAAGCATACTTTGTGAGAACCAATGGGAAGGAGTCTGAGCTGCTGGAACCTATTCCCTATGAATTCATGGCATCATAGGTGTTAAAAAAATAAAAGACCTCTGGACTGTTAAAAAAAAAAGCAAAAGTCAGCATGGGAATAAATTATAAAGTGCCAACAGAAGTATGTTTATAGTAAGAATTTTTTTTGTTTCCCAGCTGAAGATTTACTGGCATAAATGCAACCATCTAAAAACATAAGTTATGAAAAACAGTCATGAGGTGCCCTCCCCATCCCCCCAGCCCAGGCCCCTAAAACCTCCTCTGCGGGAGGGAGGGAGAGAGAGAGGAAGGGGGAGCCCCACAACCGTCTAGGAATGCTCAGCCCCTGGGCCCGTGCAGGGCGGGAGAGCCGGGCCTCAGCACATCCTGTAGTCTGTGGAGCAGGACAGGTCGCACAGATGGCCCCTGAAATCTAGGTTGATGGTGAAGTCCCGGTCCCAGTTCTTGGCGTTGGGCCGCATGCCGATGGTGCCGAAGATCTCCTCGCCTGTCTTCAAGGTCAGGTAGTCCTCCATGTAGAACACCGTCTGCTTCCAGTGCGTGTACAGGGACTCGGGTATGGTGGAGAAGCCGGTCCCTCCGGTCCTCTTGTGGCAGTGCATAAACTCGATGTTGAAGTAGGCCACCTGGGTGTGCACGTAGTCATTCTGCTTCACTTGCAGGCAGAACGGGGAGGTGAAGGTCAGGTCTTCCACCTTGACGGTGTAGATGTCTACCTCCTTTATGAGGCAGGCGTTGGTAACCAGCTGTTTGAGGTCCACCACATCCACTAGGGTTTCCTTGATGGCCACATCTTTGATGCAAGATATATCGAAGCCATAAACGTTCTCCCACCAGTGGATCTTGTAGTCTTTGTACTGCCGGTCGTCGGTGGCCGTCACATACAGTGTGGCCCGGTCTGGGAAGGTGAGGCTATTGGGCGCCAGCCACTTGTCCGGGCATAGAGCACAGTGTTGAGCATGGACTCGTAGAAGAGGCAGTTAGCCCATCCACTTGCTGATGATGATGTTCACCTTTTCCACCGGGAGCTCTATCTCCTCCACCTTCCCCTTGGTGATGGTCACCAAGTGGTCTAACTTGTTGGCTTCGACAATCTTCACCGCATAATCAGAGCTACTGGAACACTCGATGCCGATGACCTTGCGGGCCCGGCCTTGGCGGCGAACATGCAGAGGATGCTTGTATCCGAGCCCACATCCAGCACCACCTTGTCTTTAAAGAGGTGCCGGTTGTGAAACATGGAGTTGCCGAAGTGGGTGTAGGAGTCAAAGTAGTAATCTTTGGACGTCATGCCCTCGACGTTCGGCTTCTCGCTGCTTTCCGCCTGGCCACAGGACACCTCCATGATGCAGTTCACGCCCTCGGCGGCCGCCATCTTCACATGCACCTACTCCTCTTCCGGCCGCCAAGACCCCCGCCTTTTTCTATAGTAGAATTTTAAGAGGTGAAAGAAGCACAGTGAGAACAAGATTAACTCGGATATATTCTTTGCTAAGGCTTTACTCCCCACTTCAGGGTAAAACTTGGAATTACATGTTTGAGTCTAGCATGTTTGAATCATGCTCATTTCTGGCAACAGCGTGGCTCATTTCTTTTTGGCAACAAAATAAAATGCCTGCCTGTCTGCTGAAACTACTGTGTTTTGAAAGCATTTATATATTTATTTATTGATTTGAGATAAGAGCCTTGCTGTCACCCTGGCTGGAGTGCAGTGGTGCTGTCTTGGCTCACTGCAACTTCCGCCTCCCAGGTTCAAGCAATTCTCCTGTCTCAGCCTCCCGAGTAGCTGGGAATACAGGCATGTGCCACCACGCGTGGCTATTTTTTTAGTAGATAGGGGGTTTCGCCCTATTGGCTGGGCTATTCTCTAACTCCTGACCTCAGGTGATCCACCTGCTGCAGCCTTCCAAAGTGCTGGGATTACAGGCCTGAGGCACTGTGCCCAGCCGAAAAGTTAGTAGTTCTAAAAGGAGGGAAGGAACTAACCATATGGAGATACTACTTATGTGTCAGACGCTACTAGGTAATTTATTGGCTAGGTGAATCTTCAAACGGATGTGGTTATTGTTTATTAGAGAAAACTCCTTACCGCTGAGGAAATTATAGCTCAGCAAGGAAAGTGAATTTCCCAAGGGCCTGTGGTCCTAGAGCTAGATTTCCAACCTGAACCTGACGAGAGTTAAATAAAGCTTATGCTGTTTATACTCTGGTCATTATGTGTCACTGATAATGTTTTTATTTAGTATATCTTTTAGTGAAGAGAAAGAAAATATATATATGTGTGTGTATGGATGTACACATACATGACTTGCAGTCTTGTGATCTGAATGCCACATTTTTTTATTCCCACAGGAGGCAGCCTTCTGTGCTGTGATTCTTGCCCTGCTGCTTTTCATCGTGAATGCCTGAACATTGATATCCCTGAAGGAAACTGGTATTGCAATGACTGTAAGGCAGGCAAAAAGCCACACTACAGGGAGATTGTCTGGGTAAAAGTTGGACGATACAGGTAAGCCTGAAGAATAGCACTCATCTGTTTTACCATCCTCTGTTTCTTGAGACCTCTCAGATACAATGCTTAACGTATTTCTAATGATCTACTTAATTACTCATGGTACTCCTCCCCTCTTCTTATTGATTTTTTTCCTTATAGGAAGAGAAACCTAACTTTATGATTTACAATTATAGGAGTAATACATGTTCTCTGTCGAAATTTTTTTTCTTTTGTGTATTTTGTGAAAAGTTGTTTTTTTTTTTTTTTTTAAATGAAAAGACAGTAATAATCTCACAAGGCAGGCGCATTGTTAACATTTCGGCATATGTACTCCCAGACGTACCAATACGCAGTTATGCCCCCCACCATCCAAAATAACTGTTTTTACAGATTATACTCTGTTATGTGTCTTGGGTTGTTTGTTTTGAGACAGGGTATCCTCTGTCACCCAGTCTGGAGTGCAGTGGTGTGATCATTGCTCACTGCAACTTCAAACTCCTGGGCTTAAGGGATCCTGCCGCCTCAGCCTCCTGAGTAGCTGAGACTACAGGTACATGCCACTGCACCCGGCCACTTTTTCTTTTTTAAAATATTTTGATTGAACATCACACACCGGGAACTGTTGTGGGGTGGGGGGAGTGGGGAGGGATAGCATTAGGAGATATACCTAATGCTAAATGACAAGTTAATGGGTGCAGCACACCAACATGGCACATGTATACATATGTAACAAACCACGTTGTGCACATGTACCCTAAAACTTAAAGTATAATAATAATAAAATTAAAAAATATATTTTGATTGAATATGGAAAGCACAAAGGATGTAACATGCATGACTTTAAAGAATGACAAAAGTGACACCTGTGTATGTACCTCCCACTTAAAGAAATAGAACACTGTTGGTACTTTTGAGGTTTATTCCGTGCCCTGATTCCATTCTCTCCTACCCCCAGAGGTAACCACTGTACTAAATTCTAGGTTTTTCATTCCTTCGCCCTTCTGTGAGAGTTTGTTTTCTTTGGTATGTTTTAGACCTTTATGTAAAGGAATTATTGTTGATACATTTTCCTGCAACTTTTTTCATTCGCTTTTATGCCCCTGAGATTCATCATAGTATTGTATAGTGGTTCATTCATAGTTCACTGTTCCTTTATGTAGTCACATAATGTCTAGTTCACTTATCCATTTTCCTGTTTGGACTGTGAACATTTGGTCAGTTTTTCTTGGTTTATATACTTGGGACCTTGAATATAAGTATATACTTATATACAAGTATATATTTGGTTTATATTCTTAGGGCCTTCTCTAGGGCATTCTCTGGAGTAAAGTAGGTAGATAGAGGTTTCCAGCTTTAATAGGTAGTGCCAAATTGTCTCCCTAAAGTGGCTCTATAGTAATTTACATTCTTTGATTTTGTTTGTATGTGTTTATGTTTTGATTTCTTGGTGCTGTTCTCCCATATTCCTACTAATTATTGAAGGTTTCCTTTTTAAAGACCAAATTGTATTTTATTTTGTATAGTGTACCATGGATAATACTATTATTTTCTTGATGTTGAGCATTTATACTTTTTCCAGTTTTTCCTTCTTATAATGCTTCAGTGAATGTTATTGTCATAACTCTCTGTTCCTATATCATTATTTCCTTTAAGTAGAATCCTTGAAGTAGAATAATTGAGTCTAAGGGAGTGCGCACCTGTGTGGGAATGTGGGCAGGTGTTTTCCAGCTTCTAGCACATACAACTTGTTTGTGTTCTAGTTAGGTTGTAAGAATGCTGTAAGATGGACTTTAATGTGGACAGACAGACATTGCTAATCCTTACTTTTATATGAGTAGGTTATTTTCCTAATGCCTTGCAGCCTTCTAGAGGTTTCCCTTCTCCTTTTCACCTTTCCCAGGTGGTGGCCAGCTGAGATCTGCCATCCTCGAGCTGTTCCTTCCAACATTGATAAGATGAGACATGATGTGGGAGAGTTCCCAGTCCTCTTTTTTGGATCTAATGACTATTTGTGGACTCACCAGGCCCGAGTCTTCCCTTACATGGAGGGTGACGTGAGCAGCAAGGATAAGATGGGCAAAGGAGTGGATGGGACATATAAAAAAGGTAACTTTATCCTTTTTGTTTCTCAGGCAAACACAGACCTCTGTTACCTGAGTGTCTGATCTGTTTTAGAATTCACATATGCTCCATTTTGAAACTGCCTTTGTCCTCTCAGGGCATTATCTGGCTGCAAATACAGTATTTTGCAAGGAAGTTGACCCATGTAACTCATTATTTTTGAGCCTTAACCTTTACTTAATTTGAATTTCCTTGAGCTTTTTTTTGACTTATCAGTTGTTTTCTCAGCATTCCATCAAATAATGGAGTTCTGAAACTATTTCATAGAAGAAACACTTCAGTTTGTTAGACAGAGGCTCAGATCTCTAGCAGAGCTACATTTGCTCCAAGGAGTCTTGTCTTGTCTTGTCTTGTCTTGTCTTGTCTTGAGCTCGTTGGGAAGAAGTAAAATTCACCAGATATTGTAGAACAAACTAGTAAAGGTCAAAGCATAAATGCTCTGAATCAAAATAAAGTTTTGTAAACTGGCCTAGCAATGAAGGCAGGGTGCCCTGTTATAAGCAGAACTAGTTTTACTGCTTACCAGGTGGTCCAATCAACTTCGAACCCGGTTTTCTCTTACCATGTAATGGAGAAAGTTTGCTCTTAGAATACAGTGGGATTATAAAAAGTGTCCCTGCAGAGTACATAATTGGTATCCCCTTAGTGGTAATTACCTTCTTCCTCTAGCTGTCCTTTGAAAGATAATATATCCCTTGCTATTTAATTTATTTGGTCCTTAAAGTACAAATGGTTCCCAACTCAGAATGGTCCGACTTACAGCTTTATGATGATGCACTTCCATTATGTTCCTCAGCTTATGATGGGATTACATCCAGGTAAACCAATTGTTAACATGAGGAGCATCTGTGTAAGACTTTGTCTATAGGGTGAGATGAAAAGGGATTCTAAGCAAGTGACATGGAAGAAGATTCTAAGCAGGTAAAACTTCCTGGTTAGGGAATGGGAGTAATGTCGATAGGGAACAAGTTTAACAAAGGTTCTGTTTGCCACATGTTATTTTAGTAGCTCCTCACTTACCCTGTTTGTCTTGTAGTTTCTGTACATAGATATGGGCTGTCTATCAGTTCTACTGCTAATACAAAAATACATAGTACTGTGCTGTTAGTACTAATACTTCAGGAGCTGGGGTCTTGAGTCTTGTAATCTCAGGTGGTCAGGGATAAAGTCACCAGTATTTTGGCCTGCACAGAGCTGGCCACCACTGAGATTGGGGGAGAAGGTGGAGTATACGGAATACCTCAGGTCTGAGCCTGCCTAAGCTCTGAGATTCTGCCTTAATCAGGGGGTTTCTAGGTGCCTCTGACTTCTTGGAACTTGTATTTTTGCAGGAGAATCTGAAATAGATACCAGCAGTCGAAATACCTGCCGGGATTTTGGTATTATTAATATTGTGGCAGAAGTGTGTATTGTATATGCTGTGGGAACAGAGCAAGAAGAAGCTGGGGAGCAACGTTTGGAAGTCATGAATGATTACTAAGTGACTTTGAGGAATGAATCATAATAATAATAGTTAGCATTTTTGTTTGCCAGACCCTGTTCTGTGTTTATTTTCTGCTTTAAGTGCTTATGATAACCCTATGAGGTGGATACCATCCTGATCTTGCAGATGAGGAAACTGAGGCACATTAATGTTAAAGTACTCGCCTAACATATCAGTACCAGTAAGTGATAGAGGAATGTTTCTGACTCTGATAGTAGGGCCAGAATCTAACCTCTACACTGACTTTGAAGAAGGAAAAGAACTTAAAATGTGATACATTTTACCAAGAAGGCATCACATGTGAAAGCACGTGTTGAATCTATTAATAAAATCCTGAGTTAGCAACCTCCAAGTATTTGGTACAGTTTAAGCACATGGTTGGGGGAGTGTTGGGCTATTTTCCTGAAAGGATGAAGATCTAACTAGATCCCTAGTTAGAGCAGAGTTTTAGAAACTTCAGCCTGGGACATTGTTGGGACCATTAAAAGGTGAGAGGCTGCAAGTGGGAAAATCAGTGAGATGGCTGTTTTAAGTAGTTTGGGGCAGAAATGACGAGACTCTGCTGGACACGGTGGCTAAAGCCTGTAATCCCAGCACTATGGGGTCAGGAGTTCGAGACCAGCCTAGCCAACACATTGAAACCCTGTCTCTACTAAAAATTAAAAAAAATTAGCTGGGCATGGTGATGTGCGCCTGTAATCCCAGCTACTCGGGAGGCTGAGGGAGGAAAATCGCTGGAACCCGGGAGGCAGAGGCTAATGCCACTGCACTCCAGCCTAGGTGACAGAGCAAGCGAGACTCTGTGTGTCCACCCACCCCTCCCCGCCTGCCCCACCACCACCACCACCAAAAAAGAAAGAAAGAAAGAATGAGACTAATGGTGAATTGTTCATGGGGATGGAGAATATGATTTATATTGGATAGATGTTAAGGAGGTAGACTAGGACATGCTGAATAATGTCCTAGTCTACCTCCTTAGAAGAACACATTTTAGGAAAATTTAGATGATTCTCCTGGAAAGAACACATTTTAGGACAATTTAGATGACTCCATGGAACACATACAAACTCTGGTAGATGGCTACAAGGAAATGAAGAAAAAAGGATAGGTCAGGGGGAGAATTTCTTTAAAGGACTGACAGACTTGGGGAAAGGCACAGAGAAAGTGGGAAGAATGGGATTCTCAGAGTTTTTAATGTGGGTGAAGAATAAGGAATTACAGTTTTAAGTGCAGAATGAGAATCTTAAGATTTTGTTGGACTTTTCAGATACTGCAATCTTTTAAACATGAGAAAGTACAGGGGCCGGGCACAGTGACTCATGCATGTAATCCTAACACTTTGGAAGGCTGAGGCAAACAAATACCTTGACCTTAGGAGTTTAAGGCCAGACTGGGCAACATGGCAAAACCTTGTCTGTACAAAAAAATTAGCCTGGCATGGTGGTGCATGCCTGTAGTCACAGCTACTTGGGAGGCTGAGGTGGGAGGATCACTTGAGCCCATGAGGTCGAGGCTGCAGTGAGCTGTGATTGCTCCATTGCACTCCAACCAGAGTGTTAGAGTGAGACCCTGTCTCAAAAAAAATAAAGTACGGTACTTGAGTGTAGATTAGCTATGAAGATCTGTGTATCATTAGAGCTAATAGTTTATATTTACACAAGTCTTAGGATAAGAGGCAAGAAGGAGAACAAAGCTTCAACTTTGAATTTCTGCCAGAGGAGAGTGAGCACAATATCTGGGGCACCTAAGATGTAGCATGTTTCCGAAAGTGGGAGGTTTAGGACTGAGGCAAGAAAGGCTTAAAGGCAGTGACTTTGCTAAGCAGATGAAGTGTAGTTGTTAGGAGATGGTATCTGTGGGCTTTTTAAAGTCATTTAGTTGTTTATTGTTTTCTCATCTAAAGCACAGCTGTCTAATCTTTTGGCTTCCCTGGGCCACACTGGAAGAAGAATTGTCTTGGACCAAACATAAAATACACTAACAGTAACAATAACTGATGAGCTAAAAAAAAAAAAAAAAAAAAAGTCCATGCATAATTTTTATGATATCCGCCACCACAGATAAGCAAAAAAGTTCTCGTATTCAAATGGATGGATGCCAGTGATCTAAAGGGTGATAGTCTGTATTGTGCCATTTAGTTCTGGATTATGTTTTGTCTTAATACTATGTCTGAATACTCTTTGGACTACATTACCTGTTTGAAAATAGCTGTTATGTGTTTTCTTTTTCATATAGCATTGGTCGATTTTTGTGTAAAACATGGAGTTTCTCCAACTTAAAGGGGAAAAAGTAAAAAATAAGTGAATAAATAAGTAATTCCACCCAGAGATTTTGAAGTGACTTGTGCCGTCTGTTTTCATAGCTCTTCAGGAAGCTGCAGCAAGGTTTGAGGAATTAAAGGCCCAAAAAGAGCTAAGACAGCTGCAGGAAGACCGAAAGAATGACAAGAAGCCACCACCTTATAAACATATAAAGGTGAGGAGAAAATCTTGGGGGACCTTCTCTAGAAGAGAAATGGAATAGCTGGCTCTTCCCACTCTGTTCATGACAAGAACGGAAGCACAAGCATAGTTCGTTTTAGGTAGAGGTATGAGCTTAAAAGAAGATCAGAAATAGCCGGGCATGGTGGCTCACGCTTGTAATCCCAGCACTTTGGGAGGCCGAGGCGGGCGGATCACCTGAAGTCAGGAGTTTGAGACCAGCGTGGCCAGGCAGGTGCCTGTAATTCCAGCTACTTGGGAGGCTGAGGCTGGAGAATTGCTTGAACCCGGGAGGCAGAGGTTGCAGTGAGCTGAGATCGTGCCACTACACTCAAGCCTGGGCGACAGAGTAAGACTCCATCTCCAAAAAAAAAAAAAAAAGAAGAAGAAAAAAAGAAACAAGTACCAGAGCACCATTCCTAGCGCATTGCCAGGATTCCCAATGTCAGGAGAATTGATTTTAGGTGGACCTAATTAACCTACCTAGTGAAATAGTCATCACCATTATCATCTGGGTCCAGTGGAGCCTTTGTATTTTAAACATTTTTATGTCATTTATATGAATAATTGACAGACATAAAAATAAAGAGACAGTGGAGAACAAATTTATTAGAAATTTTAGTGTTATGTTGTTGCTAAAATAATTGCAGTTTTATCATTACTTTTAATGGCAAACCTCAATTACTTTTGCACCAACCTAATATTTACTAAATCCTTTTTACAAATCTCTTTTTATCAGATAAGTTAGTTGCGATGCTCAAATATCATAAAACATGAAAGAATATTGTTAGGCCTGTTGAGAAAAGGAGATTACCCAGGTTGTTCTTGTAAAACATCTTTGATGGCATTGTTCCTGGATGAGAATACCCTATTTCTTTTTTGTTCTTAGAAATGCATTATTTGTTCACTTATCCTTTGTGTGTGTGTGTGTGTGTGTGTGTTGTTTTTTTGTTTGTTTGTTTTTGAGATGGAGTCTCCCCCTGTCTCCTAGGCTGGAGTGCAGTGGTGCAATCTTGGCTCACTGCAACATCCATCTCCCAGGTTCAAGCAATTCTTCTGCCTCAGCCTCCCGAGTAGCTGGGATTACAGGCGCACACCACTATATGCGGCTAATTTTTGTATTTTTAGTAGAGACGGGGTTTCGCCGTGTTGGCCAGGCTGGTCTCGAACTCCTGACCTCAAGTGATTCACCCGCCGCAGCCTCCCAAAGTGCTGGGATTACAGGCATGAGCCACCACGCCCAGCTGTGTGTTTCCAAAGACTGATAATCTGAGATGCTACTTGGAGACTAATTTGACCACAATCTTGAGAATCTAGTATGTTTAAGTTTGTCTCAAATATTGGATCGAGCATAGTTAAACTGAAAAACTTTCGTTGTTTGTCAGAAATTCAGATTGAACTAGATGACTTAGATTTTTATTTGCTAAATCTGATAACCCTACCGAAATCAGACCTTCAAGATCGTATCTCCAGTGTTTTATACTTGCTTTTTTATTTTTAAACTCCTTTCCTCAGGTGTAATAGACGGTCTTTTATACTTTTTTTAAACGACAATGCAGTACCTTGGGTAATGCCGTAAGAAATCTAAAGTGTGACAGTTTCAGTATTTCATCGTGCTTATATGTGATTCCATTGTGCTTCCCTTGTCTTTTTTTTTTTTTTTTTTTGAGATGGAGTCGCCCAGGATGGAGTGCAGTGGCACGATCTCGGCTCACTGCAAGCTCCGCCTCCCGGGTTCAAGCCATTCTCCTGCCTCAGCCTCCCGAGTAGCTGGGACTACAGGCGCCCGCCACCACACCGGGCTAATTTTTTGTATTTTTAGTAGAGATGGGGTTTCACCATGTTAGCCAGGATGGTCTCGATCTCCTGACCTCGTGATCGGCCTGCCTTAGCCTCCCAAAGTGCTGGGATTACAGGCATGAGCCACTGCGCCCGGCCTCCCTTTTCTTATTATTTCTGTCTTCTTTAGCATAGTTGTGAATTATTGATGAGTTAGTAATAGTGTGTAATGATGAATTAGTAAGTTGTTACAAGATATAGGAAAAGTAAGAACACTAAAATTCCATACCGTGTCTTAGATTTAGTCTGATGGACTTACATGGTATTTACAAGACAGAATCAGTTTTGTTCTTTGTTTGTTCCTTTGAGACAGGGTCTCCCTCTGTGACCCAGGCTAGAGTGCATTGCTGCAATTTTGGCTCACTGCAACCTCCGCTTCGTGGGCGCAAGTGATTCTCCTGCCTCCTGCCTCAGTCTCCTAAGTAGCTGGGATTACAGACATGAGCCACCAACGCCTGGCTAATTTTGGTATTTTTTGTAGAGTTGGGGTTTCACCATGTTGCCCAGGCTGGTCCTGAACTCCTCAGCTCAAAGCAATCCACCCACCTCAACCTCCCAAAGAACTGGGATTACAGGCGTGAGCTACGACACTTGGCCTGAATTTTATTCTTTTAAATAAGTATATTTTCTTTTTGAACTTTGGAAGACCTCTAAAAAGGGATAAAAGTCATAAACACTGCTTCTGAAGCCTTTTTTTTTTTTCCCCCTGAGACAGAGTCTCACTCTGTTGCCCAGGCTGGGGTGCAGTGGCGTGATCTCAGCTCACTGCAACCTCCATCTCCTGGATTCAGCCCACTCTCCTGCCTCAGCCTCCTGAGTAGCTGGGACTACAGGCATGTGCCACCACACCTGGCTAATTTTTGTGTTTTTAGTAGAGATGGGGTTTCACCATGTTAGCCAGGCTGGTCTTGAACTCCTGACCTCAGGTGATCTGCCCGCCTCGGTCTCCCAAAGTTGGGCCTCCCACGGTGAGCCACTGTGCCAGGCCCAGTTTTTTTTGGTTTTTTTCCCCCCCTTTATTAGAGATGATGATTTCACTATGTTGCCTAGGCCGATCTCCTGGCCTCAGGTTGTCTTCCCACGTTGGCCTCCCAAATTACTGGGATTATAGGCATGAGCTGCCACTCCTGGCCTTTAAATTGTTACTTTAAATGTCATAAAATATCCATACCAAGATTAAATTAAAAAAAGAACAAAGAACGAAAAAAGTCATAAACTGTTAATCCTTACAAATGATTACAACTTCTGAAATTAAGAATTTCAAAACCTATAATTGGATCTAAATGAGTCTCACAATGTATGTGAAAATATATTCTTGGAACATAGTCGTTAGGCCTCAGAAATGGAAAATAATTCTATTCACATAGTCCTAAGGGTCAGATAACAGCAAGGTAGGCATTTTAGAGTTAACATATTAACCATATTGAGCTATTGAGAGAGCAGTTTCCTGTGAGTGATCTCATCAAGAATTTAGAGGCCAACTTCTTTACTCCATTTTTTTTTTTTTTTTTTTTTATAAACATTTCCAGGAAAAGGATCTAGAGCAGGCATTGGCAAACTATGGTTCACGGGCAAATCTGATCTACTGCCTATTCTTGTAATACTCTTGAACTACAGGTTGTTTTTGTATTTTTTAGTGATTGGCAAAAAAGAGATTTTGTGACACATAAAGATGATATGAAATTCAACTTTCAATCAGTATCCAGAAAATTTTATTGGAATACAGGCATGCTTCTTCATTTACATATTACATATGGCTGCTTTTATATTACAGTGGCAGAGTCGAGCTACATGTGGAGATCTATGGCCTGCAAAGCCTGAAGTATTTACTTTCTGACCCTTTACAGAAAAAATTACTTAACTCCTGATCTATAGTGAGATTTACTTAGAATTACATATCCCTGTCTTTGTTCTTAACCATGTGGGATTTGTTTTGGTTTGCTTTTGGTTTACGATGTGATAAGTACAAAACTTATTTTTGGATTAATAACAGGTTAGATCAGTTGATAAGAAACAATGATTAAAACATATATTTTCCAGCCTGGGCAACATAGCAAAACCCAGTCTCTACAAAAAATACAAAAAAAAAAAAAAAAATTTGGGGTGCCTGTTGTCCCAGCTACCTGAATCACCTGAGCCTGGAAAGTCAACGCTGCAGTGAGCTGTGATTGCACTACTGCACTCCAGTCTGGGGGACAGAGTAAGACCCTGTCTCAAAAAAAAAACAAATATATATTTGTAGAGAGAAAAGAAGTAGCATGAACCTTTATGTGTATTTGGGAAGGGTTCAAGTAAAAATATTTCGAATCAGAAGTGAATGTTCAAATGCCCTATTCAGGACTTGTAGTCTTGGGTGACTGAGATTAGCTGTTGTTGTCTATCCCCTTAGAATTTGCCTTAGACATTGTAAGCCTTATGCCTTATGGCTTCCAGTTGCATGTGTTGGGGATATTTCTCCATTAACAAGAAGTTTCCAAACCTTACCAGTGTTTTGATGAATCTAGGAACAGATCTGGCAGTGAGACCTACATCCATTTTCCCCACGGACAGCATCTTGCTGGAGTGTCTTCCAGGTCTATACGATCCTCCCACTGCAGCTTCCTGAGTAGCTGGGACCTCAAGCACTTGCCACCATGCCCGGCTAAGCTTTATAATTTTTTTGTAGACATAGGGTTTCATTATGTTGCCTGGTCTGGTCTTGAACTTCTGGGCTCAAACAATCCTCCAGTCTCAGCCTCCGAAAGTGCTGGGATTACAGATGTGAGCCACTGCACCTGGCCTCCTCCTGTTAAATGTTGATAGAAAAATGGTTTGATAGCAGCATATATCCAGATTGTAGATTTTATAATATTAAAGGGGAATGGGCAAATAATAAAATGCAAGAAATGAAAGCATTTGAAAATTTAGAGGACAGAAATGACTTTTAAGTAAGTGATTTTAGGTGGACTGGAATGAGTAATCTAGAATATTTGATATGAGAGAAACAATCATAAGGGCATTATATAAGAAAGGAAGAAAGAATTTAATATGTCTACCATGTTTAAGAGGCAGCTAGATGCTGTACTATACATATATTTCTTATTCTTACAATAGTCTTGCAAGTAATTTATTCAAAATCACACAGTTCCTGAACAGTCAAAATTTTTTGTGCGGTTTGTGTCTTAGAAGACTAAATTTGACTGTTCCCACTGAAATAATATGAAATGAGGGGAGATACATTCTCATGCACAAATCCATTATTGTACTGGAACATCTATTGTCTTTCCTTATTGTTGCTAGTATTTGTTAAAACCTCTACATTAATGGCTTTGGTGTCACAATAACTGTTTGACCTTCATGTTTTACCTCACCAAACTTTCACTGTATTTTTGAGCACTAGCACCACTTCTAAATTAATCCATGAGTGACATTGCTATAGTCCTTTTAAAAGATTTTAAATTATAAGCTGGGTGTGGTGATACCTGCCTGTAGTCCCAACTACTTGTGAGGCTGATGCAGGAAGCATAGAGGAACTCAAATTACACACAGATGATTTCATGCCATTTATTTGCCACTTAAGAACAGTGCTTTTGCCAGGTGTGGTGGCTCACACCTATAATCCCAGCACTTTCAGAGACCGAGGCGGGCAGATCACCTGAGGTCAGGAGATCACAAGGTCAGGAGATCGAGACCAGCCTGGCCAACATAGTGAAACTCCATCTTTCCTAAAAATACAAAAATTAGCCGGGCTTGGTGGTGTGTGCCTATAGTCCCAGCTACCTGGGAGACTGAGGCAGTAGAATGGCTAGAACCCAGGAGGCAGAGGTTGCAGTCAGCCAGGATCCCGCCACTACACTGCAGCCTGGGCAACAGAGCTAGACTCCCTCTCAAAAAAAGGAAGGAAGAATAATGCCTATTTTTTTGTAGCAGCAAATGTGACACCAACATGTGGCAATAGCAGAAACCTAGTTTACAGTTCACCTGGCTTATCAGCTTTGAAAAATTTTTTTTTTTTTTTTTTTTTTTGAGACGGAGTCTCGCCCTGTCACCCAGGCTGGAGTGCAGTCACGCGATCTCTGCAAGCTCCGCTGCCTCCCAGTTTCACACCATTCTCCTGCCTCAGCCTCCTGAGTAGCTGGGACTACAGGTGCCCGCCACCACGCCTGGCTAATTTTTTTGTATTTTTAGTAGAGACGGGGTTTCACCGTGTTAGCCAGGATGGTCTTGATCTCCTGACCTCGTGATCCACCTGCCTCGGCCTCCCAAAGTGCTGGGATTACAGGTGTGAGCCACCACGCGCAGCTGAAATTATTTTTTAAAATGAATTTCAAAAAAATTTTTAAAGTTCATATTTTATTTTATTTTATTTTATTTTATTTTATTTTATTTTATTTTATTTTATTTTATTTTATTTTATTTTATTTTATATTTTTTGTGACCAAGAGACCGAGTCTCACTCTGTTGCCCAGGCTGGAGTGCAGTGGCACGACCTAGGCTCACTGCAAGCTCCGCCTCCTGGGTTTACTTATACCATTCTCCTGCCTCAGCCTCCCAAGTAGCTGGGACTACAGGCGCCCACCACCACGCCTGTCTAATTTTTTGTATTTTTAGTAGAGACGGGGTTTCACCGTGTTAGCCAGGATGGTCTCAATCTCCTGACCTCGTAATCCACCTGCCTCGGCCTCCCAAAGTGCTGGGATTACAGGCGTGAGCCACCGTGCCCGGCTCGTATTTTATTTTTTTGAGATGGAATCTCAACATATTGGCCAGGCTGGAGTGCAGTGGTGAAATCTTGTCTCACTGCAACCTCCGCCTCCTGGGTTCAAGCAATTCTTGTGGAGTTCATATTTTGTATGTCAAGTAAGGCTCTGTTTTTATATCAAACTAAGTGTTGATAGTTCAAAATCATGGGAAATGTGGCTGCAACTTCAAGGAAAAAAAGTTTGCCTTTTTCAGGACATGAATTGTCTTCTGCTGACTTGTTTTATGCGGTATACTTTGTGTTACTTTTCCAGGTAAACCGTCCTATTGGCAGGGTACAGATCTTCACTGCAGACTTATCTGAAATACCCCGTTGCAACTGTAAAGCTACTGATGAGAACCCCTGTGGGATAGACTCTGAATGCATCAACCGCATGCTGCTCTATGAGTGCCACCCCACAGTGTGTCCTGCCGGAGGGCGCTGTCAAAACCAGTGCTTTTCCAAGCGCCAATATCCAGAGGTTGAAATTTTCCGCACATTACAGCGGGGTTGGGGTCTACGGACAAAAACTGATATTAAAAAGGTTAGAAAAAGCTAAATTACCATATACTTTCTCCTCTTTGCAGTTGCTTGATATCATTGATCCTTGACATTAGAAAATTCATCATAGAAGAAAATAACACAGTTAATAATTAACCTTATTGTTGTGTCTTGCCATATCCTTCTACCGTTTAGAGGCTTATGAATGGATGGTTTTGATCTCCCAAGTCCTTTGTATTGATCATGGTCACTGTGTAGGAGGTTGGAAAAAATGGGACATTCATAGAGATGCTATGGCTTTGTTTGCTTTTTTGTGTATATCCTACAGCTGGTAATTAAGAGAGATGACAGTGAGCACATGATACAGAGACATTGATCCACCTACTAATAAAACATTTTTAGTGAGGAAAAAACAGGTCTGGCTTCATGAAACATGAAGGATAAGAAGGTTAAGCCTTATTGGATGAAAATGCAGTCATGTCTTCAACTTAAAACTTGGCAGGATCTCTAAGTTTCTAATAAATAAATAATATTGTATAGTCTTTTTTTTTTTTTTTTTTATAAAATAAGCCTTATTCTGGTTACATTTTCTGAAGAATTTTATTGGTTTCCAGGAAATGTAGTGTATATGGGTTGGCGTTTAGTCATTTGCTAAGTAGTTATTTTTATATTTACTGTATGTGCCAGGTATTGTGCTGGGGATGCACTAACCAAGACGAGAGATATGGCCTATACTTTCATAAAATTTACATTTCAGAGGGAGAGAAATATTGAACAAATCATCTCCCAGTGTGAAAGTATAAAGGGCTCTAGAGATGTGTGACAAAGGAACTGAAACTAGTTTGTCTCTGATGATATTATATTTTATTTTATATATTTTTTGAGAGAGGGTCTCACTCTGTCGCCCAAACTGGAGTGCACTGTTGCCATCTCCGCTCACTGCAACCTTCAACTTCCAGGCTCAAGTGATCCTCCCATCTCAGCCTCCTGAGTAGCAGGGACTACAGGCTCACATCACCACGCCTGGCTAATTTTTGTATTTTTTGTGGAGGTGAGGTCTAACCATGTTGCCCAGGCTGGACTTAAACTCCTGGGCTCAAATGATCCTCCCAGAGTGTTGGGTTTACAGGCATGAGCCATCACTCTTGACTTGTGAGGCTATTTTAAATTGAGACTTGAAATATAAGTAGCTGTTGACCCAGGCAAGGTGCATTAAAGCCCTGCAGGTTAGGAGTGAACACGTGTGAAAAGCCAGAGTGACTGTAGCATAATGAATAGGGAGTATGGTACTTTGAAATATAGAGCAGAGCAAGCACCAAGGAAGATGAACATAGTTTATTTGGGGAAGCCAATTCTCGGGCTCTGGGGCAGGTAGAGATTGGCCATCCATCTCTCTTTATAAGGACGCTCTAGTTTACTTACTAATCTTCCATTCTGGAGGATCTTTAGTATCCAGTGTATCCTAATCTTTCTGCTGCTGACAGTGGTAGGAGTAAGGAGGTGTTTCTCATTATCAAATAGTTGGGGATCGTAAAGTAATTATATATGCCTAAAATTATACTCATGTAATCTGCTTTGTAGAATCTGATGTTTTCATTAATTTTTTTAAAAAATGTATACATTTGGATACCGGTGTCCTTTTTTGCCATTAAGTCAGGAGGTATTTCTTGTTCTAGGGTGAATTTGTGAATGAGTATGTGGGTGAGCTTATAGATGAAGAAGAATGCAGAGCTCGAATTCGCTATGCTCAAGAACATGATATCACTAATTTCTATATGCTCACCCTAGACAAAGTAAGTAATGGGAAATGCTGTTTTCACTGTTACAGGATTGTAAATTTGTGTTGTCCCAGCCATAGTATTTGTAGGCATGTAACGCAGTTCCCAAGGTAGGGTCTTTTCCCATACTCATTGGGATTGCTGGATTGGGGTTCTGGAGTAGGTAAGAGTGCTCATTTTCTGGGTATTCATGGCCAGAGGCAATACAGCAGCTTTTAGCATTGTTTTTGAACAATTCAATGAAAATTGGAGCTTATATCTTTGAGTATTTTTTCTACAGGATTACAAGTTTGAACTCAGAAAAGTACATAATTCTTTTTTATTTTATTTTACAGTTGAGAAAATTGTTAAATATTTAATTATTTTACTGATAAGATTATGTAAATTTTTTTTTAAATTATTTTGAGACAGAGTCTCGTTCTGTCACCCAGGCTGGAGTACAGTGGCATGATCTCGGCTTGCTGCAACCTCTGCCTCCTGGGTTCAAGCGATTCTTGTGCCTCAGCCTCCCAAGTAGCTGGGACTACAGGCATCCGCCACCACGCCCAGCTAATTTTTGTATTTTTAGTAGAGACAAAGTTTCACCATGTTGGCCAGGCTGGTCTCAAACTCCTGACCTCAGGTGATCTGCCTGCCTCGGACTCCCAAAGTGCTGGGATTACAGGCATGAGCCACCGCACCTGGCCTTAGTTTTTATAATAAAACCCTTTCTTGGTATTTACCTTTGTAAACATTTCTCAAATTGTGCACTAGGATTTGTGAGATCTTCACTTCCAGATATTCTGATCTTACTTTGGGATTGGGACTCTGCATTAGTATTTAAATCTCCTTAGGTGATTTCTAATGTGCATCTGGGTTGAAACTACCTAAATAGAAAGTGGGACAAGCTGCTATTTGTAGGGCAGTGGTCCTCAAACTTCAATGTAGTCAGAAACCCCTGGCAGCCTTGTTATATATAACGCAGAATGCTGCACCCCAGAGTCTCTGCTTTAGTGTATTTGAAGCACAACCCAGGAATTTGCATGTCTAACAAATTGCCAAATGGTGATGGTGCTGGTCCAGGGATCACACTTTGAGAACCAAAGTTCTTTGGGATCTTTTCTCTGAGAGGTTCAAACTTTCCAAATAGGAACTCCAACTTATTAGAGAGAATAGTCAAATTTTAATCCACAGGAGAGGTCTCAGGAAGTCTGATGTGTAGCTTCTTTTGGAATTCTAGGACCGAATCATTGATGCTGGTCCCAAAGGAAACTATGCTCGGTTCATGAATCACTGCTGCCAGCCCAACTGTGAAACACAGAAGTGGTCTGTGAATGGAGATACCCGTGTAGGCCTTTTTGCACTAAGTGACATTAAAGCAGGTAAGAATCATTTCAGCATTCTGCAGCTGACATCTGAATTTCAGGGCTTTTGTTTTTTACAAACAGCTTCCTCAGATTATAATTTTAAACATTTCTATATGTACCATTCTCTGGAATTAAGTTCATTTACATTTTTGTGCAACCATCACCACCATCCGTCTCCAGAACTCTTTTCATCTTCCCCTGCTAAAACTCTATACCTACTAAACACTAAGTCCCCATTCTTCTTTTTCTTCACAGCCCCTGGCAACTACCATTCTACTTTCTGTCTCTGAATTTGACTACTATATGTACTTCATATAAATGGACAGTATTTGTCCTTTTGTGACCACCTCATTTCATTCATTCATTGATTCATTTTTAATGTTTAGGGACAGAGCATTGCTCTGTTGCCCAGGCTGCACTACAGTGGCACCATCACAGTTCACTGCAGCCTCAAACTGGGCTCAAGCAATCCTGCTGCCTCAGCCTCCTGAGTAGCTAGGGCTATAGGCACATGTCCCCATTCCCAGGTTTTTTGTTTTTGTTTTTGTTTCTGTTTTTTTGTAGAGACGGAGTCTTGCCGCTATGTTGCCAAGGCTGGTCTGGAATTCCTGGGCTCAAGTGATCCTCCTGCCTCAGCCTCCCAAGTGCTGGGATTACAGGCATGAGCCACCTCGCTTAGCTTGGCTCATTTCTTTTAGCACAGTGTCTTCAGAACATGGATGGTTTTAATGGAACAAATTTTCACATTCATATGAACTTACCACTAATAGGTTTGCTTTAGAAACTACTAGCTCTTCAGTCTCCTTTCTCACCTTCCTGAAGTTGCTCTTCTTCCACTTTATAAACCAAAGATTGATCTCTCACTCTTCCATATCTTATGGGTTATGGACCCAAGGCTATTTTAAAAATAAACCACTGGGTGTGGTGGTATATGCCTGTAGTCTCGGTTATTCAGGAGGCTGAGGCCAGAAATCGCTTGAGTTCAGGAGTTTGAGAAGCAGCCTGGGTAGTATCGTGAGAACTCTGACTCTTAAAAACACACACACAAAACAACAAAAACCTCTCAACCTCTAGGATGTCAAAGAACAGGATCTTTGGAGAATTCACTGCTCTGTCATGGCTCACCTGGGTGCTTGTCTCTCTAATGGGGTAGCGAGATGGTTGTAACCAGGACAAATAGTAAGAAGTTAATTTGAATCGAAAGTAAATCTGGTATGGCTGAGTGGTTTGACAGTAAAGTTATGTGGTAGATATTTTCCATAAATTAAAGGATCTTAATCTATAGCTTCAAGGTTTTGATACAATTATTTTAAACATATATACCTATGCATGTAACACCCTCCAAATTGCATGCTTTTTTTAAGTATTAAAATTTGTGGCTGGGCGCGATGGCTCACACCTGTAATGCCGGCATTTTGGGAGGCCAACACGGGCAGATCACGAGGTCAGGAGATCGAGACCATCCTGGCTAACATGGTGAAACCCCGTCTCTACTGAAAATACAAAAAAATTAGCCGGACGTGGTGGCAGGCGCCTGTAGTCTCAGCTACTCTGGAGGCTGAGGCAGGAGAATGGCGTGAACCCAGGAGGCAGAGCTTATAGTGAGCCGAGATCGTGCCACTGCACTCCAGCCCGGGCAACAGAGGGAGATTCCATCTCAAAAAAAAAAAAAAATTTTGTATAAACATTGTACATTTTGAAATGTACAAGAAAGTTATGATTTTTCAAATGTAGTTTTGCAAGGATATGAGCAAAACAGTTAAAATCAGCCTCTTATACTCAAACTGGGATAGAACTGGCCTAGGTAGTCTGTAATATACAGTAGTATAGTCTAATTACTGGTGAAGCAGAATCCCATTTGAATGTTCTGGAAGACCTTAGTTCTCCTTTGCTCAGTCACTGTTGTCCTCAGGAAGCATTGATCAAGATAAAAGAATTAGAATGATATTTGTTCAGATCTTAATCTGTTTTTGTGTGTGTTTGTTTGCTGGCTTGTTTGTTGAAACGGAGTCTCGCTCTGTTGCCCAGGCTGGAGTGCAGTGGCATGATCTCGGCTCACTGCAACCTCCACCTCCCGGGTTCAAGCAATTCTCCTGCCTCAGCCTCCTAAGCAGCTGGGATTACAGGCATCCACCACCATGCCCGGCTATTTTTTGGTATTTTTAGTAGAGACTCCTGACCTCAAGTGATCCGCCTACCTCGGCCTCCCAAAGTGCTAGAATTACAGGCATGAGCCACCGCGCCCGGCCTGTGTTTTAAATTTAATCTATGGGACTTCTCATACTCAGTGTACTTTTTTCTCTACAATTTAAATGTGTTGTCCAGGAGTCTTTCAGACTTTTTAGGTTGTGACAATTTTTAGATTTTAAAATTTGAGCCACTAGTTACTTTCGGGTTTTGCGTTTGTTTCTCATAATGTTTTACATGATGACACCAAGGACACTTGAGCATCACTGTGCACTGCACTCTGCTTATTTGAGACTGGTTTTTAGTTGCAGATTTATTTCAAGTTTTTGGAATGGGTGGTTTCAGAGTATATTGTTTAGATTTCTACTTTGTAACAGGAGTAATTCAATAAATGATACGGAATACCAGATACGATTCTAAGCATATTATCTCATTTAAGCCTTGCAAAAGTGCTGTAAAGTAGATGATATTATACCTATGTTACTTTTATCCTTGGATGTCACACCTCTCTCATTCTTTTCTCCCTTTTTCTCTCTAATCGCCCCAGGGGTGGAGAGGTTCCTCTATATTAAATCAATATAAATATAGTTCCTCTATAATAAATCAGTCACATGATTTAGTTCTACTATGTCTGCTGAGTGCTGATAGTCCCATTCTTCTACTTAGAACCTGCAGTTCATGTCCATGGGGATGCCCTCCTCTGCCATGTCTAGCCACAAATTTCTCTTCTTTTTTTCCTGTGTTCATCAGCTCAGGTAGCTTGGTGTTGAAATTCTCAGACTGTTCCTCTCCTCACTTGACTTTCAGTCTGCATAGGTTCAGGATGGGGAAAATGAGACAGGATGTGCTAAGGGACAGGCAGAGTGCCTATCAGAGCTGAGGCCTTCATTCAACTTCCTGGGCCCTTCACATACCTGCAACTTACTGTCTCCCAAGTGTCCCATCCCTACTCTTGTTTATCTCTTCTCTCATGCTCTTTGCCATGCCCAGTAACTGAAGATCCATCAATGATTGCTGCATATTGAACTCTTTTCTAGAATGGTATCACTGTTTAGTTTATGAGCACTGATACTTTCTGATTTAATTTAGCCTCTCTGTGATTACACTTACGTAGTATATGTTCAGTGAGCAGCAAGTTATGACAAGTATCCTGCTTTCTTTTATTTGTGTATAAGGTACAGTTGTATTATAAGCACATCGTATCTATAAAATTTTAGTTATCTATTCATAAATCTTTTATTAAGAAAAAGACAGTGTGGGGCTGGGCGCAGTGGCTCACGCCTATAATCCCAACACTTTGGGAGGCCAAGGTGGGAGGATCACTTCAGGAGTTTGAGACCAGCATGGCTAACATGGTGAAACACCATCTCTACTAAAAATACAAAAACTAGCTGGGCGTGGTGGCAGGCGCCTGTAATCCCAGCTACTCAGGAGGCTGAAGCAGGAGAATAGCTTGAACCCAGGAGGCAGAGGCTGCAGTGAGCCGGGATCTCACCACCTTACTCCAGCCTGGGCAACAGAGTGAGACTCCGTCTCAAAGAAAGAAAAAGAAAAAAGAAAAAAAAACAGTGTGAATAGAACCACGAAAGATTCAATCCAGTTAAGTTCAGGCATGAGATGGGAAACATGACCCTCCCGTTAACATTGGTGAGTCTCACTCAGTTCCTGCAAGCTCCTTATGGCATGAGCCTCATCAGGCCGTGGATAATTCTGCTACTCCTACAGCATGACCCTAACGTAGCTGCTGGTATTGTGAACATACTTGATAAAGAAATAGTGATAAGAATGATTTCCTTTAACATTCGATGAAAAACTATGTATAGCAGTCTCACTGATAAAAGGCATGTCAGTCTGCAAAGGGAAATCTTCCTAAGAATTGACAGTTTTTAATATGAATGATGGTTACCTTATACATTAACTGTAAACATTACCCCTGTGACAGGCAACCTCTTCACATATTTATATAAAATTCTTATATTTGGTAGGCCTCCCATAACTGGCTTTTAGTTACGAGTTTTGAGTTTGAATGTTTATTTTATTTCCTCTCACAGTTTTGGTGAAATGGACCTTTGACAGAAAGAGAGAAAGAGGACAGTTTGCCTTTTTAAAGTTTACACGTTACTGCTATGTGCATTTTGTCATATTGTCTCAATAAGCTTGTCAGATTTCTCCATTTTAAAATGGGCTGCTCAGGATTCAGATTACCCTGCTAAGTCTGTGACGTAGCTGGATCTACAACCAGTCTGTAATCTACAGATTTCTAGTGTTATTCTGTACTGAGATGCCTCTCCAGAGTGCTGCCAGGTAACATGTGTTCACCTGAGAACAGACAAACAGGTTTTCCTCATACTTGTATTCCCAGGGCCTGACACATTGATAAGTTGTTTTTTGTTTGTTTTGGTAATGAATTAACATATTTTGAATCTGAATGGTTAATAAACAAATGAAAAACAACTTGAGGTAATTAACACCTCTGGAGGAAGAGTTATCTTAAATATTACTTGTTAAGCCATTTAAGTTTTCTCTGTTAAATTGTATTACCTGATTATTAATGTTATAAGATAAGAATTAATTAAAATATAGGATTAGAGCTAAATTCTTTTTAAAATTAATCTGTTCTCTTGGGAGTTGGTATCCTTTGTAATTAATACAGAAATAATGTAATTAAAACCATAGATATTAATATTTTCACGGTCTCTTATGCAGGCACTGAACTTACCTTCAACTACAACCTAGAATGTCTTGGGAATGGAAAGACTGTTTGCAAATGTGGAGCCCCGAACTGCAGTGGCTTCTTGGGTGTAAGGCCAAAGGTACCACCCTTCTAGACTTCTGCTTTGGGATTAGTGGTGCGGTCCTCCCTCCCTAACAGTGTTAGGGCAGTCTACATTTTAAGAAGAAATCTCTTTGAAATTAATGACATTCAGCCAGGCATGGTGGCTCATGCCTGTAATCCCAGCACTTTGGGAGGCTGAGGTGGGCGGATCACCTGAGGTCAGGAGTTCGAGACCAGCCTGGCTAACATGATGAAACCCCGTCTCTAATAAGAATAGAAAAATTAGCTGGGCCGTGGTGGCATGTGCTTGTAGTCCCAGCTACTCAGGAGGCTGAGGCAGGAGAATCCCTTGAACCCAGGAGGCAGAGATTGCAGTGAGCTGAGATCACACCACTGCACTCTAGCCTGGGCAATACAGCAAGACTCCTTCTCAAGAAAAAAAGAAAAATTCAATGACATTGAATAGGTGTTGATAGGGCCACTTGCAATTCACTAAGCATTCGGCTGATCAATTATATAAGAGGTTTTTGGGGATAGTGTTGAAGTGTTTTGGGCCATCTGACTTTAATTGGTGCTACTTTTGTAACTAATAATGCTGTGAAATAGGACCTTATAAAGAAGGTTAGTTACCTCCCTCGTCTTGATCTCACATCTCCTAATAAGCCATATAGATTCTTGGTATATCTGTGTCTGTCCCTGTCTTTCTCTCACTTTCTCTTTCTGAAGATACCAAAAAATCTGCAGTTTAAGCTTCTAAATGTAGCATAACATCATAGATAAAAGTAGAACTCTTAATCTCACCATTATAAAAAAGTATAAGCATTGTTGTGTCTTCCTGTTTTTTTAGTGTGCACTTTCTGAATGATTGAATTCTAATTCTGTAACTGTTAAGTATCATTTCCATGTCTATATTCGCCTTATTTTTTGTTGTTGTTGTTTTGTTTTTTTTTTTTTTGAGGTGGAGTCTCGCTCTGTTGCCCAGGCTGGAGTGCAGTGGTGCAATCTCGGCTCACTGCAAGCTCCGTCTCCCGGGTTCACGCCATTCTCCTGCCTCAGCCTCCTGAGTAGCTGGAACTACAGGCGCCCGCCACCATGCCCGGCTAATTTTTTATTTTTTTAGTAGAAACAGGGTTTCACCGTGTTAGCCAGGTTGGTCTCGATCTCCTGACCTCGTGATCCGCCTGCCTTAGCCTCCCAAAGTGCTGGGATTACAGGCGTGAGCCACTGTGCCCGGCCCTTATATTATTATTTTTTAAAGTCCTTGCTAATCATTTTTAGTGACTGTCTTAATTTTTTTATATAATGGATGGACATACTAGATGAACATCTGGATAATTCAAGATTTCTGTATCATAAGTAACAGCACAGTGAAAATTGCAGTTTAATTTTGATACAAAATAAACTATATAGTGACTTCAATTGAGTATGTTCCATATGCCTTTTTGATTGTGAAGCTCAACATTAAGAACTGAAAAATGCAAATTAACATAGAAGCCAATAAGAAAAGAGTAAATAAAATTTTTTTTTTTGAGACGGAGTCTCGCTCTGTTGCCCAGGCTGAAGTGCAATGGTATGATCTCGGCTCACTGTAACCTCCGTCTCCCAGGTTCAAGTGATTCTCCTGCCTCAGCCTCCCAGATAGCTGGGATTACAGGCCCCTGCCACCACACCTGGCTAATTTTTTGTATTTTTAGTGGAGATGGGGTTTCACCATGTTGGCCAGGCTGGTCTCAAACTCCTGACCTCAGGTGATCCACCTGCCTCAGCCTCCCAAAGTGCTGGGATTACAGGCGTGAGCCACTGCGCCCGGCCAGAAATGAAGAGCACTCAATGATCATTTTTTAATCTTGTTAAATAAGGAGAATCACCTCTATATTATACTGGATTTTATTGTGCTTTTTGTTTAGTTTTGTTGGTTTAACGGTGTTGTTCCTTAAGATGTTGACTTGTTTCCTATAAATTAAAATAGTAACTCAGTTTAACCTGTACTTAATGGTATTAAGTGTAGTGCGGATGTCAGTTTCAGCATCCTTGATGTCTGCATGGGATAGCATTTCACAGGAGTCAGTCAGAGGTAGATGCTAGAGAGGTCACTGTGTGCTCTTAGTAGATATTGGTCTGTCAGAATAGGATGGACCTCCATTAAGCCTTACAGATTGGTCCTGGATGTTTCTGGGTTAAAATGAAGAATGTGATAAGATGATTTGGTGACCAAGTGTGGGCTGCAGCGAACAAAGAGAGAACATCTGCTGGCTGCTCCAGGGTCTGGGAGTGGTGGACATGAAGCTAATTTGACTTGATGTGTAGTCTTATTGACGGCAGGGACCATGAATTAACTTTTTTGTGTCTTAACACATTGCTTATAGTAAGTTCAGTTATGCTTTGTTGAATGAACAAGAAATAGGCATGTGTACCCACACACAGAAGTCTAGTTTAGTTCTGAAAGTAGACGAATATAAAAGTGAAACTTTGGCCAGGTGCGGTGGCTCACGCCTGTAATCCTAGCACTTTAGGAGGCCAAAGCGGGTGGGTCACAAGGTCAGGAGTTCGAGACCAGCTTAACCAATATGCTGAAAACCCGTCTCTACTAAAAATACAAAAATTAGCCAGGAGTGGTGGTGGGTGCCTGTAATCCCAGCTACTCAGGAGGCTGAGGCAGGAGAATTGCTTGAACCCAGCAGGCGGAGGTTGCAGTGAGCCGAGATCGCGCCACTGCACTCCAGCCTGGGCAACACAGCAAGACTCCGTCTTGAAAAATAAATAAATTAATTAACTAATAAAACTTACGAAAGGCATGTCATTTAACACCAGCGTTATGGATCAGCAAAAACACAAAGATTTTTGTCTTCTGTTTTGTTCAGGTGGCAGGAGTAGTTGATACAAAAATTATTGCTACGTATCTGTGATGTACCAGGTACCTTTTTATCTTCATGACATTTTATCTTCATGACAATCTCTTTTCCCAGAGAAGAGAATGAGGCTCAGAGAGGGTAGTTAACCCGGTTAAGATTGGTACTAATGTGTTCACAGAATGCTGACTGTTCAATATCTGACCTGTAGAACCAACCCATTGCCACGGAAGAAAAGTCAAAGAAATTCAAGAAGAAGCAACAGGGAAAGCGCAGGACCCAGGGTGAAATCACAAAGGAGCGAGAAGATGAGTGTTTTAGTTGTGGGGATGCTGGCCAGCTCGTCTCCTGCAAGAAACCAGGCTGCCCAAAAGTTTACCATGCAGACTGTCTCAATCTGACCAAGCGACCAGCAGGTTGGTGCCAAAATCCATTTGTACTGCTACTCGTTCTCTCCATCATACTCAGGGTCTCATGCCATTTGCATCAGCCTTGAAGAAAGTGCCATTTGGTCTTTCCATGCATAATTTTGAGGGGTATGGTCTATTTTCTTATTCTGGAAATAATGAAAACAAAGGCTTAGAATTCTTAGTTATGAAGAATGGAACAGCAGTGCACTTGCTGTGTCTCAAGTCCTTTACTTACATTCATGTCTATTTCATCCCCCCAGCAACCCATAATGGTTGGTTTTCTTCCATAATGCATGTGAAGAAACAGAGTTAGGATTGGTGAGGTGATCTTTCACACATAGATAGAGGAGCTGGATTGAGAGCTGGGTTTTTGACTCCAAGACTATTAAATCATGTTGCCTTTCTAGAGAAAGAAAGATTGAGATAGTAAAGCCTTTAGGTGGTTCTAGTCAGTGAGAGATGGATTGCCCCCTTTTAGCACTTCCTACCTTGCTTCCCTACGCCTAGTGCAGTCTCCCCCCATGCAGAGTAGACTTTTTTCCTCTAAAGGAGATTTGGTTGTATCAGTTAATACATGAGAAAGCTGCTCAGGTGGATGTGGTACCCAGGAAATTTGTAGTTGAAGAAATTGAGAACCTTTGAGTAGTGATTTGGGGTTAGAGAATTTTAGGGATTTGGATATGCCATCTATTTTAATGAACAAAAAAGAGAAACCAGTGGGGAGCCATTCCAGGGTGAGGAGATTATACATTACTAGTGACCTGCTTCCAAGAGTTGCAGAACGTTAAGAACTTTGGGGTATAAGTAAAAGGGATTTGTCCCCAAATTGACTTTCCTTCACTGTATATTGGCCAGGGTCATGAAATAAAAGAAACTGAGGTAGGATGAGGGCAAGGCCATCACATTGACCTGTCAGCACGAGGAAGTAGAATTGTTTCAGAATCAACTGCTCAGGGTCGTCACTGGCGCAGGCTATGATAGAACCAATCTTGCCTGTGTGCCAGGAGTGGGAGCTGGTGTAGTTGATTTGAAGGTGGAAACACTGTCCCTGGTCAAGACCCTCAGGTTTCATGAAATGTGGGGAGGCAGGTAAAAGCTTAGGTCAGCTTTGGGTCTTTTCTACTGATTCCATGTGAACAACATATAACGTGCTGTGCTGATCTCAAGACTTAAAATAGAGCAAAGGTAAATCTTCCATTTTTCATGATTTTATATCTTTTCTATTACTGTTAATAAGCAAATAAGCAGGAATCTAAATCGCCAGGATATTTCTCTTTGAGTTGCTTATTTAAAAGCTGTATAGTACAAATGGAGATTGCAAAAATAGGAAAGTAATATCTTAAGTTTCATGTAAAAGAAGCTTTTTGTTGTCCCCCCCCGCCCCCCCCCCCACCTCCTTGCTGGAAATAGTCATAGAAATACCAATTTACTCTTCTGCTTGTATATTTAGTTGATAGTAGTTGCTATTTGATAATTCGCTGTTACTTTATGTATTCTGTGCACAAAAAGAAGCTGGAATTCTGGGGCAAGAGGTGGCTGGTGAGTGGCATAAGCTCTCTGAAGCAGGGACAGTGTGAAGGAAGGTCATCATCCACACCTTCGGACTGTAGCATAGCCTTGGCCCATGTGATATGTATCTCTTTTTTCCTAAACTTTTGATTTACTTCTGTGTTTTCAGGGAAATGGGAATGTCCGTGGCATCAGTGTGACATCTGCGGGAAGGAAGCAGCCTCCTTCTGTGAGATGTGCCCCAGCTCCTTTTGTAAGCAGCATCGAGAAGGGATGCTTTTCATTTCCAAACTGGATGGGCGTCTGTCTTGTACTGAGCATGACCCCTGTGGGCCCAATCCTCTGGAACCTGGGGAGATCCGTGAGTATGTGCCTCCCCCAGTACCGCTGCCTCCAGGGCCAAGCACTCACCTGGCAGAGCAATCAACAGGAATGGCTGCTCAGGCACCCAAAATGTCAGATAAACCTCCTGCTGACACCAACCAGACGCTGTCGCTCTCCAAAAAAGCTCTGGCAGGGACTTGTCAGAGGCCACTGCTACCTGAAAGACCTCTTGAGAGAACTGACTCCAGGCCCCAGCCTTTAGATAAGGTCAGAGACCTCGCTGGGTCAGGGACCAAATCCCAATCCTTGGTTTCCAGCCAGAGGCCACTGGACAGGCCACCAGCAGTGGCAGGACCAAGACCCCAGCTAAGCGACAAACCCTCTCCAGTGACCAGCCCAAGCTCCTCACCCTCAGTCAGGTCCCAACCACTGGAAAGACCTCTGGGGACGGCTGACCCAAGGCTGGATAAATCCATAGGTGCTGCCAGCCCAAGGCCCCAGTCACTGGAGAAAACCCCAGTTCCCACTGGCCTGAGACTTCCGCCGCCAGACAGACTGCTCATTACTAGCAGTCCCAAACCCCAGACTTCAGACAGGCCTACTGACAAACCCCATGCCTCTTTGTCCCAGAGACTCCCACCTCCTGAGAAAGTACTATCAGCTGTGGTCCAGACCCTTGTAGCTAAAGAAAAAGCACTGAGGCCTGTGGACCAGAATACTCAGTCAAAAAATAGAGCTGCTTTGGTCATGGATCTCATAGACCTAACTCCTCGCCAGAAGGAGCGGGCAGCTTCACCTCATGAGGTCACACCACAGGCTGATGAGAAGATGCCAGTGTTGGAGTCAAGTTCATGGCCTGCCAGCAAAGGTCTGGGGCATATGCCGAGAGCTGTTGAGAAAGGCTGTGTGTCAGATCCTCTTCAGACATCTGGGAAAGCAGCAGCCCCTTCAGAGGACCCCTGGCAAGCTGTTAAATCACTCACCCAGGCCAGACTTCTTTCTCAGCCTCCTGCCAAGGCCTTTTTATATGAGCCAACAACTCAGGCCTCAGGAAGAGCTTCTGCAGGGGCTGAGCAGACCCCAGGGCCTCTTAGCCAATCCCTGGGCCTGGTGAAGCAGGCGAAGCAGATGGTCGGAGGCCAGCAACTACCTGCACTTGCCGCCAAGAGTGGGCAATCTTTTAGGTCTCTCGGGAAGGCCCCAGCCTCCCTCCCCACTGAAGAAAAGAAGTTGGTAACCACAGAGCAAAGTCCCTGGGCCCTGGGAAAAGCCTCATCACGGGCAGGGCTCTGGCCCATAGTGGCTGGACAGACACTGGCACAGTCTTGCTGGTCTGCTGGGAGCACACAGACATTGGCACAGACTTGCTGGTCTCTTGGAAGAGGGCAAGACCCCAAACCAGAGCAAAATACACTTCCAGCTCTTAACCAGGCTCCTTCCAGTCACAAGTGTGCAGAATCAGAACAGAAGTAGTACCAATCAATGTCACATGAACAAACAAGCTGCCCCCAGGGTACCATTTGGGGAGGGGAAATCTTTTCTTTCTTTCCCCCTTAAAAAAAAAACACATCTGCCCCGAACACTTTCCCACTGTTATTCTTTCCTCATATCCCAACACTCAGAACTCTTGTGACATTAGCCAGTGGGGGCTTATGGTTGTGTGAACCATGTATGAAAATCCAGTGGGCCCCAACCAAGGAGACAGACAGACTTGGGTCTCTTTCCCCCAACTTTTCCACATGGTCATCGTGAAATAAAAAGTCCACTCTGGAGTCAAGTATGGAATTCAATTCCGCTGGTCAGGTTGGAAGGTATAGGGGCTCTCAAAGCGATTTCCCCAACCAGACAGAGCCCCATTGAGGGCACCTAGGAACCCTTGGGAGGAAATGGTGTTCTTTCAAATCAGTGGCGATTTCCTGAGCATTCACGTGTTCTAGGCCGGGTGCTAGTCACTGATGAGAGATACAGAGGTAAATAAGGACTCATCCCTGTGAGCCTGGATTCCAAGGCTTTCAGGAACCTTTGACCAGGAAGTAACAGGAAGTTCTGAGGGGCCCTGGGGCTTTAGACTCATTTTGAAATGTCCTTTGTGGCACCAGAAGTGGTTGTGTTGAGGAAGTGTCTCTTGGCTGCGGTGTGCATGGGTGCGTGTGCATGCACGCACACTCACAGAGGTCTCCTCTATAGATGCAAGGGTGCTGCATTGAGGCCAGCAAGGCTGTTGGCTGTGGGGTCGCCGCTGCTGCTTTTGTCTGGGCTGTGCAGAGTCTCAAGATGAGTCCTTGGAGGAGCAGGTGGTCAGGGGGAGTCGGGCTCTGTGCGAATGTAGATTTCCAGCAGTGGAAGAAGGCATTTGGCAAGCTTCTCTTTCTTTGCTTTTGTTTCTACCTATTTTTCTCTTTGTACATGAATCCACCCCATCCCTATTTCCCTAAAACACTCAGGTGCTTTCAGATTTCAGAGCCTCGGGCAGTGGACATAGGGAATCTCTGGCAAGCTCTGAGCTAGACACACCAGCTTCAGGAAGAGTACCAGATCCTGATGGGAAATTTCTTTTCCCCATTCCTTTTCCCTCCTGAGTGGAGGGAGTCCTCTTCTTTGCCTCCCTGAGAATTGCTGTGCTCTGTATTGAGAGCACCTGCCTGCTGACTTAGCTCAAAGGCAAGCCAGAACCCTTCCCTGAAGACTGGCAAGAGGTGGTGTTTAGAGCAACGTCCAGGCTAAGAGATGACTCCTATTAACTGCTGATTATCTGTTACTGCTGCCCTGAGCTGGGGCCCAAGGGCTGGGAAATCTGTTGGTGCTACCCTGCCCTACCATTCACCCAGCTCACAGACTGCCAACAGGAAGTGCTGTTTGGCTAGTTCCTCCCACTTGTCTACCCCTCCTTTGTCCTTAGACCAACATGTTTACCTCTCTGCTTTGCCAACTTAGCCAGCAGGCCACCCCCGGCCCTAACGCCTCCTGGCCATTATCTCTTAGTTACGGCTTTCACGCTCTCAACAGGATTCTGTATTTGGTCCCAATTTCCTCAAGTTCTTATTGAGGTTACTCCCATCAATTCCACGGAGGGAACAGTAGTTATTATAGAAGCATTTGCGCTTTATCTAAAGATTAAAAGTAGAATCTGCTTTTATTTCCCAAAGTCTGTCTCTGAGGTTGAGACACTTGAACTCAGGCAGAGGGACGAGGCTGGGCAGGGCTGTCCTGAGTTTAGGGGCCTATCCCTGCATTTCACTGAGACCTCGGAATCTCCTCTGTGAATTCCACCTGCCTAGTTCTCCCCTTTCATCCTCTCTCTCTTCCCACATCATCAAAGAGGAAAAGCTCTTTGTTCAAAAGGAAGAGAAAACGTAAAGCATCTTATTTTCTTTTAAAAGAATTTTAAACCATGAAAAAGATATTTTTAAAGAAATTCACCCAGAACATTAAAGTTCATTATATTAAGTATTTATCATGTGTGAGAATAATAAATATATAACTGCAGCTAGTAGGTCCCTTTCCCTAATCTTTTAGGTCATATGAGTAGGGTTTGCTTGGTGCCAGTCCTGTGCCCTTTTCTCTCCAGTCATCTGTAGTTGTGATCAGAAAAAGGTATCTGCACTGCACTGTCAGAGTCTCCTTTCACTATGTTGTGTGTTAAATTACCGTAGCTCTTTGTTTCATGAAATAAACTGTGAATTTGGGGGGGGGCGGGGGGAGGGCGTGCAGGCCATGTAAAAATTTTCCGTGGAGAAGTTTGATTCTAAAGTAGGCTTTGGTAGGTCATCAACTTGACAGCAGTCTAGATGAGGGAGTGAGGGAAAGGGGCCGGGATTGGCTGCTTTGTGGTTTCATTTTGGTTCTTTCCATTCTCTGCCATTCATTGGAGGCTTCGTTCCAGACCTGCCTGGGAAAACAGCTTCTGAGCCATTTTGGGGAGCAGTTCTTCATCTGAATGGATGGACATCTGGGCCTCCTTCAGGGCCATTGAATGGGAACTAGAAAACCACTGGAAACTAGAAATTTGAGCTATTGGGCCCACCAGTAGCAGCATGTGATACTAGATGGTTAAAATCATGAAAGCAGTCACTATCCAATTAGAAGCAGAGTCACAACAACTGTTGGGAAATGTGACTCTTGGAGGAAGGTGGGGAGGGAGCGGCCTTGCCAGCCCTGTGGGACGTCTCCTGAAGTTTGTGATAAGACCCCTTTTCCAAAGGGATGTGAATTGGAGTGAAAAGGAAATCTTTCATCTTAGAAAACTTCTGGTCCTTACGCAGGGTGGTATTTGGGTATGTGCTTGGAAATTGAGATCTCAAGAGTGTTTGCCTTGGAGCCAGCTCCCCAGGAGGCCTTTTCCAGGGACAAGGCAAAAGTCGAAATTCTCCATAGGTAGCTAGAAAGCCAATACATCTAGCCCTGCTAAGTCAGAAAAAGATTATGAAAAATGTTGAAATTTACATTCAAAGCCTCATTTGCTTATCTTGCTGGAGCCAACCCAGTCTAATAGCAAAATAGCTGTCATTGATACAGAAACATCCTCATTTTTAAATGTCTGCTTTCCCCTGTTACTGAGTTTGAGATGACTTAAATCACTGTGTTGACCCTCTTCTGAACCAAATCTTTAGCATTGATGAAAATAGTTATTTTATTCTTTACATCCTTCACCCCACACTATGGTCAGGGCATGAAACACCCTGTTGATCCCTTCCCAGGCTCGGCACTGTCTGCTCACTGGAGCTGGACTCCCAGGTTGTAATTCTAAGGTTGCCTCATGAGAACAGAATGGCAGAAAGTTTAGTCCTGACAGCTTCCCCCATAGGGAGTAATGAGGACAGCATGAAACTTGGATAGGTTTTACCCTTAGTCCCTATAAGGTGGATTTTACTAAGGTTTTTTAAATGATACTGTCATCCTCTTGGGGTTTATCAGCCAGGTTAGAGGAGCCCAGTGTCCTAACCTCTCAGATCATGGCAGACAAGGAGCTGCCTCCAGCCCCTTTCTTGCTGAGTCTCATTTGAGCAGTTCCATGTGTAGACATTCCAAGTCACTGCTTGGTAGTTGCTGTGGGAGCCTGTCATTGGCTATGGCCAGTTAGTTCTCAGCTGAGCTTCCTAGGGCCAGTGCAACAGGGCCAGAGGCTGCTATAGTGTAAACTGAAATAAGAATAGATCATTGTTTTGTACACACACACAATAAAATGTAATGATGGTGCTAATTTCACGGTATAAATAAGCACTGCCAAGGGTTGAGGGACTGGCAGCTCAAGAAACCCGGGTTCCTGTTTGGGAGGAGATTTTATGTAGAAAAGTTTGAGGCTTTGTTAAAAGTGGGGAGAAGGAAGATCCTCAGTGAAGCCTGCACCCAACCCTGGAGTGGCCCAGTGCAATCCAGAGGTAGAAGAGATCCTATATCCAGGTGAAGGTGGCCATTGAGTTTCTCAGGGCTGGGGCCACCTTGTCCATAGCCTCCGTCCACGCTGCCTGGAGCAGGTTGTTAGAGTGCTCTGGTTGTTGGGTCTTCCTCAGCTCCCTTCTGCCCCTCTCTACCTCTTCCACTCATGGAAGCACCTCTACTGCTTATGAAGATTAAGGGTAGTATTTTCTAAGGAAAGGGAAAGAATTAAACTAGAAATCCACAACCTCGGAAGAAGTGTTTCGAGTTTAACATGCGCTGTTTCTGCTTATGTGGTTCCTTCTCTAGAGCTGCTTTCCCATGGCTTTCAAAACATCAGGTTATTGTGGGGCTTCAGGTGTAAGGTCCTGGAAGTTCAGCAAAGTTTCGTGGACAAGACATGGGCACAGAGAGTAGAAGCAGAAATAAATGGTTCTATGTTTTCAACTTCCAGGGTTGGGGCAGGCCAGAGCAAGGCGGTCTCATCGAGGTGGGTGCTACCTGTGTGTGTGTAGATGAGTGTGCTGAAGGTGGGGAGGGCAGCACACAGCAGCTCATGGCAGAGCCGCCTCCTAGGTCTTGGCAAAGAGGCAAGCTGACGATAGACATCTACCTATATTGTTAAGAAAGGGGTCGGGGGGATCAGCCAAGGTCCATCATTGCTTTTTTGCCGCCCCCCCCCGCCCCCATAGATTGTCAGCTGTAAGTGAAACTCCTAGTGAAAAAGAGGGGAGCCCTGTGTTAGGAGTCCCCATAAACATGTACTGTAATTCTTTGTATATAGAAAAAAAATTTACTGTAAAGTAAAGTTTAACTTTACTCATATATGGCCCTTGCCCTGTGTTTTGTTTTATTGGCTGTGGGGAGTTGTAGTCTAACAGGAGGGAGGATTGTTTGGGGTGAGAGCAGAAGCCAGCCCCAGAGATAGTACGAGGTAGGGGGCGGGGGGCGCAGGGATACTGTGAAGCTAAGCCCTTCCTCCAAGCACGTCATGGGAATAGTGTGTTTCCTCTCAGCAGCCACAGGGCTGCCCAAGCCTCTTTCTCCCCTGTTGGGAGTGGCTGGTTTCAGTTTCAGTCTCCCTCCACAGGAAGGCCCCATCACTCATGAAGGAAGGGCAGTTTGAGGAATTGGTTTTTAAAAAGGAAGTGGAACCAAAGCACTCTCTGAGTGTGAGTCTGATCATGTTGGCTAAGTTTTACATTTTTCCAAGGCAGGTGTTGGCCACTGCAGAGGACTCAGCCCAGGCCTAAATAAAGGCAGGAAAGCAGAGGCAAAGGATAAAACTAAGGCAAAGCCCCTGGCCTGGGGCCACACCCTCCGTACCAGAAAGGGCTGCAATAAATTTCCTTCTGGTTGAACAGCAAGTGTCAGCCCTGTTTACAGTTAACACCTGATTCCTCAGAAATATCTGGATCTTCTTTGGGGAAAACTTGGGAGTTTGCTTCCCTTTGTGACCTAGTCCTGAACTTCCTGCCCTTTCAGCAAAAAGTGCTTGGGAAGATTGGGAAAAACATTTAGTACTAGAGTTACTCTTCACTTTCTTCACAATCCTTGGGCTGCATAGTAGTCACCTTATTTTACAGATGAGAAACTCAAGATGAGGATTTAAGTCCCTTTTCTAAATTAGCAGCTGAACTGGAACCAAATCTAGATCCATTAGACCTTTCTGGCTTACAGAACTTAGGACTTTCCTACCATTAACCACATTGTAGGATGTCACTGGGAAGCTCAGGACCTGAGTCACAGGTCTGACATAGGGGCCCAAACATGACAGATGCAGTAGAGCTAGTCAGACCAACCCGTCTCAGGTAGGAATGCTTGACCCTTTTATTTCGAAGCAACTCATGTACTCTTTTCAGCACTCAGAAGGAACTGTGAGCTTTTGTACTACTACAGCCCCAGTATCTCAGCGGTAACCATGGGGAAAAAAGTCTTGTTTTCCAAAGGAAAATGAGAGTTGGGAGGAGCCTTAATATAAGCAGTGAGGCCAGCCGGGTGGCCCCAGAAAGAACTAGGTGTCTTGACACCTAATCCACACAGCAGGGAAAGGGGCTGGGTGTGATTCACAGTGCATTGATTTTATTTACAGATCAAAAGCCACTTAAATAATCTGCAGACACAAGTGCTGTCCAGGGCAGAAGCCTGGGGTCCAAATCAGCCCTTATCCCTCCTCATGCCCACAGTCAGCCCAATGCTGTCTCCGTTCCATGGGCCAGCACAGGCAGGCGCCACTCTGCTGACATGAGGACCTGGGGTAGCTCAGACATTTGACTACCCAAGCCCAGAAAGGAGCTGGGTCCAGCCCTTACGGGGAATTCCTTTAATTCCCCCAGGCCAGGTGAGTGCTGACTCAGTGATGACAACAGCTGTAGAAGTAGGGGTTTGGCTTCTGGCCCAGATCCACGCCCTTGTCCTCTGTCAAAGAGAGAGGTGGCAGCTCAGCACCATTCTGTTGGGATCAGGTAACTCAGGAAAGGGGCTAGATGCTGTGGGCCTAGAGTAAGTCTCCATAAAGGCTGGGGAAGCACACACCTGTCATCACCTGGAAGGCAGCCACACTGACGTAATCCTCTGCCACTTTCTGGAAGAGCTCGTCTGGCAGGAAAAATGATGATCAGCGAGGGCCCAATGCCAGTAGCCCTGGGATCTCCCAGTGACCCAGCCCTCTGTGCCCTATTCAGCTTCCTCTGGTGCCCCTGCATGTTCCTGCTGTGAGGCTCCAGCACAGCACTCACCCACACTCTGGCCTGTCTTGCTGGATGTTTCAAAAAGCTGAGCTTTGATATCTGTAAAGAGAAGTGACTAAAGCCTCATACCTGAGAATTAGATAAACAGACAAAAGGGAGGGCTAGCAGTTCAGGGAGTCTCCTGGACCCCACAGTTCAAGGAGGCCAGGAAGACCTCCTAGAGCACCTTGCCCTGGCAGCCAAGGCAGTCCCTATTTTCTTTGATCCACCCAGACAGCCACACACCCCCACCCCCCAAAGGGCTGAGGAGCAGCTACTGTCTGCATAGTCCTGGACGTCGTGGAAGTCCACACGTCGACGCCTCCGGTCTTCTTCCAGCAGGTCACTCTTGGTGCCACATAAGTAGATTTGGCAACCCTGAGGCAGAAGACAAGGGTCACCTCCACAGGCCAACAAAACCCCAGCCCCTAGTGTTCTAGTGAGGTCTGTTCACCTACCTCCTCTAGGCTGCGCAGTTCCTTCACCCAGAACTTTGCTCGCTCAAAGCTGCTGCTGTCTGTGAGGTCTTGGTGTGCGGCATGCAGGAGACAACCAAGTGGTCAAGGGCTGTTCTCTGGCTAGCCTGGCACCCATCTTTTCTTGTGAGACAACCCAAACCCCCCCCCCCTTACCATAGCAGACGATGGCAGCCTTGGCACCCCGATAGTAGATTCTACTCATGGCCTCATAGCGCTCAGAGCCTGCTGTGTCCTAAAGAGTAAGGCTTGAGTCAAACTTGAGGCCACGTTCTCCAGACCCCGCTATTTTCCAGATAAGGAAACGGGTCTATGAGAAATGGGTCTGTGAGGCCACAAATCAACCAGTAATAGGCAGGACCTACACCTCCTCAGGAATGAGTCTCCCAAGAATAGATGGCCAGGGGACTTACCCAAATACCTAATGTCACAGTCCGGTCTCCGACCGACATCACCTTGGCCACGAAGGCGGCCCCGATGGTCTGCAACGAGAGGGAAGAGATCGGGGCCATAGGTGCAGATTACCGGCCCCCCACTCCCCCGCCCACCGTGCCTGGCCCCTCCGGATGCACTCACGTTCTGATAAGGCCCCACCAGAAAGCGGTCGTGCACGTAGCGCTCCACCAGGCTAGTCTTGCCCACGTACTCCTTGCCCAGCATCACCACCTTGACGTCCACGCGCTGCCCGCTCATGCTCCCGGGGCCGCTTCAGCCACGTCAGGGTCCTGAGCGGGGACGGGAGGCAAACCCCGATCTCCGCTCGGCCCAGGCAGCGCCCAAGCCTCAGACCCCGACCCCAAACGGCGCCAACCTACGACTCCAGACAGCGCGTCGGGCTCGAGCTCTGGCCGTGGCCTTGCACTTCGGCAGCGCCCCGTGTGCCCCCGCTGTTCGGCCCCGGGCGCCGATTATCCTTCGAAGACCCCAAGCCCCGGGGCGGCCTGGGAGCGCGCGGGACAGCGTCCTCAACAGCGCAGCACGCCGCCGTGCAGCTCGCTACTCCGTCATTCGCTCGCCTGCCCGGCTTAAGCTCCGTTCTGGCTGGGAATCCCAACCGAACCTGGGGTCTCCCGCAACCCGGCTCCTACCCGCAGCGCCGCGACTCCCGCGGGAGGGGGCGAGAGGGCGAGGGGGCGGGGCCGCAAGGTCACGTGGCGCGGGCGCCGGAAGCGGTGGCTACTGTGTGGCTGCGCCTGCGCCGGAAGTGGCGCGCGGCCGGACAACTCATGGCGGCGGCGGCGGCAGCTGCTTGGGCGCGGTGCGGTGGTGACTGAGCTACGAGCCTGGCGGCGGGTGTGCGCCGAGCCCCGGCCCGGCCCGGCCCCCGCGTGCCTCCCAGGCTCCGCACCCCTGATGCTGCGCGGGTGCTGAGCCCGCTTCGGCCGGGACGATGGTGAAGTATTTCCTGGGCCAGAGCGTGCTCCGGAGTTCCTGGGACCAAGTGTTCGCCGCCTTCTGGCAGCGGTACCCGAATCCCTATAGGTACGTGGCATTTGGAAGAGCAAAACTTCGCCATCTCGCTATCTGGAGATCGAATTATGGGTAATCCCCAAGTACTGGGACCAGGAAGACTCGATATCGAATCCTAGGTAGACCTTATCGGGGAAGCGGCCAGGCCAGGCCTGCAAGGTCCTGAAGGGAGGTTGAGCCTGGGCGGTGGTTTACTTGAGACCTTAGTGCAAGATTCTTTTCTCAGTGTGGTGAGACAAGAAGAGGCGGCAGTATGGGAGTTGGGAGGGATCTTGGAGTTGGAAATCCTATTTCTCTGCCCGTGGCGCTTTCCTGGGGTGCAATAAATCATGAGGTCCATTCCTGCTAGAAGGCAGGAATCCAGGTCAGTCAGATGGCGGGAGTTGGAATTTGCCCTGGGATGGGCCCTTAACTCTGGTTTGAACCATAGCACATACCACCCTGCAAGGTTACAGGAAGGCGTGGCCTCTCTAGGCCCGGAGCCTCCAAATGGGAATCCCCTCGGGCAGTCTCTTAGGGGCAAGCTTCTGAGGGTCACCTTCACCCTGACACCTGCAGCAAACATGTCTTGACGGAAGACATAGTACACCGGGAGGTGACCCCTGACCAGAAACTGCTGTCCCGGCGACTCCTGACCAAGACCAACAGGATGCCACGCTGGGCCGAGCGACTATTTCCTGCCAATGTTGCTCACTCGGTGTACATCCTGGAGGACTCTATTGTGGACCCACAGAATCAGACCATGACTACCTTCACCTGGAACATCAACCACGCCCGGCTGATGGTGAGACACCTCCTGTGGTGATTCTGCACCTCCCCCTCTCCCCTCCCCCCGAGATAGAGAGCTCCTCAGATACATGTGGCTAGAGAGCCATAAGGCAGCTTTTGTGGCCGGAGGCAGGTCTGGGTTACTGAGGGTTGACAGCTGTAGAGTATGACCTCAGGTTTTCTTCTTTTCAGCTGGTCATCCTCTCTGGACCTGTCTTTTGACTCATTCATACAGTGGGGGAGGGGTACCTATCTTACGGAGTTGTCCTAAGTTCTAAATGCAAAGCGCTCCCATCTGGCATCTATGGCACAGATATATGTTGGACTCACAGGAGTGATGCTGAGTGGCGGAGGCAGCGCTTTTCTTTTTTTTTTTTCTGTTTTTTGTTTTTTTCTGGTGACAAGAGTCTCACCCAGGTTGGAGTGTAGTGACATGATCTCACCTCACTGCCACTGCCACCTCCTGGGTTTAAGCAATTCTCGTGCCTCAGCCTTCTGAAGAGGTGGATTTCTAAGCACACACCACCACACCTGGCTAATTTTTGTATTTTTAGTACAGACAAGGTTTTACCATGTTGGCCAGGCTGGTCTTGAACTCCTAACCTCAAGTGATCCGCCCGCCTCGGCCCCCCAAAGTGCTAAGATTACAGGCGTGAGCCACCGCGCCGGGCAAATGTTTTTATTTGGACTGTCAGGAAGCTCCAGAGCTGCAACTGGTGGAAGGCGGCTAAAACACTGCATGTGTCTAGATGCACAAAACAAAATCCAGGAGCAGGACGGGCTGGAAGGCCCTTTGTTGATCTCAAGAGACCTTTTGCCTTCTAGTTTAAGAGTCAGAAGAGAGGTTTTCGAGAGCAAAACGACCTTATTTATGGCTTCTTGTTCTGTCAGTGCCACTTGGAGGTGCAGTCAGGGGAAGGAATGGATTTTCATTGTATTGCTTTGCCTCATAAAAAGTGACAGGGAGTCAGATTTATGTGCAAGTTGGCAAAATGAAAGACTCTTCCACGATTGTGGTTGGCCTCTGCATAGGTGGTGGAGGAACGATGTGTTTACTGTGTGAACTCTGACAACAGTGGCTGGACTGAAATCCGCCGGGAAGCCTGGGTCTCCTCTAGCTTATTTGGTGTCTCCAGAGCTGTCCAGGTGAGCAGTGTTGTTGGGGCTGCTGGGGCTCTGGGACCCAGTGCTTTCGGTGTTGGGGCTGGGCTGGGGTCAGTGGGCAACTTAGTATCCTTCCCATTCTCATCTCATGCCAGGAATTTGGTCTTGCCCGGTTCAAAAGCAACGTGACCAAGACTATGAAGGGTTTTGAATATATCTTGGCTAAGCTGCAAGGTGAGTTTCTGGGTATGTGGATATTCCTCATAGGGAGAGGCTCATTCAGCCTAGTGGGCGTGGAGTCTGGGTTAGTCATTGTCCTGCTCTGAGCTGGGACTCCTTGTCTGTACTGGGGGTGGGAGGAGGGTGAATACCACCTTTTTAGTGGAGCCTGGCCCAGGGGAGATTGGTGTCATGGGGGAGGGAAATTAGGTTGGTCTTTCAGGCATCTTCTAAAGGCAGCCACCTGCCGTTCGCGACAGGCGAGGCCCCTTCCAAAACACTTGTTGAGACAGCCAAGGAAGCCAAGGAGAAGGCAAAGGAGACGGCACTGGCAGCTACAGAGAAGGCCAAGGACCTCGCCAGCAAGGCAGCCACCAAGAAGCAGCAGCAGCAGCAACAGTTTGTGTAGCCAGTCCACCACCACCACAGCACCCCAGACAGCTAGGCTTAGCCCCTCTGCCCTCCCTTCATTGTACTTTATCATTAAAAATCAACTTCCAGCCCTGTCTGCTGTCTACGTGGTGGGTTGTGGGGATGCAGTTTGGCATCTGCAGTACACCAAGCACATGATTCATGTCTGAGCCAGGTCTGCTTATTCTCCCATTGGGCAGCTGAGGACCGAGGCACAGAGGTGCGGTGACTTGCCCGGGGCTCCAGGTAGCCTGCAGGTTAACTGGCGGTAAGTGCTAGGCTGTAAGCCCGACAAGGGCAGGGCTTTTGGTTTTGTTCTCTGATGTGTCTCAGTATCTAGCACATAATAGACACTCAATAAATACTTGTTGAATTCAGTTGGCCCCAGCTCTGGAGTCGGAAGGCTCTGGTTTGAATCTTGGCTCCATTGTTTTTGGACCTCAGGCGAGTCACGTCACTCAGCCTCATTTCTACCATCCGTGAAGTGGAGACAGAACAGCCTCGAGTTGTGAGAATTAAGTGCACTGCCTGGCACGGCCAACAGTGTCAGTGATGGGAACTGATATTATTTCCTCTTCCAGTGGGTCTGTGGTTGGGAGTTCCCCCATTTTCATTAGGCAAGACTATGGATGGGAAGTTATGAAAGAGGCTTTTAATGAAAATACTGTACAGTTTACGTGAGGCAAAGGCAGGGGGCCTTGTCCAGGAAGGGAAGAGGCCCAAGAGGCTTCCTGTCCCCTTGGGGGCAGCAGAGCCAAATGCTTGGGCTCAGGCCCAAGCTGCCTGCCCTGCAGGGGTCCAGGGAGGTCCTGATGAGTCCTGCCCCTTCCCTTCCAGAGGGCCTGCCTGGCAGCCAGCAGCAGGGTGTTTGGGGAGCACCTGTTCCCACACAAGGGTCCTTTTAGTCCATTCCAACAGGTGACTCCGAGCAGCCCTGAAGGCTTGGGGAGGGCTCCTGCCTGGCAAGTGGGCCTGGCACGAGTAGAGGGCAGAGGCCTGCCCTGGGTGAGGAACATCATAGCCAGGCGCCGCCGCCGTGTGAGTAGCTGTGCTCCTGGCCGGCGACGAAGCCCCGCAGCAGCTCGGCCTCACCCCCAAACACCAGGCTCTCCACATCCACCTCCAGCTCCTCTGCGCGGGGAGGGGTCCGGTCAGAAGACCTGGCTCGCCCCGAGGGCCACACAACCCCTCAGCCTCGGGGCACTCACCTTGGTCTGAGTCTGAGCGCTCAGAGGAGAGGCCTGAGGAGTCCAGACTGTCCGCCCGCAGCCGCTCCCGCTCGGCCGCCCCTGCCAGCCCCCGGAGCTGCTCCAGCTGCCGCTGCAGGCTCTGCTGCTTGCTGCGCAGCCTCTCCTTGAGCTGTCGGGCCCGCTGCTCCTGATCCTCCAGCTTCTGCGGATCCCAAAGGAGCAAGGGGCTGGGGTCAGCGGTGTGGGGGCTTGGGCTGCACCCCAACACCACTCAGTACCGGGCCACGGCCACAGGGCCAATGCCCACTCCAGGCAGGTGGCGACTAAATCCAGGCCCCAGAGGGTTGCACCCACATCCTCCAGAAAGCCAGCCCCTTTCCGGCCATGCACACGTCCTGTCAGGGTGCTGCCTAGATTGGGGGTGGGGGGGCACCACAATCTCAAAGGCATTTGGGGCCTAGTCAAGGATAAAGGACTGGAGTGCTGTGGCGTCCAGGGGTGGGAACTGGGAGCAGGGTGCACTGCTGCGTGTACACTCTGGCTCAGGAGCCAGGCATGTGCTGTCAGTCATGGGAAACAGGCCCGGTGTTACCAGGTCTCCCCGTTTCTTTTTTTTTTTTTTTTTTTTAAACAGAGTCTCGCTCTTTCGCCCAGGCTGGAGTGCAGTGGCACAATCTCGGCTCACCACAACCTCCACCTCTTAAGTTCAAGCAATTCCCTAGTCTCGGCCTCACAAGTAGCTGGGACTACAGGGGCCCGCCACCATGCCCAGCTAATTTTTGTATTTTTAGTGGAGACGGGGTTTCACCATATTGGTCAGGCTGGTCTCAAACTCCTGACCTCAGGTAATCCGCCTGCCTCAGCCTCCTAAAGTGCTGAGATTATAGGTGTGAGCCACCGCGCCCAGCCCCCCATTTCTTTACGAGAAGCTAGCTGGAAAGTCAGCTTTTTCATGTCAAATGTCTTTTGAGGGATTGACAGCTAATTTAAATTTTTAGAAAACTAGAGAACAAACAAAGGCTACCAGTCTGTAGCTCCTGGTCACGATCCCTACAAGAGCGAGAGCGTGAAGGCGTTAGCACCCTCCCGCCCATACCCCTACCTCCCGCCAAGCTCTGCCAGCCCTGAAGTTCCAAGGACTGGAAGGCCAAGGGCTCTCCCAGGCAGAGCCCTCAGTGGGCAGAAGCTTACATTCGGTCATTCAACAAGAAGGGGAGAATTGGGCCATGGAGGCGTTTGGACTGGGCGTAGAAAGATAAGAGCTGCCGAGGCAAACACAGGGAGGAAGAAACGTCAAGACACAGCAGAGGGAGCCTGGGAAGAGCACAGAGCATTCAGCTTCTGTGGGGCACAGGGAGAGATGAGGCCAAAAGAGCAGCCTACTGGCAAGTCCTGGGTTATGAAGGGCCTTAAGTTTCACAGGAAGGAAGGAGCAGAGGCTTTGTCCTGTCAGGGGCCACTGGTGGGTTTTCAGCAGGAGATGGGCCTGGGTAGATAGGTGTGCTGCAGAGATCATTCTAGAGCAAAGTAGAAGACAGCCTGGTGGAGGCAAAACAGGTAACAGGAAGGCTGGGAGGAGGCCGGTGAATTAAGCCAGGAGAGGGGTGATGGAGCCCCAGAGAAGGAGCACTGCCCAGGTCCTGCCCACAGGCCGGCCAGCCCCTGAGGGGCACACATCATCCATCCGAGAACCAGGCCAGGCAAGCTCCGTGTGAGAAACTGGGCCACTACCCAACCAGAGTGTTACTCAGCCACAATGATGGTAATGACAGACGCCGGGGGGCAGTGCAGCTGTTCCCGCAGCTGTGGTTTATTTACTAACAGCGCATAGGTCTTTGTGTGCCACAGCCCCCAGTGCCTAGAATAGGGCCTAGCAGAACCAGTGCTCAGTAAACACTTGTCGGAGGAGATAACGCAAGCCAGGGAACTGGGCATGGGTCCTGAATCTGCCGCCCATCAGCTGTGCGACTTGTTGGCCCTCAGCCTAGCTGTGCCTCCATGTATTCCTCTAGAGGGCAGGAAAAGTCCTGTGGTTTCCAAGGCCACTTCTGACATGGCCAGGGCCACCTGGGCCTTTATTCAGCACCTCCACTCCTGTCCACCAGGGGGCACCGAGCTCAGCCCCAGCAGCAGCAGGAGCCCTGGGAGGACCAGTGACTGGCGTCTTCTCAGTCCTTTCCCCTCCTGTCCCTGGAGCTGCCTCCCAGGTGGCACCAGGATAGACTGCCCATAACAGGAGGCCTTGAAGGTGAGAGGGGGAGAGCAAGGACCAACCCTCTGCAGTCCCAAGGACCCCCACATACATCCCATCACAGAATTCAACAGCCATCCCCTCCCCTCAAACAGGAGGGAAGGTTAGTCCAGACAGGCTAAGTGACCTGCCCAAGGTCTCACAGCTGTGATCTAAGTGATAACAGCTGTAACAGCAACAGTGAACATTTATAGAGTGAACTCATTTAAGCCTCAACAACCCTCTGAGTTATTGTCTACTTTTCTTCCCATTTAATGGATCTGGAAAGTAAAAGCTCAGAGAGCTGTCCTAAGTCACACAGTTCTTGAGCTCTGACCTCAGGTCTCGTTCCCCAGTCCCACCAGCCCCTCCATTGCACAGCCCTCCATACACCAGGGCAAGCCAGTCCGGGCGCAGCGGGGGGCCTCACCTGGATGTGCATCCTGGCACGGCGCAGCAGGCTCAGCGTGGTGTATCGGGCACAGTCGGCCCCCAGGGGCATCTGCTGCTTCAGCCGCTCCAGGCACCGCTTCAACTGGGCCCTCCTGTGGGGAAGAGGTCTGGAGGGCAGTGCCAGCCCCACCTTGCTGGCCACAGGAATGGCAGGGGAGGGAAGGCCAGAGGGCAGTGGCCCCTGGGGGCTGGCACTGTCAGGGCAGGACTGGGACTCACCTGCGCTTCTCCAGTTCATTGTGCACTGACCTGCCAATGCCAGAGAGGATGGGGTGAAGGGGAATCAGCCACTGCCCATGCCCCAATCCCAGGGCCCCCAGTGGCTCAAGAGCCACTACAGATGTCTGCCCCAAACAAGTCCCCTGTGGAGACCTCATGCTGGCCTCAGACACCAGAGTCCCCTGGCAGGGCAAGGGGAGTCAAAGACACACGGAGCCAAATGCTTAACAGAAGCCTGCCTAGGTGGGTATGGGGGTCCTAACAAGGGCCCCTGCCAGCTGGTCAGAAAGGACTTCCCAGACAGAGGTGACAGCTAAATGCAGAAATAGATGTTTCCCAAGCTGGTAGTGGAGGGAGAGGCATTCAAATAGGAGGGAACAGCATATGCAAAGGGCTGGGGAGAGGAGAGAAAAGGAGGAAGCCAGCGGGGGAGGTGAGTGGCCTGATGTGTGGGGTGCGGGAGTGAGAGTGGAAGCGGGACCCCAACTGCTGTTGGCAGTTCCCGGCACATCTAGAGGTGCTCAACAAATAGTCCTTGAATGAATAGAAAGGTGTGAGTGTGTTTGGAGAGTGGGGAGATGGCAGGAGGGGTCTGAACGCTTCCTGGAGCAGGACACCTGGCCCAAAAGATGCAAGCAACAAGTGGGCAGAGGAGGGCCCGACCAGGGGCGGCGCCCACCCCCACCCCCACTCCCGCCGCCCCCGGCCTCCTCACCGCCCGCTGTCCTGCGCGCCAGGAGCCTGGGGGGGTCGCTTCTTCCTCCTGTGGGTGGGGCCTGGACTGCGATGCGGGCACAGGGACGCATAACCATGCTCGGCCTCTGCCAGAGAGAGCCCCCGCCCGCGTCAGGCTGGGGCTGGACCTGGTCCCAGCGGGAGCCCCAGGCACAGCACGGTCAAGGAAAGGCTTTTGGCGCCAGGACCATTTCCCCCACCCGTCCCTGCTCTACCTCCCCGGGACTCCTCTCGAGTTGAGGGCGAGGCGCCCCGGGATTACTGTCCTAGGGCGGTGCATCCTTCAAGCTGGGAGCCAGGTCCAGTCCAGGCCCGTGTCAGCGAGGTCGCCGCCCGGAATTCAGCCAAGGGTCCTTCCTCACCTCTCTCACGGCGCTCCAGGAACTCGGCCGCCTGCAGCAGGACCTGGATGTTGCTGGCCACGGGTTCCATGTCGGCGACAGCTGGCGGCGGGCCGGCCTAGGGTGCCGGCCGGAGCAAGCGGCTGCAGCACTTTTGTTACAAAGTAACTGACACGGTGCAACAAACACAGGGGCCCGCCCCGCCCCCGGGACGCCCCGCCCGCGGGAACGCCCAGCCCTTGGCTCCGCCCCTCTGGAACCCGCCACGGAGCCGCAGCCCACCCTCCGGCAGCCGCCCCGCCCCGAGTGGTCTCAGACTTTCCAGGGGCAGGTAAGGGCGCTGGCTCCAGGCCTGGCCCTGGAGCGAACCCTCAGGCTAACCGGTGCTGCTTCTTGCCCGCCTCACTCATCCACCCACGCCGGCTCATTGGCGTCTTTGATCTCAGCTTCCAGCCCCGTGCTAGTGACTAGCCCCCAACATAGCACGGCGCTCTGGGGGCCTGGTGGTCCCCTGAAAGCCCCGGGCCCAGCCGCTGCACGTGGGGGCCGCGGGGGCGGGGCCTCCGGCCGCCGCTCGCCCATTCGCACATGGCTTCTCAAGGATCGCTGTTGTCATCCTCGGGGCGGGGTCGGGGAGCCTCTGATGCCCTATTGGCTGGCGCTCTGCCCCGCCCTCTCCCGCCGCTGATCCACACGTTCGGGCGGGAAAAGAAGCAGGTTTCAAATTTGAAAACCCAAGCGATGGGGCGGGGTTGAGAGGGGAGCTGGGCCTCAATGCGCAGGCGCCGGCGGAGGGGCGACGGACCCGGCTCCTGCCCTCCGGGGTCTGTCCCCAAGCCTGCCTGCCATCTGCCCCCGAAGGCCCCCGTGGGCCCCAGCTTCCTACTGTGTCGAATGGGAATAATATCTCGGCCCCCCTCCTCTTCTGTGAGGAAGCTGTTGTTGCTACGAAAACGTCAGTGGGGTAACAGCTTCCTCAGGCAGGCCATACCCTGGAGGCACGCGAAATGGCCTTTTCCGGAGCCTGGGGCTCTGGTATCCACGGAGTTGGGGTCCTCTCCTGTCACTGATGCCTCAGCTGTGTATGACTCAGGAGGTGACCTCCGTCTCTAAGCCTCAGGAGCCCTGCGACAGCGTTGAAGGATCAGAGCCAATGCCTCTGCGGTGCCCATGGCATGAAGGAGCCGCCCATCTCAAAGGCCAGTGCAACCAGACCGCGGCGTTTGCCTCCCAGGCAGCCCCTGCTTGCCTTACTCAGAGTCCATAAACCCTTCTTGCACCTGACTCTCCTAGCCGGCCGAAGGAGTGGCTGTGATGACTTCTAGCCTCAGCACCAGCAGGTGGGGCCACATCTGGGGACAGGAAGATGAACGCAGCTGTAGCAGGGTGGAGCATTGCTGCCAGCCACGGGCTGAGTCTGTGACTCCAGTAATCCCAAAATAGAGAGGGGAGGGAAGGTGGGAGGGATCGATGCTCTGTAAAGAGACAGTCCTGGTTAAACACAGGCACATGTCAGTCAGGCCTCAGTTCCTTGGGAAAAATCTTTTTTTTTTTTTTTTTTTTTTTTTGAGTCTTGCTCTGTCGCCCAGGCTGAAGCGCAATGGCTCAATCTCGACTCACTGCAACCTCCGCCTCCCGGGTTCAAGCAATTCTCCTGCCTCAGCCTCCCAAGTAGCTGAGACTACAAGCGCCCACCACCACACCCAGCTAATTTTTGTATTTTTAGTAGAGACGGGGTTTCACCGTGTTGGCCAGGCTGGTCTCGAACTCCTGACCTCAGGTGATCCACCCACCTCAGCCTCCCAAAGTGCTGGGATTACAGGTGTGAGCCACCGTTCCTGGCCGGGAAACATCTTGAAGTTTCGGCCAGGCGCCGAAAAAAAATGAAGTTTCTCTAAGAGTTGCTCACAGCGGAATAACTGCCCTGTCTAGGCAGACGATCCATCTACCCAGCCGCCTGTCCTTAACTCACAAAATATTTGCTGAGCTCTCACTGGACACCAGGCGCTGTGCTGGGGGCTGGAGGACATATGATAGGCAAAATCATACAGGGTCCCTGCCCTTGCAGAGCTCATAGGCTTGAGAGGGAAAGACACCAATACAGTCGCAGGAAGGCGGAGGTCCAGCTGGACAGGTCCTCACAGGGAGAGACCGTGCCCCACAACACATTCTAAGGAACATTTGACCTAATTGGTGAGGTCAGAGAAGGCTTTACTGGGGAAATGGATGAAGAAGTGTTATCTAAGTATAGGAGAGATGAAAGAATTCTAGACAAAGGAACAGCACGTGCAAAGGCCCTGGGGCTGAAAGGAGCGTGGCAGGGGCGGTGTGGCTTACAGAGAGCAAATAGCCTGGTGCAGGCTGACACTGGAGAGGCTGCAGGGCCCAGAACATGCTGATGGGTTTCCCCAAACTCCCCCCTGCAATCAGCCATCTCTGAAGGAAGGAGCCGCAAGGCTTGTGAATGAATTTCCAATTTTATTTCACTAAAGTCAGCACCATGCAGTGCAGACACGAACCTACTCAGATGTCTGGGCCCTAGGTGGCCTGGCCTCCAGTCTGGGTGGGATAGGGGTGGGGAGGTTCTGAAGGAGGAGAATTTTCAGCAAAGGGAAAGAAGGAAGCATATGTGAGCTGAAGACATGGCCAGGAGGTGGTGGGAGTCAGGCTGGGGCTGCAGAGGGGCTGGAGGGCTCATGTCAAGGAGTTTGGACTTCATCCTAGGAGCTGCAGAGCGGTTTTGAGCCAGGGACAGCATGTGGGCTGGGGTCAAGGCCACCGGCCAGGCCAGACAGGAACAATACCTCCCCAGGAACAGGATGGGACGGGGCATGGGGGGATCCAGCCTGGACCAGCAGGGATCCTGCCCCGAGCCCTTGGATGTCCCCTGGGCCCCTGTGAGAAAATGCTAGAGCTAGTGGCCTCTAGGCACAGGACTGGACAGAGGAGCTGCAGTGCCCCCCCAGCAGTGACCAGCCCAGATCCTCTGCCCTGGACTCCGCAGGGTCCTGCGCTTCGCCCTGTGACCTCCTGCCTCCACCAGCCCACTGTAACTGGGGTTCTGCTGCCTGTACTTGCAGTGCAGACTCTACCCGGGTCTATGGTCCTCTGGGCTCCAAGGGCAGAGTCTGCATCTGTGCCCTGAGTGGAAGGGAAGAAGGGAGACCCCCCGCCCCAGGCCTTTGTCCCAGTTAGGACCCTTGAAGAGGGGAGCCAGTCCTGGGCTCACCGTCCTCCTCCACTCCATGGACACGGTGCAGGAGGAGATGGCCCTGCGTTCCCCAGATCCTTTCCCCTTCTCCCCTGCAAGGAAGAGTCATCGGGGGAGTCGGGAGCCTGGCTCCGACCCTGGACCCCTGCCCAGCCTCCTCCCTGGGCTGCCTGCAGCCTCCCCTCTCCCAGAGAGCAGCACTCCCCAGTCACAGAGCTAACCAGGTCACGCCCCCACTGAAGGCCTCATGCCCCCGCTGAAGGCCCACGCTCCCATGGCCTTCAGGACAAAGTTTGAGCTGGGCCGTGCCCCTCCTCCTGCTGTGGCAGGGGACATGCCATGGCCTTGCCCACCTCCCTGCCTCTGCCATCTCTGCTCAATGTCACTTGCTCCAGGAGGTTCCCAGGCCTCCCTCCTTCAGCGCATCCTCCCAAGTAGCAGTGGGCCCTGCGTCTCTCAGGGTCAGCCTCTTCCTGCAGACTACGACCTCAGCGGCAGAGCAAACCAATGCCGAACAGGGGCTTGGCCAAGCCATAGGCAAGGGGTAAGGAAGGGCTAGTGGGCCTGTGTCTCCATGCCCACAGGATGTCAGAAGAAGCAGTCAGCAGACCCCCACACAGAGGCCACCTCTGGAACGCCCCCCCCGCCAACCCCGGCTGTTGTGGCAGTGCAGCATAATGATCAGGAGTTGGGTGCCAGCCGGTCCCTCGCTTGATGTCACAGGGGCTAAGCCAAGAGGCCAGCCCTGGCTAGACAGGTCTCAGAAGTGCCTGGCAGCCCCTGCTATCCGGGGAGGAACACTGCAAACAGGCCTCTGTAGGCTCAGTAGTATGGCCTTTTTTTTTTTTTTTTTTTGAGGTGGGGTCTTGTGCTGTCACCCAGCTGGAGTGCAGTGACACAGTGAGGGCTCATTGCAGCCTTGACCTGCTGGGCTCAAGCAATCCTCCCGCCTCAGCCTCCCAAGTAGCTGGGACCACAGCTGCATGCCACCATGCCTAATTTTTTTATTTTTTGTAGAGACGGGGTTTCACCATGTTAGCCAAGCTGGTCTTGAACTCCTGACCTCAGGTGATTTGCCCCCCTCAGTCTCCCAAAGTGTTGGGATCACAGGTGTGAGCCACCGCACCCGGCCTGATTTGCATTTTTTCTAAGTCAGCTGAAATTCTTATTTTTCCACTGGATATAATGTATTGTTATCCTCTATCTGCTTTTAATATTTTCTCTTCACCTTTGGTTTTCAACTGTTGGCTGTGACACGCCTGGGTGTGGTTTTCTTGGTGTTTGCCTTGCCTGGGGTGTCTTGAGCTTCTGGAAAAGTTTTCAGTTCTTATCTCTTCAAATATTTTTCCTGTCTTATTCTACCCCTACTTCCCTACTCTTACCCCAATTTCATGTATGTTGCCCAACTTGGTAATATATGAAGGGTCTTACTTTGTTGCCCAGGCTGGAGTGCAGTGGTATGAACACAGCTCACTACAGCCTTGACCTCCCAGGCTCAGGTGATCCTCCTGCCTCAGCCTCCTGACTAGCTAGGATTACAGGTGTGCAACACCACGCCCAGCTAATTTTTTGTATTTTTTGTAGAGACAGGATTTTGCCATTGTTGCCCAGGCTGGTCTCAAACTCTTGAGCTCAAGCAATCCGTCTGCCTCGGCCTCCCAAAGTGCTAGGATTACAGGCATGAGCCACCTTGCCTGGCTTTTCCTATTTTAGTCAACAAATGTTTCACTTGCCTATTCCAATTCTTCATCAAACCATCACTCTGGGGAGGATGCCTCCGCCACTGTTGGACCCTATGTGCTGTAAAATGTGTTCCTTGGTCTGAAGAAATGTGACCAGGCAGAGTCCAAATTGGTACCTTTTTTTTTTTTTTTTTTTGAGATGAAGTCTCGCTCTTGTCCCCCAGGCTGGAGGGCAATGGATGGTGCAATCTCGGCTCGCTGCAACCTCCACCTCCTGGGTTCAAGCGATTCCCTTGCCTCAGCCTCCCAAGTAGCTGAGATTACAGGCACCTGCCACCATGCCCAGCTAATTTTTATATTTTTAGTAGAGACAGGGTTTCACCATGTTGGCCAGGCTGGTCTCGAACTCCTGACCTCAGGTGATCTGCCCACCTCGGCCTCCTAAAATGCTGGGATTACAGGCGTGAGCCACTGCGCCCAGCTGAGTTCCAGTCCTTTTACTGTGCTGTGAGCATTTGCATCTACCACAGGGAAGCTGAGCCCAGTGTGCAGAGTGACTGTTCCTGCCACGACTTACACTTCCTGGGGCTACAGGCTTCAGTCTGACTTGCCTATCAAGCCTCTCGTTGACAGACAGAACAGTTACTGGTGTTTTGTGCCTCAGAGGGTGCAAGGGGAACATGTCTAGACTCAGTCCATCCCTGCACTGTGGCAACCCCGTATGTCCCTCATATCATGAGGCCTCCTTAAGTGAGCACACCGGAATATCCACTGACTGAATCCAATCACCCCCTGATCCTGGAATGGGGTTCTTCTGATGAGCATCAAACGTCCTACTTTAATGTACCCCTCCGACTCCCATAATGATGTCCACAGGCCCATGCCCTATACAGGCATCCCACTAATAGGCCAGTTTTCCATTGCCCTTCTGCTGACTGTGCGGGCAGGTTGGCCACTGCCCGTGAGATGTAGCACAAACACCAGTCAATTCAACCTGCTGAGTTGATTTGTTTTTACCTTCTTTGATGGTCTTCCAGATAGGAAGCTGTCCTGTCACCTTGAAACTTCCATCCATAAACCAGGCGGCTCTTGTTGGTCAATAGAGCGCTGTTCATAGGGCACTCACTGCCCATGTGGCCCGTGAAACTCCTTAGGTGGCTCTGAAGTTGCCTGTGGGGGAAGAGGCACCCACTTGGGACGGCCTTCTTGCATTCCCCAGATAGCACGTTTCCAGAAAAATCATTTCCAAATTATGATGGACCCTTCTGGGCACTGCCCTCCTATCAGAGTATTTCCCCAACATCACCCGAGAAATTATGAGTATTTCAGGTTTCAAGGTTATTTCATGTCCTTAAGTCATAGGGGCAATTGGACTTTAATTAAATCCAATAGCAAGTTAGTCAAACGGAAATTTCCTGGTCCAAAATCCCAGTGGTTGCCACTAGGTGGCACTCCGGCTTTTGCCCTCAGGTCCAGTCTGCTCCTCAGCGGGGCTACGGTACAACAAATGAACAACTTGCACAGGCTTGGGCAATCTTACTGGTTTCCATCAAGTATATCCAGTCAATATTGGCAGGTGGGGAGATTCACATGCCTTCCGCTTTAGCATGCTAGGTAAGAGAAACGCCTCAGCCAGACCCAATATCCACCCCCATAGTACATTCAGGTAAAGGAGCTGCAGTCGCTTTGCATAAAGCCTGCTCAACCCTCACCGTTTCCATTCCATCAGGTATCACATTCCCATATTCTCCCAGTCGAACTCTCGCTCCCATTGGGACTTCACAAATAGATTTTGGAATCACAGAGCATGGGTTCCACAAAAAGGTGTCCCAGTAAAGTCTCTCCTGCAGCCCCTGACCATTTCACCGGCTCATGTCCACATGGCCTTGGGTCTGCAGTGGGTGTCAGTCATTATCTTGATTAGATTGTGGCACAATTGCCCCAGGTGACTACCTATCAGCTTTCTCCTTGTCATCTTTCCCTCTGGCCTTTTTTTTTTTTTCCCTGGAGACGGAGTCTCACTCTGTCGCCCAGGCTGGAGTGCAATGGCGCAATCTCAGCTTACTGCAACCTCTGCCTCCCGGGTTCAAGCGATTCTCCTGCCTCAGCCTCCTGAGTAGCTGGGATTACAGGCACCCGCCACCATGCCTGGCTAGTTTGTCTGTTTGTTTGTTTGTTAGTTTGCTTTTTAGACAGAGTTTTGCTCTTGTTGCCCAGGCTGGAGTGCAATGGCGTGATCTCAGCTCACTGCAACCTCCGCCTCCTGGGTTCAAGCGGTTCTCCTGCCTCAGCCTCCCAAGTAACTGGGACTACAGGCACCCGCCACCACACCAGGCTTTTTGTATTTTTAGTAGAGACAGGGTTTCACCGTGTTAGCCAGGATGATCTCGATCTCCTGACCTCGTGATCCGCCCGCCTCAGCCTCCCAAAGTGCTGGGATTACAGGCGTGTCACCACGCCCGACCATTTTTTTTGTATTTTCGGTAGAGATGGGGTTTCACCATGTTGGTCAGCCTGGTCTCGAACTCCTGACCTCAGGTGATCCACCCACCTCAGCCTCCCAAAGTGCTGGGATTACAGGCCGGCCTCCCTCTGACATTTTAAAATCTTCCAAACTAAGGTGAGTAAATCAGATTTGTTTAGGGCCCTTCAATAGTGGGGGACCAGCAGAAGCTCCCATCTGTCCACCCAAGGACTTCCAAGGGTGTTGGAGATGACCTTTGTTTTGACCCCATCAATGCCTACTTTATTCAGTCCATTTCATTAAGAACCCTTTAAAGATTCCATCCTGCTGGGATGAGTATCTTGACTCTTCCCTTTGTTTTCCCCACTCTCTTGTGAATCATTCTAACCATCTTCACTGTTGTTTCAGCATAATTTTTCCCCTCAAAAGTGGCCCTGGGCATAGCTGTAGCTCAAACCAGCCACAATCCAAGCTTGGCCCAATCTCAAGATCTGCCCTATCACCATCTTTTGCCTTCATTGTTGCTACAGAGAACAATAGGATGGTATATTTAGCTTGTTTCTAGTTACTTTGCATTTCCTTATACGTCCAGTGAACTAACTCCTTGGGAGTTGCATCCATCATTTCTAAAATTCATTATTAATTTTTGCCTCCACTAACTGATCACAGCACAGCTGCATTTCCATACCACGGTGAACTCATGGCCCTCCAGGAATCAAAGGTTCATCATACTCCATCCTCTCATCCAATTCCTAGAGATAGTAAATCACTCACTCACCTGCAAGCGTGCCGTGCCTTTCATATTCATACTAACCAATCCAGAGCCCATACCTTCCAACCACCTCCTTTACTGGGCTCTTACACGCTGCACCACTATCCCCCAGAGACTGGACAACTAGGGACATCCTACCCCAAACCCACTGAAATTATTCAAGCTAGGCAATCCTAGACCTGCTCACTCTGCCTCTCAGGTTCCTTCCTAAGCAAACCACAATAAAGGCTCCTGCCCCACAGTTCCCCTCCCTCCCTCTGCCCCTGACCAACACTGGTGCTTCCCCGTGTGGCCCGTGTTAGTGTGCGGTGCCGCCTGTTTCTAGGGAACTGTGAGTATAAGCTTCTTCCCACCATGGCAGTCACTTCTGTGTCTGTTACATCATATCTAAGGACAACAAATCCAGGGTGTCCTTACAACAACTGGCGCAGTGAGCAGGGTGGTTTGATGCCAGATGGAGATGGTATGTCCTCAAACTGCTCTCGGCTTACTAACTGGATCCACCAGGCAGTGGCCATTGCCTGGAAGGCAGCCCTGGTCATTTGTGCGCCCCCTTGATGGCTGGTGCACTGTGTGGTGTGTTGTCGGTGCTGCTGTGGATTCCCAACCTGAGGGCGGTGCTCGGGAAGCTGAGTCCTCCCGGAGCTGCTGCCCAGGCTAGAGTGTTCAGTGCCTGGGACTCAGGCCACAGGGCACTTGTGTTTCTCCGTGCTGGTGGAGCACCCAGGCGCCAGAACAGAGCACCTGGAGGTATACGGAAAACTGGCCACATCGGTTTCTTGAAAAAGTCCTTCCATGGCCGGGCATGGTGGCTCACGCGTGTAATCCCAGCACTCTGGGAGGCCAAAGCAGGTGGATCACCTAAGGTCGGGAGTTTGATACCAGCCTGAGTAACATGGAGAAACCTCGTCTCTACTAAAAATACAAAATTAGCCAGGTGTGGTGGCACATGCCTGTAATCCCAGCTACTCGGGAGGCTGAGGCAGGAGAATCGCTTGAACCCAGGAGGCGGAGGTTGCAATGAGCCCAGACTGTGCCATTGCACTAAAGCCTAGGCAACAAGAGCAAGACTCCATCTCAAAAAAGAAAAGGAAAGAAAAGGTCCTTCCAAAGACAACAAGAGCAACTACCCTGCTAGCGTCATGGGATGAGTCTAACCCACTGACCAGGCAGCACTGGCAAGCGGTGGGGCCAACCATGTCGGTCACTTGTATGCAAGTGCCCAGTGTCTGGGATGTTATATGCTCCAGCAGGCACTTGATAAACCACTTCCCCTTTTCCTTCTGGCCTTTGCTGAGTCAAAAGTTTCAGCCTGTTCTCTGGAGTACGGGAAGAGTACTCCACCTGAACGCCTGCACGTGTAGCGCAGGCTGTTCCCACGGTCAGTGTCAGGGTGTCCTCTTCAAGGGATCCGGGCACCCTGCAAATGTTCTTGTTCCAGCCACAAACCTCTCCTCCTTTAGCCAGGTCCTGAAGCTTTCCTCTTTTAGTGTGGGGCTTTCATTATGATTTATTCTTAAGTCCGGATGTTATTTGGTAGTATGTTTTTAGTTTCCAGATACAAAGGACTTTTTCAGTTATCTTTTGGTTGCTGATTTCCATTTATATTCTCCATATTTCTTTTTTTCTTTTCTTTTTTTTTTTTTTTTTTTTTTTTGAGACAGAGCCTTACTCTGTTGCCCAGGCTGGAGTGCAGTGGCACGATCTCAGCTCACTGCAACCTCCGCCTCCCAGGTTCAAGTGATTCTCCTGCCTCAGCCTCCCGAGTAGCTGGGACTACAAGCATGCACCACCATGCCCGTCTAATTTTGTATTTTTTTAATTTTTATTTTTTTTTAGACAGAGTCTCGCTCTGTCACCAGGCTAGAGTGCAGTGGCACGATCTCGGCTCACTGCAACCTCTGCCTCCCAGGTTCAAGCCATTCTCCTGCCTCAGCCTCCCAAGTAGCTGGGACTACAGGCGCACGCCACCACACCCAGCTAATTTTTTTTGTATTTTTAGTAGAGACGGGGTTTCAACATGTTGGCCAAGATGGTCTCGATCTCAACTTCGTGATCCGCCTGCCTTGGCCTCCCAAAGTACTGGGATTACAGGCATGAGCCACCACGCCGGGCCCATTCTCTTTAAAAATCTCCTCTTTATAAATCTCTTTATAAATCTCCATTTCTGTGTTTCCTCCCAAGGTCCTCTGATCTTTGATCTGATCTTCAAATTAGTTGATCTTCAACTAATTTGGTGAATCCATTTTGTTATCAACCCCTATACTGAGTCCTTTATGTCAACTAAAAAGTTTCATATCCGTGTCTCCAGGTGGTTCTAACTGCTTATTCTTCCCTCATGTTTCCAACAGCATGCCTGGTCTCTGAGGAAACACTTCACTCCACAGGCCTATGAGCTTGGCTTCCTCAGTCATATACACACATAATATATATCTCATATACAGAGAACTTATATAAAATTGTCTGTAATTTTTGTTGTTATATTAATTACATATAATTATACAGTTTTTTATATATATGTGTGTGTGTGTGTGTGTGTGTATATATATATATATATATATATATTTTTTTTTTTTTTTTTTTTTGAGACGGAGTCTCGCTCTGTCGCCCAGGCTGGAGTGCAGTGGCACGATCTCGGCTCACTGCAACCTCTGCCTCCCGGGTTCAAGTGATTCTCCTGCCTCAGCCTCCCGGGTAGCTGGGATTACAGGCGCGCACCACCACGCCCGGCTAATTTTTGTATTTTTAGTAGAGAGGGGGTTTCACCATGTTGGCCAGGCTGGTCTCGAACTCCTGACCTCAGGTGATCCACCCACCTCAGCCTCCCAAAGTGCTGGGATTATAGGTGTGAGCAACTGGCGCCTGGCCTGATAAAATGTTTTGTTACATGAGTTCATTTACATTTATTGATATAATTTATATTTCTGGTATTTTGATCTCAACCCTCTTGTGCAATATATTTCATATTTACTCTTCAATGCTTTACTTTTACAGTGCTTCATTCTCTGTATGATTGTGTTTATTTTTGTATTTCTTGGGAATAATGGTAAGAGGGGGAAAAAAGCCAAGATCTCAAATTAACAACCTAACTTAAAAACTTAAGGAACTAGAAAAAGAACTAACTAAACACAAAGATAGCAGAAAAAAAGGAAATAATACAGATTAAAGCAGAGATCAGTGAAATAGAGAACAGAGAAACAACAGAGAAAACTAATGAAACCAAAAGTTGGTTATTTGAAAAGATCAACAAAATTGACAAACCTTTGGCTAGATGGACTAGGAAAAGACAAGAAGACTCAAATTACTAAAATCAGAAATGAAAGTAGGAACATTACTACCCATTCTACGCAAATAAAAAGGATTATAAGAGGGTACTACGAATAACTGTATCCCAACAAATTGGATAACCTACATGACATGGACAAATTGCTAGGAACATAAAACCTACCAAGATGATATCACAAAGAAACAGAAATTCTGAATAGACCCTATGATTATTATGGAGACTGAATCAGTAATCAAATATCTCTTGACAAAGAAAATCCCTGGACCTGACACCTTCACTGGTAAAATTATACCAAACATTTGAAGAATACGAATCCTCAAACTTTTCCAAAAGCTTGAAGAGAAGGGAAAACTTCCTCATTCTGTGAGGCCAGCATTACCCCAGTACCAAAGCTAGACGAAGGCACTACAAGAAAAGAAACCTATGGGCCAATATTCCTTAATGAACACTGATGCAAAGATCCTCAGCAGGGTATGGTGGCTCACATCTGTAATCTCAGCACTATGGGAGGCTGAGGCGGGCGGATCATTTGAGGTCAGGAGTTTGAAACCATCCTGGCCAACATGGTGAAACCCCATCTCTACTATAAATACAAAAAATTAGCTGGGTGTGGTGGCACATGCCTATAGTCTCAGCTACTCAGGAGGCTGAGGCAGGAGAATCGCTTGAACCCCGGAGGTGGAGGTTGCCAGTGAGCCAAGATCGTGCCACTGCACTCCAACCTGGGTGACAGAGGGAGGCTCCATCTCAAAAAGAAAAAAAAGGCCAGGCACGGTGGTTCACTCCTGTAATCCCAACACTCTGGGAGGCCAAGGCGGGCAGATCACAAGGTCGGGAGTTCGAGGCCAGCCTGACCAACATGGTGAAACCCCGTCTCTACTAAAAATACAAAAAAAAATTAGCCGGGCGTGGTGGCGTGCACCTGTAATCCCAGCTACACAGGAGGCTGAGGCAGGAGAACTGCTTGAACCCGGGAGGTGGAGCTTGCAGTGAGCCAAGATTGCACCACTGCGCTCCAGCCTGGGCGACAGAGCGAGACTCTGTCTCAAAAAATAAAGAAAAAAAAATTTCCAGGCGAGAGTGCAGTAGCATGATCGTAGCTCACTGCAGCCTCAACCTCCCAGGCTCAAGCAATCCTTGTGCCTCGGCCTCCCGAGTTGCACCACCACACCCAGCTAATTTCTTTTTTTTTGTAGAGACAGGGTATCACAATGTTGCCCAGGCTGGTCTTGAACTCCTGAGATCAAGCAATCCTCCCACTTCAGCCTCCCCAAGTGCTAGGATTACAGACATGAGCCACCACACCCAGCCTCTTAGTCTGTTTTCTGAATACCTGAAACTGAGTTATTTATAAAGAAAAGGAATATCTCGCAATTCTGGAGGCTGGGAAGTCCAAGGTCGAGGGGCTGCATGTGGTGACAAGTCTTGCTGGTGGGGACTCTGCAGAGTCTGGAGCTGGTACAGGGCATCACAGGGTGGGAGCTGAGCGTGCTCACATGCTAGTTCAGGTCTCTCTTCCTCTTCTCATGAAGCCACTGGTTCTCCTCCCATGATAACCCATTAAGCGACTAACCCCTGAAGTCATTAATCCATGAGTGGATTAATCTCTTGAGGGCAAAGCCCTCATGATCCAGTCACCTCTTAAAGCCTCCCCTCTCAGTACTGCCACACTGGAGATGAAGTTTCAACATGAGTTTTGGAGGGGGCAGACAAACCACGGCCACCTCGAAACCATCTATAGGAGAGTTTCTAAAGGAGATATACCTCAAAATCAGAAAGTGCAAAAGACATGGGATATAAGAATCGGAGAGTTAAGAGACCAGGAAAGCAGGAGATTGCACTTTTTTTTTTTTTAATTAACAGCCATTTGGAACCAAAATTCCAAGTAAATTCTGTTAATTTCTTGTTCTACCCCTTCAGGATGATGGTGAGGACAGGCTACATATAATAACCCCTACAGCATACTAAGAGAATCCAGGTCCAGGATTCCAGATTTCTGGAGATTTCTACCAAGTAGTGGTGCCCAAGATCAGCTGTGATGATGAGGATGTGCCATTGCATGGCACGTGGCCCAGAGTCACCAGTTTATTACCTATTGGTCATCTTCACTACCTGACTTCACACAAGTCAATCCAGGGTTTGCCTAGTTCCCTCCTAACGCCTTCTCTCTCCACAAGATCCGCTCCTCCTATGTTGACTGATTTGTTGGCCAGATGCAATGGCTCACACCTATAATCCTTGCAATTTGGGAGGCCGAGGCGGGAGGATTGCTTGAGCTCAGGAGTTCACGACCAGCCTGGGCAACATGGTGAAACCCTGTCTCTACTAAAAATACAAAAATTAGCCAGGCATGGTGGCATATGACTGTAATCCCAGCTTCTCAGGAGGCTGAGATTGCAGTGAGGTGAGATTGCACCACTGCACTCGAGACTAGGCAACAGAGTAAGACTCCATCTCAAAAAACAAAACAAAACAAAATACCAAAAATACCGTCAAAAACTAGCTGGGCATGGTGGTGTGCACCTGTAGTCCCAGCTATTCCCAGCTATTCAGGAGGCTGAGGTGGAAGGATCACTTGAACCCAGGAGCCAGAGGTTGCAGTGAGTCAAGACGGCACCACTACACACCAGCCTGGGTGACAGAGCCAGACCCTGTCTCTAAATAAATAAATAACCTGTGATGTTTCTCCTCAATTTGCTAACTTAACCATTTAATGCTTCTACAGACTAGATTCTCCCTCTGATCACAGCTTCCCACTTGTATGAGTTAGGATTAGATTTGGCTGTGAGCAAAAGAAAACCTGCAACAATGCATACACAGTGGCTGATTTCTCTCCCATGTAAATGCTGTCCCCAATGCCAGTGGGCCCAGCGACGGTGGAGGTCCACTCCCCAGATGGCTGTGTGCCCAGCAATCTGCTGCCTGCGGGTGCATTTGAAAGGGTCTACAAAAATAAGTAATTCAGAATCAATTTTGTTGGAACTTTAAATTACTTTGAGCCTTAAAGGAATGTGATTATGGAGGCTGAGTCATGTGGTAGGCAGCTGTAACCTAGGCAGCTGTAACCTTTGTTCCTCTGATTATAGATTAGCCTTTTCTTTACCTACATTGTTTTGTAAAATGTTGCAAAAGACTAGGGCTCCAGAAAAGATGCTTTTCCTCTTCAACTTGATCTTCATTATAGATTAACTTTCCTCTTAACTACTTCTATGACCTCATGACTATCACACTGTCTAAGATGGAATGTTTAAATATACACTTTTAATTTGGAAAAGGAGCCTGGATCAGAACACGTGGAAAAAGTTAATTTAAAATAAGAAAAGAGGCCAGGTGCAGTTGCTCACGCCGGTAATTGCACCACTTTGGGAGGCCGAGGTGAGTGCATCACGAGATCAGGGGTTTGAGACCATCCTGGCCAACATGGTGAAACCCCGTCTCTACTAAAAATACAAAAATTAGCCGGGTGTGGTGGCACGCACCTGTAGTCCCAGCTACTTGGGAGGCTGAGGCAGGAGAATCACTTGAACACAGGAGGCAGAGGTTGCAGTGCAACCTCTGCACTCCAGCCTGGGCGACAGAGCAAGACTCTGTCTCGAAAAAAAAAAAAAAAAGAAAGAAAGAAAGAAAGAAAAAGGCTGGACACAGCCACTCATGCCTGTAATCCCTGTACTTCAGGAGGATTGCTTGAACCTGGGCAACACAGTGAGACCCTGTTTCTACAGAAGTTTAAAAACTTAGGCCAGGCGTGGTAGCTTGTGCCTGTAATCCCAGCACTTTGGGAGGCCGAGGCAGGCAGATCACCTGAGGTTGGGAGTTCGAGACCAGCCTGACCAACATGGAGAAACCCCGTCTCAACTAAAAATACAAAAAATTAGCCGATCCTGGTGGTGCATGCCTGTAATCCCAGCTACTCGGGAGGCTGAGGCAGAAGAATTGCTTGAACCCAGGAGGTGGAGGTTGCAGTGAGCTAAGATCAGGTCACTGCACTCCAGCCCAGGTGACAGAGCAAGACTCCGTCTTGAAAAACAAAAAAACAAAACAAAAAACAGAAAATTTGGGCCGGGCGCAGTAACTCATGCCTGTAATCCCAGCACTTTAGGAGGCCAAGGCGGGTAGATCGCTTGAGCCCAGGAGTTCCAAGATCAACCTGGGCAGCATGGCAAGACCCCATTTCTATTAAAAAAAAAAAAAAGTAAGAAAAGAAAAAACTGGAGCTATGGAGACATACAGAGGAAAGATGATCTGAAGATGGCCACGTTATGATGGAATCGGAGACTGGAGTGGTGTGTCTACGAGCCAAGGAACTCCCACGTCTGCTGAGAACGGCCAGAAGCCGGGAACAGGAAGGAAAGGGCTCTCCTCTACAGCCATCAGAGACAGCGCAGCTCTGCCAACACCCTGACTTGAGACTTCCGGCCTCTAGAACTGAGAGCCAATCACTTTCTGTCGTTCAAGCCCCTCAGTTTGTGGTCCTTTACGGCAGCCCTAGGAAACCAACGTAAGCACTATGTAACATACTTATTTCACCCGATCTCTCCACTAGACTATGAGCTCCATGGGGACAGAGATCTTTGTCCCTTTTGTCCTCTGTTGTATCCCCAGTGCCTAATGCCGTGTGTGGCACAGAATGGACTGTGACCATCAGCGGCAGTCTGGAGCAGACCTATACATGTCGGAAAACTCACCACACGGAGGGGATAAAGGCAGGGCTGCTTTTAGCCACAAAAGAACAGAAAACATGACTCACAGTAGTTTGAACAAATAGGCATTTTTTTTTTTAACATAAAACCCCAGCAGCTGGCAGTCCGGGCTGGGCAGCACCGCAGCCACGCCAAGGACTCTCCCTCCACCAGGCTCCAGGTGCTCCACTCAGCCCTCGTGGTCACACGGGGGTTTCTGCATGCCAGGGGTCCCTTCCACATTCCGGACAGGAAGACGGGAGCGGGCCCGGCCACACGCTGCTGTTAGATCTCCTCACCTGGGGAAACCCAGAGGAACCGGAGGCCCTCGTCGGCAGGCTCGGGCATCTGACCAGCCGCAGTGGGCACACGGCCGCCCTAGCTGGAAGGAGCCGGGAGCTCAGCCAAGTATATAGCCTTCCAGCCCCAGAGCGGAGGAAGCTGAGGGGCAGGGTTAGGAGCGGATGTGGCGTGGCCACCTGAGTGTGGGCCTCAGAGGGTGCAGAAGGACCCAGGGGTCGGTAAATGGTGCTGGAACTGGCTGGAGACAATGGGAAAAATGGATTCCCTACATCACACCCTACGCCAGCTTAACTCCACTTCGATTAAATGCCAAATTTGAAAAGCAAAATTTTAAAGCTTTTAAGCAAAAACAAAATCTTTAGAATAGATAATGAAATCACACTAAATTATAGGCTGTATATCAAATGACGTCATTGAAAAGCAAAAGCCCCCAGGCACACTGGAAGGTATGCACCAAGGGCATATCACCAGAGGAGCCCCGCACAGGCACTCCTACACGGCCGGAAGAAAGGGACCGGACTAAACCACCACACAGAAACACAGATGCCAATAAACACACACACATCCCAACATGGCTAGCAGAGAAACAAACGAAAGCTTTTGCATCCACCTGTCAAAAATGGAAAGCTCTGACTATTTCAGGTGCTGAGGGACAGAGGGGATCTCGGCAGGTGCCACCCCACTGTGGTCGCGGCCCGATTTGGAGAGCAGCGAGGCACCCTCTAGTAAAACTGAAAATGGGCTGGGTGCGGTGGCTCACGCCTGTAATCCCAGCAGTTTGGGAAGCTGAGACGGGTGGATCACTTGAGGTCAGGAGTTCGAGACCAGCCTGGCCAACATGATGAAACCCTTTCTCTACTAAAAATACAAAAATTAGCCAGGCATGGTGGTGCACACCTGTAGTCCCAGCTACTCGGGAGGCTGAGGCAGGAGAATTGCTTGAACCCAGGAAGCAGAGGTTGCAGTGAGCCAAGACTGTGCCACTGCTCTCCAGCCTGGGCAACAGAGTTTAAGACTCTGTCTCAAAAATAAATAAATAAATAAATAAATAAATAAATAAATAAATAAGACACATCCAGGAGTGCTTAGAGCAGTATCATGTAGCAGAGCAAAAGCCCTAAACCACCTCCAATCAGCAGCAGAATGGAGAAACTGGAGTCTGTTCATACCTCACAGCGAGAAACACCATCTTGAGCCACATGTAATCCAAAGACTCACCAACAATGCTGAATTGCAAAAGTTGAGGAATGTCCATGTACCACTTACAGTCTTCAGAAATTCAAAACAATACAATGTATGTAGAGATACATATCCCTGTGGTAAAAATTTTCAGACAGACACAAAAAGTCAGATCCTGCAGCAATCACCTTTGGCAGGGAGGAGACAGAGGGATCCAAGTGCGTCCGTGATATTTCTCATGTAGCACGGCAGGTCCATAGCCACACATTCACGTTTAACTTTTGTATGATGAAATACCTCAAATTTTTAAACACACATGGCAAAAACATAGATTATGGCATCACGGTCCTGCGTGTGTGAAATGTGGATGTCAGAATACACATCGATCGTCCTAGGGAAGCACCTCTAGGTATGAATTTTGAAACAATCAACTTTTCTTAGGTACAACGAGGCTATGTTCCAATGGAAAGGGGTGCCCACCGTGACAGCCAAGTAGAGACCGGCATGATCACTTGAACACCTGCTGCCACAGCACGGGACCTAACTCCGTCTTGTGCTCAAGCTTGGGTACCTGTTAAAACCACTGCAGGGGCTTCTGAAACCACCCTTGCCCCAGCTCCACCTGACATACTTGGCCAGAACTGGAGAACAAGGCAGGCTCTTCTCAGTTCTCCAGGGAACTCCAATACACAGCCAAGGCTGAGAACCATCTAGTATGGGACACTAATTTGCCTAGTAATTCAGGAATTCGGTGAAGACCAAGTTAGAGCCAAAAATTAAAGGTGAAGCCTGGTGAGCGTGGTGCCGATGACGTGATTGTAGCAGCTGTGGAGAGCTCGTCTCTGGGCCTCGGCCCTACACACCTGGCCTAAAAGCCCTCCAGCACCTGAGAGGTGAGCGTTGTGGATGAAATGAGTTATGTGCCTCAATCGCTCCGAAGCAGGGCCTGTCATAAACACACGATCTGCTACCTTTTCAAGGAAAGGAACTGCTTTGGGAAAAGTGTTAATAAAATACTTCAATAAGGAGGATCATGATTACTCTTCAGGCTTCATGAACAGGCTCCCAAACCCGTGAAAGAAGCACAAACTCGAACCTCTCAGTCAGTGTGTGGAATCTCTAGACGTCTAACCTGTTGAAGGAGGAAACACAGAGGACACGAGAGGCGGGTGACAGTGGATCAGTGAAGAGCTCTGAGAATGAGAGACAGAGGGTAAAGTCCTTACTCTCACTCATGTCTCCCTATATTTTTTGCAATGATAATCTGTTTGATAGTGTTAATTACCAAAAGCCTGGCTGCTGAAGGGAGGGAGGGCTGGCTTCTAAGGTGGGAGATTCAAATGCAACTGAACGGGTAGTGGGAAGGGGACGAGGAAGACAAGATCATCGGCTCAGCAAGGTGTCCAAGGAGGGCTAGAGTTGGGATCAGAGCCAGAGGGGTGGCTTGGGACGGGACGGGACGTGCTGCTCCACGGCGCGAGGTGGAGGCAGCCACAGCTGGGGGCGACGACTATGGAAGCTGCCAGGGGTGGTGCCATGCCTTCAGCTGCTGCCTTTCCTCCACTCCCCGTTACCATCTTTGTCCCCTGAGGTGCCCCAAAGGGACTGCCACAACCACCCCCACCATCCTCCAGCCCCTTGCACATCATCCCAGAGCCCCCCGGAGTTCCCCGTCAGTGTACCCGCCTGCCAAGCCAAGCTTCCACGTGGTGCCCCTTACCACCCATCCTTTTACCCAGAGGCCCAGAGCATGTGGGAGACAGCACAGGGCCCCATCCCCAAAACATCACTTGCCAGGTGACACTGGGCAAGCTGTACTTGACCTCTGAGAGCCGTGTGTCCCCAGCTGGGAAACAGGGCAACCCATCCCATCCTCCGGGACTCTGCAGGTCAGAGCGGACGAGCTGAAAGCCCTAAAGCACTGGCGGGCTGGAAGTCATTAGAAGAGAAAGCAAAGCAAGCCCCTCAGGACAGTCACACGGCTGAGGTTGGGTATTTCACTTTATTTACCAAACGGTCACACTCGGCCCCACCACACAGCGCCTGCAGCCTCACTTGAGCATCCGTCTCAGGAAGCAGCTCAGGGTGAACAGGAAGGCCTGGGTTTCCCAGTTCAGGCCTTATCCGTCGCCACACGTGCCACACACCACAAAACAAAATCACTTCCCCACGTCCTCAGGAGCCCACCCCAGTGTGGTCCGGGGGACCCGCCAGTGTTCAACAGCTGCCTGCAGGGGCCACAGCCCATCTGTAGACACAGACCCCTGCTCCTGAGACAGCAGCCCCAGGAGAGCCTCCGTCTCCAGCTGTGGGGGGTGCCAGACCCTAAGCCTCGGCTCTGCCACCTGTCCCTGCTGGGCAAGAAGCAAAATGTATGAAAATACTTTAATCATTTATTTGAAACAGTTAAGAAATAAGGTCATCTTGTTGTTCTTTTATAATCCCGGTAAAAAAAAAAAGTTCACATTGGCTCCTGGGCTCAGGGACAGGCCCCGCCGGAGGCGCCACTCAGTAGAAGCGCTTGTTCCGCTCCTGCCGCTTCTGGAACACCACGGCCCCCACCACGGCGCAGACAACGATGCCCAGGAGAGCGCACAGCAGCAGCAGGAACACCCGCCACCCCGTCAGGGGCCCGCTGCGGAAGTTCCCCGTGGGGTCGTCCACGTTGTCTGGGGGAGAAGAAACGGGGGAGCTGAAACGGCAGCACGGGCCGGGGATCAGGGGGCTGCAGGAGGGCAGTGGGGATGGAACAGGACAGCCGGCCACGGTGGGCAGGCCGGTCGTACTCACCCCCCTCACCGGGGAGGGGCAGAGGTCAGGTGAAGCCCATCCCAGCCAGCTCTGCAGTCCCCAGGGCAGGATGGGGCAGAGAGAGGACCAAGCCCACAGGGACCCGGGACCCCAGCGACAAGCCTGGGCTGCCTTCTGCTGCAGGAAGCCAGTTAAAACCAGACTCCTGGGCTCCTCTGAGTCCAACTCTGGATAAGGGGAGGCCCAGGAGTCTACATATCCAAGCCCCACCCCCACGCTGTGGTCTGAGGGCCCTTTCTGGAGCAGCGCGGCCCTGGTCACAGGCTCTCCCAGCCCACAGCTGGATGCTCTCGGCAGCCCCCCAGGAGGGTCTCCCAGGACGAGTCCCACACTCCACCCCAGCCCACAGCCTCTCTCCTCCACACAAGGTTCCCACAGGTCCTGCCCATCCTGGGATGGGGCCCACTGGTACGCTCCCTTGTACAGGCTGAGAGAAGACACTGACTTTCCCAAGCTCTCCAGGCTGTGGGTGGAGGAGCTGGGGTCTGGCTGGGCCATGTTTCTGCCACTCTGCCTCCCTCCCTGACTGCGGCCCCCCCGACTCCACACTGTACAGTCTCCTCAGGCGTCCCCACACCCAGGCCTCAGGCCCAGGCCCTGCCTTTCAGCGATGCGCGTGCCACCCTCTTGCCAGCCACAAGCCAACCTCCATCCTCCCTTCCTGCACAAGCTGCCACCAGCAGGCCTGCTGACCACTCTCACCCCAGCCTCTGCTCTGCACACCGACAGCAGCAGCCACTGACTGAATTCGGAGGTCCCTAGGGATGGTGCTTCCCCAGAAAGCCACTCAGCCTCAGGGCTCTCACGGCTCCGTCTCCCTGTCTGCCGCAGCCCCTAGAATGAGCCCCAGGGGCAGGGCCTGCCTGATCTCTTGTGTCTCCAGCACCCAGCCCATAGCTAGGCACAGAGGGCAGCTTTGGTCACATCTGAAGGAACAAATGGATTGAATCTAAAAACGAGTTCATCCTGCCTTGCCAGCTGCACGGGATGCTGGGTGGGCAAGGCAGGTGCCACCTCTGCAAACACCCAGCAGCTGGCAGCCTTCTGACCAAAGGTTGCAGCAAGGTTTGTGTGGCCCCAAAACATTTCAAAATAATCTGAATCTTTAAAAACTGAACTGTCACATAAAACACTGGATCCTGGCTTCTCCTGAAAAGCAGAAACACGCGGCCAAACTGGCCCACGCGGCATGGGGACCCAGGGCTGGGCTACGACAGAGCCCGCACCGTGCACTTCTGTCACTGGCTGGACCCCCAGGCACGCATCTGTGGCTCTTAGGGTGGACTTCTCCACACACAGATGCCTCATTCCTCCAACCACAACGTTCACTCTGTGAGGAAAGGGGTAGCTAATTAGTGCCATGGGAAGAACCCAGGCTTCGGGTTTTGTAGAAACCCAATTTCCAATCTTGCTTTCTCTCTCCTTCTAGCTAAGGAATCCACCCCCTTGACCAGCAGCACGACTTCTTCCAGGTGGCTCACAGAAGGGACAGGTGGGCCAACATACCCAGCCCCCTGGCTCTGCTGGCCACTGCCCCAGCACCTAGTGAGGGAGGATGCTGGCCCACCACTCACACATTTGTTGATCAGCCACTGCTTGCTGCCACAGCACTCACGTGACTAGGATGTCCTCAGGGACTGACTCTCTGCAGACTTCTCTTCCGCCTCATTCATTTACTCAAAAACTTGCCAGAGCTGACATGATCCAAGCCCAATCCTCTAGGAGCTCGGACAGGGCCAGCCAGTGCCGCTTGCCAGGACCGGGCTGATCCAAGAGCCCAGACCACAACCACCACAACCACGACTGGACCACAAGACCCGCCAGGCTGGCTTCACCCCATTCTGGGTCAGGCCGCCCAGGCCCAGGCAGGGCGGGGCTGTGCACACGCACCTTTGGGCGACTTGAGGAAGTTGACGCTGGGCTCGATCTTGGTCCAGTCGATGCTCTCCTCGTCAGGCGTGTGCTCCACCATCAGCTGGAACAGCTTCATGGAGATGATGTCATGATTGTCTGCAGGACCAAGAATAAACCTGTGACAGCCTACAGGCCAGCCGCAGGGCACATGGCCCAAGACCCTCCCACAAGGAAAGCTGCTGCTGCAGCCAGTAAACCTGCCAGGCCCCCGGGGAGAGCACTGCCCGGCCGGCTAGGGCCTGTTTTCTTCCCAGCTCCCTCCAGTCACCAGCAATAAAAAAGAGAGGAGGCAGAGTGGAGAGAAAACAGTAAGGGCTTTACAAGCAGAATCATCTGGGTCTAAATCCTGGGGTCTGCCGCCCTCTTTGAGGCTCATGTTCCGCACATGTAGAGGAGTGATGATCTCCATCTGTGTGGTTGCCATGGCAAGTACATGAGAAGGTCTACACCACACAGAAGATGGCCTGCCTGCAGAGGACGTGCTCAAAAACAGACCCGGGAAGGACCAACAGTCGCTGTGTGACTGGCTGAGAAGGCTGAGGCTCCCAAGGGCAGGAGCCACCAGACATTCTTGCCACAGAGACCCACATACAGGCTGCAGGGGAACAACTCGGCAACCAGCTAAAGGCCTGAGCCTAACGCAGGTCAGCGGCTGTGCCTGAGGAGACTGGGGAAAGGCTCTGTCCAACGGCATGCACAGGGAAGAGCCCTGGCTTGACGCTGATGGATCACCCAATTGTAGAGATGAGGAGGCTGAGGCTCAAAGCCGACACGTGGGTCCTGGTCAGCCTGGGACTGGAATCTGAGGAAAGGCCTTGTTGAAGGGAGCAGGAATCTCTGGAGCCAAGGGGGGACCTACTGAGCAAGAGCTCGGCCAGGCACACAGTGTGAGAGCCGAGCATGCGCAGCCCTTGGAGACGGCGAGCGGCCCTGCAGGACAAGGACCGGCCCTGGAGTCAGGCCCCAGTTCCCATCTGGGCTCTGCTGCTTCCTGCTCGTATCTTAGGAAAAATCCTTTCAGTTTTCAAACTCCCAATGGTTGAGTAAAAAGGGAACGAGACGGCCATCTGCCTAAAAATACATCAGGTGACATCACCCGTAAGGTGCCTGGCACTGATGACCCCTGACCAGCGGTCAGACACGGCTCCCCTCATGGTGCCTCCTCCACTCTGTGCTGGGCTCTCCCAACAGCTGTGAGAGCTGCCACCGGCCACAGCCCTGGTGCTGCTCTGCTCCTATCAAGAACCCTCCAAAGACAAGGGCTGAAACAGTGTGATAAAGTTCCAGGCAACCCGGGGCAGGAGGGAAACCAGCCAGGCGCGAGCTGGAAATGATGAAAGCTGGTTGGCAGGAAGGGTGCTTACCAGACCTCTCTCCTCTGCTGGGTATATGACTGAAAAACCCCCAAACAATGGATGTTCTGGGGTCTGAGTGGACCCAAGCACTTCCATGCTGAGAGAGGAGGCTCCTGGGCAGTGGGCAGACTACAGGCCCTGGAATGGGTCATCCTGAGGATAAACCGCCCATGTCAGGTCCCCCGTGTCACGTGCCAGTTCTGGTCAGGAGCTGGCCCTGGGCCTGGCACCTGCTCAGGGCCCCAAAGAGAAACCAAGAACCACAGCCAAGGGCCACCACGCCCTGGTGACCAGTGAGGCCTGAGCAGGTTAGAGGCACCCCAGTGCTTGCTGAGCACCTGCCCTGGGCCAAACAGCCATTTATAGAGCTTACAATTGAGCAGGAGGGCCAGAAACAATAAAATTAATTACTCGGTAGACTCAAAGATGGTAAATATTATGAAGAAAAATAAAGCCGGCAAAGATGCTGCGGAGTAGGCTGGGGACTACAGGAGGGGGCACGACATTCCACGAGGGCATCAGGGAAGGCCGCACTGAGGAGGTAACATCTGAGCAAGGCCCTAGGAGACAAGGGTGAAACAGCCGGGGCAGGAGGGCACAGGCGCATCCAGGCAGCAGCTGGAAGCCACAGTAGGCAGGGGGAGCAGTGAGCGGGGAGCCAGAGGTGGCAGGGCTGGCACAGAGGCCCTGGCGCCCCCTGCAGAGCTCTGAGCAGAGCAGCAGGAGGCCTCACACGGGCTGAAGGCGATTACTGAAGGCAATTACTCGGCTGCTGTGCTCACGAGAGACTGTTGGGGGCTGGTGAAGGAGGGGACCACTTGGGAGCCTCCTGTGAGAGACACTGGTGGCCTGAAGCCGCCAGGTAGTCAGGGAGGGGAGGGAAGTGGTGGGACGTGCTGTGAAAATAAAGCCACAGGGACTGTTGATGGACCAGAGGTGCCATGTGAGAGAAAGAAGGGTCCAGAAAGACAGCAAGCAAATAGAGGGGCACAGGTGCCACTGACATCCCGATGGGCAAGATGTGGCCTCAGCTGTGGGCACAAGGGCTGAGCAGGTCCAGAGCGGTCTGGGCTGGAGATAAATCTGGGAATCTACATTGCCCAAATCTAATTGACCCGCTGCCTCCTGATGGGGAAGGTTGCCAAGGGACTGTTCAAGGACTGAGGCCCGGACAGGCCATTTACAGAAGAAAGGAGGAGGAGGAACACAGCCAGGTGAGCCCAGAAACCACATGAAGGCAGGCAATCAACTGCATGGAAAGCTCCCAGTCCCTCAGGGTGAGTTGGGCTGGGAACCAACGCCTGGCCCGGCCCACTCACCAGACAGGTCGCCGGTGCCGGCGGAGGCCCCGAAGTAGTAGCCGGTGGGCAGGCGCACTCCTGTGATGTCAATGCAGTTCTTCCACTCGTTCTTGTCCTCCAGGTCGGTCATCACCTGCAGGGCCCAGAACGCTAAGCACCTCGCAGGACAGCAGCCTGCCCTCCTGAGCCTCTGTGGGACCAGCACAGGCCCACCAGCTGCCACCCCCACCGCCTAGCCTGCTCACCGTCAGACGGCCCCGGGAGTAGCGCACAGCCAGGAAGGTGTCGTGATCGCGGTTGCGGAAGTCAGCCGTGCAGCCCGCCAGCTCGGTCCAGCGCCCATCCTTGCTGTGGTCGTAGGACAGGGAGCCATTGTTCACCATCACCGAGATGTACGGGAACACGCGCTGGGACCAAGACACCGGTTACTCCACAAGCAGCCCAGCCTGTGGGGCGAGCAGGGGCACCCACCACCCCAATCCCTGGAGGCTCCTCTTGTGCCAGGACCATGGAAGTCCCAGGGCCCCCTCCTCTAGCCGACTGCCCAGTCCTTCCTTTCCTGCTCAGCAGGAGAGAGCAGGGGCCTACCTCAGTGGTCTCATCATTGGGGTAGGTGTCCAGGAAGATGGCTAAGCCGTGGAAGTTATCTTTGCTTCCAAACACAGGCCCTAGAATTATAAGCAGATGCTCTCAGAATGGGAGAAACAGGAGCTGTCCCATGGGTACCTAAAAGGCAAGCAATGCCAACATGGGTGGGGGCGAGAGCCCAACCCACTGGCCATTCACCGAGAGAGAAGGGATCGTGAAAGGAGAAAGCTGAGGCTTTCTCCTCAGAAGTGGGGGGTCTAGGCATATGACACAGAGGACTCAAGTTTGAAGGCTGAACTGTGAGGGGACTGAGGCAGGTGTCAGGTGTCAAGGGGGTACCTGGCCTACAAAAAACAGTGAGCCACAGGACAGCCCTACCCAGGAGGCTCTACCCTCTATATTAGGGGCAGCAAACATTCTGTGAAGAGCCACCAAGGAAACACCTCAGGGTCTGTGGGCCCCATGCAGTCACAGCCACACAGTCTTCATGTTTTGGCTTTTTTACAACAATAACTGTTTAAAATGGTAAAACCAGGCCAATGAGGGTGTAGGGTTGAGCTGCAGGACCCAGCTGCTCCTCTCCCCTCAGTGACCTTCCTTCCAGAGCCAGGCTCCTTCCGTAGGCGCAGGACTTTATCCACGGGAGGCAGCACTTTCCTAACAGGAGAGGAGACGCTGGGCCCCACGAGCCACAGGCAGCCCCACCCCACCTCCCTAGGGGGCCAGCAGCCATGCCCGTGCCCACCCCCACAGGGCCCAGCTGAGCGAACACCAGCCCACCTGGCACGAGGCGGTCCCGGGTGTACCACAAGGCGATGCCGTCTCCATGGAGGTTCTTCTTCCCTGTGCCGTGGACTTTGAAGTGGACGTGCATTTCCCAGTCTTTGAGGAAGCAGGGCTGGAGGGAGAGCAGAATGGGCTGCTCAGAGCTCCCCAGGGCCTTCCAGCAAGCTGGAGGCAACCCCAGCATGGCCCCTGCCCCACAGACCTCTCTTCTCTCCCCAGCTAAGACTGGGCACTCCTTGGCACAGGGCCACAAGTGCCACTGACCACAGACCCCTAAATGTTCTGGGCGTGAAGGGAAGAGACTGTTGGGCACCAGGTGAGGTGGGGGAGGCCAGTGTTCCAAGGCTGCCTGAGGCCCAGACCCCGCCAGCAGACCTCAGGCTGCTCCTGAGTAGGTTTAGGTGGCTGCCACACTGTTCACCCTCATTACCAGCCAAACCCACCAGCCATTTCCTCTCCATCCACTGCTCTTGGCCTGGAACCTTATGCAGAGGTTACAACTCCTATTTGAGCAAAGTATTTTACAGGAAAACAAATTCAGAGGTGTAACAACTTGTCCAGAGCAGCTCAGTGGACCGTCTGGACTCACGCGCAGGGCTTTCTGACTCCGAGAGCTCTGCTCTGCCTTCGGTACTTCCCGCGGCCTGCAGGCCTTTCACATAAATTGCACCAGCCCCTTTCTGGTCACCCACATCCACTGCCACATCCACCCTGCTAACCAACCTTCCCAAGTGAGGAAAATCAGGCCGGGTCAGTGCTGCTGGCCTCAAGCCCAGGTCTGGCTGACTCCAAAACCCAGCCCTTCACCAGTTCACCTCCCCAGCCCAGCCTAAGTGTGGTACCAGCGCTGGGGATGAGAGCTGGTCAGGGTCGTGCTCTGGGACTCAAGGGCACCACCATGTGAGCTGGGGCAGGGATGGGCACCGCCTACGGCAAGGGAGAAAGCCTGGCCTTAGGCATCAATCAGGAAGTCGCTTGTGAAAACTAAGGTGTCAACACACACGGTGACAAGAATCCACTTTCAGGAAGTCTGCAGATGGGTATGTAAGCAAGTGATTAAACAAAGACCCATCACAAAGGCAAACCCAAACAGGATGTTGACCTGTCAGACTGGCAACTGTGAAAAAGACCATTAACGTCCAATGCAGATGAGCATGAAGAGAAATGAACACAGGAGTAAAGGAACATGAACCAGTATTAATGATGGGTAATTCTGGGAGGGGGATTATGGCGACTGTTTACCATGTTTGAATAATGTATAATAAACATATTACTTCTGTGATCACAGAAAAATAAAAAACACTGTACCCCAATTTGAGCAATATGCTTCATTCATTCATTGATGCCACAGACTCACTGCTCCCACTCTGGGCACCAGGAACCCAGATAACAAAACCTAGGCCGAGTCCCCGAGAGCACAAAAGAATGGAAGATATAGAATTGTGGGTAAGAGACAGAGGAAGCAGTGAGAGAGGCAAAGACTCATATAATTGGGATTCCCGAGTAAGATGTGAGAAATGAAGGCAAAGGAATATTTAAAGATGTCTAAGCACTTACTAAAACTGATTCAAAGACATGCCACAAACTTGAAAAGTCCTACAAACCAAAGGAGATGACTAAAAAGAAAACCATATTTAGGCACAAAAAAAGAAGGGAGGGATAGAGGAAACAACAACAACAACAAAAAAAACAGTTTTTTTTAACATGAAACTATTTTTTTCTGATTTTTTTCCCCGTGGTACAGCCCCAGGCAATCCTGAGAACGTGTGCCACAAAAGCATTTTTTCTTTCTTTTCAATTTCAACTTTTATTTTAGATACAGGGGCTACATGTGCAGGTTACATGGGTATACTGCACCCAGGCAGGGAGAACAGTACCCAATAGGTAGTTTTTCAACCCACGTCCTCCCCCATCTAGTCTGGAGTGTCTACTGTTCTCCTTAAAAACAGAGAATCTTGGCCGGGTGCGGTGGCTCACGCCTGTAATCTCAGCACTTTGGGAGGCTGAGGCAGGTGGATCACTTGAGGTTGAGGCCAGCCTGGCCAACATGGTGAAACCCCGTCTCTACTAAAAATACAAAAATTAGCCAGGCGTGGTGGTGTGTGCCTGTAATCCCAGCTACTTGGGAGGCTGAGGCGGGAGAACTGCTTGAATCTGGGAGGTGGAGGTTGCAGTGAGCCGAGATTGTGCCACTGCATTCCAGCCTGGGCAACAGAGTGAGACTCTTTCTCAAAAAAAATCAGACTCACTCTGTCGCCCAGGCTGGAGTGCAGTGGCACAATCTCGGCTCACTGCGAGCTCTGCCTCCCGGGTTCACGCCATTCTCCTGCCTCAGCCTCCCCAGTAGCTGGGACTACAGGCGCCCGCCACCACACCCGGCTAATTTTTTTGTATTTTTAGTAGAGACAGGGTTTCACCGTGTTAGCCAGGATGGTCTCGATCTCCTGACCTTGTGATCCGCCCACCTCAGCCTCCCAAAGTGCTGAGATTACAGACGTGAGCCACCACGCCCAGCCTTTTTTTTTTCTTTTTTTTTTTTTTTTTGTGAGACGGAGTTTCGCTCTTGTTGCCAGGCTGGAGTGCAATGGCGTGATCTTGGCTCACTGCAACCTCTGCCTCCTGGGTTCAAACGATTCTCCTGCCTCAGCCTCCTGAGGAGCTGGGATTACAGGCATGCGCCACTACGCCTGGCTAATTTTGTATTTTTAGTAGAGACAGGGTTTCTCTATGTTGGTCAGGCTGGTCTTGAACTCCCGACCTGAGGTGATCCGCCCGTCTCGGCCTCCCAAAGTGCTGGGATTACAGGCGTGAGCCACCGCGCCCGGCCATAAAAAAAATAATAATCTTAAAGAAAAAGGAACCAGAGGGAAAAAAGTAATGACTCTCACAGGAGCAATAATCAGCCTGACACCCGGCTTCACAGCGGGAACAGCGGGAGCAAGAAGGCAGATGACTGATATGTCTGGAGACACAGGAAGGTAACAGCCAGCATGGGATTCTATACTCAGCAAATGTATCCTTCAAGAATGAAGGTAAAATAAAGATATTTTGAGACAAACAAACAAAAACCAAAAGAATTCATTAGCAGACTCACACTTTCATTCTTCAGGGAGAAAGAAAATGATCCCCATCCAGATGTAAAGTCAGATTCCAGAAGGAACGAAGAACAACAAATACAGTGACTATAAGGGTGAAAATCTAAATATCTGACTGCACAAAACAATGGGTTGTGTGATTTAAAACAGAAATAATTAAAACAAATGACAACAATAAATGGAGTTAAAGTGTGTTAGGATCCTTGCACTGTCCAGGAAGAAGGTAAAGTACACATTATCATTAGTCTTTGGTACAACATGAATGCCTGCTTTAAATTCTAGGTTGACCACTTAAAACTGAGAAAAGAGCATATAACTTTCAAGCTAATAGAAGAGGAAAAATAGGATAATAAAAATTAACCTAAAAGAAGACTAGAGAGAAAAATGAACAGAGAATAGGCAATTTGAATATATAGAGTAAGATAGCAGATTAAACCCAAATGTATCATATTTCATTAAATGTAAATGGACTAAATGCTAAATAAAAAAACAAAACCCAAGGGCACCTAGGATCTCTGTATTATTTCCTGCAACGGCATGTGAATTTATAATTATGTCAAAATAAAAAGTTTAATTTGAAAAGTAAAGAGGCCAGGTGCAGTAGCTCATACCTGTAGTCCCAGCACCTTGGGAGGCCATCATGGGAGGTTTGCTTGAGCCAAGGAGTTCAAGACCAGCCTGGGCAACACAGCAAGACTCCATCTCTATAAAAAATAATAATAATAAGTATATAAAGATCAGAGATCTAAACTTAAGAGCTAAAACCTGGCCGGTTGCAGTGGCTCACACCTGTAATCTGAAACACTTTGGGAGGCTGAGGCAGGTGGATCACCAGAGTGCAGAAGTTCAAGACTAGCCCAGGCAACACGGTGAAAACCTGTCTCTACAAAAAAATACAAAAATTAGCTGGGCCTGACTGCACATGCCTGTAGTCCCAGCTACCTGTGGGGCTGAGGCAGGAGGATCACCTGAGCTGGAGAGGTCGAGGCTGCAGCGAGCCGTGTTCACGCCACTGCACTCCGGCCTGGGCAATAAAATGAGACCCTGCCTCAAAAAACAATAAACGAACCAACAAAAAAACCCTTTAAAACTCTTAGAAGAAAATCTAGGGAAAAAATGTTCATGACACTGGATTTAGTAAAGATTTCTTGGATATAGCACCAAAAGCACAGACAAAAAAAAAAAAAAAGATAAATTGTACTTCACTAAAACTAAAATTTTTGTACATCAAAGAGCATGATCAAGAGGGTGAAAAGACAACCCACAGAACAGGAGAAAATATTTGCAAATCACATATCTGATAAGGGATTAATATCTAGAATATATTAAAAAACCCTAGGCCGGGCGCGGTGGCTCATGCCTGTAGTCCCAGCACTTTGGGAGGCCAAGGCGGGCAGATCACGAGGTCAAGAGATGGAGACCGTCCTGGCTAACACGGTGAAACCCTGTCTCTACTAAAAATATTTTAAAAATTAACTGGGCATGGTGGCGGGCACCTGTAGTCCCAGCTATTCGGGAGGCTGAGGCAGGAGAATCACTTGAACCCGGGAGGCAGAGGTTCCAGTGAGCCGAGATCGCGCCACGGCACTCCAGCCCAGCGACAGGGTGAGACTTCATCTCAATAAATAAATAAATAATAACAAATGTTGGCAAGGATGTGGAGAAATTGGAATCCTTGTGCATTGCTGGTGGGAATATAAAATGGTGCAGTTGCTACAGAAAACAGTTTGGTAGTCCTCAAAAAAGTAAAAATAGAATGACCGTATGATCCAGAGATTCTACTTCCTGGGTATATACCCAAAAGAACTGAAAGTAGGATTCAAACAGATACTGGTATACCAATGTTCACTGCATCACTATTCACAATGGCAACAGATGGAAACAACCCAAGTGTCCATTACGAATAGATGAATACACGGAATGTGGTCTAGACACACACACACACACACACGGAATGTGGTCTAGACACACACACACACACACACAAACACTCACACGAATATTACTCAGCAACAAAAAGGAATGCAGTACTGACATATACTACAGTATGGAGGAACGTTCAGCATATGCTCAGTAAAATAAGTCAGACAAAGAAGACAAATATTGTATGCCTCCATTTATCATTTATGTGAGATGCCTAGAATAGTCAAATTTACAGAAATGAGGTAGAATGGTGGTTACCAGGGACTGTGGGGATGGGAGTGATTGTTAAATGGGTAGAGAGTTTCAGTTGGGATGAGCAAAGAGTTCTGGAGACGGACGGTGGTGATGGCTACACAGCAATGTGAATGCACTTAATGCCACTGACCTGTACACTTAAAAATGGTTAAAATGGGCCAGGCGCAGTAGCTCACGCCTGTAATCCCAGCACTTTGGGAGGCCAAGGCAGGAGGATTGCTTGAGGCCAGGAGTTCGAGACCAGCCCGGGGCAGCATAGTGAGACCCCAGCTCTACAAAAAATTAAAAAAAAAAAAAAATTAGCCAGGCACAATAGCACATGCCTTGTAATCCCAGCTACTCAGGACACTAAGCAGGAGGATCACTGGACTCCAGGAGTTCGAGGCTGCAATGAGCTAGGATTGCACCACTGCACTCCAGCCTCCGTGACAAAGTGAGACCCCGCCCCCGTCTCTAAAAAAAAAAATTTTTTTTTTAATTTTAAAAACTGGTTAAAATGGTACACTTTGTTACATTTTTTTTTTTTTTTTTTTTTTGAGACAGAGTCTTGCGACATCTGTCGCCAGGCTGGAGTGCAGCGGCGTGATCTCAGCTCACCGCAACCTCTACCTCCCTGGTTCAATTCTCCTGCCTCAGCCTCCTGAGTAGCTGGGATTACAGGCACACGCCACCATGACCAGCTAATTATTTGTATTTTTAGTAGAGACGGGGTTGTTGGCCAGGATGGTCTTGATCTCCTGACCTCGTGATCCACCTACCTCGGCCTCCCAAAGTGCTGGGATTATAGGTGTGAGCCACCGCGCCCAGCCTGTGTTACATACATTTTATCACAATAGAAATATTTGAGAAATTTGACCAGATGCAGTGGCTCACACCTGTAATCCCAGCACTTTGGGAGGCCGAGGCAGGCAGATCACCTGAGGTCAGGAGCTCAAGACCAAGCCTGGCCAACATGGTGAAACCTCGTCCTACTAAAAATACAAAAATTAGCCGGGTGTGGTGGCGGGCGCCTGTAGTCCCAGCTACTAGGGAGGCTGAGGCAGGAGAATCACTTGAACCCGGGAGGCAGAGGTTGTGGTGAGCCGAGATCGCGCCACTGCACTCCAGCCTGGGCAACAGAGTGAGACCCTGTCTCAAAAAAAGAAAAGAAAAGAAAAGAAGAGAAAGAAGAGAAGAGAAGAGAAGAGAAAAGAAAAGGAAGAAAGATTTGAGAAATTTTCTTCCATGTGCAGATGTGTAAGTACAACAGTGGAAACATTTTTTAGATAGCCATGACATCTTTTAAATGCCATTGTCAGGCTGGGCGCAGTGGCTCATGCCTGTAATCCCAGCACTCTGGGAGGCCAAGGTGGGTGGACTGCTTGAGCCCAGAGTTCACGACCAGCCTAGTCAACATGGTGAAACCCTACTTCTACCAAAAAAAAAAAAAAAAAAAAATTAGCCAGGCATGGTGGTGTGCGCCTGTAGTCCCAGCTACTCAGGAGGCTGAGGTGGGAGGATCACACCCAGGAGACCGAGGCTGCAGTGAGCTGTGATTACACCATTGCATTCCAGCCTAGGTGACAGATTAAGACCCTGTCTAAAAAAAAAAAAAAAAAAAAGCCACTGTTTCAATGTCAATGTGTAGCCTACTGAAGAAAATAGTTTCATAAATTAACGGATTTAAAGGTAAAAAGGGTTAAAATGGTAAATTTTATGTTATATGCATTTACAACAATAAAAATAACACCCCTGAAGCCTAGTAATATACCATTTATAAGAGAAAACGCTAAAACATAAAGAAATGGGAAAAAGTAAAAGGACAGGAAAAATGTATCATGCAAACACTAACCAAAAGCAAGCTTCTGCTCCTTCAGGAAGACACGGCCACAGGCGGTGCAGAGCTGTGGTCTGCCCGCTCCTGCTCCTGCCTCACCACTGTTTGCTCTGGCTGAGGAACAAGTTGGTCAGGAAGCCTCGCAGCAGCCATGGCATTTATTTATTTATTTATTTATTTATTTATTTTTTGAGACAGTCTCGCTCTGTCGCCCAGGCTGGAGTGCAGTGGCATAATCTCAGCTCACTGCTACTTCTGCCTCCCAGGTTCAAGCAATTCTCCTGCCTCAGCCTCCAGAGTAACTGGGACTACAAGCGCCCGCCACCACACCCAGCTAATTTTTGTATTTTTAATAGAGACGGGGTTTCACCGTGTTGGCCAGGATGGTCTCGAACTCCCGACCTCAGGTGATCTGCCTGCCTTAGCCTCCCAAAGTGCTGGGATTACAGGCGTGAGCCACCGCGCCCGGCCCACCCACGGCTTTAAAGATACCGGAAGAAAACCTGCGGAGCCAGAGGTGACAATTCACTGAATCTGAATCACTTTAATGAGCTGCAACATAAAATCCCCAGAAAAGGTGTGTGCTGACTTGATCAGAGGAGCAAAGGAAAAGAATCTCAAAGTGAAAGGACCAGCTGGAATGCCTATCAAGGCTTCGAGAATCACCACAAGAAAAACTCCTTGTGAAGGTTCTAACACACGGGATCGTTTCCAGATGAGAATCCACAAGGGGCTCACTGACCTCCACAGTCCTTCTGAGATTAAGCAGATTACTTCCATCAGTATTGAGCCAGGAGTTGAGGTGGAAGTCACCATTGCAGATATTTAAAGTTGACTATTTTAATAAATTGATTACCGGTTGTTGTTTTTTTTTTAAAAAAAGCAAGCTTCTACAGCTATACCCATAACAAAATGTAAAAAGGGGTTCTTCTTAATGATAAAAGATTCCATTTACCTACAGATATAATAAATCTAAGTTTTTGTATGTACCTAATTTAGCCTCAAAACATATAAAACAGAAACTGACAGAACTACAAAGATGCAGACAAATCCATATACAGAAATTTTTTTAACACTTTATTTTTTTTTTGAGATGGGGTCTTACTATGCTGCCTGGGCTGGTTTTGAACTCCTTGACTCAAGCAATCCTCCTGCCTCAGCCTCCCCAGTAGCTGAGACTTACAGGCACATGTCACCTTGCCCAGCCATACACAGAAATTTTTAACAAAGCTCTTAGTAACTTATAAAAGCGAGCAGACAAAAACATGAGGAAAGCTAGAGAAGATCCGAACTCAATCTCAACCCTGGCTGCACAGCAGACCCACCTGGGAAGCTCAGAAAGCAAGTTTGACCTAAAGAACCTACGTGGCACACTGTAGTCAACAAGTAGAGAATCCACATTCATAAGCACAAACAGAACGCGTCCAAAAAATCTGACCAAGATGCAATTCCATCAGCTATCTAACAATAATAAACAATTTTAAAAGATAACTAAAATAGCCCTCATATATTTGAAAACTTTAAAAAAATATATCTCACATGTACGAAAGTCAGCCCAGAAACCAGATTTCAAATGGTCTCTTTGGTGCCCAGGAGTTTTCTGCACCTGGGGACAACACCCTGAAGAAAGACCAGGCTGCTGGGAGGCTGACCTCAGAGCAGAAGGGCAACTGAGTGAGGGAGGTGGGAAAGGAAAACCCACACACCCATTCCCAGCATGTTCACGGGGAGGCTGGTTTCAGGAATGAGCACATGAGACAGTGGAGGACCTGGAAACGGACTCCTCCAGGACTACGCAGGCCTTAGAAAGTCTCCATGACCCCAGATTAAAACTGCAGATTAGTAGAGACATACTATGATACAGACAATAGAAGGCCTCTGGAGGATCTTAAGCAGGCAAGGCACAGGCTGGAAATGATTCAGAAGCTGCTTTTGGGGACAAACACGATATGACCACAGTTCTTAACCCACAGCCAACCCACCTGGGGAGCTCAGAAAGCTTAATGCCTTGGTCCTACACCAGGCCAACTACATCAGAATCACCTGGCAATAAGAGGCTATTTTACAGTTCAGCAGTTTCCACATCTCTGCTTGCAACGAAACGGAATGCAGATGTAATCAACAGTCAGCCGAAACATCATCAAAAGTTTTGATAAAAGATCACTGCATGACGTTGGGTTTATAAACCAAAAGAAGATCAAAATATTCAGTGATGCTGCTCTACCAAAACTCCCGCTGTGCCAGGCACAGTGGTGGTGAGCACCTGCGTCCCAGATACTCAGAGGCTGAGGTGGAAAGATTGCTTGAGTCCAAGAGTTCAAGATAAGACTGGGCAACATAGTAAGATCCCATCTATAATAGAAATTTAAAATTTTAAAAATAACCCCATCTCCAACTACTATTTAAGAGAACACAGTTTCTCAGAATTCATGTACATAAAAACAAAAAGTAGAAGCGGTACTGAACTTGTCTTATTCTGACAGTATTATCCATCCAGATGGGGGTAGGGGGTGACATCCTACTGAGATCTCATGTTTCAAAAAATGTTTACTTTTGTATAATAATTATTCAAAAACTGTGTAATGCATTTACTTTTATCAAGTGTGTACAGATAATTATAATAATCTCAAATAAAATATTAAAAGTTTCAGTCTCAACAAAATTAAAAAGTTTAAATTATTATATTTATTTTACTTGCAGAAGAATATGGTAGGCTAATGAATAACATTTTCAAGCATTAAATATATTGCATTAGGATAATATTCTGTGTGGAAATGAAAATACAAGTTCAATTAAAAAACTGACATACTGGCCAGGCACAGTGGCTCACACCTGTAATCCTAGCACTTTGGGAGGCCGAGGTGGGCGATCACTTGAGGCCAGGAGTTGGAGACCAGCCTCGCAAACATGGCAAAACCTCATCTCTACTAAAAATACAAAAAATTAGCTGGACATGGCAGTGCGCGCCTGTAATCCCAGCTACTGGGGAGGCTGAGGCAGAAGAATCGCTTGAACTCGTGAGGTGGAGGTTGCAGTGAGCTGAGATCGCACCACTGCACTCCAGCCTGGGTGATAGAGCATGACTCTGTCTCAAAAAAAAAAAAAAAAAAAAAAAAAAACCTCTACTAAAAATACAAAAACTAGCTGGGCGTGGTGGTGCACACCTGTAATTCCAGCTACTCAGGGGGCTGAGGCAGGAGAATCACTTGAACCAGGAAGGTGGAAGTTGCAGCGAGCCGAGACTGCGCCACTGCCCTCCAGCCTGGGTGATAGAACAAGACTCCGTCTCAAAAAAAAAAAAAAGTGGACATCAAATTGCAATATTTAGATTCCACTGAATGTTTAAAATACTGAACAGTTTTAGTTTAAAATGTCAATATTTAAAATATGCTGTCATCCTTTGCAAATACTTAAACCTAATGACAAACAATTTTTGATGCCAACTTTTCAAAAGGTTGCTACAACAGCAAAGAAAGCTTAAAGACCACTGCTGCAGCCTCCGCACAAGACCCCCAAAAGGACAGGGCCTGAGCAGCCTCCCCAGGTCCTATGCTGCAGCCACCAGGCACTTAAGAGTTCTAGTCAACTAGTCAACTCTGAGCCACTCCTTCATCTAGACCACCCCCCCTGCACCACAGCAGGAGCTATTTTATGGCTGCTCAGAAGACAGCAGGTGTTCAGGGAATGTTCGCCTGAGTGCACGCCTCTCCCGGATGGAGTGAATGAAGGAGATAAAAAAGGGAAAAGTTTAGGAAGCATCCCTCCAGCTCATTAAAGGAAGAGGCAGTTCTTGGGAAACACTGAACAGAAAATTCTGATTTCCAAGCAATTTCTTTCCGGAATTTACAGGAAGCACTCCAAATGTTTCAGGAATATCAGCAGAGCCAAATAGAAAGGTGGAGGAAGGAAGGCAAAACAATTGTACTCCAGACTGAAAATTCGATGAAGGCAAGTGCAGAAGCCTCTCAGTCCTGTGACATCCTCGAGCCACTAATGATGCCAACCATCAGCTATCTACAACCAAAATGTAAGCCACTGTCTTAGATGAGTCTATTACTTGTGGCTACTCCTGATTTCTACAGTTCCAGCACTGTTTGCACCTTGCTTTCAAAAAATAATAATAATGCTATACTGAACTCATTTCCATGAAAAATATAAGGCTGAATTATCATTTCTTTAAAATATCTGAAAGCCCTAAGACAGAATGTGACAGAATGTGACTCGGGGGAGATAGGGTGGTTAATGAAGAAATGTCTGCGTGGGTGGCACTTGAATTGAGACTTAACAGATGAGAAGGAACCAAGCAGGCATGAGGAGCCAGGAGGCAGTGTCCCAGACAGAGGGAACAACAGGTGCAAAGGTCCTGAGGCAAGAAGGCAGCCAGGGAGGCTGGAACAAAATTAACACAGAGAATGACTGGAGATGCACCAGGGGCCAGATTGTGCAGACATAATGCATGCTTACCCCTTCACAGGGGACTCCACGCTCTGAAGATCAGACTGAAAGCTGAAGAAAGTATCCCCAGATGCCACTAACAGCAGTGTGGAGGCTCGGGGCAGGAAGGAGAGGAGGAGCAGAGGGGACGGGCAGACCAGGCAACACAAGGACAGTGTGGGTTCCCAGAACTAAACAAGAAAGTCAACCAGCAGGGATCAGAGAGCAGGGTGATGGAGAAAACTAGAACACTGGCCAACAGCTTAAGCCATGGGAAGGGCTGAGATTAGGCAAGCTGGGGCAGGAGCAGGTCCCGCTCCAAGCTGTAACCCAGCCCCAAATTATTCTTCTTTCCCCTTTTTCCTCACCTTGACTGCCTCAGTGTGGATTCTGTGTAGCAGCTGTCATTGGCCACTGCTCACATACTACATACTACATACTCTGAGGCAAAGGTCACAGACACTAAAACTGCCCACAGGTCCAGTCCCTCCACACTACTGATGACAAGACCCTCAACCAAGCATTGCAAAAAGGGTTCTAAGGGGTTCCTCCACTGTCCAGGTGAAAAGAGTCAAGTACATCGAGTGAACTGCTGGGCTTAGAGATCAGACAAATCAGAGTTTAAATACTGTTTATGACATTTGCTAGCTGGGTTATCTTTGTGTAGTCATGAAAGCCATCTATTTCAAACAGCTTGTTTGAAAATTAAATGCAATAAGGCATGGCAAGGTCAGTGCCTAATACACAGCAAAACACCCAATAAAGATCCAGTTCGCTCGGTTCTTCCCACTACTGAGGGGGTTCAAGGCAGACAGCCTGACAGTTCCACTACTTTCTGGCTATGTAACTTTGGGTAAGGCACTTTCAAACCTGAGTCTTAGCTTCTCAGTGGGTAAAATGGAGATAACATTACTCATCTCGCATGGCTTTTAAAGTGAGGAGGATATAGTGTCAAGCGCAGCTCCTGACACATAGTAAGTACCCAATACCCATCGCCTCTTATTATTGGTGGGTGTGGCCGAGATGAGGAAAAGGCCAGGGACAGAGGTGCAAACCTATAAACGAAGCTGGGGTCTCAGCTGCTCGGGAGGCAGGGACTAGCAGCCAACCGCACAGTACGCCTATCCTCTTGAGAACCACTCACCTGGTGGTTCCAGATAGAGCCCTCTTTGCTGCGCTCGTCAGGGGTCAGACGTACGTACTGGCTCGTGAGCATAGTGCTGCCCTGGAAGTCCCAGAGGGGCATAGAGCTGGAACCGACCCCTGTGGGAAGAGACAGGTGCTAAGAGGCCACGCCAGGACTGGCCTCACCAGAGGCAGGAAACCCACAGAGATGCTCTGCTCAGGAGAAAGGGCACGCCTTCCCCTAGCCCTGTTCAGCCTCGCCCTCACTCTTCACTCATTCCCGCCCCAAGGGCTTCACCTTGGTAGGGCTTAATGAGCGAATGCTCCCGCTTGAGATGTTCACTGTTGCCGTCAGTTATATCCGCAGTCACAGACCCCAACAACAAAAGAAGAAAGAGAGGTGTAGTGGGGCCAGGGCCGGGGCCGAGAAGCCCAGGCCTTCCCAGGCACCGCCGGCCCCAGCCCCAACACCAAATCCAGCCTTCCGCCGCCATTCTCCTCTCCTCTCGGCCACTTCCGCCCTAGAACTTCCGCCTTCCGGGTGTCCCATCTAATGGCCTCCGGCCGGAAGCTCTTCAACTTTAGTGTCGCCAGGGAGTCAAAAAGCAAAGCCTCCGCAGCAGACGGGGCGGCAGCTGCATTGGCCGGGCAGCCTCTCATCCTGGTTGAGTGCCGTTTCATCTCCTTAGAGGCTCCAAGGCACACGCCGGCCAGCCCCAGCAATGGGTTCTTTCGAGCGACAAGAGCTGTAACCAGTCACGGAACAGCACGTTAGGCTTGCGAGCCAATGAGGAGCAGAGGGATGGTTGGAGCCGGCGGGAGCGCGAGGGCCGTCCGTGACTCGGGGCATGCTGGAATTTGTAGTTTTTGTCGGTCGCTCTAATGGGACGGATTCGCGAAGACTAGGACGTCTTGGGCTTCTGGCCGCAAGTCCCGTCTCTGGAATAACCTTTTCTAGTCCTGGAGAAAGGAGCTCTGAATTGAAGGCGGAGTCCTGAATTCCAACCCTTGTCCTCCCCGGGTGGCCCTGGGCAAGCCTTTAAGCCGTGCCTGCCGTCAGGCGCCCCAGCTTCGCGCCTTTGGAGACTCAGAATTCCCAATTATTTGAGGGCCTCCACTACCCTCAACTACTCAGGCCTAGTCGGGTTGAAGCAAGAGGAACAGACACAGATCCTGGCCTGGGACCCCAGTGATGACTGGAACTCATCCCTATGCAAAAGAGCGCAGTGCCTGGTACAGCAAGTAACGTCCGTGGAAGGCCCAGGAAAGCTGTGAATCAGAGGTCGAAAACTGGTGGCCTGCAGCTGAATAGAGCTCTGTTTTACCTGCCAATATTCTAATAAATGGCTTAACTACCAGTATTTTAAAGTCAGAATATAGAGGCTGGGCGTGGTGGCTCACGCCTGTAATCCCAGCACTTTGGGAGGCTGAGGCCGGCGGATCACGAGATCGGGAGATCGAGACCATCCTGGCTAGCACGGTGAAACCCCGTCTCTACTAAAAAATACAAAAAATTAGCCGGGCGTGGTGGCAGGTGTCTGTAGTCCCAGCTACTCAGGAGGCTGAGCCAGGAGAATGGCTTGAACCCAGGAGGCAGAGCTTGCAGTGAGCCGAAATCGCGCCACTGCACTCCAGCCTGGGCGACAGAGCGAGACTCTGTCACACACACACACACACACAAAAAGTCGGAATATGTACATTCACATCAGAAATCCAGACTTCCGGCTGAGCTCAGTGGCTCAGGCCTGTAATCCTAGCACTTTGGGAGGCTGAGGCGAGCAGATTACCTGAGCTCAGGAGTTTCAGACCAGCCTGGACAACACGGTGAAACCCCGTCTCTACTAAAATACAAAAGAAATTAACGGCGTGGTGGCGGACACCTGCAGTCCCAGCTACTCGGGAGGCTGAGGCAGGAGAATTGCTTGAACCCAGGAGGCAGAGGTTGCAGTCAGCAGAGATCGCGCCAGTGCATTCCAGCCGGGGCGACAGAGAAGACTCCGTCTCTACAAAAAAAAAAAAAAAAAAGAAGAAGAAGAAAAGAAATCCAGACTTCCGGTTTTTTACCCCAAAAAAAAAAAGAAGAAGAAGCAAAAGATCTAGGCACACATTCCCACAACAGAACAATAGGCTGGAGCTGAATGGGACTGCCCCTCCACCAATGCCTTCCTCTTCTAAGCTGGTCCCCACCTGGTCACTCGTTTACAGCACTTGCCTGGCTCCTCCAGACATTTGAATCAATGACTCCTGTTGTAGATCACAGGGAGGGATGTTGGTTGCTTGCTCCTTTTAGAAACTGCCCTCTTGAATGAATGGACTTATTCAGGATTGAGTGCTGAATCTTTTCTTGGTCATATATTTTTCATTCGCTTTTTTATTATTAAAATCACACATTCTGGTCAGGCGCGGTGGCTCACACCTGTAATCCCAGTAGTTTGGGAGGCCGAGGTGGGCGGATCACTTGAGGCTAGGAGTTCGAGACCAGCCTGGCCAACATAGCGAAACCCTGTCTCTACAAAAAATTAGCTGGGTGTGGTGGTGCACGCTTGTAATCCCAGCTACTCAGGAGGCTGAGGCACGAGCATCACTTGAACCTGGGAGGTGGAGGTTGCAGTGAGCCAAGATCTTGCCACTGCACTCCAGCCTGAGTGACAGAGTGAGACTCTGTCTCAAAAAAGTCACACATTCTTGTGGTGTGTATGGAGACAGAGAGAGAACAGACATACAAGACACAACAAGCCAGGCATGGTGGCTCACACCTGTAATCCCAGCACTTTGGGAGGCCAAGGCAGGTGGATCACTTGAGGTCAGGAGTTCGAGACTACCCTGGCCAACATTGTGAAACCCTGTTTCTACTAAAAATACAAAAAATTAGCCGGCCATGGTGGCGGGTACCTATAATCCCAGCTACTCAGGAGGCTGAGGCAGGAGAATCACTCGAACCCAGGAAGCAGAGGTTGCAGTGAGCCAAAATTGTGCCATTGCACTCCAGCCTGGGCAACAAGAGTGAAACTCCATCTCAAAAAAAAAAAAAAAGAAAAGAAAAGACACAACAAAAGTCTTCTGCCACTCCCCTCGCAAGGAGTGTCCCCTTCCAGAGATTTATCTGCACCCGTACAAACAAAAACATGCACATTCCATGGGACCTTCATGGGGACTGGGATTTTTGTCAGCTATGGTCACTACTGAATCCCTGGCATCTAGAATAGTGCTTGTCACATAGGAGGTGATTAATAAGTAACTGGTGAAAGAATGAATATTTGTTCTAGAACCTGGAATTGGGTCATGAAGAATGAGTAGGAGTTTTCCGGGAAAGGTAAAGGCATTCTCAGCAGAGAGAAGAGGAGCTGCAATCTAGGGAGGGATGTGTGAGAGCAGATGAAATACAAGTAGTTTGGAATGGCTGAGAAGTTGGAGTTGGGGGCTGCGGGGGAGCTGAAGCCAAAACTCAAAGGGCCTTCAATTCCCAACTAAGGAACATGGCCTTTTCCCAGAACTCAATGGGATATTTCTAAGCATGGGAGTGACCAATGTGGATTCCTCTAGCTATGGTGAGGAGAAGAGATTGGAGCGGGGATAATAGGGAGACTGAATTCATCATGATCGGGGGAGAGAGGGTGAGGCCTAAGCCAAGGAGGTCTTCACAGAGAAGAAGGATCAGAAGTCCCAGCCAGAGACTAAATCAGGAACTGATGCCCTGTGGGCAGCCAGGAAGGGAGAAGTTGAGGATGGTGCTTTGTGGGTGGAGGTACTCCACCACTCTCATGGCATGGAGAAGACTAGATAAGGGCTAAGAGATGGGAACAGCCAGGGCTAGCTGTGGTGAAGATGTGGTCAGAGCTAGAACTGGCATCCATGGTGGAGAGGAGGGAAGAGGTGTCTCTGCAGGAGAGTATGAACTTCAAAGGGGGTCCCAGGCAGAGACTGTGACTGTCCTTTGGCAGGAAGAAGATGAGCTGTGGGCATCTGTGGTGGCCAAAGCCCAGTTCCAGGCACCCCAAGCACACTCACAGCTTAGCAGATCTCTAAGAGGATGTATAGCCTTGGGCAACTCACTTCTCTCTGAGCCTCAGTTTCCTGATCTGTGAAATGGGAATAATAAGCACCACTCACAAAGTGGTTGTGAGGACTGGGACTGTAAAGCCACCTAGGAAATGGCCCAGATCCATGGCACAGCAGACAGGAAGTCTTCACCCATATCACACACCCTACAACCCCCATAGGCACATTGAAACAGTCACACACCTTATTAAGACCACCATTGGCAATGGTCCAGGCCCAAAAGCAACCTCCACGCTAACCCCTTTCACACATCAAGTCTGACTGAATCTCTCTGTCTGTGTGGCCTGAAGCAAGGTGTCTGGAGAGAGGTGAGGCAGTGCTGGGAGAAGAAGTGTGTTAACTAGGGCAGTGCTAGCAGCTATAACAAATAGGCCCTAATGTATATAATGACCTGAAAATTTTTTTGATGATTCTTTTTTTTTTTTTTAACTATTTTTACAAGATTTGTGCATCTGTCAGGAGGCTCAAAAAATTTTACTTCCCACTTACATAATGGTCTGAAGCTGGTTTCCAGGTTGATGGGTAGCTTGCCTTCAGGCACTGATACACAGACCCTGCTTTTTCCTTCTTGTGGTTCCACAATCCCCTGGGCCTCCTCATCTTCTCTATCCATCCAGCTGAAGGAGAAAGAGGGAGGGTGCAGGGCACACACTTACTTCTTCAAAGCCTTGGCTCAAAAATGACACATGTCATCCCACACATTTTCAATTGGCAGGAAGTAGTCACATGTCCACATCTGACTGCAAGGGAACCTGGGAAAGTAAAGTTAGCCACGTGCCCAGGAAAAAAGGACATGAATTTGTGGTGAAGAGCTATTCAGTTTCTGCCACTGAAGAGTTCAGGTCACAGCCCTAGAAGGGGCAGTGGGGCAGAGGGTAGAATATGGAGAAGTGGCTATCACCTTGTCGCTGCAGAAAGACTAGCTGAGGCTGGACACGATGGCTCACACTTGTAATCCCACAGCTTTGGGAGGCTAAGGTGGGTGGATTGCTTGAGCCCAGGAGTTTGAGACCAGTCTGGGCAACATAGGAGACATCTCTACAAAAAAGAAAATTACGCAGTCACGTTGACATGCACCTGTGGTCCCAGCTACTTGGAAGGCTGGGGTGGGAGGATTGCTTGAGCCCAGGAGGTCAGGGCTGCAGTGAGCCTAGATCCTGCCACTACACTCCAGCCTGGGTGAGTAACAGAGCAGGACTCTGTCTCAAAAAAAAAAAAAAAAAAAAAAAAAGTAAAGAAAAGAAAAGAAAAGAAAGAAAAAGAAAGAGAAAGAGTAGCTCAAATCAGAATGGTGGGCAAGTTGAGGGGTCTTAGTAAGCCCACGCTTAGAAGAAAATATAAGTCCTTGCAGTGGGGACACGCATGTGTGAGAAAGAGGCAAACCAAGGACCCTAGCTAAAATTTTTAAAACTGGAGTTCATCTGGGGCCAGGTCAGGGCCGAGGGCAGGATGCCCACACTTCAGCCAACACTACATGCTATCATATTAAGTTTATATCCCCCAAAATTCATACGTTGAGACACTAACCTGCAAGGTGTTATTTGGAGACAGGGCCTTTGAGAGGTAATTGGGTCATGAAAGAGAACCCCTTAGGGTGGGACTAGGAATTAGTGCCCTTATAAAAAGAGACAGGAGGGAGCTGGCTTCCTTTATCTCCACTTGCTATCGTGAGGACACAGCAAAAAGACAGCTGTCTGCAAACCAGGAAGAGGGCCCTCTCTAGATACCAGATGTGCCAGCGGCTTGCCCTTGGACATCTCAGCCTCCAGAAGTGTGAGAAATACTTATTTGTTGTTTAACCCACCTGGTCTATGGTATTTTTGCTATAGCAGCCTGAGTTGACTAAGGCAGGATTTCTGAGTGAGTATGAATGCGCTCAAGTCTTTGGCCACAGATATAGGTGATCCAGTCCCCTACCTAGGTAGGTGAGCGTGTGCATCATACCTGCTTACGCATATGTCACTGGAGTGTCGGAATACATATGTCCTATGTTCAGGTGTGCCTGTCACATGCACCTGTTCAGGGGACTGTGCATGCACATGACTATACACCCAAGTCCCCCTTGTAAGGGAGAGCCCATGTGTTTATGACACGCATACCTGAATGTCTGTGTGTGCACAGCCATGCGGGCAAGTTATCCATCTGTCTGCACACCTGGCCACATGCATGGAAGGAGCCTGTAGGTGTCTGGGGCTAGAGGTACCCTGCATATGCGCAGCTGCGGGGGAGAGGGGTACCGAGCACATGTTTGTCTGGCACACAGTAGGTATGAGATAAGTGTGTGCCGAGTAAAGTACACGTGTGGATGCACAGGTCCCAGTGCACGTGTGTGCATGTCCACAGGAACGCCCCCAGGGTGGACAAAGGTGCCTAGGTATGTTTACTCGTGTGCTGTGAGCCCAGGCATGAACTTAGAGCTCCCTGGTCCTGGCCAGACCAGGCTGGGCTCCTTGCTGGGCACACGGAAGCCTCTGCCTTGTGTTGGTGCCTGTGCGGGATGCTGCCAGGAGTGTGTTGGTGGCGTGTGTGTGCGTGAACGTGTGTGTGTGTGCGCGTGTGTGTGTAGGAAGAGGCGTTCGCTCTCTTAGACCTTGCTTCTTTCTGTGGTTTGGTTTCTATAGAGACACTTCCTGTGGCAGAGAAAAGAGGTAGTGAGCGGTGTTTCAGGATGTGAGGGCCCGCAGGAGCCGAGTCGGGCTCTCTCCACTGCCTGCCCGCCACCGTGCAAGCTCTGGCCAGCGCTGCCCACAGTCCCCATGGTGGGCAGCCCCCGCGGCGGGGACCCCTGATCGGCAGCGGCATGCCAGGGAAGCCCAAGCACCTGGGCGTCCCCAACGGGCGCATGGTGAGTGTGGGCTCCGGGCCAGGGCCACGAGGAGGGGGTGGGCACACCCAGGGTGGAGCCCAGGAGGCACACCCGGCAGGGCCAGGGAAGAGCCCACGGGCTGCCAGCAGGCGAGAGAAGTTGGGTACAGACAGCAGCAGGTGATGGGACCTGGTGCTCTCACCCCTAGACCCTTCCAGATGGCCCAGCCGGGAGCCTGGTACAACCCTGGCAGTGAGGCCAGAACAGAGCGGGCACAGGCTTCTGGTCCAGCCCCCACCACTCCCTCACCTGCTGCATCTGGGGCTGCATCCCAGGGTCTCAGGGACACTCGATGTGCTCCTTGCCCCCCGCCCATCCCCACAGTGGCTCAAGCCCCTACATCCCGCTCAGCCTGAGTCCTCCCCTCCTCACCCCCTGCTCCAGGTGCCCAGGGTCATGTTAGTGGCAGCTCTTGCTGGGTCGGTGTCCTCCAGCCGGAGCTACTCCAGAGGCTTCCTGCCAGAGCTAGCATTGTTTGGGCAGCCCGGGATGGGGCAGCAGGGTCAGACTAGGTTGATGCAGCTTCTGCCTGTTCTATTCCTGAGCTTCCAGGAAGGGCTGAGCCTAGGATCCCCCTGGCTGCAGCTGCCCCACCCCTTAACCCTCTCCCTGGCTGCTTAGCCCCAGATCAGAGCTGCCCTCAGAGGATCTGGCTCTTCTCATTCATTCAGCAGATGGGGCAAGCTGTGCTGGGCCTCCCTTCTCTCCCTAGGGATCCCCCCTCACTTGGAAGAGTCCCTCTTAACAACCTCAGGAAGGCCAGTGTCCTGGCCCACCACCAGGCCCCAGCCTGGTATCACGGGCCAAAGCCAGTGGCTCTATAGAGACCTGGGTTCCAGTCCTGGTTCTATTCTCTCTTACTGGAGGGAGGGTCCTCGCCAGCTCTCAGTTTCCTCATCCCTAAAATGAAGAGGTTGGAATGAAGTTCAAGGCTTGTTGAGATGATAGAGTGAAATAATGCATATGAGGCCTTTGACCCATTGTGGAGGCTGCATAATTGTCAGCCCAGTGCCCCCTACATTTTCAGCCCCAATTCAAAGATCTCCTGCCTCACCAAGAAGCTGAGGCAGCCCCATCACCACTCCTGCCCCTTAGTTCCCAAAACCTGCCTCTACCTCTTCTTCCAGCATCTCTTTCCTGCCCAGCCCGGGCTGGCCGGCTGGGAGAGAGGCCACCCTTCAAAGCCAGCTCAGCCCCCCATCTCACTGTCTGCAGTACCGACCCCACCACGAAAATGCAAAAAGAAAACCCACCTCCCTTGCATTCCCACGTCACAGGCATGACACTTGGCTCGTCCTTGCCTAGGTGACCGGGCCAGGAAGCCAAGGAGGCTAACCCCAGGCCCACCCAGGGAGGGCAACTGGATTGATGCTTCTGGGACAGCGCCTAGAACTACAGGGCAGCAGAGGGGGCCCAGAGACAGACCCAGCCCCTGCCCCTTCTGTGTCAGCCTGTGACTTCTCTACTCAAAAGTCACCTAGAGCAGGGAGGGTGCCCCCAAGGTCTGCCCCCAGTTCCATCAAGCCCACAGACGCCCCGGCTCCTCTCAGAACTGTCACACACAGGTTTATCTTTGCCCTTCCTGGGCCTGTTCCGAACTCTCTGTGCCACCTCTTAGAATCCCGAGGGTCACAGATTGGCTGCCTGCTGGTCACTGAGTAGCTTCCTGCGGCCTTGCACAGCTAGGGCAGGGAGGGCCAGACAGGCACTGGGATCTGAGGTGGGGATGTGGATGGAGGGGCGCCTGGGGAACAGGTATGTCTGGTCCCTCCATGAGTTACCTCCCAAGGGAGGCTCAGAGAAGTAAATGCTGTGCCGAGGTCAGCCGGAGAGTAGAACGTCAGCATCTGAACCCCCAGAACTGCCTGGCCCCGGTCCTTCCCTACCTCTCCTCTCGCCACCATCATTCCCTGCTGTGGAAGCTTCAGTTGTCAGCCTTGCCTCTCTGCCATTCAGCTTGTCACTTGCATTCCTTGTCAGTTGCAAGGAAACCTGTCACTTGGAGACATCTCCCAGCCCCCTTCCTAGGGATGTCTTCACACAGCCTCTTTACCTTTTCATTTGTTCATGTACTTATTCACTCATTCATTCAACAACCCCTCCTTAGTGCATGCTTGGTGCTGCCACTGCCCCTATCCTAGACACTCCCGACCCAGGCCCATCCGCCCTAGTCCCTGCCCCCTAGTCTGGCAAGGCACAAAAGACACAGGTGAAAATACCAGGCAGTGGCTCAAGCCTGGAATCCCAGCACTTTGGAAGGCCAATGCAGGAGGATCGCTTGAGCCCAGGAGTTTGAGACCAGCCTGGGCAACATAGTGAGGACCCATCTTCTTTTTAATTAGCTGGGCATGGTGGTATGCACCTGTAGTCCCAGCTACTGGGAAACTGAGGTGGGAGGATCGTTTGACCCCAGGAGGTAAAGTCTGCAGTGAGCTGTGATCACACTCAGACTGCACTGCAGTCTGGGTGAAAGAGCAAGATCCTATATAAAAAAAAAAAAAAAGATGGAAGGAAGGAAGGAAGGGAGGGAGGGAGGGAGGGAGAGAGAGAGGAGGCAGGCAGAGTTGCTCACGCCTCTAATCCCAGCACTTTAGGAGGCCGAGGCGGGCAGATCATGAGGCCAAGAGATCGAGACCATCCTGGCCAATATGGTGAAACCCCTTCTCTACTAAAGATACAAAAAATTAGCTGGGTGTGGTGGTGTGTGCCTGTAGTCCCAGCTACTTCGGAGGCTAAGGCAGGAGAATTGCTTGAACCTGGGAGGCAGAGGTTGCAGTGAGTCGAGTTCGTGCTACTGCACTCCAGCCTGGCAACAGAGCAAGACTCTCCACTAGCTCCATGCACCGTGTTGTAGGAGACGGTCCCTAAAGGGTCTGCAAGCTGGAGGAGGGAGGGCATGGCATAGGCCTGGCTGTGGGCAAACACAGGGACAGGGCCCTAGGGGAGGCTGAGAGTTAAGCCTGGAGAGGCAGTTAGCCTGGCCTGTCCTGTCAGAGGGCCTAGTTAGTCTTCCCCTCGTGGCAGGAAGACCTGCAAGGCAAAGCCCATGCAGCTCTCTCTTTGTCCCTGGCGTCCAGCTCAGGGCACTCGAGTTCAGGGTGGCCTTATACAGGGGCAAGGCCAGGGGTCATCTCCACAGGCTGGTTCAAGTTGAAGGGACCAGACACCCAGATTCTGTGTGGACATCTCCAGACAGGGTCTTGCAGCCCCTCAAGCTAGGATGAAATCCTCAAGAGGATGGTAGAGGGTGCCCAGCATAGAAGATGCTCAGAAAATTGGCCCTCCTTCAAGGTCTGATCCCTCTAGAGGGCACAGTTCAAGAGGAGCCCCTGAGCAGGTCATGCCAGATTAGACTTGCCCACCTGTGCCCCAAGGGCTGAGGCCCTGGGCCTCCAAGCTTCCTTGGTCCACAAAGGGAGTCAGCTTGGGTAGAGGGTGGGGAGGCCTCAGGCTCCAGAATCAGGCAAACTTGAGTTCTAATCTCAGTTCCGCCACATCTCAGCTGCATGGCTTCTTTGGGCCTCAGTTTCCTCATCTGTAAAATGGGGGTAATAATACCTGCCACACAAGATACCCGTAAAGATGGAGGGAGGACATGAATGTGTGCTGCCAGAGGGTGACTGCCACACAGTCAAAGCTCAGGAAATTGGGGCCTTACTCTCACCTTAGCATTTTCAGATGCCAGCAGCTCCCCCAGGACCAAATTCCTAAGAAAAAAATATGACCAGCCGAGGTCCAAGCCTGGGTCCGTGTGTCACTGGCCACCACACCCTTCCTTGCCCTTTCTTCCCCTTTTTCTCCATTCACTCACCACTTCTTCTCAAGCAGGCTAAAGCAGGGGAGGCCAGCCCTGCTCAACACAACTTCCCCAGGCCCTGCAGTGGCAGCCAGGGCAGGCCAGAGCCCCTGCAGGGCCCCCGCACACCTGCACCTCACTCCGCTGTGGGGTGCTGCTCTGATTGTGGCATGCCTGGTGCTTTCACTCGTGGGGCCTCATTCAAGCTTCACAGCAGCCTCAGGAAATTGGGAGTGCTGAGCCCCATGCTACCCAGGGAAAACTGAAGCTCAGAGAAGTTACTTGTTCCCGAATAGCAGAGCTGGAATTGGATTCCACCCCCACTCCCACCCATCTCCAGATTTCTGTCCCTACTCAATTTCAGCTCCAGCTATGCTATCAACAACTGTCAGGGCAAGAGAGGCTCAGGATGGAGAGCTACAGGTGGCATTCAGGGGCTGAGAGTCCCTAGTGAAGGGGTGCCAAGGCCAGGGTCCTGATGGCTGCTTGGGAGCACGGGGCAAAGACGGTGCTTCTTGAGGAGGGAGTTCAGATCTGACCCCTCCCACCAACCAGGCCAGCACTCCAGGGGCGACCAGACTGGCAGGGGAGAGAGGCCGGGACATGGGTGGATAAGCACGTGGTGGGAAGGGGCACTCAAGGGGCCTGGTGTTTGGGGACGACTAATGTCAACAGGCAGAGATCGGGGAGCAATTCCAAGCGAAGAGCAGGAGTAGATACCCAGGCACTGGCAATGGCAAAGCCGGAAGCAGGGGTGTGGGGAAAATAGAAAAGTTCGGTGAAGTGTAGGGTGGAGGTGAGGGGGAGGGAAATGGGTGAGGCTGAAGGGGGTTCATTAGTCAGGCCCAGGTAGGGTTTTAGCCGTAACCTGGCAACCGCAACGTGCCTCCGGGGGCAGGGAAAGGGCCCGGGTTGGCACCGTGGGGAGGGGTGGGGCCTGGGGAGGATCTAGCAGGCAGCCCCACTTAACGACATTCAGTTAAGCAGAACATGGAAAATAAACCTGTGAGGGCCAAACAAAATTGAAGTGCTGGCTGGCGCCAGCTCCAGCGCCTATCACCCCTGACTCGGGGTTAGAGGGCAGGACAGAGGCTCAGGGTGTGCGCGAGGAGGGCAGGGCCAGGCAGCCCAGCGGAGGGGGGCGAGTCCGGGTGATTCTCGGGGATCTGGGGGAGGGCGATGACTGCGTCTCCGAGGCTGGGAACACCGTGGCGGTGCAGTCGGGGGAGGAGGAGCCCGGGCGCGGGCAGGTAGGTGCAGGCTGCAGAGGAACCTTGCGGCCGCGCGGGGAAAGGCTTCGTCCCGTCCCTCCTCGCAGCCCTCTGCCGCCCTCGGAGTGGGGACTTTCTCCTGTCGCCGTGGGAAGCACCGACTTTCGTTGGGGGATTTGACTCTGCGGGGAGGACAGAGCGGGGAGCACGAGAGCAGGGCCAGGAGGGGCGGGGCCGGAGACGGGGGCGGGGCGCGCTGGGCCCGACGCCCCGCCCAGCGCGCTCTGCACTAACTCGCCGCCCTCCACTGCAACTTCTTATCCCCGGGCTCCAGATGGGAAGCGAAGCCCAGGGAGGAGCCCGAAGTTGTAAAACTGGAAAAAGTCAGGGCTGGGGTTTGAATCTGGATCTGAGAGACCCCTCCCCGCCCCCAACACCTGTGCTCTTTCCTTCTATGGCGGGAGTGGCAAACTCGAATGTGTAGCGGGGTCAGGCATCAACACTGACACAAGAACGACATTAATAGTAACGTTCCTTGAACATTTACTACACGCCCGATGGTGTTCTGAGTTCTTTATATATATTTCACTCATTTAATCGCACCAGTCCTTCGAAGTCAGGACCATTATTTGCTCCATTTTTAGAGAGGAAAAAACTGAGGCACAGAGAGGTTAAGTACCTCGTCCAAAGTCACACAGCACAAATTTGACCTCCCAAATTTGAGCCTGCCTCCCACTGCCTCCACAAGTAACACAAATGCATTAAACTGGCCCCAGAGGCCTCTGAGAGGAGTGTAAGCCCTTTTGGGGAAGGTGGTGGCTGCTCAATCCCGGACAAGGTTGTCCTGCTGAGAAGGAGCTGGAGCATTACAGTCTCACAGAGCAAGTGGAATTCAAAATCTCTTGCTTTTTAAATGTGGAAAATACCTTTAAATAAAAATAATAATCATAATAATAAAACCTGAGAGGGCCAAGGTAATAGTAATTTCCCACATATCTGCAGACCGGATCTGGCCCACAGATGGCCGCCCTGTGACCTGAATACTCTCAGGGTGGGAGTAGGAAACAGAGAGGAAGGTTCCATTCAGGAGGGTGGGGGTTGGGGGGCTTTCCAGGGGTGGAGATGTTTGCAGGCCTGTTTCTAGTTGGGATGGGAATAAAGGGCTGGTGGTAGGAACTTCTGTGACAGGGCATGGTGAAAATGTAGGAGGTAAGCGGGAAGTAGGAACTGGGGATGACTCAAGCCCTGATGTTGGAAGCCCGGGTGATGGGAAGAAAGATGGGGGCAGGGAAGCTGGTTTGGTACTGTGTTTTGGTGGAGGCAGAGGGAGCTTCCATTTGGGACTTCCATTTGGGAGCTTGAGGGCCTGTGGGACATTTGAGGGGGGACTCGCCCCCCTCCGCTGGGCTGCCTGGCCCTGCCCTCCTCGCGCACACCCCGAGCCTCTGTCCTGCCCTCTAACCCCAAGTCAGGGGTGATAGGCGCTGGAGCTGTTACCAGGAAGTTGGTTATGTGTGTCTGGAGCTGTGGATCTGTGGATGGGACAAAGTGCCCAGGACAGAGCCAGAGAGGGGTTGAGGCCACATTGCATGAGTGGGAGATAGCGAGGAAGCTGGAGGAGGTGCTAGGGAGGTAAAAAGAGAAACAAGAGAAACCACCGCAAGAGTCATTTTGAGAGGAGAGTTTTTCTGTTTCACTAATGATTGGGATTCCCAGAGAAACCAGAGTTGTGCATTGGGGGCAAGGATGGAGTTAGTTACTGCAGCAGTACTACTCACAGAGTAGTCCCTGAACCAGCAGCATCAGCATCACCTGGGAGCTTGGTAGAAATGGACAGCCTCAGGCCCCATCTTGGACCTACTGAACCTGAATCTCCAGAGGTGGGGTCCTCCCACTCTGCACTGAAGTTTGAGAACCACTGCTCTGTACTATAGACCACCATCTTTTGCCCTCCCACGGTGGTAATGGGACTCTGGGCCCAATAGGCAACACGTGCAATAGTAAGATCACTGGCTGCAGAGACACCTCTCCTTCCTCAAAGACAGCACATGTTTATACAGCCCATATCACATGCTGGCCCATGTTCTAGATGCTGTGGATATATTTTTATTTGATTTTCTGTTATTGAGACGGAGTTTTGCTCTTGTCACCCGGGCTGGAGGGCAATGCCACAATCTCAGCTCACTGCAACCTCTGCCTCCTGGGTTCAAGCGATTCTCCTGCCTCAGCCTCCCGAGTAGCTGGGATTACAGGCATCCACAACCACATCCAGCTAATTTTTTTTTTTTTTTTTTTTGTATTTTTAGTAGAGACTGGGTTTCACCATGTTGGCCAGGCCGGTCTCGAACTCCTGACCTCAGGTGATCCACCCATCTCGGCCTCCCAAAGTGCTAGGATTACAGGCGTGAGCCACCATGTCCAGCCAATGCTGTGAATATATTAAACTGACTTGATCTTTACATCAAGATGGAAGCAAATGGTTTGCCTCCATTTGTAAATAGGCATTATCTCCTATTTACAGATTACAGATGGAGGCAAACAAGTTAACTAACTTGCCCAAAGTTACACAGCTAGTAAGTGGCAGAGACTAAAGTCTGTTCCTACCCACCATGCTATGCACACCTGGCTCACCCAGCAGGGGCTGGGGGAGGAGGGAACCAGGGGCTGCTAGAAGGTACCTGCCATAAGTCCCACTACTTAGTGGTTGGCACAGGATGGAAGGGGAGCCAGGGGCAGCCTGAGCAAAACCCTGACGAAGTAGAACCTGGCCGGGGATGTCCAGGTGGAGGAGAACACAGTTCCAGCTCCTGGGAGTCGGGCCCAGAACTGTCCCCTGGGAATCCTCACTGGGCTCGTCTGACTTTCTCTGTTGGGTCTCTTATAGGTTCTGGCTGTGTCAGATGGAGGTAAGTGACAGAATGTGTGGAGAACTGGCTGAGTGGGAGGGAGGAGGGAGGTGGAGATGGGTGGGGACACCCCTGCCACCTGCTATCTTTCCAGGGAACATGGCTGCAGAGTGGATGCATGGGGGAGGGTGGGTTGTGCCAGGGGCTGGGGAAGGCAGCAAGGCTCACCCCGACTTGTCCATCCCCCTGCAGAGCTGAGCAGCACGACGGGGCCCCAGGGCCAGGGCGAGGGCCGCGGCAGCTCCCTCAGCATCCACAGCCTCCCCAGTGGTCCCAGCAGCCCCTTCCCAACCGAGGAGCAGCCTGTGGCCAGCTGGGCCCTGTCCTTCGAGCGGCTGCTGCAGGACCCGCTGGGCCTGGCTTACTTCACTGTAAGCCTGGGGTAGGGAAAGGGAAGGGGGGACACGGGAGAGGGCAGGGCGTGGATGGAGCTTCAGGCTGGCCAGAGTGGGGTCCTCTGTCAGCTTCCTCATCTAGCCTTCCTGCAGCACCCTCTTCCTCTTCTCCCAGCTGGGAACTTTTCTTCCTTCTCCCTGTCCTTGTCTCTGCCTCTCATTTTCTCTCCCTGTCTTCAGATCGGTCTGGCTCCGTCTGTCTGTCTGGCCCTGTCTGTCTGGCTTGGTCTCTTGGCCCTGTCTCTGTCCCAGTCTTTTTGATCACATCCCCCAGTTTGGTCTCTGTGTCTCTGAGTCTCTGCCTGCCTCCCCCTCCTTCCCCTCCCAGGAGTTCCTGAAGAAGGAGTTCAGCGCGGAAAACGTGACTTTCTGGAAGGCCTGCGAGCGCTTCCAACAGATCCCGGCCAGCGATACCCAGCAGGTGGGGGAAGGGGGAGCTGGGGCCGAGGGCTGGGGAGAGGGGAACTGGGGCCACGCTCCCTGACCAACTCCTCCCGTCCCTCCTCCTTCAGCTAGCTCAGGAGGCCCGCAACATCTACCAGGAGTTCCTGTCCAGCCAGGCGCTGAGCCCAGTGAACATCGACCGTCAGGCCTGGCTTGGCGAGGAGGTGCTGGCCGAGCCCCGGCCGGACATGTTTCGGGCACAGCAGCTTCAGGTGGGCGATCCTGGGGGGATTGGCCTTGAAAGGGAGACAAAAGGAGCAGGGGCGGGGTCGGACCCTGGCGGGGAGTCTGAACTACAAAGCGGAGGGGGCAAATTTGGAGGCGGAGACAGAGCCAAATGCCGGGGCAGGCAGGGCGGAGCTCAGAGGGCGATATCAGAGGCATCGGGGAAGGACAGTTAGAGACGGAGCCTAGCTGAGCTCGGGGCGGGCCTGGACCCCGGGGGTGGGTATAGGAACTGAGGTCGGGGCGGGGCTTGGGAAATCCAGCCCTAGGTTTGGGGCGGGGCCAGCCTCAAGGACCCGGCCTGGGTGCAGGCAGCCCAGCGCCCCCACCCCAGCCCCGGCTCACCTGTTCCGGGGTCGCCCCGCAGATCTTCAACTTGATGAAGTTCGACAGCTATGCGCGCTTCGTCAAGTCCCCGCTGTACCGCGAGTGCCTGCTAGCCGAAGCCGAGGGACGCCCTCTGCGGGAACCTGGCTCCTCGCGCCTCGGCAGCCCTGACGCCACGAGGAAGGTGCGTGGGACTGGGCGATGGACTGGGCGAGGCAGGGGGTCCTGCGGACCGCGTGCAAGAGGGGACGCCCCCGGGTGCAGATCTGCGGGTCTGTGCCCACGGTCTGCAGGCGGGCTGGGGCCCAGCCCGGTGCCAGCGCCTCCCCTGTACCCACAGAAGCCGAAGCTGAAGCCCGGGAAGTCGCTGCCGCTGGGTGTGGAGGAGTTGGGGCAGCTGCCACCCGTTGAGGGTCCCGGGGGCCGCCCTCTCCGCAAGTCCTTCCGCCGGGGTGAGGGCAGGAGCGAGCAACAGAGATGTGGGGAAGGCGGGAGTTTGGTTAAATTTGGGGAGTGCCCCCTTCCTCCTACGTGGCCCACAGTCTGTAAGTCTGTGAAAATTGAAACGCAGGTCCCAGTGACCACCACACTCCCCTGGGTGGTTCGGGTCTTGGGCTAGACCTCAGACGTTTGGAAATCTCCAACGGTGGTGTCGCTCCCAGGGATTTACACCTGGGCCCCTGCAGGATGGCTCCAAACAAGGCCCACCAGTGGGGAACAGGCTTCCGCAGAGGATGGGTGAGGGCGGGGGGCTGTTCGCGTTCATCGCTTCCTCTTCACTAGAGCTGGGCGGGACTGCAAACGCCGCCTTGCGCCGAGAGTCTCAGGGCTCCCTCAACTCCTCCGCCAGCCTGGACCTTGGCTTCCTAGCCTTCGTCAGCAGCAAATCTGAGGTGAGCCGACTGTTGGGGAAGGCAAGATGCTCTATGGGCTAGAGTCACTACTCAGGCCCATTTACGTGGTGGCCCTCATTCCAAGTTGCTGTCCTTACTGCGTCTCCCAGCTTTCTCTGCGTAGCCAACCCTTCAGCCTCCTTACTTGTCTCACTATATTGGTCCCCATATATGTCATGGGTACACATCCTCAGTTGGCAAATGTGTGCACATGTGCAGCGCCCAGGTGTGTATACACAGCACGTGTGTGGGAATCAGCGGGTGGACCCGTCTCTAGGTGCCCATATGCCTGGGTGTGCATACATGTGTTCCTGCAGGAGGACGTATCTTTGCCTGCCTTGGGAGTGCGTGTGCATGCTTGAGCCCCAGCAAGCTTACCTATCTCTGTGTACCTGTGTGCATGCCCTTGCATGTGTACACATAATCTCCCCGACTCCTGCCCTGAATCAGAGCCACCGGAAGAGCCTTGGGAGCACGGAGGGTGAAAGTGAAAGCCGGCCAGGGAAGTACTGCTGTGTGTACCTGCCCGACGGCACAGCCTCCTTGGCCCTGGCCAGACCTGGCCTCACCATCCGAGACATGCTGGCAGGGATCTGTGAGAAACGAGGCCTCTCTCTACCTGACATCAAGGTCTACCTGGTGGGCAATGAACAGGTGGGAACCTGACCTGGCTCCAACTCTAACCTCCTTCCTGATCCTGACCCCAACTCCATTTCTGTCTCTGCTCAGTCATGGCTCCAACCCCAATTCAAGTTCTAAACCCAACTCCAAAGCACCCTCAGCACCAACTTTCACTCACTCAGACATCCACCCACCCCCCACCTCATGTCCTTCCAGGTTTCCACCTTCATCCATCATCCTATTGTGGTGATCTTAGGGAGGTAAAACTGGAGAGAACCACTGTTGGAGCTGGGGTTTGCCCCTCATCGTTCCCAGAGTCCAGATTCCCATCCCCACAGACCCATCCTGGAAATGGCCATCCGTGGGGTGCCCTCACCTCCTTAGCCTCTAGGGGCACCCAACTGCACCTAACCAATGAACTTTTTCCTTTAGGTGCAAACTAGCTTAAACTTTAAAGAAGACCTAGGGGAAAACTGGCTTTAAAGGAAACCATTCAGTCAGGGGAATCTCAAGGAAGAATGCTACCTTCCAGGGGGCCATCGGGATTTCATTTACCTAGTAGACAAGTCCTAAGGCCGTGCCAGGTGTGTTGGGGAGAGGAACCTAGATCTGGGGCTGTCCTCCTGGCCCACAGGCTGAAAGTAAGCCAAGCAGGGAGTGATCAGGGAGGAGGAAGAGTGAAAACTCCAGAGAAGGTCTCTTGGGAGAGGGTAGGCATTTCTGGCTGGTGTCCGGAAGGCTTCATGAAAGAAGCAGCAGTAGATGTGGATGGGCAGAGCTGTGGGGGAGGATATTCCAGGCAGAGGGAACAGCTTAGGCAAAGGCTTGCAGGTGGGTACTTGCGGGGCATGTTCAGGGGCCTGGAGTGCAGGGGTGCGAGGACAGTAGTGGGAGGCATTCTGCCCACTCTTCTCAGGCCGCTAGGGCGGCTGCCAGCAGCCCAGATGGGCTTTCATACATGCTAAATATAACTTCCTCACCCACACTCCACCTGCTCCTGCAGCACAGCATAAGCCTACTGCCTGGGAGATGCTGCCCCCAACCCCCACATCAGGCTGGAGCAAGCAGTGGGGCCTCTGAAGGTGGTCATCACGAGAGTTACTGTTTATGTACCTACTGTGTGCCAGGCATTGTGCCAGATGCTTCACATCCTCTGGTTTCACAGCAGTTTTGAGGGTGGGCCCTTTTTGAATGAGGAAACGAGAAGTGTCCTTAGTAGCGGGGAATGGACAGAAGTGGACAAATGTCAAAAATGGGACCAGGCCAGGGTGGTTGGTCAAAGGTGGGTGGTGAGGGAGGAAATGCTTCCAGCTGGTCTGGTCGGATTTCACACACCTGAGGGACATGAGACAGCTGTCCTGGAGGCAGAGCCTGTCCTGGCACAGAAAGAGTAGGCCAGAGATCCCGGATCTAGGCCTGCCCCTTATCATTTCATGCCAGCAGCTACGTTTCTCGTAATTTCTGTCCTTTCCTAAGAATGTCCAGCATTCTTGCCACTTTTCTCCCTGGCCTTGGCTTTCCTGGGCTTGGACTCCAGCTTGGTACCTTAACCCATTTGCTCCCCTACAGCTCTTCCACCCTCCATCCCTTCCTCTAGGAAGCCCAGTGGTGGCCATGGGAGGGCGTGAAGTTGTTCTCAGACCCACAGGGATGGCTGGGGGTTGGGGGAGGGACTCTTAGACCCTGCCTGGCATCCACAGAAGGCCCTGGTCCTGGATCAGGACTGCACCGTGCTGGCGGATCAGGAAGTGCGGCTGGAAAACAGGATCACCTTCGAGTGAGTGTCCTGCCCCCAAGTCTGGGTCCCAGGTCCTGACGCTCCCTTCAGGCCCTGTTCTAGCTACCTGGCTCCCCAGGCCCCGCCCCTCGTGCTAGCCCCGCCCCTGGGACAAACCCCGCCCCCTACAAGCCTGTCCCACCTTCTGCAGTTCAAGCTCCACCCCCTCGGGTTTGTCCTGGGAAGGGTTTGGCGGGGGGCCGGCCCTCCGGCCCTCCGGCCCTCTGCTGCCCGAGGGTTCCTCGCAGGCTGGAGCTGACGGCACTGGAGCGCGTGGTACGAATCTCAGCCAAGCCCACCAAGCGGCTGCAGGAGGCGCTGCAGCCCATTCTGGAGAAGCACGGCTTGAGCCCGCTAGAGGTGGCGCTGCACCGGGTGAGCTGCCGGGCCGCGGGGCGGGGCGAGGCGAGGCGGGGCGGGGCGGGGCGGGGCCGGGCGGAGGCCTGTACCGCGGGCTGCTGACCTCTCCCCACAGCCCGGCGAGAAACAGCCTCTGGATCTGGGGAAGCTAGTGAGCTCGGTGGCGGCCCAGAGACTGGTTTTGGACACTCTTCCAGGTAGGGGACGCTGGCCTCGGGGCTTGATCTGGAACAGCTGTGGCCCAGGAGGAAGGGGGTCCAGGTGGGAGGCAAACACTAACTGTGGCCCTCTCTGCTGCAGGTGTGAAGATCTCCAAAGCCCGTGACAAATCTCCCTGCCGCAGCCAGGTGAGCGAAAGGCGAGTGGCCTCTTCCACCCTCTGCTTCTCCTCTCCCGATTTTGGCTCTGACCCCGTATTCTCGCAGGGCTGCCCACCTAGAACTCAGGACAAGGCCACCCATCCCCCTCCAGCGTCCCCCAGTTCTCTGGTGAAGGTGCCCAGTAGTGCCACTGGAAAGCGGCAGACCTGTGACATCGAAGGTACATGGTGGATGAGCTGGGGATCAGAAAGACTAGGGCAGTGGGGTTGGGGACCATTCAGGGTGGCATCAGAGAGCCTTGAGCTAAGGCAGGGGGCTGGGTGCCACTGGGCATGGAACAGGAAGGATGGGGGTTGGGGGGTCAAAGGGGCTGGAACAGGGGGCCACAGGCCATTGGTGCTGGGGCCAGGGAGGCAGTGGCCACAGTAAGGCAGCGGGACTATTGTGGGCTGGCATATAGGCAGGTCTGCCGGGGGGAACCCTCATGCTGTGGCTTGCCTCCAGGCCTGGTGGAGCTGCTGAACCGGGTGCAGAGCAGCGGGGCCCACGACCAGAGGGGCCTTCTGAGGAAAGAGGACCTGGTACTTCCAGAATTTCTGCAGCTGCCCGCCCAAGGGTCCAGCTCCCAGGAGACCCCACCACAGACCGAATCAGCAGCCCAGCCCATTGGGGGATCCTTGAACTCCACCACCGACTCAGCCCTCTGACAGCTACCCAACAGTCCAGGACAGCTGCATGGCACCCGGCGGGCCGAGCATGCCATGGGTCCGCTCTGCATGCCCTGTCTGTGCCATGAGTGTCCCTGGCCCCTTCCTGCCATGGGCAGGCCCGCAGGAAGAGCTGGTAGGGGTGGAAAGGGGACTCAGATGAGACACACCCCACAGCTGCCACCGCCTTGTCCCTCAACAAGCTCACCCCCAATCCCTTGCAGCCAGGCCACAATGGGGGAGGTGAGTCCAGCCCCTTGGAACAGGCTTGCCCAACATGGAGGGATGGCGTTGGCAGTGCCAGCCTCCCCAGCCTGTGCCAAGCTTCAACAGGGGCAAGAGGAGGGGCTGGCCCCTCCTCAGGAAGCTGGTATGAGTAAGGCCTGAGGGTGCAGGCAGGCAGCCCTGTACCCCACCCACATAGACTATACTGTACATACAGATTTTGCAGTAGGCTTGGGGCAGCTGGGTTTGTCCTTGATGTATGATACTGTTATTATAATAATTATTATTATTCTGCCATGAGTTGTCTTCCTTGTGTGCCAGACTGTCCTGTGGCTTCCCCCACCCTCAAAACACACTACTTCGGTCACCAAGGTCAGTGCCAGGAAACTCTTGGGGACCTCAGGATGTGCCTCCTGACTTCCTGTTTTCAGAACCTCTCTTCCTGACTGCACAGTATATGGGGTGGTGTGTGAATATCTTATAGTTTTTTTTTTTTTTAAGAATATGGGAGCTGGGTGAGGTGGCTCACGCCTGTAATCCCAGCACTTTGGGAGACCAAGGGGGGTGGGGGTGGATCGCTTGAGCTCAGGAGTTTGAGACCAGTCTGGGCAACATGTCAAAACTCTCTCTCTACCAAAAATACAAAAAATTACCTGGGTGTGGTGGTGCATGCCTGTGGTCCCAGCTACTCGGGAGACAGGTGGGAGAGGATCGCTTGAGCCCGGAAGGCGAAGGTTGCAGTGAGCCGAGATCGTGCCACCGCACTCCAGCCTGGATGACAGAGTGAGACCTGTCATGGTGTGGAGGTGAGAGAGAGGGCGGGGAGAGGTGTGGGGGTGAAGAACCCTGTGGGGAGCTGTGCCTCTCCATCATGTTGCTGTTGTACTGTGGTCTCTGTGGATCTGAGTACATCATTCTGGTCCTGTTCTCTGCTTCTATTGGGGACTGAGTGTCTCTGCACACATAACTGGAGAATCCTTTGAGGGCACCAAAGGTCTATAAGGGGGACACTGATTGTTGTAGCAGGGGCAGGTTCTCTCTTTTTTTTTTTGAGACGGAGTCTCCCTCTGTCGCCCAGGCTAGAGTGCAGTGGCGTGATCTTGGCGATCTTGGCTCACTGCAAGCTTCGCCTCCGGGGTTCACGCCATTCTCCTGCCTCAGCCTCCTGAGTAGCTGGGACTACAGGCCCCCGCCACCGTGCCCAGCTAATTTTTTGTATTTTTAGTAGAGACGGGGTTTCACCGTATTAGCCAGGATGGTCTCGATCTCCTGACCTTGTGAGCCGCCTGCCTCGGTCTCCTAAAGTGTTGGGATTACAGGCGTGAGCCACCGCACCTGGCCCCTCAGGGGCAGGTTCTCACTCTTACCTGCTTTAGCTGGGTGGTCTAGCTGGAAGTCCAAACCCCTCACTGTGGGAGGCAAGGAGGACCTCCCAGAAGGAGGGCCCCAGACTGCGGGGAGAGAAGCCAGACTGGGTTCCAGCCCAGAGAGGTAAGTGCTGCAACAGGAAGCTAGGGGGCGTAGGGGCCAGGAGAAGGCACCTGAGAGAGTGAGGGGGGTCTCCTGACTGCCTCAAACAGGTCACGTTGCCTTCCCCATTGGAATCTTTGCACTCGCTGTCTCCTCTGCCAGGAACTCCCCTTACCTGCCCCGTGCGCAGTCAACTGGCTCCTCCTCCTCCTGGAAATCTGTGGGGTTTGCCAGCCACCCTGTCCCACTATGGGAGCTTCACACCTCTGCCCCCTCAGCCCATTTTGTTTGGCTGGCATAACCGGATCCCTGGCAAGCCTGGCTGATCAGAATACTCCATTCCACTGGCCAATCAGAGTAGTACCTTTCCCTGGCCAGAATTTGGTTCAGACATAGTCCTCTGACTTCAGGTGTTCCGATCAGAGTCCCAGTCCCGGTCATTTTCTACCGTCTCCTGGGGTTTGTAGAAAGGACCCTTAGGGAGCGAACCTGCATGTGAATGCAGCCAACACTGGAGAGCAAGACTAAAAGATGAAGGAAGATTCCTGATGAAATCCAGCTATACCTGAAATAAAACACTCCTTGCTTTTCTCCTTGTGCAAGCCAATAAATCCTTTTCGTGTCTGTGCTTGTTACCATGAGAGGTTTTTAAGACCTGCAACTACAAAAGTCCTGCCTCATTGAAGATCTCTGTTTAAACACCTCAGAAGATCCTTCTCTAGTCACCCAGTATAACCAGGGACGGGCTCCCTGACTCTGTTCTCTATCATTCTAGCCAGTTTTCTAAATTTGCAGTAGTTATCCCACTGTGCAATTACCTTGTTTACTGATTGATACTCGTGCTGACAATATGATGATACTCATGCTGCGATGGTAGAAACCTTGTCCATCTTTTTTTTTTTTTGAGATGGAGTCTCACTCTGTTGCCTAGACTGGAGTGCAGCGGCTCGATCTTGGCTCACTGCAACTTCCACCTCCTGGGTTCAAGCGATTCTCCTGCCTCAGCCTCCTGAGTAGCTGGGATCATAGGCATGCACCACCATGCCCAGTTAATTTTTGTATTTTTAGTAGAGATGGGGTTTCATCATGGTGGCCAGGCTGGTCTCGAACTCCTGACCTCTAGTGATCCACCCGCCTAGGCCTCCCAAAGTGCTGGGATTACAAACATGAGCCACTGCGCCTGGCCGACCTTGTCCATCTTAATCACCACTCTATCCCCTTGGCCTAGTGAGCTGATAAATGACCCTACAGTCTCACATAGTCTTAGCAAAGCATGCGTTGGCAGCAGGGCATTGGTGGTCCTGGCAGGGGACTGCATAGCACCCTCACAGTGTGTGGCCAGAGGTGGGGGTAGGGAGACAAGCCCGTGTCCCTTCTCTGACCAGCCACAGAACTTTCTCCCTTGTGGGAGGAGACACCCTTCCATGTTCTCCAGGATAGAGAGGTGAGAGATAGGCTGTCTCTCCAAAGTTAACAGATCCCGCAGGGCAAGCCCACCCTTCACCTAGTCCTGTACTTCTGTGGGCCCGGCAATGATGCCAGCTACTGTTAGGGACCAATGGGATTGCCCCATGATAAAGGGTTAGGGGCCAGGGAGAAGAGCATGCACAGAGGTCAGCCCTGCAGATGCAGGAATTCACATTTACTGAGGTCCCCAATGTGAACTGAAGTTCACATTACTGAGGTCCATCCTTTAGCTCATGTTTTGCCTTCACAACAAAACAACCTGGTGAAGACCAACTCAGGCTGCAAGAGGGTAAGTGACTAGCCCAGGAACCTGGAAGGAGTTGTCACGGGAGCTTCACCAGCACCCAGGCTGTCTGATGGGGACACACCCCAGGGGGCCTAGATGCTGCAGAAATCCCCGATGGGGAGCCAGGTCCTCTCCCAGGAGAGCACTTTGTGGTTTTTTGTTTGTTTGTTTTATGTGTGTGTTTTGTTTTGTTCTGTTTTTTGAGATGGAGTCTCACCCTGTTGCCCAGGCTGGAGTGCAATGGTGCAATCTCGGCTCACTGCAACCTCCACCTCCTGGATTCAAGCGATTCTCCTGCCTCAGCCTCCCGAGTATCTGGGATTACAGGCATGTGCCACCACACCCAGCTAATTTTTTTTTTTTTTTTTGTATCTTTAGTAGAGACGGGGTTTCACCATGTTGGCCATGCTGGTCTCGAACTCCTGACCTCATGATCCACCTGCCTCAGCCTTCCAAAGTGCTGGGATTACAGGCGTGAGCCACCACGCCTGGCCCCAGGAGAGTACTTTGATATGGCTACTCCAGGGGGACAGTTTGGGAGTTTCTGCCAAAAATTAAAAACAGTGTGTGACCTCAGTGATGCCACTAGAGAATCACTCACTCCCGGGCACAAAGAGGCCTATCCCCGCAGGGTTATCTGTGACCCGAAAACAAACAACTCTATGTGGCTGGGGGTGGGCCTAATAAAATACACTGTAGCGTGTCCACGCTCTGCAGTACCACACAGCAGACAAAGAACTGGGTACAGCGTGTTCTAATGTGGAAAATCCTCCAAGATGTGCTGTTGTACTGTGAAATAAAGCACAGCAATACACATGGCATAACTTTATATAAACCACAAGCGCACAGGCATTTACAAGGGTAGGGAAAGGAGAGAGAATGTTCTCCAAAGATGCAGAGAAGTCAACAAACAACAGTGTGTGGGCCGGGCACCGTGGGTCACGCCTGTAATCCCAGCACTTTGGGAGGGTGAGGCGGGTGGATCACCTGAGGTCAGGAGCTCGAGACCAGCCTGGCCAACCCCATCTCTACTAAAAATAGAAAAATTAGCCGGGCATGGTAAAAATTAGCTGGGTATGGTAAAAATTAGCCAGGCACGATAAAAAATTAGCAGACACCTATAATCTCAGATACCTGGGAGGCTGAGGCAAGAGAATCACCAAACTAACGAGACGGGAAGGGGACCAGGACTGGGGGTAGTGGTCAAAAGAGACTTTCATCTTAGCTTTAATTTTTTTAAGGATACAATTTTTAATCATTACAATAATGCGAAGGACTCCCCAAGATCCCTCTTTGTCCCTGATGGTCCACCATTCTTTAGTAGAGCCCAGTCCTTCCTTCGGGGGCTGGAGCCCACCACCCCTCTCGGCCCATTTTAGTTGGTGGAGTGTGCCCCTCTGCCATGATTTCCTCTGAGACTCTTTTCCCAACACACCCCCTGAAGCAGCCCTGGGCTGAGGGGGACCTGCTTCCTTCCTCCCAGTTTCTGTGCTCCCAGAATCCTCACCTCCTTGCCTGGCCAGACCCCATCTGCTGGGAGAGAGGCCCAGGCCCATGGCCTCCTCCTTCAGACCTGCGGCAGGGGTAAGGAGCACCAGCTGGTCAGCCCATGGGCCTGTTTCACAGCCACTGCTCTGAGCTGACTTATGGGTGGTCAGAAAAGATGGTGGGGCCACTCCCCAACCCCACCAGGTGGGAAGCCAGGAGGAGCCCGTCCACCCAGTGTGCAGTGTGAAGGAAGGGAGAACACACACAGTCGCTGTTTTTGTTTGTTTGTTTGTTTTGCTTTTTGTTTTTTTGAGATAGAATCTCGCTCTGTCACCCAGGCTGGAGTGCAGTGGTGCGATCTCGGCTCACTGCAACCTGTGCCTCACAGGTTCAAGCAATTCTCCTGCCTCAGCCTCCCGAGTAGCTAGGATTACAGGCGCCCACTAATTTTTACCATGTCCAGCTAATTTTTACCATGCTCAGCTAATTTTTCTATTTTTGGAGACGGGGTTTCACCATGTTGGCCTGGCTGGTCTCGAACTCCTGATCTCAGGTGATCCACCCGCCTCGCCCTCCCAAAGTGCTGGGATTACAGGCATGAGCCACCCCGCCTGGCCCACACACTGTTGTTTTTTGACCTCTCTGCATCTTTGCAACACCCCATTTAGCAGAGGGCACTGGCTAATAGCACAGGCATGACTAACAGCACAGGCATGACTAATAGCACAGGCATGACTAACAGCACAGGCATGACCTTCTTGAGGACACGCCGGGTACCCAAGCCCATGTGGCTCCAAGTCCTCAAGAGACAATCTTGCTACTTGTCTCTGGTTCCCCCCACCTTCACCAAGTCTTGGGGCTGGGGAAGAGGATGGCACAAAATGGGCACAGAGCAAGCACAGGGCACAGTGTCCTGGGTTCTGGGCCACAGTTCCAGGAGTCAGGAATAGGCACTGGCTGCTCATCTGGAGCCCCTGCCGGAAGTGCTGAGGCAACAGCCCCGACCCCCAGGGAGGTGATCACAAGATGCACCCCGCAGGGTGTCTAGCCTGGTAGTCAGGTGACCCTGGCTTTTGAGCGGGTGTAGAAGCAGCTGGAAGTCAGCTCCCATGGGGAGACAAAGGCCCAGGTTGTGGGGAACACACTCGGTTCGTTACGTTGAATCAGATGCAGCTCAGGCTGAGCACAAGGTCAGGAAGTGCCCAACTCCAGGGGGCACCATTCACATCCTTGGTGGGCCTGGTGGGCTCAGGAAGAGCTGGGAACATGAATGTGTCCATGTGGACTGTGAAAACTGCAGGGTCTGGGCAAGGGGTGCTCAGTAACCATCTTAGCACCTGTCTCCAGAGAACTGGCTTGGGGCTAGACCAGGGACAGAAAGCAAAGGGAGGACTGCCATAGAACCAGCATCACCCCTCAGGCTGGCCTAGGGCGCTGGCTGCCAGCATGAAGTCCCAGCTAGCTAAGAAGGGTAGGTGGGGATAACCCCACTAGCCAGGGAGGTCACTGTGTTCCTGACCCAGTGCTGGGGAGCTGAAGGAACCTGGAACCCAGACCACAACCTGGAGCCAGGAGTGTGGAACTGGAACTTGGAGCCCAGAACCCAGAAGCTGGAGCCAAGAGCCTGAAGCTCAGAACCTGCAGTGTGGAATATGGAATCGGAGCCTGGAGCCCAGAATTTGGAGCCCAGTGTCTAGAACCAGAGCCCCAAGCTTGACACCCAAACCCAGAAACTAGGGCCAGGGGACTGGGTCTCAGAGCCCAGAGCCCAGAACCCAGAGCTTGAACCTGAGAATTTAGAGTGCAGGGCCTGGAGTTCCCAGCCGGGAGAAGATCCCAGAACCTGGAGATGAGCTCCAGGCCTGAAATACACAGCCTAAGACCTGAAGTCTAAAGCCAGACCTCAGAGCTTCAGGTCCGGACCCGGACACCAGAGCCGGGGCCCGCCTTGGTAGCATGCTGTCAGCCTCCCTCTCTGGCCTGGTCCTAAGGCCAGTGTGATAGGCTAGAGCCATATGTGGAAGCGAGCTGCAGGGGAAGAGGTGACTTCTGAGAAAAGCCCAAAGCAGCCTCAGCTCTTTTGGCCACAGACTTTGGCCTTATCAGTAAATGAGTGACCAGTGCCTTGGCCACCAAGATTAATAATTCACGCAGGGCACTTATCCCCTAAACAGGCACGAGGCATTCTCAGGTCAGCCAACCCTGCCCTGGACCCATAGCATTTATTTTAGCCTTGGGCCCCTATCTGGAAAATAGAACTTGGAAGAGACAATGTTTCAGGGCCTTGCCTGCTCTGTGCTGGGGCCAGGCAGCTCTGATTGAAGTCCAGGCTCTCCAAGAGAGGACACAGTCAAGGAGGCCAGGAAAGCCATTGCTTTGTTACCCAAAGGGAACCCACCGGTGAGAACCACTTTTTTGACAACAGATATAGAGGGGATGTGCCCCTGATGTGTGCAGCGCACACTCGTGACTGTGTGCATGGCAATTGTGCTGGTCTGAATGCCGGGATGAGACGTTCACTGCCATACACCCAACGTACAGCACTGTGCTGACTCATCGTGGAGCTTAGATGTTTGTTGAATACATAACATGCTTGTGAGAAGAGGTAGGAGCTCTCAAACTACGCTGATGGGAAAGCCTGTTATGCTGTTATGAGGTTATGCTGGTTATTAGTCAGTTTCCCATCCCCCCAAAATGAAAATCCAGGTCATGGACAGAATGTTCTTTCTTTCTTTCTCTCTCTTTCTTTCTCTCTTTCCTTTCTTTCCTTCCTTCCTTCTTTCTCTTTCTTTCATTCTTTTCTTTCTTTCTCTTTCTCTCTCTCGCTTTCCTTTTTTTTTTTTTTGAGACAGAGTCTTGCTCTGTTACCCAGGCTGGAGTACAATGGCGTGATCTCGGCTCACCACAATCTCCGCCTCCCAGGTTCAAGCAATTCTCCTGCCTCAGCCTCCCAAGTAGCTGGGATTACAGGCATGCGCCACCATGCCCGGCTAATTTTTTGTATTTTTAATAGAGATGGAGTTTCTCCATGTTGGTCAGGCTGGTCTCAAACTCCCGACCTCAGGTGATCCACCTGCCTCGGCCTCCTAAATTGCTGGGATTACAGGCGTGAGCCACCGCGCCCGGTCTCTCTCCTTCCTTCCTTCCTTCTTTCTTCCTTCCTTCCTTCCTTTCCTTTCTCTCTCTCCTTCTTGTTTCTTTCCTTTTTTTCTTCTTTCCTTTCTTCTTTCTCTCTCTTTTTTTCTCTTCCTTCCTTCTTTCCTTCCTTCCTTTCTTCTTTCTCTCTCTCACTCTTTTTTTTTTGATGGAGTTTCACTCTTGTCACCCAGGCTGGAGTGCAGTGGCATCATCTTGGCTCACTGCAACCTTCACCTCCTGAGTTCAAGCAATTCTCTTGCCTCAGTCTCCCAAGTAGCTGGGATTACAGGTGCGCGGCACCACGCCTGGCTAATGTTTGTATATTTAGTAGAGACGGGGCTTCACCATGTTGGCCAGGCTGGTCTCGAACTCCTGACCTCAGGTGATCTGCATGCCTTAGCCTCCCAAAGTGCTGGGATTACAGGCGTGAGCCACCGCACCCAGCCTCTTTTATTTATTTATTTATTTATTTATTTATGTTTTTGACACAGGGTCTCGCTCCGTCACCCAGGCTGGAGGGCAATGGTGCAATCACAGCTCACTGTAGCCTTGCCTTCCCAGATTTCAGCAATCCTCCCACCTCAGCCTCCCCAGCTACAGATGCGTGCCACCACACCTGGCTAATTATTTATTAATTTTTTTAGAGGCAGGGTCTTGCTATGTTGCCCAGGCTGGTCTTGGACTCCTGGGCTCAAGTGACCCTCCCACCTCAGCCTCCAAGTGCTGGGATTACAGGCCTGAGATTTGGAGGGGATGCGCCCCGACGTGTGCAGTGCACACTCATGACTGTGTGCATGGCAGTTGTGCTGGTGTGAATGCCGGCATAAGATGCTCAAGGGTTCTTCTTCCCTTGACCGTCTTCAACTTTAGGTCCTGCGGAAAACCCACATGCAGCAAACTGTGCATTTAAGGAGCACATGGCTCTGAAGAATTGCAGAAACGGCTGGTTGTGCCAGCCTCCACAGCTTGCTCAGTTCCTGGATGTGCACATTTGTTCTTGGGATCGTTCTCTCTCTCTCCGTTCAGCAGTGATGCCTCTCCAGGAGAAATGGTTTTCATTGGTGTGATGAAATTTAATATATGTCAGCGTCTCATATTCACGCTGGCGATGCTGTCTCTGCTCCCCCGCCTCCCACTCCTTCCCACACCATCACAAGCTGACTCCTCCCCCAACATGCCCTCCCAGGTGGCTGACAGCCCTCGGTTGTTAAAGCCTCTCTGTTCTCAGATTACTTGACATCTTAGCAGCACTTGACCCAGCCAACCAGGGTGTCTCTCTCAAAATGTGGTCCAGCCTGGCTTCTGAGGTGGCTTCCTCCTGGTCCGTGGCTGCTCCTCTCAGTCTCCCTTAAATGTGGGTGCTGGCCAGGTGCCGTGGCTCACGCCTGTAATCCCAGCACGTTAGGAGGCTGAGGCGGGTGGATCACAAGGTCAGGAGATCGAGACCATCCTGGCCAACATCGTGAAACCCTGTCTCTACTAAAAATACAAAAATTAGCTGGGCGTGGTGGCGGGTGCCTGTAGTCCCAGCTACTCAGAAGGCTGAACCAGGAGAATCGCTTGAACCTGGGAGACAGAGGTTTCAGTAAGCTGAGATCGCGCCACTGCACTCCAGCCTGGGCGACAGAGCGAGACTCTGTCTCAAAAAAAAAAAAAAGTGGGTGCTCCTCTGGGCTTGGCCCTGGCCCCTTCTCTCCTCCTGTACATGTCCTCCCTGGGGTACAGTTTCTCAGGCACGGGCTAAGGCTGGCAAAGCAGGTAGGAAGCCAAGTCACCCTGGTCCTTCCAGGCTACTATAGGATCCTGGGCTTTATGCTAAGTGGTTAGCAGGGGCAGGTTTCAAAAGGAAGAGGAGGTGACATGATTAACTTGGCCTTTTTTTTTTTTCTTTTTGAGACAGAGTTTTGCTCTTGTTGCCCAGGCTGGAGTGCAATGGTGCGATCTCGGCTCACTGCAACCTCTGCCTCCTGAGTTCAAGTGATTCTCCTGCCTCAGCCTCCCGAGTAACTGGGATTACAGGTGCCCGCCACCACGCCCGGCTAATTTTTTTGTATTTTTAGTAGACATGGGGTTTCACCATGTTGGCCAGGCTGGTCTCGAACTCCTGACCTCAGGTGATCCACCTGCCTTGGCCTCCCAAAGTGCTGGGATTACAGGTGTGAGCCACCGCGCCCGGCCTAGTTTGGCATTTTGAAAAGATTGCTGTCTGCTGCTTTGGAGCATGGATCAGGGGCAGCAAGGGCAGAAATGGACAGAGCACTTGGGAAGTGACCGCAATGACCCAGGGGAGATGACAGGCCCAGTCCAGGGAGGTGGCCACAGAGATGGCTAACAGCAAAAGATCAGGGAGCTCCTGGAGCAATAAAATTGGGAGAATTGAGGACTGAGTTGGAAACGAGGAAGTGGAGGGGAAGGAAACAGCAAGGATGTCTGCTTGGTGCCCGACCCAGATGGGTGGACGGTGTGCTGCTCACCAAGATCAGGAAGAAGGAGGAGGCCCAGGTTTGGGGTGAGAAGCACAGTGCGTGCTTCTGGCTTGCAGAGCCAACTGCTCGTGCCAGAGGCCGCTCAGAAAGCCTGAGCAGACGGAGCTTGGCACCTTCCCTCCAAAACAGCTCCTCCTGCTGGGTTCCTTTCTCAACGCGAGACACCCCCAACCAGGCAGGCTCTCAGCCCAGAAAAGGTCTGGGGAGGCCATGGCGAGAGCCCAGGTGCACAGACAAGGTGGGACTCACCACCCAGGGGGACACACAGACTCTGTCACTGGCCAGGGAGGAGGCAGGCAGTAGGCAGGGAGGTGCTGAAATGGCAGAGAGGCTGGCAAGAGATACGTTGGTGCTGGAATGGAGCTGCTTTCTCTGCTGCTTGTATGAGTCCCAACAGCAGCTCTGGTCAGATCCAGCATTTTCTCACTTTCACTAGGGCTGTAGCCCCAAAATAAATCTTTAGAAGTGGTGGCTGTGTAAATCAGCAGCATTTTGGAATTATATCTCTTGATGGATTTGATCGATAGCTAACTGCCTCCCCCACTAAACCCAGAGCTCCGTGACAGCAGGGAAGGCAAACTTCAAAAATATCAAAAAGCACAACCTTATTAAAAAGGAGAAACACCCCCAGTTCACCAGGAGCACCTTGGATTCAGCTGCTCCTGCCAAGGGTCTGAACTGCACGGGGGAGTGGAGAGAAACAGGTCACGTGGGCCGGGGTCTCTGGGCCCGCTGTGGGGGTGTCAGTTTGCTAATAGGTGGAGACACTCGATGTGACATTAACAGCACCTTCAAGCCCAAGGACCCAGAGATTCTGACACAAGAACTGAGAACTGATTGCATTTCTGTGACTCAGCGACACCCTCCTACCTGGGCATGAACCCAGCCCCAGCCAAAGATCCAGAGACCCGACTCCCATCTCTTTCCTTTTCCTCTCTCCCTCCCCGTCACCAATTCTACTGGTCAGATGTCCCTGGGATGCACCTGTCCTCCCCAGCCCCTCCGTTCCCATCTGAGTTCAGGCCTCATCATCTCCTGCCTGGACCATTAGCCTCTTAACTGGCCCCTCCGCTTCCAGGCTCCCTTCCATATGTCCAGGCTCCACCCCGGGGGCCATTCTAAAAGGCAGATCAGGCCCATCCCAGTCTGGCCAGCGGCTCCACATTCACTCAGACTCACATCCTGGACCCATGGTCGGGCATTAGAGACCTGCCACGATTCAACATTCCACGGCCTCTCCAGCTTAGGTCCTCATCTCACACTCCCTCTCCTCTGAGCTCCCCCTGGGAGACTTACAGACACCCCGACGCTTGGCAAGGCCATAGGATGTTTTTGTTTGGTTTGGTTTGGTTTTTCTGAGACAGTCTCACTCTGTCACCCAGGCTGGAGTGCAGTGGCACGATCTTGGCTCACTGCAACCTCCGAAGGCCATAGGATGTTTGGGTCATTCCCTGGGGAGTCCTGTCAGGCCAGGAATGAGGGGACCCTGGGAACAAGGTGCTGAGTGGCATCAGGGTCTCTGCCTGCAGGCGGGGGATGTGTCTGGGTCGTGGTTGACGGGGAGAGCCTGACCATAGATTCCCCATGCAGAGCTGATGATTAGCAATTAACTGGGAGGAATCTCAGGGGTGAGGTTAATTGAGGAACAGAGGGAGGGCAGCTAGGGTTCCAGGGACTTTGCCCTTGACCCGAGAGTATAAAGAGGAGGGTCTCAGTTCTCCTCAGGGCCCTGGAGGCTTCATTGAGCTGCTGAGCAGAAGCTGAAACACAGAATTCCAAGGTGAGCCCAGGACCCTCACATCCCAACCCCACCCCCAGCTCTGAGTAGGAAACAGCCCAGCACCCCAGCCCCTTCATCTGTGTCCTATCTGCGCCCACCCCCACCGTGCCCCATATAACATGTCAGTCCAGCCAAGCGCGGTGGCTCCCACCTGTAATCCCAGCACTTTGGGAAGCCAAGTGGGCAGATCACCTGAGGTCGAGTTTGCACTAAAAATACAAAAAATTAGCCAGGTGTGGTGGCAGGCACCTGTAATCCCAGCTACTTGGGAGGCTGAGGCAGGAGAATCGCTTGAACCCACGAGGCAGAGGTTGCAGTGAACCAAGATTGTGCCACTGCACTCCAGCCTGGGCGATAAGAGTGAAACTCCATCTCAAAAAAAAAAAAAAAAAGGACTCCTGCTCCTTCAGGACTTGAATTCAACTCTTCACACCCCTACAACAGCCAAGGACGCTGGGACAATGCGGGGAGTGCTGAGGCAGATCAGGGCACTCCACCCCAATAGCCAAGACTCCTGGGGCAGTGCGGGGACAAGCGGGGGCTGAAACAAGCCTGTCAGTGTTTGTTCATTGCCCCTTGAGGGGGTGGATGGGGAAAGGAATTCATTGTGAGGGGAACCCAGGAACTCGGGATCCGGCCCAGGGGATCTCCGTGTGTGCCCAGCTGACCCCATGAGAAGGCAGGTGTCTGCAGCTCCTCCTTGCTCTCCAGGTGGGCAAAACTGAAGCCCGGCCCAGCCCCAGCCCACACCTGCAGCCACTGCCAACACCACGTATTCCCTGGCCCCCTCCAGCCCCAAACAGGCTGGGTGTCCTCAGTTCTCAGTGTCTTTTATCAATGCTATATCCAAGCCTCTGGTTCGGAGCCTGGGCTAGAGCTCAATAATACTCATTGAATGAGTGAATGGTGAATGAATGATCACCTCACCACCACCACACACACCCCTCCGAGACTCACATGCAGGTGCCCAGCACAGATGTGCACATGTGAGTCTGCATGTGAGTCTCGGAGGGCTGTGGTGGTGATGATGGAGGGTGTGGTTTGCTGGGTGTGTGTTTGTGCGTGTGAGTCTCGGAGGGGTGTGTGTGTGTGGTGAGGATGGAGGGTGTGCTTTGCTAGGTGTGTATTTGGAATCATGCGCCATGGGGGTTTGTGCAGGTGAGGGTGTGTGGGCATGAGTGTCCCGGACACAGCTATTGTCATTCAGCGTTGCTGAGACCCACTGACCTGCAGACCTCATAGTGGGTGCCCAGGATGTTGTCCTACGGAGAGAGGCTGGGGTCCCCTGCTGTCTCCCCACTCCCAGTCCGTGGGGGGCATGTGATGCGAGGGACGGCCTTTGCCTACGTGCCCAGCCCTCAGGGTAAGTGCTGCTCCCACACCCTGGACCCTCCTTGCCCACGGTTGCCCACATCCCGGGTGAGGCCACTTCCCCCGCCTGTTCCTCCCCACCTCCCCACTTTGGGGCCCTGGGGCTCCTGACCAGGCTCCCTCCCTAGTCCTACACAGGATCCCGGGGACCTCTGCCTATGCCTTCCCCAGCCTGGGCCCTGTGGCCCTTGCTGAGCACACCTGCCCCTGTGGGGAGGTCCTGGAGCGCCATGAACCACTGCCTGCCAAGCTGGCCCTGGAGGAGGAGCAGAAGCCAGGTGGGCCTGGGCTGGGGGTGGCAGAGGCGGCAGCAGTCCCTGCCCTGGCCTCTGCCCACTATGCTCATGGCTTCCCCAATCCAGAGTCCAGGCTGGTCCCCAAGCTGTGCCAGGCTGGCGCCATGCTGCTCAAGGTGCCACTGATGCTCACCTTCCTCTACCTCTTCGTCTGCTCCCTGGACATGCTCAGCTCGGCCTTCCAGCTGGCTGGAGGTAGGGCCCGGGTGGAGGAGACCTGGGAGGGGTTCCTGAAGGGCCTTGGACAACGCTGGCTCATGCTCCCCAGGGAAGGTTGCTGGTGACATCTTCAAGGATAACGCCATCCTGTCCAACCCGGTGGCCGGGCTGGTGGTGGGGATCCTGGTGACCGTGCTGGTGCAGAGCTCCAGCACCTCCACATCCATCATCGTCAGCATGGTCTCCTCTGGCTGTGAGTTGGCCCACCAGGGTGGGGAAGAGCTTGGAGGGGCACCCCAGGAGCTGGGAAGGGTGGCAAATGGGGAGCGTGACCCCAGTAAGGCTGGCCTCCATTCAGCCTGACTCCTGTATCAGCCAGGGACATGAGAGGAGCCCAAACTGTAGCTGTATGTGACCCAGATGATTTATGGCAAGGAACTGGCTTCCCCAATGGTGGTTTGTCTGGGCAAGTCAGGAATCCGTAGGCCAGGGCATTGGAAGGGCAGGCGGGAACTCTCAGGTGGGCGCCGACACTGCAGTCCAGACAGGGCAGCGTTTCTCCTTTCTCAGGGAAGCCTCAGTTCTGCTCGAGGCCTTTCATTCTATTGGATGAGGCTGACCCAGGTTACCAAGGATAATCTCCTTTTCTTAAAGTCAGCTGACTGTAGACGTGAATTGCATCTACAAAACACCTTACAGAACACCCAGGCTAGTGTTGGGTTGAATAACTGGGTACCACAGCCTAGCTAAGTTGACACATAAAACTAACCATCACTGGCCAGGCGCGGTGGCTCACGCCTGTAATCCCAGCACTTTGGGAGGCTGAGGGGGGCAGATCACGAGGTCAGTAGATCGAGACCACCCTGGCTAACACGGTGAAACCCCGTCTCTACTAAAAATACAAAAAAAAAAAAACAACAACCAAAAAGCATTAGCCGGGCGTGGTGGCGGGTGTCTGCAGTCCCAGCTACTCAGGAGGCTGAGGCAGGAGAATGGCATGAACCCAGGAGGCAGAGCTTGCAGTGAGCCGAGATCATGCCACTGCACTCCAGCCTGGGCGACAGAGCGAGACTCTGTCTCAAAACAAACAAACAAAAAAACTAACCATCACACTCTGGGGCATGTGTGCACACACAAGCACAAATCTCTATTTGCACATAGGACATGGGCCCACGAGCCCTCATAACGAAGGCCTCACACGCACACACGTTCACATCCATACACCATGTGCAGCACGTGTACATCTACTCGCATGGATGAATGCACACACCTGTAAACGCACAGCCCGTGCCCACATGCACCTGTGACGCCAACGTTAGGCAGACTCAGCAGCATGGCAGGAGCAGCCACTGGGGACTGGGACGTGGGTAGGAGGCCTGACAGGAGTTGTGCTGGTGCAGGAGCTGGGTGACAGGAGTTGTGCTGGTGCAGGAGCTGGGTGACAGGAGTTGTGCTGGTGCAGGAGCTGGGTGACAGGAGTTGTGCTGGTGCAGGAGCTGGGTGACAGGAGTTGTGCTGGTGCAGGAGCTGGGTGACAGGAGTTGTGGTGGTGCAGGAGCTGGGTGACAGGAGTTGTGGTGGTGCAGGAGCTGGGTGACAGGAGTTGTGCTGGTGCAGGAGCTGGGTGACAGGAGTTGTGCTGGTGCAGGAGCTGGGTGACAGGAGTTGTGGTGGTGCAGGAGCTGGGTGACAGGAGTTGTGCTGGTGCAGGAGCTGGGTGACAGGAGTTGTGGTGGTGCAGGAGCTGGGTGACAGGAGTTGTGGTGGTGCAGGAGCTGGGTGACAGGAGTTGTGGTGGTGCAGGAGCTGGGTGACAGGAGTTGTGCTGGTGCAGGAGCTGGGTGACAGGAGTTGTGCTGGTGCAGGAGCTGGGTGACAGGAGTTGTGCTGGTGCAGGAGCTGGGTGACAGGAGTTGTGCTGGTGCAGGAGCTGGGTGACAGGAGTTGTGCTGGTGCAGGAGCTGGGTGACTGTCAAATTCATTAGGACGTCTTCTCTTCTACCAGTGCTGGAGGTGAGCTCTGCCATCCCCATCATCATGGGCTCCAACATCGGCACCTCTGTCACCAACACCATCGTGGCCCTGATGCAGGCGGGGGACAGGACTGACTTCCGGCGGTGAGGGGGGCTGGGGGTTGGGGGCTCGTGCCTGGGGGAGGACAGCCCCAGATGCCAGGAACCCCAGGCGTGACTGTGCACTGGCTCGAGCCTGCCTTGCAATGTGCCCTCCCTGCCCAGGGCCTTCGCGGGGGCCACGGTGCATGACTGCTTTAACTGGCTGTCAGTGCTGGTCCTGCTGCCCCTGGAGGCTGCCACTGGCTACCTGCACCACATCACTCGACTTGTGGTGGCCTCCTTCAACATCCATGGTGGCCGTGATGCTCCTGACCTGCTCAAGATCATCACAGAGCCCTTCACGAAGCTCATCATCCAGGTGACAGCAGGGCCTGGCATGGGGTGAGGGTGGGGGTAGCAAGGGACCCAGCCTCCTTCACTCCCCCTGCCCACATCTTGCCCACAGCTGGACGAGTCCGTGATAACCAGCATTGCCACTGGCGATGAGTCCCTGAGGAACCACAGCCTCATCCGGATCTGGTGCCACCCAGACTCCTTACAGGTGAGTCCCAGGCCTAGCCCCAGGTAAGAGGACTCCCTCTTCAGACTGTTGGTTTCATTGTCTGTTCAAAATGCTCCAGATAGACCTTGAAGATCATTTAGCCAGGAGAGGGCAAATATGTGGCCCTTCTACTGTGCTTACAGTAAACATTGCTAATTCCTCCCAACTTCCCACATTGCCTTAGGCAGACATCACCAATCAATTAAAGTTGTTATGTAATTGATCTAGCCCAGTGGTTCTTGAAGTGTGGTCCCAGGCCAGCATCTTGTGTACCGTGTGGGAACCTATTAGAGATGCAAATCACCCTGCCCTTCCCTAGACCTACTGAATCTGGAAACCCCTGGGAGCGGGGCCAATGGCCTATGCTTCAGCAGTTCCTCTAGGTGTGCTCAGTGCTCAAGTTTGAGAACCGCTGATCCAGCGCAACCCTTGGGTTTCACAGGTAGAGACACAGGTTCAGAGAGGCTAAGAAACATGCCAGAGCTTATCCTACCATGTCAGGGCCTGAGCACCCTAGAGGGGTTAGTGACTCAGCTGGGCCATGTTTTGGGACCCAGGTGACGTGGGGAGGAGACAGAGTGCTATAAGGATACCAAGGAAAGTAACAGGAAGGTGAGCTGTGTGGAGAACTCCTTGGAGATGTAACAGCCGCTTGTGCTGGCATCGGGGGTTCCTTCTCCTGGAGACTGCCACAGGCGGGAGTCCCTTGTCCTTCTGCACTGTTTCTGCTGCTTCTAATACTGGGAAGATCTGTTTGAATCAAGTGGATGCTCATGGACCACCCATTATGCCAGGCTGATGAGGAAGCAGGCAATTAGCACACTTCCTTACTCAGCTGTGAAAAGGCAAATGCTTCATCCAAACCACAATGCACCATATTTGCTTCTCCCTGATGCTTGCATGTGAGACATAACTCCATTTACAATGAGATATGAGGAAATCCAAGCCACAGCACAGCACAGCACAAGCCCTTCCCCTTCCCCTTCCCCTTGCTGCTTCTTGTGACTGGACCTTTACCCTGGTGCGAACAGAAAACACTCATCTGACTCGCCCTGCGATGGTCCTTTGCGTCTGAAGTTGCTCCAGCTCAGCCTCTGAGTGTTCAAAGCAGCCTTACATAAAAAAACCCCAGCGGGCAGCTTTTACGCTGACTTCATGACCTCTTTAATACATCAACCACTTTCTCACGAGCTCTCTGAGCACTCTTAGTGCTCTCTGACTCACCACAAGCCTCTCTACTTCATAGCAAAATCTGGAAGGGAGAGAAATCACACACTTTGATCTTCGCAAAAAGCAAGCCATGGAAGACAGCTCTGTTCCTCACTGCCCCTGAGCTCCCTGCCGGCCACCTACTGCAGCTTCCGGCAGATCTCAACCAGCAGCCTCCACGTCCTCACTTGAAGTCATCCTCACCCAGGTTCACTCTGGGGAGGCCGCCCTTGGGCCTTTCTCTACGGCTGCAGCTGCCACTTGTCCAGCTGGTTTCTCTTCCTCACTCTACCAGGAAATGCTTTCCTTAAACGCTTTCTGCAGGGCAGGGTCTCATTTCCTCGGCTTGGAGAGTAGCTGGTGGGTGGGACCCAAGCTCTCACTTTCATCCCCTTTCTGGGACAGCGCCCCGAAGGAGTGTGACTCACACAGCAGTGGATGTGCTTGGTCTTGCAAAATGTGAAGTGCGTCCTGGCTCTTCCTGCCCAAAGACGGGCCACAGAGTCTCCCCGTGCTCCCTTCCAACCTGTTCCCATTGACTCCAACTTTCACCATGCTGGACCTGAACCAGCCCGAAACAGTCTCCAGGGAAGCTATGCACCAGGGAGAGGAGGCAAGTCCAAGGCCTTCCAGATGGGGAAAGCAGCAGCAGCGGCAGTTGAGTGATCAGACACTTGAGTCTCCCGGGACCCTGACACCGTCCTGGGAATCACCTTCTTATGTGGCCACACTGTGGACTGTCAACTATACCTGCCTGGATTAAACAAGCATCTTTTGAGGACTTGCAACCTGGGAGGCAGGGATTATCACGTCCCCCATTTTACAGACGAGGAGCACTGAGCCCCAGAGAAGTGCAGTGGCTTGCCCAAGTCCATGTAATTGAGGTAGGATACAAATCCTGGTAGAATCCTGACTATCTCGTTGCCTCTCTCACTCACCGGTCTGACATTCTACTATGTATGTCTGCTTCCCATGCTGCCCATCAGGCCTGAAGGCCACCAGGTGACCATAGCCACGTGGAGACGACTCCAGAGGTAGCGGGTGTTGCTCTAAGGAGAAGTTCTCCTTTTCGCCACCAGGTGGTGCTGCTGGCACAGTGCTCTCCCTCGGCTTCCAGAAGAACAAAGGCCCTAGAGCTCCCCTTCCTCTGAGGGGGAAACTGCTGCGCTGGCCCACATCCTGACAGTCTCCTGTGAGCTTAATCACCTCCTTCAGTCCCCAGAAGGGGCCTCTTTAATTTAGGGTGTCCCTATAGGCACTTAAATCCCAACTCCCTCTTCCAAAATGCTTCCAACTAGCCCCTGGGAAAAGGTGGGTAGCATTATGGACTTCATGCTGCAGAGGAGGAAACTGAGGCCCAGAGAGGCTAAATGTTTGCTCTGGTGACACACAGCTGGGAACGGCTCAGCTGGGGTATGGGCCCAGGGCTGTCCACAGGCCCATTCTGTTCTTCCCACAGAGCCCACCACCCGCTTCAGGCCCCTCCAGCCTCTCCTACCCCACCCCAGGCCCAGGCAGGGATGGGCACATCTTGGGAAGATGCCCCCCAGATCCTGGGCCTCCCAGCTCTTTTATCTAAGCTGGAGTTTCCATCTTCTCCCTCTGCCCCACAAGGAAGCCCCAGGGCCTGCTCCCTCCCGGCAGTTCACTCTCTGCCTGGCTTTGTCCCTCCTGCCAGCTTTACCTTCCTCTCTTGTACTTTAGGGTCTCTGGGCTCCCAGCCAGGGCCACACAGTCCCAGGCAAGAAGGTCAAGGTTCTAAAAACCCAGAGGGCTTGGCCCTGCTGCTGCCCCTGCCAGCCCTAAGTTGGGACCCCAGTAAAGTTCCCCATTCTCCTCCAGCCTTCCCAGGGTCCCACAGTCCTCCCCACAGAGACCACTGGGCCCAGCCCAGGTTAGGTCAGTGGGGCACACGTTGACCAGGCACCTACTCATTCAAGGGGTTGTCTGCTACCTCAGCATCCAGGCTGGGTACTCCCAGGAAGGTCCAGCAGGCTCCTCCCCCACAGGGCTAGGGTTCTCAGGTTCATCTGCAGGGGCCACTGGTCCTGACCTAGGAAGTCAGTCACACACACAGCCTCCCAACCATGTGATCCTGAACGGGCTCAGCGAGGGAGAGGGTCACTCCATATCAGAAGACAGTTTACCGAAGGCTCATCATGAGCCAAGCCCTGTGATGAGCGCTTTAAACACATTCCCCCTGTAACCTTTACAGCAGCTCCTCTATTATCCTGCATTAGAGAAAACAGGCTCTGAGAGGTGACATGGCTTACCCAGGGTGGTTGGTATAAGAAGCAGGATTTGAACTCAGATCTGCCTAACAGCAAACACCTGGCTCTCTCTCTCCCTTACCCTCGCAGCAGTTACCGTCGCTTTCCCAGCCTGGTTTTCTCATCTAGCCCATCGCAGCCTATTTTTTCCAGGCTTCTTGGCCTGCCATTCAGGCCCAGTCTTGATGGGTCCCCAAGGCCCTGATGTGGCGAACTGGGAGCACAGAAGAGCACATTGCCCCATTCAAGGGAGCACATCCCGCTAAAATAAACCCGGATGTTACACCAGACGCCATAAAAGTTCTTACCTTGGCCAGCATGGTGGCTCACACCTGTAATCCCAGCACCTTGGGAGGCCGAGGTGGGTGAATCACCTGAGGTCAGGAGTTCGAGATCAGCCTGGCCAACATGGCGAAACCCCATCTCTACTAAAAATACAAAAAATTAGCTGGGCGTGGTGGCAGGGGCCTGTAACCCTAGCTACTCGGGAGGTGGAGGCGGGAGAATCGCTTGAACCCAGGAGGCGGAGGTTGCAGTGAGCCGAGATTGTGCCACTGCACTCCAGACTGGGCAACAGAACAAAAACTCTGTCTCAGAATAAGTAAATAAATAAATAACTTCTTAACCCAACAAGGCTACAAATGAGTTGTCCACAGGCCAGACTGGCCTGCTTCTGCTGACCTTCGTTGAATTGTAAAAGATAACTCAAAGTGGTCGCCAATATCTACAGATTGGGAGTTTGTTGCTTTCGGGAGTTTTTCATTTTTTGAGATAAGGTCTTGCTCTGTCACTCAAGCTGGAGTGCAGGGGCGTGATCATAGCTCACTCCAGCCTCGACCACCTGGGCTCAAGAGATCCTCCTGCTCCAACCTCCTGAGTAGCTAGGACTACAGGTGTACACCACCATGCCCTAATTTTCTTTGTGGAGACAAGGTCTTGCTATGTTGCCCAAGATGGCCTCCCACTCCTGGCCTCGAGTAATCCTCTCACCTCAGCCCCCCAAAGTGCTGGGATTACAGCCATGAGCCACACTGCACCTGGCCCAGATTGGGAGATTTCATCTAGAACTTCAGAGTTGTGGCTTCTCTCATAGAAATTGGGCAATTTAGCCACACTAGGCTGCGTCCCTGGATGGTGACAGTGATCAGGAGCTGAGTAGCTACTGCTGACTCTACAGGCCCAGCAGAAACTCTCCCCACCTCTTCCACACACAGCCCGAGCTGCTCACTTAGGTTACCGGCCCGGACCTGTGGCCTTCTGAATTGTAGGGCCTCCCTGGGGAGCCCCTTTGTCTCACTGACAGTAGGTGGGCAGAAGAGACGTGTGGGCTGGGCCCTCTGTCCCCTTACACCCCCTGAGGATAAGGAATTGATCTAGAGGAGAATGGAGCTAGGGCTAAGGGTGTCTTGGAGGAGAGGAAGGAGCCAGGATGCTGGGGAAGGGGCACCGAGAAAGGGATGGGTAATAAAAGATGAGGAAGGGGGAGTTTTCAGAAAAAGAGGAACATGTTCAGCAGCACCCAATGCCACTGAGAGAAGGAGAAAAAGAAAGACAGGAAGCCACTGGATGTGGCCCCAGGGAGAGCTGGGCCAGGGGAGTGACAGGGCAGAACACACAGAGGACCAGATTCTTGTGTGGCAGGCACTTTCATCCACATGTCCTCAGTGGAAGAGACAGGCTCAGAGAGGGCAAGAGACCCATCCATGGTCACAGAGCAGGAGGCCCATCTCCATCTTCCCCATCTCTCCCTAACCCCCATCTCAGCCCCAACCTCAGGCTGTGCTTTCCTAATTCACTAAGTCACCCTCCTCCTGATCTAGGCTCCCACCTCCATGTCCAGAGCAGAGGCCAACTCCAGCCAGACCCTTGGAAATGCCACCATGGAGAAATGTAAGTGCCTGCAACATGGGAGGTGTCCTGCATGGCAGGGGCAGAGCCTAGCAGTGGCAGGGCAATCCCACACAGCCACTGTTGTGTCCAGCCCCAGGAAGCATGGCTGTCAACCAGCCCAGCTCCTGAGCCTGGGTCAAGCTCCGGTGTTGAGGCTCAAGGAGCCTGAGATGGGGCCTTAGGATCAGAGCCCAACTGGGTGGCAAAGGTGGGGACCTGGGAGCCAGGTGTGGGGTCAGCTGTCAGGAGCTCCACCCCCTGCAGGCAACCACATCTTTGTGGACACTGGCCTACCGGACCTGGCTGTGGGGCTCATCCTGCTGGCAGGATCCCTGGTGCTGCTGTGCACCTGCCTCATCCTCCTAGTCAAGATGCTCAACTCCCTGCTCAAGGGCCAAGTGGCCAAGGTCATCCAGAAGGTCATCAATACGGGTGAGCTGCGAGCAGTTGACTGGGCAGGGCCACAGGATGGGCCTTTCCAGATCCTGCTAAGTCCTGTGACTGCCTTGATCTGGGTAAACCCTACCATCTCTGAGACTCAGTTTCCCCATGTGAACAAAGAAGGTGGTTTCTGAGACCACTGAGGTACTGACAGCTGGAGACCTGTGGCTGCCTCTGGCTGTGGTTCCATTTTAGCAGGTGGAGATGCTCAAGGACCATTGTTTGATTCAATCAACAAAGAGTCCTTAAGCCCCCATTGTGTGACAAGGGAGGTGTAGTGCCAGGTATACAGAGGTGAGACAAACAGAGTTGGGTCCTGCCCTGAGGGGCTCACAGCCCAGCAGGGGGAGGACAGCAATGAAAAATACGTGAGATTGTCAAATGGCTCACACCTGTAAATCCAGCACTTTGGGAGGCTGAAGCAGCAGGATCACTTGAGCCCAGGAGTCCAAGACCAGCTTGGGCAACATAGTGGGACTTTGTCTTTTTTTTTTTTTTTTTTTTGAGACAATTTCACTCTTATTGCCCAGGCTGGAGTGCAATGGCATGATCTTGGCTCACTGCAACCTCCACCTCCAGGGTTCAAGTGATTCTCCTGCCTCAGCCTCTCGAGTAGCTAGGATTACAGGTGCCGGCCACAACACCCGGCTAATTTTTTGTATTTTTAGTCGAGACAGGGTTTCACCATGTTGGCCAGGCTGGTCTCAAACTCCTCACCTGATGATCCACCCGCCTCAGCCTCTCAAAGTGGTAGGATTACAGGCATGAGCCACCATGCCCAGCCGAGACTTTTGTCTTTACAAAAAATTTTAAAATTAGCTGGGCATGGTGGTGTGCTCCTATAGTCCCAGGTACCCAGGAGGCTGAGTGGGAGAATCGCTTGAGCCTAGCAGGTTGAGGCCGCAGTGAGCTATGATGGCACCACTGCACTCCGGCCTGTGCAACAGAGTTCAAAAATAAATAAATAAATAAAAATAGAAAAAGAAAATGAATTAGGAATAGGAAGGAAAATTAATTAGGGGGATAAATTCAGAGAGAGGTACCTGCCAAGGACATAGCAAAAATGGCAGTGCAGTAGGGTGTGGAAGAGATGGCTTCCAATGCGCTGTTTGAGGCCGCTCAGTGCAGCTGGCATTTGAACAGACACAAGCAGCCACGATGCGGATGAAGAGCACTCTGGGTGGAGGAACAGTATGTGCAAAGGCTCAGAGGCAGGAACCAGCATGGCAGGTCCGTGGCACAGAAGGGTGGCCAGTAGCTGGCAGGAGCAGGGTGAGCAAGGGGATTGGCTGAGTGGGGTCAGTGAGGTGGCACGGAAGGAGCCAGAGCATGGGGTCTCCAGGCTCTGCTCAGAGCCTGGACTTTATTGAGGGTAACATGAGCACTCAGAAGACTTGGGGTAAGGGAGCAACACCATTTGATTTTCATTTTCCCTTTTTTGTTTTTTGAGACAGAGTCTTACTTTGTCACCCAGGCTGGAGTGCAGTGGTGCAATCTCAGCTCACTGCAACCTCTGCCTCCCAGGTTCAAGTGATCCTCCCACTTCAGCCTCCTGAGTAAACTGGGATTACAGGTGTGCACCGCCACACTCAGCTTTTTGTATTTTTAGTAGAGACAGGGTTTTGCCATGTTGGCTAGGCTGGTCTTGAATACCTAGCCTCAAGTGAACCTCTCGCCTTGGCCTCCCAAAGTGCTGGGATTACAAGTGTGAGCCACCATGCCCAGCCTCTTCCTATTAACCATAAATTTTTTTTATAGAGATGGGCTCTCACTATGTTGGTCAGGCTAGTCTTGAACTCCCAGCCTCAAGTGATCCACCCAACTCAGCATCCCAAAGTGCTGGGATTATAGGTGTGAGCCACCTTGCCCAGCCTTGGTTTTCATTTTAAACTTCATGCACTGGGAGGGGCCGCATGACAAGTACTAGAATAAGGGGTATCATGGGGCTGTGGGAGCTCAGAGAAGGGAGAAAAAGTCTGCTCCAGAGCAGGGGGTCAGGGAAGGCTTTCCAGAGGAAGTGACATCCATGCTGAGTCTGAGGATGAATATTCAGATGCTGAGTAGGATATTCCCAGCAGAGGGAACAGCCCCATCAAAGGCACAGTCGCCTGACGGAGCCAGGCTGAGAAAGGCCTTTAATCCAGGAGCAAAGAGGCCAAGTGGAAGCAACTGCAGTGGGAGCAAACCCCCATGGAGGTCGTCTCTCCCAGTGCCCCCCTGGAGATCCGCTCTCCCAGTGCCCCCCGGAGATCCGCTCTCCCAGTGCCCCCGCGGAGGTCCGCTCTCCCAGTGCCCCCGCGGAGGTCCGCTCTCCCAGTGCCCCCCCGGAGGTCCGCTCTCCCAGTGCCCCCCCGGAGGTCCGCTCTCCCAGTGCCCCCGCGGAGGTTCTCTCTCCCAGTGCCCCCGCGGAGATCCGCTCTCCCAGTGCCCCCGCGGAGGTTCTCTCTCCCAGTGCCCCCGCGGAGATCCGCTCTCCCAGTGCCCCCGCGGAGGTTCTCTCTCCCAGTGCCCCCGCGGAGATCCGCTCTCCCAGTGCCCCCGCGGAGATCCGCTCTCCCAGTGCCCCCCCGGAGATCCGCTCTCCCAGTGCCCCCCCGGAGATCCGCTCTCCCAGTGCCCCCGCGGAGGTCCGCTCTCCCAGTGCCCCCGCGGAGATCCGCTCTCCCAGTGCCCCCACGGAGGTCCGCTCTCCCAGTGCCCCCCCGGAGGTCCGCTCTCCCAGTGCCCCCGCGGAGGTCCGCTCTCCCAGTGCCCCCGCGGAGGTCCGCTCTCCCAGTGCCCCCCCGGAGGTCCGCTCTCCCAGTGCCCCCGCGGAGGTCCGCTCTCCCAGTGCCCCCGCGGAGGTCCGCTCTCCCAGTGCCCCCGCGGAGGTCCGCTCTCCCAGTGCCCCCGCGGAGGTCCGCTCTCCCAGTGCCCCCGCGGAGATCCGCTCTCCCAGTGCCCCCGCGGAGATCCGCTCTCCCAGTGCCCCCCCGGAGATCCTCTCTCCCAGTGCCCCCGCGGAGGTCCGCTCTCCCAGTGCCCCCATGGAGGTCTGCTCTCCCAATGTCCCCGCTCTGACCCCAGCCTGCTGGGATGCGGTTTCCTTGCAGACTTCCCTGCCCCCTTCACCTGGGTCACAGGCTACTTTGCCATGGTGGTGGGCGCCAGCATGACCTTTGTGGTCCAGAGCAGTTCTGTGTTCACCTCGGCCATCACCCCACTCATCGGTGAGTGCCCATGTAGAGGTGGAGTGGGGTGGGCCAGGGCTGGCAGGGAAAGGGCCAAAGGAGATGCTGGGGGTCCCACTTCCTCTCCCTCTGTCCCCAGGTCTTGGTGTGATCAGCATTGAGAGGGCCTACCCGCTCACACTGGGTTCCAACATCGGCACCACCACCACGGCCATCCTGGCTGCCCTGGCCAGCCCCAGGGAGAAGCTGTCCAGCGCTTTCCAGGTGCGCTGGGAGTGTAGCCTCGCCTGGGGCAGGATGGAGCTGCCTCTGGGGTGTGGGGCCTGACAAAGGTGTGACAACATGGAACAAATATTTTGACTGCCTACTAAGGGCCACCTAATATGCTCAATGAAACCATTATGGGCAAAGTAGACCCAATACCACCCTCGAGACCTTAGCATCTAATAGGGAGACACTGCTCATAATTACACCAATAAATAGCAGTGAGTCGGATTTGCACCATAAGGAAGAGGAAGAGGAAGAGGCACTACAAAAGAGGGCCTGGAGCAGTTTGGGGAATCCATTGCGGGGGTCAAGGCCGCAAATGGCAAAGGGGAATTATTCTAGGAGCAAAGGAGTAACTGACAAGCCAAGGCACTGACTGAATGAGGGTCCAGAAACTGACATCAATCCTTTAGCTGCTGGATTTTGGCAGTATCTGCTGGGGGATTCCTGTGCGAGGGGTCAGTGGGGAAAATGTGGGGAGCTCAGGGCAGTAGTTATTTACCAACTGGTCTAGAAGTATTTCAATATTTGCATAGCCAGCATAGCCACCTCGGGGTGATCTCGGGGCAGGGGGCACATCACCCCTAAGTGGAAACTTTCCTGCTGCCCAGACCAGATCGGGGTTCCTATCATCTACCCCTGCTGGCCTGACACAGGACCTGGGAGCCAGTGCCCATCTCAGCCCCTCTGCCTCATCCCCTGCAGATTGCCCTCTGTCACTTCTTCTTCAACATCTCGGGTATCCTTCTGTGGTACCCGGTGCCCTGCACACGCCTGCCCATCCACATGGCCAAGGCGCTGGGGAAACGCACGGCCAAGTACCGCTGGTTTGCCGTCCTCTATCTCCTTGTCTGCTTCCTGCTGCTGCCCTCACTGGTGTTTGGCATCTCCATGGCAGGCTGGCAGGTCATGGTAGGTGTGGGCACGCCCTTCGGGGCCCTGCTGGCGTTCGTGGTGCTCATCAATGTCCTGCAGAGTCGGAGTCCCGGGCACCTGCCCAAGTGGTTACAGACATGGGACTTCCTGCCTCGCTGGATGCACTCCCTGAAGCCCCTGGACCACCTCATCACCCGCGCCACCCTATGCTGTGCCAGGCCTGAGCCCCGCTCACCCCCGCTGCCCCCCAGGGTCTTCCTGGAGGAGCTACCCCCTGCCACACCCTCCCCCCGTCTTGCACTGCCTGCTCACCACAATGCCACCCGCCTCTAGGCAGTGGGCCCAGACTACAGCCTGGAATGGGGAAGGCCTGGGGTGGAAAGGCAGGGGAGGGAGGGTGTGTGTAGGTATGTGCATGTGCCTGTGCCACCCTGGGTGCCAGTCTCTCCTTCTGTAGCTCCGCAAAGCTCTGGGCTTGTGTGAGAGTGTCGGTGTGTGTGCATGTGTGGGGGTGAGTCTGCATGTGCACCTGTCATGTGTAGAAGCTTGTATTTGTGTACAGGTGTGCCAGCCCATGCACGTGTACACAGACACACCTGTGGGAGGCTGTGTGCAGGCTGCAGGATATCTGGGTATGATTTCAGGTCCTCTGCACGTGTACACATGACTAGGATAGGCAGGAGTGAGGGTGGGTCTGGGTATATGACTGTGCAGCTGTTTGTGCATAGATGTTGGTGCCTGCGTTACTGAATTTGCACACCTCCTTGCCACTTTCCTTCCTCCAAGATACCATCTCCTCATCCTAACCCAGGTCTTCAGCACCACCACAATTAATTCCCTTCCCAACACTTGCCTGATGGAAAAAAAACAAAGGAATTAAAACTCTCCTTAGGCATTCGGAAGTCTTTTTGCTCTCCATCAATGGCAAAGGGAAGACCAAGCCAGGGGGTTCAGCAGCACCATCTCCCCTCAAAGACTGGCTGCAAGAGCAGCCTGCCCTGCCCAGGCCAGGTGCAGTTCCAGAGAAGCCAGCCCTGCAGGCTCACCCCAACCATCTGCCTGGCCCTACCTTAGTGAGTCCAAACCACAATTCAAACTCCCTGGAAGCCCCTCCTAGGCCTGGGGCCACCCCCAAGGCAAGTGTAAGGAGGATTCTGCACCCCCATCCCCTGACCCCCACCTGGCTGAACTTCCTCTGGTCTCCCTCTGCCCTCTAAATTCACCCACCTCAGCCACACATCACTCCTTCTTGCTGGGATAAGATCAGGGCTCCAGAATAAGTGACAGGTGGGGTCTGCCATCAGGGCCGCTGGGGGAGGGGACGGGAAGGGTGGGGGTGGGCAAGAGAGGCCATGCCCTGGGCCCCAGCACATGGAGGGCAGGGACCAGACACCCTCCTTCCCACTTTTGTCCACTATCTTTGGGCAATAAACCAGGCCTCAAACTTACCCAAGCTTTTCAATTCCCCCTCCTCCATAGGTCACCCTGAAACGGAGGCCTGCAGAGTGAGACTCCCGGGTAGGGATGCCAGAGTTCCTCCCTCTAGTCCAGGGACTCCTGCGGGGCCTTTTCGAAGGCCTGGGGAAGGCAGGATGTAAGGTCTCAAACCCAATTGCGATGGTGTTGGACATGAGCCCTCTCAGTAGGCCCCCCTTGGAGGAATGTGGGCAGAGATGCAGAGGCCTGTGAGCCCCAGACCTGCTTTACAAGCCACCAAGCCCATCCTGTCACCCACTCACACCTTGCTAGTGCTTGAGGTATGAGTGGAGGGGGGAGGAGCAAATTGGCCTCCAGCCTGACACCCTGATGGGGAGAGGTGTTCGCGGGATGGGGAGGGGGCTCCCTTTACTTGTCCTGCCTAATGTGTGGGAATATCTGTGAGAAAGGACGCTAAGGCTGAAACAGACTTTGAGAAGCCCCCACCCTTGGACTCTTCCTCAGCTGCGGAGTCCCTAGGACCCTGGGAAGGCGCCAAGGAGCAGCAGTCAGGCCAGGAGCCTCTGCAAGTCGTCCATGGGAGAGCAGGGTGTAGGGCACAGGAGCCTGGCAGCCTCTAGACTCAAAATCCCGGCTCCACCAGGTAACCGTCTTGCAAAGACCAGTTTCCTTATTTACAACTCCCCCCACCGCGCAAGTGGAGGAGGAGCCAGCCGCGCCCAGGTCACAGTTTATTTGGCCCGCGCTACCAGTGGGCGGCCTGGCTGCCCCGCTAGGCGCCCTGCATGCGCAGCCCGCGTATGAGTTCGTGCACCGTCTTGTTGAGGATGCCCCCATGTACGCCGCGTCGGCCCATTAGCACCAGGAGCGCGCGCGGCGCACGGCCCACGCACACGGCGCGCGCGTCCAGCCCCTTGGTGCGTGCGTCCAGCACGCCGTCACCCTCGGCCAGGAGGTGGTCTCGGATGACGCAGCAGCGGCGGCCCCCCACGCTCAGGCCCGCCTGCAGGAAGGTGTGCCTGTCCGGCCCCGTGAGCACGCCCACCTCCTGCGGCGAGATGGCCGCCAGCAGGCCCCCGGGCCGCGAAGCCCACACGCAGCTGTTGTCCGCATGGCCCACGATGGCCACGTCGTCGATGCGCTGGTCCCGCAGCACTGCACTGATGTAGACCTTCCAGTCGCCCATCGCGCTCCGAGTGCGCCCAGCCGCCTCGCACCTCTCGGGGCAATCTAGGGGCGCCACGCGGGGAAGGCCTGCGGCGCTGTGACGCATGCTGGGCGGGGCTGTGACGTCACACAAGGCGCCGTCCCGGAGCGACCACCCAGGCTGGGGCACGTGGGGCGTGGGCGTTTAGTGCTGGCGCAGTTCTAAGGTTATCCTATAGGATGGGTTTGGCAGAGCGCGGTGGCTCACTCCTGTAATCCCAGCGCTTTGGGAGGCCGAGGCGGGCGGATCGCTTGAACTCAGTAGCGAGATTATAGTAAACTATTATAGGATCGTGTCGCTGCACGCCAGCCTGAGCCACAGAGCGAGGCCCCGTCTCTAAAAAAGCAAAAACAAATTTTAATTTAAAAAAATTTTTTTGAGATGAGGTCTCACTATGTTGCCCAGGCGGGTCAGGAAGTCTTGAGCTCAAACAATCCTCCCGCCTCAGCCTCTCAAAGTGATGAGATTACAGGCGTGAACCACCGCATCTGGCCAATCTATTTTTAATTTTAAAAAGCTGGTTTTGTGAAAAAAGGATGTTGTGTCTGGACAGCCAGACCTTCACTTGTAAGGGAACCAACCATTCAACCCCCAGATTGTGGTTCTTAAGCATGAGAGAACATCAGAATCCCCCGCAAGGCTGTTAAACAGATTGCTGGGCCCCACCCCAGACTTTCTGTTCAGCAGTATAAAGTGTAGCCCGAGAATTTGTTATGTGTAACAAGTTCCCTGGTGATGGTACTGCTAGCCAAGGGACTCTCAGACCCACTACACTAGTGCGTGTTGGGGTGGGGACAACGATATGTCACCCAGCCCTTAGGGTCCACGCCACAGTCAATGCTCTTTTTTTCTCTTTTATTTTCTTTTTTCTTTTCTTTCTGTCTCTCTCTTTCCCTCCCTCTGTTCCTTCCTTCTTTCCTTCCGGTTCAAGTGATTCTCCTGCCTCAGCCTCCTGAGTAGCTGGGACTACAGGCGCACGCCGCCGTGCCCGGCTAATTTCTTGTATTTTAGTAGAGACGGGGTTTCATCGTGTTGCCCAGGCTGGTTTCGAACTCCTGAGCAATCCACCTGCCTTGGCCTCTTAAAGTGCTAGGATTACAGGGGTGAGCCACCGCGCCTGGCCAATGCTAAGTATTTCTAACCACGATTCTCAACCTTGGCTGTACATGGAATTATCTGGGGAGTTTTAAAAATATACCACTACCCATGCCCCATCCCTAGACATACTGATTTAATTGGTCTGAGGTGGAACTTGGGCATAGATTGGCTCAAAACGCTCCCCAAGTGATCTTAATGTATGGTCTGAGAACTACTGCTCTGTAAACAAAATGTTAGTTTCTCATAAGGAATAACATGCAGCTTCTCCTTGCACAGGGCTTGGTATACAGTATCCTAGGCTCAGTAAACATTAGCTGGGCTGGCATCTAGATTTTGCACGTTAAGATCTCATAGACCTTGTTCTCTGAGAGCTGTGGAGAAGCTGTGAATCGCTTTTCTGTCTTGGCATTTCCCGGCGGGACCCATGAAGAAAAGAGCTTTCCTTCTCAGCATTTTCAAAGCACTTTATTGAGTTCCTGCGCCATCCTGGCGCGGAGCTGGCCGCACTGGGGGAATGGGACACAATCTTGCCTTCCATGCCCCAGCCACTCTCTCACTGCGGAATCACCAAGGAGGGAAAGATGAGTCCCTGAGCAATCAGGAAACGGTGTGCTCCCGGATCCAGGCCAGGTAGTAGGCCACATCGGTGTAGACGCCTGGCTTGTTGCGGTCACCACAGCCCGATCCCCAGCTGATGATGCCTTGCAGGGTGAGCCGGCGCTCTGCAGCTTGGTCCTCACACACCAGCGGGCCTCCGGAATCACCCTGGGTCGGAAACACGCAGCTCAGCGCTGTGGACCTGAGATTTGTGCCTGACGGCCTCGGGGAAGGGCGCCAACCGGGCTAAGAGCTCACCTGGCACGCATCGGTGCCGCCCTCGAGGAACCCTGCGCAGAGCATGCCGGGGAGGATGGAGGATCCGTGCACGTCCGGGGCTGAGCAGCGCTCCAGGGAGAGGAAGGGTACCTGCGCCTCCTGCAGGAAGCTGGCATATTCCTCCGCCCCTGCGAACACAGAGCGCCTTCTTCACACCCCATCTGACAACGCTTGCCGCCCGGACGATGGACAAAGCTGCTCCAGGCGCTTGTAAACCCACTCATGCCCTTCCTCTCTCGCAGCAAGCCCGAAGGGGAGGAGGTGCCATTAATTCAATTTCATAGGCAAGGAAGCTGAGGTCCAGAGAAAAGCCAGGATTTGAATGGGCGGAGCGGAAACAGAAACCCCTCCCCCACCACCCATCCAGAGTCGCAGAACCTGGCTCCCACACTAGCCCGGAGCGCGGGGCCAGCGTCCTAGTTGGCCTTTGCAGCCCGGCGCCCAGAGGGAACCAAGAGCAAGTTCGATTCTCCCTGTATCCCCAGGAGATTTGGGGATCCCAGCAGTGAATCCCAGGCCCTGGGATTCTACCTGGGATTCACCTACACATTCTCACAACCCATCAGGTCAGCGCCACCCATTCTGTAGGCACCCGGAACGATACCAAAGTCGCGGGCTTCTTCCGCCTAACCCAGTGATCAAAGGTCTCCTCCCCTACCCCTGCCCCTAGCAGTTGTGCCTACCCTCGAACTGGTGGCCCCAGCCGGCCACCTGGCAGAGCGTGGTCTCGGAGGGTCGCGCGGCGCCGCTTGGCAGGCACACCGGCTGAACGTAAGGCGACAGGAGCGCGCAGCTGCCGTCCGCATCCTCCTGAAGGCGCAACAGAGCTAACCCGGGCGGAGAGGAGCGTGAGGCGGGGACGCCGGGGCCCCAAGCTCTCTTCCCGTCCCCGCGGGGCGCCCCCACGCACCCAGGTCGTGCTGGTAGCTGACGGGCGAGAAGGCCTCGTGCAAGCGGTAGGAGCGCACGGCCAACGTCTGGCACTGCTCACAGCTGTGGTTATGGCGTTCCTGGCCGAGCACCACCGTCAGATCCTCGGGTGCGGGTCTGCGGGGGGGTAGGGGAGAGGCAGCGCTCTCAGACCTGGCCACAAGCGTTCTGGGGAAGCCCCCTGCTCCCGAACCCCAATCCCGTGTTCCAGCTTCCTCCCCGGGAGCTCCGGAGGGGCGTGGAAAGAAGGGTGGGGCGGGAGAAGGTAGGGCACGGGTTCGGGTGCAGCGTGGAAGCTGCGCTGGGAGACGGAGGAGCCGCGGCCCCTGGGGCGGCTCTGGGCGGGCGGGTACTCGCCGGTCCTGCAGGCAGTGAGCGGCCGTCAGCACCCAGCAGGGGGCGATGAGGCTGCCGGCGCAGAAACTGTGGCCCCAGTACAGCGCGGCGATGTAGGGGTGCGCCCCGCGTAGCGCCACCAGCCCGCCAACGACGCGGGTCATCGAAGACAGACTCTTGCGGAGCCGCTGCCCGCAGCTCAGTGGGCCGTTCCTGGTCAGGGAAGGCGGCTGCTCCCGCTTCGCCGGCAAGGCTGTGGAGGAGCAGGGGCTGAGGACGGGGAGCCCGCGGCCGGCTGGCCGGAATCTAGCTCGCCCGGCGCCCTCTCGGCTCCTCCTTCCCCCCCCCCACTTCCTAACCTCCCGGGGTCTGGGACTGAGGCGGGGTCCGGGTCGCGGGCTGAGGCTTCAGCGGTGCCGGCTGCGCGGGCATGAGTGGGACATGAAGCCTAGGGGACACCGGGGTCGGAGGCGCCGCCTGGGTTGGGGTCTGGCACTGTGCCAGGTCGCAGTACTCCCAGCTCAGCCGGTCGCGGTTCAGCACGAAGCACCACGGGCGGATGTCGTTGTCCGGGTTCCTGTAGCCACACGAGGGGGCGCCGTTAGAGCGCCGGGAGCCCGGAGCCCTGGGGCGGAGGGGTCACCCATCCCCACGCGGCGCACCGGCAGAAGGCGTGGCCGCCCAGTCCCCAGTTCCGCGCTTGCTCGGCAGTCACGTTCCGGTAGGTGGCCTCCGAGGCCCACGGCTCACAGGGCGCACCCGAGAGCGTGGTCCTGGCCAGGCCGCGGTAGCTGAGCCCGCGGCCATCATAGCAGCTTGCCTTGGTGTCTGAGGAGAAAGGGGGCTCCCTGGGCAGCCAAGGCTGGGCTCTCCTGCCTCCCTCTCATCTGCTTTCCGCACTCTCCCTCCTCCTTCCTGGCAAGCCCGTCCCACCTGGGGGCTGGCCTTCTGCTTGCCCCAGACCCTCACTCACCCACGTCGCAGAAGCGTCCGGTGTAGCCCACCGGGCAGTGGCACAGGCGGTGGCCCTCCACCTCTAGGCAGCGACCCCCATGGAGGCACGGGTTGGTGCGGCAGGCTTGGGGAGGGAACGCAGTGAGCCACCCCTGGGCCTAAAGACCCCCCCAGAGAGCTCTCCTTCCCGGCACACCACCCGGCCTCCTGCCAGCCTGTCTTCCTGACGCTCCTCCCTGGCCCGTTCCCAACCATCTGCTCACCCTGGCTGGCCAGCCGCTGGCAGTGGGCATCAGGACCCTTGCACTGGCATCTGGCCACAGCTGCTTGCTCAGTTCTATACCATATCTCATTCTTGTGGAAAAACCGGAGAAGCTGAGGCTCAAAGCACTTCTCTGGGGACAAAGAGGGACAGTGGTCTCAGGAGAGTCTAGGACCATGCCAAGTCTCCGAGTATCCAGCAACCTATTCTGTAGGCCCAGGGTTGCCCCTGTCCCCCAGCACCCCGCCCAGGTCGTCCACATCTCCTCACCTTTCTGGCAGTGGTTTCCAGTGAGGTGTTGTGGACAGAGACAGTGGGGGCCGCTCGGCATGTTCACACAGGTCCCTCCTTTCTGGCAGGGGCTGTGTTTGCTGCAGTGGTCTGAGAGATGGACATGGTGGAAGGAAGAGCAGGGAGCTGAGTCACACAGCTGGGGGCCAAGGCCCTTCTTGAACCTACTTGCCTTGTGACCTTGCTACTCCAAGTTTCCAAGCTTAGTTTACCCACCTGCAAAATGGGACCACTCCTTCCCAGAACTCTCCCTCTGGACTTCCAAAGGGTATTGTGGAGGGAGAGAAGGGGCTGGGCCCAGAATCCCAGGTGTGTGGGGTCTGGTGATACCAGGAGAGTAATGAGGCGGGAGGAGAGAGCCCCGGGCCACCCCAGAGGCTATGTGTAGCACCTTTCACTTTCTTGGGCTCCAAACAGTATCCCCATCGCTGGTCCTGATCAAAGTTGGGGGTGGTAGCACACCTGTAGAAAGAGACAAGGCTTCCCTGCTCTACCCAGGGGCCTGGCCCACCCAGCCCTATCACAGTCCCCTCTCTCCAAGCAGAGTTCCTTGGACAGAAGGACAGGCAGGGTCCATGTCTCCCAGGCCCCTGCTCCAACTCCTCTGCGTTGTCTTACCAGGGCTGAGGGCCTGGCCGGCCCTTGTGGGTACATTTGTGGTACAGCTGCCGGTGGTACTGGAAGGGGAAGTGGCAGGGCTCCCCGGTGACAGTGAGAACTGCAGGGACAACACACTCTCTGAGGACTTCCCCTGTACTCAACTGTTCAGGCACTGTCCCTCAGAGTCTGGTCAGGAAAAGGACAGACCCTCAAAAAGGTCGCTGTGCATTGAAAACACTTTCTGCTCTAAAAGTTGGGTTCAGGGCCGGGCGCGGTGGCTCAAGCCTGTAATCCCAGCACTTTGGGAGGCCAAGGCGGGCAGATCACGAGGTCAGGAGATCAAGACCATCCTGGCTAATACAGTGAAACCCCCTCTCTACTAAAAATACAAAAAAATTAGCTGGGCGTGGTGGCAGGTGCCTGTAGTCCCAGCTACTCGGGAGGCCGAGGCAGGAGAATGGTGTGAACCCGGGAGGCGGAGCTTGCAGTGAGCCGAGATCGCGCCACTGCACTCCAGCCTGGGTGACAGAGTGAGACTCCATCTTAAAGAAAAAAAAAAAAAACTTGGGTTCAGGAGTCAGATAGCTGGAGTAGACTCCTGACTCCACAACCTGCTAGCTGTGTGACCTTGGGTAAGTCTTCAGTCCCAAGGCCAGGAAGAGCACTTGCCACAAAGTAGGCACTTAATAATACTTGTTGAATGTTGAAGTCACTGTTAACCACTCTGATCTGAGCCTTGGTTTCCTTATCTGTAAAACGGCAGTAATAATAGTACAGTTGATCCTCATTCTTCTCTGGTTCTACATTGAGAATGTGCCTACTTGCTGAATTTTATTTGTAACTCCCAAGTCAATACTTGAAATGTTTTCATGGCCATTTGTGGGCATGCACAGAGCAGTGAAAAATTTGCACATTCCCAGTTAAGGTTCAACAAGGCGTCACGCTGCTGCTGCTTGTTTCAGCTCTCCTATTGAATGAGTGTCCTTCTCAGTCTACTTAGTGCAACGTTTTTCACACTTTGTGCTTTTGCTGGGGATTTGGCTTTTGGAAATGGCCTCTGAGCCTCCTGCTGAAGAGCTGTGTAGTTCCTAAGCACAAGAAGGCTACCTTAGGGAGAAAGCGTGTGTTAGAGACACTTGATTCAGGTGTGAGCTATAGTGCCATCAGCTTAGCATTGATGAATCAGCAACACATATATTAAATAAAATGTCTTTAAACAGAATCATACATAAAACGAGATTATATGCTGTTGGTTGATGAAAATGTTGTGACCAGAGGCTCACAGGAACCTAATACTGTTTGCTAGTTCAATGTTCACTGTGATTTTATAGAACATAACCACCGCGAATAATGAGAATTGCCTGTGTCTTCTTCAGAGGAATTGTCGTGGGGCTTCATGAGATAATGCCATGAAATGCTGAGCAGTGTCTGGCACAAAGTACCTGCTCAATAAGCTTTTGCCACTATTTTGTTCAAGGCAAAGTGCACTTGCCAAGGACCAAACCAGAACTAGGACAGTAAATGGAAATGGATCTGAGATGGACCTTTAAGATGCAAATGGGGGCCAGGCGCGGTGGCTCACGCCTGTAATCCCAGCACTTTGGGAGGCTAAGGTGGGCGGATCACCTGAGGGCAGGAGTTCGAGACCAGCCTGGCCAACATGGTGAAACCTGTCTCTACTAAAAAATACAAAAATTAGCTGAGCATGAAGTTGTGTGCCTGTAATCCCAGCAACTCGGGAGGCTGAGGCAGAGAATCGCTTGAACCCAGGAGGCAGAGGTTGCAATGAGCCAAGATCGCGCCATTGCACTCTAGCCTAGGGGACAGAGTGAGACTCCATCTCAAAAAAAAAAAAAAAAAAGATGCAGATGGGATGGACGGACAGAGAGGAGGGGGACCTTAGGCAGGGGATTAGGCAAGGATAGGGCACCAAGTTTGGGTAAGGCAAGAGAGAGGAGAAACTTTTGGGTGTGGGGTGAAGAAAGGAGGCTGAGGGAGTCCAGGGTTGGAATGTGCTGGGCCTCAACGCCATGCTTAGGGAGTCAACCCCACCAAGCCAGGCCCACCAGGGTAGGGTCCATCTGGTTCACAGGCCCTGCTATGTGCCACGCTCTAGGTAAAATTTTTTTTTTTTTTTTGAGACGGAGTGTTGCTGTGTTGCCCAAGCTGGAGTGCAATGGTGTGATCTTCGTTCACTGCAACCTTCACCTCCCAGGTTCAAGCAATTCTTCTGCCTCAGCCTCCCGAGTAGCTGGGACTACTGGCGCATGCCACCATGCCTGGCTAATTTTTGTACTTTTAGTAGAGACAGCATTTCACCATGTTGGCCAGGCTGGTCTCGAACTCCTGACCTCATGATCCACCGACCTTGGCCTCCCAAAGTGCTGGGATTACAGGCATGAGCCACCACGCCTGGCATGTAGGTAATTTAGTGTCTGGAAGAATGAAAGCAATGGGGAGCTATGGCAGAGCTTGAGGAAGGGGGAAATGGCAGGTACCCTTCATCTAAAAGGTAGTTTCATAATAAAAGCTAATATTTGTAAAGCATTTCCATGCACCAGGTGATGGGCTGAATACCTCACATGGGTTTCCCTTCTCAACAACCCTAAGAGGTTTACTGTTATCAACCTGGTTTCACAGAAGGGGAAATTGAAGCTTGGAGAACTCAAATCCCTCGCCCAGAGTCACCCAGCTCATAAGTGATAAAGCTGGGCTTCAGAGGCATTCAGATGCCAGAGACAAGCTCTTGATCCTTCCTTGCCCATTGAAGGCCCTGGCCTCTGTGTGGCATGAATGATGCCCACGAGACGTACTGGGGAAAGGAAAAGAAGGGGAGAAGCTGGGGAAACTGAGGAAGGCTGGCAGGAGCCCAGGTGTGATGGCGCCAGCAGCACATATCTCAAGCACCTGCTCCGAGCCAGGCTCGTGGGCACTTAGACACAGCCCATGCCCTGCCCTCAAGGATCACACAGCTCACGATCACTCTAGTGCCCATGGGCATAAGACCTAGCACCAGGTAGGCACTAGACTAGACTGCCCTGAGACTGCACACACTGCACCATACACATCCCCACCCAAGGGTTCTCGGGAGGAGGAGCCAGGCCACTTACCGACTGTGTGCTCTTCAGCTTTGTACTTATGCTCCTTGGGGGCTTTCCAAGGTGGAATCTACAAGGGAGAGAAGAAGGCAGGGAACTGACTAGAAGTCATAGCCTGCCACCGATCTGTTGCTAGTCTGCAGCTTCCTCTCACAGCCCAGAAATGCAGAGATTTCTTCCCAAGACCCAAACCCTTTCTACCTCCCCCCGTTGTCTTCTTAAGGCCCATCTCCCCCAGAAATGCAGGCTGTGCCCTTGTATCCACCCAGTCTGGTTGTCTGTCTCCTCTGCCTGGGCCTTCGGGGCTCGCCTCACCTTTCCACATAGGCCTCCTAGTCACCTGGACCCACAGGTCATGAGCAGAGGCCATGGCTCACGGCTGTGATAGAGACCCCCCAGAACAATCCTGGGACAATCCTGGTTCCCACAGCACTCACCGAAAGTGTTGACTCCAAGCTCACCAGCAGGAACCCCAGGAGCAGCAGAGCCCTCATGGCGTCCGTCCGTTGGTCCAGCTGCCTATCCAGGAGTCCAGATCAATAGGACTGGCCAAAGGTCTTGGAAATAGAGATTGGTCAAGCTGCCCTCCTGAGCCTGGTGGGGCACAGGCTGTTTGTGGAAAGCCAAGTGGAGCGACTTCCTTGGTCACCCCTTGAGGGCCGGAAAGTTGGGAGTTTGTGGGTGGGGGTGAAATGAAGAGCTGGGCTCCTCCTCTCTTTTCTAGATAGTGGGACTGGAAGCAGAAGAAGGGACGTTCTTATGCTCTGGGTCCTGTGGAGATCAGGAGGTTAAGGAGATCAAAGATCATGGGGATCTTGGAGTCCACTGTGAAGTGTGTTCATTTTCTATTGTCATGTAACAAACTACCATAAACTCAGCAGCTTACAACAATACCCACTTTTAATTTTCTTTTTTCTTTTTTTTTTTTTTGAGACGGAGTCTCGCTCTGTCGCCCAGCCTGGAGTGCAGTGGCGCAATCTCCGCTCACTGCAAGCTCCGCCTCCCGGGTTCACGCCATTCTCCTGCCTCAGCCTCCTGAGTAGCTGGGACTACAGGAGCCCACCACCACGCCCAGCTAATTTTTTGTATTTTTAGTAGAGACGGGGTTTCACCATGTTAGCCAGGATGGTCTCGATCTCCTGACCTCGTGATCCACCCGCCTCGGCCTCCCAAAGTGCTGGGATTACAGGCCTGAGCCACTGCACTGGGCCATGTGTCGCCTTTTAAGAACTCACCTGACTAGGTCAGGCCCACCAAAGCCATTCTCCTTTTTTTTTTTTTTTTTTTTTTTGAGACAGAGTCTGGCTCTGTCACCCAGGCTGGAGCGCAGTGGCATGATCTTGGCTCACTGCAAGCTATGCCTCCCAGGTTCACGCCATTCTCCTGCCTCAGCCTCCCGAGTAGCTGGGAATACAGGCACCCGCCACCACACCCAGCTAATTTTTTTGTATTTTTAGTAGAGATGGGGTTTCACTGTGTTAGCCAGGATGGTCTCGATCTCCTGACCTCGTGATCCGCCCGCCTTGGCCTCCCAAAGTGCTGGGATTACATGTGTGAGCCACCATGCCTGGCCCTGCCATTCTCCTTATTTTAAGGTCAAACAATTTGGGACTTAAATTACATGTGCAAAATTCTTTCACAGGAGCATCTACATTCATGTTTGACAGAATAACTGGGAGGTGTGCAAACACCAGGGGTAGAGATCTTGGGGCCATCTTAGCATTCTACCAACCACAGGAAGTGAGGCAAGAAAGCAAATGATTTAATGAGAAAAGTGCTAAACCAAGGGGCACTAAGATGTGCAGCTGGAACATGAGAAGAAGACGGGGTGCACGTGTGCTGCCCAGCATCTGTCCTGGTTCGGTAATGACACTTTGATTTTTCCTTTAGCAACGACTCCTCTCTTACTTCTTCCATGGGCTCTAGTGCTGCCAACTCTACCCTCAGAGCTAGGGCTAGGGATGTGGCCTAGGTCTGGTCAATCAGAGCATGACATCTCTAATCCACAGTGATTGGTTCAGAGATAAGCACATACACAATTTAGGCCAATTAAAGTGCTGGCTTGGGACTTTTGCCAGAACTTTTGGGAAAGCAAAAAAGTTGCACTGGGTTTACTAAGCACAGAGCATGTGGGTCTGAACACGTTGATGATCACCTTTGTCACTCTCTAGGGAGGGCCTGTTTGAGAATGAAGCCTACACATAGGAAAAGCAAAGCAAACAGGGAAGGAAGGATGGAAAGATGCTGTGGTAGACAGCCTCAAAGACAGCCCCCAAGACAGCCCCCATTGATCCTCACCACCTAGGATTCATGCCCTTGTATGGTGTCTTCCCACATTGAGTTAGGGCTGTTCTGTGTGTCCATCAGAATATGACAGAAGTGGCTGGGTGTGGTGGCTCACACCTGTAATCCCAGCACTTTGGGATGCCAAGGCAGGCAGATCACTTGAGGTCAGGAGTTCAAGACCAGCCTGGCCAACGTGTTGGCCAAACTCCATCTCTTTGAAAAATACAAAAATTAGCCGGGCGTAGTGGCGTGTGCCTGTAATCCCAGCTACCCGTGAGGCTGAGGCAGGAGAATTGCTTGAACCCAGGAAGTGGAGGTTGTAGTGAGCAGAGATTGTGCCATTGCACTCCAGCCTGGGCAACAGAGACTGTCTCAAAAAAAAAAACATATGGCAGAAGTGAGGGTGTTGGACTTCCAAGCCCAGGTCATAAAAGACATTGCAGTTTCTGCCTCGGTCTCTTAGGTTGCTCACTCTGGAGGAAGCCAGCCACTGTGTTGTGAGGACACACATGCAGCCCTGCAGAGAAGCCCATGTAGGGAGAAAGGAAAGCACCCTGCTGACAGCCAGTGCCAATTGGACAGCCACATGAATGAGCTGCCTTGGAAGTGGATACTGCAGCCCTCGCTGACATTTGGCTTGCAATCTTATGAAAGACCTCAAGGCAAAACTGACCATCAGAAACTGTGATAAATCATCATTAAATGTTGTTGCTTTAAGCCACAAGTTAGGGTGATTTGTTACACGACATTTGAGAACTAGTACTGATGGATTGATTTCTCATGACTTTGAGAGCCTACATCCTAAAACTAGAAGTATCCTTAAGACTTGGTCAGTTATGGCTAGTCACAGTGGCTCACGCCTGTAATCCCAACACTCTGGGAGGCTGGGGATCACTTGAGGATCACTTGAGCCCAGGAGTTCAAGACTGATGTAGGCAACATAGTGAGATCCCATCTCTCCAAAAAAATTTAACCTTAGCCAGGCATGGTGGCGCGTGCCTGTAGTTCCGGCTACTTGTGAGTCTGAGGCAGGAGGATTGCTTGAGCCCAGAGGTCCAAAATGCTGTGAGCCGTGATTGTGCCACTGCACTCCAGTCTGGCAAGCAGACTGAGACTGTATCTCCAAAAAAAAAAAAAAAAAAGACTTCTCAGTTATATGAGCCAATAAAACCAATTTGAGTGGACTTCTGTCACTTTCAGTTATACAAAGTCCTAAATTATACAAAGTAATTTATGGGAAATGAAGACTGAGTGTAGCAATTTATTAATTCTGCTGGAAGAGAGGCAGGCTGTGGAAGACTTCTTGGAACAGAAACACAGAAAGAGGAGGGCAGGAGAGGAGGGGCACCTTTCCAACCACTGGTTTCAAAGGTAACTGGTTTCAAAGTCATTGACGTGACAGCTGTTAACTCCATGATGAAAGTGAAACTATTAGATATATTGACGAGTCATTAAAGCGAAAGTACCTTTGTCACCTTTTTTGTTGTTTCAAAGAGACTCGGTCTTATTAAGTTGCCCAGGCTAGCCTGGAACTTCTGGGCGCAAGTGATCCTCTCGCTTCATCCTCCTGAATAGCTGGGATTACAGGTGCATGCCACCATGCCTGGCTCTGTCAGTTCTTGATTGCTCCTGAGTATAGACCCTGGCCCTAAGGCCACTCCCACATTGGCTCCTTCCTCTTGGGGAGAAGGCAGCTGTTCCTCTACATGGAAGGGGCCTTTTGAACAGGTCTTCGCCACAAGTAGGGGTTTGCAGGCAGAGTGAGTAGTACAACTGCACAGAAGCCTGAATGCAGCGTGTCAAATGGGGAATGTGGTGAGCATAAGGTGCCTTGTAGGGAGTGTGAGATGAGGTGTCAGGTGGACATTAATGGGCATTTGGATGTTCAACATCCATCTCCCTTCCTCTTCCTCTCCCAGTTTCATTTTGTGATCACCCCTCCCCAGCTGTGGTGGTGAAAGGGTACTTTATTATTATTTTTATTTAGTTATTTATTTGAGATGGAGTCTCGCGCTGTCGCCCAAACTGGACTGCCATGGTGCGATCTCGGCTCACTACAACCTCCACCTCCCAGGTTCAAGTGATTCTCCTGCCTCAGCCTCCCAAGTAGCTGCCATTACAGGCCCACGCCACCATGCCCGGCTAATTTTTTGTCTCCTTAGTAGAGACCAGGGCTTCACCATGTTGGCCAGGCTGGTCTCGAACTCCTGACCTCATGATCTGCCCACCTCGGCCTCCCAAAGTGCTGGAATTACAGGCGTGAGCCACCACACCCGGCTGAAAGGGTACTTTCTAGAGACCATCTCCACTATGGAAGCCTAATGGACCAGACCAACCTCTCCCTACCATAGTATAGCCAGAGGGACCTAAACTCAGCCAATAGTGTTTTCTCCCAGGGCTCTGAATCCTGATCAAGCCACACAAGGATGGCAGGAAAAGCTGGAGGTCTGGCATTGCACCACCTGTGCCCTGACCAAATCATCCCGGCTACATGGCATTAAGTCAGGATGCCTTCCAAAAACCAAGCGTATGCAGTAGGGCAATTCGAATTCATCATCCCATGTCACCAGATGTCTGGAGCAGTGGGACTCCAGGAACAGTGCTTTCAGTGGTTCAACAATGTCATCGAGAACCCAAGTTCTTTCTTTTTCTGTTTGTCTTCTGTGTGCAGACCTTCAGGCTGCCTGCCCTCATGGTCACAAGATGGCTGTCACAGCTCCAGGAATCACACTTCAACTCAATTATGTTCAAGCAAAGAAGAGGCACCTTCCCTTCCACTAGCTCCTTCTTAGGAATGAGGAACCCTCCCTCAAATCTCAAGCAGACCTCCCCTCATGCTTTCTTAGCTAGAACAGGCTCACATGACATCCCTAAGCCATGTTTGGCAAGGATAAGGGGATCCCCATCACTGGCCTAAACCTATTAACCCTGGATCTGGGTCAGAGGCATGTGAGGTAAAGTGGCCACTGGAACAGAACTGGGACTCTGCAAACAGGGAAGAGCGGTGGCATGGATATTAGGTGGACAACTTCCGTGTCTGCTCAAGGGAAATCACTGTACTTCCTGCTTCCTAGTCTTCCAGTGGCTCTTAATTCCTGCACGTTTCCAAGCCTATTCCTTCGAGCTGATGCCGTGAACTCCCGAAGACCTTCTCACAAAGTAAATTCCCTTTTGTTGAAGCAGCTAGAGTCATTTTCTGTTGCTTGCAACCAAGAGCTCTCTCTTCCTCATGCTCCCAGCCTACTTAGCCACCTAGTTCTGTTCATTCCACTATTTAAATATTTTTCTTTTTTTTTCTTTTTTGAGGCAGGGTGTCAGTCTGTTGCTCAGGCTAGAGTGCAGTGACATGATCATGGCTCACTGCAGCCTTAGCATCCCAGGCTCTAAGCAATCCTCCCACCTCAGCCTCCTAAGTAGCTGGGATACAGACGTGCAGCACCACACCCAGCTAATTTTTTAATTTTTTGTAGAGGTGAGGTGTCACTGTGTTCCCCAGGTTGGTCTCAAACTCCTGGGCTCAAGCTATCTCCTCAACCTCAGCTTCCCAAAGTGCTGAGATTACGGGTATGAGCCACCACACCAGGCTACATAAATATTTCTCAAATCTCTCCATCTCTCTCAGTTTCTACTGCCCCTTCTTTGACTTCCAGAAAATTCAAGGTAGCTACAGCTGTGAAACATAATTTGAGAGCCTGTGATGGATGTCTATCATTTCCTGTTTACCATTCATTCTCCCTGCTTCTAGAAATGGCCCTCAGTGTTTCTTTGGTGAATCGCTCCTCCCCACCCTGCATCAATATACATAAAATAAAGCCTACCCTATCCCTTGGCTGAGGGTGGAGTGGGCATTTGATCTAGACCTGGCCAATCGGAACACCACCTCTGTCTTCAGCAATTGGTTCAAATGAACACCTGAATTAGGTGGGCGTGGTGGTGCACGCCTGTGGTCCCAGCTACCTAGGAGGCTGAGGTGGGATGATGGCTTGAGCCTAGAAGGCAGAGGTTGCAGTGAGCCAAGATCGCACCACTGCACTCTAGCCTGGACGACAGAGCCAGACCCTATCTCAAAACAAAACAAAAAAAGAACACCTAACCCACATCGAACCAGTGAGAGGCAGCCCCAGGATTTTTGCTGGAATTATAAAGCTAGAGGCCTTCTCTTTCCATGGAGGTGGCCACATTCCTAACAAATGAGCCTGGAGCTGCTGGCAGCCATCTTTAACATCTCAGAGGGAGAACCTACCTGAGAATAAAGATAATAAAGATTAAAAGCAGAGCCAGGGTATGGGCGCTGGGTGCAGTGGCTCATGCCTGTAATCCCAGCACTTTGGGAGACTGAGGTGGATGGATCATCTGAGGTCAGGAGTTCGAAACCAGCCTGGCCAACATGGTGAAACCCTGCCTTTACTAAAAATACAAAAAAATTAGCCGGGTGTAGTGGCGCGCCTGTAACCCCAGCTACCTGGGAGGCTGAGGCAGGAGAATTGTTTGAACCTGGGAGGCAGAGGCTGCAGTGAGCTGAGATTGCATCACTGCACTCCAGCCTGGCAAAAGAGTAAGACTCCGTCTCAAAAAAAAAACAAAAAAGAGTGGAGCCAGGGTATGAAAAAGACAGATTTTGGGCCGGGCATCGTGGCTCACGCCTGTAATCCCAGCACTTTGGGAGGCCAAGGCGGGTGGATCACGAGGTCAAGAGATCGAGACCATCCTGGCCAACATGGTGAAACCCCGTCTCTACTAAAAAAAAAAAAAAAATTAGCCTGGAGTGGTGGCACGCAACTGTAATCCCAGCTACTCAGGACGCTGAGGCAGGAGAATTGCTTGAACCAGGGAGGCAGAGGTTGCAGTGAGCCGAGATTGCGCCACTGCACTCCGGCCTGGTGACAGAGTGAGACTCCATCTCAAAAAAAAAAAAAAGAAAAAGACAGATTTTGAATGACACCATTTGAGACCCAGCATCCAGAGACGCTTGAAGTCAGAACCACCGCCTATGCTTTTCTGTTACTTGAACCCCAAAATTCCTTTTTTTGCCTGAGCTAATTTTAGTTTCAACCAAAAGTCCTAACTTATGCTGCCAGAGTTCATACACTGTTACCAGGAAGTTCCCAAAACAAAACAAAACAAAACAAACCCCTTCATGTGATCATGATGGGTAAGTCAGTAGTTTAAAGGACAGGAAAATACTGACCTTAGAAGCAGGGTAGGGAAGCACTGGACTTGAGTCAGGAAGGCTTCCACTCCCACCTTGGCCACCGCCTCGCAGTGTGATGACGGCTAAGGAGCTCGGCCTCTCTCAATCTGCATTGCCACATCTCTGTAGGGAGGGATGGGCACTCATGCTGTCTGGTAGACTTGTTGAGGTGTTTGAATGGGATTGCATGTGAAACGGCAGAGCCTGGCGTGTGGTTGGAGCTCAATCCATAGAGGTGTACAAATAAACTTTCCAATGTGGATACATTTTTCTCTATAATTTCTGCACACTTGTCCCTAGATCTTCTTGCACATCTGGCTGTCTTCCACCAATTGCTGTAGACCAGAGCAGAAAGGCAGTGTTCCCTTGACCTGGCTTCTGTCTTTCTGCAGCTGGGCGGTGGGTCCATGGGATGAGAAACCATTGAGTCCTGCTCACAGGTTTCTGGATACACACAGACACACACAAATCCCCTTCCTCTTTATTTTTATTTTTTTGAGACAGAGTCTCGCTCTGTCTCCCAGGCTGGAGTGCAATGGCACGATCTCGGCTCACTGCAACCTTCGCATCCCAGGTTCAAGCAATTCTCCCTCAGCCTCCTGAGTAGCTGGGATTACATGCACCTGCCACCACATCCAGCTAATTTTTGTATTTTTGGTAGAGACGGGGTTTCACCATGTTGGTCAGGATGGTCTCAAACTCCTGACCTTGTGATCTGCCCACCTCGGCCTCCCGAAATGCTGGGATTACAGGTGTGAGCCACCATGCCCGGCCCCCCCTTCCTCTTTAGCAGGGACTTGGGACATAGATTTCATGTGGTTGCAGAACTGCCTGTTCAAGGAGACGTTGGGGGGATCAGAAGGTACCCAGCCTGCCATCCTTCACACCTTGGCTGGTGGTACTGTTGCCACCGCTCCCTCCTGGCCAAGATAGAGTCTTTACACAAATAAAAGCCCGTCTTTCTTCCAGACCAGTGCCATCTGAGAGAACTTTCCATGATCATGTATGTTTTCTCTGTGTTGTCTAATACAGTAGCCACTGATCACACAGGGCTATTGAGCACTTGAAGTATGGCCAGTGTCACTGAGGAACTGAAGTTTGATTTTTTTGTTGTTAGTTTTGAGACAGGATCTCAGTCTGTTGCCCAGGCTGGAGTGCAGTGGTGCATGATAGCTCGCTGCAGCCTCAACCTACTAGGCTCAAGCCACCTTCCCACCTCAGCCTCCTGAGCAGCTGGGACTACAGGCCTGAGCCATCATGCTTGGCTATTTTTTGTAGTTTTTGTAGAGACGGAGTTTTGCTGTGTTGCCTAGGCTGGTCTTGAACTTCTGGGCTCAAGTGATCCTCCTCCTACTTTCAGATGATCCTCCTCCTGCCTTCCAAAGTCCTGGGATTAGAGACATGAGACGCTGCGCCTGGCCTTGATTTAATATATATATTTTTTGAGATGGAGTTTCACTCTTGTTGTCCAGGCTGGAGTGCAATGGAGTGATCTCAGCTTACTGAAACCTCCACCTCCCGGGTTCAAGTGATTCTCCTGCCTCAGCCTCCCAAGTAGCTGGGATTACAGGTGCCTGCCACCACACCCGCCTAATTTTTGTATTTTTAGTAGAAACGGGTTTCACCATGTTGGCCAGGCTGGTCTTGAACTCCTGACTTCAGGTGATCCACCCGCCTCGCCCTCCCAAAATGCTGGGATTACAGGCATGAGCCACCGCACCCGGCCAAATTTAATTAATTTAAGTAGCCACATGTGACTAGGTGCTACCATGTTGGACAGTGCAGCTCCTGATGGAAGCAGGAAGAAGCTCAGCGTGTGGCTGCTGGTGCACACCGAATGAGAAGGAGAGGGCATGAAATAACGCTGGAGAGGGAAGCAGGGCCCGGATCAAGTTGGGCCATTGTGGGCCACGGGGAAGAACATAGGGTTTTTAACATTTTAATTGTTTATTTTTTGTAGAGCTAGGTCTCACTATATTGTTGCCCAGGCTGGCCTTGAAATCCTAGGATCAAGTGAGCCTCCCACCTCAGCCTCCCAAGTAGCTGGGACTACAGGAGGTTTTTTAAATTATTATTTATTTATTTTTTTTTGGAGACAGTTCTTGCTCTGTTACCCAGGCTGGAGTGCAATGGTATGATCATGGCTCACTGCAGCCTCAAGGAGGTTTTATTTTTTAAGTGTAATGAGAAGTGTATTAATTATCTATGGCTGCATAACAAATTGTCCCAAAATTTAGCAGCTTAAAATGACATTTATGGAGACTGATTTCAATGATAACTCCAGTTCTCTCACGTGGGCCAGCCTCACATCAATTAAACTTTTTTTTTTTTTTTTTTTTTTTTTTTTTTTTGAGACAGAGTCTCGCTCTGTTGCCTAGGCTGGAGTGTATAGTGACACGATTTTGGCTCACTGCAACCTCTGCCTCCTAGGTTCAAGGGATTCTCCTGCCTCAGCCTCCCAAGTAGCTGGGACTACAGGTGCCCACCACAACACCTGGCTAATTTTTATATTTTTAGTAGAGATGGGGTTTCACTATGTTGGCGAGGCTAGTCTCGAACTCCTGACCTCATGATTGGCCTGCCTTGGCCTTCCAAAGTGCTGGGATTACAGGCGTGAGCCACTGCTCCTGGCCAATTAAGCTTTTATTTTATTTTTTTGAGACAGAGTTTCTCTCTTGTTGCCCAGGCTGGAGTGCAATGGCACGATCTCGGCTCACCGCAACCTCTGCCTCCCGGGTTCAAGCAATTCTCCCGCCTCAGCCTCCTGAGTCGCTGGGATTACAGGCATGTGCCACCACGCCTGGCTAATTTTGTATTTTTAGTAGAGATGGGGTTTCTCTATATTGGTCAGGCTGGTCTTGAACTCCTGACCTCAGGTGATCCACCCACCTTGGCGTCCCAAAGTGCTGGGATTACAGGTGTGAGCCACCACTCCTGGCCATAAACTCTTTTTAAAAAAGATATTTATGGGTCACAGTTTCTATGGGTCAGGAACCCGGCACTGTTTAACTGAGTGCCACTGGATCAGCATCTCTCACAAGGCTGCATCGGAGGGTCAGCTGAGGCTGCCGGGGGAAGGATCCACTTCCAAGTTCACTTACAAAGCTGTTGGCTAGAGACATCAGTTGCCTGCCACATAGGGTCTCTCCATCTCACAACCTAACAGGTGGTTTCTCTCAGACTGAGCCAGTGAGGGAGCAAGAGGAGTTACGTAAGACGGTAGCCACAATCTTTTAGTAATCTCATGTTGGAAATGACATTCCATCACTTTGGCTGCATTCCTTCCATTGGAAGTGAGTCAAGCTGGGTGCCATGGCTCATGCCTGTAATCCCAAGACTTTAGGAGGCCAGGGAGGGAGGATTGCTTGAGCCAGGAGTTTGAGACCAGCCTGGGCAACAGAGGGAGACCCTATCTCTACAAAAAAATTAATTAGTTGGGTATGGTGGCATGCGCATGTAGTCCCAGCTACTCGGGAGGCTGATGTAGGCGGATCGATTGGGCCCAGGAGGTGGAGGCTGCAGTAAGCTCTGATCGAGCCTGAGTGACAGAGCAAGACCCTGTCTCTTAGGGAAAAAAAACGTGGCCCGGCCCAGTGGCTCACGCCTGAAATCCCAGCACTTTGGGAAGCCGAAGCAGGCGGATCACCCAAGGTCAGGAGTTTGAAACCAGCCTGGCTAACATGGCGAAACCTCATCTATACTAAAAATACAAAAATTAACCAGGCGTAGTGGGCAGCGCCTGTAATCCCAGCTACTCAGGAGGCTGAGGCAGGAGAATTGCTTAAACCCGGGAGGCGGAGGTTGCAGTGAGCCGAGATTGCACCACTGCATTCCAGCATGGGCGACAGAGCGAGACTCTGAAAAAACGAAAAGGCCGGGGGCAGGCCAGGCCTGGTGGCTCACGCCTGTAATCCCAGCACTTTGGGAGGCAGAGATGGGCAGATCACTTGAGGTCAGGAGTTCAAAACCAGCCTGGCCAACATGGTGAAACCCCATCTCTACAAAAATTAACTGGGCGTAGTGGCACGCGCCTGTAGTCCCAGCTACTCGGGAGGCTGAGGCAGGAGAATTGCTTGAACCTGGGAGGCAAAGATTGCAGTGAGTGGAGATCAAGCCACCGTACTCCAGCCTGGCAACAGAGCGAGACTTCCACAGAGCGAGACTCCGTCTCAAAAACAAAAAAAAAAGAAAAAAAGAAAAAGAAAAAATGCCGGGTGTAGTGGCTCACACCTGTAATCCTAGCACTTTGGGAGACCGAGACGGGCAGATCAGGAGTTTGAGACCAGCCTGGCCACATGGTGAAACCCTGTCTCTACTAAAAATACAAAAAATTAGCCAGGCGTGGTGGTGAGTGCCTTTAATTCCAGCTACCTGGGAGGCTGAGGCAGGAGAATTGCATGAACCCAGGAGGTGGAGGTTGCAGTGAGCTGAGATCGTGCCATTGCACCCCAGCCTGGGTAAGGAGAGCAAAACTCCATCTCAAAAAAAAAAAAGTGAGTCAGGAGGTCCACCTGACACTTAAGGGGATCTTAAGGGTGTGAATACAAGGAAGAAGCAGAGATCCACGGACCAGGAAGAAGCAGAGATCCGTGGTGGCAGGGGTACCTTAGAGGTTGCCTACCACAGGCAGCCACTGGAGAGTTCTGAGTAAGAGTGACAGGATCCGGCTGATTGTTTTTAAGACAGGCCATCCAGTCACACAATGCAAGATTAAAGGTGCAAAAAGGGAGGTGAAAAACCTCCCTCCCATCCCCATCCCCAGCCATTTAACTACCCCTTCCCAGATGCAAGCAGCATTTCTGCTGCCTCACGTGGCCTTCCCAAGGTGGCAACATATATATAAGCAAAACTGTCTGTGGTGGTTGTTAGTGTTGTTCACCAAACATTTCCAATTCTTTTCTCCTTCCAGGCCTATAGGAGTGATGCCAGGTACCTGTTTCTGCATTACAAACTACTCCAAACTTAGTGGCCTGTTTTATCATGCTCATGGATTCTATGGGTCAGGAATTCAGGCAGCACTCAGCAGGGAAGATGCCAGGGACCTCAGCTGGATACTTGCATGGCTGGGGGTGACTCAAATTGCCAGGGGTTAGAATTATCATATGGAGGCTTCTTCACTCACATGTCTGGTGCTGGGGGTGGGATGACTGGATCATCCCAGCGTCCTGGGCTCAGCTGGGATTGTCAACCACAGTAGAGCACACACATGTGGCCTCTCCATTTGGCTAGGGCTTCTCACAGCAGCAGCTGACTGTGAGGAAAGAGCCCAAGAGGACAGTTCTGGAGAGCCGGCATTTTATGACAGCCAGGCCATATGGCCTTTCCTGACCTGGCCTCAGACTTCACTCTGCATCATTTCCACCATATTCCACCGATGACAAGAGAGTCATTAAGGTCAGACCAAATTCAAGGGGAGGGAAATTAAACTCTATCTCTTGCTGTGGGGGTGGCAAGGTTCCATTGCAGAGGTGCCCATGGGATGGGAATGCATTGTTACACTCATCTTTAGAAAATATAATCTGCCATAGTAATGTTGTGTCTCCCCACTCCTTTATTTATTTATTTATTTATTTATTTATTTATTTATTGAGACAGAGTCTCACTCTGTCTCCCAGGCTGGAGTGCAGTGGAACGATCTCGGCTCACTGCAGCCTCCGCCTCCTGAGTTCCAGCGATTCTCCCACCCCAGCCTCCCAAGTAGCTGGGACTACAGGTGCACAACACCACGCCTGGCTAATTTTTGTATTTTTAGTAGAGACAGGGTTTCACCATGTTGGCCGGGCTGGTCTCAAACTCCTGACCTCAGGTGATCCACCAGCCTTGGCCTCCCAAAGTGCAGGGATTACAGGCATAAGCCACCGTGCCAGCCCTTCTCCCCACCCCTTGAAAGCTACTTGTGGCCATGTGGTTTGCTTTGACCAATGAAATGTGAGCAGAAGTGACTTGTGTCACTTTTGGGTGCGAGCTTTAAGGACCATTGTATGATTTACCAAATTTCCCATTTCCTTTCACCACCTGCCATTGTAGAAGCACAAACTGCAATGAAGCCCCTACTACGCTGGGGCCCTGAGTGACTACTATGTGTAGTGCCACCCCACCACCCAACAAGCTGTGTTAGACATGTGGTGTATGCAGGAAATGAACTTTTGTTGTTTTAGGTCACTTAAACTTGGGATTGTTTGTTACTGCAGCAGAACTTAATCTATCGAGACCCTTCCTTTTTTTTGAGACAGAGTCTCACTCTGTCACCCAGGCTGGAGTGCACCATCTCGGCTTACTGCAACCTCTACCTCCTGGGTTCAACCAATTCTCCTGCCTCAGCCTCCTGAGTAGCTAGGATTACAGACTCATGCCACCATTCCCGGCTAATTTTTGTGTTTTTTAGTAGAGATGGGCTTTCCCCATGTTGGCCAGGCTGGTCTTGAACTCTTGACCTCAGGTGATCCGCCCGCCTCGGCCTCCCAAAGTGCTGGGATTACAGGCATGAGCCACTGTGCCCAGCCCAGACACTTCTTATGCAAGCCTTACACACTGTTCTGCACCCTGATTTTTTCCACTTAACAATATATCTTGGAGATTGTTTATATCAGTATACAAGCACTTCCACGCTTTTTTTTTTAATAGCTACATGATATTCCTGGTTAGAAAAGGACCACATTTTACTTAATCAGTCTCTATTAAGGACAATTAGTATGATCCATCTTTTTGGACAATGCTGCAATGAATAGCCTTAAAACATTTCTTTTTTTTTTTTTTTTTTTTGAGACAGAGTCTCACTCTGTCATCCACGCTGGAGTGCAGTGGCACAATCTCCGCTCACTGCAACCTCCGCACCTGGCTAAGTTTTGGACTTTTACTAGACATGGGGTTTTGCCATGTTGGCCAGGCTGGTCTTGAACTCCTGGTCTCAAGTGATCCTCCCGCCTCTGCCTCCCAAAGTGTTGGGATTACAGGTGTGAGCGACCAGGCCCCACCAGCCTTAAGCATTTCTTATTTTGCTTGAGTGCAACGATATTTGTTTCTTTTGGGACAGAGTCTTACTCTGTCCCCCAGGCTGGAGTGCAATGGCACGATCTCAGTTCACTGCAACCTCTGTCTCCCAGGTTCAAGCGATTCTCCTGCCTCAGCCTCTCAAGTAGCTGGGATTACAGGCACCCGCCACCACACCTGGCGAATTTTTTTAAATTTTAGTAGAGATAGGTTTTGCCATGTTGGCCAGGCTGGTCTCAGACTCCTTCCCTCGTGATCCACCCACCTCGGCCTCCCAAGGTGCTAGGATTACAGGCGTGAGCCACAGCACCCGACTAAGTGCAATGATATTTGTAAGATAGATTCCTAGACGTGCACATCTCAGATGGTTGGTGGCAGATTTTCCCTCTTATTTATTTATTTATTTTTGAGATGGAGTCTCGCTCTGTTGCCCAAGCTGGAATGCACTGGCATGATCTTGGCTCACTGCAACCTCCACCTCCAGGGCTTAAGCGATTCTCATGCCTCAGCCTCCTGAGTAGCTGGGACTACAGGCCCGCACCACCATGCCCGGCTAATTTTTTATATTTTAGTAGAGATGGGGTTTCACCATGTTGGCCAGGGTGGTCTCGAACTCCTGAGCTCAGGTGATCAGCCTGCCTTGGCCTCCCAAAGTGGCATGAGCCACCATGCTTAGCCAATTTTCCCTTTTAAAAATATCACTTTGGCTGTAGGTGGAAAATGGCTTAAAGAGCTGGAACGAAATTTCCTGAGTGACATCTCCTCTTCACCTCTTATCTATTGCCATGTCCTGTTCATGCCAGCTACATGCCAGGTCTCCATCTGTCCACCTGTCTGCATGTCCTGGCCACTGCCCCAGCATAGGGCACCATCATTCCTCTCTCTAAAAGTTCCTTCTAAAAGGTCTCTCACCTGTCTTAGGATACTTGGCTTGCAGACAAGGAAGCCAATTCTGAGTAACTAAGCAGATGAGGAATGGACGGGGCAGCCTGGGGGGCTTGCTGAATCCCCCTCCCCCAGGAAGGGCCTAGCTTGACTGCCTTCCTTGCCTCCCCCAACCTCCACGGCCTCCACAGTGAATTCTAAATGATCCCCCTGATGTCTTGTGCCGGTCACATGCTCTAGATTCAAAGACCTGGTTGGAAACATTGGAATTGTGCTCCAGCTACCAGAGACCTGGGAGAAAAAATTCTACCTCCCTTCTTTGATTTCCTGAGTTGAAGGCAGGGTCTGCCTCCACATCTCATAGGATTCTTCTCAAATGGGAAGGGCTTCAGATGTTGGGAACTAAAACAACAACAAGCCAGCCCCCTCCCCTCAGCTTATCCTTCACAGTGCAGCCCAGAGCTCTCTATGAAAGCAAATCTGATCACCCTACTCAAAACCTCCGTGAGAGCTCCCTACCACCTTCAAGACGAAGTCCAAAATTCCTTAGGTGGCTCTCAAGGCCCTCCCTGATCCAGGCCCCTCCTAAGACTTCAGCCTCATTTCTTGCCCCCATGTCGACCCCATTGTGTACCATTGTGTACCTTTAAACCCTAGCTGGATGCTTAGGTGCTGAACGCAGGAGCCCTTCCTGACTTCCTCTACGGAACTTCGAACATGTGATACCCCTCTGTCCAGAAGGCTCTTTCCCTCCCTACTCCAGTAACCTGCACATTTTCACTGAATCTTCAGATTTCACTTGGACACAGCAGCCTTCACTAAGTGAGGTACCTGCCCTATGTTCCACTGGGCCCTGGGTTTCCCTTTTTTTTTTTTTTTTTTTTTTTGAGACGGAGTCTCACTCTGTTGCCCAGGCTGGAGTGTATTGGCGCGATCTCGGCTCACTGCAAGCTCCGCCTCCCAGGTTCACACCATTCTCCTGCCTCAGCCTCCCAAGTAGCTGGGACTACAGGTGCCTGCCACCATGCCCGGCTAATTTTTTGTATTTTTAGTAGAGACGGGGTTTCACCGCATTAGCCAGGAGGGTTTCCCTCTTTTAAGGTACTTAACTCCCTAGATCCTAGATCCATCCACTTTTCTCCGTCTCTATTGCCACCTTGTAGGTCCAGGCCACCACCATCTCTTTACTGGAATTCTGTAAACTCCTGACTGCTCTGCTTCCACTCTTGGTCCCCTAGGAATCCACCAGAGTGATATTTTTAAAATATAAATCATTCTTTCAAATGTTTCACATTTCACTTAGCAAAAACACTTCAACCTCCTGGACGTGTTCACAGTCCTCCATGACCTAGCTAGTGCCTTTGCTCCTTCTGTCTCATCTCAGACCACTGGGCCCAGAAGCTGCAGACGCCTTCTCCTATTCCCTGAACACACCACTTAGTCTGGCTTAGAGCCTCTGCGTTTGCTGTTGCTTCTACTGCATCCGCTCAAATGTCACACCCTGAGAGTGTCACACACTCTCTTAACGTCCGAAGAGCAGTTGTCACTCTCTGAAACCATCTATTTGTTTATTTACAGAATAATTACCTTTATCTCACCCTGCCCTCACTTGCTCCCTCCACTTCTAGCAAGTAAGCAGGGAGCCTGGCTATCTTGCTGCCATCACTGTGTTCTCCAGCACCTGGCTTGGTGCCTGGCACAGAGGTGTTGCTCTGTATTTTCGGATGAATGAATGCATAGGAACTACAGAAGCCTAGATGGATCCGGCTCTGCCTTACTCGCGGAGTTTGGGCAAGCCTGTTTCCTGCTGCGTGAAGTAGGGGGTGGAGGAAGTGGGGTGTTAAGCTACAAGGTGTTGATTAGCTGTAAGATTTCAGCCTTGTTTTCTCCGTAGTCTTCGGGCTGGAGCCAGCCACTTGACGTCCGGCGCCTCAGCTCCCTACCTGTATAATGGGTGTGAACTCATCCCGAGGTCTAGGGGTGGTAGCGCTGCCTTATAAGGCAGCAGAGGCCGAGGGAAGGCGAGGCCGAGTGGGTGGAGAGAAATCACAACATCCGGCTGCGGGGGCTGGGCGGGGCGCCTGCGGCGACCGGGCAAGAGGTCGGGGAACGGCTGCGAGGCCGCAGCCTCCTCCCTGTCTCTCCCTCTTTCGATGTGCGCCCTCCTGATTGGGGCCGACCCAAGGGAATACGGCCACACAAGTGGACCAAACAAACTCGCTGCCAGCCCGCAGGAGGCCCAGGATACGGAGCGCGTCCCCAACAAAACCCTAGAAAAGCCATCTGCGAGCCAAAGGCTGCCGGGCCACACCTTCAGGCGACGACCCAATCAAAATGCAGTACTTGAGATGACGGACGTCTTCTTCACCCAATCACATATTCGGCCTCCTGGGCGTGCCCCAGAGTACCCACCTCCATTGTCCCGGCTGAGGGCTCGGCCTTAATTGGCAGTTTGGTATCCTACGAAAGCCTAGAAATTCGAACCTAGGGGCTGAACCCCGCCCTCAGACCAACCAGGAAGAGGTGACGTGATTGGTCCCGCCCCCGTACTTCTTTGAGCGAGTCCCCAGCTGGGGGGGCGGGGGAAAAATGAAGAGGAAGACTAATGGGAAGACGGCGCGGGGAGCTTCTGCCCGGTGATTGGTCAAATGAGGTAAACAGAGGGCGGGGCAGGGCGGGCCAGCGCCGGGGTGGCCCCCGGGAGGGGGCGGAGAGTGTGCGGCTGGCTGCGGCGGCCGGGGAGGCCGGGGAGGCCGCGGCGCGGTCACTGCGAGCCGAGCCGAACCGCGCCGAGCCGCGCCGATCGCCATCCGGCCTCGGCACTCGCGCGCGATCCCGGCCGGCGGCGCGGCCCGGCGGGCCTGGCGGCGCCACAGCCCATGGAGCTCGAGAACATCGTAGCGAACACGGTGCTACTCAAGGCCCGGGAAGGTGAGGCGGCCGGGTGGGCGGCCGGGCCCGGGTGCATGGAGCGCGAGTGCGCGGCGTCTGAGCTCCGCAGGGCTACCCAGCCGTCGGATCCCCTAGGCCCGCGGGCCCTGCGCCTTACACCCCGCCCAGACACGAGCCTTTCCGGCCCGTCGTCTTCCTCCTCCGCACCTGCCCCCGGGATTCGGGGCCCAGGAAGGGGCGGGGGTCAGGCCGCCGCCCTCGCGGCGGGTGGGGGTGAAGGAGTGAAAGAAGGTGAGACGAAGAGGGAAGGGTGGGACCGGAGCCCCAGGAGAGCCTGTCTGAGAGACAAGCCTCCTCCAGGTGAGAGGTGTAAAGATGCCCCACGTGCCAGGGGCCCAGACCCCAGCACCCTAGCCTAATCCCGCACAAAGTTGGTGTTAGGTAAAGCTGGAGAATGAATAAACGGACCCTCTGCGTAGCACAGCCCACCTGACTTGGGGAAACTCCTGGCCACAAATGCTACTTATAGGACTGCCACTTGCTCCGTGCCTCAGGACACTGAGGGCAGAGGTGAATGGATATTTGCCCTCCGGGAGCCCATGGTCTAGTGGGGCTAGCGGACACAGAAAGAAGTGGGAGCAGAGCATGCTGCTCTGTCAGTATTGTAAGCTCAAAGGTCTGGCTGGGGAAACCAGTCTGGTGGACCGAGTGTGTGTGTAGCTCCTCGTGGCTCCCACCCCAGATGTTATCAGGCACTTGCTCTGTGCAGGTCCTGGGAGACACAGAAGGACCAGATCGGGTCCTCACTGCCTTGTGGTCAGTCTGCCCCCACCTGCCACACTCCACCTCAGTAACATGATCACTGACCACCCACTCTGCCCCACCTTTTCCAGGGTGCTGGGGAAGCAGCAGTAAACAAGACCCTTCTTTTTGGAACTCCAGGGCAAGGAGGGAGATTGTGACAGTTTTTCCACCCTTTGCTGGGCTTCCAGGCTTAAAAAGTCATCTGCTTCACCTTTCTACCATATTTTACATGTGGGAAGCTGAGGCTCAAACCAGGGATTAGCATCAGTCACACAGCAAGATTGTGATTGACTCAGGCCTAAGACACAGGATGACCGGCACAGTCTATAGGAAGCCCAGAGGAGCCTTCAGCTGGGTGCTACACCTGGCACCCCTTGCCCACCCAGTGCTCTGGCGAGGTGCAGCCCAGAAATGGCATGGCAGGCTGGGTCCTCATTGCCTGGGGAGCCTGTCTTATCCCCTGTCCCTTATCGAGCCCATGGGCTAGGCCTTCCTCCCAGCCTCTGGGGGCATCTGCCGATTCTGTTCTGCCTCGTCATCCAACCAGCCAGGGAGGAGGGGTGGGGAGGGCCGAAACAGGCCTTCTTCCTTAGGGCTGTAGCCAGTTAAGGCCTCAGGCCTGCTGATGGCACTGCCTGGCCGGAGAGTGTGGGTACCTTTGGACAAGCTTTGTCAGGCCATGGGCAAGGCACAGGGTGGTGTGGCCAGACTGGGGACTGGTACCTCCACTAGAGAACCCTTACGACAACTTGGCTCTGCCCCTCCCACCTGCATGGCTTTTTTTTGAGACAGAGTCTCACTGTGTCACCCAGGCTGGAGTGCAGGGCTCACTGCAACCTCCGCCTCCTGGGTTCAAGTGACTCTCCTCCCTCAGCCTCCCAAGTAGCTGGGACTACAGGTGCATGCCACCACACCCAGCTAATTTTTGTATTTATAGCACAGATGGGTTTCACCATGTTGGCCAGGCTGGTCTTGAACTCCTGATCTCAAGTGATCCACCTGCCTCTGGCCTCCCAAATTGCTGGGATTATAGGCATGAGCCACCGTGCCTGGCCGACCTGCATGACTTTAAACATGTCTCTTCTTTCTCAACTTCAGTACCCCTTTTTGTGGAACGGTTGGGGGTGGGATATAAAGACTAAAGGAAACCCTGATTGTCACTGAGTCCTGAGCCCAGGCGCCTGGACGGGCTGCATCAGAACCAACTCATCAACTGGCTTTTCATGAGCTTGAGGCTGGGGCCCCTGACGGCTTCTCAAGTGATCTGAGGCCCCAGGTGGGGTTTGGGAACCCTTGGTGTGTGTATACAGTTGGCACCTAATAGATGCCAGCCACGTTTGGGGTGGGAAAGGAGCTTGGGTTGTGGCCGTAGGGAGTTGGGTACGAATCCTGTACCCAGGATTGGTCTCTGGGCTTGGTCATCTTGGGTGTACTCTGGGCTTGGTCATCTTGGGTGAATTGATTGCTCACTTCAGAACCTCAGTTTTCATATGAAATTGGGCCTGCTCTGGCAGAGTTGCTGTGAGGATGGAGTGGGACAACGCTGGGGCTTGAGACCTCCCTCAGTACCCCTTCTCTTCCCAGGCACTCAGAGGCATGGGGAGGGGGCCCAGGGACACTGAAAGGGGACGGGGAGGGTGGGGAAGAGCCCCACTGACTGGGCAGCCCAGGACAGGATATTTGCATGTGACTCTTTGCTGCTGCCTTGATGTGGCTGGGAGGGGGGAGGAGGAAGTAACTGAGGGTGGGAGGCTGGCGGATGGAGGGTTGGGTGAGGGACCTGTGGGTGTGGGGGAAGAGTTCCCCTTCTGGGAAGGCCTTGCCCTGGGTTGAGGGGTGGGTGTCTGTTGCTCACTCACAGTGAAGCAATGACTGCAGGGCATGTTCGCAGGAGGCCTCTAGCAAGTTTCTCAATGGGCCCCTGCAGTACTTCCTTCTCCAGGCAGCTTAGGTCGGGGAGTCGTCTAGGGACCTAGCCTTGCCCCCTCCCTAGAAGGCAACTTCTGCCCTTGCACCACCTGCCCTCAGCCAGGCCAGATGTATACAGGACTGGAAAGCCAGAGGGGAAACTGAGGCCCAGCATGAGAAAGTGGTTGTCTAAGGTTGCCATGGCGTTGTTGGAGTTGGGGTTCACCTCTTGACTCAGCCCTACTTGATGTGGACAGTGTCTCCCATTCACTACGTAACACACATGGAGAGGCTGAGGTTCACAGATAGCGAGTGATGGGCCACAGTGTGAATCAGAGATTCAGACCCAGCTCTGGGAGGCTCAGGCCCCTTCCACCCTCCTCAACCTGGTGGCCCACAGGCCACACACATCTGGCTAGCTCCCTGACACATTTTATTTGGCTGCAGTGAGTTTTTTTTTTTTTTTTTTAAACAAAATGGGGGCCAATATTTTATGTTAGAGTCTGCATTTCCGGCTGCTTTTGAAAAAATCAGAAGAGCTGGCCACATTGAGCCAGAAACCCTCCTAGCAGCAATCAAGCAATCAGCTGGCGTTCTCCTGCAGCTGGCCCTGTCAGCGAGGCCTTCGCTGTTCCTGGTCATCTCACATCTGGCCCACGTTTCCCACACCTGTTGGGCTCTGCAGGCAATCGAACTGCTGCCGTGACCTCAGCTGCTGCAGATGGGGTGTCTGCGAGGTCAAGCAAGACAGGCAGGGGACCGGGGAAGCCCCAGTGTGCAGGGGACGGGGAGTCCTGGGTGCCAGCCCCCTTGCCCCTGCCTCATTTGAGCGTCTGATATCTCTGATGTGGGGCCTGATGATAGAGGCCTGGGAGCCTCCTTGTCCCCATGCTGCCCTGTGCGTCTCTCAGGCCTGCCCCACTGGCCTAGAATCTCTCCCTCCTGGGCCTTCTGCACTTCTCAGCACTGTGACGTCCTTCTCCCCTTTCTTCACCGGGGGAACTCCTACCTGGCGGGAAGCAACTGGGGCTGGACCCATTGTTGGAGCTACTTGGAACACTGTCCTCCCGCAGCGACCTCACTGCCTCTCTTGGCTCTCCCAGTGCAGGAGCCTGAAGCAGGAGAAGCACGTGTGTCCTGGAACGCAGCAAGGGCGTGCTGGAGCGTGCAGAGGGAAGGCCTGAGGTGCTGTTCTGCCTCGGCTCTGCCTTGGCTGGGCCCTAGAGGCCGTGGACCGCACTGAGGACCCAGAGGCAGTTCTGAGGCAGTGGGACTCGAGACCCAGTGTCCTATTGCTCCCACAGGTGGCGGTGGAAATCGCAAAGGCAAAAGCAAGAAATGGCGGCAGATGCTCCAGTTCCCTCACATCAGCCAGTGCGAAGAGCTGCGGCTCAGCCTCGGTGAGGCCTGGGCAGAGACTGGGGGTGCTGAGGCGAGGGGCCCTGCTGGGGCCGGGGGAGCCTCCCCTGAGACCTTGCCCCGGAGCAGAGGGGCAGACTTGGGGGCTCCAGTGAGCAGGAGGATGAGGACTGCACCATTCAGCCCAGTTTCAGTTCCCGGGCTTGGGATGGGTGGAGAGCAGACAGCAAACAGGGTCACACCGAGGGTGGTTGAAGCGGGTGTCGGGAATAGGGCAGGGGCAGATTGGGGCAGTTGATTCCACTTTGAAAAGGAGAGCCAGCTAGGGTGAGCAGGGCCCACAGGACAGAGGGAGCAGCAGCTGGGCCAGCCCACAGACTGACTGCCTTGGGACCCCCAGGCTGGGGCGTAGCCTCCCAGGCCCAGCCCTGAGGGGTGCCCAGCAAATCCTTGACCAGAAGCCCTCAGCCTGGGCAGTGTGACAGGGTTACTCCTGGGAGGGGACAGAAGGGCCCAGGACCCCAGTTCCTGCCAATCTTGGCCAAGGCCCCAGGTCCGAGCAGTACCCAGGGTTGCTGAGGCCCCCGGTGGCCTGCACGTGGGCAGAGCACACCCGGGCTGCTTCCACCTCCTGGGAAGGAGGCCCAGCTGAGAGCCTGCCGGAAGCCACAGCTTCCTCTCGCACTTTCGCCAGGCAGGCAGCAGGTGTGGGCCTGGCCCCAGCTGGGCTGGGCCGGAACCTCACGGACCGCACCCAACCCCAGTACCGTGACATACGCAAGTCGTGTAAATCAGGAGACAATGCAGGGAGGTGGATGGAGGCCTGGGCTCTGGAGCCAGACTCCCGGCTGTGTGACATTGAGCTAGTCAGTTAGCCTCTCTGGGCCTCACAGCCCCAAAACAGCTGTGCCCACCTGAGGGTTGTGGTGAGGGTTCTGAAGAAGATTGTGGCTACCACACTGCAGAGCTGGAAGCTGTTGTGGGGGCCCAGGGCCTGGTGGTGTGGGCACATGCCCCACCCATGTGCTCTCGGGCTGTGGACCCAGCAGCTTCCATCACTGCCAACAGAGCGTGACTATCACAGCCTGTGCGAGCGGCAGCCCATTGGGCGCCTGCTGTTCCGAGAGTTCTGTGCCACGAGGCCGGAGCTGAGCCGCTGCGTCGCCTTCCTGGATGGGGTGGTGAGTGCAGCCCAGCCCTGCCCAGCCCCGCGGGTGGCTGAGGTCCTGGCCCCATGTGCCCCTCCTCCCCACACCTGCTGCTTGCCCTGCCCAGACCTCCAGCTTCTTTGCTTTCCACCCTGCAGGCCGAGTACGAAGTGACCCCGGATGACAAGCGGAAAGCATGTGGGCGGCAGCTAACGCAGAATTTTCTGAGCCACACGGTGAGTGAGCAGCGATGGAGAGATGATGGGAGCCACCAGAGCCCCGTGTCAGGCACAGGAGTGACCACAGTGTCGGGCTTCTGAGGGTGGTCTCTTCATACAGACGCACATAACACACAGCCTGGACAGAGAGTGCCCTGGAGCTGCTCCAGGCAGCACGGCGGGCATGCAGCCCAGGGTATGGGCTGGGCTTGGGCCAGGCGGCCTCCCAGTGGCTCTGCTGCGCTCTGCCTCATGGGTGGGCAGCAGGAAGGAGTTCAGCAACCAGGCTGGCTGGCACACCCTGGCCTGCAGCCTCTCATGGCACCAGCCCGAGTTGCCTGACCCCTCTCCCCTGGAAGTGGGCAGCCATCCAAGGGAGCCCCTGCACTGACCTGTCTGGGGCTTGTTCCCAGGGTCCTGACCTCATCCCTGACGTCCCCCGGCAGCTGGTGATGAACTGCACCCAGCGGCTGGAGCAGGGTCCCTGCAAAGACCTTTTCCAGGAACTCACCCGGTAAGCCTGTCCCTGCCCACAAGCCTGGAATTATGCCCAGAGGAGGGGGCTTCTGGGGGCCAGGAAGACTGTGAACAGCTCGGTGGCTGGTGAGGGAGCTCAGCTGCCCAGCCCTGGCCTTGCCCCTGCTGTGTGACCTGAGCAGGCTGCCTCCCCTCTCAGTAGCACCCACAGCTTCAGCACAGGCTGTGTGTCTCCCCGCTCAGGGGTTAGCAGGAGGACTGGCCGATGACGATACCTGTGGGCTAAGCCTGTGCAGAACGGGAGGCCTGGCCCAGCAAGCCAAGAGCCCGAGGTGTCAGGGGCTGGCGGGTGAGCTGGGCCTGCCTTTCCTCAACAGGCTGACCCACGAGTACCTGAGCGTGGCCCCTTTTGCCGACTACCTCGACAGCATCTACTTCAACCGTTTCCTGCAGTGGAAGTGGCTGGAAAGGTGAGCTCCCTGAAGGCTGGGCCGGGACAGGCCAGGTCGCCGGGGTTCTTCGTAGGCCTTGGGCTCTCCTGCTCAGCCAGCGTTTGCTTCCCCACCCCTTGCCACAGGCAGCCAGTGACCAAAAACACCTTCAGGCAATACCGAGTCCTGGGCAAAGGTGGCTTTGGGGAGGTGAGTGGCCAGGCCAGAGCCCCTGGGAGAGTGAATAGGGTGGGTGTGTTGGGACCTGGACCACCCCCTGGATGCCCAGCAATGGCACAGCTGGCCCCCATTCGCCCCTGTCTGTCTGGCCACAGGTGTGCGCCTGCCAGGTGCGGGCCACAGGTAAGATGTATGCCTGCAAGAAGCTAGAGAAAAAGCGGATCAAGAAGCGGAAAGGGGAGGCCATGGCGCTGAACGAGAAGCAGATCCTGGAGAAAGTGAACAGTAGGTTTGTAGTAAGTACAGAAGGAGACTCTCCCTTCCCCTTGGCCACACTGGCGCACCGGCCCTCCCCAACCCCCAGGCCCCACCCTCCCACGTGGGATGCCGGGAAGGGCGGGTTTGGGGTGTTGACACCAGGCTTGGGGAGCAGGCTGGGCCCAAGGAGTGGCACCGAGAAGGCTTTTTTGGGCAGCCCTGCCGCCAAGCGCCCCGCAGCTCCTGCCTGAGGGCTCGGGTCCCCTCGGCCACAGGTGAGCTTGGCCTACGCCTATGAGACCAAGGACGCGCTGTGCCTGGTGCTGACACTGATGAACGGGGGCGACCTCAAGTTCCACATCTACCACATGGGCCAGGCTGGCTTCCCCGAAGCGCGGGCCGTCTTCTACGCCGCCGAGATCTGCTGCGGCCTGGAGGACCTGCACCGGGAGCGCATCGTGTACAGGTGGGGAGGGCTCGGCCACCCCAGGGGCTTAGTCCTTCCCTGCCAGCGACTGCAGCTGGGCCTGGACGGGGGTGGCCAAGGCTGCCGATCAGGCCAGACTACAGAAGGACATTGGTTTGGGGGCTGTGGCACCGGCTTAACTCACACGCCAGGCCAACCTGAGTAGCTCAGACCTAGGCTTTGGGCTCTGGTGGACCCACGGGGTGTCCTGACTTTGTCACCCCTCCACCCCCCACCGTGTGACCTTGGGCCAGGAGCTCCCTGCTCCCAACACTGCTTCCTTTTCTAGGAAGCAGAGACTATAATTCCTACTTCCCAGGTTGTTAGAAGTAGGCCCAACTTCCTACTGGAGGGGCCCAGTGAGCTAAGTACAGAGTGCCTGGCACACAGGGCTGGGTAAGAGAGAACCCTGGCTCTGATTGTTGCCGACTTCCTGTGAGCCTCACAACAGCCTAGTCAGGGGACGGATGAGTAGTCCCATTTGATAGAGAGGAAAGGCAGAGTCAGTCACCAAGGGGTGGAGACTCCTTGGTCTCCACTGGGGAGGCCCCTCCGGGGTGGAGCTGTCTTCCACTCATCTAGAGAGTCCTGGGAGTCCTGGCTCTAGATCCTTCCTCTGCTCCCTTGAGTCCGGGCTGTTGCCAGGGAGAGCAGGGCTGTCTGTCGCCCTGGCAGCAAATGAGACTCGCACCTTGCTCCACACCTGGCCCCCGGAGGCGAGTGAACTGGGGGGGCTGGCCCCGTCTGACTCCCTGGCAAACTGAGAAGCATCTGACCCTGCTCTTCTCTCTGCACAGGGACCTGAAGCCCGAGAACATCTTGCTGGATGACCACGGTGTGTGAGGGTGCCTGGGGTGGGTCAGGGTGGGGTGAGATGCAGAGGCCTGGCCTGTTAACGGGTCCACCTGTTTCTCCACCCACACTCAGGCCACATCCGCATCTCTGACCTGGGACTAGCTGTGCATGTGCCCGAGGGCCAGACCATCAAAGGGCGTGTGGGCACCGTGGGTTACATGGGTGAGTCTTCTCTGCCCGGCCCAGTAGCCTCCTGGGTTCCCTCACTATCCACCCACCCAGCCACACCCACTTCTGTCTGGGAGTCTCTCAAAAGGGGCCTCAGTAGAAAGGGCCCATGCCGATGCTCCTTTTCTAGAGGTTAGGAGACCAAGACTCAGCCGGGGCCGCACACAGCTGTGAAGCCATGTCGTTCATTTGCTAAATACTTATTAAACCCTGCTATGGCTGAGCCTGCAGGTGGCTACCGGGAGATGGAGGAGAGAGACCCAAACCTGTTTCCGTGGCCCCAGTCCCTGCCCTCCCTGTGCCCATCTGTGAGGGAGGCCAGTGGAGGGGCCAACATGAGGCCCCACATTCCACCTGGAGACCGAGAGACGCAGGAGGCAGAGTCCTGGCTCTGCAGGCTCCGCCTCTTGCCTGTTGCGTGGCCTTGAACCAGACACTCCGCTGCTCCCGGCCTCACTCTGCTCCACTGGAAAACACTCATCATACCTGCCTCCCAGGGCTGCCTGGAAGATGAAAAGGGAGAGTTCAGGGAAAACTCCCCACAGGGCTGCCCTGGCAGGTAGGAGGTATTCAGAAAATAGGAGTTTCCTTCTTCTCGCTGATATTAAATCCAGAAGTTGCAAACTGGTAGCCACATGGGCCCAATTTGGCCTACATTTGTGTTTAAGTCAAACTGTTTTTAGTAAGCCAGATGGTTTCACATACAAAATACAGATTTCTGACTTCTTGTGTAAAATCTGAAGACCCGGGGACCCTGGGCACGGCCTCCTGCAGGGCCGTATTCACCCCGCTTGATGGGGCCTGTGCTCTCCTACTGGCCAAGGTCCCCTCCAAGCTGGGATGGTGCCTGCCTGGCCAGCGGGTGTGAGTGTATCCCAGACCTAACGTGCACTGGCGTTCCTGGGGCCTGAGGGTCCACTGCCCGCCTCCTGCCCAGCCCTAACTCCCATGCCGCCCGCCCAGCTCCGGAGGTGGTGAAGAATGAACGGTACACGTTCAGCCCTGACTGGTGGGCGCTCGGCTGCCTCCTGTACGAGATGATCGCAGGCCAGTCGCCCTTCCAGCAGAGGAAGAAGAAGATCAAGCGGGAGGAGGTGGAGCGGCTGGTGAAGGAGGTCCCCGAGGAGTATTCCGAGCGCTTTTCCCCGCAGGCCCGCTCACTTTGCTCACAGGTACGGCAGCTCGCAGAAGCCTGGCCAGCCAGGGCTGGGGTGGATGCACCTTTCCCTCCCTCCCACCCACTCACCTGCCTGGCCTGCCTGGCCGACTCACCCCTGCCACAGCTCCTCTGCAAGGACCCTGCCGAACGCCTGGGGTGTCGTGGGGGCAGTGCCCGCGAGGTGAAGGAGCACCCCCTCTTTAAGAAGCTGAACTTCAAGCGGCTGGGAGCTGGCATGCTGGAGCCGCCCTTCAAGCCTGACGTGAGTGCAGCCCACTCCTGCTGAGGGCGGGGCCCAGCCGGGGCTGGGGCTCAGGGGCTCTTGTAGTATCAGCCAGGATGCGTCCAGTGCAAGTGGCAGAAAAAACAATCTAGTGGCTTAGCCACAGAAATAAAGATAATTCACAAAAAGGAAAAGCCCCAGGATGGGTCTGGCTTGTGGCATGCCTGGATGGGGCTTGGAGCCTCTGACAATGTCCTAGGAACTCTCTCTCCTTCCCCTCACTGTACTGTTGAGTGTGTAGTCTTCATGTTGGGGTAGCTCTCCCCATGGTGCGGCAGCAGTGGGCCCCAGCAGCTCAGCCACCACAGTAGACAGAGAGCTTCTCTTCTCTTTTCTCTTCTCCTCTCCTCTCCTTCCTTCCTTCGTTCTTTTTTCCTTTCTTTCTTCCTTTCTTTCCTTTCTTCCTTTAATTTTTTTTTTTGGAGACAGGGTCTTGCTCTGTCCCCGAGGCTGGAGTGCAGTGGTGAGATCTTGGCTCCCTGCAACCTCTGCCTCCCAGGTTCAAGCGATTCTCCTGCCTCAGCCTCCTGAGTAGCTGGGATTACAGGTGCCCACCACCATGCCCGGCTAATTTTTGTATTTTTAGTAGAGACGAGGTTTCACCATGTTGGCCAGGCTGGTCTTGAAATCCTGACCTCAGGTGATCCTCTCGCCTCGGCCTCCCAAAGTGCTGGGATTACAGGAGTGAGCCATCGCGCCTGCCCTTGCCCAATAATTTCAAAAGAAATCCTCATGGGGGAAAAGAAGTCCCAAAGCTGATGCCCATTGCCTCTCATTGCTCAGAGGCCCCTCACTGGCCACACCCAGATCATACACCCACCCGAACCTGCACCAATGGGGGAGCTCAGTTCCCCAGAGGAAAACTACAATGCAATTGCCAGCAGTGGGAGGGGCTGTTGGGCTGGCCATCCTTCTGTGGGTGGTCACTTTTCCTTATGGAGTCTCACCTGTTAACTGAGCATCTCAGTGGGCCAGGCACCCAGCAGGCAAGAGTATCCTCTAGTTGTCAGAGTCCGGGTGGCAGAAAACCAACCTAAACTCACTTAAGCTCAACGTGGAGTGTATTGGTTCATTTGGCCAGAAAGTCCCAAAGTAGGGCCAGCTCCAGGGTTTCCTGCTGTGTGCCACGATTCTCCAGCTCTTGCCTGGCCTTCAACCTGTTGACTCTTTCCCTCCCCCTGAATTAGGCTTCTCGTGTGTGACAGTCATAGGGAAGGTTCTGATTGGCTAAGATGAGGTCATGTGCTTTCCCCTTCCCATGTCTATGAGGACTGGTCCTGTAATTAACGGTTCACCAGGAACACTGGAGAGGCCCGAAGGATGGGCAGGGCAGGCCAGGTTGATAGCTGTCAATGACACACACGTTTATTGATTCAGCAAATAGCTGAGTGCCCATTTATGCCAGACCCTGGAGATAATGAGGCCCACTGGAGCCAGTCCTGCCCTTACATTCTAGTGGGAGACACACCCAAACAAACCAGTAAGCCAGAAGGAATTCCAGGTAATGTTAAGTGTGACAAAGAAAACTAAAGCAAGCGGCTGGGCGCGGTGGCTCACGCTGTAATCCCAGCACTTTGGGAGGCTGAGGCAGGCGGATCACCTGAGGTTGGGAGTTCGAAGACCAGCCTGACCAACATGGAGAAACCCCATCTCTACTAAAAATACAAAATTAGCTGGGCATGGTGGCGCATGCCTGTAATCCCAGCTACTCGGCAGACTGAGGCAGGAGAATCGCTTGAACCCAAGAGGAGGAGGTTGCGGTGAGTTGAGATCGCGCATTGCACTCCAGCCTGGGCAACAAGAGTGAAACTTCATCTCAAAAAAAAAAAAAAAAACTAAAGCAAGCTACGAAGATGGCAGAGAATGATGGTGGGGGGAGCGCTTTTAGACACCGTGGTCTCTGGGGAGGTGGTGCTGGTGCAGAAATGTAAAATATGTGAAGCGGAGAGCCATGCCAAGGTTTGGGGTGTGAGCATTCCAGGCAGAAGAAACAGCCGGGTATTGTAGTCCTGAGGCAGGGGCCAGCCCTATGAGGTGGAGCAGCCGCGAGGACACCTGTGTGGCTGAGCGAGCCCGTGCAGGCAAAGAGGAGTGCCGGCAGGTTCTCAGCAAGATGGGACCACTGGGGGACCCTGGGCAGGAATGTGAGGTGTGGGGAGTGGGCCATAGTGGGTGTGAGTGGAAGTGGGGAGGCCAGTGAGGGGGCTACTGCCCTGAGTGACTGCCTCACATGGGCCTCACTGGAACCGCTGGCCAGGCTGGTCTCGAACTCCTGACCTCAAGTAATCTGCTCGCCTTGGCCTCCATACCTCTTGGTCTATACCTAGAAGTAGAATTACCAGGTCATACGGTAACTATGTTTAACCTTTTGGGGAACTGCCAGACTGTTTTCCAAAGCAAAGGTGGGCCCTGTCAGAGGCACTTGAACTAAGAGAGCCTGACTTTCATCAGCTCGCCCCTGAGGCTGGCACTGCCACTCAGTCTGTTCTGTTTCCTGTGTACGTCATCTCATTTAACCTTGAAATAACCACACTGCCTCTGGATCTTCCATTCAAAGTCGGAGATAAAATCAGTGCCCTGGAGTTTAACTTTGTAGAAGCAGTAGATGAAAAAGCAAGCTTGATGATATTTTTTTAACAGCTTTATTGAGTTTAATTTATATAATTTATATACCATACAATTCACCCATTTAAAGTGTACAATTCGGCTGGGCGTGGTGGCTCATGCCTGTAATCCCAGCACTTTGGGAGGCCAAGGTAAGTGGATCACCTGAGGTCAGGAGTTCGAGACCAGCCTGGCCAACAAGGTGAAACCCCCGTCTCTACTAAAAATACAAAAATTAGCTGGACGTGGTGGCGCATGCCGGTAATCTCACCTACTTGGGAGGCTGAGGCAGGAGAATCGCTTGAACCTAGGAGGTGGAGGTTGCAGTGAGCTGAGATCACGCCATTGCACTCCAGGCTGGGCAACAAGAGCAAAACTCCCATCTCAAAAAAAAAAAAAAAAAGTGCAATTCATTGGCTTTTTAATTATGCAGTCAGCACCACGATAAATTCTTGAGTGTGTTCATTACCTGCCCCACTCTGCAAAAAAAAAAAAAAAAAACCCATACCCTTAGCAGTCATTCTCCATTCTTCCCTCCCGCTGCTCCTAGCAATCACCAGTCTACTCTGTGTCTGTCTCTGTTTGCCTAATCTGGACATGTCATAGCTATGGCATCACATAGTATGTGATCCTCTGTGCCTGGCTTCTTTCACTTAGCATAGTATCTTCAAGGTTCATCCATGTTGTAGCATAGATCAGTGCTTCATACCTTTTTAAGGCTGAATAATATTCCATTGCATGGATAGACCACATTTTCCTTATCTGTTCGTCAGTTGGTAGACATTAAGATTGTTCCCACTTTTTGGCTGTTACTGCTGCTGTGAACATTCCTGTACAAGTTTTTGTGTGTGCAGATGCCGCCATTTCTCTTGGTCTATACCTAGGAGTAGAATTACCAGGTCATATGGTAATGATGTTTAACCTTTTGGGGAACTGCCAGACTGTTTTCCAAAGCAGCTGTACCATTTTACATGACAATGATTTTAATTGACATCTTAATTGAAGGATTTAGAAAACAATGTTAAGATAAAAAAGAAGGTGGCCGCCTGGAGCTGAGGTGGGCTCCCAGTGTGGGTCTGGGGAGGTGGAGCAGTGGGAGACCGAGCCAGTCCTCTGATTGGCTGGGAGAGAAGACGGCAAGTCCCAGGTCATCGCAGGGCGGGGAGCCAGGGAGTCACCAGCTCCAGGCTCTGCGTGGTGGTGCCCAGCGGAGGGGCCGGCTGAGATTCAGCCTGTACTCCCCGCCCCAACTGCATACCCAGGAAGCTGTGGGCAGGCGAAGGAGGTGCCTGGCATTGGTCTTTACACAGCCTCACAGTCATTGAGCAGTGAGGAATAACGTACGCAGTTCACAGAGGGGAAAACCAGGCTTCGGAGAGAAGGGCCTGCCCCACTTAGGAAGTGCGTGGGGCACCTGGTTTCTCCAAATCAGAGAGCTGCTGGTGTCAGGCAGCACTAGGCCAAGACCCGAGGCAGAATCAGGGCTGAGCTGCCTTCACGTGTGCGTGTGTGTGTTTCCTATCTGACCGTTGCCTCTGTCCCACCAGCCCCAGGCCATTTACTGCAAGGATGTTCTGGACATTGAACAGTTCTCTACGGTCAAGGGCGTGGAGCTGGAGCCTACCGACCAGGACTTCTACCAGAAGTTTGCCACAGGCAGTGTGCCCATCCCCTGGCAGAACGAGGTGGGGGCCTGCCCTGCTGGTGGGGTGGGCTCCAGGAGGCTGCCCTGGGGACAGCTGTCACAGCCGCCTGCTCCTCAGCAGATGGTGGAGACCGAGTGCTTCCAGGAGCTGAATGTCTTTGGGCTGGATGGCTCAGTTCCCCCAGACCTGGACTGGAAGGGCCAGCCACCTGCACCTCCTAAAAAGGGACTGCTGCAGAGACTCTTCAGTCGCCAAGTAAGCCCCAGCAGCGGCCTACCTGGGCCCCTAACCTGGCTCCAGGGGACGGTGGGTGGGAGGCAGAGCCGGTGCCCGCATGCGCTGGGAGTGGGCGTCCTCCAGTCCTGTTGTGGTGCCCAGGGTCTCTGGCCTCATTCCCGCCTGTCCCCCACCCCTGGCTGGGCTCATGGCCTCTTTTCTCTTTCCAGAGGTGAGCAGTGTGGGCTCCCCGTGGGTTGGCCTTGCTGCCTGGCCTCGGGGAGCCACGGGCAGCCCTTCCATGGCAAAGGCAAGATGTGGGAGAAAGAAGGCTGGTGCCCGCCCCACTCCCCCTGCCCACTGCTTTGATTCCCTGCACCCTGGCCCCTTCCAGCTGCCAGCTTTGCTTAGCTTGTCTCCCCGTGCCCTGTCTCTGCCAGCCCCAGGGGAGAGGGCTGGGCAGAGGCCTTGCCCTGGCAGACCATGGGATCTACCCAGCCCCCTTACTTCAGTCTGTTGCCGGCAGCCTCTGCAATGACGCCCACCCACGTGTGGCCTGAGCTGCTGCTCCAGGCTCCTTGTGGAGAGGCCCCTCCCCAGAGTGCACCCCTCAGGCAGCTCCTGGCCTGCCCTGGCAGAGTCGGCCCCATGTGACGTCCCTCGTGGTTAATGGCACCTGCTCTGCCTCTCTCCCTCCCTCCGTGTCTTCCCCGTCCCTCCAGGATTGCTGTGGAAACTGCAGCGACAGCGAGGAAGAGCTCCCCACCCGCCTCTAGCCCCCAGCCCGAGGCCCCCACCAGCAGTTGGCGGTAGCAGCTACTCCGAGCGCCGTTTACAGTTTTGCACAGTGATCTTCCCCATTGTCCACTCAAGTCGTGGCCTGGGGAACACAGACGGAGCTGTCCCCAGTGTCCTCCGTCCCTCAGCCCCTGGCCTGGCTGAGTTTGGCAGGGCCTGGGCCATCCCTGGGACAAAGGTGCGTCCCTTCAGCTCTTCTCCGTGGAGCTCGGGACTTTCTGTATTTATGTATTTGTACGAATGTATATAGCGACCAGAGCATTCTTAATTCCCACCGCAGACCTGGCGCCCCCGCCTTGGCTCCTGGGGGCAGCCAGCCCTGGCTGGGAGAGTGGGAGCTGGCAGAGGAGCCACTGCCAAACTCAAGGCTCCTCTGGCCCAGCTTGGATGGCTGAGGGTGGTCACACCCCTGAGCCTTCAGCACTGTGCTGGCCACCCCTGGCCTCTGAGTAAGACTCGTGCCTCCCCCTGCTGCCCTGGGCTCAGGCTGCTACCCTCTGGGGCCCAAAGCTGTCCCTTCTCAGTGCTTGTCAGCGCTGGGTCTGGGGCCTCTGTATGCCCTAGGCCTGTGCCAAAGCGGCCAGAGATTGGGCTGCCTGTGATACCCATCAGCCCACTGCCCTGGCCGGCCCAGATAGGTCTGCCTCTGCCTTCCAGCTCCCACAGCCTGGTCCCTGATACTGGGCTCTGTCCTGCAGACACCTCTTTCAGAAACGCCCAAGCCCAGCCCCTAGAAAGGGGTGGGGCATCCCTGGTCAACCCTCAAACATTCCGGACTCCCCTCATAACAATAGACACATGTGCCCAGCAATAATCCGCCCCTTCCTGTGTGCGCCTGTGGGGTGCGTGCACGCGCGTGTGTACCTGTATGGGTGAAGGGGATAGGGCGAGGCTGTGCCTGTGCCCCAGGCCCCAGCCCTGGCCCTTCCCAGACTGTGATGGCCATCCTGGTCCCAGTGTTAGGGTAGCATGGGATTACAGGGCCCTGTTTTTTCCATATTTAAAGCCAATTTTTATTACTCGTTTTGTCCAACGTAAGCTGCCACATGTCTCTGTGTGAATACAGTCCGAGCACAAACCTGGCTAGCCGCCCCTGCCTGCCTCTTTCTTGCTTCCGGTGCTCCAGGGGTCTTCCTGCTCCCCTGGCCCAGCTGGAAGCGGGAAGGGATTGGAGGTGGGCCTGGAGGGAAGCAGGGTGTGCCCTTCCGAGGCCCAGGAGCCCCCAGGGCTGACTCTGAACTAGCCTCTCCAGACAGCCAGGCTTTGGTAGCCTTTGGGCTCACCCAGTGGGTTTCCCAACTTCCTAAATGGGATGGGGCCTAAGGAAAGAAGCCTTGGGTGCCCACTGGGATGTGGGTCTGTTTCTGACTGCTGGTAAGGCGGGCCCCGTTGGTGTCCTTCCCTCCAAGGCTAAGGTGGCCTGGCTGCCTAAATGTGGACTTGAGAGTAGGGTGGGAGCTGTGTAAGGAATGTCTGCCCCAGGCCTGCGTTACCTGGACGCCAGCCATGTACGGGCCCCGGGCTGAGGCACGTGCATCATATCCACCCCTCTGTTTTGCCCTTGACACATTATGGGCAAAGACCTAGACAGTGGGTGACGCTGGCAGATAGGCTGTGGCCAGTGTGGGAGAGTTCTCTGAAGACGGTGGTTGAGCCGGCCTCGAAGTGGACATTCACCTGGGAGGAAGGGGGACTGGGAGGCACTCAAGGGGAGCTTCCTGCCTGGGCTCTGGGGCTGAGAGCTTGTTGCCTACCAGTCTGTCCCAGATCTGGCAACCCCATCACTGCTCTGTAGACTCCCAGTGTCCCCAGCTCCCTGAGAATGCCCCGTAAGCCCCATCAAGCTTGTTCCTGGCCTCTGGACTGGGCACCCAGTGCTGCAGGAGCCACGTGAGCTTTGTAGCTGACAGTTCCAGGTTCAAGCCCCAGCCTGGCCACTTTTCAAGTTGGCCCTGCACAGGCGCTTCCCTGATATGGAAAGGTAGGTGTAAGACCCATCACCTTTCTGGGCAGCTGTTAGAATCCACCAAAGCAGCCAGCCAGCCCCTTGAGTTCCCAAGCCACCGCAGGACTCCCACCTGCTGGGGAGTGGTGCTGAGTACCAAACTAACCACCTGGCTTAAGCACAGCCAGAAGGTGCCAAGCCAGCAGCCTGGCAGAAGGGGCCTTTTGTGGCCCCACTCATGACATGTGGAGTGCCTGCTGCTTCCCATCAACCTAAGGGAAATAAGGGGAGCGGGGACCTGCTCAAGGTCTTCCAACTGGTTAAGTGGCCATTGCAGGGTGGGGAGGAAACCAGGTAATGATGGGAAAGCTGGATCCTACCCATGTATCATGAGAAAGGAGCCTGGGGTGGGTTTGCCCCTCTGCCCCAGGCTGTTATGAGGTGGGAGTGGGGGATTTTTAGGTAGGTGTTAGCATGTCATACCAAAGCCCAGCCCTGGGCAGGTATGCAAGAGTGAGCGCGTGCCAGGTGGACGTGCAGGACCCTGAGGCACTCTGCCTGCACCTGGATCAGGACGCCCTGGCCAGGCTCCCCCTTGGGCTAGGGAGGCATCCAGGGAACTTCTTGGCTAGGGTTAAACTCACCTTAAAGCTCTTAACACAGTGGGTCCTTGGCAGAGGGAACTCCCAGAATTCATTTCCCAAGAAGCTTCCCTGAGCTGTCCTCCATGCCCAGCTCTGTGGTGGGAACTGGGACCCAGATGGAGACGAGGCCCCTGGCAGCTTGGAGCTCAGTCTGGTAGGGAGGCAGACATGGGAACAGCGGGACCCAGTGTGATCAGCACTGTGGAAGAGAGGACTCTAGAGCTGACAGGGTTGGGGGTGGGGCAGCACCAAACAGGGAGGCCCCTTGACCCTGAAGGTGTCAGAATTGGTGCCCTCTGGGACACAGGGTCAGATGCACCCAAGTAGAAGAGCCAGATGGATGGTCCAGGGCTTTAGTGGTTTAGGATGGCTGAGCATGGGAGGCCAGGGGTGGAAGCAAGGAATGGCTGGAGCTGAAGTCAGTGAGACACAGCCAGCTTTGAAAGCTAGATTAAGGATCACAGGGTTAAGGCCCAGATGGGGCCTCATCTGGAAGGTAGGGGATTCCCTGAAGGGTTTTGACTGGTTGTGTTGGGGTGTTTGCTCCAGCATGTACAAAAGCACCCCCAGTCTCTGTCCATGTGGTTTAGACGGGGCTGGGCTTGCACCCCCTGCATACGCATACTCCACACACATACCTAGAGTGAGAGAGCCAGGTGGGAATGTTGCAAGTGACAGAACTGTCCTCCCGCTAACTTAGAAGGTGTTCCAAGGATATGGAGGAGCTTCGGGGTCTTAGTTGTGGGCTCCATTTTCATCAGGAGACACCCACCAGAACCAAGATGATAGAGCCATTTGGTTTTGCCTCTTTGAGCCCAGTTGCAAACTCAAGGAGTCTGAGTGGCCAGGCTGGATACCTGCCTGCTGTGCACTGTCAGGGAGCAGGGCACTTGGGTTCACAGTTTCACCAGGATGGCACCCGTGGGGCAGTGATTCCCCCATTGAAATCAGGGTGCCTGTATACAAAGAAAAGGGAGCGGGTACTGGGAGGCCATTCCCTTTGCATAAGGAGCACATATCCTCTCCCTTAACACACAGGCACTTAGATTGGTTCACTGATAGAGACTCAGCCCAAATGAGTCCAAAAAGAATCATTCGTGGAGTTGTTTGCTTGTATTTTGCTCAAATGATGGGGAAAGAATTGGGGTTCCCTTTCCTCCAGGGATAGATGGCAGGATATGAGCCTAGGGCTGTTGGGGTTGTCCTCGCTACCTCTTGGGGTGAGCTTACCTGAGAGTGATGCAAACAGAAGCAGATACGTGCCTGACACCACTGCGGGAACACCTGGAAGCAACTGTGACCAAGGCTAGAATCTACCCTGGGACTTGCCAGTTGCATGAGCCAGTCCCCTTTGAGCTCAAAGCTTTTTCTTTTCTTTCTCTTTCTTTTCGTTCTTTCCTTTCTTCTTTCTTTTTTATTTTTCTTTCTTTCTTTCCTTTCTCTTTCTTCCTTCTCTTTTTTTTTTTTTTTTTTTTTTGTGAGACAGGGTCTCACCCCCTCCCTTAGGCTGGAGTGCGGTGGCGTGATCTCGGCTCACTGCAACCTCTGCCTCCCGGATTCAAGCGATTCTCCACAGGCGTGCAGATTTTTTTTTTTTTTTTTTTGTATTTTTTGGTAGAGACGGGGTAGAGCTCAAACCTATTTGTTTGGGAGTTCTGTCACTTCAACCCCAAATGTTCCAGCTAATATGGTGGTGGAGGGGTTTTTGGCAAATCACCTTAAGTGCAGTAGAGAAGTTGGACGAAAAACAGCCCAGTTAAGAGGCCGATGGACAGCCAACTTCAGAGTGGCCTCTGCAAGCTTGGACCTCGGGGTAGACAGTGGGGCGCTCTCTAGGGGTCATCTGTTCCCTGCTGGGGTAGGGGGGAGGCATGTCCACGGAGGCCAGGGCTGTGGGTTCGGCACTAGGTCCTCCTCCCCGTGGCTTGCTAGTAGGCATGTGGTGGTGTACGCCTGCTGGGCACCTAGCGAGTGGGGTCGTGAATTGGGAGGGGGCCACGTTGGGGTGCCTGCCTGCTCGGGGGCCCCTGCCCACTGCGTGTGCGCAGCGCCTGTCAGGATGTGACGGGGACCTGGACATGTGTGTGCTCTCCGAGCTGAGCTGTGTGCGCGTCCGGGTTCTCGACCTCAGCTGCCTGGCTGTGCATCCAGCGTGCACGACCGGTGTGGCCTGGGCTCCAGCCTGGAGTGTGGACCGGGTCGGCCGGCGTGTGCCTCCCCTGTGAGGGTGCCCTGGTGGGTGTGAGCCCGGCGGGCTGGAGAGCCGGGTCTCGGCGCCGCAGGTGGGTGACCGTCCTCCCCCTCCTTCCCTCCGGGGGCAGCCTCCTCGCGGCGTGTGGCTGGGGGTGGGGGGCCCTCTGCCGGCTGCCGCGCGCGCGCACGCCGGGCTCAGCACCCGCCGTGTACGCGCCCGTGCGCGCGCCCCGCGCCTCCAGCCCAGCGCTCGGAGCCGCTTTCGCTGCCACTGTCTGCTCCCCCGGGCCGCCGCCGCCGCCGCCGCCTCCCCCCGCAGGCCCGGGGCTCTGTCCGCTGGGCCCGCGCTGCTCGCCCCGAGCCAGGAGAACGAGCTCGAGGAGGATGCCTGGGCCCGTGAGTACCGCGGCGGCTGCGGGCCGGGCGGGCACGGAGCGCGGGCGGAAGATGGTCCCAGGACTGAGCCCTTCCCCGCGGGCGGCTCAGCGCCCTGGCCCCGGGTCGCCGCCCCGGTCCCCCGCCCGGGCCGCGAGCAGCCCCTCCCCCAGTCCACACCGGAGGGAGGGAGAGCGCCAGTGAGCGAGGGAGCCGGAACGGGGCGCGAGCCGCCACCAGTTCGCTTGGAAACGGTTGCCACAGCAACGGGGTTGCGCTCCCCGGCAACACGACTGCGGGGCGGCGACGCCCCCTCCCCCTCCCTCCCCCCTCCCCCGACGCGGGCCCACAGCCCGGGGGTGCAGGGGGAGAGGGGTGCGCGGCGGGGGCATGTCGCCCCTCTGGCCCGGCTGGGTGTGCCTGCCTCCACAGCCCGTCGAGGGTGGGGGTGGGGGCGAACGGCCGTGGGCACGAGCTGGCTCCCACGTGGCTGCAGTCGTCGCAGCAGGGCTCCTGGGGTGGCTGCAAACGTGGGGGCGGCCCAGCCCCTGGGCTTGTCACGGGAGGGGGAGGCATGGAGGCTGGGGCTGGGGTCTTTGCCCATAGACCCCCCACCCACCCACCGCCGCCACCACCTAATCGCGCCGGCCCTGGACATGGCCTGAGCCGAGCTGGGTTCCCCAGGGGCGACGTTTTTTACCAGGGTAGAGGAGCGAAGCTTGCATCCCTCCTCCTCCTCACGGCCGAGGCACGTGCCAAACCGGGCATGGGCCCGCGGTGAGTCTCTGCTCCGTGTTCCTGGCCACCATTCTCCAGGGAGGGGTGGAAGCAGAGTGGGCAGGAGCAGAGGAAAGGATATTGCTGACCCAGGGAAGCTGAAGCCCAGGCCAAATGGGAGCGACCCAGCCCATTGTCTGGATCACAAGTGCCCCTTTCTTGTCTGAGCACAATGTCCCAACTGTACTGAGTAGCATGCAGGTTGGCCAGCAGGGAGGCCCGCGCCACATGGAGGTGCCTGGTCCGCCAGGGGAGCCCCTCTGGGAGGAGAATGGCCTCTGGCTCCCCTCCCAACCTCCCCTCAGCGGGCATGATGCTGGAGAGAGAAATGGCCCTCCTGCCAGCTCTCCCAGGCCTGACTCAGCAGATGCCAGCCCCGACCGCGGGCTTCAGATCCAGGATCCCAGCGACCACAACCGTCCTTGGGTTTCCTTTCCCATCCGGGGAGGCATGCTAGAGGTGACTGGCATCTGGGGCATTGGAGGCCTTGGCATAAGATGCCCTTAGATGGGTGGTGCCCTGGAGGTCAGGCCTGAGTCTCCTGCAGGCAGGGGCGCCTGGGGAATTACTCACGGGTGCCTTTCATTCCCTTCCTGCTCTGTGAGACCTGTGTTGAGTGCTCTGCATCCATTATCTCCTAATTTTTTTTTACAACAGTTGCACAAGGTAAGTTTATTATCCCCATTTTAGAGATGAAGACTCTAAAGGGAGGCTCAGGGAGGTGAGTGACTTGCCCAAGGTCACACTACCAGTAAGTGGCAGAGCTGAGTCTACACCGCAGGCTTCTCTGGGGGCAAAGCTCCTCTCTGCCTGCTAGCTAACTTCTCTTGTAACCCAGGAGAAGAACTGTAGAGCCTTCTTCCTTCACTTTCCTCCAGTGAGGACATTTCCTGTCTTTCGGGTCTTGGTACATTTTTCCTTCTTCCAGCTAAATCAGCCACATTCTTGCTCCCCCAGATGCATTGTAGGATGGGGCCAGCTTTCTCCCTCCCTTCTTCACTTCCTCCCTCCCTCCATTTTCTCCGGTGAGACCAAGCAGCAAAGGGCTGCCTCAGTCCCCTGGGAAAACCCCAAGCCCTGGTCCTCGGCTCATGGGCTCCATGGCCTGCTCAGCTTGCAGTCTTGGCTGTGGGAGAGAAAATTTAGCAAAGATGGGTCCATGCACTGCTGCAGCCTGTGGGTGCTCAGTCTAGCTCCAGGCATTGGAAACCCAAATGCTTCCAAGGATCAGGGGGGAAATGGAATGAGTGAGGCGGGCCAGGGAGCCACTCAGCTCCAATCTTTGTCACTGTGTGAAATGTGGACTTGGTATGACCTGACTGTCCAATTTTCAAGATGAACCAGAAATCCAGACCTTTATATAAAATCTCCTGGATTTTTAAATGTTGGCAATTAATCAGAATGTTTTTAAAAATGGATTGTGAACATGGATTGTTTTTAAAACATGTCTGAGAACTGTGTCCAACCTAAGGGTCCTGTGTCTGAGACCTCTGGTCCGTGGGAAAGGGACCGCAGGTTTTGCTGGGCCGCCTCCAGGCTGTGTACACTGTGACACCAGGGGCTGCTTTCTGCATTTGAGCCTCTTGAGGCTGCAGGGTGATCCCTCATCAGAGGGAGTTCTGTTGTCCCCTCGGCACCCTGGTCCTACTGCTGAAGAAACTCCAGCTCAGGTATGGGAGTAGCCAGGATGGGATCACATGGCTCGGTGAGGGCAGAAGCCAAATTTGAGCTCAGGCCTACCCCTTGGCACTCTGCATGTTACCCAGGCTGCCCCCCACCAGGGCATCACCATCACGCCCGCGGGGCCGCCTCCCCTGGGAGGTCAGATCATTATTTCCGTGCCAGCTGCGGGGATGAAGGCACAGAGAGCCACAGGCTGAGGTTTCAGAGGAGGAACCTGGTCTCTGAAAACCCTACCCTGAGGAGGGCCGGAGCTGAGCGCAGTAGACACTGGCCTGAGGGAGGGCTCTCCACCTACAAGCCCACCGAGGCCTCAGTCTCTGTGGTCTTATTTGTAGTTTCCCAAGCCCTGGGTTCCTGGCTTGGTGTCAGGGTTAGGTCATCTACCTGCAAGCAAGGGTGCCTGCCACTCAGTACCCTGGCCTAGGCGGAGGGCGGTTCTGGCCAGCTCCAAGCCTGGCTGACTGGGAGTGGAGACAAGTCCTGTCAAGTCCTCTCTGGCCTCAGTTCCTCTGTGTTGATGTGGGAAGGGTGTAAGGGTGTCACCAGTGGCTCCCTGAAATGCCCTTGCTGCCGGGACCGAGGACTTTGTCATCACCCGGGCTTCACACCACCTGGCTATGGAGACCTGAGCTGGACCCACTCCTTGAGCCCACATCCTTGTCTGTAGAGAGAACAGCAGCCACCTCCTGAGTTTTCCTTAGATAACTAGCATAGAGACCAGTAGTGGGCCTGGCGTATGCAAGGCACACAGGACAGGCTGTCAGTCTGTCCTGCCCCCCAGCCCTCACCCCCTGCTCTGAGTTCCTGTCCCTTCCCTTGAAGACCAGCAGCTCTAGCCTCAAGTCCAGGTGTGACCCAGTGCCCCTGCTGCCCGGGATTTTCCATCCCCACCCCCTAGAGCCCTGGTGTGTGCCTCCGTACAGCCTTTTCCTTTGATTCACGTAGACACATGGGGTCTCCACTTGCTTATGAACCGCGCTGCCAGGCGAGGGCTGGGTGATGGCTTTTCTCTCAGTGACGTTTTGGTGAATGGCTGACATTTCCCAGGAATGAATTGGACACAGAGCCAGCCCTTGAGGTACTCCCCCGGTCCCACAGCTAAAAGACCAAACAGGTAACGAGCCCTCCAGCATCTCCTTCCATAGGTGGTTCTTGAGCTACTTACTGGGTGCCAGCTGGTAAGGCCGATGGTGCTGGGCCCTGGCCACCCCGGAACATCCTGGCATCATTGGGCTTCCCATCCCTGAGGGGTGAGGTGGCTCAGGTGAGCCCAAGAGGCCTTGGCAGGAGCTCATTCGGGAGGCCAGCACCTCGGTCAGTGGTTCTCAAAGTGTGCTCCCTGGCCCTGCAGTACCAGCATCTGCTGGAAATTTGTTTAAAATGCAAACTCGGGCCCCATCCTAGACCTACTGAATCCAGTACTGGGAATGGAGCCCAGCACTGTTTTAACAGCCTCCACGTGGTTCTGTTGCCTGCTTAAATTTGAGAGGCCCAGATCTAAGCCATGTTAAATGCTAGATTGGCTCCTGAGGCAGCGTAGTGTTGTGAGGAGTGACTAGGCTGGGCAGGGGCACAGCACAGTGGCAAGCATGGTGATGGGGGCCAGGGGAGAGACGATGCTGGCCTGGCCAAGGCAGTGGCAGGAGGACCAAAGGAAGTGGACAAATGCCACCCTGCAGATGATGCGGCGGACGGAAGGAATGGTAGGCTCTTTGCTGAGATAAAGGACCCAGTAGCAGATCTTTGGTGCTTTGGCCTGTAAGGCTGAAGTGTGCACAGGGCAGTGTGGGAGGTGCCCACAGCAATGCGGCCAGGCCCTGGCTCTGTGTGCCCTTGGGTGTCATTTAAGCTCCTTGAGCCAAGTGTTCTCATCTGCCAACTAACAAGAATGCCAGCCTGCTTCGGAGAGTGAGTGTGGAGCCCACCCTCAGGCAGGGAGCACCCTGTAGCCTGCTTCGGAGAGTGAGTGTGGAGCCCACCCTCAGGCAGGGAGCACCCTGTAGCCTGCTTCGGAGAGTGAGTGTGGAGCCCACCCTCAGGCAAGGAGCACCCTGTAGCCTGCTTCGAAGAGTGAGTGTGGAGCCCACCCTCAGGCAGGGAGCACCCTGGGGACACACACATGTCTGCATCCTCAGCTCAGAAACCACCATCATCAGAGCTAATGTCTGTTGGTACCTCCACACCCTTTGCATGGATTAGCTTCATCTTCACCGATGAGGAAACAGAGGCAACTTGGAGGTTAAGAAACTCACCAAGGGTCTCGCTTTCATCCCCCTGCCGTGCTCCCAGTGAGTGTGTGGCCCGAGAAAACATGCAGAGCGATATGGTTCAAAAGCACTACAGATAAATCAAGATGCAACCCTAAAACATGTTCAAATAACCTTCAAGAAAGTAAGAAAAGAGAAACAGGAAACAAACAGAACGTGAGTAATCAAATGGCAGACTTCGGTCCATCTGCAGGGCATCGCTCCGAGCACCTGAATGCGTTGGGTAGGTAGGAGGAGGCAGGTATTGGCTACTACCAGTCTGGAGCAGTGTGGGCAGTGGAGGGAGTGGCTGGGAGCAGCAGGCTGCAGGCAGGCTCTGAGTCTGAAAGGCTCCCAGACAAGGGCAAGAGCTCACATAGTAAAGGAGCAGTAAGGGGGCATGGTTTTTTCAGGAGGCTTTGCCAAGTGTGGCCTGGTCAGGTAGAGCATTTTGAAAGGTCTGAATGAACCTCTGATGTTTATGTATTGAGCACCTATGGTTGGTTAGATGAGAGTCTACTGAGCACCTGGGAGGGAGGCTTCAGACAGGATTCCAGTCCCGTGGGCCTGCTGTGGCACTACCGAGAAGACAGCGTTCAGCGTCAAATCCCTACCCACTCCACCTGGGGGTGGAGCCAGGTTGGGGCCAGGGGGCTAGTTATGTGACCTTAAGCAAGAGCCTTCCTCTCTTTGGCCCAAAGTTGCCTAGTCTATAAAATGCAGCTATGACGGCACCCAGCAGGTCCTGGGCGTGGCCTGCCCTGTATAGCCTAATGCCCCACCTGCTGAGCTGGGCGCCCTCAGGGCACAGAGGGCCCTCTCTTTTGTCTCTTGCTAACCTGACGCTGCCATTACATCTCCCCTTCATCCTGTAGCTCTTTCTCACACTGCTATTCCACAGCAGAGTCGGGCTGGTGATCAGGCATGCCAGGGCCCTGGTGGGAAGGGATGGGAATGCACTTTGGCTGCTAGCTGGCTTGTCTGCCCAGTGCCCCCATGGCTGCCACTTACATCTGGCACAGAGTTTGGATTCAGACTCAGGCTAAATCCTAGCTCCTCCCCTTCTGAGCTGTGTGACCTGGGGCAAGTCATTTCCCTCTCTGAGCCTATCTCCCTGTCTATCAAATGGGCACAACCACCACGGACAAGGTGGTGATGAAGAGAGGATTCTGCGTGGTCCTTGAAAGATATTTCTAATTCAGCTAAACCCCATCACCTCCAGCCCCAGAGTTACCTTTTCTGACCCAGAGCTGTTCCTGCCTGGCAGACCGGGGGACCTCTAGTTAGTGCCAGTTTCCTCAGAGCATTCCTGATGGCTCAGGAAAAGAATAACAGATGTAATTAACTCCCAGTGACTGGCAGCATCGTGTTTTTATCTGGGCTGCGTCACCATGGCAGCCTCATGGCAGGGTTGTCGAGGGGGCGGGCAGAGCTATGGTTCCTGCCATTGTCTGTTCTGGAACGCAGGCCCAGGAGAAGGGGACTGGCAAGGGCACCAAGTGGCACGTGGCTGAAGGCAGCCATGGAGTCAGACAGGAGCCATCTGGGGAGAAGTGTGGGGTGGCCATGGCCTGGCTTCCCCCCAGCCTGGGGCTCAGGCTCCCTGTGGCTCTCGAAGCAGTGTGTGTGTGCCTCGGGCACGCGGAGGGTAGGGTCCGTGGGGCTCCTGGAAGAGGCCCACAAAGTAGCCCAGGCAGCGCTACCCCCCACCCCACTCAGGCTAGAGTTTTGTGGCCAGGCCTGGGTTCAAATTATGGTGCTACCACCTGCCATCTACACAGCCAGTTGTTCCCCCAACTCCTCGTCTGTAAAATAGGAATCATTCCAGTTACCCCAAAGGCTTTCGTTCAAACCCGTGTGTATAAGGCATTCAGGAAAGGCTCAGTTCTGTTCTGTGGGGGCGGTGAGCAGTCACCTGCCACCCTTCACTCTCAGAGTCAGGGCTCCCTCCTACCTCCCTCTTAGGGTGCAAGGTTCCCCCTCTCACCCGCAGCTGTGGAGAGGAGGAAGCGGAACTAGAGATGCCCATCTGGAGTGAGTGCAGGACCAGGTGGGTACGAAAGACTAGCTTCCAACCCTCATCTAGTTTTCCTCCCTCCGCGAGAGGGAAAGGGAGACGGCGGCCTGAAGACAGAGGCAGAGCCAAGTGGGGCTGTGCAAGGGCAGGAGGCGGGGAAGCGGAGTTGGAGCAGGCAGGGCGCCTGGAGGAAAGGAAGAGAGAGTGGCCCACGCCCGGCGCGGCGCGCTAGGCTCAGACAAAGGCAGGGCCGGTGGCACGCATTACCAGTCGGAGCCACCCGCCTGAGCCCTCCTACGGGAGCGGCGGGAGACCCGGAGGGCGCGGTGCGGGGCCAGTTGTTCCGGGCTTTGGGCAGCCAGGGGCTGCCAGGCGTCTGTACAGGGCGTCGGGTGGCTGTCTGTGGGGCTCTAGGAGATGTACCACCCTTTCCCCGCCGCACAGCAACCGCGCCGAGACGCCTCTTCAGGGACCTGGTGTGCACAGGCTCCTGAAACCCTTTGGCCCCGGGACTGCGGATGGCGAATCTCTCGTTCGGACTCAGAGCTGGAGTCCGTCCTTCGCGCGCCCCCTGCTGGCCCGCCTCGGCTCCCCTCGGCGCCCGGGCTCCGCGGCGGCGGCCGGGGCTCAGATCGGGGAAACCCTACCGGGGAAACCTCGAGGCGTGACGTCACCCTCCTCGGTGACGTCACCGGGCCCCCGGGGAGCGCGGGGTTCCCACGGAGGAGGCTTTCCCCGGGCTGCGCAGGGCGCGGGCGGGGGCCGGGAAGTCGTTGGGGGCCGCGGCGCGCCTTCACTGCGCCCCGTGTCTGCCCTACAGGTCCCGCGCGGCCCCGGGTGAGGCACGCCCGCGCGCCCGCCGGCGCCATGGGAAGGAGCGGGCGCCGCTGCTGTCCCCCGCCGGCGCGCGCACGACTTGAGACCTGCCACGGGCAGCCCCCGGCCGCGGGTCCCCGAGTGACGCTGGCGGCACCTGAGAGTGTGGCGCGGGCCCGGGGCCACGCAGCGGAGCCCAGTGTCCAGTGAAGCGGCTGAGGACCCGCCGCCCGTGCCGCCGCCATGGTGATGTCCCAGGGCACCTACACGTTCCTCACGTGCTTCGCCGGCTTCTGGCTCATCTGGGGTCTCATCGTCCTGCTCTGCTGCTTCTGCAGCTTCCTGCGCCGCCGCCTCAAACGGCGCCAGGAGGAGCGATTGCGCGAGCAGAACCTGCGCGCCCTAGAGCTGGAGCCCCTCGAACTCGAGGGCAGTCTGGCCGGGAGCCCCCCGGGCCTGGCGCCGCCGCAGCCACCACCACACCGTAGCCGCCTGGAGGCGCCGGCTCACGCGCACTCGCATCCGCACGTGCACGTGCACCCGCTGCTGCACCACGGGCCCGCGCAGCCGCACGCGCACGCGCACCCACACCCGCACCACCACGCGCTCCCGCACCCGCCGCCTACGCACCTGTCGGTGCCGCCACGGCCCTGGAGCTACCCGCGCCAAGGTGAGTACCGACCTCCGCCAGGGGGCGATCCGGGCCGCCGGAAGTGGGCGGGCGTTGGAGGGCTCGCTGCTTACCCTCAGGGCTTCCATCCGCAGCCTCCGGGAGAACACGGGCGGCGGCGGGCTCGGGTTCGGGCTAGGGCTGGGGCGCGGGCGGCCCCTGGCCGGGGCCTCTGCAAGAGGCTGGGAACCGGCGGCCTCACCTCCTCCGACCGCCTCCCACTCCGCAGCGGAATCGGACATGTCCAAACCACCGTGTTACGAAGAGGCGGTGCTGATGGCAGAGCCGCCGCCGCCGTATAGCGAGGTGCTCACGGACACGCGCGGCCTCTACCGCAAGATCGTCACGCCCTTCCTGAGTCGCCGCGACAGCGCGGAGAAGCAGGAGCAGCCGCCTCCCAGCTACAAGCCGCTCTTCCTGGACCGGGGCTACACCTCGGCGCTGCACCTGCCCAGCGCCCCTCGGCCCGCGCCGCCCTGCCCAGCCCTCTGCCTGCAGGCCGACCGTGGCCGCCGGGTCTTCCCCAGCTGGACCGACTCAGAGCTCAGCAGCCGCGAGCCCCTGGAGCACGGAGCTTGGCGTCTGCCGGTCTCCATCCCCTTGTTCGGGAGGACTACAGCCGTATAGAGGGGCGCCCGGCGCCCCGGGCCCCACCAGCGGACTCCTGGCCTGACTGCGGGGCTTTTTAAATGCTTCCCTGGACTGCGGGGAGGGGCGGGGGGAGGGAGGGATTTCTTATCCCGTTTGTTACATTTTGAGGATAATAAAGGTGTGTGATCTGGTTTGGTACAAGCGGAGGATGCACCGGCTGCTTTCGCCCAGGGTTCTGTGTAACCAGACAAGCCGGGGCCTTGGCGGGAAGGACCCTCAACGTGCGTTTCCGCTACAACAGAACCTAAGGGTACAGCACTAAGTCTAAGACCAACCCTTCTCCGGTGGTTGTAGGTTCCAAGCGGCTTCCCCTGGGAGCCTTAGCCCCTAGCACCGCCCCCCCCACCCCGCCCCCGCCTGGCGGGCCTTGGAATTAGGGTGAGGACGCCCCCTGGTGGCAAGGAGGTGCTGCGGCCTCGGAGGTGGGAGGAGTTGGGAACCTGGGTCAGGGCAGGCGGCAGCCCGAAGGGATCTGGATTTCTTTATTAACAGACATGAGCACGACCCGTTACAGAAGTTTGTGCTTTCCAAAAAAAAAAAAAAAAAAAAAACAGTTACTAAACGTGAAAAAGGAACCCAAGCAAAGAGGAAGGAGTTGGGGAGGGGCCACCAAAGCCCCTGGGCCCCATCCATAGCCCTGACCTGAACCGCGCCTAGGGCCTCCAGCCTGGGACCTGCCCGGCAGGAGACGGGGGGTAGCCGAGGGGCCCCAGCTGGGCCTGCTACTTCCTTTGGGCCAGACAGGAAGGGGTCAAAAGAAGGGCGGGGAGGGGGTCCCAGGGAGCCAGAGCCCACGAGCCATTTATTGCCATGTTTTAAAATTCGTGCAAAATATCTGAAGCCCTGGACAGAGAATACAAAGTGATATTTTTCCAAGAAACATAAAACTAGGAAAAGAGGTGGGGGACATTTTCCCACCAGAGCTCCCCCCACGCCAGGCCCCAAGCAGGGTGAGGCCTCCAACCCGGCCAGCTGAGCAGGGAGGACTAAGAGCTACAATCTGGACCAGGGAAGGAGGGGTGGAATTTGCAACAGCGTCTCAACTACCAACGAGAGGAAAACCAGTCAACTGTACAAGTCTCCTATCAACTTTTTAAAAAAAGAGAAAAGCTGTAAAAGTCAGGCCCTGTGGGTAGGGAAGCGGCCAAGTCCCCAGCCAGGGCCGGAATCCGGAGTGGGTGCCAGGCGGAGCTGCTGCGAATGCAGGCACGGCGGGCCGTCTGGCCAGAGGCCGATGCAGGTGGGCGGCCTTGGCAAGGGTAGCCTAGGGCTGGCGCCACCGCTAATCACCACCCTCGAAGCCCTCCTCCTCTTCTGGAACTGGGTCTGCATCCCAGCATGTGATGTCGATTTCTGTGGCGTTAGAAAGGGAGAGGAGTTAGGGACCTAGCAGACCCGTGCTTGTGTCCCCAGCCTCTGTGAGCGGTGGGTAGTGGTGGGGTGGCTACCCACACTCAAATCCAGCCCCCGCACCCAAATTCCTCCCCATCATCCAGCCCAGTACTACCTGGAGGCTTGTTGTAGAACACAGGAGGCGGAGCCTTGGCACAGAGCTCTTCCGATTGGGCAAACTCCTCCTCCTGTGATTGACTGAAGTACCCCTCACTGGCCTGCAGGGGAAAGCATCAGGTCACTTGGCCCCACCCAGCAGGACTGGGGCTGACCTATCAAGCCTGAGCCCGTTTCCCCAGCAACCAATGATTCCATCAGTGGTTGCCAAGGTAACAAGGATGCCTGCCTTGGGAACAAAAGCAGAGCCGGCCCAGGGAGGGAGGGTGGGATGGACTTCCCCTCAAATAATGTGGGTCAGAGAGAAGGGGGTACTGGTGCAAGCATGAGGAATGCAGGGCCAGCACCCTGCTCAGCCCCCACTCCCTCCCATCCCTCCCACCAGGCAGTCCCTGCCGCACCTGGGTCCCCTCCTTCTGGGTGGTCTCGCCATTGGTTAGCAGGTGGGGCTCCGGCTCCTGCTCTTGCTCCAGCTCCTCAAGGGCTGAGGGCAGAGTTGGGGTCTGGGGGGCAGCCAGGGGCTCCCCTTCCACTTCCTCTGGGTCACAGAAGGTGGCTGGCGGCTCAGGCAGCTCATCAAAGTTGAGAAGGGTGGCACAGCCTTCGCCTGCTGGCAGCAGTGGCTCCGGAGCCACCTCATCCAGCAGGGGCACCTCTGCCAGGGTGACCTCAGTACCCGAGGGTGGCGTGGGGGCCCTGGGCTCACCCTGGAGTGTGGAGGCCCCTTCCCCGTTGCCAGGCCATAGGTCAATGAGGCTGGTGGCGGTGGGGGGTACGTTGTTGGCAACAGTGGTGTCAGCAGTGGCAGTGTCAGTTTCAATGGCGTCAGCTGCATCGTGGACCTCCGTGGCATCAGCTGTGGCAGGCTCCACGGGAGCAGCCAGGACAGCCTGCTCTTCAGACTCCATGAACATCAAGTCCTCTGCAGCGCTGCCTGGCCCCCGGGGAGGCGCCTGTGCCTGAGGGGGCTCCTCCATGGGGCCGGCCCAGGCCTGAGGGGCTGCTGCTCTGGTCTCCTCACTGTCTAGGATGGGGCTGGGCTCCTGGGTCTCTGTCACAGCACAGGCAGAGGAGATATGTAACCGGCTCCCCTCGGGGAGGATGGAGACCCTGCCCACCCACTAAGGAGTGAGGGAGCCAGGGACTTCCATGCAGGTGTCCCACCCTTACCCAGTGACCCCAGTGACTTTAAGCCCCTTGGCAGCTCCGGGAGGAAGGCCAAGGCCCGATTCCCACTTGAGAGGGTGGGTGCTAAGCTTTAGAGAGGGCAGGTCTGACTGTACACCAGGGCTCCTCCCCACACAGCCGCCTCCAGGGCAGTGCAGTCTTGGTGATGGGTGGCCCAGATCCCTGGAGAACGGTTACCATGGCAACCTGGGGCTCCCAGCCAGGGACTGATGATGGGAGGCCTGATGCAGGTAGCATCCCTCTCTCACCTTGGGCTGGTGGGGGTGGCGGTGGCAGTGGTGGAGGCTGCGAGGATGTGACCTCATCCAGGGCCCGCTCTATCTGCTCAGCGACAGGGGTGGAGGCGGTGCTGGAGTCAGACGGGCTCCGCGTGGGGATGGGAGTGGGCGCCATCCTCCGGTGGCTGTCCAGGTGGCTGCCTGTGGAACAAACCCCAGGTGGGTCAGTGAGGGCGGGGGAGCCGGGTGAGACAGGATTGTCCACCTTGGGGCCTGGCCAGCACCTCCTCTCTGGAATCTGGGTGGGGGCTGGGAGCTCTCCAGCCCCCCCAGGGGCCAGACTACAGCTCCAGACCCTGTAAGCTAGGCCCCTGGAGGCCAGTGCCCCATAAGGCCAGGGGCAAGAGGCAGGCAGTGCCTGCCCTGGGGACAAACACCAGAGATCAGCGGTCAGACTGGGGGAGTGAGGGCGGGGGGCTGCTGGGAAGCGGGGCCCTCCTTACCACCCCCGCCGAGGCCTGGGGCTGCTACCTACATGGGAGGGAGGAAGAGAGGTTTGGGGTGCGGTGACAGGTGATATAGGGAAAGGGAGTCCGTGGAGGGGAGGAGGAGGAAGAGGAGGAGGAGGAAGGCCCACTGTCCGATGCCTTTATGAAAGGGCAGTACGGACGACCTGCCGAGAGAGACAGACAGAGAAAGAGACAGAGGACAAGAGAGGGTCAGTCTCCCCCACCCCTGCCCGAGGCCTCTCCCGCCCCCAGGGCCTGGCCCTGGATGTCCAAGCTGCCTTCAGCCAGGGGCACAATCAGCCAAGCCAGCCGCAGCCTCACACCAGCCCCAGACACACAGCCAGCCTGGGAGCAGTACAGCAGGGACGGCCTGTGGCGGGACCCCAGCATGGGGCAAGCACACTCAGACCAGCAGACAGGGCAGGGAAGAGCTTCAGGGGAGGCGGAAGCAGCACACTGAGAAGCGGAACGGGGACACCTGGGTGCAAGCTCCGGGAGGCTCCCTCAGGCCCGGGGCAAGAGCCCAGCCCGCATGCATTCCGGCCTTCCAGGCCAGACCTAATTCACCCCAGCCGAGCTGCTCCCCGTGGCCAGCGCTGTGCCTCAGCCCATGCCAGAGCTGCCCCACAGGCCCTAGCACTCCCCACTGTTCAGCCACAAGCGACTTCACCACCATCCCTGGCCCTTCTTGGGGTCCTGCCACCTGGGAAGTGGTGGGCGGATGCACGCTGGATGAAGGGTCTCGCCTTCTCCAAGGGTTGCTTGGGCAAGGCCTCCCTTCCGAGAGAGTCCCAGAGAGGCTCAGGGCCGCAACCTGAGGAGTGGGGCCGGACGGGGGGTGGGGCCTAGGACTACCTGGTCGATGGTTGAAGGGCGAGGGTACATCACAGCTGCCCGCAGAGGCCGATGCGACTCTTTCCTGCTGCTTGAAGAACTCCCTTGGGTTGTCAGGCCTCTGGGCAATAATAGCCGCTGCCTCCTGAGGGCACAAGGAAAAGGTTGGGGCTGGGCCAGGCAAGCTGAGATACCCCTGTCCGCCTCACCTGGCTGGTGCCCCCAGCTCTCACCTCCACCTCCGACTCTGACTTCTTCATGTGGGTCTCTTCCTCCTCATCCCGATGGTCACCCTAGAAACCAAAGGGACAGTGTCTGGTGCACCTACCCCCCACAGGGGCTTTTGACCTTCTTTTTTACTGTATTTTATTTATTGATTTTGTTTTTAAGACAGGTTCTCGCCCTACCACCCAGGCTGGGGAGCAGTGGTACAATCACGGCTCACTGCAGCCTCTGCCTCCTGGGCTCAAGCAATCCTCCCACCTCAGCCTCCCGAGTAGCTGGGACTACAGGTGTGCACCACCATGCCCGGCTAATTTTAATTTTTTGGTAGAGATGGGGTCTCCCTATGTTGCCCAGGCTGGTCTCAAACTTCTGGGCTGAAGGGATCCTCCTGCCTTGGCCTCCCAAAGTGTTGGGATGGATTACAGTCATGAGCCACCAGTGCCCGGCCTTCTGGCCTTCTTACAGCCCCCATGCTTCTTTTGCAATCTGGCAGGAAGGGTTTCAGAGGTGGTACCTCTGCCCCGTCAAACCGAGTCACACAGACCCTCTCTTCCCTCAGGGCCCTCAGCCACCTCATCTCTGACCTGCCAGGCCTCTGGGCACCAGGCTCACTCACTCACTTGCTCATCCCCATATCTAAGCAGGTGCCTAGGACCCTCCAGAAGTGCTCCTTGTTTTGCAGATAACTTCTCGGACCTCCTACCCTAGTGCCGGGGCCGCCATGCTCCCAATGTTGCTGCCTGGACCGTGGCATCATGGTCCAGCCTTCCTCACTGCTACCTGCCTTATTTGTTCTCCATAGGCCCTGAAAGGACCTTTCCAAAATGCGGATCAGACCATGATTTTCCTGAGCTTAAAATCCCTCAGGGGTTCCCATGAGCCGCAGCAAGCACTGGCTAAATATGACCCACAGATGGCTTTTGTTTTGCTGGTATGATATTTTTAAACCATGTTCATTAGTTGCCACCACTTAAAAACCAGGAACTTTCATACTGAAATCAGGGTCCCAGTTTCTCTTGAGGTGCCAGAGCCCTGGCGACATCACCTGCAAGCCTGGAGCAGCCATCACCGGGGCCTCGCCGCAGCCCCCTTAAGACAGGCGTGTGCCACCCGCTCACCCCCGGCCCCACCATCGCCTACTGGCTTCACCTGCCCACTGCACACATTGTTTTGGGTGGGCAGTGCCCGCGCTTGGCCTACGTCCCCCACCCCTGCCTGACCTAGCCGTCACCTCTCCAACACCACCCCCTGCCGGCCCCCACCCCAAGGCGCCCACATACTGTGAGATGTAGACATCAAGTCCTCAGCACGACGCAGTCAGTTCCCAGAACAGGCACACCCGTTCCCACCTCCATGCCTCAGCATGGGAGACTGGCCTCCCTCCCAAATGCCTGCTCCCCACCGGGGGGCCAGGCCCTCTGGTTTCCAGCTGCAGCGTGGCCACTGCTTCCTGGGGAAGAGGTCCCGGGCTTGTTCAGGTCATTTCCTCCTCTGGGTCCCCACAGGGTGCTCCTGGCTTCCACCACGATGACACCACATCCTAAGTTCCTGTTTCCGGAGGCACCTCCCCCCTCCGCTGTGAGCAACGCAGGATGAGGACCGGGGTCTCCCGGTGGGTGGCCAGCACAAGGCGGGCGCATGTTTGCTCAACTGCACTCACACACCAAAGGCTTCTTAGTCGGTGTCCCCTGCTGCTCAGGTGGCAGCTTGGGCAGGAGGGGCTGCTAAGGTGGTGAAGTCCCAGGGCCGCTCTGTTTTTGAGCCTATAATCTAAAATTTTAGCTTATGTCAGGAGCACTGGGAGAAGGGCCCTTCGTAGTATCCCACCTCAGGAGGGCTATCACCTCAGTGATAACTTTGTGACCCCCAGAATGAAGTCTAAACTCCTCCTCTGCCCTTGCTCTCCTTTCCCAATCAAATCTCCCCCACTCCTCAGCCCACGGGGTTCCAGTCAGCCTAGGCTCTTCACCTTCCCATGAGCCTGTGTCCCACCAGCCTTTGCTGCTCTGCCCACTGCCTGCTGTAATCTCAGTTGGTTCCTCTGCCTTGTTCAAAGAAAGGACCAGAGGCAACTACCACAAAGGCTTTTTTTTTTTTAATCTGAGATGGAGTCTTTCACTCAGGCTGGAGTGCAGTGGCGAGATCTCGGCTCACTGCAAGCTCCGCCTCCCGGGTTCACGCCATTCTCCTGCCTCAGCCTCCCGAGTAGTTGGGACTACAGGCGCCCGCCACCACGCTCGGCTAATTTCTTGTATTTTTTAGTAGAGACGGGGTTTCACCATGTTAGCCAGGATGGTCTCGATCTCCTGACCTCATGATCCGCCTGCCTTGGCCTCCCAAAGTGCTGGGATTACAGGCATGAGCCACTGCGCCCAGCCCTCCACAAAGGCTTTAATAAACTACCAACCATGTGAACACTGAAACAAGTAAGGCCCAGAGGGAGGAGAGAGATCAACGCACTAACCACATGGGTCAAAGCCACTGCTGTGCCTAAAGCATTTTCAGATACACGGGAGCTCCCCTGCAGGCCAGGCAAAAAGGGAACTCAGATATGGAACACAATTCGTAACAGGGGAGAGAAAGCAACAGCTCCTTAAGCCAAGAGAAAGCATTTCACGGTGCTAAATCCCAAAGTCTCTCGCATATTCCCTTCCTTAGAGGACCTGAAATTGAAAGGGTACCACACTGACCTGCTAGAATGTCCACTGTCACTCTCACGTGAACTACACTTGAAGGGCCAGATGGGACTATAAAATAATGGTAAGCTCCTTCAGACTTTACCTGAAATGTTGATAACTGGTGAAAATAAATCAGCTCAGGGGGTTCACAACACTATTCTGTCTACCTGCATGTGTGTATGTTTGAAATGTTAGCAAAAAAATAAACTTTATCAGGGCTGGGTGCAGTGCACTTTGGGAGGCCGAGGTGGGAGGATCACCTGAGGTCAGGAGTTTGAGACCAGCCTGGCCAACATGGTGAAACCCCGTCTCTACTAAAAATACAAACATTAGCCGGGCATGGAGCCGTGCACCTGTAATCCCAGCTACTTGGAAGGCTGAGGCAGGAGAATCGCTTGAACCCAGGAGGCAGAGGTTGCAGTGAGCTGAGATGGCGCCATTGCACTCTAGCCTGGGGGACAAGAGTGAGACTTCATCTCAAAAAAAGATAAATAAATAAAAATAAAATAAATAAATAAACTTTATCAGGCAGGGTGCGGTGGCTCACGCCTGTAATTCCAGGACTTTGGGAGGCTGAGACAGGTGGATCACGAGGTCAGGAGTTCGAGACCAGCCTGACCAACACGGTGAAACCCTGTCTCTACTAAAAATACAAAAATTAGCTGGGCATGGTGGTGCACGCCTGTAATCCCAGCTACTCAGGAGGCTGAGGCAAGAGAATCGCTTGAACCCAGGAGGCACAGGTTGCAGTGAGCTGAGATTGTGCCATTGCACTCCAGCCTGGGCGACAGAGCAAGACTCTGTCTCAGAAAAATAAAAATAAATAAATAAATAAACTTGGCTGGGCGAGGTGGCTCACGCCTGTAATTCCAGCACTTTGGGAGGCTGAGGAGGGCAGATCATGAGGTCAAGAGATCGAGACCATCCTGGCCAACATGGTGAAACCCCATCTCTACTAAAAATACAATAAATAAATAAATAAATAAATAAATAAATAAATAAATAAATAATAAACTTTATCTGCTGGGTGTGGTGGCTCATGCCTGTAATCCCGGCACTTTGTGAGGCCGGCGGGTGGATCACCTGAGGTCAGGAGTTCAAGATCAGCTTGGCCAACATGGTGAAACCCCATCTCTACTAAAAATACAAAAATTAGCCAGGCGTGGTGGTGGGCGCCTGTAATCCCAGCTACTTGGGAGGCTGAGGCAGGAAAATCACTTAAACCTGGGAGGCAGGCCGGGTGCAGTGGCTCACGCCTGTAATCCCAGCACTTTGGGTGGCCGAGGTGGGCAGATCACGAGGTCAGGAGATCGAGACCACCCTGGCTAACATGGTGAAACCCCGTCTCTACTAAAAATACAAAAAATTAGCCGGGCGTGGTGGCGGGCACCTGTAGTCCCAGCTACTTGGAGGCTGAGGCAGGAGAATGGCGTGAACCTGGGAGGCGGAGCTGGCAGTGAGCTGAGATCGCGCCACTGCACTCCGGCCTGGGCGACAGAGCGAGATTCCATCTCAAAAAAATTAAAAAAATAAAAAAATTTAAAAAAACCTCACTCTGAAAGGATAAATAAAATGTGGTATATCCATACAATGGAATATGATTCAGCCTTCAAAAAGAAGGAAATTCTGACGCATGCTACAACATGGATGAATCTTAAGGACATCATGCTAAGTGAAATAAGCCACACGCAAAAGGACAAACACCGTGGCGGTCTCCAGAGTAGTCAACTTCATAGAGACAGAAAGTGGAATGGTGGTTGCCAGGAGCTGGAGAGTGGGGAAGGGCAGAATTTGTGTTTAATGGACGGTGGTGGTGGTTATCCTACAATGTGAATGAATTTAATGCCGCTTAATGAAATGCAGATTTTAAAATGACTGAAATGGTACATTTTATGTATTTTGCCACAGTTACATACATGTGGCTGGGCGCGGTGGCTCACGTCTATAATCCCAGCACTTTGGGAGGCCGAGGCGGGCAGATCAACCGAGGTCAGGAGTTCAAGACCATCCTGGCCAACATGGTGAAACCCAGTCTCTACAAAAACACAAAAATTAGCTAGGCATGATGGTGTGCGCCTGTAATCCCAGCTACTCAGGAGGCTGAGGCGGGAGAATCGCTTGAACCTGGGAGATGGAGGTTGCAGTGAGCCAAGATCACGCCATTGCATTCTACCCTGGGCGACAGAGCGAGACTCCATCTCAAAAAAAAAAAAAAAGAATACATGAATCAACTTATGAAAAAAAGATCTTACCCAGCTCGTTCTCCACCATGTTCTGTATGTGGCAGGTGGCAGGTGTGTGTTGAATGAATGACTGAGGCTGGAGCTTACCAGCCACACATCATCCCCACCCCATCCAAGGGCAGATGTGACTGGAGTGACTTAATGCTGCTGCCTGCAGGACTGTCTTGCCTCCTCTCTCTCAGCCTCCTGTGGGTGACTCCGGAGCCCGTTTGAGTCCCCACAGCCCTGCATCTGCCCATCACAGTCCCAATCCAGATGAGTATCAACCCACCTCCCTTCCTGAACTGAGCCATGCTCAGTCCTGAATGACATTAGCTATTTCCAAAATACTAAATTCAAAGCATGGAGATGTGACTCTGCTGTGATTCTCAGGGACCAATCCACAGGACCTACGGGCCATTCCCAATGTGTGGAGATTCAGACAGTACCCCTGGAACAAAGGGGCTGCTCCCAGGGAGATGCTGCACACTGCCTACAGATGCTCAGCACTGGCCCAGGCTCACCCATGCCGCCTGCCTCACTGCTGTGGCCCCTCAGAGTGCAGAACAGTGTCTAATCGCCAAGAGCCCCCAGGGGAGGGGAGGGGGAGCCTGGTCAGTGAGGGTCTGGGTCTAGATGGAGTTTCTCTTCCAATCTAGAGCACAAGCTTCTCCAAAGTAGTCTTTTTCCACGGCCAGAGGCCAGAGCCCCACGTGATGAGGTGCCAGGCCTCATGCTCCATGGCACCCTGTGCCCATGCAGCTCCCCAGAACAGCCACCACTGTCCTTGAGCCACTGATCTCCCCACAAGGCCCAGGAACACAGGGACCATTCTCACTTCCCTGACCCAGAGACCGGGAGCCTTGGCAAAGAACTTACAAAGATAGACTGCTCCTTCAACCGCCTCTTGGCCTCTTCCGCTTCTAAAGTCTGCTGTTTCCTCCTGGAACGATAAGCAGCCAGCACCCGTCAGGGTGCGCCCGGGGGCCCCTGGAGCGCTCCGGGCGGGCAGGCTCACCTGTGCTCCTCGATCTGCTGCTCCCGCTCCCGGTAGCGCCGCTCGCGCTCCTCTTGCTCCTGCCGCTCCTGCTCCATCCGCTCCTGCTCGAACCTGAGCCTCTCATCCAGGGCCTTCTTCCGCTCCTCCTCCTTCCGCAGCTCTTCTTCCTTCTGCAAGCCCCGGTGCGAACAAGGGTAGGCCCCGAGCCTAGGCGCCTGGACCCTGCCCCTCCAGCCCCTCCCTAACCCAGCGCTGGGGGCGGGGCACGTGGCATGGGCCATGCCACTGCAGTGAGGGACTCAGACCTGCCCCATGGGGTCCATGAGGGGCGGCTCAGCCAGGCCGGGCTCAGGGTTCCATACCTTGGCCTGCTCCCAGAACTGCTCTCGGTTAATCCGCTTCATTTCCACAGCTGCATCCGTCTTCTGGTAGGTGGTGCCCTGCAGTGTCGAAGGACCCAGCATAAGCAGGCTGAATGCCCCAGGAGCCCCCGACACCTAAAGGGTGAGAGCTAAGAGGGACCGGGCAGGCCAGACTCGGGCACCAGGCCACGCAGGCAGAGCCCACGGGTGCCAAACACACACTAACCACGGGCTCTGCGTTCTCATCCTCTCGCAGCCGCAGTCGGTGCAGCACAGGGCTGGAGAGTCGCGCCAGCCCGTTAGAGAGCCGCTGCCCGATGGCACCCGCGTCTATGTCTTCCACGCTGCTGGCGTTCACGATCACGTCGACGCCCTTCCACAAGAAGATGGCAGTGCTCAGGCGGCACCATCCTCCCGCCATCACCACCCCAGCACACGGACCCTGGTGGCTGTCCCCACCCCCAAGAGCGCTGGCCCCTGACACACACCTGGAAGAACTCGGCCACCTTAGCCACGTGGCTGGCACAAGCGCACTTGCGGGCATCAGGCACATCTTCGCCCACCTGCAAAGTACCCAGCAACGAGGGGGTCAGGAAAGGACAAGGGGGGCCCTACATGATAGGGTGCATCTTCCCCGGGGTGGGAAGAGGGTGGGGTTCCCTCTCCACGGGTGTCAGAGGGCCGACGGGGAGGGCGACTGCTCTGGGCCTTCAGTTTCCTTCCCCAGCCCCGGCCGCATACCCAGTTGATGAGCAGCTCTGGGCCCTCAGCCCCCTTCCCCAGCCCCGGCCGCATACCCAGTTGATGAGCACGTATTTTGGCAGAGCAGCTTGGGAGTCCTTGACACTGCAGAAGCCGTACATCACCTTCTGGTTCTCAAAGTGTCCCGAAAGCTCCTGCAAGCCCCCTTCTAGGGTAATCAGGAGAGTGTCAGGTCTCTCTGCCTCCTAAACCCTTCCCAAAAAGAGCCTGGAACTCAAAGCAAAGACTCCTCCAGGCCTCCACAGGCACCCCCAGGGGTCTTCTGGCCTCTGGGGTCCGTGGGTCCCAGTTTTGTGTTGGTATGTGTGGGGGTGGTGGCGCACAGGGATGTAGCTTTGCCTGTGACTCCTGCAGGGCCCGATTTGGGGTAGGACTGAGGAAGTGTTTGTTCTTCACTCTCAGGTCTCATTCTTCACACATCATCATGTCTCACCAGGTGCCAGTGCCCAGAGGCACAATCAAGCCTTCTGGCTCTGGGGAAGGCGGTGAATAGGGCCCTTCCCCCAAAGCGTCCCAGCTGTGTGGCTTCAGATAAGTCACTTTCCCTGTTGGAGGCTCAGCCTCAGAAGTCCAACATTCAACAAGGCTCTGAGATTCCTCCCCACCCTGGGGACACAGGGATGACTGGAGGAAGGACACCCGCCAGATCCAGACAAGTGTGGGGCTGCAGGGTGCAGGCAGGGAGGTGGCCTACAGCCAGGTGGGTGGGGAAGAAAACAACCAGGAGGAGGGGGTGGAGAAGAAGGCGAGGGAATGGCTGGAATTCCTACCTCCTGATGCTGCAAGCTTGAGGTCATCGGAGCCATCTTCATATGTGTACAGAGCCCTGGGGAGAGGGAGGGGTGGCTGTCAAACTGTCAGGGCCCAGGCCGCCAATTCTGGGTGGGGACGGCTCTGGGGAGGGAGAGGGACATGGAGGGGGTAGGACAGGAACGGGGAGGGCTCCTGCTGTAGCCATGACAACAGGGCTAGGCATCGGTTCAGGCGGGAGCCCCAGCAGGGTGCTGCTGGAGGCCTGGGTCAGGGGGGCGCAGGCAGTGAGGGGAGAAATTGCTGGCTGGTCGAGCTCAGTGCGCAGCATCCCGGCCCTGGCCCTGGCAGCCTACAACCCAGTGGAGCGGGTGTGTGATGGAGATTCCAAGGCGACGGTTCCTTGGTTACCGTTCCCTGGCTACCAGGATCCTCATCCCCCATTGGCTAGTGCCAGGAACTTACCTGGCACGTGCCTTGGTCCCCGCTGCCCCTCCCCCGGGGAGGGAGGAGGAGAAGAGAGAACCTGGTGCTCCCAACAGCTCTGGGCATCCCCCAGTAACCATGGCAACCCTGCAATTGGCACACGACTGGCCCACCCCAACTGCATTCTCCTTGAACACAAAGGACCCTGGGGACCCGCCCTCAGCCTCAATCTCCGCCTCTCTGAAATGGGGATGAGGTCACTGCAGTCACTCTCGCCCAGACTCTGGCCCCAGGGTGGCCATGCCTGAGCTCCAGGCCTTCCAGCCCCTAGGCTGCCTCAGTCCTGGCTGAGGCTTCCTGAGACTGCTGGCCTTTCCTTCTGTCTGAGCTCTAACAGAAAGCTGACCTGGTGGCCTTCCTCCTTCCTCCTCCTCCCTAGCTTTGTGTGCCCTGGCTCCTTTTGATAGGCTGCGGTGACAGAGCAACCATTGCACAGAAGGGAAGGCAGAGATGCCTCCTCCATCACCCCATGCAGGCCCAGGCTGAGGACCCTCTGGGAGGCAGGAGAGCCGGGGCCTAGGAGGAAGGGCCTTGTCCCTGAAGTTTGAAAGGGCTCTCAACCCCTTCTCCAAACTCCTATTCCCCAGGTGCCAAGGCAGGAGGCTGGGGCTGTGAGGAGGGGAGGCAGAAAGGGAGGGCAAGGGGGAAGAGAAAGAGGAGGGGAGAAGCAGAGGGAGAAACCAGGAGAGGAGGAAGAAGAGAAAGGACAGAAGTGAAGGGACAAAGGAAATGAAGGCGGGAGGGATGGAGGGGACATCTCAGGAGGTTGTGGCCAGGACCAAATGGCCTCAGCCCCTCCCCTTCCTGGATTCCCGGCTTCCTACCTCCAGGAAGGAACACAGGTGGGCTGTGGGGCTGGGAGCTCCTGGTCCAACTGTTACCCCCAGCCCCAGCCTGGCCCTGACAGATGCTTCCAGCACAGCTGGCCCACCACCTGTCCTGCTGCCCTAACCCACCACGGGAACAAAGGGCCCTGGGAGAAGCAGGCTCTGTCTCTCTCCATGCACTGATGAGAAACTAATGCAGAGCCCAGGGACCCTAGTTCCTAGAGACTGCTGTAGACATCAAGCCTCCCTCTGAGAGGACCTGTCTTGGCCTGCCCAGGCTCCCCGGGGCGCCTTCCATCCTCAGCCCCTGGCTCCCCACCTCCGGCCACCTCTTCCTGCTCCAGCCGCAGCTCTCCCCCAGCAGAAACCATACCCCAGTTCAAACCCTCCAGACTGCCTTTCCATTGGACCACCCTGTCCACACCACACACTTGGGACACACTGGACAGCTCCCTGACCCAAGCAGGGTTCTGGACAGGGCTCACCCTGAAGCCTCTGCCTATGTAGTTCTCTTCACATGGAAGGCAAGACCTGCTCCTCTACCCCACGCTTATTCCCAGTGGAATGCTTCCGTTCTTCAGAGCCCAGTGCTGGCCCCCAGCAGCCTCTCCTGAGCTGCCCCTCCCAGAGCACCCACCACATCCCAGCAGGAATACAAAGACCAGTGCTTCTCAACCACATCAGAGGCACCCCGAGCCTGGTGGTGCACCAGGTGGAAGCTGGCGAAACCACAGGGAATCAGGATGGGGTAGGCGACCAGGCATCTACACATCTCACCAGCTCCAACTCCTGGAGACAGACACTGCCCCCAACTGTAAGCCTGGTGAAGGCAGGAACGCTGACTCAGTCCATCAGCACATCCTGCTCTCTGGGTCCTGGGGTCCAGCACACCGCATACCAGAAGTATGTGTGATATTGACACCAACTCAAAAGCCATCTAGCCAGATAAACTGAACTAGCGTGAGGTGGGAGCTGGAATGTGGCAGTTCCAGAGACCCTGGGGTGAGCTGGGGTGGGGGGTGAGCTGGAGTGGGGGGCTGAGGGCAGGTGGACCCCGCAGGACCATCACTCTCAGGATGGTGGTGCTAGAAAGGCCTTCAGTATCCGAGGTAGTGCTGGGCCCAATCCCTTTTCTTTCCAAGAGGACCAGGAACTTGTGTATGATCACAGTGAGTCATATCACAACCAGGACAACAGTGGCCCTTCCCACCATACAACCTCATTTCCTGGGTCCCCTGCTCCCTGTGCCAGAGTAGTGGTGCACTTCAGAGGCCCTGCCACCTAGGAGTGAACTCCCCCAACCACCCCTCCCCATTGGAGGCAAGGTAAGGGTCGGGGGGCAGACAGCAATTTACCCAAGACACCCCTCCCTCTGGACCTATGTGCAGGGTCTGCCTCTGAGTCTTCAGACCTCACTGCACCCCTGGTTCCATGCTGGGCCCTGGGGTATTCATATTCTCTTGTGTAGAAAGTGATCCTCACACCCCTTTTTCAAAATGTTATCTGGGCCCTTAGTGAACGAATGTGTGCATGTGCGAGGGTACATGTGTGCATCTGTGTGTGTCCCACACACAACCCAGATGGGGGCTGACGCACACCAGTGATGAATAACTCGCTTTGGCCACACGGATGCTGCTGGGGTGGGTGGGGGCAGGCCTCTGTTGAGCAGGATGTGGGGCAACAGGGGTTGTGTGGCCTTGGCAATAGGCCACCAGAGCTCTGCTTTTAGGAGAAAATGGGGTGTTGGTAGACAACACCCCTCCAGGCTGGAGGGCAAAGGAGGTGTTCTGGGGTGAGCTGTGCCTCTCCCCAGGCGGGGCCTTATCCCAAAGCCAGCTCCTTCACCAGGCCAAGCCGGCCACTTGCCCAGAGCTCCTCCCATGATCTCAGCCCCCCTGGGACAGGGCTGGGACAATGGGTGGGCCGCCTGCCTGCTGAGCCTGTGCCGGCCTCTCCTGTGACTGACCTGCAGGACACGAGAGCTTGTCTCTCGCGTCCATCCCTCCAGGCCTGGCTGCTGGCCAGTGCTGCAGTACCATGCCATGGATGCCCAGCCATCTCATCCTCTCCTCCAGAAGCCCCCAGGTCAGAGTCCCCACCTGGCTGCCCTCCCAGTGTGCGGGTGAGGCCAACCCAAGCGGGGTCCCTCAGACCCGCCCTCCTCTTTGCCTCAGTTTCCTCAAGAAGAACCTGTTCCCATCTGCCAGCAGGGAGAGGAGGCCTAGGAACCAGATGGGCACCTTCCCTAGGAGAAGAGTATTACGGGGGGGTTAAAGGATTCCAGGATGGGGCTGTGAGGAACCCCTCGGTTTCCTTTTTCCACCACCCTGGGCCGCCAGCCCCAGAGCAGGTGGTCCATCCCCTCCCCCAGCTCAGCGGGAGACAACAGCTGGGGGGCGGGGTGAGGGGCGGCCCAGCTCCTCCCCCATCAGGGACCGAGTGCCCCTTGCTGGGGGCCGGTGGATCTGTTCACCCCTTCAGCCGTCTTTGGGGGCTCCCTCCACACTTGTTCTCCAGAGGGCTTCCTCCCAGGGACCTCAGCTGGCCCCTTAGGCAGCTCGGTGCCCCCCAGCCCAACTGCCTAGTCCCCGCAGTCCCCTTCAGGTAGGGGAGGAGAGCTCACCCCTGCCTCCTCCGCGACCCGCGGCGGTAAGGGAGTCACTTCGCGGTCGCCATGTGGCAGCAAACATCCTTCCACCTCACTCCAGCCCAGGTTTCGGGGGGAGGGCGGCCCACTCCGAGAGGCCCCCCGGTGGGCGGGGCGCCCGGCCCCCAGCCCGCTCCGCTCCTCCCCCGCCCTCGCTTTCCTTTGTGCTGTGGCCGGGCCGGGCTGAGCCGGGCAGGCTGCGCTGGCTCCGCTAGCTCGGTCCCCGCCCCGTCCCCGCCCGGACCTCGCCCGCTCGAAGGTGGCGAAGGTGCCCTTGGCCGCCCCGTGCACACCTGTCCCCCGGGCCCGGGGGGTAGGGTGGGGGATGGGCTCCCGCAGGGCCACGCGGCCCCGGGCCCCACATCGGGACCCCGCGCCTCCGGGCCGCGTCCGGCCGCCGCTCCCACCGCGCGCCTTGGGCGGCCTCCGGGCGCTCGGGGCCCGGCAGTGCCCCGCCTGGCCCGCCGGCCCCTCCCCCGGCGCGCACAAAGGCAGCCCCTCCCGGCCCTCCCGGCCCGCTGCACCATTTCGGGGTCCCCCTCCCTTCCCGGCGGCGGGGCGGCGGGGCGGCGGGGCGGCGGGGCGGGAGAGAAACAAAGGCGCGGCGGCGGCGCGGGGACAAAGGGGCCGGGGGCGGGGGCGGGGGGCTCACCAGTCGGCCGCGCTCTCCTCTCGGATCACCTCCTCGTAAGCCGCCAGCAGCTCCAGGCGGTGGCCGCTGAAGCTGACGCCGGCCATGCTTCGGGCCGGACCGGGCCGAACGGACAGACGCGCGGACGGACGGGCGGACGGAGGAGGAGGGAGGGAAAGAGGGAGTCGCCGCCGCCGCCTCGGAGCCTCTGCAGCGTCGCGAGCCGAGCGAGCCAGCGGCCGGGGGAGGGGAGCCGGCCGGCGGGGGGCGGGGGGCGCTGGCTCCGCCCGGCTCGCTCCCTCCGCTCGCTCGGTCCTAGCGCCGCCCCGGCCCGGCCCAGGGGGAGGCCCGCCCCCCCTTCCCGGCCTGCCCCGGGCGCCCCCGCGCCCCTCACCCGCCACCCCTGCGCGCCGCTCCAGGGCCAGCCCCACCCACGTCCCGAACCCTCACCTGCCCCGTCCGTAACCTCGGCGCTAGCCCTCCTTCCAGCCCCGAACCCAGTCCCGTCCCCACCTCCCCCCGCCCACCTCCCCCGTCCCAATCCGGTTCCGCCCCACCCATTGCTTCATTGATCTCCATTCCTGGTGCGTCCCACCCCATGTTAAACCCATTTTCATCCCAACCCAGCTCACACACCACCCCACCCCTGGCCCGTCTCCTTTCCCTGAGAGGTCCTTGCCTAGTCTATCCCATCATATCCACTGTCATCTGCATCCCACCCTCAAATCCACCCCAGTTGCTTTCCCATCCCAGCTTCAGCCCCATGCTTAGCACGTGTCCCCCCCAACATGTGTCACGGCACATCTTCAGTCCAACCCATCCCAGTCTCATCCTGATCCCAGTTCCCAATTCCCAACCACAGCCCCCCATCTCGGCTCCATGACCACTTATTCCAGGCCATTCTCAGCCCCTACCCAGCTCATTATCCCTCCATTCCAGGCCTCTCCTCCCCTCCACGCCTGTGCCCTCTCAGATGGGGCCAGCTAGGAGATCCTTTGCATTCTCTCCCAAGCCTCACGCCTCCCAGAGGAGTCCCAAGTAGAGTTCCGGAAGCAGCATCTAACCCCAGACTCCCACGGCAGGGCTCCTCCAAGGACGCTCAGGGCCAGCCTCTTGGCACCTTTATCTCCTAAAGCTCTAAGCACAGAACGGGAGGGGGCCTTAGAAAAGTCCCCCCTGCAAGGGAGTGGACACCATGCCAGGGCCTTCCAGAACTCCGTTCCTTGCTGGGTTGGGACCCTGAAACCGTCCACAGCGCTCAGAAGCCTTTTCCACCACTACAAAGCCTCCAACCTCGACCTCCCTGAGCAAACTTCACCTGGTCCCAACCGCACCGCGGAGGAGGAGGTGGTTCTAGCCAGGCCTCCGAGTTCTGCGTTGGGTAATTGGCTATGCCAAGAGAAGGAGAGCAGGGCTGCCTATGTGGCAGTGTTCCTGGCGCTTTGGAGTTGGGAGAACCCTCTTAAAACTCAAAATACTCACAGGCCCCTGCCTTGGGAAGTCAGTGCCCACTATGTCTAGGGACCACTGGCCATGGCAATTTCTCCATGGCCACCACTAGAGTGAGGCCCAGGCAGGGACACAGCCAGGCCCTGTGCCCTAGACCAACTGGCCAGTAGGTGTGGTTGGCCTGCAATGGGGATCCCTAAGGGAGTGGGTGACACACGGTGGGGAAGGGAAGTGGGGAGAGCCATGGAGGGACAGAGCTTCAGCCATCCCCCACCCTTAGGCATGAAGAGCCTGATTCTGGGGAGGAGGGAGACCCTGCAGCCAGGGAGGGGCAGCAGATGGCTGGCCATGAGCATCTGTGGCCTCAGCCTCTTCCAGCTTCCTTTGATTTGTCCTAGCTCACAGCTCCTCGCCCCCCCTGCTCCCCTCACCCCCCAGCCTCCTGCACACTCAATTTTGCATCCAAAAAACAGAAGCCCTAAATGCATCTAAGCTCTTCCTTCCTCAAATTCCTGCCTCCCCACCAGCCACCTACAAACTCTCCAGCCACGCCCACTCTCACCTCTTGCCATCAACATTTTTAAATAAACTTTCTATTTTAGAACAGTGTTAGATTTACAGAAAAGTTACAAAGATAGTATAGAGAGTTCCCATACACCCTGCACTCAGTTTTCCCTATTTTCAGGGAAGCAAGGGTGTTCCCTGCTGGCATGCCCTAGAGCCCACTCCCCTGGTCTCTGCACCCGTCACCCTTCCAGGTTATCTTCATCCCCTCATTTCTATAGGATGCAGACAGACATCTGTACTCTGTCTCCTCCTCCCCGCATTTTCTCTGGCACTGCTCTGGCCAAGGTCACCAGTAACCCCTAACTTGCCAAACTCAGTGGACCCATAGTTCTCAGTTGCCCTGACTGGTGGGAGTGGGTGGCCACTGGTCACTGTCCTCTGAGAACCTGCCTCCTTTCAGCTGCTGTTGCCCCTGAAGCCCACACACTCAGCCTTGGTGGGTGGGCGGCTGGTGGGTTCCTCCTACCAGGACTTCGTGTCTGCCACCCCCAAACCAATCACCCTTCAAGTCGCTGACAGGTCGGTCTCTCCCACCCCCAGAGCATGAGCTCCCCCTACACACAGCGGGAGGCTGGGCCAATGACTTCTGGATCCCCAGAGTGGAAAAGATGAGACAAGGGAGGACTGAGATCCAGAAACTGGGCCTTTGCTGTGTGACCTTGGCTGAAACACTTCCCCTCTCTGAGTTTCCTTTTGATAACCTGTTGTGAGAATAAAATGGGACTGGATGGAGGCTTAGAAGGAGAACCCCCTCCCTCCCTCCTCACAGCCCCACCCTCCTCCCTCCACCCCCACCTTCCTGTTCTGTGCTCCCCCACACCTCTCCGGGAAGGTTTTAGGGCTGAGGGGAGGCTGCAAGACTTTTTCAGCAAGAGCTGGTGGAGTCTTCTCTGGCCTCTTCCAACCTCTGCAAGATCCCACCAAGCACACACACAGATTGCCCCTTGATCATCACAAAGCTCATGGCTGTTCCCAGGTATCTGCCCCTGGCGCCGGGCCAGCCACGTTCATTCACGTTAGCTCTGCTCCTGAGGAGTCTATTGCTAATGGTGTGACCTTGAGCTTGGTGCCTGACCTATCTTGAATCACTCATCTTCAACTGTAATATGGGGGTGATAGTGATGGTACCTACCTCCTAGGGTCAGTTTGAGGATTTTCAAAAAGTATCTAGGAAGTGCTTAAAATGAGACCAGGACATAGTAGGTGCTGTCAATGTGTTGATTGTTATTATTATTTTACAGATGGGAAAACTGAGGCCCAGAGAGAGTCAGTGACTTGCCCGGAGACACGCAGCTGGTGAGTGGCAAAGTCTGAATGGGAACCCAGGTCTGTCCCAGGTCATTTCGGTACCCCACACACCCTCCCCGCTTCCCCTTGTAGCACCCCTATTTCTGCATGCAGGGGTGAGGTGGGCTGGAGTCTGGTCAGAAGTTGCAGACGCTCCAGCTCTGAGGTCTGGGAGTGGAGTCGGGGGCGGGGCCCTGGGCATGAGGGGAGGAAGTGCCATGGACCTCCCTGCCAGGCCTGCTCCGCCTCGCGTTTTCTGGCAGACTTTCCACTTTCAGCTCTAAACAAGAGTATGTCGTCCAAGCCAGGAAGGGTCAGACCCAGTGACTACTTCAGAGACAGACACATGACCCAAGTTAGTCCAATGGGCGTTGGCCCTCGGACTTTCGCTGGCGCCATTAAGAAAGCCTCCCTTGCCGGGCGTGGTGGCTCACGCCTGCAATCCCAGCACTTTGGGAGGCCGAGGCGAGCAGATCACGAGGTCAAGAGCTCAAGATCATCCTGGCCAACATGATGAAACCCTGTCTCTACTAAAAATACAAAAATTAGCTGGGCGTGGTGTCGCATGCCTGTAGTCCCAGCTACTCAGGAGGCTGAGGCAGGAGAAACGCTTGAATCCGGGAGGCGGAGGTTGCAGTGAGCTGAGATCACACCACTGCACTCCAGCCTGGGCCACAGGGCGAGACGCCATCTCAAAATAAATAAATAAATAAATAAATAATAAAAGAAAAAAGAAAAGAAAGGCTCCCTCTGTCCGCTGGGGCTGCTGAGCTGGCCAGGTATGGGCCTGGAGCCGCTGGGGGCCATCCTTGCCAATAGTGGGGAGAGCCTTCTGAGAATGAAGCCAGCATTGAGGACAGCAGAGCCGAGAGGTGGAGAGCATGAGAGAGGGTCCCGGTAGCCGCCATGGGTACCTGGATCCAGCCAGGTCTGAAGCCATTCACTTTTTCAGTTCAATTATCCCCGTTTTTGCTTACACTAGCTTGAATTGCAGCTGAGAGGCCTACCTAATCTGCCTCGTACCCAAGTAGTGGTCATTTTGTCAGTGGCAAGAAACTTGGGTGAAATCTCAGTTGATCTTCCAGTACTCCAAAAACCTGAGCGGGAGGGCCCAGGCTGGTCCTGGGGTCCTCACTGGCTCAGAAGTGGCTCCCCCCGCACAATCTCCCAAGTGGCTGGTGCTGGTGTCCTGAGTTCCCCCAGGCTGTCAGTCAGCGAGCTTGTTCTTGTTCCACCATGACCCCCGGAACCCTGGTCCCCTCCCCTCCTTCCTTTAAGGCCTCCGTTGGGAGGGGTTCTTCTTCCAGTCTCAGGGTCAGCTTTGGATTTAGGCAGTCTCAAGTTCAAAGGGCGACCTGTGGCCAGCCCTTTAGCCCAGGGCCTCAGCTCCCTTCCTGTGGCAGGGCCACGTGGAGAGTCTGAGGATGGTGTGTGTACCTTATGTGTGTACCAAGGCCATGTGGGGCCCTGCACTGAGGAGGCAGTGGCAGAATCATGAGTGCCTGCCTCTGTACTCTGGCAAAACAGTCCCTCGCCCTCCACCGCCTCTCTCCCTGCTGATCCAAATGAGCTCAAGCCATTCTGAGCTGGGAAAAACCCCTCCCTTGCCTGCTGCCTCTCCAGTTACCCACTCAGCCCCCTGCCATGGGCTCTGCCCCCTCCAAGGGTGCTAATGGCCTCTCCTGCCTGGCACGAGGACATTTACTTCCCAGTCCCCATGGCCTCCGCCCGCACAGCCTTGCACCCCAGCTTCGGAACACTGTGATCTTTGCAGCTTGTGGTTGCTATTATTATTTTTTTGAGACGGAGTCTCACTCTGTCACCCAGGCTGGAGTGCAGCGGCGCAATCTCAGCGCACCACAACCTCCACCTCCTGGGTTCAAGCAATTCTCCTGCCACAGCCTCCTGAGTAGCTGGGATTACAGGCGCCCGCCACCACGCCTGGCTAATTTTTGTATTTTTAGTAGAGACGAGGTTTCACCATGTTGGCCAGGCTGGTCTTGAACTCCTGACCTCAGGTGATCCACCCATCTCGGCCTTCCAAAGTGCTGGGATTACAGGTGTAAGCCACTGTGCCCAGCTGCTATTATTTGACAGATGGGGAAACCAAGGCTCAAAGAAGGGTTGTGTCTTGCCCGGAGGCACACAGCTGGTGGAGCGGCAAAGTCTGGATGGGAGCCCAGGTAATGGGGGACGCATGAGAGGACCTGGGCAGTGCTGGTGGGTCAGCGGGGAACACTTTGGCCTTTGATCCTTGGAGCGGCAGTCCAGGCCATTCCATCTGGGTGACTCTGTACAAGTCACTGTTCCTCTCTGAGCCTCAGTACCCTCATCTGAAACATGCCTATAATAATGTGTTCTCAAAGGTGTTATGATGATTAAATGACATGTGATTGCATCACGTTTCCGGCCTACGGAGTGAGGGTGGCTGTTTCAAGCAGGTGCCTGGCACCTGCTCCTGCCCCACTCTAGGCTAGCTCCAGCTCCACGGTTCTGCATTTGCCCCTGCCCTTCACCCCACTCTCTCCTTACAGCCCCCTCCCAACTTCTCCCATCTTCTCCCACCATCCTCCAGCAGATGCCTCCCAGGCCCCTCCCGCCACCCACACCCTGGCCTCTCAGCTGAGCTTGGCGGTCATCTTGGCCCACCACAGCCAAACCTCTTAAAAGAGCTGTCTGCACTCTCTCCTTCCACACCCTCCCCACCCTCCCGCCTTGTTCCTCTTTAACCCTGGCAGCCGCCCCAGCTCGGCTAAACTGATCTGGCAAATGTCACCTTGTTGTGAAATGCCACGAGGGACTCCTCGGCCTTATCTGCCTGGTTGACATTGTCGGCAGCTTCTTGACACGCTCTTGCCCTGTCCAGGCTTCCTTGCCCCTTCCCTGGAGGTTGTTGTCCTCCTGCCCTGGCCGTGCTGTTCCTGCCCAGTGCTGTGATGCTGGTGTTCCGGCGTCTCACCTCCTCACTATGCTGGGCCCTGGCCGTCCTCATGCTGGATTTGGCCCACATTTGTTATTTTTCTAATAGGATTAAAAAAAAAATCTAATGTAGTTGCCAATATTCAAACACCAGATCTCACATACAAATCTGAACCTCTGGACGCTGTCGATAAACTGGCAGATCTGGCTGTGCTGCTCAGCATTCCCAGACGGGCTCCCGGCTACAGTTACCATCCGTCCCTGTGCCCTTCCCGCTTGTATCCATGGGAACCGAGGACGGACTGAGAGGGCTTCACAGTTCAAGAGAAGTGGGAGAGAGCACATTTCCTTGTGGAAGTGAAAGCTACTCTGTGGTTAACATGCCAAGGATGTCCAGGTTGAAAGAAAACCACATCCCATCTGCTTGACCCCTGATGCTCCCTGCGTGGGCCCTGCTCCTGGCTCTCCCTAGGCCTCAGTGACCAGCATCTATGTTGACTGCCCTGAGCCTGTCTCAAATTCATTCCCGAATTGAAGTGGAGGTGAATCCAGACTTGAATCTTCAGCTGTTTCCTGAATGTGTCTCCTAAATGTCCCACAGGCGCCTCGTGATCATTCAACAAACACTTACAGGGCATCCACTATATGCCAGGCACTGACATAAAGTCACTCCGGCAAGGCATCATGAAAATAACACGAGGCTGGGTGCGGTGGTTCATGCCTGTAATCCCAGCACTTTGGGAGGCCGAGGCAGGCAGAAAAAAAAAAAAAAAAAAAACACGAAAATCACACATGAAGCTTTGCACTCATTCTCCAGGATTCCAAGAGAGAACACAGCAGAGACCTTTCTTGTCTCTCTCTCCCTTTTTTTTTTTTTTTTAAAAAAAAGAGACAGGGTTTCGCTTTGTTGCTCAGGCTGGAGGGCAGCTTACTGCTGCCTCAACCTCCTGGGCTCAAGTGATCCTCCCACCTCAGCCTCCCAAGTAGCTGGGACCACAAGAATGCACCACTAGGCCCAGCTGAATTTTTTTTTTTTTTTTTTTTTTTTTGAGACAGTCTTGCTTTGTTGCCCAGGCTGGAGTGTAGTGGCGCAGTCTTGGCTCACTGCAACCTCTGTCTCCTGGGTTCCAGGGATTCTCCTGCCTCAGCCTTCTGAGTGGCTGGGATTACAGGCATGCACCACCACACCTGGCTAATTTTTGTATTTTTAGTAGAGACGGGGTTTCACCATGTTGGCCAGGCTGGTCTCAAACTACTGACCTCAGGTGATCTGCCCACCTCGGCCTCCCAAAGTGCCGGGATTACAGGTGTGAGCCACCACGCCTGGCCATATATATATATATATATATATATATATATTTTTTTTTTTTTTTTTTTTGAGACAAAGTCTCACTCTGTTCCCCAGGCTGGAGTGCAGTGGCACGATCTCAAGCTCACTGTAACCTCAGCCTCCTGGGTTTAAGCGATTCTCCTGCCTCAGCCTCCCGAGTAGCTGAGATTACAGGCGTGTGCCACCATGCCTGGCTAATTTTTGTATTTTTAGTAGAGACAGGGCTTTATTGTGTTGGCCAGGCTGGTCTGGAACTCCTGACCTCAGGCGATCTGTCTGCCTTGACCTCCCAAAGTGCCGGGATTACAGGCGTGAACCAACGCGCCCAGCCCTGGCCTCTAATGTTTTAATATTTTGTAGAAACTGGGTCTCACCAGGCCGGGCGCAGCGGTTCACACCTGTAATCCCAGCACTTTGGGAGGCTGAGGCAGGCGGATCATGAGGTCAGGAGATCGAGACCATCCTGGCTAACATGGTGAAACCTTGTCTCTACTAACATACAAAAAAATTAGCTGGGCGTGGTGGCGCAAGCCTGTAGTCCCAGCTACTTGGGAGGCTGAGGCAGGGGAATCGCTTGAACCTGGGAGGTGGAGGTTACAGTGAGCCGAGATTGCACCACTGCACTCCAGCCTGGGCGACAGAGCAAGACTCCATCTCAAAAAAACAAAAAACAAAACGAAACAGGGTCTCACCATGTTGCCCAGGCTGGTCCTGAACTCCTAAGCTGGAGCCCTTCTCCAGCCTCAGCCTTCCAAAGTGCTGGGATTAGAGGTGTGAGTCACCGTGCCCAGCCCTTCTCGTCTCTTAAAGGGGACCGGGCCAAGGGCCTGTTGAGAAGACTAACAGATGTGTTGCAGGTCCTCATGCCAGGGACCACTGAAGGACGGGCAGCCATGGCACACTGAGCTGTCCTGGCCTACTTAAGGCTTCTCTTCAGTCTTTCCAGTCCAGGCTTGGGACAGGAGAGATGACAGTCCCTCTAGGGTGGTGCGGGCATCAGTGGGAGGCAGGAAGCCCCAGAGTGACGGCGCCACCACCAAGGTCTACAGTCCTCCAGGTACCGGGCAGAAGTCAGCTTCCCAGAGAGATGCTCACTGGCAAATGGTACTCAGTGCCAGCCAGTCCTGGGACAGCGCACCCAGCTTCAGGCCTGGATTCTAGTCTGGCTCATGGCTCAATGACAGCGTGACCTTGGTCAAGTCTCCCAATCTTTCTGTGCCTCATCTAGAAAATAAGTGGGCCAGGCATGGTGGCTCACACCTGTAATGCCAGCACTTTGGGGCTAAGGAGGAAGAATTGCTTGAGCCCAGGAGTTTGAAACCAGCCCGGGCAACCTAGGGAGATCCTGTCTCTTAAAAACAAAAAAAATTAAAGTTAAAAAAGAAAAAATGAAGTAAGTGATTGCACACAACGGCGCAAGGTTGCTAGGAGGTTCGCGGGAGACAGCGTGAGCGTGTCTGGTATAGGCCAGATGCATGGCAACGCTCCTGTCCTTCTCTCCATCCCTCATCCCCCGGACCTGCCACTGGGTCCCATCTCTGCCATATTACTCTCTGCCCCTCCCTTGCCTGGCCCCCGCCCCTAGGCCCTGCTGCAACTCCTCCTCCCAGCCTCCCTCTTGCACTCCCTCAGTGTTCTGGGGCCTCTTTACTGCAATACAACACAAACCTATTTCAAACTCTGCTGTGCCGTGCCCTGCCCTAACCTCAAGAGACAGCCCCAGCTCTACTGCCTGGCACTCGTGGCCTCGCAGGACCTAAGGGCTACCTTCTCCAGCCCCGCCTTCTTCTGTTTGGACGGCAGCTGGCCCCTCCAGGCCTTTGCTGTGGCCATTGCTGTTTTCCACACCGTATCTCTGCAGATCCACCCCCAACTACAACTACCCTTCTTTTTTTTTTTTTTTTTTTTTTTTTGAAGCAGGGTCTCGCTCTGCCATCTGCCACGCAGGCTCGAGCGCAGTGGTGTGATCTCAGCTCACTGCAACCTCCACTTCCCAGGTTCAAGTGATTTTCCCGCCTTAGCCTCCTGAGTAGCTGGGATTACAGGCCTGCCCTACCACACTCAGCTAATTTTTGTATTTTTACTAGAGACGTTGTTTCACCATGTTGGCCATGAGGTCTCGAATTCCTGACCTCAAGCGATCTGCCCACCTTGGCCTTCCAAAGTGCTGGGATCACAGGCATGAGCCACCATGCTAACTACCCTTCCTAACTACCCTTCTCTAACCTCCAAGCCAGGCCAGACCAGTGGCTCCCCTCATGTCTGTGGGCACCGGGCCTGGCACATGAGGTCTCGCCTGTACCTCCTCCACTAACCGTGAGCCCGCCATGTCTGCATCACGAGGACCACCCAGATGGCCAGCCCAAGAAAACCATCTTACTCTCCACCCTGCCACATGCCTCAAATTCTGCCCCTCCGGATGCACAGGGGAAGGGCACACGAGACACAGCTGGGTACAGGTTTATTGTGGCACTGGAGGTGAAAGGGGGCCGGTGTGGCCAGCACCGGTGTGCTGTGGTGGTGGAGGGAGTGGGGTGGGAGGATAAGGGGGGTGGGGCAGGGCCCAGGGAACCCCAGGCTCGGGCCAGGAGCCAGGGTTAAGGCAACCATTGCCAGCCCTACCCAGAAATGCAGGGCCACGACTCCAGGCCCCTCAGGCTAGGGGCCACCGCGGCAGCTGTGGGCAGAAGGGGCTCACACATGAGAGAAGGCATGGCTCTTGCAGAGAGGCCTGTCCTTCTTGGAGTAGAAGGTCTTTCCTTCCAGGTTGATCTGACATATCTAAGGACAGCAAAGGCCCAGTCACATGGGGTTGGGGGCAGCAGGAGAGGCCCCTTCCCAACTTCTCCTGCATCTCCCGGGGAATGAACAGAGGGCCGGTGGGCTTGGGGCTCAGTTCGAGGGGCGGGGCTCTCACCGCACAGACGAAGCAGGTGTCATGCCAGCTGAAGCCCAGGGCCTCCAGGAAGCGGTCCCCAGCGTCGATCTTGAAGTCACAGCCATGGCATTTCGTGCCAAACATCTTCTCATAGTCTGAGAATGGGGGCAGAGAGAAAGAGGACCTGGATTCATGCCTGCCCCATGCACCATCCCTCCTCACCCTCACTGGCCAGTGGGTACCTCGCTCGCAATAGGGCACGCCCTCCTCCATGTAGAAGGCCCTGTTCCGGATGGGCGTCTTGCAGGCAGCACAGGTAAAGCAGTGCACGTGCCAGGTCATCTTCAGGGCGTGCATGATCTCCTGGAAGGAGGTCCCAGTCACTCGGCAGGCTCAGGCCCCTCCTGCCCTGCCCTGGGTCACGGGAACACAGGACGGCTGGCCGCAAGCCCTGCTCCTTCTCACGGTAAACACTACATCTAACTGTTCAGGACTCCTACACCTCCATCTCCAACTCCAAGGTCTCTGAGTGGACGACCACTGCGCCTTCAGACTTGCCATGTCCAGCACTCAGTTCCTGATTCCCTCACCCCAAACCTCTCCTCCCACAGCCATCCCCATCACACGGATGGCAACTCCATTCTCCTGTCTGCTGTAGCCAAACACACCCTCCTCTCACACCCCACACCAGGTCCACCAGGAAATCCAGTGGGGCCCACCCCCAAGGCACATCCAGATTCTGAGTGCTTCTCACAGCCTCCCTGAAGTGAGGTAAGCCATGGCCATCTGGCCCGTGGGACCACATAACAACTGGCCTACAAGCTCCTCTCTCTGATCCCAGCTGCCACAGCGTGCCCCTGCAACCCAAGACAGGCCTTCTCCCACTGCATGAAACCGTGTACTGCTTCCCATTGCTCCCAGCAAGAGCCAAGCCCCATGCAGAGGCTGGAGGCCAGCAGGTCTGACCTCGTTCCCACCCGTCTCCTCCACTGCTCTCCCTTGCGTTCTCACCTTGCCTCTGCACACTGACCTCTTGCCCGAAACTGGCACACCAGGCACACTCCTGTCCTGGGCTTGACACCGGCTGTCCCCTCTGCCTGGACTGCTCTGCCCCAGATATCTCTAGGCTCACCCCTCAACCCCTTCAAGTTTCTGCTCGAATGCAGTCTTCTCCATGAGGGCCCACTCTGACCACACCAGCAGCAGCCAGCTGCCTTCCCTGCACCACGCGCCCCAGCACTTGTCGCTCTGCTCTTTCCTGTTTTCCGTAACGTGATCTAACATTACTTCCAGGCAACCTACTTATTGCGCTTATTGCTTACAGTCTGCCTCTCCCCTCTTCTTCCAGCCAAAATGTAAGGCCCAGAAGGGCAGGAAGCATCAACTGTTTTGTTAGCTGATCTATCCCCACAGTGCCTGGCCCTTTGTGGGTGAGTCGACCGGCCTCCGCAGGAGGTGGGAAGGGGCAGAGGCACAAGGGGCTGAGCTCTCCCTGGGCTGGGCTGTTCATCCCTAGGACCCTCGGGGCCAGCCAGGGCCAGCAGTATTCACATCTGGAGCAGGCAGAGGACAGCCTGGGGCCTCGAGGCGGTACGAGGGTCCAAGATGTGTGGGTCCGGCCTGACCTTGACCTTCTCAAGCCTTGGTTTCTTCCCTTGTGAACCGGGAAGCTAATCCCAGCCTTGTGAGGCTCTTAGGAGGATGGCCCTGAGTTTAAATCCAGGGATCCCAGATCCAATCCCTGCAAGGGCCAAGTGGGGACTGTGTCACACGGAGGAGGGTCTCTTCTTCTGGGAGCAGTACTACTGCTTCATTCAGGAATGCCTGCCTGGCTCAGGCTGAAACCTAGGTGTTAAAGGGAAATCTGCTGGGTGCAGTGGCTTACGTCTGTAATCCCAGTGCTTTGGGAGGCCAAGGTGGGAGGATCGCTCGAGGCCAGGAGTTCGAGACCAGCCTGGGCAACATAGCAAAACCTCATTTCTACAAAAAGATTTAAAAATCTGCTGAGCATGCTGGTGGGCACCTCTAGTCCTAGCTATTTGGGAGGCTGAGGTGGGAGGATCCTCTGAGCCCAGGAGATCAAGGCTGCAGTGAGCAGTGATCATGCCACTGCATTCCAGCCTGGGCAACAGAGCAAGACCCTATCATTATACATAAAGAAATAAAAAGCAGATCTCACTTTCCCTCTGCCTCCCAAGTAGCTGGGACCACAGGTGCATGCCACCACACTTGGCTAATTTTCTAATTTTTTTTTTTTTTTTTTTTTTTGTAGAAACAGGGGTCTTGCTATGGTGCCCATGCTGGTCTTGAACTCCTGGGCTCAAGCAATCCTCCCACCTTGGCCTCCCAAAGTGCTGGGATTACAGGCATGAGCCACTGCATCATGCAGGCAAATCTTCTGATTTTTTAAATTGTTTGCTACTGATTTTAAAATGAAACAGTGTGGGCCAAGCAAGACATAAGTGTGGGGGACATGTAGCCTTCGGATGGTGCATTTCTGCCCTCCACAACACCTGTACCCCATCTTACATCTACCTTGCAACCGTGCCGGCCCCAGCATAGTGCCACCCTTCTCTTTAGTGAGGCCCAGAGAGAGCAACTAGCCCCTGCTCACACAGCCAGTAGATCACAGAAACAGGTTTTCTGCCCATGTCTGGCTGGCTCTTCTCACTGTCTGGTGTTGCCTGTTTTAGAGGAGCAGACAAGGTCACAGTGAAGGAACTTGGGCTTTCAGCTGGTGGGAGAGGGGGCTCTACCAGGGGTGTGGGCTGGTAGGGCGGGAGCCCAAGGCTGAGAGGCAGATTTCTCTTTCTTATTTTCTTTTTGAGACAAGAGTCTCGCTCTGTCGCCCAGGCTGGAGTGCAGTGGCGCGATCTCGGCTCACTGCAAGCTCTGCCTCCCAGGTTCACGCCATTCTCCTGCCTCAGCCTCCCGAGTAGCTGGGACTACTCCACCATGCCCGGCCAATTTTTTTGTATTTTTAGTGGAGATGGGGTTTCACCGTGTTAGCCAGGATGGTCTCAATCTCCTGACCTCGTGATCCGCCCATCTCGGCCTCCCAAAGTGCTGGGATTACAGGTGTGAGCCACCGTGCCTGGCCCTTTTTTTTTTGCTGTCTCCCAGGCTGGAATGCAGTGGCACGATCTTGGCTCACTGCAACCTCCACCTCTCAAGATCAAGCGATTCTCCTGCCTCAGCCTCCCAAGTAGCTGGGACTACAGGTGCGCCAGCACACCCAGCTAATTTTTTTATTTTTAGCAGAGACAGGGTTTCACCATATTGGCCAGGCTGGTCTTGAACTCCTGACCTCAGGTGATCTGCCCACCTCGACCTCCCAAAGTGCTGGGATACAAGCATCAGCCACTGCATCGGCCACTCTCCCGTTCTTGCCGACTGATGGAACCCCCAGTTTTGCTGGACACATGGGTGCCCAAAATAAAGACTATATTTCCCAGCCTCCGTTGCCACTGGGTGTGGTCATGTGACTGAGTTCTGACCAACAGGATGAAAGCAGAGGTGCAGGTGGCAGCATCCTCTAAGGATGGACGCCATGGGGCTCTGTCCCCTTTCTTCTCCTTCCGACTTCCTGCTGGCTGGAAGGTGAGCATTTTGGCGGAGGCTGAAGTGTCATCTTGCACCATGAGTGGTAAGTAAGCAGGTGCTGCCAACAGTCAAGCAACAAGGAGGAGCCTGGGTCCACCAGATCAGTCCCAGACCACCCACCCCGGGATGTTTTTAGATGAGAAATAAGCCACCATTATTTTGAGTTTCCCACTGCTCGTGGTCAAGGTAAACCTCACTAATATGAACATCACCACACAGAGCTCTCTGGCTACTCCTGGCAGCCCTGGCTCTGGATCCAGAAATGAGGAGGACGCATGAGACAGAGCAGCTTCAGCATGTCAAGCTGGCCGTTCTGTCATTTCACCAGGGCAGGGAGAGCCCAAAGTGGGAGTCAGGAGGGCCCAGGGCTTCTCCTGGCTTGGTCCTCATGCTCTTTGCAGCCTTGGGCGGTTTCTGAGCAGGAACATGGTCATTTGTTAAGAGCATCCTGACTAATGCAGGGTGAGGCCAGTACAGCAGCCCATTTATTACACTGGTAAGGACCCGGAGAGCTCACTCGGGGAGAGACCTGGACTGAGGGTTTCCCAGCAGCTCTCGTTCCCACTGACAGGCTTGGGACCACCTCCCCGCCAGCCAGCCCTACTCACGCCTGTAATCTTCTTCTTGCACTTGGCACAGCTGGGTGCATAGCGCACGTCATAGCATGGTGGGCAGAAGATGGCGCCCTTTTCCTCAAAGAAGCCACCCTCTTCCAGGACCTTCCCACACTGGCTACACACAAACTCCTCCGGGTGGTACGCGTGGCCCAGCGCCACCAGGTAGCGGCCCCTGCAGGGAGGCGAGAGCGGTCAGAGGGAGCACACGCAGAGAGGTGGGGGTCTTGGCCCCCTTCAGGTTGACTGACCACCCACCAGGAGGCCTCGGGAGGGACAGTTCATTCTCCCCATTTTCCACATAGGATAGAAGACAGGCTTGGGAAGTGACCGTGGCAGCCATGAAGCTTACAGAGCCAGTCCGCCACACTGAACTGCTGGTGACAGGAGAGGCAGCTTTAGAGCAGGGAGGACCCCGGGAGGAAGGGCTGAGGACTGGAGCCTCATAAAAGCTGAGCCGCCCCTGGGCAAACCCTGGAGCTGCCCTGTCCTGCTGGCCTGCCTGTTCTACCTGGCAAGAGCTGAGAGAGTTGGCTGGGCACAGTGGCTCACACCTGTAGTCCCAGCACTTTGGGAGGCCAAGGCAGGCCTGAGATCACCTGAGGTGAGGAGTTCGAGACCAGCCTGGCCAACATGGTAAAACCCGTCTCTACTAAAAATACAAAATTAGCCAGGCATGGTGGCGGGTGCCTGTAATCCCAGCTACTCAGGAGGCTGAGGCAGGAGAATCTCTTGAACCAAGGAGGCAGAGGTTGCAGTGAGCCGAGATCGCGCCACTGCACGCCAACGTGGGCAACACAGTGAGACTCTGTTTCAAAAAAAAAAAAAAGAGCTGACAGAGATGAGAGCAGGCCAGGCCTGAGAACTAGGAAGGCTCTAGAATCCGGCACGCTGATGCTGGGGGGTGTTTGATGCTGCTTGGCCCCACGGGGCAGTGCACAGACGGAGTGGCTCCAGGCCTGTATGCTCTGAGAGCAGAGGGAGACAGAGAGCAGGAGGGAGGGGCAGACGCATTGGGAGGGGGCAGGCCCCTCTTTGCCCAGAGAGCAGCAAAGGTAGGGGTGCAGCTTCAGCCTATGGTTGGCCCTTCGGCTATTTCGCCACGGCAGATGCTGCTAGCAGTTGTTGTGGGTGGGCTGGGGTAGGTAGCGTGGGATTAAGAATCGGAGGACCCAGCCCAGGTCCCTACTCCTACTCCAGCTGAGAACTGAATCCTTATTCCCCCCAGTCGAAGCTGAGGCAAGACAGGTGGGCAGACAGGTGGGGCTGGGCTGCAGGACGGGAAAGCCAGGGTCGGACAGGAACAGGCCACCCACCGGATGACCTTGTGGCACTGGTGACACACGGGAGTCTTGCCGTTGTTGCTGCCCCCTCCTGGCACCCCTCCGGCAGCTGCCTGCACAATGGAGGTGCGGCTCTGCAGCGGCGTGGGCGTGGCCGGCTGGCTGTGCCGGGTCAGCACTGTGCTCGTTTTGTCCGGGGCATAGCGCTCGGCAAACGCAGGGTCCACGGCCCAGGGCGGGCGGCTGGTAGGGCTGGGGGCGGTAGGGCCTGCCGGGGAAAGTGACTCTAAAGGGGTGCCCAGGGACCCCAAAGGACGGGGGTGGATCCCCAGGCAGCTGAGAGAAGCCCACCACCCCCATGCCCCTGGAGGCTGCCCACCCTTGCCCAGGCCCGAGCCCACTCCCTCTCACCAGGCCAGGGCTCCTGGGGTGTAGATGAGGCTGGGGCTTCCGTCCCGGGCACCTGGCTGCAAGATCTGCCATTCAAGGCCCTGCATGGCTGAGCTTCCTGACATGGCCCCACCCCCCAACCTGGGTCCTGCTGGCCCCACGGGAGATGCCTGGGGGCGTGGAAACTGCCGAGTTGGATTCCAGGTCCCACTGGGGTAGGGATGGGAAGGGCAGCTTCTCCTAGCAATGTCCAGTTAGCTGGTGTGCGGTCTCTAGCTGGGAGACGAGGCAGGGCTCCCGCTTCTGAGGCAGCTCCTGGGGCTCCCCTCATGCCAGGAAGCCATCTGTGATGGCAGGGCAGGGTCCCTTTGCCAGGTACCCCCTCCCACTGAAAACGAGGACGGCAGGGCCCAAACAGTCCGAACCACGAAACACCCCCACACCCCAAATGCAAACCAGGTCCACAAAGATAGAAGACAGGCAGAGCAAGCAGGGCTGAGAATGTTTATTCCATGCCCAAGGCAGCACAGACCTGGCAGACAGCAGTACCACAGGGCAAAGAGGGAAGGCAGTGTCAGATGAACCCAGGTGGGCGGCCAGGGCCAGGCCAGCAGGAGGCTCAGGCCAGGGGCAGGAAAGGGGGGGTGAGGTAGGCAGAAGCTGGAGGCACTAAGGGGGTGCCCTGGGCAGGAGGAACAGAAAGAGGGAGGCAGAGAGGGCAGCCGGCTGGAGAGGGCCGGGCTACGACTGCACGTTGAGCACGTGGGCAGAGCGCTGGTGGTGCCAGTCCCGGAGGCGGGTGTAGTGTGGGCTCTGCAGCTCCAGGACATACTTTTCCCTGAGGGGCAGAGAGAGAGGGAGGAAGAAGTGGAAGGAAGGAGAGATGGAAGGGAGGCAGGGAGGGAGGAGGGAAGGAAGGAGGGAGGGAAGAAATGAAAGAAGGAAGGAAGGAGGAAGGGAAGGAGGGAGGGAAGGAAGGAAGGAAGGAAGGAAGGGAGAATTGAGAGCCCCAGCTGGGAGCCTCAGGAGTAGACACAGGGCAGTAGCTGGAATGGAAGAGGCAGGAGATGGGAGAGGGGCTGGTGCCCGTCCCTGTACCTTGATTTCTTCAGGTGCTCCTCATCCGGGTCTTGCACTGAGAGGGCAGAGGCAGGCATTGACCAAAAAAGACACAGGGTCAGGGCTCACGCCTGGGCTGGGGGCGAGGAGAGTACCCCCTGCCCTGGGCTGGCACTTACTGAACTCGGTGCCTGTGAGGTGGGCAAGGATGCGGAAGGAACGCGACTGGCCTGTCCCCGGCCGCGGCCGCCAGTCCTCTGTGTTCTCCATCAGCCGCTGCTTGCTGGCATCTGGGACCAGCGGTCGGAGCGGCTGTCTGTGGGGAGGGTGTGGCTCAGAACCCCACACTGGGGGTGGGTGGTGGGGGCAGCCCCTCCCAGGATTTGGTGCATGTGGGTTTGGGTTACAGTGATTGGAGGGAGTGGGTAAGGGTGAGGCCAGGAGCCCTGCTGGGCGGGTAGGTGAGAGGACAGGAGGGCGAAGTGGAGAGGAGGGCAGCCAGGGTGGGGAGGGGCCGCCACCCAGAGTGCCAAAAGGAAGAAGAAAGGCACAGGCAGAGGGGGGCTCACTGACTTGTCAGGGGTCTGCACCTGTGAAGGAAATAAGACAGATAGACAGATAAAGGGACAAAGGGACAGACACAGGAGAGGAAGAAAGACGGGGAGGGGTCAGAACAGCCGGGGACAAGGCGGCACTGAGTCTGGGGCTCAGCTGGCCCGACACCACAATCCAAACCCCAGCCGCCAGCAGGGGGCGCGGCCTCATTCAGAGACCCCTCCCCAGGGCGGTGCCCTGCAAGGCGCCACAGCCTCGGGAGGGGCCCTGTGCCTGCAGCCCCACCCCGGCCGCCAGGGGTCGCTGCCGCACGGTTCCGCCGGGCTGGGGCGCGGCACAGACTGAGCAGCAGCGGGCAGCGGGCAGCGGGCGTGGGGCCACAGTGGACCTGATGGCGTGGGCGTGGGCGCGGGCGGGCAGGGGCCGACGTACCCATTCTGCTGCGGGGCGCTGTCAGCGGGCGGGGGCGCCCCAAAGGGCCGGGCCGTCTTGTTGAGGGAGACGCTGGGTGCAAAGGTGTACCGCGGAGGGTCCGCGGCGGGGGCGGAGGCCTGGGCAGAGACACAGCCGGGCAGGGCGGGCGGGCAGGGTAAGGTGGGGGCCTGGGTGGAAGTGGGGCGCCTGCAGCAGAGGACAGCGGCAGCTCCAGCCCCCCACCCCCACCCCCACCCCCTACATCTATTTGGAGGCTACGGGGAGAGGACGACTCAGGTTTCAAGGGGCCCATTTGGGAGTGGCGATCTCAGTCCACGCAGGACCGAGGGCTGACCGAGTGCGGGCGAGCACGCAGCGCCGGCGGCGGGAGGCAGCAGGCGGACAGACAGGCGGACATGCGTGGTGCCAGGACCGTGCGGCAGCCCCTGGCTCAACTCCAGGGCCCTAGACCCGCCTTAGCTCCGGTTTCTGCCCTCTACTCCCGGCCAGGGATTGGGGTACCGAGAATGTGCCAGGAGGGCGAGCAGGCCTGGCCGTCCAAGCCCACACCGCCCACCGCCCGGATGTCCCGGCCAGCCTCGTACCTTCTGCGGTTTGCTCTGAACCGGCTGGGCCCTGGAGGAGAAGGAAAGCGTGACAGCGGGCCGGGCCCGCAGGGATCCCCACTGCCAGCGCCGGCGCACCCATCCATGTCCACCCGCATACCTGCTCAGGCCCAGGCTGAGGCGCTCCCCGCAGGCCCGGATCTTGTTCTGAGCTTCGATGTGTGTGAGGCTACCCGCATTCTCGCCATCGATGCTCAGCACCCAGTCACCCACGGCCACTCCGGCCTGCGCCGCTTTGCCCCCAGGAGTGAGCTGTGGAGAGAGAAGCAAAGTGACCGAGGCCCTGGACCCTGCAGACCCAAGCCAGGCTGACGGTGGTAACACTGCCCCACCCAAAGCTGCCCCACTTCCAGAACCCAGAGAGCTCTTCATTCAACATAGTTCTAGGCAGCTGCTGGACACTAAAGCAACCCAGGAGGTGGTGGCGTTCACCTGAGCTTCACAATTTCCCAGTCGCACTGCTTATTTATTCACTGCCAGACCCTCTCCCTCAGGTGGTGCTCACCTGAGCTTCCCCAGTCACGATGCTTATCTATTCACCGCCACCACCCTCCCCCACAGTCCAGAAATTGCTATGATGTCCACAAACAGCCACGCTCAGGCTAAAGCCCAAGTTTTTCAGGAGGACCGTTGCCTTTTGAGGCTCCTGCTGGCCTCCTGCCCAGGCCACTCCACCTACCAGATATGCCCTCTGGCCCATGCAGGGGGCAGCTTCCTCCCCGAAACCACCGGGGGCTCTTATGGACCTCTCACCCCCCAGGACCCTGTCGGGGGCCATCTATAGGGGTCTGCTGGGACCCTTTGAGAGCCAGGAACAGGCCCTGTTATCTCCCGGTTCCCTGTGAACACTGCCTGAATGGGACCTAAGTTGACAGCTGGGACTTCGTAGGCCATACATGGCTGTCACTCCCAAGCCCTCGATTGCCAATTTCCCCTGACCCCAATCCTTCAGGCTCTTGAGCTGGGAGTCCCTGGTTCCTGTGGCAATGAGTAGAGACAGTAGGCTGGGAGAAATGGCCGCCACCAGCATGAGCTGAGACCATCAGGAATGACTTCGAGGAAGCGGTGGGCCTTGGTAAAGGAGAATGGCGTGTGCTGCCTAGCGGGTGAGAGTTCACTTACGATGGCTTTGAATGCCAGGGGAAGGGACCAGGACTTGGCTTTGAAGGTAGAGGGGCTACTGGCAGTTTTAATGTCTGGGATTGGGTATCTCCCAGGCCCTGAGAGGGTGACCCTGATAAACCCCTTCCAGGCCTCTAGCCCAGCCCCAGCAACACAGGCAGGGCAGCTTGACTGGGTCCGAGCCCAAGGGACCACCCAGCCATCTGGCAAGAGGCCTGGCACTGCATCAAGTAGGCTTTTGTGAGGCAGTGCTGGAAGACAATTTCACTGGGTGGGGGGGATCTGGGGGGTCCAGGCTGCCAGTGGCCCCAGGAGGCTCCTCAGGTGGGTCAGTGCACAGACTGAGCTGAGGCAGGGAGAGGGGAGGCAAGAGGTTTCAGAGAGATGTCAGAGGGCAGGGCAGCCAGGCACAGAGGTTGACAGCACCGGGAAAAGAAAGGCGAGCTGGGCTCAACATGACCTCCTGCTTGCATAGGAGGTCAGAAGGCTAAGAGAGCTCGGCGGCCCCTCCCTCACTCGCTAGATAAGAAGACTTGCTTCAGTTTATTGAGCACCAAGTATGCTACATATTGACACTGAATCTTCCAACAACCTTGTGGAGTAATTGGGATTTTACCCATTTTGCACTTGCAAATGTACACAGAGAGGTTAAACAACTTGCCTCAAGTCACCCAGCTAGTAAGAGGCAGAGCCAGGAAGTGTCTCTGACCCTAAGGCTCCACCACTGTGGGCCACCTCTGCTGAGCATGGGGGCCCAACTGAGGGGTCAGCCCACCCGGAGACACCCTGAGCCACTCCCTCACCTTTAGTTCAATCCAACTAAATCAACCCCTTATACTGTGTATGGGGAAGTGACACCCCAGAGGGGAAGTGACTTACTCAAGGTCATGGTGAGTCAGTAGAAGGGAAACCTGGCCCAGCCACTCCCTGCCCACAGGGCTGGCTCCTGGGAGCTGTGGGCTGAGCCCGAGGTGGGGGTCTTGGGGTGCAGCTAGCTGGCTCCTGGAGAGGGGGTGGGGGGCAGGGACGGCTTCCCTTCCCAGAGTGAGGAGGGCAGGAAGCACAGAGGATGCGGGGTGTTCAGAGCGTGGGGAGGGCAGCAGGAGAGCAGAAGACAGCGCTGGGCGGGTGGCTGGAGAAAGGCAGGGAGGGGCTCAAGCCAGGGGCAGGGTAAGGCCAGAGGAACCAAGGAGGGAAAAAGCCAGGGGGCTGGACCCTGCATGAGGTGGGGGTGAGTCAGCCTGAGCAGCCCAGCCCCCCAGTCCCAGACGTTACCTCATCTCCCAGGCCTGGGCCCACAGCCAGCCCTTGCCCCTCCCACCTCCCTCCATTCTGGGGTCAGGGGAGGGGGAGGGGGCTGGCCTAACTCAGAAAAGCCCACCTCACCCACCCATGTGGGCCCAGGTCCAACTCCAGGGCTGGGATCAGCTAGTGGCCCCGCCCACATGCCAGGGATGCTGACCAGGGAGCTGGAGCCCGGAGTGCCCCCAACAGGCCATATCTGAAAGTCATCTCCATCAGGGAAGAAACTGAGGTTCAGGCTCCCCAGACACACTGGGCCAGCACTTTCCCAGGGAGCAGGACGTCAGGTAGGTTTCAGGGCTGTGTGAGGGCTATGTAGTGGGATGTGTGTCATAGGGCAACCACTGCCTCACTACCCTGCTGGCGGGGCAGGTTCCAGGAGAATGCCATCAAAGGACCCCTGAGAAGAGCACTGCTGGCCTGCCCACCCTAACCCCCACACCCAGCTCCTACAGACAGACTCCAGCTTGAGCCCCTCCTCAGGCCACGACCCTCTGGGCCCCTCCAGGCTGGGCTTGCCTTGGGCTTCCTGACAACAGCTGCCTGCCCACCCGGCGCCTGGGTGCGTCTCTCGGGGCAGGCGGATATAGGGGCAGGAAGTCCCCACCCCCTCCTGACCCCCAGGCCAGTCAGAGATGCCAGCCGACAGGCTGGCCTCACCCACTCTGGGCAGGCAATTTGTTGTGTCTCACAACTGGACCATACAGCTGGGGCTGCAGCCTGGTGACCAGCTGAGAGGCCCACCAGTGGGGTTCAGGGGGCCAGGCCTAGGCCTGCCCTTTTCAGCTCTGCAGACTGCAGCCACTGTTGGCCATCCCAGCGTGGGGCTGCATTCTTGGGCTTATAAGGCAATCCCCCTGCTACAGGGAGGAGCCAGCCTCCAGCTCCACCCACACCAGGGCAGGCTCTTGGAAGCTGAAGTTAAGCCCCTAGAATGGAGCCCTGTCCTACACTTCTGCTTGGGGTCAAAGGCCACCACATCCTGAATGGGAACAGTGGATGTGGGTCCTTACATAGGCTGGGGAGAGACCCCTTCTACCCACAAAAAATGCACGCCATGCCGTGCCTCAATTCCAATCCCTGCTTCACCATGGACTCGATGAGCGAGCCCCGCCACCTCTCCATGAGTTCTTCTCTCATCTGGAAAAACGGGATGAGGATTGCTATTCCCTGGGCGGCAGTGAGGTTGAAGTGAAATCCTATAGTCACAGTGTCCTTCCTGGGGCCTGGCTCCAAGCATTGCCACCTCAAGTTTAGATACCTCCTGAAATGTTAGGCTCCCATCCTGCACAATGAGCCTCCCTCCAGCCCTCAGAGGTGGCCACAGGAGCTTGGGAGAACAGCATCCGGTACAGTGCAGGGCTGGAGAAGCCTGGGTGCTCCCTCCCAGTATCCACCTCATTGGGAGTCCTTGTGGCAGGCAGGTACCACTACATCTCCGGACCTAGACATCTCCTGGCCTGCTGGCCCCTGACCAGCTCCTGTTAGGACTCCCCCCATCACCCTCTGGAGACCTGAGCACCGAAAGACCGCTGGGGGAGCCCCCTCCCCAAACCTAGGCTCACCCGGGAAATGGAGAGGGGCACATTGAAGTCCTTGCCCCCTTGCAGCCGGAAGCCCCAAGGTGCTGGCCCCTCCAGCACTACTTTGAAGGAATCCATGATGCCGGCTCCTGAGAGGAGAGAAGAGAAGGTGAGTGGCCAGCATGGTGGGCGGGCAGGCAGGCAGGCCGGGCCAGCTCAGGATACCAGCCTTGGACAGGGGCCAGGCAGGCACGGGCAGCCCCTGGGCATACCCAAGCCATAGTAGGCAGGTATTTTGTCAGGCTGGCCTGGGCTGCTGGCTGGCGGACCTCACTTTGGAAAGACAGGAGCAGCCCCCCTCCCCTTGGGACTGGAACGGTGAGGGGTGCCTGAATCCAGGTTTGAGGTTCTTTGCAACCAGGGGTGGGCCGAGGGACTAAACTGGCGCGGCCTCCCCCCAAGCCAGCCTGGAGCCTCGGGCGGCCGGGTGAGTCAGGGGCCGGCTCTCCTCTCCCCCGCCCCCAGGTCCCGGCAGGCAGGCCGCGGCTGGAGCCTGCTCGGACTATATAAGGCGTGTAAGCTGACACTGTGCGGAGAGCCAGCGGAGGGAGCACACGGGGGCTTGGGACGCGAGGGGGAGGGGAGGGGAGGGAGGCGGCTGCAGCGGATCCTCCTAGCCATTCCGGGACCAGTCGAGGCTGCTGGGAGCCAGGGCGGGACCCCTGGGTGCTGAAGAAGGGGAAGGCGGGAGTGGGGTGCGGCCCCTGTGGAGACAGATGGGGGCTGGGACCCTCAAGCATAGCTTGGAGGGGGATCCTTCCCCGAGCCCAGTGGGGGGTGGTGCCTCCCACACAGAACTGCTCCCACACCGACGTGACTCAGTTTCCCCTTAGTCCCCCGCCCGGGCCCCATGCATTAGACTGGCCCCGGCCGCAGGAAGCGGCGCAGGCGCCAATCGGCCCCGCCGCAGCCGGCTTAGCGGCAGGAAGGCGGGGGCGGGGGCGGAGGCAGGGGCCAGGGCCAGCGGGAGGAAGCACAGCCTGGACCACGACCCCCAGTGCCCTTTGTGGTCCTCAGCAGGCCCCGGGCGCCCGCCTGGTCCAGCCCAAGACGCCCCGCGCGGTCGTCGATACCTGCTTGGCCCGGCCAGGGCGCTGCTCTGCGTCGGGCTCCAAGGAGCCTCGTTGGGATCGGCCGCCAGTGTTCTGACCCCGCCCCCACAGCCACCCTCCACTTTGAGCGCGCGGACGGGGGCGGGGCACCAGGCCACGCCCTCGTCGCGACCACGCCCACTAGACTTTCTCCGCCGGTGGAAAGCCCCACCCAGCTCTTCCGTCCTGCCCAATCACCAAGTCCCGTCGGGCTTAGAGCTGAGAGGCCTCGCCGACCCGGGCCCTGCAACGGGGCGGAGTCGGGAGGGGGCCGGGGCTGCGGGTCGCCTCCTTAGGGAAGCGCTGCCTCGCCCAGTCCCTCGCACCGCCCGCTGGCGGAGGGAGAGGAAAGCGGACCTTCAAACCAGACCGACCTGGGACATAGTAGTCTCTGAACCTTAGTTTGCTACTCCGAAAAATGGGACGATCAAACTCGCCTCGCAGGGCTGCCGCGAGTGTCGGTATCGTAGGCGCAACCCTCGGGGACTGCAGAATCTGTAAATCAGAGGGGCTGCGGGAGACAAGTTGAGGGGGACAGGGGCGTTTAAAGCTAGAGTTGCGCAACGCTCTGCCGAAGGCAGGAAAACAGGGCAGGAGCGGACGCCGGGGGTCCCTGCAACCCCGAGCCGACCCGCGCACCGTCGGAAGCGCCGCGTCCCGCTCCACCTGGGCGAGAGCGGACTGCGCCGCCTGGGAGGCGTCCTCAGAGTCCCGGCCCCGCGTTCAGCCCAGGCACTAGGGCCGGCGGCGCGGACACTGAGCGCATGCGGGTGTCGGGGTGAGGGAAGGGGCGTCCACCCTCCACTCGCTTGGTGGTCCTGGCCCATCACCTCCTCCTAGGACAGAGTCGCTGCAGTTCTCCCCTCTCCATCCACAGTCATCACACCCACCCTGTTCTGCACAAACCGCCGTGAGAGTTCTCGTCGTTAAAGACCTTCTCTTGACCCCACATCCCTCTCCAGCTACTACCCTTTAATTCTCTCGAGAGTAAAATTCCTCCAGGGAGTTGTCTGTTTATCGCGTCTCCACTTGCTTTCCTTCAGTTATCTCTTGAAGCCATGCCAGGCGGGCTCTTGTCCGCACCAGTCCCCTGAGATCTCTCTTCTCAAGGTCCCCTGTGGCCTGGAGGCCATGGGGCCATGGAATCCGTGGTGGTTAAGTTTCATCCTGCTCTGCCTAGGGGCAGCACTGGTCCAGGTTGATCCTTTTCCGCGAAACACCCTTTTTCCCTGGCTTCACAGCTTCCCCCTGCCCCACTGGCCCCTCCTTCCCATCCTCCTCTGCCTCTGGCCTTGGCCATCTGATGTCGCCTCTCTTTATGCTCACCCCCTGAGACCCCGTACTGTCCTGTGGCTTTCAACACCACCTATATGCAAAGGCATCCCATGTTTCATGGCCAGCCTGACCTCTCCCCAGGAACTCTAACTCCATTATCCAAAACCCTGCCTAGATGTTTACTAGATCGGGTCCCCAACTCCCCGTTTGTGGCCTGTTAGGAACTGGGCTGCACAGCAGAAGGTGAGCAGCGGCAAGCCAGAGAAGCTGAGTGCAGCGGCAGCATTAGACTCCCATAGGAGCATGAACCCTATTGTGAACTGTGCATGCGAGGGATCTAGGTTGCTCATTCCTTATGAGAATCTAATGATAAATGGGCCGGGTGAGGTGGTTCACGCCTGTAACCCCAGCACTTTGGGAGGCTGAGGCGGGGGAGGATCACTTGAGGTCAGGAGTTCGAGACCATCCTGGCCAATATGGTGAAACCCCGTCTCTACTAAAAATGCAAAAATTAGCTGGGCGTGGTGGCGCATATGCCTATAATCCCGGCTACTTGAGAGGCTGAGGCAGGAGAATGACTTGAACCTGGGCAGCAGAGGTTGTAGTGAGCCAAGATGTCTCCACTGCACTCCAGTGTGGGTGACAGAGCGAGACTCCATCTCAAAAAAAAAAAAAAAGAGTCTAATGATAAATGTACTGCACTCGAACCACCCTGAAACCATCCCCACCCCACCCCGAGTCTGTGGAAAAATTGTCTTCCATGAAAGCGGTCCCTTCTGCCAAAAAGTTTGGGGAACCACTGTACTAGGTATCTCAGACCATCATGGCCCAATTCAAACTTGTGCCTTTCCCACCTTCCTAACTCCTTCCTCACTTCAAGAAGTGCCACCAACATTTATCCAACTGGTTCAGCAGAAACGATGAAGTTATCCTTTCTCTTCTGTCCTCCCCCAGATTCTGCAAATTCCACCTTCAACATGTTCACATCTAACCGCTGCTGCCACCATTGTCCCAGCCACTGCCATTTTGTGCCTGCGCCCCTGTAACAGTCTCCTAACGGGCATCCCTGCTTTCACCCTTGCCCCTTCCAGAGTCTTCACGAAGCAGCCAAAGTGATATTTTTAAAGCCAGAATCACAGCACCATGTCGCTCTCAGCTTTTAGCATTCCAGTGGGCTCATATTGCACTCAAAATAAAACTGAAGTCCTTAAGCCCTACAGAATATGAATAAACTGGGTCTGACTCCTACCACTCGCTCCCTCCACTCCAGCCACCCTGACCTCCTCACTCACATTTCCTCCAGCAGGCCAAGCATATTCCTGCCTCAGGGCCTCTCCACTTGCCAGTTCCCCTGCTTGAAACACTTTTTTTTTTCTTTTTTCTTTTTTTTTTTTGAGACAGAGTCTCGCTCTGTCATCCAGGCTGGAGTGCAGTGGTGTGATCTCGGCTCGCTGCAACCTCCGCCTCCCAGGTTCAAGTGATTCTCCTGCCTCAACCTCCCGAGTAGCTGGGACTACAGGCATGAACCACCATGCCCGGATAATTTTTATATGTTTAGTAGAGATGGGGTTTCTCCATGTTGGTCAGGCTGCTCTCAAACTCCTGACCTCCAGCGATCCACCTGCCTTGGTCTCCCAAAGTGCTGGGATTACAGGCGTGAGCCACCATGCCCGGTGCCCGGCCCTTGAAACACTTCTCCAGGTATCTCAGCAACAGGTTTCCAACTTTATTTAGGTCTCTGCTCAGATGTGGCCTCCCTCCCAGGGCCTTCCCTGATCACAGCTGAAACAGCAATCCCTGGACGCCTCACCCGCATCACACACTAGGCCCTCCCTCTGCTTTATTTTTCCCCATAGCATCTCCATCATCTCACATTCTGTATGAAGTGTTTGTTTATTTAAGAATCCCACAGCACCAGAGACATCTGGATGTGGAAAAGGCATCTCCAGATTCCATGTGTGGAGGGAGATGGGGGAATGGGGACTCTCTGCGGTGCTCTTTCCAGGGTGTGTTCTTTGTTAGGACAATGAAGACACACAGCTAATGTGTCTTATCTAACATTTCCCCAGGGCCAGCACACAGTGGATGTGAATGAACACACGAAGAAAGGAAGGATTGACAAAGTGAAACAGCAAATGAGCAAAGGAAGAGGCGGCAGCCTGGGGGTCCTGGCAGTCCTCCAGCAGAGAGGACCCCAGGCTCCCATTCCTTGGGCTGGTGCAAGGCTCTGGTCTGTGTCCCCTGGGGAGCCTCCCAGCCCAGGCGGCCCCTGCGTAGCAACTGGACCTGGACAAGGACCCAGCGCCCTCTGGTGGCCGAGACTCCTGAGGCTCCAGGCCAGGCCTCTAGCGTCCTGGTGGTTTCCAAGGACCTTCTTTCCCACAGTCCCCTTGGAATATCACAGAAATCCCTAGGAAACAAAGCAGCTCAGATTTGTAATGAAGGAAAGGATGCCATGCTGAGTCCCCAGAGTCCTGGGTTCTGGTTCTAGCCATGCCCCTGACTCTCTGGGTGACCTTCAGCGTGTCCTGGGATTTGTTGAGCTGCCAAGGGCTGGGCTTGGGCTTGCCACTGTAGGGAGTGGGGGTGCCTGCAGCAGCACCTCAACTGCCTGCCTCTTGGCCTCAGCTTGCTCTAAGACCTTACCCATCAGGAAGTGCTTGCATGAATAAGTGAGCCGAAATCTTCCTCCCTATGGCTCTAGCATCCCTCCAGTCTTTGCGTTCTGTGTCCACACACATCCTGGAAGAACACCAGAGTCTCCATTCCCCCAACCCCCTTTCACCCATGGGATCTGGAGATGTCTTTTCCACATCCAGATGTCTCGTGTGCAGTGGGATTCCTAAATCTGGAGCTCAGGGGGAGGTGTGCACTGAAGACAGACCTTCGGGGTCATTAGCACCTAGAGGGTCTGTGACACCTGGAGAATGATTGGCCAGTGGTTCCCAGCCTAGGCTGCATACTACAATCATCCGGAAATCCAGTGAGCATGGATGCCCAGAACCCACCTACCAGACTGATGAAATCAGAGCCCCTGCGTGTGGGCCCAGGCATGGGCATTTGATTTTTAAAATTTTTTATTTTCTTGGTAGCTCACTCACAGAACATGCATGGACATTTTTACAGGCTTTCAGGAGATTTTTTGTGTAGCAGGGTTGAGCTACACTACATCTGAGCCTAGGACCCTGGGAAGAACTCAGAGAAGGCAGCAGTAGAGGCTGGGAAGGAGATTGTTATGAGGTAGGAGGAATAGCAAGTAACGGGGGTGTTTCAAGAACCAGAGCTGAGTGCTGCTGAGAAGTCAAAGTCCTTGTTGCTTTTGTTTTGGAGAATAAGGTTGGTGACTCTACTAAAAGCCACATAATGGCATCATGGGGATGAAGGAGAGTTAATTGAGGGGAGAATGGGGGTGAGAAAGTGGAAATGAAAGTAATCAACAACTCTTTTGAACAGTTTTTGCTGTGAAGAGGAACAGAGAAACAGGGAGGTGGCCGAAGAGGAATGTGAGGTCAAGGGAAGGTTTAAAATGTGAAATTACAGAGCATGTTTGCGTGTGGCTGGAAAAGCTGCTGGTAAGATGAATGGGCGCAGGAGAGAGTGGGGACAGCTCAATGTTCCAAGCTCTGAGGTGAGAGGAGCCGGGATCAGAGCACAGCTGGGGACAGACACTGTTTCTACTGTAGGGGTAGGAAGAAGACAGATGGATGCCAGTACACTTGCAGATATGGTGGGAGAGCCTGACCTGTTTCCCCAATATGCCTGTGAGGAGACACTGGGTGGGGATAGACAGGAGGTTCTGGGGAGGAGAAAAGCTGCCCTACTAGGGAACAGGGTCTCTTGTGGCAGGGAGTGCCTGCCTTGCACTGTTAAGAAGGATGCAGGCAGTCTGCTTAAATGGATTTCTCTGGCTGTGGGCAGCTGTGTGCAGGCACTGAGGAGGTCTGGGCTCGCCCAAGGCCGGGGACTTTGCCAGACCAGTAAGATGAAACAAGAGACAACAGGGGGAAGGGACTATGGAGAACAAAGAGGGGATGGTGGGCAGAGGCCTCGAAGAGCCAGAAAAGGGTCCCTGCAGGTCGACATGCCTAGGCAGGGGCAGTACTGGCCACGCTAAAGGAAGTGAGCTGGAAGGAGGTGGCAGCCAGAGGATGAGGCTTGGACAGGAGAGAGCAAAAATTGTGTGTCCGTCATGAAAATGAGGTTGAGGATGTGCCAAGGGTGTGTGCAGCTGAGGTAGAGTTGCGGTGAGGGGCTGGGCAGTCAGAGCCCTGGAGGCATGATGCTTGCGTGCATGGCTGGCTCCTAGGATGGCGCCAGGGGCAGGAGCAGAGGAGGGAACGCAGCATGGAAGTCTTCAGGAAACTTCTCTCCTCCTGGAATGTCGGCTCCCGGAGAACAGGACCAAGGCTGTCCTGAACACGGCCGTGTCCCCCAGCGCCTGGCACTGAGTAGGCACGCAGCAAACTCTCATCAAGGATTATGCCTGATACGTCATCGGTTCTCTCTCCTTTACAGATGAGGAGACTGATGCCTGGGGTTCCCAGAAGTATCTGCAAATTGTTGGAGTTTCAGCAGGGAACAAGTGTTTTGGGCGAGGGTGTCTCTGAAATCCCTTCCACCTGCACCCCGCCCCCACTGCCTCCTCCCAGCTCAGGCCTCCGGGTCTCCAGTTGGGCCCTCATGTTGCTCCTTCCTGAGTCTGACAAGTAAGCCTCACAGCTCCCTCCGCCTGCCTCTTCGTGTCACTCGGCCGTGCAGGGCAACATGGAGTCCTAATGATTTCCATCCCGTCTGTCTGCTGCAGTGGATTTGAGCCCACGGGTGGCAGGTAAGGCCCAGGTCACCTGTGCCCCTGGAACCGGTACAGGGTGCTCGTGTTGGCCGCAATGAACGTGGGCAGGGGCATGTGCCGTGAGTGCCCCTGCCGGGAGCTGCTCTGAGCTTTATTATCTGTGAGTCTGCACACTATTCATGAGGAGGGCAGGGCAGGGCTGAGGTCCTCCACAGGCGGCCTGCCTTGTTCCTGCAGGCCAGGGTGGACACAGGCGTGTGTCTGCATGGGCCCGATGTTTGCCCACCAGCCCACCCTCCTGTCCCAGGGGGAGCACCTCTCCCCTCTGGCCACCACTCTGCTGGGCGTTCAGGGCCGGTCACAAGGGGCAGGGCCCTTCCTCCGCTCACGACTCAGCAGGGTCACCAGCTTGGCCTTGAAACCTGCCTGAGGGTCAGGGCGGCCTGTGCCCTCCACCTGATCCAGCTCCAGCAGCCGCCGGTACTGGGCCTCCAGGGTACTGTCGTTGGCCGGGCCGGGCCAGCTCAAGTCCTGGCCGTTGTGGTAGATGGGACTGGTTGTGGGGCTGCGGCTGCCGGGGCCCTCGTGTGGCTCAGGTTCCCCACCGTGCAGCGTGGGGCTGGCCTCCAGCACACACAGGTTCTCATAGAGGTGCTCATTGCCTGGGGGCCCACTGGCACGCTTGCACACTGAAGCGTAGAGCCCGGACGCCAGATCGTTGGGCTCCGGGCCTAGCAGTAGCGGCAGGCTCTGGGGTCCGGGCTGGGCCAGGTGCACTTTCCTGGACGTGGGTGGCTCAGGTCCTGGTGGCATCTCCCGAAGCTCTCCGGGGGTGTCCAGGGAGGGCAGAGAGGTGGCCCGTGGCAGGGGGCAGGGCTGGGGCCTGGTCAGCTCTGGCAGCCGCTCCCGCTGGCGGGCGATGGCCCCGGCCACAGCCCTGCACAGGTCAGGGGCACAGGGGGTGCTGAAGGCAAAGAGGCCCTCACCCGAGTTGCAGCGACGGCCGGCCTCAAAGGAGAACACGCCCTGGGCACAGGGGACACGGGTGGGGATTAGCAGGAGGGTCCAGGGTGTCAGCCCCTCACCCTTTCCCACCCCTGCACCTCACCTTGTCGGAGCCGAACTTGCGCAGGAAGTGGTAGGGCCAGCTGTAGAGGGCCTGGGTGCCCTTGGCCTCCCTCAGCTGGATGGCGTCTGGGCCCAGCACCAGCAGGGCCGGCCCCTTCAGCTGGCAGCGGGTGGCGGCCTCAGTCCTCTGCACCACCACGGGAAACTCGCCCACTGTGGCAGGTGGCCAGGACAGCTCCGTCAGTCCCAAAAAGACCCAGCCCTGGGTGTGGGGGGCTGAGGCTGCCCTTGCACGTCCTCCAACTTACCTTCCTGCCAGGAGGAGTAGATGGAGTTTTCCTCCATGGGGACCAGGCCCCTCTTGGGAGACTGGGCATCTGTGGATCCTGAGGAGGCCTCCCCTGTCCCCTGGGGAATGAGTTCAAGTCAAAGGTGAGAGCACCGCACTCCCATGCCCTGTCCCCTCCCCTCAGTATCCCAGAACTCCACAAGCCAGGGGGCATCCAGGGGCCTGGGCTCCAGTTCCAGCTTTGCCCGGCTCGCTGCATAAGCCTAGGTCCCCTTCCGAGCCTGTTCTCCCACCTGGCTCCCCACTGAGAGTGCTGGGCTGGGAAAGAGGCGCTGTGCTTGAGGGTGTCTGAGAGCTGCAGATCACTGGGGACACAAAGGGATGTCCCTTGCAGCCCCTGGGCTTGGCTGGGCCGGCTTCTGTATGTCTGACAGCCTAGAGCAGTACCCCAGGTGTCTTCCTCCATCTCACCACAGCCACCTGCTACGACCCTGCAAGGTGCCCCCAGTCTCTGCCTCATCCTCACACCCAGGCCTTCAGCATGTCCCCTGGGCTCTTTCCCACTCAGCTCCTCCACTAGGACCACCCTGGCCCATAGCAACACAGCCGGGTCAAATGCCACAGCTTCCTCACCAGGCTCCTTGCTGTCTTTTTTTTTTTGACATGGAGTCTTGCTCTGTCACCCATACTTGAGTGCAATGGCGAGATCTCGGCTGACTGCAATTTCCGCCTCCCGGGCTTTTTTTTTTTCTTTAAGATGGAGTCTCACTCTTGTCGCCCAGGCTGGAGTGCAGTGGCGCGATCTTGGCTCACTGCAAGCTCCGCCTCCCAGGTTCACGCCATTCTCCTGCCTCGGCCTCCCAAGTAGCTGGGACTACAGGTGCCCGCCACCAGGCCTGGCTAATTTTTTTTGTATTTTTAGTAGAGATGGGGTTTCACCATGTTAGCCAGGATGGTCTCGATCTCCTGACCTCATGATCCGCCTGTCTCGGCCTCCCAAAGTGCTGGGATTACAGGCATGAGCCACCGCGCCCAGCCCGCCTCCCGGGTTTAAGTGATTCTCCTGCCTCAGTCTCCCAAGTAGCTGGGATTACAGGTGCCCACCCCCATGCCTGGCTAATTTTTTGTATTTTTAGTAGAGACAGGGTTTTACCATATTGGGCAGGCTGGTCTCGAACTCCTGACCTCAGGTGATCCACGTGCTTCGGCTTCCCAAAGTGCTGGGATTACAGGCATGAACCTCCATGCCTAACCTCAACTGCCTTTTGTTTTTTGATTTTTAAAATATGATAAAATACAGAGAACATAAAATTTACTGTTTTAACCATCTTACTTTTTTTTTTTTTTTGAGACAAAGTCTTGCTCTGTCGGCCAGGCTGGAATGCAGTGGTGCGATGTAAGCTCACTGCAACCTCTGCCTCCCAGACTCAAGCAATTCTGCTGCCTCAGCCTCCCAAGTAGTAGCTGGGATTACAGGCGTGTGCCACCACACCCAGCTAATTTTTGTAATTTTTTTTTAGTAGAGATAGGGTTTCACCATGTTGGCCAGGCTGGTCTTAAACTCCTGACCTCAGGTAATCCGCCTGCCTCGGCCTCCCAAAGTGCTGGGATTACAGGTGTGAACCACTACGCCCGGCCCACTTTACATCTTAAAGTGTATCATCAGTGTTCTTTTTTTTCTTTTCTTTTCTTTTTTTTTTTTTGAGACGGAGTTTTGCTCTCGTTGCCCAGGCTGGAGTGCAATGGCATGATCTCGGCTCACCGCAACCTCTGCCTCCCAGGTTCAAGCAATTCTGCCTGCCTCAGCCTCCCGAGTAGCTGGCATTACAGGTATGCACCACCATGCCCAGCTACTTCTGTATTTTTAGTAGAGACGGGGTTTCTCCATGTTGAGGCTGGTCTCGAACTTCTGACCTCAGGTGATCCACGTGCTTCGGCTTCCCAAAGTGCTGGGATTACAGGCATGAACCTCCATGCCTAACCTCAACTGCCTTTTGTTTTTTGATTTTTAAAATATGATAAAATACAGAGAACATAAAATTTACTGTTTTAACCATCTTACTTTTTTTTTTTTTTTGAGACAAAGTCTTGCTCTGTCGGCCAGGCTGGAATGCAGTGGTGCGATGTAAGCTCACTGCAACCTCTGCCTCCCAGACTCAAGCAATTCTGCTGCCTCAGCCTCCCAAGTAGTAGCTGGGATTACAGGCGTGTGCCACCACACCCAGCTAATTTTTGTAATTTTTTTTTAGTAGAGATAGGGTTTCACCATGTTGGCCAGGCTGGTCTTAAACTCCTGACCTCAGGTAATCCGCCTGCCTCGGCCTCCCAAAGTGCTGGGATTACAGGTGTGAACCACTACGCCCGGCCCACTTTACATCTTAAAGTGTATCATCAGTGTTCTTTTTTTTCTTTTCTTTTCTTTTTTTTTTTTTGAGACGGAGTTTTGCTCTCGTTGCCCAGGCTGGAGTGCAATGGCATGATCTCGGCTCACCGCAACCTCTGCCTCCCAGGTTCAAGCAATTCTGCCTGCCTCAGCCTCCCGAGTAGCTGGCATTACAGGTATGCACCACCATGCTCAGCTACTTCTGTATTTTTAGTAGAGACGGGGTTTCTCCATGTTGAGGCTGGTCTCGAACTTCTGACCTCAGGTGATCCACCCGCCTCGGCCTCCCAAAGTGCTGGGATTATAGGCCTGAGCCACCGCACCCGGCCACCAGTGCTTTTTAGTATACTCACAAGGTTGTGCACTGTTGCCACTGTCTAGTTCCAGAACTTTTCCATCATCCCACATGGAAGCCCTGTACCCATGAGCAGCCACTCCCCACTTCTCCCTTCCTCCAGCTCCTGCCAACACTCATCTGATTTCTATCCCAATGGAGTTACCTTGTCTGTACATTTCTTTCTTTCTTCTTTTCTTTTTTTAGAGACAGGGTCTCACTATGTTGCCCAGGCTGATCTTGAATTCCTAGGCTCAAGCAATCCTCCTACCTCGGCCTCCCAAAGTGCTAAGATTACAGGCAAGAGCTACTGTGCCAGGCGTTTGTTTGTTTTTATGGCTGAGTAGTATTCCATCTTGTGGACGGACCACGTTTTGCTTATCCATTTGTCAGCTGATGGCCATGTAGGCTGTTTCCACCTTCTGGTGGCCGTGAGTAGTGCTGCTATGGACGTTCATGTCCATGTGGGTTTTTTTTTAAGATAGGGTCTTGCTCTGTCTCCCGGGCTGGAGTGAAGTGGCACGATTACAGCTCACTGCAGCCTCGACCTCTGGGGCTCATGCGATCCTCCTGCCTCACATGTACATGTTTTGTTTGAACACCTGTTCAAGTTCTCTTGGGCACACACCTAGGAGTGGACCTGTGGGCCACATGGTAACTCTGTTTACCTCTTTGAAGAACCCCCAGGCTCACTTCCTTTTGACCCATCACAGACCTTTTGGGGCTTTACAAACATGTCTGGCTTAAACTCTCCAAAGCCTTCGCCTCTCACTCAGAACAAAACCACACACATGGCCTGGGGCATTTCAGCCGCTCCCCTGAGCTCTGTGAGTTGGCTTCCTCCTGCACTCCTTTCCTTCCAGCCACGTCGCCTTCTTTCTGCCCTTAAACACCCCACACTGTCCGGCCTCGGGGCCTCTGCCCACGGGACTCCCTCTGTTCACAACTCCCCAGGCTGCCCCTGTCCTCAGACCTTTGCCCAGTGGGTTCCTGTCATTCAGGGCCCTCCTCTGAGAGGCCTTCCCTGGCCACCCTGTCCGTCGCTCCCTCACTTCCTCCTGCTCCCCTGGCGGTCCATTTTCTCCATGGCACGCACGGCCCTCTGAGTCATTATAGATTTACTTTTCCCAGGCTTGTAGGTGCTCGGTGGAGCTTGCTGGGTGATGGGATGTGAGCGTGGAGGTGGACAAGTCGGGGGCAGGTGCCCCAGCCCAATCGCCCCCCTGCCCGCCGCACTCACCGGGAAGGCCAGCTGGCAGATGGGGCCCATCCAGGCCTGGCGGTGCTGAGCAGCCAGTAGATGGCTTCGCTCGGTGGTGGTGAGCAGGAAGGCACCGGTGTCCCGGGGGCAGCTCTCGCCGTCAGCCGGCAGCACGGACACACAGTCAGCCAGGCGGATGACCCGTCGCTCCCCTCGCCGGCCAGGCCCTGCCGACCTGTCACCCGCTGCTCCCAGGCCACCATCCCGGACCTCCCAGCTCTCCAGCCGTGCCACGCCTGATGGGCCTCCTGCATACAGCAGAGCCCACACCTTCCGCCAGCACTTCTGCGGGAGAGGAGCGGGAGGGTGAAGACCCTTGGGTGGCAGATTGTCCGTGCCACTTGGCTCAGCACAAGCTGCTCGGCAAACGCTCCCAGCCAGGAGCGGGCCTCTGCTCCCCAGTTTCTCAGGGAGCCAGGTAAGGAGGCCTTGGCTATGCTTGGGATTGGTCAGCCCTGGGTTCAAATCCCAGCCCGCTCTTTCCTAACTGTGACCTCCACAAGCATCAATGTCGTCTCTCAAAAGGCCATGAGAACTCGAGCTGGGACTGCTACTGGGTCATGTTTGTACAGCATCCAGTGGCCGGGCAGACCACCAGACACTGCCATTATATTGGTTCCCTCTCACCCCCAAAAAGGGGCACTTGGGCCACAGGCCAAGAGCTGGGGTGGGAGGGAGGCCTCTGCCTCAAGCTGTTAAGGAAGGAAACATGCAAATAGCTTCGAGCAAAGGAAACTGACGGTTTATCTGCCTGGGCAGCAGCTGCAGCTGAGCTGCGGGGGTGTGGGGCTGCTGCCGAGGAGAGGTGACCCCCTGCCTCCTTGCTCCCAGGACAGTGCCGCTGCAGGGAGGGGCTCCACCCTTGAGGCCTCCTCCAGCTCAGCCCCTCACCCTATTTAGGGCCCTCGGTGGCACTATTTCATGGGTCAGAGGCCGTGAAGCTCTTCCCTGCTGGGAGGTTTGAGCCTTCGACCCTCTCCCACTCCTGTATTTCCCGTCTCTCCCGGAGGCAGGGTCTGGCACAGCCTGCTCAGCCCCTGCCGTCTCAGGCTGACACCCGCGCTCCATTCCACTCCCCATACCTCGGTGGGATCCTCCACCCTGACTCCCTTCCCAAGTCTCCCAGGTCTGCCTGGGCTGTCCGAGGCAGGGGCAGAGGCTGCATTCCCCACCCACTGTTGGTCCTTGGCAGCTGCCTGGCAGCCAGGGGGCCCCACCTTGCCAAACTTGACATGCTGCTGGTAGAGGATGCCATCCTTGATAGGGGTCTCCAGAGGGTCCATGGTCACGGCCAGGAGCAGGGCCGCCGCTTCAAGACCTGGGGACACTGATGACAGGCTGGACGGGAACTCCTCACACTTCCCCTTCTGGCCACTTCCCGTCCCTCCGTCCAGAGACAGCTGCAGGCCGGGGGGAGGGGAGCCTGTCTTCAGCTCAGGGGCTGGGGGCAGCATGTATTTCCTCCCTGGGGTTCTGGCTGCCCAAGGTGCCCACACCTACCTGGAGGGAGCCCCCGGCCACCTGAAGGCAGCCTTCTCACGCACCTGGTTCAGCTGGGCACGCGCGTCTGATCGCAGTCTGGCTCCCTGAGTCATGAGTTCCCGCCCCTCCCCCGTCCCGCCCCGGGCAGCTGCGCACCCTGGGCCTGACACTCCCTGGCCCTGCCTCCACCCGGGACCCTTCTCTAGCCAACTCCTGGCTTTCCCACTCGGCGTCCTGGTTTGAGCGCCTCACCCCATCTTGCTGCTCTTCTTTCTCCCTGAAATCTCTCTCGTGTTCACCTGCTCCTCTCCACCTCATGAGCCACTGAACATCACCAGCCTTTGGCATCCCCCCAGGGGCCACTGCCCCACTGGGGCTCCATGCAGCACTCTCCACAACCCAAGACCAACCTGTCTCTCCCCTTCCTGGGGTGCAGCCCAGGCTCCTCAGCCCAACACTCAGGGACCTGTGTGTTCTGGCCTGCATCTCCCCCAGGCCAACCCCTCCAGGGCCCCCTCACCACTGTGCTGCCTGGGGCGGTTGGCCACCTCTTCCTCCTGGAGGCCTTCCTTGACCACTCCACGCTGTCCGAGAGCTCAAAGGCCCTCACGGTATACACTCACGCTGGGCATCCAGTCCACATGGGACCCACAGCCCTGAATGGCCCCAACCACTTGAGTGTGGGTGGCAGGTCCCAGGGGGCCCCGGAGAGGTCACATGTTCATTTAAAGCTTTGCTTCCTGCTGGGGGCGCCTTTTGTTGGCTTGCCTAGCAAGATGCCAATAGCGGGGCTGTGTGTATACCTTTATTCTGGAACAGCCTCAGGTCATTCAGCACCACCTCTGGGAGAGAACATGGAAGAGGATAAGGAATGCCATTTGGGAATGCACTTGGCCAGGAAATATGTCCTGAAGGCCTCCTGGCACCCAGCTCTGTGCCCACTGTGGCCCAAGCAGCCCTAAGCTCCGTCCACCTCAGACGCCACATCCTTTGCGTTCTCATCGCCATTTCAACAGTGAGGAAATCGGTGCTCAGAAAAATTAAGTAACTTGCCCAAGGCCACATATCAAGTGACAAATATGGCTTGAGCAACCGCTGTCTCACTGGAATGAGCATGTGGCCATACACGCAAAGTGCCTGGCTCAGAGGAAGTGTGGCCGCCTGTGCCGTTCCCTGCCTACCTCTCACCAGATGCTGAGATCCTGCTTCATCTGCTAGCGGTCTTGTGACTGCCGTCCACGTTTCTGCATGTGCGTCTCTCTCCCCTCGCCTGACGGCTTCCCAGGCAGCCATCTCCCTGGCCCATCTAGGTCCTCACAGCTCAGCAGAGCTGGGCACAGAGCAGGCTTAGGGAGAGCTTGTGGCCTAAATGGCAGTTCTATGACATCTGCTGCCTCCTCAGTCAACAGAGTGGAGGGCTCCCTCCAGGTGGCTGGCACAGGCAGGCAGTGGGTGGGGGTCCTGAGGCAAGCAGCAGCCTCCCAAGGGGCTTCAGGAGAAGTCCCTGAAACATCACAGCCCTGACAGGAAGAGTGGGCCTGAGAGCTATGACAGCTGGCCAGGGAGACCAGAGAATCCAAGCACTTCTCCTTGGCCCGCCAATGTGGTCCCTCCTTGAGTCATAAATTCAGACAACCCAGTGGAGAGACCCTGAGTCCCCAGAGGCGGGCACCAGCTCGGTGGCTCCTTCCACAGCCAAGTACCAGCGGGCCAGGTGTTGGCAGTGCTAGCGGGAGATGCTGGGGCCTTGCCTCAGAGGGGCTCCAGAGGTCAGAGGTGACGTCTGTCCAGGAACCAGAGGGTGGATGAGGTGAAACACAGAGGCAGGGCCAGGGCTGGGCTAGAGGTTTGTGCTTTAATGGCAGCTGGGGTGAAAGGAAACAAAAACAGTAATTCTGAAGAGCACAGGGAACAGGCAGCCAGGACCAGCCTGGCCCATTCCAGGCCAGCTGAGCTGGAATGCTGATTCTGTCCAGGGGCCTGCTGTATGTGTAGAGTGGTGGCAGTCTTGGGGACTGAGGCCTCTTGGAGAGAAGGGAAGACTGTCGGCTCAGAAGTCCATGGAGCTGTGGGCCAGGTAGTCCTTGCGACCGATGTTGCTGACCTGCTTGGTCTGCATAGCCTCGAGTTTGGGGCAGTCAGTGATCCGATGACCCAGGCCCCCGCAGAAGGCACAGCCGCGCTCTCCTGGGGGAATGGGGACAGGGGTCAGCCAAGTCAAGGACCAGGATCCACGCCCTGGACTTCGGGCCCCCTGTTAGGCACCCTCAGTCCACCGGTTTCATGTTTCTGACTTCCAGCACCCCTCCCTGCCACCTGCCGGCTGGGGACTCGGGGATCCCGCTCTGCAGTCACCTCCAATGTCCAGCATGGACTCGTCCCCGCAATGCAGCACCTGCAGCACGGGCGGCACCTTCTGCTTGGCTTCTAGCAGCAGCGCTTTGAGGTCCATCAGCACTGACTCATCTGGGGGAGGAGTGGGGAAGCATCAGGGCCCATCCTGGGCCCTGTGGCCAGAACCTGGGTGGCCACAGGCAGGGGACTCAGGGAACAGCTAAGGTGGCTCTGGTAACAGACTCACCACAGGCTTTGTTGATGAAGGTAGTGGCGATGCCTGTGTTTCCTGAGCGCCCGGTGCGGCCAATCCGGTGTACTGCAGAGAGAAGGACAGAGTCTCTGGCCCATCGCTGGACACTAGGGGCCTGGCCTGGCCCTTTTCCGGCCTAACCCATGCCCTTGGGCCCCAGGCTCTTACCATAGTTCTCAATCTCCTCTGGCATGTCATAATTGATGACGTGCTGGATGGCAGGGAAGTCCAGGCCCTTGGAGGCAACGTCTGTGGCTACTAGGACATCCTTCTTGCCCTCCCGGAATGCCTCGATGGCCTTAGTCCGTTCCTCCTGGTCTGGGGAGGGTCAGGCAGACACTGTCAGAGCCACCATGGGATAGGGGAGTGGCAGGCCAACCAGGCAGGGGAAGGCATTAGGTAAAGCGCTGCTACTGCAGCAGGGTCCAAGCCAGTGCTTGCACCACCCTGACCTTTGCCCCCATGGATGGCTACGGCCTCAACCCCCTTGAGCAGCAGGTACTCGTGGATGGCGTCCACGTCTGCCTTCTTCTCTGCAAAGATGAGTACCTGTCCGGAAAGACCAACTCCAGTCAGGGGCTAACTGCCTGGGCACCCACCTCACCTCCCCTGGCACTGTCCCCTCCAAAGCCCTCCCTGGTCCTGGGGACTCTGGCCCCGGCCTGGCCTGGCTGCACTCACAGGCGGGGGTGTCTTCTGCAGGCACTCGAGCAGGTACACCATCTTGGCCTCCTCCTTCACATATTCTACTTCCTGCCACCACAAAGATCAGGTCAGGTGATCTTGAGATTAGGCTTACCCGCCACAGCCCTGCCATGGCCCGTCATCTGGACCAGGAGGTGACCAGAAGCCTCTGGCCGCCAAGGGCTGGGTGCCCTAAAAATGGCCCTGGTTAAGCGTCAGGGGCTTTGAATGAAACCCCCGGTTCCCATAAGGTGGACCCCCGGCTCCAATCAGCTTCAGGGAGACTTGTCAGATCCAGCCCCCACAGGTGAGAGACCGCCCATCAGGAGCACCTGCCCACCTGGATGACATCCAGGCTGGCAGCCCCAGCGCGCCCCACATTGATGGTGACAGGCTTTACAAGGGCACTCTTAGCAAAGTTCTGAATCTTCTTCGGCATGGTGGCACTGAAGAGCAGGGTCTGTCGCTGGCCCTGAGGAAGAGGGGGGCTGCGACCAAGGGCACACAGGGCTGGGCTGAGGGGCATGGGGTCTGGGGAAGCTGAGCAACTGAGACACAGCCCACAAAGTATGAGCAGTGGGTTGGGGTGGCCAGGGGCATGGGGTCCCTGCAGTCTGATGTGGCGTGCAGTGGGGGGCGGTGCAGGGTGCCCTGGCCGGGCGGGGGCGGCACCTTGAAGTAGGAGAAGATGGTACGGATGTCACCCTCGAAGCCCATGTCGATCATGCGGTCAGCCTCGTCCAGGGCCAGGTAGCGACAGATATCTAGGCTGACCATCTTCTTCTGCAGCAAATCCATGAGGCGCCCCGGGGTGGCCACCATCATGTGTACACCGCTGGGGACCAAGGAGAGACCCTGAGGTTGGGGCCACTGGCCTATCACCTATCTAGAGGCAAGCAGGCACCCTGCATCTGCTCTGCTCTCTGTCCTCCTTCCTATTTCTTTGTCTGTCCCCTTCTCATCATTCCCACCACCTGCCCTATGTATAGCACACAGCTCTTTCCCAAGGCACTGCAGCCATCTTCACCACCGCTCGGCCTGGCGCGCCTTCCCCCTTCTCCTGGGGTCAGCCTCTCACCCAGAAGCGCTGTCATCAAGCTCCAGAGGCTTTACTCTGGGCTCGCTTTCCTGGCCCACTGGCTTCACCTTTTCTGTGCCCACCATCTCCCTAATACTCAGAAGTCCGTGGAGGAGGGCCTCCGGGATGGGGTCTGGCCCATCTGTGAACAGAGGGCCTGGTCCAGGGCCTCTGGTGGTCTGCAGAGGACTGCACAGCACTGAAAGGACACAGGTGCCGCTGGGATCCAGCCCTACCCCAGTGCCTCAACCTCCTTGACTGACCACTGAATGACCCTGACCTTCCTGGGCCGTCCGCCTCTGTGCTTTCAGCCTGGACTGCCCCTCTTCCCAATTCAAACGTCACCTTCCCGGAAAAGCCTTCTCTGAGCTCCCACCTCCCAGATGTCCCCAGCAAGGTGGGCCATTCCATCTGCTGTGCTCCCACAGTACCTGGCCACATCCCTCTGTCCTCCCCCAACTGACCTCCCCATTAGACTGGGAGCTCCTTGAGGGTCGCACTCACAGCAGCCCTCTGTGAAGATCTGTGGAGTGGCTAAGGTAAAGGGTCCTTTAGCTTTTCCACAGACTCGCAGGTGGCAGAGGTGGGGGGCAGGGAGCGCCAGCACTCACTGTCGGATGGTCTCCATCTGCTCTTTCACGGACATGCCCCCAATGCAGAGGGCGCAGCGCAGGAGTGGTGAGCTGTCCTCCTGCAGCAGGCGGCAGTAGTACTCCAGGATGCCATGGGTCTGCCGGGCCAGCTCCCGCTGCAGGCAGAGGGACAAAGGCTGGCACCAGATGGCAGCCCCAATCTCTGGCCTGCCCTCCAGGCCAGCCTATCTTACCGAGGGGCAGATGATGAGTCCATAGGGCCCCTCGCGCTTTGAGAAGGGTAACCTCTTCTCTTGTTCCAGGCAGAACATGATGACGGGCAACGTGAACACCAGTGTCTTGCCTGAACCCGTGAAAGCGATGCCTATCATGTCACGGCCAGATAGACTGTTGGGAGAAGATGACCCGAGGGCCAATTTCAACAGAAGATGAAAGACACCTAGCCATTGCTCCTCCCTGTTCCAGCCCTCCTCAAGGACCCCAGGTCCACAGTCCACACTCACATGGTGGGGATGCCCTGGATCTGGATGGGTGTTGGGTGGTGAATGCCTTTCTTCTTCAGGCCTCTCAGGATGGCTATGAAAATCAACCGACATCGTCTTCATGACTGACAGGTACTTTCTCAGAGCCCCAAAGCCTGTAAAACTGGCACTACCCCTACAAGTTGCAGATGATGAAACTGAGGCTCAGAGAGAGAGAGAGAGAGTGGAAAAAAAAAGAAAAAAAGGGACTTGTCCAAGGCCCACAGGCTAGGTGCAGCCAGGATTTGTACCCAGTGTCTATGCCCAATGGCACTTTCCTCCTGAAGCTTTGTAACAGCAGAGAACAATGAACACGTACAGCTGAGGCAACAAGGAACCTAAAGAAACTCCTCCTCAAATCCCTCCAGCCCCAGTGACTGGATCCAATGCAGATGTGGCTGAGCTCAGTGGCAGCCAGGACATAACCTCACAGGCATTTGATTATAAAAGTGTGGTATCTCTCTCCAGCCCCTGACTACCTGCAGGAAACTTCATTTCCTTGAAGCTCTTGATGGGTGGTGGGATACCGTCTCCCTCCACCAGGATGTGGTATTTCTTCCGCACGCGCTCATGTCGCTCTTCAGACATGCTCAGGACATAACGGGGTGGAGTCCAGCTGTGGATGGGTAACAGGGATCAAGAGAGCCCTGGGAATAGCTGGCCTGGGAGCATCCCTGCATGTACCATCCTAAGCAAGGGCAACTGCAGACTGTACAGACATACCTGGTTTTGATGGGGTCATCATACGTAATGCCCTTAGCCATCTCCTTCACCGACATCAATGCTGAAGAGAGAGACATGGCTCAGGGCTGGCTCCTGCTTCTGAGAAACCAGATCCCTTGAGATATAACATGCCTGGGGCTGGGAGGAGAAGACTCAGTCCACCTTCTCACTATCCTGGCTACAACCATACCTCGGCCCTCGGCAACACTCTCCAGGATCTTCTCTTCTTCCTTCAGCTGCTTCTCCTTGGCAGACTCTTTGCGGGCTGAGAAAAGAAGTGGAAGATGTCAGACAGATACCAAAACGGTGTGCCAGGCTCAGCTTCTTCTTTCCCGCCCAGGCAGTGCTGCCCAGCCCACCTTCAGCCTTCTCTTTAAGGTGCTGGTGCTGATCCAGGAGGCTGACGTTGGACTGAGGGCCTAGCGGGATGTCGTCCTCATCTCCCCGGGGTTCACTACCGCTGTCCTGCTGCTCTTCCTCCGCAGCTCCCTTGCGTCTTCGCTGCAGCAGCTTCTGGAGCTGAGGTTCCACCCGGGACCCACAGATAGAATGGGCACGGAGTCCACAAGGTCAGCGTCAGGATCCTGGCTTTGGGGCGAGGGTCCTGTGCCCGAGGCGCAGAGCTGCCCTACCCCTCAGATCAAGCCGTCGGTACCTCGTTTGTCTGGGGGCCGCGCCCTGGTGTACTGAAGCTCACTCCTCAGACTGCCCTCCTCCCCACGGAGGCCGAGGCCACGCCCGCCCCCTGCGACCCGGCGGTCACGGCCCCATCCCTCCCCGTACGCGTGCCCCTCACCAGTAGCTGCCGGCGCTGCCGTAACGGCACATAGGGCACGTAGTCCTCGTCGTCCTCATCTTCCGCCTCGGAGCGGCTTCCTCCGGCAGGCACCTCGTCGGTGCGAGCCCGCTGCAAGCACACGCCAGTCAGGCACGGCCTGCTCCCCTCTTCACGACCGCTCCCACACGCGCGGGGTCTCGCCTCTCTCCTACCTTCCGTTCGGGTTCCGACTCCTCCATTCTTTGCTGCACGCATGCGCGCCACGGCGAAACCCCGCCTCATCCTTGCGTGAGACCCAATCCGATGTGAAGAGGCGAACGTCGGCGCGTAGGAACGACCTCGGAGTTCCGGATCGCGCAGAGGGACAAATTTGTTCCGGAGATGCTATCGCACGGCGAAGCATGGACGCTTTCATGGGTGGTTACGCGACAGTTGCCAGGACCGAGGGCGAAACCGGCTGCAAGGCATTGTGGGACATTGGAGGACTTGGAATATGCGCTAGAAGGCTCAATCCAAGCCCATTGGAAGAGGAAGACGTACGCAGCGGGGACAGCTGATCCGGAGTCGGGGCGGCCTGCCAGGTGCCCAACCTCTCCCAGAGCATGGCGTCTTGGGCACGCCCCTGCCGGCGGACAGTGCGTCCTCTAGGGCCGGGAGCTGCGGGCCGAGTTCGCTGGGCCCTGCGCTTTCATCCCTGCCGGGGACGCCGGGGTTGCGGGATAAACCGCTCGACACACCCTGCCTCCCTGACTGCGCCTGTGTGACACATACGTTCACTGGTGGGGCACGCATCAGATACGGATGGCAGTGGTTTTGAAGTGGGAGGCCCTGTATAAATGTAAACGGTTATTACTGTAAATGCTCTAACAGAGCTGCCTGGGGGGCGCTTCCAGGGAAGCGTGGCAATCTCAGGCCGGGAGAGGAGAGGCGTCCTGGGCCAGGGCGCTGCAGGAATACAGGTCTGGCGATGTGCAAGTACACAGATTCACCAGGCAACAGCATTGCGGCAAGGGTGGGATGGGGAAGCCGGACCTAAGGCCAGAAAAGGAGATTGCGACCAGAGCATGCCTGCTGTGACTGTCAGAGTAAGTGGTTTCAACTTTATTAAGAGACTTCTGAGGAATGACTTGGTCAGCTCTGTGCTTTCTTGCCTTCAAGAGTGTGTGCTGGGCGCTGGCACTGCGCTCAAGCAGATGATAATCAAGACACATACCTGGTGTGCGAGGAGCTTATGTAGATTGAGACTAGAAATATAGACAGATAACTGGTCTTAAAGAGAAAGATCCTAAGACAAGGTACCGCTTTTCGAAGTGTCATCGTTTTCACAGTACAATGGCCTCTTAGCTGGGATGTGAAGGATACACAGGAATTCATGAAGTCTTCTTTAGTAAAGAAAGCTTAGGCTGGGCACAGTGGCTCATTCCTGTAATCCCAGCTCTCTGGGAGGCCAAGGCAGGAGGATCACTTGAAGCCAGGAGTTCAAGACCAGCTTGGACAACATAGCAAGACCCCATCTCTATAAAAAAAATAAAGAAGCTGGTGCTTACTGCCAGTCCCATGGTGGGTCTCAACCTGGGAGGGATGGAGGAGGACATGGTTTCTGGTCCTGCTCACAACACCCAAATACATGGCTCTTAGTGACCCTGTTAGCTCCGCACATAACCTCGAGTTGGTTTTAGGAGCGAAAACTAAATTTGGGGCATGGAGTTTGGACACAAGTGTGTCAGGGGCATTTTGGGAAAACTCATTGTATTAAAATCCAAATTTACAAACCAGATCCATTTCAGGGGATGAGGTAGTTTGCTTGACTTTACAGAAGAGTTCATTATCCTCTTAACTCTCAAGCCCTCAGCTACATGTCCCACCCCCACTGGAAAATCAGATCTAATTTATAAAAAACTCAATTTACCCCCAACTTCCCCTGACTGTGTGAAGTCAGTGTGAGGGGCCTCGATGGCCCAGGCTACAGATCCATGAAGGCCTCAGGGTCTTTCCTAGACCTCTTCTCACATCCAGATGCACAGAGACCATCTTCAACCCCTCCAACTCACCCATCTTGCAAAGAGGGAAACAGGAAAGAGTGGGGAAGGGGCTGCCCCAGGCTCACATACCAGAGACCTCCCAAAAGGAGAAAAGGGCACAGATGCCAGAATCATACCAGTCTGCGCTCAATGCTAATCGGCCAGACTAAGTTGAGCTGAGTCACTTTCCTATCGGCTTTAGTTTCCTCACCTGTAAAATGGGACAACAGCACCAAACTGCTGATGCATGGTGCATGCTAGGGTTAGTGACTAAGGGAGAGCCCATGCTTCTGAGCACACCCTCAACTCCCTCCCCGCCCAGACCCACAAATCACCAACATGCCAACTCTGTGTCCAAATGTTGCTTTATCTTTCAGCACGAAAGATCTTCACAGTATCAAAAGTAAAGAATTGGAAAAAAACAAAACAAAAACAAAAACAAAAAAACCAAACACAAAGAGAGCAGTGTTGGGCCAGCAGTACCATCAGCCCTGGCCCTTAGGCCAGCCCAGTCCACGGGCTCTGAGTGTGGAGGCTGCGTAGCACCAGGAAGCGGCTCTGCTGAGGTCAAGGGGCCCCAGCACAGTGTGGCATCCGTTCAGCTTTTGGTTGGTCCAGGATGGTGGGGAGCAGAGAGGGTCTTGGACGGGTAGGTGGGGCACACGGAGGGAAAAATTATACGCCTTCAGCTGGCAGTCAGGGCCTCAGGACGCCCTGAAGAAGCTCAGCCTGGGCAGGGCCTGAGAAAGAAAAAAAGAGCAGAATCACAGTAAGCAACGGGCCATACTCCAGCCTCCCCATGCCACTTGGATACCCATGGGTCTCTGGTAGCAGAAACAGCTGGCTGCTATTTTTGTTCCCTGGGCTGAAAATGTTGGAAGATTCCCTGGATCACCTGTAGCAGAGGATGCAGGTTAACTGGTTGGGAGACAGAGCCCCAGTCCCAGGATCCTGACAAGGTGTGGGACAATCCTTGAGTAGATCCAGCCTTTGGCACTTGCTGTCCATCAGCAGGGGCTGGGAGGCCAGCTGTGCAGCTGTGCTCCTGCCTCTGACTGTAGGTGCACAGCCCGGGGGAGGGTGAAGAGGCTCAAAGGAGAGCGCTTACTAGTGGGTGGGGAGAGGGGCATCTCCTATCTTGGAAAAGAGGCCAGACCAGGTGAAAAAGGGTCAAGAGGAGGCAGTGGAAGGAGACAGTTGCATTTGATTTCTTGAATGACAGAACTGGGCTTGTGGGAGGAAATGCGATCTCTTTTCTCTCAGTAGGGATAACAGATGAAGTGCCTGGGGTTCCTGCTACTCCTGGTTCCCATGGAGGTGGAGAAGAGGCAGGAGGCCACCTTGGATCTGGAAGATACTTCTGGGGCTTGTGGGCATCTCAGTTTGGCAAAGGGGGCTGACTGAGCCCAACCCCTTCAGAGGAGAGGAGGACTAAAGTGAGTGTAAAGAAGACAGTCTGGACTCTGGGGCAGCACAAGGGTCACAGGGAGCCCCAGCTCTGAAGGCTGTCCTGGCTGCAGGCTCTCTGAGCTGCCCCTGGGGAGCTGAGGGTCCAGGAAGTTTGCTGCTTAGGCCCAGAGAGGAGCTGGCCTGGCACTGGAAAGAGGAGAAAGACAGGTGGGGCCATCATGGGGGAAGTGAGTTGTTTGTGAGCTCAGTCTGCCTGCCCCAGCCTTCCATAGTCTCCAGGACAGCTGTGTGGTTGCCAGCCGGAAAAGGCCTGACCCCAGGGACGCAGCTGAGGGTTGAGATATGAAACTGCAGAGCCACTCAGCCCCCAGCCCAAGGTCTGCCTGCTAGCTGCCCTTCTCTTCATCAATAGGGTTCCAGGCCCAGTGCCTTCTCCAGTTGTCTGTTCCCAGTCCAGATCATCATCTGGTACATCATTGTTTCAGACAAAAGGACCTGTGTGGGTGGCTGGGAGGGGATGCCAATGCCATCTGGCAGCCAGGTCTCTTCCTCTAGGAGGCACTGTGGCTACCAATATCCTCATGGAACTTGCCCTGCTTTGGGTAGCCCCCATCAACTCCTCCATGCCTAAATGACCCACAAGGCGTCGGCCCAGCCCATCTGCACCCCCACGATGTTCACTCAGGGCTGGCCCCTTCTTACACTGCTTCAGCTGGGAAGCACCTTGGTAGCCTACACTGAGGAGCCCAGGGCAGGAAGTGGGACTTGACACAAGGACTGATAACATCAGGGGTGAGGGCAGCCCCATGGGTCTGATGGCTACCTGGGCACTTTTGAAATCAGCTGGTTAAGACCCTGATGGTTATGCCTTAGGAGATGCCAGTCCAGGAAGGGGACCTTCAGGAGCATGGGCAGCAGGGCCCAGGGAGGAGTAATAGAAGAACAGAGGCCTACAGGTGAGTGGCTGCGGGAGGAGATGGGGCCTTGACCTTTGGAGGCTGTAGCCAGCTGTGCCATTGCTGTGAAGATGCAGACAGAAGCCAGGGCTCCCATGGCCCAAGTCCAACTCCCTGTGCCCCAGAGCACAGAATGGTCTGGTGAGCGTACAGAGAGGGTGGCCAAGCACAGGGAGAGGCAGTGGATGTAACTCTTGGGGTCTCTGTACCTCACTGAGCTGTGCTAGGAGTGGTTTTCTTGAGGCTGAAGTTGGTCCAGTTCACAGCAACTTTCTGACGAGTCTGCTTTGCAGAATCCAAACAGAACCTGTTGGGTTTGGGGGACATATGAGAAGCACAATCAGAGGTTCATTCTTTTGCTCACTGGACTCCTAAGGTACCATGTCCCCATTACTAAGAGACCAGGTTCTCTACAAAACCTCTTTGGCTCTCAGGTGTTAGGGTTTAGCAGGCATAGGAGCTTTGCTGGCTTGGGGGCTTCTGGACTGGGCCCAGGGAACTACGTATGAAGACAGTGAAACTGCCTTGGGATTCCAGTTCCTCCTCATCTGGTGTTTGACTCTCTAGCTCTGCTAGGCTGGCTTCCGTCATTCCCTTAAGTACAGTCGTCCCTCTGAATCTGCTGGGGATTAGTTACCCAGATACCAAACTCTGCAGATGCACAAATCCCTTATATAAAAATGGTGTAGTATTTGCATAAAACCTGCACTGCTCTTCTCATATACTTTTTTTTAAAATTACTATTTTTTTTTTAAATAAGAGATAGGGTCTCACTATATTGCCCAGGCTGGTCTTGAACTCCTGAGCTCAAGTGATCCTCCCACCTTGGCCTTCCAAAGTGCTGGGATTACAGGTGGGAGACACTGTGCTTGGCCTTCCCATATACTTTAAATCATCTCTAGATTACTTAAAATACCTAATACAATGTAAATGCTATGTAGTTATTATATTTTTATTTTTATTTATTTGAGACAGAGTCTTACTCTGTTACCCAGGCTGAAGTGCAATGGCACGATCTTGGCTTACTGCAACCTCTGACTCCCAGGTTCAAGCGATTCTCTTGCCTCAGCTTCCCAAGTAGCTGGGATTACAGGCGCCCGCCACCACGCCCGCCTAATTTTTGTATTTTTATTAGAGACAGGGTTTCACCATGTTGGCCAGGCTGGTCTAGAACTCCTGACCTCAAGTACCTCAAGTGATCCGCCTGCCTTGGCCTCCCAAAGTGCTGAAATTACAGGCATGAGCCACCACCTGTAAAAATACGTATTTTTTTGAGACGGAGTCTCGTTCTGTGGCCCAATCTCAGCTCACTGCAGCCTCCACCTCCCAGGTTCCAGCGATTCTCCTGCCTCAGTCTCCTGAGTAGCTGGGATTATAAGCACGTGCTACCATACCTGCCTTATTTTTCTATTTTTAGTAGAGACAGGGTTTCACCAACTTGGCCAGGCTGGTCTTGAACTCCTGATCTCAGGTGATCCACCCGCCTCGGCCTCCCAAAGTGCTAGGATGAGAAGCATGAGCCACCGCGCTCGGCCAAAAATACTAATTTTTAAAAAATTTGCATTATTTAGTAATGTATTGCTATTTTTTGTGTTTTTTTTTTCCTGAATATTTTTGATTGCAGATATGGAGGGTGACTGTATGCCGTGTTTCTTTCACCCTAATCTTTTGTACTCACTGGCCCCCTTGGCATGAATACCTTTTCATCTTATCTGGCCAACTCATTCTTACTCTTCAGGTTTCAACTTGGTTACCACCTCTCCTGGGAAGGCCTCCTGGCCAGCCCCCACCCCTTCTATCCTCCCCAACTCTATGCCATTTATCAGTAGGCTGCATGTTCATGGCCAGACTCCTGGTCTAGACTGCTTCATTGACCTCAGCCCAGGCAAAGCAGAGAATGTGCAAGTGAAGACACAAAGCAAATAAAGCTGGAAAAAGCCCTGGTTCTTGGGGCCTGACATTGCCTCCTCCTATCTCTTGCACCTTCCCAGAAGTGCCATCCTGCCCAGTGGCTCCGTGGGTTTTCGGCAGGCAGGCTGGTGGGAGAGGGCCTGGGAGGGCGGTGAGCCTCCCCAAGGGGTCAGGGCCAAGGGAGCAGGCCTTTCTGAGGCCTGAGGCACAACACAGGGCTTGAGTGTGGGCAGGACCTGGAGTCCTCCACAAGTGGGAGAGCAGGCAGCCCACACCTACCTCTTAAAGTACTCCACCTCTCGGTCAGTCTCATCCATCTCCACCCCGTCCATGTCCTTGGGCAGGAACACATCGTCTAGGAAGACACAGCCAGGAGGGCTCAGTGCCCATGGCCAGGCCTTTGGGGTTATGCTCTGGGGGCAGCGCTGTCTACACACAAAGGCTGCCCCTCCACCCCGTGGACTGGCTGGGGTAGGGGGTCAGCCGCTCGGTTCCTGGTGCACTCACCCAAGGAGGAGGCTGGCTTCTCCTGCTTGTTGCGGCTCCGGCGGCTGCGGCCCTTGCCCTGGGGCAAGCTCTGTGGCCTTGCTGGGCCTGGGGGCTGCACAGACTCCTGCTCCTGAGGCCGTGCCTTGGCCTCGCCTGGCCAGTTTCGCCAGGAGCTGCCCTTCTCCTTCTCAGTTTTGGGACTGCCAGCCCAACCTGGTCCTGGCCGGCTCCCCCGGCTCCCCTCTCCAGCCTCAGCACAGCTGCCTACTTTGGGAGGCTCTAGGACCCTGCCTGGCTGCTTGGGGCCAGCGACCTGGCCCTGGGCACTGGGAACCTCTAGGCTGGCTGGGGGCCGGGGGGCTGGGCTTGCCTCGCTCTTCTTGGCCTGACTGCCCTGCCTCTTGCCCTTCTGTGGCTTCCCACCTGAGGACACAGGCTCAGGCAGCTCCTGCTTGCAACTGGGAACTTCCTTTGAGCTTGGCTCCTCGGAGCTGGGGTAGCCCGGCTTGGGTGTCTTGACCCAGATCACCCGGGATAGGTTGGGCACGGTGTTGAGTCTCCTCACGAGCCCGTTCTCGGGGACGATACCGGGAGGGGGCCCCCTCACCTCTGTCCATGGTGGGTGGGGGCCTCTCATTTCTGCCCATGGTGGGGCTGGCTCGCCTGGAGCTTGTAACGTGTGGTTCTGAGGGGAGCCCAAAGTCAAAGGGGACAGGTCAAGGTTGATGTCAGGCTGCTGCTCTGAGGAGCCACTGAGGTTTGAGGGGGGTAGACTCTGAGGCTCAGGCTCAGCAGCCCCCTCCTTAGAGAAGCCATTGCTGTCCATGCTGAGCTCACACACACTGAAGCTGGCACGGATGGAGTCTTTGACAGTGTTTTTGATCTCCTGCAGACGGCTGCTCAGGAAGCTGTTGACCCGATCCAGTTCCCGGTCGGGCCACTCCAAGAGCCTCTCCCTGGCAGGCCTTGGCTCCCGGCTTCCAGAAACACGATTTGCCTGCTTTAGAGCTTCTGCTGCCAACTGGGCCTTCTCCTTTTCCTGCCAAGGCAAGAGGCAGTTTTAGCAGGAGGCTGTCAACTGCCAGGCACAATGTGATACCTGACCCATCAGCCTGGGGCCCAGCTTTGCCACTAACTTGCTGGAAGCAAAGCCTTAAAATCCTAGCCTGCTTACCCACCCTGCAGGAGTGAGGGCAAACTGCAGCCAGACAGGTACATGTCCTGGGGGCAGGGGTAGTCACACCCACAGAGGGTAGGGTTTTTACAGCTTGTTCACCCAGAGCCTCAGTTTCAGTGGACTAATCTGCAAAATGGGGACAATAATTCCGGAGTAAAGCCAAAGTGGGGATGCATGTGAAGACCACTACTAGAGAGGCATTCTCTCCACCCCTACGGGTGGTGGGGAAAAAGCCATGCCATCACGGGGTCTTACAGGAGGCAGGTGTGGGGGTAGATGAGATTACTCTGGTTGGGAGGGCATGTGCCTTCCTGATGCTATGTCTGGGTGTTACCAAAGAGGGCGGTGTTCCCGTAGAGAGGCCACTTGCTGCACACTTGGTCTCAAGTAATCAAGGTCACACCTAGAGTGTGCCCAATGGCATACCATGGACAAACACACTGGCCTACACAGCAAGATGTGAGAGCTGCTCCTTTGCCCAGGTGAGGCCTGGAAGGCTCAGAGAGGCCAGGCCCTGCCAGTTGGCTTTGATAGATCTGGATCTAGGGAATCAAAATGAAAGTCTGTGGGATCTCAGTCACCCCAACCTCTCCATCCCACCTCAAGGCCAACGATGCCTTTAGAGGGAGACAGGCGGCAGATAAAAAACCCTCGGGAAGGAGGTTGCTGTGGTGCGCCTGGCGCCATTGACTCCCACTGCCTCCTGTACTTCCAGCTGATTTGGGAATGGAGGAAGAGAAACATGAAAGGGCAGCTGGTGAGAGAAACCAGGGCTTGCTACCACCTCGGAGTCAATGTACAGAGGGTGACCCTGCGTCCCAGCAGGCACTTATCTTTTGTGAACCCTGGCTCCACAATGGACTACAGTCAATTGTTCTGTGGGACCTTGGACAAATCACTTATTCTCTCTGAACCTTACTTTCCCTATTTGTAAATTAGGAAGAAGAGGTATCTCTACATTCCAGGGTCAGTATGAGGACAGCTGAGAGTCTGTGTGGGGTCCTTTCCCATGTGCGAAGGTGGAGCTGGGCTTCGTGGCCCTCAGGGAGCAGCTTGGTCTGCAGCAGCTGCAGCAGCATTTCTAGCTGTGAGTAGGGCTCAGAGGCCCTGGGGTTGGACCAACGAGGACCAAGGGCCCTTCACCTCGCTCCCCCAGCACCACACAGATTTCACAGAAAAGTTTGGCTGCTAAAAAAAAAAAAGTTTGACAACTACTGGTGTGGAGGGAATGATATGGAACCATATACACTCTGGAAGCCAGAGGAGAAAGCCCAGAAACACACACTTTCTGCTCTGTACCGTCAGCACTTCCCATAGATGTCTCCTTTAATCCTCGCCACTGTCTTTGCTGCATCATGACCCTCTGCTTATAGGTGAGAAACCTCGACTTTGGAAAGAACAGGAGGAGGAGGTGGCTAGGAAGTGGCAGAGCCAGGACAATACACCCAGGCCTGATCTTCAGAAGTTCCTATGTTTCTCAATTCCATCTGACAACCATTTACCGACCATTGAGGCTGTGAGGCAGCAGGCCAGGCCCTGTGAGTTTAGCGTACGTGAGACATTCTCTGCCTCGCTGACTTTAGTCTGCTGAGGGAGACAACAGCAAACAGCCTGTTGAATTCAGAGTGACAGTGACAAGTGCTGCATGGAAGAAAGCACGGGGTGATCTGGGAATCTAGAGGAGATGCTCCCAACACAGACTGGTTCACCAGGGAGTGCTTCCTGGAGGTGGGAGGATCTGCACTGAGCACAGAATGGGGAGTGGAATCATCCCGGAGGCAGTGAGACAAGCATTTTCTAGAGAGAAGGAATAGCAAGTGGAAAGGCTGGAACTGGGAAAGCTCAGTATCTTCTGGGAATGCAAATCATTCAGAGGTACAGCTGTAGCCCAGATTTTTTGGGGGATGTGGGGGTTGGGTGGGGCAGGTGGGCAGGAAGGTCAGAAAGGAGAGGCTGAGAGATAAAGCTGGCAGGGGCTGATCGTGAAGGGCCCTGCAGGCCCTACAGTGTTTGTGCCCGAGGGCAATGTCCAGCCACTGATGGCTTTTAAGGTAGTGGCAGTAGGGTGGAGAGCGGTGGACTGGTCTGAGCTATCAGCGATGTGGCATGGATAGGGCTTTTGGTGCTGGGTAGGGAGACAGAATGAGAAAAGTCAGAGAAACATTGACGGCCACTATGGCTGCCACAGCAGCCCCACTGCCTGAGAACTCACATGTGCCAGGCACTCTGCCTAACCTTTCCATGCATCGCTCCATTTCATCCCTGCAACAATCTACGACTTAGGTTCTGTTATTCTCATTTTATGGATGAAGAAACTGAGGCTTAGAGGTTAAGTGATTTGCCCAATGTCATACAGCAAGTGTGGCAGAGCCAAGTGTCAAACTGAGATCCAGTTCCAGGCATGCTGTTCCGGGTCACTATGATGCACTCCCCAGGCGGGCGCCCAGGGCTCCGGCTCAGGCAACAGGGTGGGAGGCGGTGCCATTGACTAGACAGACAACAGAGAAGGGAAAGCAGGCCTGTTTGGAGAAAGACAACAAGCTGAACTTTGGATGTGCAGAGTCTGAGATACCTGTGGGACGTCCACAAGGAGGTGTCCAGTAGCAGTTGGAGACGTGGATGTACAGGGCGGGGAGGAAACACTATTGGGCTGTTTCTAGATGGCATCTCTTTCCCAGGGAGATGTCCCCATGAAGGAGGGTCAAGTGGAGGACGAGGAGCTCACAAAGGAGACAGAAAGGACGTCAGAGAGGCAGGCAAGACATCTGGAGAACATGGCACTCCCCTTGCCCCTTCCTGCCTGGCTGAGGACAGAGGAGCCCAAAGACAATGTGTGAAAAGGACAAACACAAACGCCAGATATTCTCTAGTGGACTAACACGATGGGAACAGCAGAGGAGGATGGATTTGGCAACAAAAAAGTCACCGGTGACTCTGGAGAGGGTGTGGGTAGAAAACCGCCTGCAATGAGCTAATGGGTGGAAGGGAAGACAGTGAATGCAGACATCATTTTTCAAGAAATGTGGCTGTGATGAGAGGAAAGAGGCTGGGGAGGGGTTGAGAGAGAGGTAACAGGCTCAAGGAGCAGTTTGCTTCCAAAAAAGAGAATGGTGGGCACAATGAAATGTGGATGGGAACAGCACGGAGGAGAGGCTAAGCTAGACCAGGAGCCTGCTGCTGGGCTGAGGGGTCAAGAAAGTACCGCACAGGCCTTAGGCGGAAAAAGGGTGACTCTCATGACAAGGAAGAAAGTATGTTTGCAGGTGGGAATGGCAAAACAGTGGGAGAATCCCTGTATAATGGCTTTTTTCCTCATTGAAATAAAAAGTGAGGTTATTTGCCAAAAAATAAGGTGTGGGCTCGGAAGGCCTAGCGGTTTGAGAAGACTGGAGGCCTGACAGAAGGACTGTGGGGAATGGACGTGCTAAGGTACAGGAAGCCCAGGGAACCATGAGAGGCCCGCCTGGCGACACGGGAACTCGGCAATCGGGAGCCCACGTGGCTGGCTGCCACAGATTCACTCATGTGCTTTTCTTGAGCTGTAGAAAGGGAGAGCCAGGCTGGGGTGGAACCCAGGGCTGCAGTGTTTCTGAGTGGGTCTGAAGGAAAGACAGCGGGACAAGGAATTGAGTACTGGTGAGTGAGTGAGTGAGTGATGGGTCAATTTGCCTGCCCTCCTACCAATACTTAGCAATGCTTACTCCATTCAAGTGAGTGAGAAACGGATTGACCTGGGAAGAAGAGAACGGGGCAGGAGAGTCTTCAGTGGATGTGGAGGAGTGGCAGGAGGTCACAGATGACAGAGCCAGGGGTGCAGTTTTTAAGAAGCAGGGTGTCTCTCTGCTCCCTTCTCCCACTGTCAGCCCATGACTCTCTCACTTTCGTGTAGACAGAAGACACAAAGACAAGGTGAGAGTGTCACGGGCTGGCAGTGGGAGAAGGGAGCAGAGAGACACTGAGCTCTTTCCATTTCCTGAGGCGGGAGAGAAGGAGCAGCTGTGCTTTGGTGGAGAGCCAGACTGTGAAGTCCAGGAGGTGGAAGGAGACAAGGGAGGAGGCTGCTGTCTACAGAGATAATGACCATAATCACTTAATGCATGACGCTGCCACTGTGTGTCTGTCCCTGCCTGCAGCCCCACGACTAAGTCTGGAAAAGCAGGGCTGCCTGGTTCTGCCTGGGCCTGCCAGACAGGAGCTGTGCAGTGTGGGATGAGTGAGCAGAGCCTCCAGATATATGAGGTAGGTTGGGAGTACAGTGGAAGTTACCCAAGGATGGCTATGAAGGAGGAAACA